>NC_140413.1:150750000-151950000 GCF_965140295.1 Lepidochelys olivacea
CAGCACACAACCTGTGGAATTCTTGCCACAAGGTATCAATTTCAGGACTGGAGCTAAACTATTTCAAAAGTACGTTTGTTGCTGAAGTTGAACCATTGAAATGGAAATTGCTGGCCTATCACATAAAGCCATATTTTGTTGAAGTAGTAAACCAGCTTTCTCTACAGAAATCTCTTCTCTGTGGATATAGGAAATAACTTCTTCATTTGGACCAATGAGTTCAAAATTGGAGAAACAAAAATGAGAGTAGACAAAGCAAAAAGATTGAATTTGCTGTTCTAAAAAATGAACAAAAACCAGATGGCATATGAAAATATCTGGTTTAAGAAAACCCATTGGTATGCTTGCTGAACTAGAGATCTGTTCATCTCTCCAGTTAAGCCAGGGGGTGAAAAATCTAGTCACCTAAACCATGAATTTCTCCATAATACAAGCTTTCATATAGAAAAAATTGTTGCAAAGATAACCTTCTGAATGTAAACTGACAAGGAGCAAGTCATTTTCACTCTACTAGTTGGTGAAGCTTGGAGCAGTTTGGGAGCACTAGAGTCATTTTGTCCTAGACCACCTACGGTCTTTCTTATTAGCTTCTGAATGGTATGTGTCTGGTATTTTTTCAAACTGTGGTAAGCTGAAAGTATTGTGACTTGAATAATGCTAACATTTGCTCCATAGTGAGAACTACAAAATGTTTCTTTGGTTTTATACTGTTTAATAACATAGACTATAGTACTGTATAATATGTGTCACTCAAGAACCTGACACTGGTTTAGTGCTGTAGATATGTCACGCTTTACATATTGAGTCAATTGACTTAATTGGAGGTATTTTTCAGTTCATTTTAAACTATTGTAACATCTTATAATGAACATAGTCCATGAGACAAAGGGTTGTCAATGTACATCTCAGTTTTAAGGAAGCATAACTTTCATAATTAAAAGGGATATTTAAGTTTGTCTTCACGCTGACACCAAACTCTCACAAATGTTTATAAAAACTGTTCTGAACATGGAGCTCAAAGGATTCTAATACTACATCCTTCAAGTAATGAAAAGTGGAGGCTTAAAAGCTAATTTTGCCTTCAGAGTCATGTCATCCTTTTGACTAAGGAAGGAGTTGGCCATAGAACACACAGGTTCCGCTAGTGTCATGAAATGAGTTGGTTACATATTTTCATTGAGGAGCTTGGTTTTGATTTGAATATTTTGATTGACTTGGCATGGAAATTTCTCTCAGATTTGAGAATGGCTTCGAAATTAGATTACTTTATCTATAAATAAATGCAAGTCTCTTTTGGCAGCACATAAGTGCATATATCAGAGATGGATCCTTTTTTCTGTTTATAATCTGAGCCTGAAGCTGAGGAATGATTGTCTCCTCTCCTCTCAAATTAACATTTTTTGAAGATGGATTAGTTAACTGTAAAATAAGTACACTGGTGTACATATCCTGCAGATGTCTTAGGAGAATGGCATGCAGTGAATATATGTATATGTGTATATGTATATATTCTATAATGTTGATTGTGATCGTGTGATGAGATCCTCTTTTGGGCCTCAGAAGGAAGCCATGTGTTCAGATAATCTGGGGACAAGTGAACTCGTCTGATTTGTTGCCCCTCCCCCCGCCCTTTTCTTTCTCTCTCTTTTTTTTTTTTAAAGAGAAAATGGCACCCCTCCCACTTGTCTTACTCAAATGACTAAGAGGATATTTTTTTTCCTGTCAATACAGGTTGGACAGGGGTTACTGAAAAAGAGCGCTCTTACAATTTTTAGAAGAAATTGTAAATGGGACGTGTGATTGTGGGGTTACAGTTGGCTTCTCCAGATGCGAAACATTCTAAAAGGTCCAGGTCTGAGTATTTCCTGATCTATTATTTACAAAACAAAATGACCTGCAGGGGCCTGAGAGAATATGTGGGCAAATGTAGCTGGAGACATTGCCAGTGACAAATGCAAAATGATTCTGAAAATGAAGCCTCTGTGTGGATGACTAGCACCTTATGATTTCAGGTACAGGTTTGTCTAGGTGCCAGAGCTGACAGTGATATCCAGTAGAACTTGCATAGTGTCTGTAGACTCATGCAAAAACAGCCAACTGCTACTTCAGATTTTAAAGAGATACCATCATATTAAAAAAATCATATGGCCAGATCCTGCATTCATTGAAGTCATTGGGAATCATAGGTACACAGGAAATGTAGGATTAGTCCCATATATTGTAAACAGTTCTTTAGCTGTGTTACAAATTGTGCCTTAAATGAAGAGTTTTCAAATGTTCGTAGCAGGGAATGCTATCATAATGGAGAGCTTGACTCAGATGCTTCCTCTTCCATTCACAATTGTGTGTACCACCATCGCTTTTCTCACTGGCAATTGAATAACATCCCTGTGGCAACTACAGCACCTGTGAACATGGAAGAGTATGTTAGAAAAGTATTTAATTATTTTTTAGTTCCAGCAAGTATTCCCTGGGCTCCTGGGGTTCTGACAGCCCACAGTTTGGGAACCCCACTGCCTTAGGTGGTTAAAACAGAATCGTAAGCATCCTGTTCACTTTTCGCTATTTATCATGCTCACTTCTTGCATTCTCAACTTGAACACTGAAGATGAATGCAGGCAGTTAGGTTTCAAGTTCAGTGCTGTAGTGTTTGGATTGTAACCACTTCAGGGAAATATTTATTTGTTTTAAAAAGACTGTTTTTATTGGCATTTAAATAATTTTGAAAACATTTCTGTTGGACATAGGTTTTATAAAAGCTTGTTTTTACAAAAAATGTATTTTGCCCAATTTGAATGGCTCTAAATAAATAAATAAGGATGATAAACACTTGTTCTATGCAGACTCTTCTGTAGAGAATAAATTGTACACGTGTTCATGCGTGCATACTGTTTTTTCTAAAGCAGTTTTAAAAAGCAACCAGGCAAACTGATAAAAAGGGCAGGGAGCATTGTTTGATGACTTTAGTAAGAAAGAAAAGGAGTACTTGTGGCACCTTAGCGACTAACCAATTTATTTGAGCATAAGCTTTTGTGAGCTATAGCTCACGAAATCCGATGTAGCTCACGAAAGCTTATGCTCAAATAAATATGTTAGTCTCTAAGGTGCCACAAGTCCTCCTTTTCTTTTTGCGAATACAGACTAACACGGCTGTTACTCTGAAACCTTTAGTAAGAAACTGATGGAACTGAATTCCATTCCCAGCTTTTAAACAGACATAGTCTGTGACCTTGGATGAGCTGCTTAACATCTGTGCCTTGGTTTCGTCCCTTTAAAATGAGTGTGTTTATCTATCATGCCACTAATGTTTGTAAAGCACTTTGAGATCCCTGAATGAAAATTGCTATATCAGTTCGAAGTATCTTTTTTTTTAAAAAAAAGAAATAAGCAGTACTAGAGTGAGAGCAGTTAGGAAAATACAGAATAGCTCTTTATCATAGAGAATCCAAAGTCCTGTCTCATTGGCTTAAACACTAAAACAAGGTCTGCTTTCACAATATGCACATATTACAGAGATTGGCCTTGTCACCATGACGGCAGTGTTTTGATCTCTAATTATATGCTGTTTGTGAAAGATGTCTCAGAGTAAGTTACATATGTATTTTTAAAGTATGCAAAGCTGTCTCACTTACAGAGGAATCCCACAGTATTTGAAATTGTATGGTTATCCTAGCTGTTGATTAGATACTATTTTGGTGCAAGATGTCATCAATATCATGCAGTCTAGCTTGTTGGAGAATCAATTATATGTCTTTGAAAGTGGTGGTGGTGTTGTTTTTTACTTAACAAAAATCAATTGCAGGTCATTGAAACACAGTTTTAGCTTGAGAAAGGAGCTTAGGCCTGATATTGCTGATAACAGCTTGCAGGAGCAGGTGTTGATTTTAATGTTAGACAAAGTAATACTTCTTATTTTATAAATGTGCTGGCATTACTTTTTAGTGTGCATCAAGAATGAAGGAAGTGTTAAAATATAGCAATGACAAAATTAGTTCACTGGGTTTTTAGAACAGTTTTTGGGTTTTTTTTTGTTTTTCTTTTTAACACAGAAGATCTTAGTACAGATTTGGCCCATCCTAGAGAACTTCATCCAATCTTTACATCTGGGATGCTAAGTAATTAAAAAAAAATAATAATAATAATTCCCCCCCTTATCCCACTCAGTGCTGGCTGGCTATTGGAGAATACAGTTTCTAAAGCTGGACTCAGTGTGTGTTAACACACTTGTTGATATATTAATGACTTTTGGTTTTTAGCTCTATCGATAGTATTTTAACAATGATTGGTACCAGAAAAGAATTTTCTGATTTTAGTTTGGTACAGCTTTGATAGAGTATTCATCAGTTTTACATCCAATGGTTTCCTTTTTAGAATTGATCTTGAGTCCATGCTACCTTGAAAGAGCAAGAGCCTTTTTGAGCCCCTCCTATAAAAAGTTTGCTCCAATATCAGTGTTGAGGATCCTGTGTCAATCTTTGTTGTTCAAATTTTGTATAGGAAAATCTGGTGCTGGAAAAGTCTTGACACTTATTCAGTCTCCTTAAAGTTTAGAAGACTGAAAAACTGGTCATTGCTTGGGGTTCCTGAAATCTTTCTCAAACATGGAATGAGTAGTTGGTTTTGGTATAATTAATGCAGGGCACTTACGATGGATCAAAATATGCTTAGTAGTCTCCCTATATGCTAACTTGTCATTTTTGAACGTTGTGTAGAAAGCAATTTATAATCACATTTGAAATCTTCCAGTATTTTTGCTGAATAGTGGGGCTCTGCATTTAATACTGATGTACAAAATAAATGAAATTGCCTTAGAAATAATTCAGTTAATTTGATGAAGGTTGATTCCTTTTTAGTTTGCAAAATAACTTTCCAAACCTCATAACTGCCTGTGGTAGGAAGATGGAATATTTTTAATGCTTGTAATTTTTCTCTTACGTTTTCTGATAGCATGCACCTCTGTTTATTTAGATGGATATTAGATGTAGGAAGTGTGCCATTTAATGCTTGCTAAACAATTCATTTGTTTCTCTGGCAAGTAGCTTCTATTGGTTGAGTAGCTGTTTCTTTTTTTTAAATTTTCAACCTGTGTACTACACCCACAAGTAATTTAGTAATTCCTTCCCTAATGACCAGGTAACTGGTGGTTCTACTAAAAATGGCCTGGGGCCTGGAGGAAGGACGCTCTTCTTCCTTTCTCTGGGCAACACTTTGACTTTAGTGTTGGGTACTTTGCTGATATAGCAGCAGATTTTTTTTTTTTCTTAAAGAAAATGGAATTCAAGAAATAAATATTAGATCTCACCTGGGAGTAAAATCAAAGACCAGTAGAAATGTTTCCATTACTTTTAAAATACCAAAAGAAATAGGAGAGACAGGTAATAGGTAAGGTAATATCTTATATATCCGGGCACCAACATGGTTACAACACCACAGCAAACAGAAATAATCTCTGAGCAGTATTGTGGTACTATATGAGAAGCTGAAGGGGAAATTGACTAGTCTCTCTTCTTCATCACTCAACTTGAATAGTGAAAGTAAATAGCATAGTGAAAAGTAAACACTATTAATATAATTATTTCACTTTTAATAATTGGTTTCAGAGTAGCAGCCGTGTTAGTCTGTATTCACAAAAAGAAAAGGAGTACTGGTGGCACCTTAGAGACTAAACAATTTAACTCCTTTGCTTTTTACTTTTAATAATGTGTCCCTTATTCTTATGATCCTGAAATCACCTGGGCTTCTCACCTGAGCAAAGTTACTCACATGCATAAGGGTTTGTAGCATTGGGCCCTATGACACTGTGTGTGTCCTGGCTTTGATTTCTGTGACTTAGTATTGGTCTGTCTCCCTGGTCAGCCCACTACTGAGCAAGACTACCCTGTGATTTTTCTTATTCAAATTTGGCTCTATCTGCTAGTGGAGTCTGGGTTCTTACATAGTTTTAATCACTTCTTACAATTATTTTGACCTCATTTCTTACAACAAACCAATTAATATTTTTAAAAAAAGGAATATTAATGACATCCTATTTAAATTAAGTTGTGACTCAAAGCATATTTTGTCTTGGAGAAAAAACTACCCTTAGATGACGCTTATTTCAAGGTGACTTATCCTGACCTGTGCCTTTAAAGTTTCCACAGCAACACAGCAGAAACAGCAATTGACAAACCTAAATATATGCAGTGTTTGAGTTAATTTTGCTATGGGAAGCTTAACCTTTGAATTTCTTAAGTAGTATAAAGTTCACGTCTCAATCTTAATGTTGCATTAGCATAGCTTTTTACTGCATTTGTGATGGTGTCAGGAGGTAGGTCTGACTGCAGTCTGACAAGGTGCGAATGAAATTTTAACAAGCCCTTTGCTATTTTGATGCTTTCTTTCCTCACTGCTTGTTTTGTATGTGCTCTGGACTTGTGAACATCTAGACCATGTACACTTCTGTAAGCCATATACTGTTTAAACAAAGCATTGAGTGGGGAGAGAAAATGAAGAACTGAGCTTGTTTCCTTTTCAGGTTTTTGGGTCACTTGACTTGGGACCTGACTAAATATACACAGTCAGGTGACCACCTTTATATTATAGCTATATAACATGTTGAGCCTGATTACTTCTGTGTGAGTTTAGATAGTATTCTGCAATGAGGTATATTAAGATTTGCTTTCGAAATAGTGCAGTAATTGGAAACCTAAACTGGACAGAATTAGGCCAGATGAAGGCTTTAGGTATTTGCAGTGGGTGCTTTAAATCTGTTGCTGCCTGACAGGCAGAGACTAGTGGATTTTATTATAATTTTCAACTTTATTTTTCAGAATTTTCAGCTCAAGTAGCTGAAACGTCATTAAATTCTTGAAGCTGCTGATGCTGGAAATTGATTTGGTTACCTTACTGGTACAGAGGTTTCTTTTTAATGCCGTCACCTCAGTTTGCTGATTTGCTAATCAGTTTCTGGCTTTGGTTAAAATACCATTGATGTAGGCTTTAACTTAGGATATATAACTGGAGTTCAGCTGTAACTAGCTTTTATAACTGAAAATAGTTAGAAGATTTTGCAAGTTATGGAGAACCTCAATTTCTTTATAATTACTGATCAAGGATCATCATTGCAAAAAAGAAATGGCCTGTATGCAGTCTGTCATTGTTTAGATTGATCGTGTGCAATTGAGGGTCGTTATAATAATAATACATAAGAATGTTAATGTACAATGATCAATTTTCAGGAAGAAAACATCCATGTTTGTAAGAAGTTTCTGCAGTTGAGACCTAGTTTTGATGAAATAAGTCATTCTGATAGCGTTTCTGCTGATCAGTTTTGGTTTTTAATTTTTTAACTGTAAAACTTAAGATATTTTAATCAGTAATTCTTCAGTAAATGAATGTGCCGTAGATACTTGTATTGCTGATGATTAGCAGTTGTCTAATCAGTAATGCTTTTCTTCCTCCTGCTGGGCCTTTCTGTCTCTTACATATTTTCTACAATCATTTTGCTTGCTAGCTGGACAGACTACCACACTTAACTGAAAATGCATGTATTCATATCTGCATCTGACAACATCATCTTGTTTCCGTTAGTATGATGTGGTGCAATTTGTCACAGATCAGACTGTGGATATAAAAACATTCTCATGGTGAAAGTTGTCTTTAGGGCAAGATATCATAGTCTGAGCTGGCAGCTACACCTATAGTTAAGATTGTATTAAGTACATATTGATTCTAGCTGTGTTAAATGCAAACAGTTTTGAAAACAACATGTAAACTTCCCGCCATAACAGGACGAAGCCATCTCATGTAAAGTTCAAGCTGATGAAGACGCATCCAGGAGGACATTTGAGACAGGCTGAGATGTGGGATTGGATGGAGGGGGGAGAAAAACCACAGCCGAACTTCGTTCTAATAATTTTTTGTTAATATTTTTATGTAGCATCCAGTAAGTGTCAAAATGTTTCACGGAGACTGTCACGCTTGACCTAAAAATATAAGGAAGTTTTTAAGGCAAGCTTGTGATGGGCTAGTCACTCAGTTTGAAGAGATGAGTCATCACCGATGAAAGAATATCATTTCCACTCCACCACATTCTGCAGATATGGAGGTTTGAGGCAGGCAGGATAAAGAGAGGGCCGCAACTCAGAGGAGTAGTGTGAGCAGGCGGAATAGCTGTTTTGAAGCGAGAGGTCGGAAAGTACAAGTTCAAGAGGATTTGATACTCATGTATTTGTTGAGCCTACAGGAATTGCAATCTTCAAGCTTGGTGATAGCAAAGCTGTGATTGACATCTTCGTTATTTAGATTGGAATTAATAGGATGCTATAAGCTGAAAAGTTCTAAAAAATACTTATCCAAAGGAAACCAGTAGTGTGTGAACGCTCTCTCTCCACTACAGAATGGAGAAATAAACAACTTTGAAAAGTTATGGGCAAATTACAGGTCTTGTGTGTTTAAACTTAAGTCATTATAGCTGCTGCCTCCATTTAAAACAGACCATTATTTTGAAATAACTTTTTCTCTGACGCAGGAGAGATCCTTTACTTTGCAACTCTAGCGTATCGCAGAAGATAGATTAGGTGGTTAAAAATCAATGGTTTCCCCACTGTGCTAACAAAGTTCCATGTAGCTCGAATAATAGCATTCTGTATGAGGTAATAGAACAGGGGCTCATTTTTGTTTGTTACTGTTTAATATCACTCTGTGCATGGTTACAATGTCTTTGACTAGCATTTTCTTCACAAATACATAAAAAAGTAATCTGAGATAGGAGCCTTGTTGTTCACTCTGCATGAAAATGGGCGTGATATCCCACTTTGCCCTGATTGCCCCATGTGTGAATATTGGATGAAATAAGCATAGTAATTGGATTTAACCCCTCCATTCTAAATGCGGTAAAATAAATAAAAAGCAAAGAAGGTAATGTTCTGGCCCGTCTCTACAGTTTCTCCATGGTCTCCCAAAGTAGATCGTGATGAAAACCGCAAAATGGCTTGTATAAGATGCTGCCGTGATTCCCTTGTTTTAACGCATGTTGTGAAGTTAGACTGATAACTTTAAAATATTTTATATTATGAGCTACATCACAAAAATAGTCATACTAATACAATGACAACTTTGAACATTGAAATTTGTACTCAGTGCTTTCATCCAGAGCACAGAAGCTAGAGAAAACAAAGTACTAACCAGTAGAAAGCTGTAGTCATTGTCTGTCAGTGGATGAAGGACTGTTGCCTCACTAAACTAGAGGTTCTCAAACTTCATTGCACCATGACCCCCTTCTGACAACAAAAATTACTACAGAACCCCAGGAGTGGGGACCAAAGCCTGAGCTTGCCCAAGTCCCTCCACCGGGGGGGGGGGGGGCGGGGAGGAGAGATACACAAAGCCCACGGGCTTTGGCCCCAGGTGCAGGGCCTGTAACCTGAGCCCCACCACCCAGGACTGAAGCCCTCAGGCTTTGGGGTCAGCTGAAGCCCTCAGGCTTTGGGTTCAGCCCCAGGCCCCAGTAAGTCTAATGCCAGCCCTGGAAACCCCATTAAAAATGGGGTTGTGATTCCCTTTGTGGTCTTGACCCACAGTTTGAAAACTGCTACTCTAAACACTTCAAAAAAGTTAACTTTAAAGAAAGCGTTCATGCTGAATTATTAGTCACATTTTATATAGTTCAGCATGTATGAGGATTTCTGCACAAGCCACTTGAATGCTGGCTCCTCTCACTTGTGTCAGAGGATAAATCCTCTATTTTAAGGCAATGCATTTCAGGTGATCTAGTTCACTTCATGATCTCTCTGTCCTCTAACCATCAAATTTCAGATCTTGTGTGTTTGCGTAAAGTTTAGGGACAAATTTTAAACTGGCAATGTCAAGTGGCTAGGCCCAAAATTGTATCTACTTCATAAATATGCAGATGATCCTAATATTTCTACACTAACTTTTAAAAGCTCTCATATGCTATGTTTTTTTCAAAAAGCCACAACACACATGAGCAGCTCTACCATGACAAACCAACGTTCATGTGCAGAATAGAAAATGAGGACTACTTTGGAACCGATTTCATTTTCAGATTTCTAAAAAGTTACCCTAAGCTGTGAAGGGGCAGGGATGTTTTAGATCTTCTCAGAGAGATCCTTGATAGTTTTATTTTTGTAGAGAAAAGTTCTAGTGGAGTTTGCTTAGTACAGGAGGTTAAGCTTTTGTATTTCTTGGTGAATTTTTGATAGAAAATACTATCAGATGCTTAAAATGTAAAGGGAGGGTGATATACTATAGAAGGATCTGAAATAAAAGCAAATGAAATTTGTGGATTTAGACCATGGCCATGAATGTAATTTCTTTGAAGGGACACTGATTATATCATAGATGTTTAAACTATTTTTCTTAGTAGCTGTTAGTAGCACACTTGAGTATTAAAACTGAAAACTAAAAAGGAAATATAACATTTCACCATATAAGTTGCTTACTATTTACATGGCTCTTCATTTACATAATGAAAATAGATTAGGCTAACCAGTTTTACTTTTGTTTAGTCAGTTTAACACACAAGTTTTCGTGCCTTATCATAGCACTATACTATTTGGGTTTTAAAAACTACTGGGGAATAGTTATTTAATAAACTGGTTCTCACTGGAATTAAATAACAATCCTGGGAACACTTTTATTGGCTTTACCTTATTTATTACTACTTGTTCAGTGGTATCTATGTGCTGTACAGATACAGTCCCAGCCCCAAAGAGATTAAAATCAAAGGTAAAAGCTTTTTTTCAGTGAAAACTCAATTTTGCTAAACCTAAACTTGGAGCAAAGTTTGACCTGAAAACAACTTTTTTTTTACTTTACAGGGAGCCAACTGTCTTCTAAAACTAGAAAAATAATGTATCGTGTAGAAGTTATGTGAAGTTGTCAAGTATATTAATAATTCAAAGCCTTCTGCATAGAACTGCTCAAAATGCTAAAATGGAGCAGCTACTGCAAGTAATTGGATATGGGAGGAGTAATTTGGTACAAATAGACCAGGAAGTGTCTGAGCTGAGCATGCATCTGAATTTGGCCACAGCCGTTCAGCAATAAGGTCAGGAAAAACATGAGATTGAAAACTGAATGAGTGATTTATAACAAGTTTAGAGACATTTCTCTGAGTGCAAAGCTTGTTAGACAAAGGTAGCAGATACTTCTTACAGAGAATGGTCACATCACGTCTAATTCCAGGTGGTGGGTGATGCAAGAATGCTCTGCATTTGGTATGATATTGCTTTTCACCTAGCGGAACAATCTCTGGATCCTAGGGGGACATTTTGACATGCTGTGCAGTTTTGGGGCAGTGATTGGAAATGTTGGATAGTTGCACAGGAAATGCTGCAAGGAGAGGCAATCAAGTCAGCAGGCACCATTGGGTTTTGGTTAATTGTGAAAAGAGGGTAGATCAGTTGAGAAAAGAGAGAGGATCCATCCCAAACTTCTAGATATGTAAAGCTGAAGAAGGGTGAGGATGAGATATAACTACACCCAAAAATCTCGGGGAGATCCTATCCCAGCGAGGATTTAAAGGAGATTGTGAAAGAATTGTTAAGCTCTTTTTGAAGAATGCCAGATGATGACTGTTTAGGATATGTGTGTAGGGCCTATATATTATATCTTCTGTCTAGTGTCCACAACAGTTGGGGTTAGATTTGGGGGCAGAAAAGCAGTCATGAATTTTTTTCTCTTCTTTCCTCTTTCCAACCATTCGGCAGGGTTCCTTCACAGAGTGGACTCAGAAAGTTATATACAGTTGGGCAGCACTTTAGGGAGCCACTGCATATAGCCTTGCTCTTTCACCCACAACTGCTACTTCATCCAACACTGGATTAGCTGAATCTTTTAAAATGATCAGCCATAAAATAATATTGTCTTTTTGCCAGTAGGTTTCAGAGTCAATTTTGTATTGATGAATGGGGCAAGTCCTGGAGGATGGGTAGGGTTGCCAGGTGTCCAGTTTTCAACTGGAACGCGTGGTCGAAAAGGGCCTCTGATGGCTCTGGTCAACACCACTGACCAGGCCGTTAAAAGTCTGGATAGCGGCGCAGCACTTCTGGAAGCAGCCAGCATGTCCCTGCGGCCCCCAGGCATGGGTGATCAGGAAAGCTCTGTGCGCTGGCTCCACAGCTTCCATTGGCTGGGAACCGTGGGCAATGGGAGCTGCTTGGGGGGTGCCTGCAGGTGCGGGCACTGCACAGAGCCATCTGGCTGCCCCTGCGCCTAGGAGCCGAACATGTCAGGCGCTTCCGGGAGCCATGCGGAGCCAGGACAGATAGGGAGTCTGCCTTAGCCCCACTGTGCCATGGATCGGGAGCCGCCTGAGGTAAGCACCACCTGGCTGGAGCCCACACCCCAAACTCCATCCCGACCCCAAACTCCATCCCGGCCCCAAATTCCCTCCTGGAGCCTGCCCCAACTCTGAACCCACTTCTGCACCCGAAACCCGTCATCCCCGGCTCCATCCCAGAACCCACATCCCCGGCTGAAGCCAGCACCCCCTCCCATACCTCTACCCCAGCCCTGAGCCCATTGCAACAGTCCGAACCCCTTGGCTCCAGCCTGGAGCTTCCTCTTGCATCCCAAACCCCTCATCCCTGGCCCCACCTCAGAGTCCGCACCCCCAGCCCAAGCCTCATCCCCTCCCACACTGCAGCCCTCTGCCCCAGCCCAGTGAAAGTGAGTGAGGATGGGGGAGAGCGAGTGACGGAGGGAGGGGGATGGAGTGAGTGGGGACAGGGATGGGGCCTCTGGGCAGGAGGCAGGGCAAGGGTGTTCGCTTTTGTGTGATTAGGAAGTTGGCAACCCTAACAATATGTCCATCAATGGCTATTAGCCAAGATGGACAGGAATGCAACCCTAGGCTCTGGGTGTCCTTAGCCTCTGATTACCCAAAACTGGGAGTGGATGAGGGGATGGATCACTCGATGATTCCCTGTTCTGTTCATTCCTTTTGAAGCATCTGGCATTGTCCACTGTTGGCAGACAGGACACTGAGCTAGATGGACCATTGATCTAACCCAATATCGTTGTTTTCATGTACTTAAGACATAGTTTTCTAGTGGCTGTTATTTCAGGCTCTCTAACAACTCAGGAGAGCAATTTTGCATCTGCTCATGCTTAGGAGGCTCTTATCATAGCTGTAAAGACGAGAAATTTATCTCTGCAAAATGTACTTCTGGGGGAATTCTGCACCAAAAAAATAAAAATTCTGCATACAGTTTTTTAAAATTCTGCATATTTTGTCAAAGTTTAGAGAGAGTGTAGTTCTCAAAGGAAGAGTATACTATATTAAAAAGTAAATGACTCTAAAACCACTGAATGGAGGACAAACTGCTTAAGATAACTGAGGCGAGCATTTAAATTATAGGAAGATGAAAACTGCAGCATTTTTATAGAGGGAGGTATTTGAAGGGCAAAAGGGGAAAAATAAAGCCCAAATCTGGAGTTATTAAAACCAATAACAGACTTTTAATTTAAAAAAAAAATCTGACATCTGGAAAAAAGATCCAGTGGGGTCATTAAAAGGGCAAAAAAGTAAGCAACTTCTAGTTCCTAGAAAGGAAATGGCATAAGAGTTGGTAGTTGCACATCAGAATTTGACAAGGAGCATGTTAATATCCTTGGATGTTTGTGGATATTGGCGAATAAACTGTAGGAGATTGAGGGCAGAATGATGGAGGAAAGGTGTACCCTCTTCTAGGGAGCTGGTAAAGAGTGGAGTCTTGCTTGGTGTTCTACTGAAACTTGTATTTCATAATATTTTGTTTAATAACTTATGTGCAGATATTTTGAAAGGTGCCTATTTGTAACAGCTTTAGGTGTCATATCAGTTACACCAATTATTATTAAAAAAAAAAAATACAGAAAAAAACAATCAGTCTCTCATCTAGTAGATCAAATACCCATGAAATTGAAACCGTCTTTTATGCAGGCTGAAAGAAGTGAATAAAATAAACATAATAAATGAATAAATGTGACTTCTAAAGTTCTAAGTTTTCATTATCTGAGGTTTCTGAACAGGTCAGAAAATGTGTATGTTTAAAAATATTGTCATTCTAAGGTCATATCTACATGGGGGACACTCCAGAAAGTTAATCCAAACTAACTAAAGATGTGAAGTTATAGCACATTAGTTAGACCTCATTAAACCCCTTGTGTGGACTTTTTCATTCAGAATTTAAGTGGCCGTAATTCAGTTTAGTTTAAACTTGATTTTGAGGGCCTCCCATACAAGCTTTGTGAATATCTGTTCAGACACCTTAGATCAGGTGCACTTTAAGCTTGGATGAACAATAGCGAAAGATGAGGCTGATTGTCACTTTAAAGTGCATAAAATAAACATCTTAAATAACTATTTTTGACTTTAAATTTCTTAGTTTTCCTCGTGTTCCACTGTGTCACTTAAAGTGACATAGCCAAGTTAAAAAATAAAAACATCTTCCTATTTATGTACCAGAGGCCAATGTGGATCTTGTTTACTATTAGCATTTTCTGTGGAAGACTTCACATAGCATTTTCAAAACACCCAGCTGATTTGATTTAGGTGCCGAAGACCCATTGAAAGTCAGGTGCCTTTGAAAATTTCCCATTCAGTGCTGTTGAATATTTTACCTCCCTGGCACTGCAGCCCGTACTCATATGAGTAGTCCTGGTGAAGTCAGTGGCTAAAGACTTCAAGGACCGGGCCAAAAACCAGTATTGCTCTGAACAGGGTTTTAGGTAACATTCTTATTATGGGTTTCAGAGTAGCAGCCATGTTAGTCTGTATTTGCAAAAAGAAAAGGAGGACTTGTGGCACCTTAGAGACCAACCAATTTATTTGAGCATAAGCTTTAGCTCGCTTCATCGGATGCATCCGATGACGTGAGCTGTAGCTTATGCTCAAATAAATTGGTTAGTCTCTAAGGTGCCACAAGTCCTCTTTTTCTTTATGCTTATTATACTGACTATTCAGCAACAGAATAAAAATATTGTAGGCTCAGGCACATTAACTTTTCTCACTGCTTAATATAACTCTTCATACAAATGTAGTATTTTGAATACTCCTCCTTAATCCTCTGCCCCCTGATTTTTAACAGCTTTAAAATAGATCCGATTGGTGTTGTAACAGCTGTCACAATGAGTATTTATTATAATTTTACACATATAGTGACTTTTGTACAGCAGTATACCAAAATACTAATATTTTTGCGCTTACTGAATAGGTTGGTTTTAATGTTACGTTAAAGTTGCAAACTTAAGCATTCAACTCCAAAGATAAGGTGGAATGCCCAGCATTAACTTTGCCCATTTTGTGTGTACACATTAGAATGGACTGTAATTACATAATCATATCCTAGTTTTCAAATAATACTGTTCAAATATCAAACTTTTGTCTACAACCTTTTCTACAACTAATGTAGCACTGCCTTGTAATTATTTTCATTATAGATTTACAGTAATTTAATTGCCATAATAGTCTAATATATCTGACTTTTTATATGTTCTCCTTTCCCTTAGGTATATATTTTAATAATGTCAGCATCCAACTGTTGTATACATTTTAAAAGGATATTTTTTCCTTTGGAGACTGATGCATCACTAAACGGTAATTTATTATTGTAGCTGCTCACAAGCTGTTTCTTCCAGAAATACGCATCCAGTGTTGTATTAACAGTGTATTTATGACTGCGTCTTTGACAGTCTCTTAAGTAGCAGTGTATCTAGTTTGTATTTTCCATGTGACCTATCCCAATACTATCTTGAGATAGATTACTTTCTCCAAGTATTGGCTGTACTTTTAAAATATATAGTGAAACTTTTTTAATGAGTGAAAATATTCTTATGCTACTGGCTGGAAATACCTATATATTTCTAACTAGTTCAAAAAGAAAAGGAGTACTTGTGGCACCTTAGAGACTAACCAATTTATTTGAGCATGAGCTTTCGTGAGCTACAGCTAACTTAAATTGGTTAGTCTCTAAGGTGCCACAAGTACTCCTTTTCTTTTTGCGAAGACAGACTAACACGGCTGTTACTCTGATAACTAGTGCAAGTAACTTTAAAACTTTTTTCCATAAATTAACTTAATATTTGTGTTTACAGTAAGATTTATTAATGACTGATGTACATGTTATTTTCTTGGAGTTGGACATACACAGTACTATGAGTTGTTGGATTTGTGTGTGTCTAAAGTAGTATGTTTAAGAAATAATTTAAATAAACTGTTTTGTAGTGCATGCACACACAAGGAGCCAGAGTAAAGGTTGCATGTACAACCTCAACTCTAGCAATAGCTGACTTTTCAATGCTTAACCATGGAACCTTAATGTTGCATGAACGTAGGTCATTAATATCCTATTTAATTTCCTAGGTTTTGTAAAATGGCTAAATCGTTTTGCCCAAACTTAAGGAAAAAAAATCTGTTAGGCAGAGAATAGGGTTAGAAAGCTTCAGCCACAAAGGTTAAATTTTGGGAAACCTTCAAAGTCTGAAAAGAGGGTTTTATAATGGAAATAATTTTGCAGCTTTTGCTATGCTAGGTTTGCAGTTCTTGTTACAATTACAAAGGGGATTACTTCACCCAACACTGCAATGCAGCCGCCTCCGAGGTGAAAGCCATAAGTGTTTAACAGCAGCACACAGCAACACTCTACAACACTTCAGGACAAGAAATGAAAAAATCTTGTGCATAATTGAAACTGCAGGGGGGAATTGGGTACCACAGTCTAGTTTTTTCCACACTAAGTTCTAACCAGAATCTGGGGTTAAAACACAGAACCTATGAAACTCAGAGTTGATGCTTTTTGGTCCAAGTTAAGGATGTTATACCTAGGATTTTCATCCTGTCTTTGACCACACAATTATGTTCTCAGGCTTGTGGAACACTTCGGTGCAATGAAATGAGTTAAGGATGGTGTGAAAAACTCAGGCTTACGTCAAGACAGTCAAGCTTATTTTAAAATTACTTTGCTATGCTTTTCTAAAGAGTATGACAATGTTTGAGATCTGTGTGTGTCTTACTTTTATAATCATGGTAAATAAGTAATACTTTTGTTTCAGAGTAAATGGGTTTGAACTATTCTAATATTTTGCTTTGGTTTACAAATAACAAATTTTCTTTGCAACTGATTAGGCTGAGCCTAATGTGATTCTGAAGCTCAACTATATTAAATGCAATTCCTCGCTTCTCAAGAAAGCTGTCAGTGCAACATTCTTTATGCACTTACTATTAAAAAGTCTGCAATCACATCCGCCAACTCCTTTAGGACTCTCGGATGCAACGCATCCGGCCCCATGGACTTGTGCTCGTCCAGCTTTTCTAAACAGTCCCGAACCACTTCTTTCTCCACAGAGGGCTGGTCACCTCCCCGCCATGCTGTGCTGCCCAGTGCAGTAGTCTGGGAGCTGACCTTGTTCATGAAGACAGAGGCAAAAAAAGCATTCAATACATTAGCTTTTTCCACATCCTCTGTCACTAGGTTGCCTCCCTCATTCAGTAAGGGGCCCACTCTTTCCTTGACTTTCTTCTTACTAACATACCTAAAGAAACCCTTCTTGTTACTCTTAACATCTCTTGCTGGCTGCAATTCCAGGTGTGATTTGGCCTTCCTGATTTCACTCCTGCAAGCCCGAGCAATATTTTTATACTCATCCCTGGTCATTTGTCCAATCTTCCACTTCTTGTAAGCTTCTTTTTTGTATTTAGGAGCTGCAAGGATTTCACTGTTAAGCCAAGCTGGTCGCCTGCCATATTTACTATTCTTTCTACACATCGGGATGGTTTGTCCCTGTAACCTCAATAAGGATTCTTTAAAATACAGCCAGCTCTCCTAGACTCCTTTCCCCCTCATGTATTCTCCCAGGGGATCTTGCCCATCAGTTCCCTGAGGGAGTCAAAGTCTGCTTTTCTGAAGTCCAGGGTCTGTATTCTGCTGCTCTCCTTTCTTCCTTGTGTTAGGATCCTGAACTCGACCATCTCATGGTCACTGCCTCCCAGGTTCCCGCCCACTTTTGCTTCCCCTACTAATTCTTCCCGATTTGTGAGCAGCAGGTCAAGAAGAGCTCTGCCCCTAGTTGGTTCCTCCAGCACTTGCACCAGGAAATTGTCCCCTACGTTTTCCAAAACTTCCTGGATTGCCTGTGCACCACTGTATTGCTCTCCCAGCAGATATCAGGGTGATTGAAGTCTCCCATGAGAACCAGGGCCTGCGATCTAGTAACTTCTGTTAGTGGCCGGAAGAAAGCCTCGTCCACCTCATCCCCCTGGTCTGATGGTCTATAGTAGACTCCCACCACGACATCACCCTTGTTTCTCACACTTCTAAACTTAATCCAGAGACTCTCAGGTTTTTCTACAGTTTCATACTTGAGCTCTGAGCAGTAATACTGCTCTCTTACATACAGTGCAGCTCCCCCACCTTTTCTGCCCTTCCTGTCCTTCCTGAACAGCTTATATCCATCCATGACAGTACTCCAGTCATGTGAGTTATCCCACCAAGTCTCTGTTGTTCCAATCACATCATAATTCCTTGACCGTGCCAGGACTTCCAGTTCTCCCTGCTTGTTTCCCAGGCTTCTTGTATTTGTGTATAGGCACTTGAGGTAACCTGCTGATCGCCCCTCTTTCTCAGTATGAGGCAGGAGCCCTCCCCTCTCACGCGCTCCTGCTCGTGCCTCCTCCAGGTATCCCACTTCCCCACTTACCTCAGGGCTTTGGTCTCCTTCCCCCGGTGAACCTAGTTTAAAGCCCTCCTCACTAGGTTAGCCAGCCTGCTTGCGAAGATGCTCTTCCCTCTCTTCGTTAGGTGGAGCCCGTCTCTGCCTAGCACTCCTCCTTCTTGGAACACCATCCCATGGTCAAAGAATCCAAAGCCTTCTCTCCGACACCACCTGCGTAGCCATTCGTTGACTTCCACAATTCGACGGTCTCTACCCAGGCCTTTTCCTTCCACGGGGAGGATGGACGAGAACACCACTTGCACCTCAAACTCCTTTATCCTTCTTCCCAGAGCCACGTAGTCTGCAGTGATCCGCTCAAGGTCATTCTTGGCAGTATCATTGGTGCCCACGTGAAGAAGCAGGAAGGGGTAGCGATCTGAGGGCTTGATGAGTCTCGGCAGTCTCTCTGTCACATCGCGAATCTTAGCTCCTGGCAAGCAGCAGACTTCTCGGTTTTCCCGGTCGGGGCGGCAGATAGGGTTGGAGAGGATTGTGTTGTGTTGTCTGCATGTGTCTTGTTGGAACTGTCCTATCAAACTAGGCAGAGGACGTACATCATGACGACACAACAGAGGCAGGCTTAACTTTTTCATTTTATTATCCAGCCATTTTTTTTCCAACTTAGACATGACCATTCTCTGAAATGGGTACTGTTTGCACACCAAATTTCCAAGTCCTGCTGTTTGAGTGATTTCTTCGTTATTGGGTAGGCAGGAGGTGTTTTATAATAGAAAATATTTTTCAACCTTAACAGAATTTTTGGTTGGTAGTTCATGAGGAAATTTTCATACCTTAAAGGCAAAGGTATCTGTGCAAAACTAACTTCAGAATTTACAAACCTTCTCCCTTTCATGTCCGAATCTGTTGTTGCATGATTATATTGTAATAGTGCCTCAAATGGCTATTTTCTTCATTATCTGGCCTCACAATGATCTTTATTTTCAGTCTGTCAACTTTATTACCATAATCAATACTTGGTCACTTCCAGACTAGGCTACCTCAGAGCGCTCTACATGGGACTCTACTTTAAAACATCCTGGAAATTAAGGTAGGCGTAGAATTTAGTAGCTGGCTATCTCTTCGTGAGTGTGACACCAGTGTTCTGGGATTTCCATTGACTGACTACAGGTCTCTGGGTCAATTTTAAGATGTTAGTTAAGGCCTCTTATCACAATCCTGATGAGCTCCTCTTAGTGAGTCCACATTAGGCTTCTGTGTTGGACCCAAGCCTTGGGTCCCACATTCTCTTTGCTTGTTGGGCAGAGTTTTGACTTTGGGTCTCTAGGTACGCACCCCAAGTGCAGACCACTTGTCTGACACCTCTTTTGGAAATGCAGATTCTGCAGTCCAATTGCTTAGATTCTGAAACTAGTGCTGGCTTGCTAAAGCCTCTCCAGTAACTGTTGCATGCTCGCAGAGTTCCACTGAAGCTGTGGCTCCTCATTTACTGTTTTGCTCTTTTGGGGACTAGGTGACAGTGTGAGCAAGGAACATATGAACTCTGCAAAGGAATTTCTAGACACTCTCTTTCTTTATAGAGAGAGCACAAGAGAGATATAGAACTATAGAAAAGTATCAAACATATGTCTTCCAGGATTCTTTTACACCCCTTTTCTTCTTCCCCAACCTGTCTTCTGGTTCCGGTTTGTCTCTGCTTGAGCACACAGAAGCCCTCCTATTTATAAGCACAGTTTTAGTCATGAGTCGCAGGGTGAGACCTGGTGCCCTAGCTGTAGTGTATTCATATGCACATCTCCCTTTGTCCTGCAGGCAGGGTAGATCATAAACCTCATTAGCAGATCATCAGTCTTTCCAGGGAGTTTTTTCTTGTCCTGCTAGGGTGAGGTTCTTCAGTTGTTGATGGTCCTTAATGTCTGTCCCATTCAGGGACATACCCAAATGCCAATGCCCACACACACCCAGAACACAAGAGGTATGATGCAAGGGTACAGTGAAAGATAGCCAGAAGGGAAGGGTATAAAAACCTGAGGCAATGTCTATACTACACAGCTTTTAGCGACATGGCTATGTTGCCACAGCCGTGCTGCTAGAAGTCGTGCAGTGTAGCCACAGTTTGTCAGGTCTCCTGCTGACAAAAAACCTCTACCCCCAACGAGCGGCATTTGCATTGTTGGCAGGAAAGTGCTCCTGCCGACAATGCGCTGTTCACACTGGCACTTGTCTCAGCAAAATTGTCTTTCAGGCTTTTTTTTTTTTTTAAAACATCTCTGAAAGAAAAGTGTTGTTGTTCAATTGCCCGTGTAGACATAACCTAAGTCCATAAAATCAATCTGGCATTCATAGGTTCACATAGATTCCCAAACTGTAAAGCCCAAAATTGTTTGGGACCTACCTATGTGAGAGGCTGCATCTTTTGCATGTAATACTGCCATAGCTCTGGTCAGCAGAGATCCTCGGGCAGTGCATTCTCCTTGAAGGGCCCTCAGTTTTTGACATTCATTCCTTCTCAACTTGGTCTATGTAGCCAGTCTGACTTTACAAGCACACTGCAAGGCCTACCTCTTTGGTGAGGGAGGATTTTAATAATGGTGGATATTTTCTGGTCCAGTGGGATTTTTTTTGGATTTGTTTTTCATCTGTTTCATTTCTTTTCTAGTTTGGGGGTGAGGAAAAGCTGCTGTTTTTCCTCATGTCATTGCACTTTAATTGTGTTGAAGGCACATACAGCTCACAACAGGTGTCTCTTTAGTTATCAATCAAAATAAATCAATAATGCCTGGGGTCCTCTCTACACTGCAATTGTGCATCGTTAGTGCTGGTAGCAATATGGCTGTCCCCTGACACGGTTACAACACTGTTAAAAGTTGTAAATGGAATAGAACCATTAAATAGTATAAATAGTGAATTAAAATAACATTTTGAAATTTAAAACAGAGATAATATTGACTTGTTTACAAAATGGTTTAGGTATCCTTCTAAAATCTAAATCAAAATGTTGTCTTCCAAAAGCATATAAATTCCAATTAGACTCAGAGGATAAAGGGAGTGGAGAGGGGAAAAGGTCAATAGCTGCCCCTCTAGTTAGTGCTGATTGCTAAACCACCTTGCTGCGAACTCAAGGTCATTTGAAGTGTTTGCTGATTGCAGAAATGCAATCTTTATTTACTGTACTTTCCACTGAATAAGTGCATGAAACTTCTGTTGATTCATGGAGTTTGTGTGCATGTATCAAGCAGAGAATAGGCCCTTAAAGCCCCAGGAGTCCTAAAATTCTAAACATTCCAGGGCATGGTACTTGGCATACTGAGGTTTCAACAGCCTCAGTATTAAATGTATTGTCCCATCCACACTGCTGTGTGGTAGTGTTTTAATTGTAGTGTAGATGGAGGCTTAATGTAAACTGGGGCTTTTATATGACACAGCTCGGAGGCAATGACTTCCCCAGTTCCCAGCGGGTGCTTGACCCCGCCTTCACCCCACCTGTCACTTCCTATTCTGTCCCCACCCTCCCTTGCCCATTCCACCCCTCCCCCTGCCTCTTCCTGCCCCCGTTACTCTCCCCCTCTCCCCCCAGTGCCTCCTGCACACTGCAGAACAGCTGATCGTGGTGGGCGGGAGGCACTTGGAGGGAGGGAGAGGAGCTTATTGTCCTGGCCCACCAGTAGGCGAGAGGGCAGGGAGGGGGGCAAGGGAAGCAGCTGATCTATGGGGCTGC
This sequence comes from Lepidochelys olivacea, assembly GCF_965140295.1. Taxonomy (NCBI): domain Eukaryota; kingdom Metazoa; phylum Chordata; order Testudines; family Cheloniidae; genus Lepidochelys; species Lepidochelys olivacea. The sequence continues at coordinate 150,772,373 of NC_140413.1, forward strand.
CGGTGGGTGCTGAGCACCCACGTAGTTGGCACCCATGACACAGCTTGCTTAGAGAAGGCCGTTATTCTGCTATAGGTGTTCCACTTTCCCCTGACCTTTGAATTGTTTGAAGCCCTTCAGTAAAATCGTATCGTTTTTCATATCATATTCTATAAATGCCAGAAATACAGTTATGGCCACTGACCATCAGCAGTAGAGAGGTGAGAAGAATTTTTCCAAACCTTTTGGCCTGGTATATAAAGGGCACCACATTATACATCAGGGACACTTTACCAGAAACCACGATGTTCACTTGGAAAGTTAGTCATATTCACAAAAATTCTTTTTTAACTGTTTAATGCCTTTGTACAAACTGAAAAGTATTGGATGACTTAAAACAAAATGTTCACCTTTGGGAGCAAAAGGCAGTAAGAAGGGGAAGGTCAGGTATGGCTGACTGGCCCATTGACAGCTGAGAGGAGAAAGATGGTTTAAAACTCTTTTTTTCACTGCAGATCATTCTGTTGATATGATTGTTTGAAAAGCTTCTGGGCTTCCCTGTGTGCTTTGGAATGAAATGCTCATGGTGTGTTACAGGAGCAAATCCTTCCATTGTTGAGTAATTGGTTTACTGGGGGTGTAATAGAGACAGAAAGATGAATGCTGCCATAGTGTACGCTCTGTGCACAGTTCACTTGAATAGTAGCAGAAAATGCAAAAGTGGATATACCCTTTTGGCTCCCCAGATGGAACTGCTGGCATCAAGATAGTTCTAATGCTCCAGCTGACAGATGAACAATTAAATCATTGACAGATACTGAATTAGAGATACAAGTCCAAATAAGACCTAGAATTACTTGCCTGTCCCCTAGCTTTCAGACTCCTGTTTAGTGGGATGTAAAGAGAATGAGCCTAAATAATTAAATTATTCAGACTACTTAGTTTTCATAGTGAAAATAGTGTTCGTTCTTTCTGCAAAAAATCGAGTATTCGTATGGGGGAGATTAAAAAAAAAAAAGTTAAATGCCCCTTTTGGAACTCATCAATTGGTATATAACATTAGTCCCTGTTCATGCTGCTCCATGTGGAGCCTGTGAGCAGCTTTGATACTTTAAGTTCTCCGAATCACAGATGGTTCATTCACATGTAGGGAAATAATTATAGGAAAAGTTAACTATCTTAAGGCTTATATTTCAGTTGATTGACGAGTGGAGGATATTAACACTGTTTTAAAGGTAACCTGTAAAGGGAAAAAATCTCTTGCTTGCTGGTTTAAACCGCCTGAAGGCTTTTAAAAACACAAGCAGGGTTTTTACCTTATGAAATATTAGTAATATTAAGTCTTGTCTTCCTTGTTGTTGTTGGATTTAGTGGAAGTCTCTTGAACTGATGTGGGCAATTTTTCAGACCTTAAAGGGCTGGGGAATGTTTCAAAAGATATACATAGCTTTTCTCTTCTGTGTTGGTCAAGGAGTTTTGATTATCTCCTATTTAACTCAAAAGATTTAAACAGACTGACCAAATATCCATTCTGCATTTGGTTTTTTGGATTTTATTTTTCTTGTGATGTCATTTCCCCTAATTCTCTAGTCCTCCAAGGAGTTCAGCAAAAACAAGAAATTTGTTTACCTGGTGGTTATGTTAAAAAGATGAGCAGGGGGGAAAAGGTTCAGACTTATAAATTATTTAAAAGAGGAAAATAAGTGGATATTTATTTAATAGATTATTGGTTCCTTTCTAGTACTTGTTGGGAAAATGTCCTGGTCTGAGTCTTTTTTGTTTTGTATATCTGCAGTTTAGTCCCATAGTAATCCAAATATTTACTTCATCTCATCTATCTAAGTTAATATTGCCAGATTTCCCTGTTCTGGTTACACACAACAAATGCTTCAGTACATGTACTTGGGATAAACTTTCTGATGAGCTATTTTCAACAAAAAAGGAACTGAGAATTAGTAACTATTTGTTTCCCATAGATAAATCACGTAGATTATGTTGAGGGCTGGGTTACTGTATTGTAATGCCCAACATAGACAAAATGTAATTCAAGTTTGCAGTGTAAATGGGACCAACTAAGGATTTAACTTAATTTTTGCAATACTGTGGGATATTTGGGAACACTGAAATCATGGCACAAGACTTACTCTAATGTATCCGCAAATAAATGTGTTAGTCTCCAAGGTGCCACAAGTCCTCCTTTTCTTTTAGCGGATACAGACTAACATGGCTGCTACTCTGAAACCTGTTCTAATGTATCTGTCTGGCACTAAAGTGTGGTAACCTGACTCTGTAATGCATTTCTCTTGCATGATAAATGTCCCCCAGTACTACCTCTGGTTCACTTGATCCAGTGTTAGCACCAGCTTGAGCCATTTTGCAGTCACGTCCTTAGTTATAAAATGTTTCACAGAGGTTACATTACCTTGAAAATTATGAATGTTCAGTGTAAATGGTTCCTCTCTGTCTTGTAACATAGCAAAGCCCTATACTTAAATGTTGTCTCTCCATGTTCTTATACTGTGCCCATCCCTGTGGTATTTGAGCACCTTCGTGCTCTTGATTAGAGGGCTGCTGGATTCTTCAGTAAGAACTTGGTATATTGGATCATTTGATTTGGTATCTTCAGCAGTGTGCAATTCCAAAGGAAGGCGAGCAGTGCCTACAATGAACATAACCAATTGTTAAGTGCTATAAGAGTGGAGACACCTCTTCCTCATTTCCCTCTGCATGTAGGCAGCTGATGCCCTAAAGTATGAGAATAGATTTTTCCTCATGTAGTGTTGTCCTAGTTTTACAACATTTGCAGTTATTCATGCTCAAAATAATTATTCAGTCCTTTAAATGTTGCTGAATTATTTATCTTCATTATGTCCGGTGCCAGTGGCTCTCATAGGTTGATTATATGCTATGCAGAATTGGGCCGGATACAAATGTAATGCAGTTTGTTACCATAAAGAAGAATTAACTTTAAAAACAAAGCTAAGTAAATGGTACTACATTGGAATTGAAAGCAAAATCCCTGTACTTTCCACTTGTGGGATTTTTTTTTTTTTTTTTAAGAGTTGCATAATTGTCATTGTTCAGAGACTAAAACATTTGGTAGAGCTTTTCTATCCCTCTACCCAAGCTTCCTTATTACTACTACTAACTATAGGGAAAGGTGAATGGACAAAAGTCATTAGGGAACATAATTTAAAAAAAAAAGCTTTCTCTTCCCACTTAGATTATATTGCATGGTAATATTTCTTTGGTGTTCTGAAAATTTATTTGTCTATGGCTTGCGAAATTAATTCTATGGGCTTTTGATATTAACCAAACTGTACTCTACATCTGCTTTCCTGGTCTGTAGAGAACCTGTAATTCTTTTCTCTAAAAACTACTTTGTTCTGCAACTAAAAACAGAAAAATTGAAATGTGGAGATTGTAGCATTTTCCCTGAGTGAGGTCACTTAGACAATGCAACAGTTTGCCAAGGAAGGTCATTGAAGCTCTATCACTAGAGGGGTTCTAGAAGAGGGTAGATAAAGCCCTTAATATAAAGCAGGGGTTCTCAACCTTTTTCTATCTGAGGCCCCCCAACATGCTATTAAAAACTTCATGGCCCACGTGTGCCATAACTGGTTTTCTGTATATAGAAGCCAGGGGGTAACAAGCGGGACAGTTGCCTGGGGCCCCATGCCACAGGGGGTACCGCGTAGCTAAGTTGCTCAAGCTTCTGCTTCAGCCTCGAGAGGCGGGGCTCCGGGCTTCAGCCTCATTCGATGGGGCTTTGGCTTTCTTCCCTGAGCTCCAGTAAGTCTAAAGATGCTGGTCCTGCTTGGAGGGCCCTGTGAAACCTGCTCGCGGCCCCCAAGGGGGCTCCGGACCCTTGACTGAGAACCACTGTTATAAAGGACAATTCTGCATGAATACAGGGGAGTGGACTGTGAGACCCAGGAGGGCTTTTCTAGCCTCTGGTTCCGTTAACGTAAAGTAAAACCCTGCCTGTCTATATACCACCTCTGGAGAGGTGTTATATATCTTAAAAGCTTCCATTAAATTTTTTATTTTATTTTTAAAAAATGGAAAATTTTAAAAGTTAAGGCTGTTGACGTTCCATTTAGACCATGGAGATTTCTGCGTTGGTTCACCTGTTGCCTTGAGTATCTATGAAATAGGAATCCTTCAAGAGCTGGGTTACAAGATGGGAATGTCGTCATGACAGGTGTCTGGCCAACCTTTTGGCCTGGTGACTAGCTAAGTGAGCAATAAAGTTTGATGGTGAGGCCTGTGTTCTAGTTCACCAAGCTGGTTTGGGCTCTGAGTACTGCATAGGTAGTTCATTGAGCTCCTGTGGACACAATGATTCATATGGCTTTGTAGTAAACTAGAAACTATCGGTGAGTACTGCAGGGAGTTTAGTTCAGCTTTCCTTGTCAAGCAGGATAATAGCTGCAATGTGGGGTCTTGAGCATGGTGGGTTAAAGGTTGATAAAAATTGTTGAGTCTTAAATGGAGTGAGGGTACCCTATCCTCTCCTCATCTACACATGAGGAGGTTAAAATATAAGACCTGAAGTCTTGCAAACTCTCAGATGTTTATTTTGTAATTTTACTTTCAGATGCGATATAAAACTTGAATTGGGGAAAAAAATCAACCACCACCAGTCCTTTCAGCCATGATTTGAGGTCATAAGTTCGCATGTGCTTTAGTCTATGTAATCCTCCCTTATTAGGCGGTCACTGGGGATGGCCACAATAGCTGGCATGCTTCTCTTGTAGATCCAGTAGTGTAGTGCTCTCTAATAATTCTGCTCTTGAGCTTTGGTCAGGGTTTCATCAGCAGTATTGTAGAGTTTGCCCTGCCTCAGTTTGCACCTTCCTGTTATTCAGAGAGAAAGTTATATAGGAAAGAGTCATTTTTCACATGGTTTCCTGTGTCAGGCCAATTATGTTGTAAGCTTTGTAAGTGTGTCAAGTTTCACTTCAGGGTAAAACCTGTCCAGTAGTTCACGACAAAGTGTTAAAAGCAGAATTGCAACACTTGTCCATAATGCTTTGTATTTCTATCTGACTACTAAAATGTGTCTTCTCCTTTGGTTTATTTAATTGAGAAATTTCATTAGACCATTCAGACTAGCAGGGTGGATAGAACTTGCTAATGTCTGTCCATTCCTCTGTATTTCCCTTCACCCCAGTGTCGAAGATAACAAGGGAAGAATAAATGGGCATTTAACCGCTGGAGAAGAATTGCATTGACTTTCAGTGAAGTGCAAAAGAGGGGATATGTAAGGATAAATGTCTGTAGACTTCTTTTTTTAAAAACCCAATGTTTCTCCATTCCCTCAGATGCACATGTTAGAACTGGAAGCGTATGCAACTAATTTAAAGTGTGCCACAACTGAACACAGAGCAGAGAGACTAGCTCTTGCTCACACCGAAACAAAGCAACGGAGGCCTCCTAAAAGTCCTACACCATGCATAGTTTAACTAAGAATGTCCTATTTGGAATAGTACGTATATGACCTCTGTCACAGCTCCAGGTAACTGCACCTGTGCTTCCCCCTAGTGGTCCATCAAGGGCTCCTAGCTCTCAGCAGTCACCTCTCTTGGGCAAAAGGCCTATGTGTCTTCCACCTGAAAGGCAAATTTTCCAGGTCATGCAGTTTCCTGCTGACTCTGATATTCCCAGCAAGCCAGACTACCTAAACAGGCCAGTATCTGTGCTTTGATTTCGCTCCCAAAGCATACACATAGTTTAATTGCCAGTAGACTTCACAGGTTACTCTTTATAAGCAAGTACATTTGTTCTTAAGGTGTAAGGAGATGTTACAACTTAGGTGAATTTACCTAGTTCTCTTAACCCCCCCCCCCACTGTTCTTAGTTCCTGGAGGAGCTGTAGTCACCTTCCCCCATAGAATTATATCCGTGTAATGCAGGGAGATCTCCCAAAGATATTGCAGGAAATTACCATATCTCTCACAGCTTCTGTCACCATATTATCTGGTGCCTCCCAAGAATTTAAAAATAGAAATAACATCAACGCTCTCCTTTTCCAGCCTGTATGAGTGGTAGCTTGATTCATTTATAGCATGTGCATGAGAGAGAACAACCTATTTAGGGATAGCGAAGTTGAAGAAATTAGTTTTGTGTGTAGTTATGATGGTGGGGAGAGCTTCTGTGCCCCCCACACCCCCCCGCCGCTCCCCATCCCCTGCATGGTCTATTGCTTTTTAGAGTGAGTTCCATGATGCTAGATCCAGCTCCTGTGGAAATTATCTGGTACTCAGGAGCCTTGCTATATTCGACAGCGGGTTCACTGTTCTAGTGGAATGTAGCATTCATAGTTGCGGGAGGAGAGACAGTCCCTTGAGTAGCTAGAGCTAATCTATGGAGCGCTTTAAATATAGGGACAGAATTGAATTGGACCTTGAATTGGACTTTGTATTCAGTGGGAGCCAGTGCAGAGAGTGAGTGTTGGGGTGATGTGTTCACAGCAGTCTGAGTTGCTAAGCAGACAGATGACAGAGATTTTTACAAGTTAAGAGTTTTTTCCCTGGCATGAGGCTTTATTTGTGTATAGGAGTTCACTATTAATTTCTGTTGCACCTGTTGTTTTGGCAGCTGGGCTCTATGTTAAGGGCTGCTAGTACAGAGTGGCCAGGAAAGGTCTGGGCATGGTGAACTGCTGAGGTTGAAAGGACTAGAGAGGCTCATGTGAATGTCATGGAGATGACTGAAGTTCTGGTGGAGATGATGGTTAACAGTCAATTAGTTAACAGAACAACCAGTTAGTTGATCATTTGGAAGTGTCAGTCTTAAACTTAGCTTTGAGCTTTTTTAGGATAGGAAGAAGTTGTGAAAAATAAATTTTGAAGCTGATGAAGATACTGCTTAGGTTAAATTCTTTTCTCATTCTTTATTGGAGAGTTACATATTTTTCCAAAATGTTTCCAAAATAACTAGTTGAGAAAACTAGTTACCCTTTTAGTAGATGGTGACAGTGAATAGATTTTTGTCTTTTTTTTTCTTCTTTTTTTAAAGATATTCTGCTTACTGTTATGAGAGCAGCTTTTAAACTTGGAAAACATTGTTTTGTTTAATAATATACATGAGTTTAAGTCTTAATTAGACTGTTGTAGTATTTACAGTGGAAGCTTAAGTATACAGTCATCTGTACAGTAGACATATCCCATTAACGAGGGTTATTTCTATATCAAATATTTATTTTTTAAGTGTTTCAGTTCTGAGTGACAAAAATTATAGCAGAATAGTCTCATAGACTTGCTCATATACCACATTTACTCAGTAAATCCAGCTAATCTTTAACTTTGGTTTAGTGCATAGGTTGCTAGTCTTCAGTAGTTTTAACGGAAGTGAATCTATAAGGTCTTTATAGAGGGAGCTCCTTTTCATTGTGTATACTAGCTTTTTGGACTGGGTTCATTGTACTAATCATTAGTCCTTTCATATTTGGACTTCCAAGGAATGTTGTTACGCTAAAGGAAAGTAGACAGGCAATCCTGTGAAGTTGATATGAAGTTAATTAGTGAAATACTAACAATATTTAACTTTTTTTTGCTTTTCCTGTCTGCACTTAACCCATCCACCCCACCCAAAAGATTTTAACAGCCAATGAGAGAATTAAGTAATAACATTACTTTGGCTCCTCTTATTTCAGATGTACAGGTACCAAGTACCTATTCTTGTCAGTACAACTTTTGTGGTGGGAAAAACAGAGAGTTACCCTGCTTGCCTGCCTCTTGAAAATAGCTTCTTGAGAATGGCTGGATATTATGCATTCCTTCTGAATACTCGCTCTCAGACAATATTTTCCTGGTATGAAAATGGCTCAAGAACATAATAAGCTGTCGACACTATGGGGTGTTAAATGATTACCAGAAGACGCTTCCTGTCTGAAGTAATTGTATCCTAGGCAACATAACTCTGGAAACCAAAGGCTGAGATGTGTTAACTCAGTATACAGTTATTACAGTGTGTTCCCTTCCTATACTGAAATGCCTAATTGTCTCAGATATATTTAACTAGGCTAAACTAATTTTTCCACTGGAAGCAAAGTTGAAAATGTTGGAGCAGCATAAACAGCTGGATCAAATGAGAAGCTGAGACAGCTGTTCTTCATGGGCACATGGCTGGTGAGTTAAAGGGAAGCAACAAATTAGAATATAGTGATTTGCTTGAGGTGTGGTTTCTGAATGCTACCAGAGAGTTGAGTCATTAATTCTCCAGCATCATATGCTCTGGCTGACTCCATTCTATACCAGTATAATTTGCACGAAGCTCACATGTGAGTACTCAAATTGAAGATGCATAAAGCTGTTGAGCTCTGCAGCTACCGAAATAGCCATTGCATGCCTAATTTTAACCATTGGTCAGAAAATCCCATTCAGCGAGATTGAATGAGATAGGAGAGCCAATGATTCTTTCCCTGGAAGAGCTTCAGAGAAGGCAAGCCTGGTGGCCTAAGGCATACTAATGGTCTTGCATAAAGGAGAGTGAAGAACAGAGGGTCCTAAGGAGCTGGGAGGTGCAGAAGGCCTCATGTGCACCTAGGAAGATGGTTGTTTCAGTAGTAGAGGAAGCCCTACAAAGAGGTTTGGAGAGGGTAGAAATGTTACAGTGGGGTTAGGGAACAAAGTAAATCAGTATCTCTGTCCCCTGGTGAGTAAGTTTTGAAAGTTTTTTTTCAAGCCCCACTTGTAATGTGTATTTGCTTGAGTCCTCTTGTTCGGTAGAAATCATGGAACAAATTTTGCTCTAATACGTCCACACTCCTGTAGCACTTTTTAGGACTCTCCCCTGTTTAGCTTATTAATGCAGTGGCAGAAGTCTGTTTTGATATTCAGGAGACCATTCTTCAATTTCCTTTCCTGGTCTCTTGTTTTCTGGGTTGGCAAGCTATGGGAATGTTGTAGTCTATTGCTTTTATAGCTGAAGAGTGATGCAGCTAGATGATAAAGGAATGGCGATGATGGAATCCAAAGGAAGTGGCACTCAGTCTCCTTGCCCCAAAAGAGCACTGACCGTGGCGTTTGTTCATTTTTATTTATAGGCTTCTCTATAGCACTTATCACTGTAATATCAGAGTTTGAAAAAGATAGATTAGTGTATTTTCATGAAAAGAAAAGGAGTACTTGTGGCACCTTAGAGACTAACCAATTTATTTGAGCATGAGCTTTCGTGAGCTACAGCTCACTTCATCGGATGCATCTCTAAGTTAGTCTCTAAGGTGCCACAAGTCCTCCTTTTCTTTTTGCGAATACAGACTAACACGGCTGTTACTCTGAAACCTGTATTTTCATGATGTTCCCTGAAGTAGGGAACTGTAATCTCCATTTTACAGGTGGGGAGATGAGCCCTAGAGAGGGGTGGTGACTTGCCCCATGTCACACAGGAAGAGCTAGGATTAGAACCCAGATCTTTTCAGTTCCATTCCAGTGCTATGTCCCAAAACTATTTTTTTCTCTTGTTTCAGAGTAGCAGCCGTGTTAGTCTGTATTCGCAAAAAGAAAAGGAGTACTTGGGGCACCTTAGAGACTAACCCATTTATCTGAGCATGAGCTTTCGTGAGCTACAGGTGCCACAAGTACTCCTTTTCTTTTTTCTCTTGTGTGAATCCTGCAATGTGAGTTAACGAAAGCATCTTAGATCCTTTTAAAGTTAGTCTGATTCTTCCATTCCTGGCTGTTTAGAACCAATCTATGCTGCAGAAACAGCGTTTTCTTGCCAGTGTGGAGAGAGAACATGGTGCTAGGGCTGCATTAGTGAATGGTGTTTTAGCTTGTATCATAAACACACTGTTCGAGATCTAGAATCAAAGGGTTATCTAATCCTGTATCTTTTGACCATGCTGTAAGAGAAAACATAAGATACCCCTAACCATGGCTATGTGCTTAGTATGGTTCCTTTTTGTAATATAGGTAAGCCCTTGGAACATTCTTATTTAGCCTCATGAAAGGGCTAAAGAAGCAGTTTGATTGGACAGTGAATTTTGACGCATGGCTGTTCGCAACTGGGTTAATACATCTGCCACAGGGGTCAAAACTCATGTGCTCTGTGATATTTCTCTTCTTTCCATGTGACCCAATGCCCAATTTCATTCTTGACTTCTTGAAATTAGAGACCTGGAGTTAAACTATGCAGAATTTACGATTGCTGCATTTTATATATATGATCAATATATTTTTTCCAAGCTAACAGAAGATCTGAGAGAACCTTAACTATAGCTGATATAACCAGCACCCATTGTGTCATCTTATTTGGCAAATAATCTGTAATAGCAGTGATACTATTATATTGCTGTGGTATATTAGTCATTTAGGGACATCCTGAGCTGATGTAAATTGTCACAGCTCCTTTGACTTCAGTTGAACTACATTTTTCACAAGTAGAGCATCTGGTTCATTGTGACTACTAATGTACTAGGCCCCTCACTCCTGTGCCAAAGAATTAAGATCATCTGAAGATACATGTTTAGCCTAAATAGTGAAGTATTTTAATTATTTTAATTTGTGCAGTAAGAGTGTGGCATGGTAAAAAAATTTTTTTTTTACTTTTTGCTTTTTTCATGTAGCTTTAGGTATAAATGTTGCTTCTAGACTTCAAAACAGTGACAGTCCTGAGGTATGGGGCTAACTTTCTAGTACTATCTGCTCATAAAATTTGTTTGTCTCAGAAAAGTGTGTTTTTATTTGACATATATTGGAAATCACATGAAATGAAATCATAGCTTTCCCTGTGCTTAAAAAAAGAAGAAAAAAAAAAGCCTTATCAGCTCTGATGCACCAACAAATAGCTTTTAGTTAATTGGAAATAAACTTTGTAACCATAGAAGATTTCGACTTAACAATGTGAATTCTTAAGAACACGGAAAGACAAAAGTCCATTGTCTTAAAATGGTAACAGTTGACAAGTATGCCATTTCAGTGCATAGTGAATATAGATTCTTGTTTCATTTGTTCCTAGCAATAGAGGCTGCTCATTGGAAAGAATTGGTATTTAACAAGTTGAACTAAGGCGTTTACAGCTTTTTTTTTATTCATTAGGATAAAATGTGTTAATGAGTTACTTCGGTATTGCCTCCTGTTTTAGTAGTTCTAATAAGGGACTTGAATTCTGTAAGGAGGTGACCTATTACTTCTACATCAATGGGACAAATTTTGGATTTTTTTTTTTTTTGGTATGGAGGATATAAATTAGATTTTTCTTATGGGAGAAATCCATGTGTAACTGATTTAAAAAACAAAACAAAACACCACAGAGGTGCCTTGTACAGACCTTTTTCTTTCTCTTAAGAGCAGTTGTAAGTGCTGCTTTATAATAGACTAACCTAGAAATTGTTGCCTATAACTTGTCATTGCTCATATTTCTGACTGTACTAATGATGCTCATTGTTTTCGTGTCAGACTTCTACATGCATGCACCTTCTGAATTTTCTTCATGGACAATCTGCCTAACTCTAGGCTTAGATTAATTTATTGTTTTGCAGAACACTTCCTGTTCATTAATATCTGTCTGGCTTGTGACTTTTATTTTTTTGTTTCCTCTTTCTCATGGGGTCATGAAAGATTTGGGTCTGTGTTGTTTGTTACCTGAGCTGTTTATGTGGTGTGTGCTAAACTTTACTTTAGATTATTTCATCCCCGCTGAAACTTGCCAACTTGAATGTTTTTGACTTTTATTTACTTAACACATAAACATTGTTGTGATTGTCGTAATGTTTTATAGTATACCTAATTTCTGTTATGATTTAGAAGTTGCTGTGTTCTTCAGAATGAAGTAAAATAATTGCTATTTAATTATAACATCACAGTAGTGACCCTGAAGTTAAGATAAAGAGGAGGCGTTCTTTTGACACCCCTCCTTAGCTGCTAACTTCCAAACTTCCTTTGTTAGTCCAAAGGTGAATTTGTTTATGCTATAGTCAATTAGGCAGTCACTAGAAGCCCAGTTCTGTAATTTCTAGAGTGGTTGCTGAAGTTGAAACATGTTTGACTAACTCTGATGCAAAGTGTTAGTAGCAATTGTATCCCAATTAAAGAGAACAGTGTACGTAAAAAAAAAAAAAAAAAAAAAAATCAGTTTAGCCAAAGACAAGTGTAGCAGAGTATTTTAGTGGAGTTGGTGATTGTATAGACACTATCCTTCTCCCCATTTGAGCGTTCCTGAGCATTGTTTTTTTTATAACAATCACTTGGGTCCACGGGTCTCTTTTGAAGTTATTTCTAACTCCTTATGCCCAGATACTCAGCGGTGGTGTTCACATGGATTGTGGTCTCTCTGTAGGAGAAGCAACTCTGGCAATGAGACTTTGCTTGTTTAGTGCAGAAGGGATCCACGTCTCAACAGCATTCTGTTCCCTGAACTTTACTTCTCTCACATGTCTGCATAGTGTACACATGTGGCCTGAAAGTGCCCTTTTGGCAAGCTGTGGAAATCTAAAAGCCTGTGCCAACTAACAGTGAAATGTGCCACCTCCATTGATATCCTTAAGTAAAAAAATTGATTTTAGTGTAACAGGCTGTACATAGTAGCTGGTACAGTGTTAACCAGGAATACCAGATAGTTTACATATCCCTTATTATACCCTTTCCCCTTAAATGTCAGAAGAGTTGAAGTGCTATATTTCTCTTGTACAATGAGTGCATCACAAAGCTGGCTGCAGAGAATTAAAGACTTATCCAATAGCTCCCAAGTAATGATAGCACTAGATATAAAATTGACATATGAGTCAAAATCATTGTTCTAGTAGTTAAAGAAGTTTTAAAGAGATGTGTTAGCATAAAATTAACACTTTGTTCATTACTTGTACATTTCAGAAAGAAGAAGCTAATAAGATGTAATTGGAAACACCTGATCAGGGTACTGCCTTTGCTTTTCAAGCAGCTTTACCTTGTAAGCATAGTATTCAAAGACAGAAATGTTTAAATAACCTCAATGGTGTCACTGAGCAAGAAAAATAAGGAAATTAAAAGTTGAGGCTGCCATTCTGTCCTTGATTCACCTGGGTATGGCTAGGTCATAGAGATCAGTATGAGATATGTATGTGATACAATACTACAGAGTGAACTCTGGGTTCATTCTTGACTTTTTGCTTTTGTTTGGGCCACCCTTTCACTAGTTTGTAAATGTTCTCATTTGTTGTTGAAGCTGCATCAGTTTGTGGGGAGTCTGTTTATTTTTAGGAAACTATATTGAACGGGATGTATCGGAATATAAAAGCTCCTTTTGACTGAGAGACTTGTAATTATTATTCATATTTAACCTACATTCAAAGGGGGAAGTTCCCTGAAGCATAAACAACTTGCATGGCATCTGTTCCTCATTCTGAAGTTATAACCTTTACAAAATGCTGAATATGCCTATAAATATCTAAAATTTTCTCCATGTTTACTTTGTTCATTGAAAATGTATTTTCTTCAATATTCATGTTACAGATAAAGATTTGTTTCCTCTGAGTCTTTTCCTGTAATTTTTAGTGACCTTATATCTTCACCTGTATTAGTCTCTCAGTTCTGCTGCATGTTACAACATACATTAAAAGAATCATAAGGCCATGTCTTGGTGCACAGGGAATTCAGCATTTAAAGTTGAGATTGAACTTTTGTTATATTTCTCCCCTTTTCAGTTAATTGTGGCTTTCTTAGCTTCTTTGTGAATTCCACATTTGACTTTGGTCTAGAAATTAATTTTTTTGCAAGATTCTGTAAAATCTGTGTAGTTACCTGGCTTCTGCATGTGAGAAATTCCCCATATATTATCAGAAATTTTGCAAACAACTCAGTGATGACTGTACCAGTTTTCTTCAAACATGACTTGCTTTGTAGATCTGAATGAGATTATTTGGGGAAGGGAGTACATGGATAAGGTAGTTATTTGCAAGTCCCTTATCACCTTATCTGAGTACCTGGTCTAAGGAACAAGGTAATTGGATATTGTAAAATCTCAGAGAGATGGTTGTGTCTCCATGGAGGCCACATGTAGGTGCAACAGCAGTATGTAAAAATTTATGCTCTAGAGGAATAAGTGGAAGGTGAGTAGGCCAGAACTTGAGTTTTATTCCCACCTTTGCCAGTAAGAGCCATTCATATTCTGTACATACGTAGCGCGTGCACACACTTCCTGTATCTTTTGCTTCTTTTGAGCCTGGAGGGAAGTGAAGTATACAGGTTATACATTAAAAGATTGCAAGTGATTTAAGGAGAGTGAATGTTTGACCGTAGCATTTTCTGCGGGGAAGCTGACTTCAAAAAGAAAATGCAAAATAGCAATGTGGACCATTTAGACTGCTGGAAGAGGATGACTTGGTCTGCTTGGTAGTTGTTACTTTCTTTGGAAATACAGAGAGAGCTGTCTCAGCCTTTCATCCTCAATTTAGATACATTGAGCTCTATGAAGTTCAGGCAAGACCTTAACTGAAATTCTGTCAGCTGTGTATAGGTGTCAGGGCCAATGATGCATTCTCTAAGAGTAGGGGGTTGTTCTGCTGTCTGTGTACATTTCCTCTTTCTGCTGTTGTGCAGTGTCCTGTTGGCTGGCTGGCTGCTGGGCTTTGCCACAGAGGCTGGTGCACTTCATTGCTTCTGAACATGTAAAATTTATGTAGTGCTTCAGTATGAAAGATGCAATATAAATGCAAAAGAATACTACAATATACACAATTAGTACATGCTAAATCAGAATGGCTGCATTTTGGGGACGTATCCGCGTGCTTTTTGAGTAGGAGAGACTGGCAAGAGGCCATCACAAAAGCATTTTCTGTCTTACTCCCCATTCCATTCAAAATCCAGTTCAGTGTTCTAGTCCAGATGATTAAAGCCTTTACTCAGGCCCTTGTCTGTTAACTCAAACATTTTGCTTCTACAACCTACCAAAACTCTCCTGCATTAGTAAGGAACACTAACATGGTTGGTGTCCCGAATTCCAGGAGTCAGAGACAGAACATTCATAGTAGAGAGCTCCAATCTTGATCAACACAAGCCCAATCACTTCTAGAGCACAAGGTGAGACAGAATTTCTTTCAGGTCTTCCTATCCAGGGGAGGGCTAAAGAACCATCTTATAGACCTCATCTGTGCTAGAGAAATCATCAAAAAGTCCCTCTGGTATTTAATGCCATTTCAGCTGAATGAGATTTATCGTTTGTAGGAGCCCAAGTGTAGGCAGCTCCCCTGACTACTTGCTACAGATTCCGCAGCAGTGTTGAAAAGGGGTTGGCAGCTAGTTTTCTTTTCTAGAATGGATCTCACTACGCTGCTAACATCAGTTCATCTGAACTAAAGTTACACCAATGTGATATCTTGTATTAATTTATCTAGTGTAGAAAGGGCCATGAAGAAAGTGAGGAAAAAGGGAAGGAAAGCATGAAGGTGGGAATGTCCTAAGTAAAGAATAACTAACCAAGCATTAGATATCTTTATGGAACATTTTATTTCAATTTGTGTTCTATGCCTAGTTACTATGATTAGGCACTTTAGAAATCTATCTTGGTATTTATAGGAAACTGATTTGTTGGGGGGTCAGGAGTGGTTTGTTAGGAATGGCAGCTGGAGGTGCCTTTCAAAACAGAAAGAGATGGCTCCTGCCTGCCCCAATTATACCGAGTTACTTAATTAGCACAATTAAGGCAGAATTAGCGTACATTTTATTATGGGGATGGATTTAGCTATTGCCAACTAAAGTGGTAAAACAGGAGTTAAATTTTAAGTGCTGAGTTTTTTTAAAAAAAATCTAAATATCTAAAGTGATTAAAAATTAAGGGATACATATCCTGCCGAGCAATGGTAAAGGGTGTCTGGATGCTTAGGAGACATTAAATTAGATAGTTCACGATTATGGAATTTGCAAGCTTCATTGGTAATCCTTTCTCCTTCAAAAATGCAAAGAATATACCATGCAAAAAAACCCTCTTGAATGCAATGTCAAAGCAGTGAAGTCAAGTAATCATATCATGAAAAAGAAAAGGAGTACTTGTGGCACCTTAGAGACTAACCAATTTATTTGAGCATGAGCTTTCGTGAGCTACAGCTCACTTCATCGGATGCATACCGTGGAAACTGCAGCAGACTTTATATACACACAGAGAATATGAAACAATACCTCCTCCCACCCCACTGTCCTGCTGGTAATAGCTTATCTAAAGTGATCATCAAGTTGGGCCATTTCCAGCACAAATCCAGGTTTTCTCACCCTCCACCCCCCAACCCAAATTCACTCTCCTGCTGGTGATAGCCCATCCAAAGTGACAACTCTCTACACAATGTGCATGATAATCAAGTTGGGCCATTTCCTGCACAAATCCAGGTTCTCTCACCCCCCTCCCAAAAACCACACACACAAACTCACTATCCTGCTGGTAATAGCTCATCCAAAGTGACCACTCTCCCTACAATGTGCATGATAATCAAGGTGGGCCATTTCCAGCTCAAATCCAGGTTTTCTCACCCCCCCACCCCCATACACACACAAACTCACTCTCCTGCTGGTAATAGCTCATCCAAACTGACCACTCTCAAAGTTTAAATCCAAGTTAAACCAGAACATCTGGGGGGGGGGTAGGAAAAAACAAGGGGAAATATGCTACCTTGCATAATGAAAGACAGTTAAATATGAAAGGTCAACCTTAAATTTGTCTGTCTGGGTTTGTACATTTAACATTGTCCCACATTATAGTATCATAGTGACAAATTTCAATTAGGCTTTCTTATATAAGTATATAGTATCCACATTTTTCAGGCTTGATTTCTTTTTCTCTTCTCTACAAAGCAGGCAATGTTGAAAGCAAATGGGTCGAATACTTTGTACAAGTAAATGTTTGAAGTCTGCAAGTTAAGTCTCTCACTTAGGGTTTGCCTTCTCTGCAGTGTTAGCCTCTAGCCCAACTCACATCCACACAAATAAATCTTTAGCTTGAGTTAAGTGTTACTTTAAGCTTGAACTGGCTGGCTCATCAGGGTGTATGAGTTGAAGCTTGAATGCTGCTGATGCTTGAACTAGTGATGCAGTGGGGATCCAGCTACAGCTCAAGTTAACACAACTTATTAACTGTTAATCTACTCACTCTGTGGGCTTGTCTACACTTACTGGGGGGGTTTCGACAAACGGCGATGGATGCATCGGCGGTTAAATTGACCGCCGATCGTTCTCCCCCGTCGACTCCTGTAATCCACCTGAACAAGAAGCACAAGGGGAGTCTATAGGAGAGCATCTCCTGTCGACATTGTGTAGTGTGGACCCTGCGGTAAGTAGATCTAAGTATCTCGACTTCTGCTACATTATTTAGATCGATCTCCCCCTGTAGTCTAGACAAGGCCTGTGTTGCTAAATCACTGTGAAGTGTTTCCGCAATGTGACCACTCTCACTTGAGTTAGCCTAGCTCAAACGTAGTATTTGGAAGGTATGTCTACATAGCGACTGGGTGGGTGTTTCCCAGCACATATAGGCAGTCGTGCCATCGGTGCCTGAGCTAGTATGCCGAAAATAACAGTGTGGCCTCAGTGGCATGGGCTCCTCTAGGATTGTACTTGGATGGCTAGCCCAAGATGCTGCCCATACTGCCTCAGCCAGATTGCTATTTTTTAGAGCACTAGCTCAGGCAGAGCTCTCATGTGTCTGTCTAACCACTCTGAGACGCCCCCTCCTAGTTGCTGTATAGACAAATCCAGAATGTAATAACTTGAGCTATCTTGCAGTACAGACAAGACCTCAGACTTTTTTAGGTCTACTCTAAACTTAGTGATTTAGAGCATTCACTATCTCAGTCTTTAGGCGGTATTCAAGTTTAAACATTCATAACTTTAGACGATTGAACTCACTTTCCTCAAACATGAATACGAGACGTGGAAACATGCTGTGTGTACTATAACTTACTGTAAGGTTGTGGTTTCCCGATATGACTGGGGCTCTACACATGTTTCATAGAAACTAGAATTTCTTACTCTAGTCGGTGCTTGTGGTGCCACCTATAGTTAAGCTTGCCTCAGCACTTCCCATTATATTATCCTGTTTTCAGTTGCTTATAACTTGGCCAAATTTAAACTGTTAAAGTTGAAATCTTCAAGTCCAGGTGTCTCCTTAAGGCTGAACTCTTTTTATGGAAGGCATCAGCAGATGTTTCCAAGAACAAGATTAGGGAAAAATGCATTTTTGCATCTTTTTACAACCATGTCTTTGAGAAACTTTATCACCACAATGGCTTGCAGGGACTTGAAATTGGGGGTGGCCTTTGTTTCAGAGAGATACCTTTTTACCTTCTTATGAAGGGACAGCTACCTCCTCATCACCCCTTTATGCTCCATGTGGGTCTGTAGGCCCCTGCATCGATTTCCCCTTCACATGTTTCCAGGAATAATTTAGCAAAGCTTCAAGTATCAGGGGGTAGCCGTGTTACCCTGTATCCACAAAAACAACAAGGAGTCCAGTGGCATCTTAAAGACTAACAGATTTATTTGGGCATAAGCTTTCGTGGATAAAAAACAACTTCTTCAGATACATGGAGTGAAAATTACAGATGCAGGCTTTATTATACTGACACAGGAAGAGAAGGGAGTTACCTCACAAGTGAAGAACCAGTGTTGACAGGGCCAATTCGATCAGGGTGGATGTAGTCCACTCCCAATAATAGATGAGGAGGTGTCAATTCCAGGAGAGGCAAAGCTGCTTTTGTAATAACCCAGCCACTCCCAGTCCCTATTCAGGCCCAAATTAATGGTGTTAAATTTGCAAATGAATTTTAGTTCTGCTGCTTCTCTTTGAAGTCTGTTTCTCAAGTTTATTTTGTTCAAGTACAGCTACTTTCAAATCTGTTATAGAATGTCCAGGAAGATTGAAGTGTTCTCCTACTGGCTTTTGTATGTTACCATTCCTGATATCCGATTTGTGTCCATTTATTCTACGTAGGGACTGTCCGGTTTGGCCAATGTACATGGCAGAGGGGCTGCTGGCACATGATGGCATATATCACATTAGTAGACGTGCAAGTGAATGAGCTTCTGATGGTGTGGCTGATGTGGTTGGGTCCTCTGATGGTGTTGCTAGAGTAGATATGGGGACAGAGTAGGCCATGGGGTTTGCTACAGGGATTGGTTCCTGGGTTAGTGTTTCTGTGGTGTGGTGTGGTGTGTAGTTGGTGAGTATTTGCTTCAGGTTGGGGGCTGTCTGTAAGCAAGGATTGGCCTGCCTCCCAAGGTTTGTGAGAGCGAGGGATCATTTCCCAGGATAAGTTGTAGATCATTGATGACGTGCTGGAGAGGTTTTAGCTGAGGTGATGGCCAGTGGTGTTCAGTTTTCCTTGTTGGGCCTGTCCTATAGTAGGTGATTTCTGGGTACCCATCTTAGGGCTTGGCTGTAGACAGTGCGGATCGTGTGATGTGTCCTGGATGGAAGCTGGAGGAATGTAGGTAAGTTCTGGTTCTCCACTTTAGAGGTAACTCCCTTCTCTTCATTTGTCAGTATAATAATGCCTGCATCTGTAATTTTCACTCCATGCATCTGAAGAAGTGGTTTTTTACCCACAAAAGATTATGCCCAAATAAATCTGTTAGTCTTTAAGGTGCCACCGGACTCCTTGTTACCAAGGCTTATGTCTAATAACAAACCCCTTTCCTGGGGGCTGGTTTATTAAAACAAACCCATTGTAAAGCCTCTTCCTACTCACCCCCAGTCTCCAGCTGGGCTCAGCTCCTCTTACTTGAGGTCTCTCAGGTTCCAAGCCTCTCTACTTAGTACAGTTATCAGCCCTTCCCAAGCTCTATGGAATCAATCTGTTCCCTTGAGGTCGGGAGGTTGCAAAGACCCACTTCTTGGGCCTGTGTCTGCTAGACTGTCTGGTCACTCCTCCAGCAGTTTCCCCAGCTCCTTTCTTCTTGAGTCTTTTCAGCAGCTCTCCTCTTACTTCAGCCTCAGTGCATCCATTTCCCTTAAAGGTCAAGGTTCCTTCCCTGCCCAGTTGGGTGGCAGGTAATCAGTCATGGGTGCACTGGAACACTTGCTCCCTCTTAAAGGGCTCAGTCACCCGTGACACTTCCCTATGAAAAAAACAGTCGCGTTTGGGTAATTTATAAGACTTTCAAAAATCTCAATTCACATGTGCTCAGTAGAAACTTGTTATAGATTAGCAGCTAAATCCCCCAAAGTTGTCTGCACTGGGCATGCTCTATCCCCCCACAACTCCTTCATGGACTGGATTGGACTCGGTGTGTACCTTCCCCACAGTGACTGGATATGCTCCAACCGAGAGCTGAGCAGGACTTTCCATGCAGTTGCTGCTGCTGGCTTTTGGAGGCCTCTGTAGCACTGGAACTGAGCAGGGTTTGAAAGGTGTGCAGACATGGGGCCGTACATTGAATAATGAGGATAAAACCAGATTTGAATAACTTATTGTTCAGTGAACATGTACCGAGTTTCTAATGTGCTGGCGGATGGTCCCCCTGGCTCTGCCCCAAGCCCCCCCCTCCCCCACTCTACTTCTTCCCCAAGGCCCCACCCCTGCCCTGTCTCTTCCCGCCCCCACTCTGCCCCCGCCCTGCCTCTTTCCATCCTGTTCAGCCCCCTCTCCTGAGCATGCCCAGCTCTTGCTCCTCTACCCTCCCCCCCAGTGCCTCCTGCAGGTCATGGAACAGCTGATTGTGGCAGGTGGGAGGTGTGGGGCAGAGGGGGAGATGCTGATAAGGGGGCTGCAGGTGGGTGCTAAGCACCCACCATTTTTTTTCTGTGGGTGCTCCAGGGCTGGAGCACCCACAGAGTCAGTACCTATGGTGAACACCATTTCTGCTGTGGGCTGAATGAAAGACTGTATTATAATGCATACCTGTATTATAATGCAAAGGAGCCAAATTAAGGCAGCTTTCACAGAGCTCTTCTTCAGTAGACTGTTTTTAAAGCATGAGCACAACGGTAAAGTTTAAATTTGAGCTTTCATCATTAACTATATTATTTCCTGACGTGTGCTTCATTTCTTAACCTTACCACTGTATTAATGTTATCGGTTTCAGTTTGGAATTTCTATTGCAGTTCACTCCACTTTTTAATTTAGCAGACAACAGTTTGAACTGCTTATTTGAAACCCTTTACCATTGACATCCTCACTATTCAATACACTGTTCCCAAATTTTACTCTCACTTTATAAGGAAAGTTAAATGGTTCTGTTAAGAAAGTTGTATACAATTTTATACAGAGTATCCAAGGGGTTGATTAAGGGTCTAATTAACAAAATCTATTTATCCTCCTCCTTATACAAGGTGAGGTGTTACTGTGCTGTGGATGACACTGGTGAAAAGCAATATAAAGAAAAACTAAAATACAGGGTTATATCAATTTTCTTTAACACTAAATCTACTGGCCTACTCGGATAAACATATACAAACATGGGTTACAGTATTGCTTTTACTCTCTGCAAAGATTCAGCTCAGCAGATTCTTCAGCGGAATTATAAACCTTTGAAAATTGCTGTATAATGGAAATGTTGACAGACTATTAGCTACCGTGGTACAAATGCATTGCTCTAACATACATCAGGTTGTCTCAGGTTGCTGAATATATTAAACAATATGTCCATTACATATGCAGTAAGGAGGCTTGTGTATAGTCTTTGTTGCATGTCTTGCCATTCATTAATTATTAAAGTATTTCTCAGACATATGACCTCTGACATGCTGGATGGGTATCATTCAGTGAGCTAAGATGTTTAGGTTGTAGCGATCCTGCTGTATAATTGCCATTCTGGAAAAGGCCCAGGAAGCATTTAATCACTATTCCAATTACAGTGTCGTTGAAGCAGATCAGAGTTTTTTTTACTGCCAATTCATTGCAACTTCTAAGTTGTAAAAGAACTTGTGTGCTTCATTTCTTAACCTTACCACTGTATTAATGTTACCAGTTTCAGTTTGGAATTTCTGTTGCAGTTCACTCCACTTTTTAATTTAGCATACAACAGTTTGAACTACTCATTTGGAACCCTTCACACGGCATGCGGGAATGTATCAGGACTTATGTACACGGCACAGCAAAGCACACTAGTGGGATGATTTGTAGAGAGCACTAACGTGCTGCACTCCAACTGCCCTGCATAGATCCTCCTGGCACGCTCTAAAAGATATCTACTATACATTAAACAGTCTGAACTGTTTGAACTTTGAAGTGCACCAGCAAGGTCTGCATGGGACAGTTGGAATACAGCTTGTTAGCGTGCTCTACAACTCACACCCCTCTAGTGTGCTTTGCTGCCTGCATAGACAAGCCCTTAGTCCCAATAAAAATGCAGATTCTGGGATTTTCCAATTGTTCTGAAATCGTATCTAGTGTTCAAATGTATATCAAGTTAACTATAATACACACACGCACCCTGTCTTCAAATAGAAGATTTGAACCAGTATTTAGGAAAATCTGACTCTACTCAGGCGTTGAAGGAGTGCATTGAGCATAGAAAAATTCTTATGCTTTTTAAGAATGGAGAGGTGCACCTGTCCTGTCCTGCCAGTGGTGTAAGTGCTTACAAAGTAGTATGGGGTGGGCAGACTATGGCCCGTGGGCTGCGTCCAGCCCATCAGACCTTTTAATCTGGCCCTCATGCTCCATTGCTCCAATCCACCCACCTGGCACTCCCGCTGGGGAGTGGGGTTGGGGGCTTTCTCTGCTCCAGCGCTTCTGTCGGGGAGCAGGGTTGGGGGCTCCTGTGTATTCAGGACCTGCGTGACAGGCGTGAGGGCACTCATGTTACTCCAGCTGCACAACCTGAACGTGCCTCACGCACCATCAGAGCCTGGAATGTGCAAGCCCACGTGCCTGCTGTTTGTTGGCTTACGTGACTCTGATGTTTTAGTAGTGTTAATTTTCCATTGTTGAGGATAAAACAAAGAGTAGTTGGCCAGGGAGTGCTCAGTGGTGGTTTTCATGTGGGAGGAGATTTCTGAGAGCAGGGCACTGGTGAATCTCAATGAGTTCCAATGACTGGAAGCTGACGCCCAACAAATCCAGACTAGAGAGAGAGGGCATGGAAAGGGGGTAAGTTTGATTTAATTATTGTAATACATTGTTATGATATATTTATAACAGTAAATAAGGTTTTATGTTTATTTCCACTAAAATGAATCTTCATTAAATAAAGTTTATTTGAATATCTCTGAACTGTTAATTTCGTGAGCATTCATGGCCTGCCATACAATTTCCCCACCCAGATGTAGCCCTCAGACTAAAAAGTTGCCCACTCCTGCAGTAGTAGCACTAGGTCAGCTGTTACTGGAGAAAGGTTAAGAAATTTTCTAGCACAGAGAAGGTTTGGGGAGCTGAGTTTCTTACATTGCTTATTAGCAGTGGGGAGGAGTAATCTGGTATTAGTTTTTCTGTATATGTTTAGCTTCCTTTCACCACCCCTTTATTTTTTAAACAGATTTTCAGTCCACCGTGAAACATGATTTCATGGCAAAACCATTAGTTTCTCTGAGCTACAACTGACACTGCTTTTCAGAAAATAGATTTCATTGGAAAAACGGAAGGTGTTTGGATATTAAATAGGTTTCTGTATATCCCTCCTCAGTTTCTTTCTAATGCTCAGAATTGACCATTTACATATTCTTGAGGTTCTAGATTGTCTTCAGTCTTTTAGATTTAAGTTACTATACTTACGCACAATACATCTAGCTGAGGATTTGCAGTTAGGATTTTAGTCATGCTCGCTGGTGTAAAGAAGTGGGATTACATATTGTGTCTGTAATTTATTGCAAAAACACTGGCAGGTACTGAGTGGGGTTTTGTGCCTTGAGTTGTACCGCACTTTATGATAATGCTTAACCACACTGCTAGTAATAAATAGAATACTTAGTGGAATAGTGAATAGAATCCAGTAAACTGCTTTGAAATGTTGTTGTTGGAGTGGATGAGCTCAGATCTTAATACAGTTTCAGTAAGGGTAAGTAGAAAAGTGCAATCAGTGGTAACAGAATTTAAAGAACTCTTCATACTGCTGTATGTCATTCAGATTGCCAGTAAGTTATAATACCAATCATAGGTGCTGACGCCGTGGGTGCTCTGGGGCTGGAGTACCCATGGGGCAGCTCTCCACACCACACCAGCTCACCTCTTCCTCTGCTCCACCTCCTCCCCTCAGTGCCCTGCTGGGTCCTGCTTCTCCCCCTTCCTCCCAGCAGTTGCTCCGCGAGCCTGGGCGGGAGGGGGGAGGAGGGGGAATGCGGCGCGCTTGGGGGAGGAGGTGGGGCCGGGGCAGGGATTTGGGAAGGGATCCAATAAGGGCAGGGAGGGGCGGAGTTGGGGCAGGGCTGCAAGCACCCACTGGCGCCGTCAAAAGTTGGCACCTGTGATACCAATATATATTTGAGATTTCAAGTATGTTAATTTTCACAATTATAGTTCCCCTCTGCACAGCCTTCATTTTCCATTATGATCCTTGGCCATAAAAAACCCAACAACAAAACTCTAGTTTAGGCTGGAGGTTGGTTTATGAGGCTTTAGCCTATAAAAGCCTTTTTTTTTTTTTTTTGCCTTTTTTAAAAAATCTGTTGGGGGGGGGTAATAAATGTTGGTTAGTGAGTTAAGATTTTAAAATGCAGTGTGTGTGTGTAACGTCATGTGTTCACATATGTGCTTCTAAATCCTTAAAATGGCTGCTTCATCTACTGGGGAAATTTGCAGGCATTAGCAGGGAAAGTGAAAGACGGGGTTGCCAGCCCTCCAGGAGTGTGTAAATATCACTGTAATTGTAGTTTTGCTTGAGGGCAGACTTGTAAATTTCTTCCTCTATCAAAGTCCCTATGTTGCTGCTGGTACTTTCTCCTCTATCTGTTTAAAGGAATATTGTGTTCTCTACTACCTGAACTTTCCTTTAGCCAGTGAGACCCACAGAAATGTTACATCTGATCATTCTCTGTCCTTGGGGATTTTCCAGCTGCCTTGAAGTATCCTCTGCCTCTAATTTTCTATGTCATGCCACTTGACCTGGGTAGCTTGTTTCACTTTATAGTTCCTGAATCCACAGGGTAACTTTACATCAGTTAAATGGTTTCTTTTCTGACACTGTACCTTCCAATTGGTTTTAACTTCACAAAAAGAAAAGGAGGACTTGTGGCACCTTAGAGACTAACCAGTTTATTTGAGCATAAGCTTTATTTGAGCTGTAGCTCACGAAAGCTTATGCTCAAATAAATATGTTAGTCTCTAACGTGCTACAAGTACTCCTTTTCTTTTTGCTAATACAGACTAACACGGCTGCTACTCGGAAACCTTTTAACTTCATAGTCTCTTTAAGCCAATACCATTAGTTTGATTTGATTTATTCATATTTGTGGATATCTGAATACTAACTTAATTTACAACCTACCCTTGTAAATAATTTATCTATAGAAATCCATTGTTTAACAGACACAAGTATGCAATTCTCCATTAACTATCACTAAGTGTGAGATTGACTCTTGTGATGCAAATGTGAGGTTAGAAACCTACCAGCAATTAAACGCACAGTCCCAGATTCCCCTACAGGATCAGTCCTCTAACGTACATGACCTATTGTGCCATATTTATAAAGCTTGACTTCAAAAGTCAGGCTATGTCTACGCTACCTCAGTAAGTCGACCTACGCTATGCAACTCCAGCTATGTTATTCACGTACCTGGAGTCGACATATCTTAGGTCAAGTTACTGCAGGGTCTACACCTCTGCGGGTTGACGGGAGAAAATCTCCAGTTGACTTATCTTACTCTTATCATTGAGGGTAGAGTATAGGAGTCAACTGGAGAATGATCTACAGTCAATTTGGCAGGTCTTTACTAGACCCGCTAAATCGACCGCCAGTGGATCGATCTCAGACCGTCTATCCCCGCTGTAGTGTAGACCTGACCTCAGGTTCTCTCCCCCCTCCCCCCCCATTCTTTATATATACAAGCAGTCTTTAACTCAAAGTTTCTGATAGAGGCTTATGGATTCAACGTTTTTTTTTTTATTTAAATGTTTTAAGAGATTATAATAAGCTTAGTCCTTAACATATTTTGTACTCAATTCAGATTTAATTTTAAACAGGTTTATTTGTAAAAAGAAAAACCATAGTATAATTTAAATAAAATTAAGAAATCCTTGATTTTTTTTAATCTATCCTGCATGAGATTCCCCATTTCTGTATTGACTTGGAGTTCTAGAACCATGGTACCTACCTCACCTTTACAAAAATAATTCAGCTGAACTTTATGAACAGTAGTGGCTTGCTTTTTCTGGAGATATATTAAGAATTTTTCAGTTTCAGCCTTATCTTCCAGTGTTTTGGGGAGATGGGTTAGCTATTAATAATTTACAGTGAAATATACAATGGAAACCTTTAGTCAGTTTTACTTTGTTAAAAATCATAACTTCATATTGCACTGCATAGAAACAGTATGAGACTTCTGTGGCATTACATACCTGATCTTGCTGGAAGTGGGTATAACTATGTGTAACTGGTATACATATACATGTTTAGTACTGGGGTATCCAGGTATACCAATGTGTAGCATTTAGTAGAGGTTTTTTGTTACACACCACTAAAATTTAAAAAAACCCACAACTATGTATTTTGCTTTCAAAATATTGATTCTGTGACATCTATGCTGTGGCCTTAGTTGAACTGTTGTCTGACTCAAGATTACTCTGTTCTTCTGACTTCCACTCCTGTGCTCTAACCAAAAGAAAGCACTGCTTTCTATTTAGTTGTTTTGTTGTGAGCTCGGTCCTGCTTCCAGTGGAGTGGGTGGCTAGACTTCTGTTGACTTCAGGAGCAACAGGATTGGCCCCGTGTTATAAATGCCCGCCCTTCCATCCCTTCCCCATTTGCCACTGTTATCCACAGGCTGGTAGTGGTGTCCATTTCCCTAGTTAAGACCCAGATTCAGCAAAGCATTAACAACGTACTTAAGTACACTGAATTCTGAAGTGACCTTTTGTGACGAAAGGCTTGTCTACACTTAAATGCTACAGTTTAGACACTACCTACATCATTGGGGTGGATTAGGGTTGCCATCTTGGTAATATTTAAAAGCTGGACACTCCAGCAGGAGTACCAGAACCTCCCCTAACCTGTCTCGTCCCCCTGAGGCCCTGCCCACATCCACTCGTCTTCCCCCCCACTTCCTTGTCGCTTGCTGCTTTTCCCCTTCCACCCTCCCCACTCTCGCCAAGGTCAGGAGGGACTTCCCTGCAGGGCTGGGGCTGGGAGCTGCAGCCTCCCGACACAGGTAGGATGTTGCTCCAGCTGAGGTAGGGGCTGGCGTGGGTGATGACCTAGCACCTCCCGGCCTCCCCCGCCCGCAGTAACCAGACTTTGGGTGTCATGTCAGTAGATCTGACCGGATACTGTCAGGTCTCCTTTTCGACCAGACTTGCTGATCGAAAACCAGGCACCAGGGCCGCCCTAGGAGGGATTCTCCTGTTGGCCTAGGTTATCCACCTCCCTGAGAGGCAGTAGCTAGGTCAGCAGAAGAATTCTTCTGTCAACATAGCACTGTCTACACTTGGGGTTAGGTCAGCTTAACTATGTTGCTTGGGGGTGTGGATTTTTCACACTCCGGAGCAATGGAGTTGGGTCGACCTAACTTTTTAGTGTAGATCAGGCCTAAGTGTGAATTCAGTGGAACTTAAGTGCTTTGTTGAATTGGGTTTTAAACACTATTGCCCCCCCATCCGAAGATCTTCCATGTTATTTTAAAGAAAAATGATGGATTGACTGGAATCAGAGTCTGGTGGATTTTGGTAGGATGATCTGTTTTTGCAGTGAGTACTATGCAGGATACAGCTTTGTAAGAAAATTGTTAAGTTTCTCATCAGCTTGTGTTAATGTATCCAAAATAAACAGGCCTTTTTAGGATTTTGCTTTATCTTTTATTTCTTGCATTGGCAGTTTCATTCCTCTGATCTTCTGGCTGAATGCAACTTCAATTTCTAGAGTGTTGCTTTGATTCTAAATCTCTTTGCTATCCCGCTGATTCTGGTTCTTTCTGCTTTGTTTTTTCAGTTGCCTTGCTGCATAGCACTGAACTGAAATTTGGTAATGGAGACTGGATCCAGAATGTACAACCTGCTTGACTTGTTCTCTATTCTTTTATTTTATTGTGGGCTTAAAAAAAAGGATGTGCCAAATATGTAGTAGCACATCTCCTTTCTTCAGTGTAGTTTGACCACTGTGATCTTTCCTTCTTATGTGAACGAGAAACTGAAAGATTCTGTACAGTGACCTGAAGTTATTCAGCCAGTAAGATGAATATGTGGGGACTGTTTCATAGCACCACTTGTTCAGAACATCCAGCTCCTGTGCTGTGAAAGTGTGTCCTTTTTTTTCGTTAACATTGCAATATATTTCCTTCCCTCTCCATGCTTTTTCTTAAAAAAAAAATCCTATGAAGAGTAGACTTTGGATTGATAATTAGCAGGTGAGGCAGGTTGGTTATGCCTCTGAAAGCCTTCTTTCTCATTGCCAGCTCTGAAGTGATCAGTATGAACCACCCCTACGCTGCCTTGTTTTCTCTTGACTGCCATTTGGGGTTTGGTGGTTTTGCAGAGACGCTCCTGCCTGGCATATTGAGTCAGTCTAGAATGTTTCAGAGTAACAGACGTGTTAGTCTGTATTCGCAAAAAGAAAAGGAGTACTTGGGGCACCTTAGAGACTAACCAATTTATTAGAGCATAAGCTTTCGTGAGCTACAGCTCACTTCATCAGATGCATATCGTGGAAACTGCAGCAGACTTTATATATACACAGAGAATATGAACCAATACCTCCTCCCACCCCACTGTCCTGCTGGTAATAGCTTATCTAAAGTGATCATCAGGTATAACTCACAATCAGTGAGTACGGGACTTCAGTATGCTAATGCTGTAGGTGTGGGCTCACCTGCTGTTTTTAATTGCAGTCTTTCTGAAGGTAGATAATCTGTGTAGAATGTCAATGCACATATTCAATATCTGGGTCTATATCAACCAGATGATGTATTTGTATGGTTGGATAGAGCGGCTCTGCTTTTTTTCCGCCCCTAGGATTTAATGTTTCTCCTTCGCATATACCACTCATATTTAAAATTAGTGTGTGTGTCTGTGCATCTCCTGCTATAGCTGACAAGTATGTTTGACTCATACCTGCAGTAACCTGTATTCTATTGGGATTTTTAGTCAATTATAAACCAACTTTCACCTTTGCAGAAAGTCAAAAGCATCTTAATGTCCTGAAATGCCTGGCACAAAGATATGAGTAATCATATCTGGATTTTCTCTATGTTACAGGAAAATAGTTTAAAATGCCCTATTTGCAAAACACTTAGAATGTTTCTATAATTCCATCAGGAAAATACTTAATCTGAGAAGTAATTGGTCTGAAAAGACACTTATAGAAATACTTGCCATTTGACACTACAGTGGTCTCCATTGAGTGCCTAGATTTTTATAACATACATAAACTATGCAAGTTGTGGGTTCTTTTTCAAAATTCCAGCTTTGTTTGATTTTAAACTAGAAATGTAATTATTTTGGTAGGCTCCATTGTTTTTGTTCCCACATCTGTCTTTACCTTTAGAAACATAGATAATTTAGTGCTAGTGAGACTTTCCAGGTAGACAGCCCATGAAAAGTGAGTTCCTCTATTTTCGGAACTGGTCTAGCATGGGCAGTTTTGCTATAACCTTGCTTACCAGCATGTACTTCAACCCTGCTCAGAATGGTGTTAAAGTGCTTTCTCATGTAACCCCAAAATGTGCCTTTTATGGCGTTTGGTCTGAACCAAATCAGGAATATTGGACAAATCAAATCCTGCGTAGTTTGTGTAGAAGAAAACATGTCAACATATGTCCTGAAATGTTACAAAGGGAGATTGCCAGTCCTGAAAACCTGTTGCTGCTGCAGGGAGCTGTCACATTCAAGTGGAATAATTCAGCTTTTCATGTCTATCATACCTGTTATCCTACAGGTTATTTATGAATGCTAGGATAAATGTTTGGAAGCCATGCTTTGAAAGCTCTTTCCCAAGTTGAAGAAAGATTGTCAAATGAGATTCTTTCCCACCCTCTGCCCCGCCTTCAGTTCTGCCAGCCCGTTGCCACTGATGACTTGTATAGGTGCCTAGCCATTTAAATTTTTGTCCCCTCCTACCGTTGTTTTCCTTCTGAAAACTCCTGATGTATTGCTTAGAATTATAATAATGAATTTTTAGCTCTACTCTTTTTTTTTTTTTTTTTTTTTTTCCCCTTGCCCTAGGTCCAGCAAGACTATGAATCTCTGTTCCAAATGCTTTGCTGGTAAGTGCACTAAAAGGTTTTGTGTTTTTCTTCGACTATCTAAATCACATTGTTGCCATCTCTTTTGGGGTTTATGCATGGGGTTCAGTTTTTTCAGTGTGTGTGAAATCAGATTCTCCTCACTTTGGTTCTTCATTTTATTTGCTCAGGTTTGTTGAAACAATCCCCAATATTTAAAGCAAGAGCCTCTAGTATAAACATGCCCATCAAGCCTTCACCCAGTGAAGATAACAGAAGTCTGGGATGCCCTTGACCTGTAGAGCTCCAGTCTTAGTGCAACTCGTGTAAATTTCACATAGCTTTCCAAATATATCAGTCTGGTTTGGCATTTTGAATTCAGTCGGTCACATTTTTACTCTCCTACTAAACACCAAACTCTTGCATAGATGAAACTATAAAAGGAAGAGTGGCAGCTATGGAAATCAGTCCTGCGGCCCATGTGTATTTAATATCCAACTTGTACATTAAATCATTGGTTGTTGACCAACAGGCTCAACCCTAAGCTCTGCATCCTGTTGCAAACTTGGGGAATGCTGCGAACTGTTATCAACCTTTTGTCAGTCTCTTGTAGCTTGCACCCTCTTGCATTAACTTTCTCGATTTTGAAATCATTCTATTGCCATTCATTATACTAATGCCACTTTACCATAATTAAAGCTCTTCCATTGTTCCATGTCTTAAAAGAATCTCCTTCAAGGGCTAGAAGTAAATATTAAAAGCTGAGGCAAAAAAACTCAACCTTATTATGGTTTAGATTCTTGGCTGAGCCCTAAAACTAAAATGTAATGACCCATTAGAACTTTTTTAGGTTATTCATTTTAAATGCATAAATCCATGTTTGTTGGTTTGTTTTTATAAATTTGAGCTAAGAGTGCATAAACTACCCGCCAGATTCCTTTTGGAATTTCTCTTTAAAGTCTAGGAAGACCCTTGCTTGGTGGATCATAGATAATATACAAGTTCACCATACTAATTTCATAAAGGAATAAAGTACCACAAACTTCGATGTACATGAGTACTGAAAAACATGCAGATTTCAGATTCCAAGTAAGTATTAGACATACAAGTATGTTTAAGTATCAAATATACACTTTTATATTTGAGAGGAAAGGGAGGTGAGGTAATATCTTTTATTGGGCCGACTTCTCTTGGTGGAAGGTACAGGCTTTTGAGCTACAAAGAGCTGTTCCTCAGATCTGGGGAAGTGATACTCTGCTTCCTTCCCCAGTCCTGCAGAAGAACTCTGTATAGCTCAAAAGCTTGTACCTGCCACCAATAAAAGTTGATCCAATAAAAGATATTGCCTCACCTACCTTGTCTCTCTCGTATCCTGGGACCAACACAGCTGCAGCAACTCTACAAACAACCTGTATATTTAATAGTTAGCTATAAACTGACAATTTTGCATATCTTGGAGTTAACCGAACAATCCAGGCTGTACAAACAGCAGCTCAACATGGAGTGGAGCTTCTTTAAACTTTGATTTGTATTGATTTTTCTTCAGAAGAAAACAAGTTTAAGATGTATTTTCTTCCTGTTGTGCAAGTCTTGTTTGAAAAGCCCTTCCCCTCCGAATAAGTACCCTGCATATGCAAAGGCTTACTCACACTGTGAGTGATATTGTTCAAACCTATATGTAAAAACTTTAAAATGTCAAGGATCCCTTAGAGCCATTTTAGTCTCTTTTCTAAAATACACTGTATTATGTGAATTTAAAGCTACAGAATCCATTAGACCTTGACAGTCTGGGATCAGTGATCAGATTGCCACTAGTTATTACTGACAGGGAGAGAACTGATATTCTAGGAGTACCAAACTTGCTTTTGCTGTCTTAGGTCCCAATTATGTCTTGTTGGTAATCTTCATATGGCAGGAGTCTTCTAGTATTCATTAACAGGTGATAACTAGCACACTTTCCTCTAATACTTTCCCTCTTCTTTTTTTTTTTTTTTTTTTTTAAAAGCGAGTGACTGATTTTCTGTGGATTTTTTTAATGTAATGTTGTTGGATTTCAGCCAGACCATTAAAATAGGAAGGCAAAGACTTGTACTCTGCTCCTGTAAATTGAACCACAATAGTTATCAAGAAAACCATCAAAATCAAAAACCATAATTTAGACCCCCCAAAAATGCCAAGGATTCTTCCTCTTACATTTTTGTGATAAGGTGGCAAGCTATAAACTAATGTGTTGTAGCAGTTTTGCATGAGGGGGAGAATTTGTGAGTGTTACTACTTATCTTGACCCTTGTTTCCTTTCTCTTTCATTTTAGAAAAAAGAAATCCACACAATGAAAAAGGTTAGTAACTAGGCGGTTAAGTAACTGAATTAAAACAAAAAATGGAGGGCGGGTCTCTTCTGTCCCCTTTCTCTGAGGGGAAAAAAAATTCCACTCTGGTAGAAGGTAGAATTTTATATATATCAGGTGAGGAGGGCAACAGGCTACTGAGGAAACAAAACATAATTGCTGGGTTTGCATTGCAGTATAAATTACAGAAACAGTGTCTTCCTGCCTTCCTTTACCTTTTTTGCCATAATTTCAATCTTGCCAAATTATATACAAGTTCCTGAATATATAATCATGATCTGATATGATCTTTCTTTCCCTGAAACATTCATGGGTATTACATAATTAGTCTTCAGTTGTGATAAGAAATGGGATTAAATTGGCACAGATCTGGTCAGAGCAAAGGGCAATGCCCAGGAGCTGTTCTTTAATTCTTGTTTGGCCAAATACTAACAACGGCTAAATGACTATGGGGATGAACATATGGGGTGATCTGGCAACTTGTTTGTTTAACCTGTGGTCGGTCAAAAAGGAAAAGTAGCATGATCATGGGCTAGGAGCCAGGAATTTCTGAGCAGTATGCTAGGCACTTTATAGACAAGTGTGAAGATAAACCCTTTCTGGTAGAAATTGAAGTACTAACCTCGAAAGGCTTGAAAGTTCACAGGACTATTCAACATGACCACAGATCTAGCATTTCTGGTTTAATTCTTAGTTCTTAACTTGCACAAAAAGGTTTATGAAACTCTGGAGAGAAGAGTTTGAAATTAACAAGTAATTTTTTTTGAGAAAAATCAAACCTGTCTTAGTTAAGAATTAGTAAAAATCACAGATCCTGAAATGTTAAAATGCTTTCAACAGAGACTCTTAACATTAATCCTGGGTCAGCAAAGTACTTTATAGTGTGCTGGTCTTCATTTTGTAATGGTGCCTAAAAGCTATCTATACCCCACTGTCTCCAGTAGAGGTACTGTAGGGTGAAACCTTGATGTTGAATTGTCACAGATGAATTAACTGTAGATTGCTAACCTATAATAACTTTAGACATCTCACATATCCAAACTAGAAACTAAAGGAGGTTTTGGAATTAATTGAGAAACTTAACAGTAACAGGTCACCGGGACCAGATGGCATTCACCCAAGAGTTCTGAAAGAACTCAAATGTGAAATTGCAGAACTATTAACTACGGTTTGTAACCTGTCCTTTAAATCAGCTACTGTACCCAATGACTGGAAGATAGCTAATGTAACGCCAATATTTAAGAAGGGCTCTAGAGGTGATCCTGGCAGTTACAGACTGGTAAGTCTAACGTTAGTACTGGGCAAATTAGTTGAAACAATAGCAAAGAATAAAATTGTCAGACACCTAGAAGAACACAAATTGTTGCGCAAAAGTCAACATGGTTTCTGTAAAGGGAGATCGTGTCTTACTAATCTATTAGAGTTCTTTGAGGGGGGTCAACAAATATGTGGACAAGGGGGATCCAATGGACATAGTGTACTTAGATTTCCAGAAAGCTTTTGACTAGGTCCCTCACCAAAGGTTCTTACGTAAATTAAGTTGTCATGGGATAAGAGGGAAAATCTTTTCCATGGACTGAGAACAGGTTAAAAGACAGGGAACAAAAGGTAGGAATAAATGGTAAATTTTCAGAATGGGAGGGGTAACTAGTGGTGTTCCCCAAGGGTCAGTCCTAGGACCAGTTCTATTTAACTTATTCATAAATGATCTGGAGAAAAGGGAAACAGTGAGGTGGCAAAGTTTGCAGATAATACTAAACTGCTCAAGATAGTAAAGACCAAAGCAGACTGTGAAGAACTTAAAAAAGATCTCACAAAACTAAGTGATTGGGCAACAAAATGGCAAATGAAATTGAATGTGGATAAATGTAAAGTAATGCACATTGGAAAAAATACCCCCAACTATACATACAATATGATGGGGGCTAATTTAGCTACAACTAATCAGGAGAAAGATCTTGGAGTCATCGTGGAGAGTTCTCTGAAGACGTCCACGCAGTGTGCAGCAGCAGTCAAAAAAGCAAATGGGATGTTAGGAAACGTTAAAAAAGGGATAGAGGATAAGAGAATATCTTATTGCCCTTATATAAATCCATGGTACGCCCACATCCTGAATACTGCGTACAGATGTGGTCCCCTAATCTCAAAAAAGATATATTGGCATTAGAAAAGTTTCAGAAAAGGGCAACTAAAATGATTAGGGGTTTGGAACGGGTCCCATATGAGAAGATATTAAAGAAGCTAGGACTTTTCAGTTTGGAAAAGAGGAGACTAAGGGGGGGATATGGTAGAGGTATATAAAATCATGATTGGTGTGGAGAAAGTGAATAAGGAAAAGTTATTTACTTGTTCCCATAATATAAGAACTAGGGGCCACCAAATGAAATTAATGGGCAGCAGGTTTAAAACAAATAAAAGGAAGTTCTTCTTCACTCAGCGCACAGTTAACCTGTGGAACTCCTTGCCTGAGGAGGTTGTGAAGGCTAGGACTATAACAGGGTTTAAAAGGGAACTGATTAAATTCATGGCGGTTAAGTCCATTAATGGCTATTAGCCAGGATGGGTGAGGAATGGTGTCCCT
The DNA here is from genome assembly GCF_965140295.1 of Lepidochelys olivacea. Lineage (NCBI taxonomy): Eukaryota > Metazoa > Chordata > Testudines > Cheloniidae > Lepidochelys > Lepidochelys olivacea. The sequence goes on from NC_140413.1 coordinate 150,807,491, forward strand.
AGCCTCTGTTTGTCAGAGGGTGGAGATGGATGGCAGGAGAGAGATCACTTGATCATTACCTGTTAGGTTCACTCCCTCTGGGGTACCTGGCATTGGCCACTGTCAGTAGACAGGATACCGGGCTGGATGGACCTTTGGTCTGACCCAGTATGGCCATTCTTATGTTCTTATGAAATGCTATATTGTCATACTTTTTCAAATTGGAATGTAGAATGCTAAGTGAGAAAATGCAGATGGATAGGTAGACTAGGTACTTCATTGACACCACATTCTATACCATTACTACAACCTGTCCTGTCAATTTGGCAAACTGTTTGTGCTCAGTGCCTGAATTACTAGAGACTGTGGGATTTTCAAAAGCATCTAGCATTGGCCTAACTCTGCTTCCACTGAAGTCTGTGGGACTCTTACTGAAGACTTCAGTGGGAGCAGGGTTAGGCCGATGCTGAGCAAACCCACTCTTAAATTGTAGGGTCTTTCAGGCAGGGACTGTTTTCCTATATATTTGTATAGCACCTGGCATAACAAAGTCTAAATCCTGAGACTCTGGGCACTAGTGCAAAACAAATAGACCTCTCACTAACACCAAATATTTATGTGTACTCTTTCCTTAAATCATTATATAAATATGTTTCACCTTTAGTCCATTTGCTCTCAGACTAGTGGAAGGTAGTTATTATGGAGCAGACAGGAAAGGAAAAGGAATGCAGGCAATGGTTGCAGCTTGCCCAAAGGCTAATACATGAAACTAAAGGTAAGTGCCATAGTACAAGATTGTATGGTGGGGAGATGCACGGAGACCTCTGGAAGTAGAACAGAATAATTTAAGAACATCAGCGGGATAAAATATTTCTAACAAAACTCTTGAGGGGCTTCATAGTGCTTCTCACTGAGGCTATAATTGAAGGTATGTATGAGGGAACTAGACCCAAGCTATCTTCCATCTCTAACTTCTGATTTAAACCATGCTACAAGATTTCCACATTTACCTGAACCACTATATCAGCATAATTCGATTCAAGAATATACTTCTTTCTCTGAGCTGTGCATGCAACATATTATGTACATGTGGTGAGTTCTCTAAAATTGTCAGAAAAGACTGAATGTCTTGATTGCTGGTTCACTGTCATTTGTTGCTTGAAATTGTGTGTGCGTGTGTTCTTGTGCTACCATCTTGACAAATAAAATCCTGTTTAATTATGACCAAAATCTACAATAGAGTAGAAATCATAGAATATCAGGGTTGGAAGGGACCTCAGGAGGTCATCTAGTCCAAAATCATTATTGCTGACCACCAAACTGGCAATATGTATCAATACGTATGCAGTGGCTATATGTCAGACTATAAAGTTTTGTTACTTGAACACAATATTGATTTTTATTTTCCCTTCAATTTGAGGGACGCATATAACAAGGAAAGAGGGATAAAAAAATGGCACTGCTTTCTCTAAGGTGGGTTCATATATACAACATACCAATGTTCTGCCTTGGTTTTCATCTTTTAATGTAGATCTAGAAAACTATAAAAGCCATTTCAGTGGCAAATCTTTATTCCCCAGAATTCTTCTGCATCCCAGATTGTGCAGAATTATTAAATTAATTTCTATACACTTTTAACCCTGCCACTCCCATTGAGGAGGCCCACTGCTGTAGTAGATTTTTAAGAACTAGACATGACTTGTTTAGAAACTCATTAAATGACAGAAAGAATTACTCTTCAGCAAAACCAGAAATTATCCTTTCATCTGTCTCCCTGAATGATTTTCCTGGATTTACAATGGTAGCTCCACCCTGCTTGTTCTAGGCTGCAAGAGACTGGAATCAAGGTTGGGTTCCTTCATGGCAATGTAAAGCGACCACAGGGATGACCCGAGAAACACTCTTTGGGGGTGCATTTCCAAGTCGCTTTTTGGAATCAGTAAACTGCAGAGCAGATCTTCTATCAGTCTTTTGGCTTGCTGTGTGGGAAACAATTCCAACAAAAATACAAGCATTTTCAGACTGCTGTTTCATATCCTGTAATCTGTGCTATATAGTATTGCACAATAAATGGCAAACCATTTATGTACTTTGTTCCTCCCTTTGCCCCTGAAGGAAACTTCTGTTTCTAAATGAAATATCAAAAAATCCAGTGTGTTTGCGTTGACTAGGTGCTTACCCTCTCTACTGATGTGCAGCCTCATGTTTTAGTGCTCTGATGTTGAAAGAGCAGCAAGAAATATCTACAGCGTAAAAGCAGCATTGTGTCTGTACGCAGCACCTTTTTTTAGGAGGGCTGCAGTATGGTGTCTGTGTTAGTCTCTAATATAAGCTGGCATCTCCTTTTGTATTGCTCCATTAGACTGGATCTTTGATAGTGGTGGGTTCCCATTGTATTCATGTCTGTCTTAGTGTTTCTAGCATACAGAATGTTTACTGCAAGATTGTTAAAGCAAATTCACTTGACTAGCATTTGAGAGACTGGCAGTATTTTTGTGTTCCAGTCCATTTTGTATTACACATTCAAACTGATAAGCATTCTTTTGAAAATTGTGTAGCCAATCACACCGCTCACCATGGTAACTCGAGCTAAGGTAGCCTGGAAATACCCATCTACAGGGTCCTGAAGCATCATAGATATTTATTTAGCATTCAGCATATCTTCATTTGGTCTTCTATACAGCCCTCCCCAGTTGCAGGTTAAAGGTTTGTATTTTTAATGGGAAGAGAGAGAAGAATGCCACAGAACTTGTAAACACTCAGAGAATCCAAGCATATATCAAACCTTACTAAGGAGGAGAATCATGATTGTGAAAAAGAATTAAATGGAAGCTAAATAAAGGATTTGATTGGGATTTGGTTTATTGACACTCTTAATTTGCATTGTCTACCCTCAATTCCTTTTACCTTGCTAGCTGGCCCTTATCATTTTGCGCCATTAGCAAGACTGAAGCCTCTGCAAAGTGTGACGACCCAGGTGATAGCATTGCCTGGTTCATTAAAACGGGCTAATATTTGTAGTCATGTGGGAAGCATTTACTACTCTTCTAAATGCGACTTGATTAGTGAATCATAAGCAAACAAGACAAAAGATAAAGTCCTAATGTTTTGGAGGAGAAATACTTATGTGTAGGAAACCAGTTCATCCAAGTATAGTTGCATTCCTAATTTAATTTAGCTGTGGTTGATGAGGCAACCTGTGACAAATTATGCTGTAGAAGATTTCCCCCTACATGTAGCTAGAAATCAATATGTGCAGGGTATAGGATGGGCAGAAGGGTAGTATACAGCAGTTTTTGAGGGGTGAATATAATATTTTGGGTTACTCAATGAGGTGAATATAATTTACATCTCTTTCAAAGGTGGGTCCTGCCGTCTTCTCTATAGCCATGACGCAGAAATATTACTACGGGGTTCTACACCCTGGTAGCAGAATTAGTGTAGTACTGGTGTGAGGTGGGAATTAGGGGTTGTGTACTCCCTGCATGCCAAGAGCCCTGCTTAATGAGGGCTCCCTGTATACAAATATGCAACAAAGATTTTGGGAGCCTGGCTGGTGGCTCAGCCACTGGGCTGATCTGCAAGTTATCTTCTCTCTCCTTTCTCCCCTCTCCCTCATGCCACCCCTTTCTTCCCCAAACAAAGTAGTAAGGGGTGTATAAACATTGTGGGAGGCCATGGCCACAGAGTGGATCTACTGCTGCACTATAATTGATGGGAGGAAGGAGGATTCTTTATGAAGCCTGGCACTCAAGCTGTGCATGGGCCCAGGACAATTCATATCTTCCTATCTGGATGTCCCCAGCATCAGGAAGATGGCATTTCATCTAGTCACATTAAAAAGTGTCTCTTCACAAACATAAAGGCTAGAAATACAGCACTCTTACAATGGGAACTTTTAAATTTTGTAGCAATTGATGGGTAAGCCTTCAATGCACTAAAGAGAGTTTCCTACTGGCCAGTAGATTTAGCCTGTACTGAATGGGGTTAATGTCTTCTCATGAAGATATTAAACCTCTTTGTGACAGGAATCTAGATATGTTAATGCTGTCATGCGAGGTATGTGAGCCCTTTTGTTAGGGGAACAACAAAGCTACCAGTTTAAGAGGCCATGATGAGTTCCATTACACTTGAGATCCAGTATTGCTTCAATGTTTTCATAATTCCTATTTAAGGAGACGTGGAACTAAGATCACAAAAGATGATTGGAATGATTTTTAGCTGTTGCGACTTTGACAGCCTGGTAGTTTGAGGCTCATTAATGTAAACCATTACAAATCGCACTTTACAGTTAACTAGAAGTGTGACCTCTGCTAGGTGCTGGCTGCCTGAAAAGACTGCAATGTCTGTTTTTAATTTTTAATACGTTTTTGTACCTGAATAATTTTATTGCTTGGTATTTTCCATGCCTATTGTTATCTCAAGGGCTGGCTAATTCCACTAACTTTGACTGCAGAGCGGAGCACCCTTTTTGCCTTTTGTTTTTGTTTAATTTTTGTACAAAGAGCTGTTCTTTTATTTTGTCTTGTACATTTTGTTGTTTGTAGTGAAGAGTCCATTTCCTCCTATTTCATAAATATATTGTTCATCTAACTTCTAGCTCATTATCCTCTCCATGCTGCCTGCTGAAACACCAACTCTAATTTAGTCCCTTGTGTTCTGGTTCTCAGGTGATTTAAAAAATGTTTAGAAGTGTGACTTAATTGCATTGATGTTTGCACATTGTCAGCATGAAAGCAAAGACGAGTTACATATTTAGACAGTGCGACCCGCAGGTTTAATTCATTAAGCCTTCTTGTTTGTAACTCCATTCTCTTTTACATGTGTGCATAAGGTGGGGGGAAGGAATCTCTGCTATTCATATTTAGCAATTTGGGTGAGTTATGGAAAAGCCTGTGCTCTGTTTTGTGTATTTGCTCATTTGGAAACCTTGTGTAGCTTATAGAGACACTGGTGATTTGTTCCCTAGCCTCCCTGTGGTGTTTGTTCCATATTACAATCTAATTCCACGTCCGTGTCGTGCACTCCTGAGCCGTTAATTTGTACATTTCGATGCAGTTTGTTTCATCGTGTTTTTTGTAATCCAAACTGAATGTAACGAGCTGTGTGCTTTGGGGACCCAGCCTTGCCTTGCCAATTAGAACAAGTGGTTACTGAGAGAGAGTATGTTTTAAATAAAACATGGCACCTCTGAGTGGGACCAGGCAGCCTTCGGGGAATAAAAGAAAGTGTTTAACTCTTTCTTTGTGAAAAGAAAGAGGTCCGTATCTGAGCACATTTTTAAACCATTCAATTCGTTCCTTAAAGATATGGGATTCAAATCCATGTTTTGTCACTAGGATAGAATTTAGTTTGTCATTGGAGATACCTGTTGTTCAGAGCTGTGTGTTGAATATTTAGAAATGCAACGGGATATCTGTCTGGTTTACTGCATGTTTTCTAGGATCTGAGCCACTAATGCTGTGTGGAAAATTATACAGGGCACAAGCAGCTAAACTCCCTCTTTTCCCTTGCACCTCTGGGTCTGGGTTTGGACAAAAATTGGTACCAAGTGGAAAAGGAGCTAGCTGGAGAGGTGTTTTGCAAAACTATTCAGAAATCTAGCGACAAAAAGTGCTAAATAAGGTTATTTTTTACTACATGCTAGATGAACCTGTTACCTTCTTTGATCCAGAAACTAGTGTTAAAGCTAATGAATTACCACTTAGTTCACCTACAAGGAGTCTAACTTCATTTTGGGAAAAACAAATTAAATAAACATATTAATAAAAGTGCAGGTTTCTCTTTGGTTTGCTGACACTCCACAATTCCAGTCTATAAGGAAATCCTCATTGCCATTCCATTACTTAAGGTAACCCACAAAAAGCAGTTTTGTGCTCTATTATTATACTTCCATCACCTGCCAAAACTATCAGCAGTTCTGCCTGCCTTTGTTTTTGCAGTGATTGAACTCCTGCTGAATTCAATCAAGACACAACAAAACATGGAGGTTAGCTCTGCTTTGCCTTCCTCCTCTTCACCTAGATTACATCTGCTTTTACACCTTAGGTATGGAAGGAAATCAGACTCTTTACCACCTCTAACTAAGGACACTGAGTGAAATTAGGTGAGTAGTCATCGTGATAGACAGAGACAACATTTCAGCAGCCATTATTATAAGCAAGGAGAGACCACAAACAAAACTTTCCTCAGGGAAACCTTTTAGCTCAGCAGTGTTTTTTTTTTTTTTAAAAAAAAAGTACTGAAAGCTAGACATCTCCTGAGAAGGCTGAATGATGGGCCAGAGGGGCTCTGCAGAATTGGGTACCTGGACAAAAGTGAGCTGGTTATAGAAACTTATGTAAGTAGTAGATGGCCAATAACTAGAGCCCCCTGAAATTCTTTGGTTTGTTCTTAAGCAATTTTGTCTTCTTTTGTTTTTTTCCATTTTATCCATAGAGGGAGGAGGGTGTCGGGTGTCGGGTCGTGCCTCTGAGGGGATGGCAGACCTTGGGGGCAGTGTTTGCAGAGCAAGCACATGCCACATTCACTCTGCAGTGGCAACTGCCATCCTGCGGGCCTGGGCCCAGCTCCCCGGTACGGGTGCTGCGACCCCTGGGGTTGCTGCAACACCCACTCAAATTGCCTCCCTCTCCCCCATGACAGAAGGACAGCTGGGCCAAAGCTGAGTGGTGCTGCAGCACTGCAACCCCATGTGCTAGATTGCAACACCCATAACAGGAATCTAGGCCCACCCCTGTGGGGCAGGAGCCACTGTTGTATGGTGAGTTTTTTGTTTTATGTTTTCCATTTTAGTTCATGTTTTGTATTTTCAAAAAACGTGGTCTACTAATAACTCATCAGTGTTTACCTGAGAGGAAGGATGGTGTCATGTTTAGGGTACTAGTCTGGAACTGGGGAATTCCGGGGTCCAATTCCTTGCTCCACAGCAGGACTTCTGAGACTCCCTGGGTAAGTCATTTAGTCTTTCCGTGCCTCGGTTCCCCATGTGTAAAATGGGGATAATAGCACTTCCCTAACTCACAGGGGTATTGTGAGGGTAAATACATCAAAGATTGAGAGGCATTCAAATATTACGGTAATGGAGCCATATAAATACCTAGCAGAGATCTGCCTCTGCACACTTGGAAAAAGGAAAAAAAAAAAAAAAATCTTGTGGTATAAGAAGCAGGCTTACGGAGGAATACAGCCAATGCAGCAGGTATGGGTTTTTAGTCAAATGACCTTTCACGATACTATGTGTCACCTCAAAAGTTAGGCCTCTACTGGGTTGTCAGTTCAGAATTACTAGATTAAACTGCTCAAGTCTAGGAATAGCAGCTTTATACTTGAGCTCTACATACACAGATCACTGCCCCTTGAGCTGTGGGACGCTCTTCTGTTTTCTCAAAACTAGTCACCAGAGGGCAAACTATTCAAACACATTAGCCATTACAGTTAGATACAATTAGTAACTTTGCTTAATTACAACCTGTTTTTTCAAAGGTAGCCTATATATAGGTTTAGAAGGAGAATTAATTAGGTGAAAAGAAGGAATAAATAACTAGCAGTTTCTGACCTTGAATGGCACAAGCCAGCATTTCCAATCTGGTTAACCTTTTAAAAGTATCTGTAATTCAAACTTCAGATCTTCAGAACTTCAAATTCAAAGTTGATCTATTCTCAAACATTACAAAAAAATTCCCCTTAGATTTCAGAGTAAACTTGACAATGTTGGAGCCACATCAGTTTTAATAGGCAGAGCAACATGGGGGCTACAAAGTTTCTTAATGGTATCTGGCCGCAACCGTAGCTATATAAAGACTAGTCTCTAAGGGAAACTAGGAATTCCTGTGCTAGAGTTGTTTCAGCCTCCAGGATTGTGAGAAAAGCCATGCTGGAAGAAATGTATACAGCAAGAACCTAGCACTGTAGCTATTGCGAATTATATATTGGGGTTTTTCTTTGCAGAGAGCATAGGATGTTGGTCAAACCCGCTTCCAACTTAAATCCTTGACCATACAAGAACCCTGTTCTTCATGGATGATTGTGTGTGTATATAGTGCAAATGGCCAGACAGTGTATCATGTGCTATTATGACAACTGTTTTTTTTCTTGAAAGCCTTTGAAATGTGTGTAATTTAAAAAAAAATAATTAGCTATGAGCCATAGGCACCATGGTCTGTCAGTTAAATTCTGCAGAAGTCATTTTAGGTAAATCTTGCCTCTTTGCCCACTAATTTTGGGTGCCCAATTTGAGATGCCTAGGCCCTGATTTTTTCAGTGTACTTAGCATTACATAGCACTTTATATGTTAAAGCAGTGGTTCTCAACCACGGGTACATGTACTGATCGGGGGTACATCAATCCATGTAGATATTTGCCTAGTTTTACAACAGGCTACATAAAAAGCACTAGCAAAGTCAGTACAAACTAAAATTTCACACAGATAATGACTTGTTTATACCGCGCTATATACTATACACTGAAATGTAAGTACAATATTATATTTCAATTGATTTTATTTTGTAATTATGTGGTAAAAATGAGAAAGTAAGCATTTTTTCAGTAATAGTGTGCTTTGACACTTCTGTATTTTTATGTCTGATTTTGTGAGCAAGTAGTGTTTAAGTGAGGTGAAACTTGGGGTACGCAAGACAAATCAGACTCCTGAAAGGGGTACAGTAGTGTGGAAATGTTGAGAGACACTGTGTTAAAGCTCCCATAGACTTCATTTGCATCTGTATGTTTAGCATTTCTGCAAATCAGGATCCAGATGTCTTAACTGTAGCCCTCAGAAAATGAGGAACACACAAGTAGCAGCTACCTATGAAAATTCTGGTGTAAGTGACTTGACCAACATCATCTAGGAAGTGTGTGGCAGAGGCAGGGATAGAATCGCATTCTTCCTGCCTTGTTCGCTACACACTTTCCAACTTCAGTTATAAATTAAAAGAACGGTTGTGAAGACAACAGCTTCATTTCATTCGGATTTCATTCCAGGAGCACCATCTATATTTTGTCCTGAATAAGGCAGAGGTCCTTTGGAAAAATTAATTTCTTATTATATATGATGATAATTAGGGTGTATGTGCTCAGTATGGGGCCAAATTATAAAGTTGTGCAGGCACCATCAATTCTGGCACTTCCTAACTTTTGAATGCTTAACTTTTAATAATCTTTTATGAGGTGTTTTTTGTAATAATTTCTGACGTTTTTCAAAAAGTTACCAGAACCCCATCCCTATAAATTGTCATGTGGAACCACCAATATTATTAACCCCAATCATTCAAAAATCATGAGTCAGGCCTCAAATTATGAGACTTAAAAAAATGAGTTTTTTCTTTGGATTCGGGTTCCTTAGCTGTTAGGGTATACACAGGTTACATTTTCAGTCTTTTCTCCATACGTGAGATACCTGTTGTCTAAATAAAAGCTGAGATTCTATTATTATCACTAGACTACAGGAGCTTGGAGCTTTAAGAAAAACACCAAATAGCAGAGGAATTTGTGACAAAATCTTGGAAGTTAATAACATGGAACCATATAGACCTCCAAATTGGTCATCAGCAAGGTTGGAGTTGGAACCTCTAAATCCAAGACATGAATGCTTGAGCACATGAATGCTTGGCAATGGTGATAGTAGGTTGTCTCTGTGGATAAGCTACTAGAAAGGAATGAGACACATTTTGCCAGGGGTTTTACAGCTATTTGCTGAGAGTAGAGGAATGCTGAAATTTGGGAATTCTGGGTTCAATTCCATGTTCTGGAGGGCAATGTGATTTAGTGGTTATAGACACTTCTATCCCTGTCCCCTCACAGTCTGTCCCCATCGGCTTCTATCCCTGTCCCTCTTGGCTCCTCTCCCCCTACATTCCAATCAGTCTTCCTGGGTGCCGGGGACAGCATTGAGAGCACTGTCTTATTGTTTCTTTGTACTTTCCTGTTGGTCTGGCTGTATCCATCTGTTGTCATTTGTCTTATACTTATTGTAAGCTCTCTCAGGCTGGGATAATCTTTTGTTCTGTGTTTGTACTGCACCTAGTATTTTGGGGTCCTAATCCATGACTATGGCTCCTCGGCACTATCAGAATACAAATAATTAATAACACAGGAGAGAGTGTCTCCCTACTGTCAGTTCTGGTGCCCAGTGGCACATTAGTTCCCGATAGGCTGGAGGAGCAATTGCAGAAGTCCTGTTCAGCCCTGAATAGTCCTGGACCATGCTCTGTTGGAGTAGAGCATGCTTAGTGTGAGGATGGAGCCTTCTCTGTAGAGAAGGAATCTTCAGAGAATCTTGATGCCAAACTATAACAAGTTTCTCGTGAGCATTTGCAAACAGCAATTTTCAGAGGCTTGAAACTCAGCCAGACTTTGAGAAATTTCACAGGGACAGCAAAAGACACTTCCCTGAACCTGGGGTGACTTTCCCTGTCACAATACAATTCTCTCTTCCAGAGTGTGGAGACAGGCTATCGCTTCTCAGTGATACAGCTGCAATAATTTAACATTCACGAAATGTATCTTTCCTTCCTCTTTTCTCTGAAATGGCTCAGCCATTTTAACTGAAACTCTTCCAAAAAATTCGGCCTGGGGCATACACGTGACCTGGAAAACTTCAGCCTGAACCATTAAAGTTTGGTGAAGTCTCAGCAACTGAAAACAGGGTCTTATAATGGAAAGTGTTAGGCAACTTAAATATGGATTGCACTGCCAGTTCTGGCTGTAAATAATAGTGTTCAGTACTGCAAAGTAAGCTAGGCATTGCATTTCATTTCTATGTCAGAGGGAGAAAACATAAGAGGCGACATACTGAGTTGGACCAACCATGGTGCATCTTGCCCTGTATCATGTCTCCAATAGTGGCCCATAACAGAGCGTCAGGGGGAGTGTACAGAACAGGGCAATTATAGAGTGCTCCATCCCATCTTCTGGTAGTTAGGAGGAATGGACACTTGATATTTGCAAATCACCATAGATGTTTTTGGTGTTTTATAGCAGTAAAATTGTACGTTTGAGTAAGTCCATGTAAAATTAGTCACTTGTTTTAGACCTTTTTGTATGTCTTATTTTTGCTAATCAGTCCTTCATATGTGTTTCACATTCCCTGTCTTTTGCCATGGTTTAGGGAACTGCATTTCACATTTATTAATTGTCACTGATTAAAGCATATTTTTTTGAGTTCTTTAGGTGGAATCAATCAGGTCTGCAGGAGACTGGTATGTCACCAAACTGTATTGCCCATTACTCCTGGGGAAATTCTGCACCATGGTGCAGTGCAGAATTTTGCAGAAATTAATGTTGTGTGCACAGAATATCCTTTTTCCCCACAGAAATGGGCTGCAGTGCTGCTGGCTGCCCCTAGGAGCCACTGGACCGGGCAGAGCCTGATTCACAAATAAAAGACAAGGTGGAAGGGAGGGGGAGGGAACTGGAGGGTTCCCAGCCGCTGAAGTTCCTGGGATGCCCTGAAGGAAGGAGGCAGCGGCATGCAGGAAGCTCTGTGCAAGCTCAGGACCCAGCATCAGGCTGGTACTCCTTCTGGATCCCTGGGCTCTGGGGGGTAGAGGTTATGAGTATTGGGCTGGGTGGGGGCCTGTAGCGGGTACAAGTGTCTGGACCCATTTTTGGTCAACAAGGTGCTTGAGCTGAAAACCTCCTTGGTATAAATGAGGTGGCTGGTGGTAAAGTCTTCTGTTAAGGCCCCCATACCTTTGGCTATTTTGCTGCAGAGGTGGAGCAAATTCAATGTGCTGACCTTAATGGCATGTTACAAGGCTAGTCTCATCTTTTTCTTGCTTTGAGGACTACAGGGATTTTTTCATGGTCTGAGTAGTGTGTGGGTAGTATACATTGGAGAGGCTTGAATTTTGTTTGGATTTTATTGCTAAAATGCATTTAACTGCTTGCGGTATTTGTGTCCTGGGACAAATTTGAGGAGTTTGTTTATTTTGTCAATTTTCAACTGTCAGTGATGCCCATAGCCTGATGGTATCTCCTTTTTTCTGTAGTTAGCATAACTCAAAATAAATACATACCATAAATGAATTACTTTCATGCTGTATAGGATTATTGAAACTTAATGTTTATGAAACCCTTGGAGATTTCCATATCAGAGGTGGTCTATAAGTGTAAAGTATTACATTAACAGTGCAGCAAGAAGTCAGTATATACTGCAGATTCCCAATCCTTCAATAGCATGATGTGTTGCATGTCAAAACTGAGGTGCATTGACAGAGCTTTGGAGACGAGCATCTGTCCGCATGCAACACAAGTTGGAGATAGTCAGTGGGTGCTTCAGTTTTAGGAGTATTAATTCACCAAAAGTAAACTTGCCTAGAGAGAGAGATGCTTAGAAATACTTAAGAATATACAGAGTAGAATAGGTATCATTTATTTCCCAGTAAACTCTGCTTACCTCAGGCCAAAGTTGTTTTCAGTGAACTAAGTCAACATTTAGAGATCCATTTCTCTTCTTTATCAGTAATGGTGGCGGTCATAGGCTTTGCCCTTTTACCTAAAGGTGCTGTTTATTTTATGTCTTCCTTTTGAAGCAAAAAGAAAGGAAAGATGTGTACTTGGAGGCAAATGCCACATTCTGGTTTATTTTCAGACTGAAAAATGATATCCATTTCTGCTTGTGCTGTTATCTGCCATTGTATCCCAGCTGTGTTTAGTGTAGCTTTTTCTACCCTTATTAAACAAGCTCTCATTCACCTATGTTGACATGTGCTGCCTTGCAATGTGTGAAGAAGTAGAAGGTTGATCCCGGTATAGATGAGAACACTCTTTCACTATGACACTTTCTGTGTGCATCAGCAATACTTCTGTATCACTTGGAGGCAGTTCCACTTAAGACTTGTGCTGAAGGTTCTTCAGCAGCAATTTAAAAACTACATTTTGACAGTACTGGCTACTTTTTTTTTTTTTTTTTATTGAGACTCGCTAGCATCTAGAGAAGACTGTGATAGATATAAATAAACCTGGAAATACAGAAGCCCTTAATGGTAGCTTCTATCCACCTACTTGCCCCATGGCAAGTTAATGTAGAAATCCCTGAATAAATTGAAATGTGTGCGTTTTTTCTTTCATCGTGACCTGTTAGCATGAGAATTTTAAAAATATGAAAAATCGTTGCATATCTGAAATCTCCATTGTTATGGCGCCTCGGATAAACTAGAAAGGCTTAGCTTCAGTTATAAGTAGCAGTCATTTGTTTTGACATTCTGAGCACATGAATAGCACAGCTGATGCATGACTGCTAGCCAGATGTAACTGGATGGGCACCTATAACAGGGCCATTTACTCTCTTCTTTTTTTTAATTGGACACTTGAATTTGTGAACCACTGAACTGAAGCGGGGGAGTGTTTCTAAATCCAAAATCAGATAGCCGACGCTACCTGAAAATCAATCTACTTGGTAGCTCTGGGGTAGCATTAGGTCTCTAGTGAATTTCAGTCCATTAGACTTTTGCGCCTGAAAAGGTCTTGATGTGTTTAAGACAGAGGGAAAAAAAATATATATATAGGGATATTCACTGAGTAGGTTTAGAAATGAAGAATTGTGGGAAACTTTTGTCACAAAACCTGTTTTGTTTTCTTGGTGGTAACCAAGGGAGCTTTTTGGATGTAAAGGTCAAATTTCATGTATTTGTTCCTATTTGAGGCTCTCTGACAGAATGAAGGCTATTTCGTTCTTGATTTATAAGATATTTACTGTGAGTTAGTATGGCATAAACATCTGACATTGAGAACACTTCTTCTGTCTTCCACTGGCCCCATTCACTAAGTGTGTGTGCGCGCGCAGGGGGAATGAGACATTTAACTTCTCTGTGTTTTTTCTGTAGATCCCACAGCAAAGTACGAAAAGTCCATTTACAAAAGTACAGAAGTAATTGTTTTGTTTTTAACATGAAACCGTTTTCTCTTCTGCACAACTAACACCAATAAGCAACTCCCTGTAGAGAGAGAATGAGTTGTCAGTTGTGACCCCCTCCCTACCCACACCTGAGCCCAAGAAATTAAATCATACCTTATCCTACAGGGATGGAAAATTCATTGCTCACTCAATTCTGACTTTTGAAAATGTTATTACTGGTACTTGATATTTTATCCCCTCTTAAGGGATTTCAGAAAAAAGCACTTACAATGTTAAATCTTATGCAGCATTACGACAGCTTGTTCCCCTTATGGTGGTAGAGATGGAGTTGAAGGGAGTTGTAGTGTGTTAAATCGATACGCTGCTATTTTGTGCAGTACTGTTTACTGGCTACTCAATGGACAACTCTTCATCCAACTGATATGTTAGCTAACCTATTTGCTCTGAAATGCAAAACATCTTTTGACAGTCAAGCACATGGATCCTGGCAGCAGAGTACTTCAGAGTTAAAGAAATTAAGGAAATAAGCGTTTCTGCAGAGGAACATGTGGTGAGGATGGAGCAATTTTTTTATGCACTGTGACCTAATCAAGTTTTAGCCTCTCTTAACAGAGACTGTTTCAGTTAGGGAATAAAAATCAGTATTTGCTGGTTCCTTTTGTCTGTAAAACAGGCTGTTTACTGTATGAGCAGTATGGAGCTGTCTAGAACATATATAACCCCTGAAAACAAGATCGATAAGTGTGCATATGCACACTTATCAATCTTCACAAGCTCCTCTTTAATGTGTTTTGTAAAGGTTCTATCAGGAAAGGGGAATTTCTGAACCTTTCTGGAAGCTAACATTTTGAAAGGTGTTTTAAAAAAAAAAGTAACTTTTCTTTGAATCTTAAAACCACCAAACCCACTTTGCAGCTAACACTCTTTGCTTCTTCCAAACTGAGGCAACGTATCGTGTATTTTTTCCTGTTGATCCCAAATGTGCCTGAGCAAATTTACCAAAATTACATGTTAATGCTAGGCTGATACAATATTTATTCACTGTAGATGTGTTGACCCAAATCACACCATCCAGTCTATTCAGACTTGTAGCCCACTCCATTGCTATATAGAGATGAAATAAATATCTTTGAATATTCACTATAAAGAGTTTTATACAAATTAAGTGACATGACTTTTCACCCAACATCTAATTTTGGTATCTCTCAAATCTTTAAATTACCTAACGTAAAATTCTAAAAAGTGAATTTATCAAATCCCAAATTGCAATTAACACCTTTACCAAATGGAAAGAATTAAGATAAAAATGTCATTACTGTCATACATGCTTAATTTCTACACTATCTTATATCATGGTATGGGAATTTTTCATGCTTTCACCAGCCAGCTATATAGTCTTGCTATCTACCTTTGTTATGTGCACATATCGAAAGCCTCTGCATAATAAAGAGCGCAGTGCCTCACTCCAGTAAACACACCCAAATGAGCAATTGATGCATGTGTCTCTGGGTGAATAACAAAGTATGTTCTATACATAACATATCCAGTGTTATCCAATCTGTGTTTTATCACAGATTTGTTAGTGCAAAAACCCTGCACTAGACAGACAGAAACAGAAACAGATCCACAGACTGGATCAGCAAGATAATGTAAAAACAAATGTTGAGCTGTTCAAATTGCATAACAAGTGTGGCGATGGTCAGAAAAGAAACTGTGAAAAATGCTATGCTGGTGTTCCATATTTATTCTTCCTCGATGACTTCCATATCAAATCTGTTCAGTTTACAAGTCAAAATAAGATTTTTCTAACTGCAGCAGTACAGGCTCAGCCAGGTACTGTATCTGAAAATCAAGCTGTGTTCTTTTCTGGCTTATGCCACATCACCAGCAATAAAGATTCTGGAACTGGAGTTTTACTGGTAGTTTAGTCAATATGTGATGGGGAATAGAACATGTCTTGCTTTGCTACAGTGTGATGGTTCTGCAGTAGTGACAATAAAAAAAAACTGTAAGTAAACTAAACAGATATTACTTTGAAAATGCATAGGCATCATGTGCAACATCAAGATATGCTTTTTACTCACTTTGCTGACCAATATCCATCCTTTGACCACACTGCAACCCATTTTAATATGATGCTAACGCTATCAAACTGTGGAGTCCATACTGTTGAAGTGATCACAAGGAAGATGACTGAGTCAGTGATGCTTGTTAAATTGCACAGTATGAACTTGGCTAAGTTTATTAATGCTGTCATTATGCCTATGCATTTTGCGTAGTGACAAAACGGCTTGTATGAATTAATATTAACCAAGACTTGCAAAATTTTCATGCTAAAATTTGTTAGCACTGCAATTTTAATCAGCATGATGTATGTAGTGTGATAAAATACAGTACTTATAAATCAAGCTTTGGTATGGCTGTTAAGTATATCAACAGAAAATGTTTATTTTTATATTTATAAAGCAGCATCTAGCCACTGATTTCATACAGTGTCTCAGGACTGGGTCCACCAAAATAACATTAGCATCCAAAATCATTTTAACAGTTTATCTTGACATTCTCCTGACAGCATCATTCTGCTTTCACTTGAAGAAAAAAAAGTTGTGGCTTCTCAGTTGATTAAAATGTTTTTTCTATCCTCACTTTGGTAGAGAGCTGATTTCAGCCTGTTAATTTCCATTATAGCTCTTTGTCTTCAGTCTCATAACTCTTGAAAATTTCAAAAGGTGAAATTCCAACACTTGGTGTCTGCCTGTAGGTGACTTGTATTTTGGAAAGTCTGAATGAAAATGATTCCGCAGTAGTTAGTGAGGCTTGTGTATGAACTTTTCAATTTATTTAAAAAAAATTTTGACTTTCATTGTCAAAAGTTTTAGTGCAGAAACAGGTTGGGGTTGAAGTTGGACAGGGAAATAGCCCTTATTAAAGAGTCGTAGTATGGGATGATTTAATTGGGCATTGGTCCTGCTTTGAGCAGGGGGTTGGACTAGATGACCTCCTGAGGTCCCTTCCAACCCTGATATTCTATGATTCTATGATATGGACTTGTCCCAGGGTAAATGGGTTTTGACTTGATATAGGTGTGAAGCCTTGGATATCAGACAGAGCATGTGGAGAAGATAATTTTTTTTTTCTCCCCTGTTCTGAGCTTGCAAAATGTGCAGCTAAGGACTGCTGCCTTGTGGATGTATAGCTACTTAGCTATGCGCTGAATGTTGCAGGATCACATTTTAAATATTTCTGGGAAATGCAGCATCTAGGGGCACAGCTACACTAGAGAGTTTACAGCGGCACTGCATAGGTGCAGCTGTACCACCGTGAGTCCTCTAATGTAGCCACTCTGACGGGAGAGAGCTCTCCCATCGGCTTAACTACTCCAGCCCCTGCGAGCAGCAGTAGCTACGTCAGCGGGAGAAGCTCTCCCGAGGACATAGCATTGTTCACACCGGTGCTTATGTCGGTGTAACTTAAGTTGCTCAGGGGGTAATTTACTCACACCCCTGAGCAATATAAATTATGACGACATAAGCTGTAGTGTAGACATAGCCTAGAGAAAGGGCTTGCCAAAATGTTGCCTTAACATATGGTTTTCCTGGACCTTTGCATATTCCACTGGATTGAAGTTTGATCCTGTTGAGGGTTGCCAATTTTGGTTGGATGTATTCCTAAAGGTTTCATCACATGACATTTTAAATTAAATATTAATCTTTAATTCCTGGAGACTCCAGGCCAATCCTTGGGGGTTGGCAACCCTAATTCCTGTTCCTTCCACTGACCGGTCTTAATTCCTAAGTAAAGCTTTTCATGCTCATTCCTGTCAGAGGTAGGTAAATATCATTTCCCCCCTTTTACAGATGGTGTAACTGAGTCCAACTCCAATTGGTTATGTACATTTAGATGCCTAAATTTCTGTAATAGTTATACTGCACATTTCCAAACTTTTTTCTGCTTCCCTTTTTCAGGGTGAGATAACTAAAGCTGAATGTCAATCCATTTTTAGTTTTAACTGATTTGGCTAGAAAGGACAACAAATGTGCTTTGACTTCTCAAGAAGCTGTGATAAGTTGTCCTCTAGACATAACTCTGAGACCTTTACCTGCAGAGTAAGGGCCCAGATCTATTTTTTCCCCCTTACAGTGGTGTAAATCTGGAGAAACTTCAATTGAAGTAAATAGAGATATGCAACTGATGCAGGATCAGAATTGGATCCTACATGCTTGTCCACTTGACCCTGTGCTTCAAATTATTATGAGTTAATTCCCAAGAACATTGTGAAATGATTTAGACTCCAACTCAATTTTCATTAGAAGTTCTCTAATGCAAGAAGTGTGATCTCATTTCTGCCTTTGTGTAAGTGAGGGAGAGAGAAGTCAATAGAACTCACAGATATTAGAGATGGAAAACACTTTTTGGGTCATCTAGTCAGGTACCTATCTCCATCTAATATAGAGTTGTTCCTTACAGTAGATCTTCTAATGTGTGGTCCTGTCTGTGTTTAATTGTTTTAAGTGATGGGGTTTATATGATGTCAAGGTTCCTCCCCCACTCTGAACTCTAGGGTACAGATGTGGGGACATGCATGAAAAACCTCCTAAGCTTATCTTTACCAGCTTAGGTCAAAACTTCTCCAAGGTACAAAATATTCCACCCTTTGTCCTTGGATTGGCCGCTACCACCACCAAACTAATACTGGTTACTGGGGAAGAGCTGTTTGGACGCATCTTTCCCCCCAAAATACTTCCCAAAATCTTGCACCCCACTTCCTGGACAAGGTTTGGTAAAAAGCCTTACCAATTTGCCTAGGTGACTACAGAACCAGACCCTTGGATCTTAAGAACAATGAACAATCCTCCCAACACTTGCACCCCCCCTTTCCTGGGAAATGTTGGATAAAAAGCCTCACCAATTTGCATAGGTGACCACAGACCCAAACCCTTGGATCTGAGAACAATGAAAAAGCATTCAGTTTTCTTACAAGAAGACTTTTAATAAAAATAGAAGTAAATAGAAATAAAGAAATCCCCCCTGTAAAATCAGGATGGTAGATGTCTTACAGGGTAATTAGATTCAAAACATAGAGAACTCCTCTAGGCAAAACCTTAAGTTACAAAAAAGATACACAGACAGAAATAGTTATTCTATTCAGCACAATTCTTTTCTCAGCCATTTAAAGAAATCATAATCTAATGCATACATAGCTAGATCACTTACTAAAAGTTCTAAGACTCCATTCCTGTTCTATCCCCGGCAAAGCAGCATACCAACACACCCTTTGTTTCTCTCCCTCCTCCCAGCTTTCGAAAGTATCTTGTCTCCTCATTGGTCATTTTGGTCAGGTGCCAGCAAAGTTACCTTTAGCTTCTTAACCCTTTACAGGTGAGAGGATTTTTCCTCTAGCCAGGAGGGATTTTAAAGGGGTTTACCCTTCCCTTTATATTTATGACATATGAGTAATTTCCTGTTTTGTAATGTATAACCAGCGGACTTAAAATTGGGATATAAGTAGAACTGTTTAGAAATCAAATCTTCCATTCTGTGGGAAATTGCCGCTTTGAAATTTGTTTAGATTCTAAATCAGAATGAAAAGCTGAAATTTGAAAATTTCCTGTGAAATTCAGATTCTTAATTTTTTTTCTGAATTGTCAAAACATTTTGTTGCAATAAGGTCTAAATGTTATGATATAAACTATAATATATAAATATGTACATTAGTATATCAAAAAAGAATCAACGTAACATTGAAATGATTCATTTTGACTTCCTCACTTGTCAAAACAGACATTTCTGTTAAATGTTCCTGTTTCAGCAGTTTTCAATTAAAACCTGTTCCACTGAAATTTTTTTGACCAGTTCTAGATGTGAATTTGTTTCCTTTTTACATTTTCTATTGTTTTTGTTAACTCTACTATTTTAGTCATTTCTGTAGCGGATACAATCATAACAGCAAAATGCATGAGTTTAATTAGCAGTACACGGTTATCTTTTGCTTCTTTCCAGTTATTTATGAACATGCTACTAGAGATACTAGACTTAACTTTTTTGCCCCCTTTTAAAAACAAGTTTCTCTTTCCACTCAAAGCGGCAAAGACAGTTGACTGCTCTGTGGGCTGCCAAATGTAAACCGGTTAAAGTAATGCCGAGTGAGCTTTAGAACTATGCAATGCAGCTTCCCTTAGAGCTGTTAGTTGGGGACAGGTGCTGTAAATTCTCACAGCATATGGTTTAATGAAGATACCACTTAACTGAAAATGGACCTAAATTATTCATACAACTTACCAACGTTTTATATCCATTAACAAGGTGATAACTGATTAGAATAGAAAAAATGTGGCAGCTGTTCAAAAGGAAGTATTTTTGCAATTGCTTGTTTTCACTAATTGTTTGGGCTTTTTCTCTTAGAATTCATTTGCTAATGCTTTGCCCTTCCATTATATGTGGCTTTTTATTACCGTATAGTGCATTCTTCCCTTGCCTGGCTTGTTTGTTATCACTTGGATGCATAGGTAAAAATGCAGGGATATTGTTTCTCTGATTTCCTTTATTCTTTTCTCCCAATCTACACTATTTTTGTGAGGAACCTGGTCTGGCTCTTGCAACCATCTGTAAGATAGGAACTATAGCCTTTTATTTCCACTATGAATTTGAATCTGTCCCAGGTTTGTAATGAGTAATTTCTGATGATGGGCTTGCGACCAGTGAGTTGCTGGTAACAATACAGGTTTTGCCAGAGGTCCATGTTGCCAAAGATACCGTGACAACATTGTTGGCAGTCTTGCTGAGGGCAAGGACTGAATAGAGATGGATAAGGAAGTCCACTCTGACCCATCAGGTAGTGGCTAAATTACCCTTTGGCATAGCAGTGTAGGGAATCTTTTGTTACCGTTGCTTATGCTGCATCTGCTGTGAGGCTATACGACTTGTCTCCAGGGCTCCTTTTTTTAGTGCTCTCCATTTAGTGGTATTGCCAACCCCAAGCCTTCAAAAATCATGAGAATGGTTTAAAAAAAAAACAACTGATTTTATAAATGTTTATAAATGGTTTATAGAAGTCTTTTCCTTTGCTATCTGGTTTGTGAGCTCTTTGGGTGTACTCATTTTCCAGATTTTCTGCACAACCATGAGGAATGGAGAATTAGATTTTTATTTGTATGTATGTATTTATTTATTTTTAAATAAAAGCTGAGTCTCCTGATTTCAGAATCTGGGGCTTAAGGAAAACACCAGATATGGAGAGACCAGTAGTGAAATCTTTAGAGTTTGCAACGGTGCAGTATTAATTTATTTAGTTGGTGAAGTGATTCTCTTTGTTGTTTTCCTAAAATTAAGGGGAAATTTCTGTTAAAACTGGCCTGAACTCCAGGAATTAGGGAATCTGTTTTCTCTCCCATTTGTTGTCATTCTGTCTAAATCCATTTCAGCATTCTTTTCTATTTCAAAACTCTGCATGGAATCCACTCAGCCCTTTGACTTTGTATTTGCCTACTCCACCTCCTCACTAATCATGGAAATCTCTAGATTCTTGGGCATTCCCATACTAAGGTGATGAAGGTCAAATAAGTACCTACATGGAACTCTCTTCAAAGCTGGAAGGGCTACAAAAATGAAAAACCAGTTTAACTGCCTGGAAGTTTATAACTCCAAACGATTGAACGATTTCCTGTCTTAAAATCTTGGATTAAAACACACCTCTTCTCTTTATCGTATGGTTGACTGCACCCCACAGATCTTTACCATCCTCAATTGTCCCTTATTCCATTAGTGCCTCTATCTAGTTTTCAGTTATGTCATCTTTAATACTTGTAATCAGCTTTGTGTTTGTATTCAATCTTGGTATGTTCTTTTTCCTTTATGCTGGTGCAAGTCACTGTACCACACTCTGTAACACGTTATGTCTCCTCTAACTCATCTGTGATAAAAACACTTTGTGATCCATCATATGAAGGATGCTATATAACAAACTGTATTATATTATACTGATCTGTCCTTATACCTCTTGAGGCAGTTGTGGTAGCCTGAGTGCTCGTTGATTGCTTGCTGCTGGGGGTGGGGGAAGGTTGCCAACTTTTTTTTTTTTAAGCGCTAAAACCCCACTGTAAACAACAGAAGCAGTCTGTAAATCTCAGGAATATAATTCTCCTCTTGGCCTGGTTGTTTTCTACAGGCTGTTTACTTCAGTCACTTTAGACTTGTATACTAGGTTTATGGGAACTCTTTCTGCTTCTAAAAGGTTTTTACCCATTTGAATCTTTTACTGCAGTGGAAATGGGACTTCCATGACTTTTGCAACAGTGTGAGGGAAGGGCATGGAGCGGTGCTGTTCTCAAGACCGAGCCCAGCTCAGCTTAAACTTTCCATATGTACAATTGCTTTTGACCAAGCACAGAGAGACTTGCCCCACTGGATAAATCAGTCCAGCTCTGACAGAGTATACTCATGTGAAGGCCAAAGCTTGCACGAACGTTCACTTTCAGATGTACTTTAATGAAGAAAAATCTGTTTAACACTGAATGAAAACTTGAAGCAGGCTTTGTCAGTCTGAGGGTAGTCTTCCATATTGGGTACATAGCAAAAGTCAATAGCATGGAAAGGATAACTGGAGAACTATCAGCACAAGAGAAAGAGGGAGTGATAATAGGTACTAGAATCTTAAAGAACCTTTGCAAGCAAGGTTCACAGCCCGTCTATGGGCTACGTATGTAACAGTATAATAATGTGATGAATATTGCATAATGTGAGACCCAGTGTTGCCTTGCATTTGATAAGATTGTTTTGACTTGAATTTTTTTTTAAAGTTGTAACGAGGCTGGTTCTGGAGGGACCCAACTGCGAGTGCCAATTCAGGACAAATTGCTTAAAGCAGGGCAGTTACAGCCCCAGGCTGGGGTTTCCATGCACACCAAGGCAAACCAAACTGGCCAAACAGAGAAGACTTCGGTTTTACCCCAGTGGCTAACCACAAGTCACGCAAGCAATTCCCGTAGACACTCCAGTTTCCCAGTATCACCACCAGTGCCGCTCATTATGGGGAACAAATGGTTATGAAAACCAATACCCCAGTAAAAGAAAAAGGGTTCTCTCAATCCCAAAGGACCAAGCCCCAGACCCAGGTCAATACACAAATGGGATCTTACCCACAAATCACGCTGTTGCCAATCCTTTAAAATCTAAAGGTTTATTCATAAAAGGAAAGAAATATAGATGAGAGTTTGTAATTGATTCCACTTAACCAATTCTTACAGTAATGGCAAAGTTCTTGGTTCAGGCTTGCAGCAATGATAGAGTAAACTGCAGGTTCAAATCAAGTCTCTGGAGTACATCCACAGCTGGGATGGGTCATCAGTCCTTTGTTCAAAGCTTCAGTGTAGCAAAGTTCCTCCAGAGATGAGAAGCGGGATTGAAGACAAGATGGAGGAGCTGCAGCAGCTTTTTATATTCTCTTGCCGTGTGATCTTTCTTTCTTTGTTCCGAAGACAAGCTGTCCATCACATGGCCTGGAAAAACCTCAGAGTTCTGTCCATAGGCAGGTCCCTGCATACCTTGCTGAGTCCCAAGGGGTGTCTGCCTTCTCCCAGTGGGTCAGTTGTATAGCTGATGGTCCTTAATGGGCCATCAAGCAGGCTAGGCAGCGCTGACACCAACTTGTCTGGGGTGTCTCCCAGAAGCATAGCATAAGTTTGGAATACAGACCGTATAGAGCCAATACTTTAAATACAAAAATGATACATGCAAACAGATAGCATAATCCTAACCAGCAAACAATAACCTCGTCTTAGACACCTTATTTGACCCCCTTTATATAAGATTTGGTGCCACTACAGGACCTTGATTGCAACAATATTCTATATGGTCCCAGTTCAAGTCAATAACGTCACATAAGTACAAAATGATGATATTGATATCTTAGTCTCTGTATTATGTCATTAGGGCTGCATTTAAGCTGCCAAAATGGGACCCTTTAATTAATCACAGGTGCCCCCTACGTGTAGCTCCGCTGCTGGTAACACAAGCAGAAAGCAGTATTGTAGATGGGACTTGGGTGCTTTTACCACAGTTATCTAACTCAGCTATGAGCAGAGCTAGACAACACAGTAGAAGAATTTCTTGACTTCAGTATACACTGCTGCTTTCTAGCTGTGGAACTGCACCAGTGACTACTGGTGGTGAATTAGTCATCACTTTTCCTGTGTAGATATGGTCTAGGCTTTCTCTGGGAAGGCTACCTCTGATATGTTCTATTCTGGGTCTCTGTTTACAATTGGCTTTGGTAAAACCTCTCTATAATACCACTTACTGTACTTCACTCAGATTTCTTGACTAGAGAGCCTTAAAGTGGAGGTGAATTTCCTGATGATTTTTGAAGCAAGAGGGAGGCTTCCTGCATGAAGCCACTCTGACCCTGCTTTTCCACCCCAGTTTTGCTGCTGAGGAGGAACTGAAACTGTGTGTGCAGCTTTATTTATTTATTTTTTGCTGTGTACATTGATATCCATTGTGCAGTAAGGTATTAATAGCCCCTCAGACGGGCCCTGCCCTATTAGCAAGAATATACAGTGTTACAAAAATGAATTTGTCAAGAGTTTTATGGCTCCATGAGCTATTGTACAATATTAATCCTGCTGCAGTGTTATTAAGTCATTTTTCATCTCCCCTCAAATTAATGTTGACGTTTTGTTACTGGATTTGTTCTTGTCCCCAGATTAAAACATAAAGGAAAAAAGCTTTCCTGCCAGAATATTAAAATTAATTGTAGGATAAGCAGTACCTTGCTTGAAGTAGAATACTCCTAGAAAGATTGTAATGTAAATTTGTTTCTTTGCTTCCTGCTTCCTTTCTTGCATGGAAAAGTGCTGTAAGAGGCATTAGGTGCACAAAGGCCAAATTAAAACAAAGGTGAGAGAGGGCAGATTCTTGGGACCTTCTGCTGTAGTCTTTCCATTCCGATTTTAAAAAGCAAAGTGACTCTTAGGAGACACTATAAATACTATTTTCTAATACTTTACAGTTCACACCATTCCATTATTGATGCTGTACTTTCTTTCCCACGGGGTTGATGGGCAGCAGCAAGTAATGAATATAGGTATGTTTGACTTCAGTATATGATCTGAGATGTTCCTCCGCTTCCAAGGAGCACAGTTGTAACAGCTTCTGGTGTTTTGTCTTCAGCCTGGTCTATACCCAGAGCTGCACCTGATTAACTAAAGGTGTGTTTTTAAAATCAATTCATTTAAGCTAGTGGAAGAACCCTGTGTAGATGCTCTGAATTCGGTTCAAATCAGGTTTACAAATGCAAGCTAAACTAATATATGCCAGTTTTAGACTAATGTAAATGTGTCCAACTATGGGTTTGCATCAGTTTAAAAACTGAATTTAGTGAAACCATTGTGTCTCATGTAGAAAAGGCCTCAGTTTTTTGATAGTAACATTTTGTCATCCTCTGATGTGCATGCATTTAATATTAGAATGCATAAAAAGAAACGTTATGAATGGCACAATCCTTTTTACAAGTGGAATAAGAATGCAGTTTTTTCTCTGTTGCATCTAGCTCCTGTAATGGGGTACAAGCTAGAAGGTATGAAACCAGAGACTGAGTTAAGATGAGCATGATCTGGAGCTCAGCGTAGCTGCTGATATATGTTCTGGGTTTTGTCAGGACGCTGAAAGTGTGAGACTTTAGTGTCCTCCCCATGCCAGATTTCTCCCCCTAGGGTGACCAGTTGGGACAGTCCTGATTTTTGGGTCTTTTTCTTATATAGGCTCTTATTACCCCTCAGCCCCGTCCCAATTTTTCACATTTGCTGTCTGGTCACTGTATCTCCCCCTCAAATAGTTCATGAGCCACACTGTGATGTCTTCACTTTTTAACAGTTATTGAAGTATTGTAAGAATTGTTTATATAATTTTAAAATACTTACTTATATCGCTATTGATAAAGTGATGCCGTTGCAGCTACCTGTGAGTGAGTGGGGTTCTCTCCATACACAAAGTTTCTTTATTGCAACCTGTCACACTTCACCAGATGGAGTGCAGGTGTTCAGTTTGGTTATGACCTTCATGAGCTGAAACTAGCCATTTTAAATGATTACCTAAAACCTCATTCTTCTGCGGAAATGTATATTTGCTATCATGTCTCAAGGGAGTTGTCATAAATATAAAGGGAAGGGTAAACCCCTTTAAAATCCCTCCTGGCTAGAGGAAAAATCCTCTCACCTGTAAAGGGTTAAGAAGCTAAAGGTAACTTTGCTGGCACCTGACCAAAATGACCAATGAGGAGACAAGATACTTTCGAAAGCTGGGAGGAGGGAGAGAAACAAAGGGTGTGTTGGTATGCTGCTTTGCCGGGGATAGAACAGGAATGGAGTCTTAGAACTTTTAGTAAGTGATCTAGCTATGTATGCATTAGATTATGATTTCTTTAAATGGCTGAGAAAAGAATTGTGCTGAATAGAATAACTATTTCTGTCTGTGTGTCTTTTTTGTAACTTAAGGTTTTGCCTAGAGGGATTCTCTATGTTTTGAATCTAATTACCCTGTAAGGTATCTACCATCCTGATTTTACAGGGGTGATTCCTTTACTCCTATTTACTTCTATTTCTATTAAAAGTCTTCTTGTAAGAAAACTGAATGCTTTTT
Source organism: Lepidochelys olivacea (assembly GCF_965140295.1). NCBI lineage: Eukaryota > Metazoa > Chordata > Testudines > Cheloniidae > Lepidochelys > Lepidochelys olivacea. Next base: position 150,833,961 of record NC_140413.1, read on the forward strand.
CATTGTTCTCAGATCCAAGGGTTTGGGTCTGTGGTCACCTATGCAAATTGGTGAGGATTTTTACCAAACCTTTCCCAGGAAGTGGGGTGCAAGGGTTGGGAGGATTTTGGGGGGAAAGACGTGTCCAAACTGCGTTTCCCAGTAAACCCAGTTAGAGTTTGGTGGTGGCAGTGGTTATTCCAAGGACAAAGGATAAAATTAATTTGTACCTTGGGGAAGTTTTAACGTAAGCTGGTAAAAGTAAGCTTAGGAGGTTTTCATGCAGGTCCCCACATCTGTACCCTAGAGTTCAGAGTGGGGGAGGAACCTTGACAGGAGTCAATAGACTTGTGGGGTGGGATTGAGGGAATAGTGATTGCTCTGCTTCACTTCCATGGCAGCCCCAGCTGACACATGTGGAAACATTGGTCTGAAGAAGATCTTGCTCTCTTCCTTTAGCAGAGGTTGCTGAAATGCAGACCAATAATGGGAGGATTGGGAATATTTCTACTGAAAGGATGGGTTTTGTGCCTCATTAGGCAGAAGTGATCCTCTCTGAGAAAAGGATTATAGGAAGGATTATATTCAATGTGTCAGAAGCCATAAAATTAATAGGATAAAAATCAGAGATGGCAGAGACCTGTTTGGACTACCATCCTGCAGACTCTATGGTATTTTAATCTACATGTTGCATGTGCCTTGGTATGTAAGAAACCTGCTTGCAGAGGGCAAGTGACCAAGTGGTATTGAGAGTTCTCACAAAGATGAAGTAGCAGCAAAATAATACGGCTTTGCATACACCCACCCAGTAGGGTTGCCTGAGAATGGTGAAATGTGTACCCCTCAGAGCATGAGTATCACTCTATCAACAAGGGAGTGACTTACACTTATTTCTTAACTTGTTCAACAGCCGAACACTTTTCTCTGAGCCAAATGGCTCACCCCTGTGTTTGTTTTTAGAAAGTTTATAAAAATTAAACTCGAGAAGCTTGTGCACACATTAGCGATTTTTAAGGTCTCTTCCAACTGATAGGTAAGTAGGAGCTTTCTAGGAATAGGAGCCATGAGTGACAGAGGTTTGCTGATTACTTCTGATTTCTTCTCTCTCTCCTTCTGCATTGTGAGACCTTCACAACATCTCAGCTGCCATCTGCCCACAGGGAGGAAGAATCTCATAGGGCCATGTCTTGCTTTATAGCTGATTATTGTAGTGTACTCCTGTAGCATTATCAGTTGATGTCTGTTTTCTCTAACTCATCCCCTTAGGCTGAATATACTTGTGTCTTGATCTTAACCCAGAAATGATTTTTTTTTTTTTGTAAGTTGCAGAGTACACTTTGACCTACGTAAAAACATGTGGAGAGAAATGGGAAGCATTTCTCAAAGAACTTCTTTTTCAGGCCTGTATTTACTCTCTGATTATTCATGCAACTGTAACTTCCCACTCAACATGTACATAGCTTTGACTAAGGATTGTGTGCATTGCTTTGTTTGAAATTTTTCTTTTGACCTGTTTTAAAATAGAGTGCATACTGGGTTATGATTTTTCCTTCATTTTAGCGTCCTGTTCTCACACACACATTGAGCCAGAGGCTCCAGAGGAGATACTGGAATTACAGGCCAGTAAGCCTAACTTGTGTACTAGGCATATTGGATTGAAACTATAGTAAAGAACAGAATGATCAGACATATAAATGAACACGATCTGTTGGCTTTTGTAAAGGCCTCACCAATCTATTAGAATTCTTTGAGGGAGTTAACAAACATGTGGAAAAGGGTGATCCAGCTGATAAAGTGTACTTGGACTTTCAGAAAGATTTTGACAAGGTCCCTCACCAAAGACTCGCAAAGTAGGCAGTCATGGATAAGAGGGCAGGTCCTCTCATGGATCAGTAACTGGTTAAAAGATAGGAAACATAGGGTAGGAATGAATGTTTTCACAGTGGAGAGAGGTAAATAGCAAGGTCCCACCTAGAAAGTGTAACTTTGCTTATATGGCACTAACAGAGTGCTAGATGAGATGATCTTTCGCCACTATGCAGCTCATGAATTCATATTATGTCTAATGTGTTTCTGTGGACTGCATCTGGTTGTAGAACCAGGAGTTTTACACAGTTGAATTTTGGTTTAAATCATACTATAGATGTTTTTATTATTAATTATTATTATTCAATATAACTAAATGTTGCTTTCAACAAACTAGCAGTGATAGTTGTGCAATATGATCCTCTCCTCCCTTCAGCTGCTGAATACACTGAACCAGGATACCTCACAGAAAGAGGGGCAGAGTTCAAGGTCTGACCTTTTGGTTTCCAAAAGGCAGTGAATTGTGCTGCCGCCTATCTCTTACTGGCAGTTCATTCTTGGAGATATTTTCCTTTTTTTCAAACTCAACAGCTTTCATGTCCTTTCCTTTAGTTTTTGCTTCAGGAAGGGAGTGATACATACAGATCTGTCAGTATGCTGGTATGTGACAATAAGCATTAGGAGGAAATCTCCAGATCACTGGTAGCTTTTTGAATAGCAGTTGTTAATCTTTGATGTGTGATATGGTGCCTGTCTTGAGTTATCAGTGGTGAGAGTTCTTTATAAATTTGAGGTGCTGTGGCAGCCATCTCTCTTTAAACTCACCCTAACCCATATCCACATTGTTAGGTATCAGAAAACGACTTAATGAAACCTCACTGAGAAGCAGATGTGTATTAAAATGTTAAACAGCATGCTCTTACTGTTTATGCTATATGAGAGCAAATAAGTTAAATGTTAAAATTTGTTATTTGCTAAGCTGATAAATCATTTTTGATAATACTTCTCTCTTCTCTCTGTCCTCCTTCCCCCACATACTTATAAATGGCAAATGTGATTAGCATTTTTTAAGCAACATTTTCTCCATCTGTGCTGTCTGTTTAAATTATTTGGGTATTTTCTTTGAACTCTTTTAAAATGGGGTTTCAGAACGATGTTTTTTCTCTCCTGGGTTAAGTGTTTTAAATTTGTTCACCCGTGAAATGTACTGAGTTATGTTTAGAATAAATGTTTGTCTGTATCTCTGCTTACCTGTTCAGAGAAACAGAAAATAAGTCTGAACTCTAAACTAACAATACTGGACCTGCGTTTGATTTGACTTTTTTTCTGACTAAAAGACTTGGGCTGGGGGAAGAGTGGATTATGAAGTCAGAACAGATAGCTAAAGGGTGATGGTTGTAACTAACTCTAAAGCGGCTCCTTAGGGAAATAGTGCGTGCAATTAAATTGTTCTTTTTATTCAGTATTACAATTGTATATTCTCCATACAGAGATTGTGTTGATGAGCTCTTATTTCTCTGCCGTTAGTGGAAATGAGTTAGTAAGATGGACAGCTCAAAGCACATCTTACCTCAGAGCTCCCTCCACAGGGCAGAAAAGGTGAAAAGTGTATACATTGAAGATAAGTTTTGGGAATTCAATGAAAATGTGAATCCTTTCAGGAGACCAATCTTAACATTACTGTAAATGTTAACAAAATCTAAACTGATGAATGTTTACAAATTGTCAGTCTGTCCTGCTAGTACTGTCGTATTTTCACGCGAACGCTGAGTGAAAGCGCTGCCTTTGCTTCTGTAGAATTTTAAGCTGTGCTGGCAAATGGTGTCCTCTCTGCAAGCAAACTGAATCCATTCAGTGACGAGTAAATTACAATAGAGTTAGATTAGTGTCAGATTGCTGGCTTAGTATAGCATCACCGGTGATGAAACTTGCAAGTCAAATATTCATGATTTTTCAGGTAAATCAGTATTAAGATTTTTTACTATTTTGAATAAATTTTCATCTGGAGGTTTAATAAATCAACTAATGGTAGGATTGGTATCCACTAGCTATCTTCCTTTTGGAATGGACTAAGGAGTTACTGGAGTTTTATTGTCTACTTAATCACTTGTATTGTAATGACATATGGGGACCATTGTGCAACCCGATGTACAAACATAGTAAAAAGATGGTCCCTGCCCTGAAGCGCTTATAGTGCGAGTATAAGGGGAAAGAAACTGGTGGATACAATAGACCAGGAAAGCAAAGGTCACAAATGGAGCTGAACAAGAACTGCATTTTCTGTTTCATGGGAAATTCTGTTATTTTGAAACTTTTTCCATTCTGAAATGAAATGAAAATAAATTTGGAAATATCCCACAAAACAAAATTCTGAAACAAATAATTTTGAGAAAATAGAATCATTTTGTTCAGATTTTGATATTTTTTATTTTTAAAAAAATGATATTATAAAATATAAAATTTCTTAATAAAGTCATTTTGAAACCAAAGATCGAAACATTCCATTCTGAAACTGTCAAAAACTGAACTTTTTGACCTTATCAAACTGCATTTTTATTTTTTCCTGAGACAGTTTTATTGGAATAGACACTTTTCCATGAAATGTTTCATTTTTGAGAAATCCGCATTTTCGGACAGAAAAATGTTCTTTTGGGAAATCTTCCAAACAGGTCTAGTCGGAATGATCAACAGAACGATCTTCATATTTACAAGTTGGGGGAACTGAGGCACAGGGTAGATTAAATGATCTGCCGAAGATCACATGGGAGAGGCTGCAGAAGAGCTGGGAATTTAATTCACGTCTCCTGGGTCCCAGTAACTTAACCATAAACCGTTCTCCCTCTTATTTGGAGTTCAATGTATGATGATGTCTCCCACTGTGATCTGAACAGGAATTTTGGTGAAGGAAGGCATGTAACTGAATAGGCTATCTTAACTTTTGACCTGTAAGTGGGTAAAGTACTGAAGCTGCTGCTACTTTGTTCTATACGGTTAGTATTTGTAAACTAGTATATTGCTCTTTACAGAGAGAAAGACAGCTTCATTCCATGGGACTTACAGTCTGCATTAGACATGACATAATGCATATCCTCCTATGTTTTAGACTTTTAATTCTGATATTAGGTTGGTCTTAGTGTGGAGGTCATTGTTGGAGAGTTTGCGGAACATGCACTGAATACTGAGGATATAGCAAACTGGAGTAGATAGAATGTGTTTTAAATGTAAATGTGGTGCATACTGAGGTTTTTCTCAAACTCCCTGCATTCTCTTAGGGCTCAGTTCTGCTCCCATTAAAATCAATGACAATTTCCATTAACTTCCATAGAAGCAGACATGACTCCATGCTATCCCCAAACTCATGCCTTAGTTGAAGACACTCTTTCTGAGATAAGGCATTCACTTTTATTTTTTTCCTGCCTGCCATTGACTTTCGTGGCAGTGCAAGTCTTGAAGTTTAGACTGAAACAAAATAACTCTTTTTTTACTTGCTTTGCGTTATAAGATTTGATGTAAATTGGAATAGAACGGAATTCCAGCTATATTCTTTGGCAGATACACAGAAAAGGCTGAAAAGGCTGCCACATCTGTAGACCATGTATTTGTAACACTAACCTTGTGAATTCCATCAAAACAGATGCTTATTAAGCACGTATATACATCTATTGAGCACTTCACTGCATATTGTCACTCTGTGCAGTAATTCAAGGCAGTGAACACTTCTTACTGGGGTCCTGGATGAACTTAAGCAGGGTCTGTACTCCTTCATAGTCTTTTCTGTCAGTGGATTTCCCAGTCATGTGTACTTTACAGCTCCTGCAGCCATTTAAAAAGGGAGGAAAAGACTTGTTGAGTATGGCTTGAAATGCACATCCCAAACTGATTTGACAGTTGTAAGTGGAAACCTCCCTATGCCTGCTTCCAGTGGAGTAACACTTGATCAGCTGTATTGAATGTGACAGTGAATGAATGGGAGAGTGAAAGGTGAGGGTAGAAAAGGGAAGGTGACAGTATCATAATGCTGGAGACATTTGTGAGAGAATATTAGGTCTATTGATGCATTGTGCTGTGTCAAGGGCACAGAGGAATCTATTGACTCTTGGACAGATCCCATTAACCAGTTTTTTTGCTCAATTTAGAAAGTTTCTTGGTAGAAATTTAATTTGTTAAACTGACACACAAACCTTTCCCTCCCTTCTATCGAGTTGGTACAAGGATATGAATTTGTATCAGGCCTTATTCCAAGTTTTTAATTCAGATCTTTAAAATAAATGTCAAACTGAGTTGCCTTGGGCAACTCAAAGTGTACATTAGTGCAGTGAATTCCATTTGGCCCTTGCTCTTGCATGACTCTGTCCTGCTCCATATTAATTCATGGTCAAGTCTCCAGTAAGGATCTCCTCATGGGAAGCGCCACTGGAAAGTTATCAGTCAGACTTACTTAGTTTAAAAAAATAAATAAATTATTCACATGTCAACCTCTGAGTAGTAAACGCATAATCTTAAACGTAACTTTTCAGATTCCTACAATCCATCATCACTCTCCTAGTGCAGATTTTGGAATGTACGTACTTCAAAGTTACTTTGTTGTATGATATGGTTGAAACTGATGTTAGTTTTTGCAGCTTGATACACAGAAATAACTTAATAATAGCACAATAACAATAACAATAGCTTATAGTGCTTAAATCAGATATAAATCATCTATTTCAAATGCACTTAATTCCTTAAATATGTATATTCATATTGATGGGATCTGTTTATTTTGTGCCCTTCTGTTGTGAATTTCTCATTTGAAGCAGCTGTGATTTCTATTTTATTGTTCAGTTTAGATATGGCACCTATTTTAATTACACTAGGAGTACAATACAAAATTTAATGCAACAAAATCACTAACGAGCCCCTCATTTCCCTAAAAAAAATCTCCTCAGAAGCCAGGAAGGTAGATGGGCCTTGCAGTGTGCCCAGAAGTTAACAAATTTGGGCTGGGAGGCAAATAAGGGAAAGCAGTTACACAAGGGGACCCTTCACCAAGAGCGCCCTGCCAACAGCTCCCAGAGATACAAAAGTAGGGACTGTTGATTCAAACTTCCCACCTGCTCTGAACGGTCACAGTTTTACAGAGAGACAGGTCTCTAAGGATATGTCTACACAACCTGCCTCTCTGCCTGGGTCAACAGACCTGGATTAGTGGAGGGAGGGATAGCTCAGTGGTTTGAGCATTGGCCTGCTAAACCCAGGGATGGGAGTTCAATGCTTGAGGGGGCCATTTAGGGATCTGGGGCAAAAATTGGGGATTGGCCCTGCTTTGAGCGGGGGATTGGACTAGATGACCTCCTGAGGTCCCTTCCAACCCTGAGATTCTATGATTCTTGTGCTGCTTACACTAGTGCTCTAAAAACAGCTGTACAGACAGTGCTTTTGAAGTTGCAGCTTGGGCTGTGAAGCCCACTTCTGCCCCCCACCCCCTTTCCCCAGGCTTCAGACCCTGAGCTCCAGCCCAAGCCACGACTTCAAAGCACTGTCCACACAGCTATTTATAGAGCACGGGTGCAAGCCCCACTAGCCGTAGTCTGTCAGCCCAGTCTGTGAGGCTCGCTGCCACAGACTGTATAAACATACCCTAAAATAATCGGGACCCAAATCAGAAAAGGGCTTTATAGCTCATAATCAGCATTTTGAATTGACCCAAAAATGATTTGGAAGCCAGTGCAACCCACTAGAGCTAACTAATCAGTCAGTCATTTTGCACTATATGAGGCTGTGGTGGATGAGGTCCACATCCAACAGGAAAGGTTGTACAGTCTAGCATGTGGAAGTGGCCACTGTTATCTGGACAACGAGAAGCAGTCAGGGATCCAGGAAAATCCTCTAAGTTGTGAATTATAGCTCCTCCAGCAGACACTGTTGTCTGGTTAGGGCCTTAATTGGCTAGTTTTCATGCAAGAGACCTATCCCTGGCCAGATATTTGGAAAGCTAAATATCTGTACAAGCTAGCTCCAAAGAAATGGAGACTTAAAGAAGAATATTGATGGCACTGCCACCCAGATCATCTTCCTTAGCGGTTTAAGAAAGTTTTCAGGGCAAGAGCTGTGGCAAAACAAAACCCTGTGGGACCTCAGATGAGGATTCAGAAGATAATAAGTATTAATAAGATTAAAAAGACATTTTAATGTATAACTGATTGTGGGCAGGAGGGTGGAAACTACATCCCTCCCCCCAAACATCAGCTGCCAACTTGGTAACAATTCAGTGTTCTGCAACAACTTCACCAGAGCCCTAATCAAGCTAAGGCACAGCTGTCTGTCTGTCTGTCTCATAGGAACGTGGCTGTATAACTACGAACCTGCCTATAAGAAGTGTCTGGATTGCTATAAATCAAATAAACATGGGAATGGGACAGGGAAAACCTTAATGGTTTTAAAGTCTAATAAACTTTCAGTTCACGACTATCTAGCAAACCGTTAGCATGCCGTCCTTTTACAGAGAGGTGTTCTTAAAATACTTTAAACACCGTCCTAAAAAACAAAACAAAGAAAACAAATGAGCTTAGCTTAAGATTCCTTTCTCCCAGCTCCCATTGCTGCAGTTTCGGAAGAGTGTATAAAATTGACTGTCTCCCTCTGTCCCCATTGCCTGAAAACAGAGTTCAAGTTGATCTGAGACACGTCTGGTTATGGAGTTATTTAATTTGTTTTATTCAGACTTTTAAATCAGACCTTGCCAAAGATCCAACAATATGCAGTCCTCTCTCCAGGGGCCAACAGTTAACTCTTTATACCAGTTCCCATTCTGTTGAAGCAACGGCATACCTCCCCGTTAAGGAAATCTGCAGAATAAATCTTACCTGTCATCTAAACCTTCAAAGGGGATAGAGATAGTTCAAGAACGCACACAGAGCAAGTATACTGTATTTTTCCATAGTAAAAAAATTCTGTAAGTTCTTCCATAGAGAGGGGTTTTTGCTGACCTGGGTGTGATTAATACTTTTATATCAAAATATTATGTATAAAATACATATAAATAAAATGTAGAGGTGGGAAAGAGAGAGACTAAGGAAATCAATATATATTTTTACCCTATAAAAGGTCAATCCAGGTATAGCTGTGGGAACTTCTAATCTCAGACCCTAACCAATTGCAATACCCCTGTACTGAAAGGTAGAATAACTTGCTTTATACTAAGCACTATGGCTCCAAATGATTTCCTCTAGTGAGAGCATCTCATTTCAAATATTCATACTTGATTGAATTCTAGGTTGTTCTTTTCAGTACTATTAGGTTTATTTTATTTATATATTGCTTAATTTCTAAGGTACTGTTTCTGTGTGTGTGAAAACGATGCATACAATTTTTTACTTGCACAGGACAGCAAAGGTAATCCAAAAGAGAACAGATTCAAATTTGTAGTATGAAAGGTTTTAAAAAAAAAGAACATTGCTGCACCCTATGGAGACAGACACACCCATACAGCCTCTAAAGAGAACTCTGTGTCTTAGTAGTAAAGTACGCAGGCTAATATTTATTCATTGGAACTTCCAAGAATTATAAAACTTGCCTGAAGTAAAATGGTACTTAAGTACAAGCTAAATACTTCTCTTAACCCCCTGGAAAGCATGCTGACTTATGTGCCACTTCTAGAAATGTTTACTCTATCAAGAGTTCTGTGTCTTATACACATTATTTGGGGTATTTTCTGACCTTTAGGAGGGTACAAGGTACCAACAAAGCTACTATCGGCCCAGAGTGCTGGGTCTTCCAACACTGGTGGACATTGTTTTTCCTTTAATTCTGTTCTATTCAGGTTTTTATAAATTCTGCATCACCACAGTGTGTGAACAGAAGTGAATTAAGCAATTTGGCTAGCATCTGTCACATGTAGTTTATTCTTTCTCTTCCTTTCCCTAAAGGAAACTTGTGTTGAGGGTATTATTATTTAATATAGGTACACTCCGCTGTGCGTTGCATTAGCAAAAGCAAGGTCCAAAAAGTGTGCTTTCAACTTGTGGTGGTGGTGAAGTTCGGTGAATTTTAGTTCCGAAAGGTGTTCATTCCACACTCCTGGACTGGTTGTTCAGAAAACTCCTGTTCAGTGCAGATCATTCAATGCAGATCAGCTTTACCCTTGCTATAGGCGGTTCCAGTGTGACTGAATGATCAATTGTCCTTATTCCTAAGTTTTAGGTGTCTTCCAGGTACCATGGGCCCAAACAATTCAATTTTCTGAAAGACAAGGACTGAGACCTTGATTTTGACGTGATATTCTCTGAGAAGCCAGTTTAGAAGATAGGTCTGATGTGCTTGCAGTAGCCTATGTTGCTAAGGAAACAAACTCCTCCATTCTGTACTAGTTGGGAGTTTTCTGTGGGCTCGTAGCTTCATGTCCAGCATTATTATAGTCCACCCAGGTGATGACGAAAGTATGTCTGGCAGATGATCTGGCCTCAGACATACATTTCTGATAGAATCATTGCTTGTGGTGCATTGTGTGGATGCTGCTACATGAGAGCTCAAAGGAATATCGCCCCTCTGTCCATCGACATTAAGAGATTGATCATCAGCAGTGCATTAATGTTTCTGTTCCATGTCCTGGCCTAAATCTCTGGATTGTTCTAGTTTTGGATATGTGCTGCCTCTAGATGAGTTTAAAGGTGGCTTTTGGCTAACTTGATGTGGAGTGGTGGATAGCCAGTCCAGTATATACACGGTGGGATTTCTTCTTTATTGGTCACACTGTTGAGTCTTTAAAGGAGGAAGGGAAGACTGCTTCACTGAATGGGACATTGGTTATTTCAATCAGCAGATATATCAATTGTGCATGATTATTGTCACCAACTCCGAGGGGCGTATGTTGGAATCACAGGTCTTTGATAGCATCTCCTTGAGATTGTAAAACACTACTTACGGAGTGAATGGGCTGAACTCAAAGAATTGAGATAGGCTGTGCTTACATCCCTGCATAGGGAGGAATGGATCCATGCAGCCTGAGAACCTTCCTGTAAATGTGGATAATTATTTTCACTTAAGTAGGAAGATAATTTTTAACAATCTTGGTGCTGCGTTCCACTGTTGACTGTAGGCAGGGCTAATGAAGCAGTTACCAACGTGAATAGCTCCTTACAGTTATGATTTGGCAGCTTCTTGGAGGTGGGAGGGGGAAGAATTTCTACGTTTGAAGAAATTATTTATTTTTAGCCTGTCTGCATTAGATTTCAACCACTGGAATTTAAGTTTGTGTCCCCTTCTGTCTGGTGCAGAGTGTCGAAAAACCAGGGGGATCTGTTGGGCTACATCTACACTACCGCACTTACAGTGGTCCAGCTGCTCCACTGTAGTGCTTGTGGTGGAGACGCTCTAAGCCAACGGGAGAGAGCTCCGCTGTGGGCTTAATAATAATAATTCCACCTCTGTGAGAGGCAGCAGCTATGTCAGAGGGTGAAGCTGTGTGCACTAAACATAGTAGAATGTTTAGTTGAATTTATGTTGCTCAGATGTGCAGATGAAAGCCACTTGAGGGAAGAGGGCAGCGGTTACGCTTTCTTCTGGAAAGGAAAACCAGCAAGCGACAGGCAAATACACGGTATTGGGTTTGCAATCAAAAACCTTCTAGTCAACCGCCCAACTGAGCTCCCCATTGGCATCAATGAGTGCCTTATGATCCTCCGCATCCAATTGGTCAATAAGTCATTTGCCACTATCATCCGTGCATATGCACCAACTCTTGATGCTGAAGAAGAACCAAAGAAAATCCTTCTACACTGACCTTGATAACATTTCATCATCCGTTCCAAAAAACAGATAAGATAATCCTTTTAGGGGACTTTAATGCAAGAGTTGGCTGAGATTCTAACATATGGAGTAGCACCATTGGGAAGGAAGGAGTGGGCAAGACCAATTCCACTGGCATCCTTCTACTCAGCAAATGTGCAGAGCATGACCTTGTGATCACAAACACAATTTTCAGACAAAGCAACAAGTACAAAACAACTTGGCAACACCTTCGCTTAAAACAGTGGCACCTCCTAGACTACGTCATTGTAAGAACACAGAATCTTAAAAATGTCCAAATCACCCATGTCCTGAGAGGCACCGATGATTGCTGGACTGACCACCATCTGGTGAGGTCAGTCATGTCCATCAGGATTGCATTGAAACGTAGAAAGTAATCGTAATCACACAGACGGCAATACAACATCCAAAGACTTCAATCCTCAGTACACAAAGAGAACTTCCAAATGCTCCTCAGTGAAAAACTGGCCATATGTACACCTTGAAATGACAGCACAAGTGTTGAAGACTGGGAATCCCTAAAACAGGCCACCCATGAGGTTTGCGAGGAATCTATTGGCCTTGCTATCTGCTGCCATCAGGACTGGTTTGACGACAACAACATTGAGATTACAGCCCTTTTGGACCAGAAGAGAAAAGCTTTTTGAGACTGGCAAAGCCAACCACTATCCAGTCAGAAACAGCTCTTTCCATCCGCTCAAAGCTGAAGTTCAAAGGAGGATCCAAGAAATCAAAAACAAATGATGGGAGAACAAAGCAAAAGAAATCCAAACATTCGCTGACAGAACTGATATGCAGAGGTTTTTTTGTGAGACAAAGACTCGGTATAGACCAAGCACATGTGGCCTCACACCTCTGAGATCAGAAGATGGTAGTACCCTTCTTAAAGATAACGAATCCATCAAGGAACACTGGAAGGAACACTATCAAAAGCTTTAAAATCAGGGGAGGGCAAACTACGGCCCACGGGCCAGATCCGTCCCATCAGGGCTTTAATGCCTCCCGGGGGATTGTCAGCCCCATGGCACAGCTGGGCTAAGGCAGGCTCCGTGCCTGCCGTGGCCCCCTGCCTTTCCCGGAAGCGGCCGGCACCACGTCCCTGCAGCCCATGGAGGGAAGGGGTGGTGGCAAAGGGCTCTGGGCGCTGCCCTCACCTGCAGGTACCACCCCCGTAGCTCCCATTGGCTGGGAACGGGGAACATATCCTTCTGGGCGCGGCGGGGGGCCAGGGCAGGTAGGGAGCCTGCCTTAGTCCTGCTGTGTGCCGTTGCCACCCTGGAGCCGCTCAAGGTAAGCGGCGCTGGGCCAGAGACCGCACCCCGAACACCTCCTGCACTCCGCACCCCAACCTCCTGTTCTGAGCCCCCGCCACACCCCTCCCGCACCCCAATCCCCTGCCCTGAGCTCCCTGCCACACTCTGCACCCCTCCTACACCCCAACCCCTTGCCCTGAGCCCCTTCCTGCACCCCTGCATTCCCTGCCCCAGCCCTACATTCATGGCTCTGCATATAATTTCCCCACCCAGATGTGGTCATCGGGCCAAAAAGTTTGCCTACCCCTGTTCTAAATCGAGAATCAACTGTGACTGATAAGCTCTCGTCCCCTAACACCCCTACTCGCGCTATATTGATGACATCTTCATCATCTGGACCCATGGAAAAGAAGCCCTTGAGGAATTCCACCATGATTTCAACAATTTCCATCCCACCATCAACCTCAGCCTGGTCCAGTCCACACCAGAGATCCACTTCCTGGACACTACAGTGCTGCTAAACGATGGTCACATAAACACCACCCTATACCGGAAACCTACTGACCGCTATTCCTACCTACATGCCTCCAGCTTTCACCCTGACCATACCACACAATCCATCGTCTACAGCCAAGCTCTGCGATACAACCGCATTTGCTCCAACCCCTCAAACAGAGACAGACACCTACAAGATCTTTATCAAGCATTCTTACAACTACAATACCCACCTGCGGAAGTGAAGAAACAGATTGATAGAGCCCGAAGAGTTCCCAGAAGTCACCTACTACAGGACAGGCCTAACAAAGAAAATAATAGAACCCCACTAGCCGTCACCTTCAGCCCCCAACTAAAACCCCTCCAACGCATTATTAAGGATCTACAACCTATCCTGAAGGATGACCCAACACTCTCACAAATCTTGGGAGACAGGCCAGTCCTTGCCTACAGACAGCCCCCCAACCTGAAGCAAATACTCACCAGCAACCACATACCACACAACAGAACCACTAACCCAGGAACCTATTCTTGCAACAAAGCCCATTGCCATCTGTGTCCACATATCTATTCAGGGAACACCATCACAGGGCCTAATAACATCGGCCACACTATCAGAGGCTCGTTCACCTGCACATCCACCAATGTGATATATGCCATCATGTGCCAGCAGTGCCCCTCTGCCATGTACGTTGGTCAAACTGGACAGTCTCTACGTAAAAGAGTAAATGGACACAAATCAGATGTCAAGAATTATAACATTCTAAAACCAGTTGGAGAACACTTCAATCTCTCTGGTCACGCGATTACAGACATGAAAGTCGCTATTTTACAACAAAAAAACTTCAAATCCAGACTCCAGCGAGAAACTGCTGAATTGGAATTCATTTGCAAATTGGATACAATTAACTTGGTCTTGAATAGAGACCGGGAGTGGCTTAGTCATTATGCAAGGTAGCCTATTTCCCCTTGTTTTTTCCTACCCCCCCCTTCCCCCAGACGCTCTTGTTAAACCCTGGATTTTTACTGGAAATGGCCCACCTTGATTATCATACACAATGTAAGGAGAATGGTCACTTTGGATAAGCTATTACCAGCAGGAGAGTGAGTTTGTGTGTGTGTGGGGTGGGGGGGGTGGTGAGAAAACCTGGATTTGTACTGGAAATGGCCCAACTTGATTATCATACACATTGTAAGGAGAGTGATCACTTTAGATAAGCTATTACCAGCAGGAGAGTGGGGTGGGAGGAGGTATTTTTTCATGCTTTGTGTGTATATAATAAGATCTCCTACACTTTCCACAGTATGCATCCGATTAAGTGAGCTGTAGCTCACGAAAGCTTATGCTCAAATAAACTGGTTAGTCTCTAAGGTGCCACAAGTACTCCTTTTCTTTTTGTGAATACAGACTAACACGGCTGTTACTCTGAAACCATTGACACACTCTCACACCCAATCTGGGAAACTCTTGCCAACCCACCAACACCTGAGGCGGTCTGCAAAGTAATTAAAGAAATGAAGAACAATAAAGCACCAGGTCCTGATGGCATACCAGCTGAAGTACTGAAAGTGGGAGGAGAAACACTGACTAACAAACTTCACTTGCTGCTCCTGAAAATCTGGCGCACCGAAGAAATCCCTGCTGACTTACGTAATGCTAACATTGTCGCCATTTTCAAAAAGGGAGATAGGGCTGTCTGTGGTAACTATAGTGAGGCGTTGCCCTCCTCTCCATCACTGGGAAGATCCTTGCTAGAATCTTACTGAATCACCTGCTCCCTCTTTCAGAGGAAGTGTTTCCAGAGTCCCAGTGCTGCTTCAGACCCTGATGAGGCACAACCAACATGATTTTCGCAGTCAGGCAGATCTGGGAAAAATGTCAAGAACAACACTAGGAGCTGTATATGGCCTTTATCGATCTGACCAAAGCCTTCGACTCTGTCAACCATGAGGCTCTGTGGAAAATCATGTAAAAGTTTGGCTGCCCAAACAATTTATCAACATTGTAAGACTCCTCCATGTCCAGATGACTGCCTCCATCCTGTGCAGTAGCTCTCCCTCTGAGCCCTTTGTCATCCAAACTAGCATAAAACAAGGTTGTTTACTGGCACCCACCCCTTTCTCCATTTTCTTAACAGCTATGAAAACATTTAACCCAAGACCATCTACCATAGGGCATTGGCCTCCAATATCGGATCGACGGCAACCTCCTCAACCTTCCTCATCTCCATGCCAGAACTAAAGTAATATCAGCAACAATAACTGAATTCTAGTATGCAGATGATTGTGTTGTAGTTGCACACTCTAGGGAGGATCTACAAACAGCCCTTAATTGCTTATCTGAAGCTTACAAAAGCGTAGGGCTAACTCTGAACATCGGCAAAACAAAAGTTCTCCATCAGCCAGTCTCCAGTCAATCATCAGACCCAGCATTGAAGATCTACGTCGACAAAGAAGAATTGGAAAATATAGAACACTTTGCCTATCTTGGCAGCCATCTCTTACTTTGGGCAGACATAGACGTCAAAATCCAGCACAGAATTCATTGTGCCAGCCTTGTCTTTGGTAGACTGACTCACCAGGTGTTCAACAATCAGGACACCAGAACACATACTAGACTTTTACTTCATAAAGCGGTGGTAATCCCAACTCTCCTCTATGGCTGTGAGACTTGGGTGACCTACAGAAAACACCTGAAAAGCCTGGAACGCTAGCACTTTCTTCTGAAAATCCTCAACCTAAAGTGGGAGGATCATCGCACTAATGTCCGTGTTCTCACAGTGGCCAACATCTTCAGTGTTGAGGCCCTGATTATCCAGCACCAGCTGAGGTTGTGCGGGCATTGTATGTGCATGCCTGATGTACGTGTACCAAAACAACTGCTGTATGCCCAACTCACTAAAGGAGAAAGGAAACAGGGAGGCCAAAAGAAATGCTTTAAAGACACCCTCAAGATAAACATGAAGAGATGCTTCTCCTATGATGCTCTGTTCTTTTTTGGTTATATTTTGTAAGTTGATTATATTTGATTTGATGCTGTGTATCTTTGATTTGAGGGATGGAAGAGACTTGTTTCTGTCTGGTGCATCAATATTGGCAGGAGAAGGATGGAGAAAAAAGGTGCTCAGCTACAGAAGTACATGTAATTTGGCCTCTTAGATTCACTAATGGAAAATTTCAGAGTAGCAGCCGTATTAGTCTGTATTCGCAAAAAGAAAAGGAGTACTTGTGGCATCTTAGAGACTAACCAATTTATTTGAGCATGAGCTTTCGTGAGCTACAGCTCACTTCATCGGATGCATTCAGTGGAAAATACAGTGGGGAGATTTATATACACAGAGAACATGAAACAATGGGTGTTACCATACACACTGTAATGAGAGTGATCACTTAAGATGAGCTAATACCAGCGGGGGAGGGGGACCTTTTGTAGCGATAATCAAGGTGAGCCATTTCCAGCAGTTGACAAGAACGTCTGAGGAACAGTGTGTGTGGGGGAGGGGGAGATAAACATGGGGAAATAGTTTTACTTTGTGTAATGGCACATCCACTCCCAGTCTCTATTCAAGCCTGAGTTAATTGTATCCAGTTTGCAAATTAATTCCAATTCAGCAGTCTCTCATTGGAGTCTGATTTTGAAGTCTTGTTGTTGTAATATTGCGACTTTTAGGTCTGTAATTGAGTGAACAGAGATATTGAAGTGTTCTCCAACTGGTTTATGAATGTTATAATTCTTGACATCTGATTTGTGTCCATTTATTCTTTTACGTAGAGACTGTCCAGTTTGACCAATGTACATGGCAGAGGGGCATTGCTGGCACATGATGGCATATATCACATTGGTAGATATGCAGGTGAACCAGCCTCTGATAGGGTGGCCGATGTGATTAGTCCCTATGATGGTGTCCCCTGAATAGATATGTGGACACAGTTGGCAACGGGCTTTGTTGCAAGGATAGGTTCCTGGGTTAGTGGTTCTGTTGTGTGGTATGTGGTTGCTGGTGAGTATTTTCTTCAGGTTGGGGGGCTGTCTGTAAGCAAGGACTGGCCTGTCTCCCAAGATCTGTGGGAGTGATGGGTCATCTTTCAGGAGAGGTTGTAGATCCTTTGATGATGCATTGGAGAGGTTTTAGTTAGGGGCTGAAGGTAATGGCTAGTGGTGTTCTGTTATTTTCTCTGTTGGGCTTGTCCTCTCCTTACAGTGTATATGATAACACCCATTGTTTCATGTTCTCTGTGTATCTAAATCTCCCCACTGTATTTTCCACTGAATGCATCCAGTGAAGTGAGCTGTAGCTCACAAAAGCTTATGCTCAAATAAATTCCTTAGTCTCTAAGGTGCCACAAGTACTCCTTTTCTTTTTACTTCCCTGAGGAATGTGACAGACAAAATAAGGAAAAAATAAACATAAGAGAGCCGATTAGGTGGGAATGAAAATTGGCAGAGAACTGGATGGCTGTAACTCTTAAGGGATCGGAGTACAAAGAGGATATCCACCATCTCGTTGTGGAGTTTAGGAAAAAGATGAATGATAGAAGCACGATCAGTGATTTCTCCTGATGACAGCCTAATTTACAAAGAACAGGGAAACCACAAATTGGTGACAATCCTAACCATTAGGATTACAGACCAAATTTATGTACCATGTGCGCTTTAGGTGTATATTTAATATTAGTAGCTGAAAGCCTGTGCGGACTATAAATTGTGTGTAAAGGAGTTGAAAATGGCTGAGAAATTAAAAACTGGATAGTAACACTTTGACTTGGTGATGTTCTGAACAGGAAGAGTTCTCAACCATGCTTATAGCTGTTTGCATTGCTTCACACTGGCTCAACAGACATTCTGGGCTTTAGAGTGACCGTGATAATCCTGAAGTTTTATTATATAGATTAAAAATGGAAATCTGCTATTTGTTGTAGAACCTAATATAAACTATGGAGCTACTGAAAACTTAAATATTTAAATTATCTTCTCTTATGGATGTAATAGCTTGTTGGTTTGATTCATCTTGATTTTATATTTTTTGGTATTCAGAATTAAATTTATATCCTGTTCATGAATTGTAATCTCCTTCTCACCAACTTTTCTTGTGATGTCCTGTAATCTGAAATTTTCAAAATTTACGTATGTAGGTTGTGCCGTAAAACCTTACTTTGATAGTGTCATTTTTTTCGGTGAAAAAGCTTTTATGACAACTGCACTCCTTCTCCCCACCCTACTCCTCCAAAAAGCTATTTCCCCTCTATAATTTAAGATGGGAGAATAGCCAAAATCTCTCTGAAGTTTTCTAGGGACCTAGCTATGTTAATCTAACTTTCTGGGCAGGTGTTGAAGAACCATCATGATAGCTCAGTAGTACAAAACCCTGATACCTATATATAGTCCATTGTGGTGTGTGCTATCTGTTCGCTAATACAATTTGCCTAATTTATTAGGTCTGGTATATTTAGGTTCAAATTATGAAACCAAAAGTACTACTGCTGCTTAATCTGCAAAATTTCTCAATTATAACTGTTCTTTGCCTCTCCACAAATTTTTTGAGGACCAATCCATTTGTGACAGAAAGTTGCAAAGAGGAGCACAGGCAAAGTAAATCGAGTGGGAACCATGCTATGACACTTTCACCATTCTAACTTGTCCATGCAACTTTATCTATTCATGTTTATTGCTCCAATATCTGTTTGAATATATTCAGGTTTGGAGAAGTTGGTAGTTGGTTTAAAGTAATTTTTTGAGTGACACAATCGCTCTGTCTAAATCAGTGACCACAGGGGATGTATCTGATGTAGCAGCTAAATATAGACCTATGTTTGCTTGTTAACTAATTGCGCAGTAGTGCTCAATTTTTATTTTTTTTGTAGGAGGGAGAGCATCAGGACATGAGAATGCTGACTGATACTGAGTTTAAGCTGTTAAGGGATGAACATTCCTTAAAATGAGGGTTCCTAAAATGGGAAAAAACAATGCTGGTATTTGGAATCTCTCCTTGCCATTTTAATAAAAGATTTGATTCTGTAACTTCAGAGCTTTTACAACACTAAAGCTGCATCAAACAAACATCCAGGCAAAGCATGTTCCAAGTCCTGAAGCAAATCCAGGCTGTTCGCACATTCACAAAGAATCTCAGATGAACTTATTCAGCCCTCAGGCTATGTCTAAACTATGAGCTAGGAGTGTGATTCCACACACACACACACACACACACACACACACACACACACACACACACACACCCCCCCTCCGCTTGGAACACACATTTGCGCCAGCACGAGTATAAATAGCCGTGTAGCCACAGTATCATTGGTAGCGGCGGCAGCGGCACAGCCCAGCTGTGTGGAGTATAAACCCACCAGCTTCAGGCAATGAGCGCGAACATGAGAATCATACCCCTAGCTCATAGGGTAGAGGAGACATAGCCTCAGTCACACTGAGCCTCAAGAGCTAAATGCTGGGGAAGGCGTTTTTGCTTCTAGCAGTACTGTGCAGGAGTTCTTTCCTTGGATATATTTGTCTACTCTAGTTCTGACCAAAGCAAGTCAATGTTTAGAAGTATGAAATGCTTTTGTCAGCTTGTTACAAAATGGTGTACCGATTAAAGAAAACTGCATGTAGTCTATTGCAGGTTACATCAGATCAACAGCCTTCATTTCATTTGCCTGATTTAAGCGTCAGGAGCAGAATTTCTGTTACTCTTGAAGAACATGTACATTTACATGGGAGCAGCATATCATCCTGGCAATATCAAGTTAAATCAGGGGGCGGGCCCGCAAAGAAACTGGGAACAGACCTCCACCATATTAGCTAGAATGTTTGTAATACCCAGTTCTAAACTAGTTTTTTGTAATTGTCCAAAATGTGTTTTAGTAATCGTTTTTATGTCCATTCTTCAGTCATATGGTCAGATCCATCTAACTGGTAATTTGTACTAGATTATCTCAGTTTGTTTTGTGAACAAGTGATTCAACAGCCTATGAAAAGGGAGAATCTCATGTACTCCGTCTTTCCACAAAACGCCGTGGAATTTGTGTTTCCTATCATGTAGTCTTTGCTTACTTGCACCCAAATCAGCAGTTTACTTCCAGTTACAATTTTTATTCCATCCTATGGGATGGCCACTGGTTTCTTGTGAGTTGGGAGGATTGATTTTATTCAATAAATGTCAGTATCTCTCCACTTCTCCCTTCACTCAAAAGGCCACTAAAATAATTATCATTTGTTAATGTTCAGAGCAGGAAGCATTTAAAAAAAAGTTGCTTGAAAGCTGCTAATGGTACATGTGCCACCTGCGTGCACGCTTGTATGTTACTACCTCAAGTAAAGAATCCAGTTTTCCAGGTCTCTTTTGTTTTCGTTTGTATTACCGTAGCACCTAAGAGCTCTAGTCGTGGGCAAGGATCCCATTGTGCAATGCACTGTAAAAATATAGAATAAAGACTGTGATGCTTACATAGAAATTAAGAAAATAAAATAATCTATTTCTCAGTTAAATAGACATAACTTACGGAGTCAAGTGACAAATTCTCATTCTGAGGGCTGCTCTTCAGTGGCCTCCACAACCAAGATATGGAGTACCTCCCTACCTCTGGCGGACAGCGTGTTCCTCTTCCACACAGAGGGAGGCATATATGGGTGGTGTCCTCGACTAAGTGATAGTAAAGGAGGAGGGCACACAAGCAGCCTGAATGAATCTCCAGGCTAACTACTCTGAAATAACTATTAACTAAGGGTAACAGTGAAGGTGAAGACCTCTTCTCCCCATTGACTTCCCCTGCAAGCCTCATGCTGCTCCAACAAGTTTTATATTTCCCTGGGGCTGTAGTAACCTTTGCACAGCTCTTATGTGGGAAGAGTAAGATTCTGAGATCTGTTCATGGGTGATAGAGTTGTGCACCTTATTTATTTGGTCGTACCTATGCACCCATCCCCACGGCCTGGGTATAGTGCCCGTTCTCCCCTACACCTTCTACACTGAGTACTTAGGCTGGCTCCACTCCTGCAAGACCATTTGAGAGCTCTGGCTTTATTAGTGAAAAGAGATTGGCTTTGGCTTTGTACCTTCCAAATGCAGGTGTCTGAGGCAGGAATAGAGTTTTACTTCAGGTTTTAATAGCAACAAACATCTTTTCATCCTCTGTGTTTTACAAGGATCTGAGCATATTAAATCAAATAATTATTCTGGCTGCAATGATGGATTTTAAAAATCATTTAATTAACATATAATTATTGAAATTTGCATAATTAATAAGCTGTAGTTTGCCAAAAGGCAAGCTTTTACTACTGATGAACCTCTGTTTGATCAAGTTCTCAATGTTTTAATTCTTCTAGATGAAAAATTAAAAACAGTGGTCTAATAGTACATTCATTTTCCATTAGTTGATCTATATAATATGGATGGAAGATAAAATACATTTAGCAGTTAATTATAGCAACAATAAGAGAATTACAAAACAATTTAATTTTTGACCATTTCCTTTCATTGACTGGGAATTCAACTCACTTATACATTTGTTTTATATCTCTTCAGTTTGTAGGGGTTTTTTTTATATAAATGGCTATTAACTCCATAGCGATCATAATAAGGAAGCAATATGGGTAATGGTTATGACACTCCCCAACTCGCTCACTAAAGGTGGAGCTGTGAAATCGGATACTATAAGAACAGCTAATATCATTTTGGCTTCATACTTCAACGGCTCTGAGTTGGAATATCATGCCCTAGAGAAAGGTCAACTTAATCCTCTGTGTTGTGAGTAGTAAGTAATTTATATAGTGTTTCCAGTAGAAAAGCAGTTTAATGGACCTGCAGGTAATGTTTAATAACTGAGAATGTAAGTTAAATTGACCAGCTGTTACATGTGTCTGCACTTGCTGTAATGGCATGTGAAATTGTGAGAAATTTCACACATTTTGCTTCAGTTTATTCTAATTGTCCTCTCACAATTAAGAGAACACCCTTTCTAAATTAAATGTAAATCCAGGGTTTATTGAAACTCAGTGTTCCTCAGTATGCTCACTCATCTTCAGGGCTGTGTTTTGAAAGTACTGCATAAAACTCCTTAACACTCAGCTGAAACAGGACTTCATTGTAAATGGCACACTGTGGTAAATTCAGACACAGCTTTTCTTTTCTTTGCACAAATGAGGTGCATCCGGGTAATCTATTTACTGATTTCACTTGGAAAAACTTTCAAAATAATAGAAGTCTGATAATATATATGTTCAGGGCTGTTTATAAAGAGGTTGGTGATCAGTTGTTCTCAATGAGCCAAGATAGTCAAGAAAGCAGCCCCATGCTCTGGGTGTCCCTAAACATCTGACTGCTTAGAAACTGGGACTGGATGATGGGGTGGATCACTCGATAAAGTGCCCTGTTCTGTTCCTACCTCTGAAGCATCTAGCACTTGGCACTGTTTGAAGACAAGATATTGGGTTAGATGGAGCACTGGTCTGAATTAATATGGCTATTTTTGTGTTCTTAGGTACAAGGAGGACAAGAGGTAATTGGCTTAATCTGAAGCAGGGGAGATTTAGATTAGCTATTAGGAGAAACTTTCTCATTATAAGGATAGTTAAACACTGGAATAGGCTTTCAAGGGAGGTTGTGGAATCCCTTTCATTGGAGGCTTTTAAGAACAGATTAGATAAACACCTACGTATAGTTTGTCCTGCCTCAGTGCAATGGGGTTGGACATAGATGTCCTCTTGAGGTCCCTTCTAGGCCCATGTTTTTATGATTTCTATGAATTTTAGAGGTATTTCAATGCTTAGCACATTCATTTTTTCCTCTTTCCTGTGTGTGTTGCTTGAGAAACTGGCATGAAGAATCATCATTAGTGTAAGTCCTCAAAGTCCGAATCTAGTGACCTGACAAATGGTTGCCATGGAGAGGATTGTGAGGTCAGAGGATTGACTTCAGTTTTGAAGGAAGAAACCAGCCGTAGCTGGAACTCTGGAAAAAAAAATGTTCATAATTGCATAATGCAGCAATGAAGGGGTTATTTTCCTTTAATTAAAAATAATCAGAGTACCATTCAGGATGATTCCACATTTGAAGTGTTCTGTGAATCATCCTGAATTTATCACACTGAATATCACTGACTTAAGCCCAGAAATATTTTTTGTTTACCCAGGAACTTGCAACATGCCCATCAACTTAGTATCTTGAGTGTCTTTGTGTGTAGATGGATGGACGTGAACAAAGCCTCTCATCTGTCTATATGTGAATTTGTGTGTGGTGTTTGAACTACCGGTAGTTAGTCCCTATGGTCTAACTATGCTCGCACTGTGGTCTGGTGACTGGGATACTGGATAGGAAGTCGGGAGATGTGGGTTCTGTTCCCAGACGGACCCCTGATGTGGTGTGGCCTCGGGCAAGGCACTTCATCTGTAGATTCTGAAACACTTAAGAGTCAAATATTATCCCCATTTTAGAGAAAGACACAGTTGAAGTGTTAATAATGCTTAGCTCTCATAACATTATCTCTATCCTGACAAATGGAATAATTAAATATTAATTAGCCCTTTAAGGTAGGCTACCATGATTGTTTCAGTTGAACAGTATTATTCAGCATTTCCATTACTTGTGCATAATGTCATAATAGTAGTAATGGTGTGGTTTGATAATCATTCTGCCATTGGAAAGTAGCCAGCAAATGACCCTCTTTAATCTGATAATTCTACAAACTCATCTGAATTACTTCACTTGGTTAATTTAGTGCCACGGGGCAAATATTTGCTAAAGTGAACTACTTAAACGACAGGAGCAGTCTCCACATAATCTCTATCTTGCATGCACTAATGTTTGGTGCTTTATAAGTGATCTTTCACCATCTATCTCTGTGAAGGGGTATCCTTTCCCCAACACAGTCATCTATCTGGTGTGAACAGTACAGTATTTATCTCGCAGCCCACAATCTGCAGTTTAAATATCCACAAATTTGGAGTAACAAGTGAGACAATATTACAGTCTTTAATCTCTGTTAGACATCTGCCTTGTGTATGGTTATCAAAATCTTGAACTGAATGTTTCTGTAACTAGTAGAGCTGGCCGGAACAGTTTGGCCAAAATGAGATTTTTGTGAAATAAGCTATTTCATCAGATGTATCTTTTATGAAATTGTTGGGAAGGTGAGAGAGAGACACTACAGCCTGCTGCTTCGGGCACTGGCCTGAAATGTGGGAGACCCAGGCTCAAGTGCCTCCTCTGCCTGATGCAGAGCAGAGTTTTTCGCCCCAGAACACTCTGAATTAGGGGGAACAGGGATTTGAAGCTGGGTCTCCCACACCCCAGGCCTGTGCCTGAAGTGGCAAACGGTAGAATGTGACACACAAATGCACACACGTGTTTTTGACCCAACGTAATTTTCACAAAAATGTTCAAATGGCTTTTGGTTTTGTTCTGCTGTGAAATAAAAACAAATTTTGAAACCTCAAAAGTTGTCACCAAATGGAATTGTGATCCTCCGGTAAGGATTTCTTAGAAGTGTTTTATTCAGTAGTTGTTTGACTTGAATAGAAAACATTAAAGAAAATGTTTATAAATGTATAGTCATACTTCTGTGTTTTAAAAAATGTACCACATTCTATGCGAGTAAAATACAAGTTGGTGATAGTAAAGATTTGATAAGCACTCATGGGATGGATGTCTGCATTGCTTATGAATGTTGAAATCACAAGGGAGTTATATAGGTCATCCCAAATGATTAACAACTTTGTGCCATGCCATACCACCGTGTATTCCACATATGGCACATTCAACAGAGAATATATTTTAGAAATATTAAAGCATTTATTGAGATTACTACTTGTATCCCACCACTTACTAAGCCAGGCTTCCTGATGATCAGGAGTCCAACTTTAAAAGGCTCAGAGAGGAGAATTATAACTAATACATTAAACATCTAAAAATAGCCAAAAATAGCTCTTGTATATTTAAAAAATTTCTGCAATAGTAGTAAGTACATTGGCCTATCGGAAATGTTAGTGGGTAGAGGGTAGTTGAGGTGCATGAGTGTAACTTATCTGATCATATATACATTGCTTCTGTGTGTGCGCACACACATAATACAATATTAAACTAGTTGAGATCTAGTTGGTTTCAATTAGCCATGATTGTTAGGAAAATAAGCAGTGGTGTATTGTGGTTTTTCTGGGGGGTGGGGGGAAGTGCAGTGTTAAATAATAAACTGATCCTGGGAAAATGTAACCGGTCTTGATAAAATCACTGTTCCTAAAGTTACAGATACAGTCATGACAATAAAAACAGAAGAAATGGAAGGAAAGGTTTGAGTACAAAAGGCTCCAGCATACCCTATGAAAACCGTGATAGGGACACTTGCTGTGTGTATCAAAGGGTTCTGGAGAGAGTCCTCATTACAGTTAGATAAATAGCAGCTAAATGATTCTTCCATTCTGTAGTAAATTAACTAGAACTGCTAAAAATGTCTTGCATGCATCTGTCTGTACAAATACAAAATAGTAAAAATTAACGGCTGGTGGAAGTCTTTCAAAATCCAAACAGACTAATAAAAGAAACAATCTAAGGACAGTTTATTAGCATGTGTTAATATATTGTGGAGGATTTTCCCTATTCTTGATGGTTTATAGAACAGAATATCCATAGGAATTGCTGTTTCCATAATAGGCACACATTTTTAGATTCTGGAAAAAAATTAGTTTTCTATCATTCATCCACATTGTTGTACAAATAATATGCTTTCTTGAATACTTTTCCTGGTTAGCAACCCAATTTAATCTTTCCTTCTAGAAAATTGTTAGAGAGGGATTCTCTAGGAAATCAAATTTAGGGTTGTCCTTTGGGGTGTTATTGGGTTGGTTTTAAATGGTGCTTTGCAAATTACTGAAATTTAGAACCAAAAACCACTGCAGAATTTTAGCGAATTTGCAAAATAGTTAAAGGGATGTTGCTGTATTGGGAAGAAAATTAGGGTATGCCCAAGCAAAATAGAAACACTTGAAAACATTGTAGTGGAAAAGAGAGCCCAAGACTTGCTAATTCTGATCTTTCTGGCAAGATACAATTTGCACGGGGACGTTCCCAGTGAAGTACAGTATTTCACAATTTAGGCTGTAATATTGTCCCATGTATAATAAAATCTGGATTGTGGTATATACATAGAATGATGAGCCTGCATGATAAGTAACCCAAACATCTCATCTTTGTCTGAGAAGATGCTCTCTGACACCAAGAAAACCTATGTAAATTTATTAGGGCTGTCAAGCTATTAGAAAAATTAATCTTGATTAATTGTGCAATTAATTGCACTGTTAAACATTAATAGAATAGCATTTATTTAAATATTTTTGGATGTTTTCTACATTTTCAAATATACTGATTTCAGTTACAACACAGAATACAATGTGTTCAGTGCTCACTTTATATTTATTTTTTATTACAAATATTTGGACTGTAAAAAAAAAACCAAAATAATATTTCAATTCACCTAATACAAGTACTGTAGTACAATCTCTTTATCATGAAAGTTGATTTTACAAATGTAGAATTAGGTACAAAAAAACTGCATTCAAAAACAAAACAGTGTAAAGCTTTAGTCCACTCAGTCCTATGTCTTGTTCAGCCAATTGCTCAGACAAACAAGAGTGTTTACATGTGCACGAGATAATGCTGCCCTCCTCTTGCTTATATTGTCACCTGAAAGTGAGAACAGGCGTTCGCATGGCACTGTCGTAGCTGACATTGCAAGATATTTTCATGCCAGATGCGCTAAAGATTCATATGTCCCTTCATGCTTCAACTGCCATTCCAGAGGACATGCATCCGTGCTGATGACAGGTTCTGCTTGATATGATCCAAAGCAGGGCGGACCAACACATGTTCATTTTCATCATCTGAGTCAGATGACACCTGCAGAAGGTTGATTTTCTTTTTTGGTGGTTCGAGTTCTGCGATTTCCGTATCGGAGTGTTGCTTTTTTAAGACTTTTGAAAGCATGCGCCAGAGCTCATCCTTCTCAGATTTTGGAAGGCACTTCAGATTCTTAAACCTTGGGTTGAGTGTTGTAGCTGTCTTTAGAAATCTCACATTGGTACCTTCTTTGCGTTTTGTCAAATCTGCAGTGAAAGTATTCTTAAAACGAACAAGATGTTCTGGGTCATCATCAGAGACTGCTATAACTTGAAATATATGGCAGAATGCGGGTAAAACAGAGCAGGAAACATACAATTCTTTTGCAAGGAGTTCAGTCACTAATTTAATTAACACATTTTTTTTTCAATGAGCATCATCAGCATAGAAGCATGTCCTTTGGAATGGTGGCTGAAGCGTGAAGGGGCATACGAATGTTTAGTGTATCTGGAACATAAATACCTTGCCGTGTCGGCTACAAAAGTCCCATGATTCTTATCTCCCGTAACGTAAACAAAATTGTTTTTGTTAGAGTGACTGAACTATAAGTAGGACTGAGTGGACTTGTAGGCTCTAAAATTTTTCATTGTTTTGTTTTTGAGTTCAGTTATGTAACAAAATAATTGACATTTGTAAGTTGCACTTCCATGATAAAGAGATCGCACTACAGTACATTTATGAGGTGAATTGAAAAATACTATTTCTGTGAGTTAATCGCATAAGTTAACTGCGATTAATCAACAGCCCTAAAATTTATATTTAAAAGTGCACTTAAAATAGGCCAGAGTGATTGCCTGATAGCATTGTGGTGTTCAAGAACAGCTTCTGAAGTTTTCCTTAGTGGACTACGAGCTTCAGATGGATAGTTGAAATTTAACACTTGGCCCATGGAAAGGAAGAGACTGACATATGCTTCATACTTGGGCACCCTCTAATGGATGGTTGAATATTACTGCAGCCTTGAAAGAACATGCTACTATTCGGTTCAGGATAAGAAAAGTGATTAATGTAGCCTCTTATAATTGAGGAAGGTACAGCTTAGACATTGTCATTTCCCATGAAAGGGAATGTGAGCTTTCTCTCACACAACCGTGTCCCTTCCGCAGCTGAGCCCCACTTGGGTTCTTAGGACAGAGGGATAACTGCAGTGAGGAGAATATTAAACTCAGGATGGATGAAGGATTATTTTTACTTCATGTAACTTGAGACTTACATCAGGCTATGTGTATTGCTTAGTCCCACTTACAGGGTGTTGCAAACAATTCAGAAAAACTTCTCCATACCAAAAATTACAGCAGTTTGATATATCCTCAGACTGTTTTTCTGTGAGCAAAAGTTGTGTGTAGAAAGAAAGTAAGTTGTGGCACCTTAGAGACAAACAAATTTATTTGAGCATGCTCAGCGGTTCCAAAACTATGCGCTAATAAATTCGTTAGTCTCTAAGGTGCCACAAGTACTCCTTTTTGCAGATTATAGACTAACACGGCTGCTACTCTGAAAGTTGTGTGTGTTAGTGTGGTCTTTACAGACTCAGGACACAGTGTACAGCAATGGTAATGTGTGGTGTTGTAGAAGCAGGACCGGCTCTAGGCACCAGCAAACCAAGCACGTGCTTGGGGTGGCAATTTTTTTTTGCTTCGGCGGGACTCTGGCTCCCCCCCCCTTTTTTTTTTTTGGCTTTGGGTGGCAAAAATCCTACAGCCAGCCCTGTGTAGAAGTATACAAAATGGAGCCTGATTTCTGTATGGGTTGCACAATTAAAAGTTTTTGAACTTAAAAATCAGTGCAGGACCTGGGGGAAACATTAGAACATTTTAATTCTGTGCTGAGTTCTGCCAGCAAATTTAATTATGAAAGATCATTGAGGTTAACATTGTTGTTGTTCTTCCCTCATGGGTAACCGTTTTTGTTTCTGTTTTTTTTTTTTTTTTAAAAAGAGCTTATGTGGGTCAGGTTTCAGAGTAGCAGCCGTATTAGTCTGTATCTGCAAAAGGAAAAGGAGTACTTGTGGCACCTTAGAGACTAACACATTTATTTGAGCATAAATTGTAGCTCACTAAAGCTTATGCTCAAATTTGTTAGTCTCTAAGGTGCCACAAGTGCTCCTTTTCTTTATGTGGGTCACTTGCTGTAAACTTTCAGTGATTAGGGTCTCTGCTTTAATGGGTTCTTTTAATGAAAGAATATTAACAAGCTAAATATGTGCAAAATAGGTTCAAAATACAAAGACTGATCAGGCCACTTAAGAACAGCTCAAATGTATGGTTAGATTCCTGCCCCTCCCCCCTTTTTTTTAAATCAAGTTGCTGCTTTTAATGAACAGGATGAGATTGTTACAGCTAAGCACTTTAACTATGAAAACTATGATTAGGTCATATTTATTACAATGAAAACCATTGCATAGCTTCTTATCTTACAAATGTTGGTGGTTATACTGCTCTGCACATCAATAGCATTCACTGCACTTCTTTCATCTGAAGATCTCAAAAAACCATCAGTGGATTAAGCTTTTTACCACCCTTGTTGGGCTAGCTTTGCAATATTCTGCTTGCCCGAGGATGAGACTTTTTATAGTTGAATGAAATATTAGATTATCCATCATTGAGTATATTTAGAGCTCAGGTACAAGACTGTGTTATGCCCACCTCACAGATTGGGAAACTGGGCTATTAAGTGGTGAAATGACTTTTCCACAGTCACACAGCAAATTAGATGCAGAGCTAGGAGTTAAAATGCAAATCTAAGTCATCTAATGTATTTATCCTAAGAGTTAACTGCTTACTTATATAGGGGGTAGGGTGGAAGGCATTTGAATTGAAGCCAGGGTTTGCCATGGGGGAAGATGGTAATAGGAGAATTTATGGGTAAGGCAGGAGAATTTAGTGTGTTGAAGCTTTAAAAAACAAGCAAACAAAAAACCTTGTAACTAATAAAATCTAAACCTATCAACCTGATAATTTTGTATGTTGTATCCTGTTTCCTCACCTTATCTTATCAGTCATTAGATTGCATGTTCTTCAAACAGGAAATGCCTTTGCTGTTTGGCAAGTGTCTAGCATATTTTGGGCTCTGCTGGAATCTAAATAATATTAATTTGCAAACTGGACACCATTAAATTAGGCTTGAATAAAGACTGGGAGTGGATGGGTCATTACACAAAGTAAAACTATTTCCCCATTCTTATTTCTCCCCCCTTACTGTTACTCACACCTTCTTGTCAACTATTGGAAATGGGCCATCCTGATTATCACTACAAAAGGTTTTTTTCTCCTGCTGATAATAGCTCACCTTAATTGATCACTCTCGTTATAGTGTGCATGTTCTCTGTGTATGTGTGTATATATACGCACACCTCTACCCTGATATAACACAACCCGATATAATGCGGGTTAGCATACAACACTGTAAAGCTCTGACATGCTGCTCTGAGCAGCATGTTAAGGGTGCCAGGCCAGGCCGGGGCTGAGGGGTTAGATAAGGGGCAGAGGGTCTCGGGGGCGGTCAGGGGCTCCCCCCCACCCCCAGGGTCTGGGAGGCAGGAGCTGTGTGTGTGGGGGGGTCACTTTTGGGGGCCCCGCAGTCCCAGAGTGACCGGGGGATTAGCGGGGAGCCGGGAGCTGCCCGCTCCGCTTCCCTCGCCTTGGCCCCAGCCATGTTGCTCGGGGGAGGGGGCTTGGGGGAAGGGATCCCCCCCACACTCACCGGTAGTGGCAGAAGTAGAGCAGCCCGGCCCCAGCCCACTCCAGTCCGCCAGCTCCCCGCCGTGGCTCTCTGCTTCCCGCCGCAGGTGAGTGCAGGACCTTCCTTCCCCCACCCCCCCCCAGCGACAGGGCCGGGGCAAGGAAAGCAGAGTGGGCTGGGGCTGTGTCACTCCGCTTCCCGCCGCCGGTGAGTACAGGGGCGTCCTTTCCCCAACCTCACCGGCGGTGGGAAGCAGAGCTCCATGGCGGGGAGGTGGCGGAGTGGAGCAGGCTAGGGCCACGTTGCTCCGCTTCCCGCCGCTGCTGGTGAGTGCCTGTCGGGGCGGGGTGTGTGGATAGGGGTCGGAGCAGTCGGGACAGGGAGCAGGGGGATTGGGTAGAGGGTGGGGTCTGGGGGTGATTAGGGATGGGGGTCTCTGGAGGGGGCGGTCAGGGAACAAGGAATGGGGGGGGCCAAAGCACGTTCGATATAACGCGGTCTCACCTATAACTTGGTGAGATTTTTTTGTCTCCCGAGGACTGCGTTATATCGGGGTAGAGATGTATCTTCCTACTGTATTTTCCACTGCATGCATCCAATGAAGTGGGTTTTAGCCCACAAAAGCTTAACCTCAAATAAATTTGTTAGTCTCTAAGGTGCCACAAGTACTCCTCCTTCTTTTTGCTGATACACACTAACACAGCTACCACTATGAAACCTAAATAATATATTATCTCTTGATTCTCACTCCTATACCGTAACAGTTTGAAGAGTCTTTGTTACTCTTCATGTTACTCTTCCTGTTAGCTTTTCCATTGGCATGTAGGAAGCATGGTTCAGTTTCATTCCTACACCCACTCCACAACTTGATGGGAGCTGCATGTTCAAGCCAGGGTTGGAAAATGTTTTGTGTCACAGTGGTAGCACCTCTGAAGTGGCCAAAGGTAGGTGTCCTTTGGTATCTGAAGGAGTTAACTGGAGAAAAGAAATTGGAGGCTCATGCTTACCGTGGTAGATCTAGGAAGACAGAATCTCAAGGTTCTAGCAAATGTTTACTGTGATATTTCTAAGTCATACGTGCTTTTTAAAATTTCATCCTGGGCTTTTAAAGTTTAGGCTATAACTAGTAAACTACTTTGACCCTTCTAGTTAAGATATTTCTAAATCACTTAGGTGCTTCTGAAAACATTACCCAGGTGACTAATCCTATACATTCTGTAACTCCTAAGAATTCCATTTACAGGACTAAATGTATATTAGTTCTTGAAATGATAAATTAGAGGACAAATGGTATGCTCATCCATTGTGAGTTCTGTGAACAAGCAAGCAAGACAAATGAAAAATAAGCTGTGTTTCCTGTTTGGCATTCAGTTAGGCAGCTTTTCCATTACAGAGTTACTTCGGCTGGTATTTGAGGCTGGTTATTAGTGTGCCCAGTGAGCCATGCATTCTTGGGGTAGCTGTGTTTTTAAAACAAAGTCTGAAAGCTTGATCTGCTTAATTCCACTAAACCAGAGTTCCTGCTTTTGGAGGCACTTTAGCAGAGCTTGTCTTTTCACTTTGTGCATACAGAGCTTCAAGATAAACAAAGCTTTCAGAATAAACATGCATTTCAGATTTTTCTGTTATCTTTTGGGGGCTGTGGAGGGGGAGATAAAATTCCTTGTCTCTTTAGTTATTTTGTTCCTATTGATTCTATCTCCTGTCTAACCTAAAGGAAAGAACTGAAAATTGTATGATCTCTTGGAGATTTTGTTCAGTACAGGGATTTCCCTTAGTGTTGTCTCCTTTGCGCTGGATAGATGCCAGGATGCTCACAAATCTTCACAACTGATAGTTTAAAAAGTGGTTTCATATGTAAAGTGTTTTATTTTAAAAACAAACCCATCCCCTTGAGAGGCCATATGGTATGTTCCACAGATTACCTCTCTTCAAATCACTTCTAGAACCCTATCTGTTCTAAGGTGTCTACCAGTTTAATATTCATACACCCTTTCTTATTTGAACTGTACCCATTTGTGCTTTTATACCGTAAACTCTTTTGGACAAAGGCCTAGTTTCATTTTCTGTGTTCTGTATGTTTTGTTAGCTGTGAAGGCCTTTGTATGTACTGTATATGAAATGTAAATGGTAGATTAACTTTTTTAGATACTACTGTTCATAAAAACCAACTTATTTTTTCTCCCTAAAACTACACCATTGCAACTCTTGTCTGTCTAAACTAGCAAGAAGTGTTACTGATTTCAGTCAGGCTAGTAACATCTCCACAGACCTGATAAGTCTACTGATTTCCCCAGCTGACTGCTGCTGCTTAGCCCAAAGTACTGGCAAACACAGCCAATCTATTGCTTTTTCTAGTGCTGGGCTCCAGTCCCAGTGCAGGGAGATTTTATATGAAATTGCAGTGATCTGCATTTAAGTATTCTCTATCTAGATGGTCTAAATGCAGATTAATCACATTCAAGTTTGAATTTGCTAGACCATCTTTTGGGGCTCTGCTCAGTCTTCTCTGAGGTCAGAAAGCAATTTTTTTTCCCCTCAGGGCGGAAAAAAGAAGATGCTCAAGGATCCAAAAATATTTAGAATGCAGCCTTAATATGCTTCTACCAGTTCTTCCTGAAATACCTGTATAGATATGATGAACATGGCTTCACAATTCTGTATTTCCTTTTTCAGTATTAGGTTTGTTAGGCTGGAACTGAAAGGGATTTGTTTCCCTCCTCCTCCTCCACCTTGGGGTTTGTCTGTGTGAAAAAGAGAATAAGGAAATTGAATATTGCAAATATGGCATGGAAATGCATTCAGTTTCCTCACACTGGCACTAGTTTAAATGTAAAATGGAAAGGAATATGGTATTAATGTTTATGCCTGAATTCATGCAAATATATGGAGAGGTTTCAAAATTTTAAGACTGTGCTTGTTATGAGAGCAGGGATTCTCACCATGCTTTGCCACTTCTTATTGAAGAGTATCTTGTGGACATCTTCTGTCTCATTTGTGGTCATGCATCATCCTGTACCAACCACTGCAGTTGCCGATGTGGAAAAATATTTAGCTGTGTATTTCAATTGATTTGAATGTGATGTGTAAGATAATGCTCCCGTTAGAAACTTGACTGCATACTATATCCTGTATTCTATTATATACATTTAATAACACACAATGGTATTAAAGCTATGCATTTAATGAACTAAACAGGAGTAACCGTGTAGGTGTAGCCATGTGCTCCTGTGAACAGATGTTTGCAGGATTGGGCCCTTCATGTGTCAAGGCTAGCTTTCCCTTTTAGTTTCTGAGGTTTTTGAAAGGGGAAAGGAAAATGTTGACTGCTAGAATTATAGACCTTGTAAACACCTTGAACCAACCAGCACAGAACTGGTTATACATATCTGTAAAATTAACTCTTCCCCCTATAAATGTACAATATAAAATTTTTAAATATGCTTGATTTGGATAAGCTTTGATAAAGGCCCTTTTATTGTAAAGAGTATGTCTAGGGGCTAAGTTTAAAACTGGAGCCTTATTTTCCCTGTTAAGGCTTTCAAAAAGTGTCTGAATTTTTGCCCAGTATAACAATATTCTTGAGTTTTGGTTAATACGTAATGCAAATTAGTGAAGAGGATTTGCTCCAACTTTAAAAAACAAACAAAAAAAACCCCACTTGGTCTGAGGACCAGACAGTCTTTATTGCAAAAGGTGATTATTATTTTTAAATTGAAAATGTGAAACAGGGTTTATGATGTTTTTTCAGCCTTAGCTACAGAAATCACAATTGGTGAGTGCTATTATTATTGCATGCAAAATTTCCATTTTATAATGAGGATTTATTTGTTCAATCATGATAAAATATAAAATGCATTGCTGAATGTGGCCCCCAACCCAAGTTTCTTAAATGTTATCATTGGATGTGATTTATTACTATGGTTATTATAATAACGTAATATGCATGCTGCAGTAGCATCCTTAGTTGGGACTGGTGCCCCATTTATGTTGGCCTCTACACAAAGATATTCCCTGCCCTGAAGAATTTGATCTAAGAAAAGTGACATACAAAGGATGGGGTATGGGGGTGGGATACAGTCAAATACATAAAATGCTTACCTTATTTTTTTAAAATAACCGTATAAGATGTTGACTGTCCTTACTGCCTCTCATAAGTTAACGGGAAGAATCATTTATAGTACAGCCACGTCCAAGAGTATCTGAAGAAAATGCAGCATGGTGCTATTGTTATTAACATGAAAATCTCCTTTTACCTCAAACAAGTCTTTGACATACTGTGTCCATGGAACTTACAGATCCATGTGATAACATTTCCTTTGCAAAACAGAAGCAACTGCTAACTTTTGCACTGAAGCAGCAGGGCTAACCAGAAAGACTTGTGAAATTAAAGACTGCCATCTCCTTGAAAGCAAATGCAAGAGATGCACCTTACCATTTTCGCCCTTCCTCCCATTATGAAGTCTCATATTGTCCAGATTGCTGTGGATCCCCTTACTAAATGAGTTTTGTAGCTCTAAGTTAACTTTCTGCCACTATCGTTTCAGGCTGATGACTGTGGGTGTTTGTGTATCCATTAAGCACGCTGCCAGGACTTGTCCACCACTTTCTACCTCTCCCATTAAACGGCTGTCAGCCGGTTTACAGAGCTGCTCTCTTGCTCTGCATTAATTGCTGCAAGCCACTGGACGCAATGAAAAGCATCCATAAAAGAGGAGCACAGAGTTGGCATAGAGGTTGCTAAAAGTAAATAGAAATGCCATGAGCAGTTAGGTGAGATTTCATATGTAGTCATATCACTGTGGTTAGCAGAAAGGAGGTGTCAATTTTTTTTTAAATTCTTCCTTTGCTCAACTAACCTCTCTCCTCCTATTCCTACCGCCCAAAAAGGAAATGGTGTAGATCTAAACAAGTGCATATTGGTGGCATCTTGGATAAAGCACTCTCATTAAAGTTGTATATAGCACCCTGCTGAGTTTTACGATTGGTTCTGAAATGAAAATCTGTTAGAATTAGATCAAACATTATCCCAGCTGAGATAAATAATGTGAAGAAGGTTAATGATTTGTCCATGAAAGTCAGCATATAAAAAGTTTACTACCAGGATGGGGTTTTCAAAGGAAATAGTCTGGCAGTTGGATGTGGGTTGGAGAGGCTTCACCTAGTCTGCTTGCCTTTGAATTAGGTAGAAATAGCATGTAAAGTATATTTTCAGAACTGGACGTTTTAGGCTAAAGAGCTTTGTCTAATAAAGAGGCCTTTCAGCACTCACTTGGATGTTACTTATATGTATATGGGTTTTTTTAAAATGCTGAATTCAGAAATCTACTTATTCCTAGAAGTTCTAAACGAGATTGTGGCCCATTATGCTAGGCACTCTATAAATATGTACTGAGTCAGTCATTGTCTGAGGAACTTAGTCTAAAGAGACAAGATGGACATATGATGAAAGGGGAAACAGGCACACAGGTAAATTGATTTGCTCAAGGTCATACAGCTGGTCAGTTTCAGAGCAGGGACTAGAATGCACGCTTATTAAGAACTAGTCTGGGGCCCTATCCCGCCTCCCAAGAATTTCTGCTGTAAGAATTTTTCTGTCTTCACTTTCCTTTCCTTCCTTTCCCTACCCCTTCACATTTCTGCAGAGCTCTGAGTTGCTTACCCAATAAACCGCCTTCCTGAACACCCACATTATCTATCCATCATCGTAGCCAAAGATGACAGGCTCTTTTGGAGGTCATCAGTGCTGCATTTTAAATTGTTGGGGAGTCTGACATTCAATGATAGAAACTGAAAATGAAGGGCCTTATTTGTTCTAATTTTTCCTGGGAATTTATCGGTATTTATTACTACAACAAAGACAGCTGAAAATTGGTGAAAAAATTAGTAATAATTTTTCTAGGTAAATATCGGGGTTATTTTGGTGAACGGAAGGACGGGGGGAAAGTATTCAGCAGATTAATACTTCGATTAACAGAATTCAGTGTGGTTTGCTGCAGAACTAAAACAGAACTCAAAACACAATGCCACCTCTGAGTTGAAGAAAACAATATGTCTTTTAATCCCCCAATAAAACTTTTGAATACTTCCTTGTGTTCTGAAATATATTCTGATGTAGATTTGCATTTTCTTCCCATTTTAGTGTCGGATTTTTAAACCGTTATCTGCTAACAGCTTGAAATGTATATGCAGTGGCATGAGATTCATCAGTATGTTCAGATGTGCACGCGCTTCAGAGCTTGCATGCATGCCTGTTTGTTTGTTGTGTATTGTCTAAACTAATATATAGCTTTACTTCAACAGGCAGCTTTGTATATGCACACAACCTAATGTATTATAATACATATATCTCATGCAATGTACTGTATGTTCTTAATAACACAAGTTATTTTTTATATATTTGAATAATACAAAAGTAGGGCGAAAATCGGGCTGGGAGAAACAAATACTTGTAAAACCCCAAAATTTTTGTTAAAAATCGGTTTAAACTGAAAACGAAGGGGCTTAATGATAGCACACTTTTCTTCACAACCTCTTTCCCCTCAGGAGCTAAGGTTGCTGCTTCCAGTCATGAAAGAATTAGTTTGTCTTTTTTAAGTCTTAAATTGTTGTCAACTACTCAGACACAAGTTAATGTGTTTCTGCATTTTTCAGAGATGTAGGGTGACCAGATAGCAAGTGTAAAAAATCGGGATGGGGGTTGGGGGGTAATAGGTGCCTATATAAGAAAAAGCCCCCAAAATTGGGACAGTCCTTATAAAATCGGGACATCTTGTCATCCTACAGAGATGCTATGTACAAATACAGGTATTTAAATTTAATCCTGGAGGTGAGAATAAGAAATCTGATTTGTCACAAGCTTTTTGATAGGGGACTCAAAATGCAGCAATTTCAAATTCCTTTTAGGGCCAGATTTCTTTTGCTTTACAGACACAGTGGCTTCATTGTTACTTGAAAAAAACAAAGCTGAATTGCATTCAAACCAGCTGTGGAGGGAGGAAACTGCTAGACACAAGGCCTAGCAAATGACACTGACGTTTATTGTTCACTGTTAGAATGTTGCCAGACTATTTTGAATCCAGCAATTTGTAACACTGTAAAAGACATCAGTATTCTTTTAAGTTTTGTCATTTATTATTTGGCCTAAATGACTAGCGATTAATTTTTCCTTTTCAAATAAGATGACTTAGATTGTTAATAGTCCCTTGGTAAGAGATCACTATGGGACTTGAATGAAGCAGAGAACTTTCGCTAAGGGTTCTTTATTATGCAAACATGAAAAAGCGTTCTGTACACGAAGGCCTGGAGTATACAGTGGGTCAAGTTGTGCGTTTTGGGCCAGGGAGGTGCAGCTCCATTGACTATGTTGATATTATGAATTGAAGAGCAGAATTGGACCTAAACATCTTGCAAGATGAAATTCTGTTATTGCAATCAAATGGAAAGAACTTCTGTGGTCTTGTAGAAAATATAGCAAACGTTCAAACATAAACTGGGCTTCCCATGTTCACCAGGAAGGTATGTTGTATGAGTGGGTTATTGAATGCACACATTAACTGCTGATCATGTAAAGAGATTATATATATATAAAGAACAATGTATTTTAGGGTTAGGTTTATGTATTTTGAGTATTTTTGTGACTATTTTTAGCAGTTGTTGCTTCCTTGTCTCCCATGAATCTATGATGAAAGTTCAACAGTCGTCTGCATTGTGATGTTGCGAAATCTATTAATTCTTTGAGTTCATTGTGACTTTCCTGGAAAAAGACAATTGCCTTTTAAGCATGACTTTTTTAAAAAAAAAAAATCCAGTATCTCATACTTCCTGGTGGGAGTTGCTGTCCTAAAGAAAGATGAATTTTGTCTGTTGGATACCCTATAATTTTTCATAATTATTCTTGATGTTCTCACCCAATAAACAAGACTGGCAATTTATTTCTATCCTCTGAGGAAGCTCATAGTTTAATGGATGAAACATCAGACATAATGAAGAAAAATGGCTTGCTGTACACACCAATGTAAGAAATGCATCTTTATGAACTTTACGTGTTCAGACTTAGATATAGTCAAAAGGTCCACTTTAGTTTCTAAATTTCATCTGTCCTACGCATTTAAAAATACCGTTGCATTTCACTCCCGTATGAACCAAAAAATAACTTCCAGTTTTTCCTTTCCTTGCCTGTATTCCTTCCCAGATTTAATCTAATCCTATTCTGTACAAACTTTCTTGTTTGGATTACATCTTAAAATAAAGAGCTGTCTTTCGGGTATCTGCATATCCTCTCCAGAGGAATATGCATATTGTCAATCACCATTAATTGCCGTTAGATGCCCACAGATTGAGGGAAGCATATCCCAAACCACTTTAGTATTGTGTTCCACTCATGCAATCTGTAAAAGTTGCAATGCAAAGCTGTTTATAATTAAATTAACCTCCAATCAGAAAGAGAAAACGTGTTAAATTTTCAAAAATAGGTAGGTCCCTGTTCAAAGTGACTTGTGAGCTCCTATTTGCCTAAGTCAAGAGGACATAGGTTCCTGAATTTCTTAGGCGTTCTTGAAGGTTTTTCCCTGTATATAATGCTGGTTTGCGTTTTAACAGTGAATTGGAATACACAAGCTGAAGGCTGTTTAAGAATCTAAATAGAATAGGCTCAAATAATAGAGAATAGAAGAGGCTCAAATAATAATATTAGTAGCAGTACTGTGGGAAAAATAGGTCTCCAGTCAGAGAAGAAGGGATGGTCCAGTGATTAGGGCACTAGTCTAGGATTTGGAAGCCCCCAGCTCCCCATTTATAAAATGGGGATAATAGCACTGTCCTACCTCATAAGGGTTTTGTGAGGATGAATATATTTAAGATTGTGTGGCACTCAGATACGAAGGTGATGGGGGCTATACCTATCTAAGATAGAACCAGGAATGTGTTGAATGCTGTAAAAACAAAGAGAGACAGTTTTCTGCCCGAAAGAGCTTCCAGTCAAATGCACACTAATACAGAATTCACTTCCTCCTTTTTTATTTGCCAAAACCAGCATTCAGAGATCTGTTTTCCCTGCTTTTGTACAATGAAGAATGACAGATACCTTCAACAGTGTGGAGACTTGCTCTGTTCTAGGTCCCCTCAGTTCTTTGGGGTAGGGTGGGGGGCTCAAAATCTTGAATTCAAGTCTTACCTGCTAAGCAAGAGAGTAATTTACTTTCTAAAATTTTGTTATGTACAGTATTTGTAATTTGATTGCATGTCTTTTGTTAATTAGAGATCTTAAATGTTTTGTTTCGCTATTAATAAATCAGTGCAAGTCACAAGCAGAGTGGCCTGTTGCAGAGTTACAAATCTAACTTAAGCATGTTTTGAGTTAGTATGTTCATTAGTGCATGAACCTGTAACTGAAACCTTATGAATGGATGAGGAATTGAGTTTTGTTTCCCTTATGTCTAGACTGTGATGTAGTTGATATATCCCTTTTACAGGCACCCATTGTTCCTCTTTAGTGAACCTTGACTCAGAAATCAGAAGTTCAGCTTTTAAACCAACGTAATAACTCTAAATCCAGTGGTCCCCAAACTTTTAATGTCGCATCCCTGCCCCCCTTTTCTAATGCAATCTGTCCGTGCCACCCTGAGAGCTGCTGTCGGGGCCCAGGGTTGGGGGCAGAGCTGGGCTGGATGGTACTCCCTCCCTGACCCCTTGGGCGGGCTGGTCTGGACCCCGAAGTGTCCCCCATGTTCCTCCACATCCCTTTAGGGGACACACACCCCACGGTTTGGGGTCTGCTGCTCTAAATTCATTAGTGTGTTAAGACAAAAGTTCCAGATCTCATCAGCTCCAAAGAGTTTATCAATATAAATTGTATGTCCCTATGGTTTTTTTCCCCCCAGTGTCCATCTTCCCCTTCTCTTCTGGATTTTACCAAATTAGAACTCAACAAGTGCTTTGGGCAGCTGTTAAATGCCGATATGTTAGCAGATGGTCCTGTTTTTATTAGTCATCAGAGTTTATCTTTCATAAATCTCTCTGCCCCCAAAAGTATTTATACAAGCACATAGCATGCATACGTGGAGATCTTCATCAGACAACAAAAGACACGCAAGCAGGTTTTTTTATGAGTCTGCTTTGTCTGGTTATATTAAAAGAAGAAATTTTAACCTTGGATAAATGCTTCTTAATACCTTGAAAGATCTCCTTTGCAAAGTTCTGTGATAAACCGTTCTCTGTTCTTCTAAGCCACGCTCTTTTATATACAGAAATATTTTAATAGAGATATATTGTTTGGTTTACTTAGAATTAAACCTATAAAATATTAATGAATGTACCAAGGATTTAAAACCCCAGTGGTGTCTGTGTAACTTATCTGACTTTGAGTATCGGGGGAGAGTCACAGAGAATCAAAGCAAAATTTTGAAGAAAAACTGTTCTTCATGGCTGGCTGCCTTGGTAAGTATAAAATATTAATATTTCTACAAAAGGCTGCTGCTCTCAACAGAGGCTATGCAACCAATCTGGATATCTGAGGGGAAAAGGTTCTGAATCAGCAAAAGCAAAAGAGATCTCACCGAGGCAGCAAAAGTAATTCATGCTAGCAGAGCTCTCTGAAGCCAAATGCAGTGGTTGCCACTCTTTTTTGCTTTCCTTTACTCCCTGTGGAGTGTTCTAGATGCTCATTGCTTTGGCAGCTTCCCACTCTGTGTGTAAACAAGGATGGTTTGAATTAGTTTCGGGTTTTTTGTGTTAATTGTTCTAAAATACCAAGCAGAACCTTTTGTAGTTTTAAGGAAGACCTTTACTTAGCATAAGAACACAGCTTGTGTTTTAGATACTCCTGTTTTCTCCTGTTTCCTACTGTCATCACCATCATGGCACTTGGTCTCATCATTCAGAGAATTATTTTTGGCAATTCCTTTGGTTGTTTCCCACTTCTAACATCCTACTTGAGCTAGTCAAAACAAACCACATTCTACCCCACCGGGATGCAGAGAAGCAGAAAACCTGTCAGTTAAGGGTATATAGTACATTGAACATCAGCCCATTCTCTTCCTTTGTTAGAACTTTATTGAGCAAGAAAATTTGTGATGGATAGGCTAAGAGAAGAAAATAGCAACCTCGGACCCAAATGGACATAGCTAGTAATAAGCTACAAGAGACAGGCTTGTTTTAATATGCTGTTTGAAGCACTTTCTGGCCAAAGTCTGGCAAATACTTAAGATACTAAGATAACTAAATGGCAGAACAACAAGTTCTGTCCTCTTCTTCCAGAATTCCATATCTCTTTCAAAAGAAATAGAGTGTGACCAGAATTTAGGGTGGGTTCAGACATGGAGACAGATGACCTGGAAAGTGCAGAATCTCACCAGGGGCGATAGAGAGAGTTTCCTTGCAGAAGATTTATCTGCAGATCTCCTGCTGAGAAGAGTTAAGTCCAGAATGCAAAGAAAATTCCAGTAAATTTGTGTTCTTGGAAGTACCAGGAGTAGAATTCTTGGTTACCTTCTTCCCGGACAATGGAAAAGAATGGCTATTATCCAAAATTTCTTGTATTCGACAGTAGTGCTAGAAATTTGGCTGGGCCAAAATAAATGAGTTCTAAGGAGTAGCCATTGCATGCCATTTCTCATCTAGGTATCCAAGTCAAAGGTGACACAGCACAAATCTCGTTATCACCATGTAAACTTCTGGCATTGCCCACCTAGCAGGTGTGGGGGCATGAGGAGTACTGGGTTCAGGCTGGCCTAAACTCATAAAGGTTGCTTGAAAGGAAGGACCAGAGTGTGGACAAAAGTATCTGCTCAGAGTATCCAGAATGCTATACAGAAGGAGTAACTGGAGCTCCAAAAACAGAAGAGCTTTTTGCAAAATGACTTGAGTGGAAGATCTAGTAAATCCTTTTCTCTGGGGCCCTTGATTTAGTGAGGAGTCATCTAGGAAAGTGTTTCTCAATAATTAGTCCATGGACCAGCACCAGTTCCTGAAATCTCCCTGATACAGTTTAGGAAGGCAACAAACTAGACCCGGTATCAAAAAGGTTGAGAAACACTGGTCTAGGGTGTTGAGAGGATGTGTTCTTGCAAAACTCAAGTGTCTTCTCCATGGCCTTCTGTCAAGGTTCCTCCCCCACTCTGAACTCTAGGGTACAGATGTGGGGACCTGCATGAAAAACCTCCTAAGCTTATCTTTACCAGCTTAGGTCAAAACTTCCCCAAGGTACAAAATATTACCCCCGTTATCCTTGGAATGGCCGCTACCACCACCAAACTAATACTGGTTACTGGAGAAGAGCTGTTTGGACGCGTCCTTCCCCCCAAAATACTTCCCAAAACCTTGCACCCCACTTCCTGGACAAGGTTTGGTAAAAAGCCTCACCAATTTGCTTAGGCGACTACAGATCCAGACCCTTGGATCTTAAGAACAATGAACAATCCTCCCAACACTTGCACCCCCCCTTTCCTGGGAAATGTTGGATAAAAAGCCTCACCAATTTGCATAGGTGACCACAGACCCAAACCCTTGGATCTGAGAACAATGAAAAAGCATTCAGTGTTTTACAAGAAGACTTTTAATAAAAAATAGAAGTAAATAGAAATAAAGAAATCCCCCCTGTAAAATCAGGATGGTAGATATCTTACAGGGTAATTAGATTCAAAAACATAGAGAACCCCTCTAGGCAAAACCTTAAGTTACAAAAAAGATACACAGTCAGAAATAGTTATTCTATTCAGCACAATTCTTTTCTCAGCCATTTAAAGAAATCATAATCTAACACATACCTAGCTAGATTACTTACTAAAAGTTCTAAGACTCCATTCCTGTTCTGTCCCGGGCCAAGACGACTACAGACAGACACACAAAAACTTTGTTTCTCTCCCTCCTCCCAGCTTTTGAAGGTATCTTGTCTCCTCATTGGTCATTTTGGTCAGGTGCCAGCGAGGTTACCTTTAGCTTCTTAACCCTTTACAGGTGAGAGGAGCTTTCCCCTGGCCAGGAGGGATTTCAAAGGGGTTTACCCTTCCCTTTATATTTATGACACGCCCCCCAAATCTCAGCTAGGGTGAAACACTGGCTGGGATTTCTTCCTGGAGCTCTAGGAAAACAGAGTTAATAAGACACATGCATCTCTAAATATACTACCAAGTACATAAAGACTAACAATATTTTCCACATCTCAAGGACGATTTTAACCAGTTGATTCTGGGAAACTTTCACGGGAGAGTGCATCAGCCACTTTGTTAGAAGCTCCTGAGATGTGTTGGATGTCGAAATCAAAATCTTGGAGAGCTAAACTCCACCGAAGAAGTTTTCTGTTAGTTTCTTTGACGGTGTGAAGCCACTTTAGTGCAGCATGGTCGGTTTGCAGGTGGAAACGCCGTCCCCAAACATATGGGCGTAGCTTTTCCAGAGCGTAGACAATGGCATAACATTCTTTTTCAGTGACTGACCAGTTGCTTTCCCTCTCAGACAGTTTTTTGCTGAGAAACACTACAGGGTGGAATTCTTGATCAGGTCCTTTCTGCATTAAAACTGCTCCCACACCACGCTCGGATGCATCTGTGGTTACTAGGAACGGTTTGTCAAAGTCTGGGGCCCTTAGTACAGGGTCAGACATGAGTGTCGCTTTAAGCTTGTTAAAGGCCTTCTGACACTTTCCGGTCCACTGAACAGCATTTGGCTGTTTCTTTTTGGTTAGGTCTGTCAGTGGGGCAGCGATTTGGCTGTAGTGCGGTACAAATCGTCTGTAATAACCGGCCAAGCCTAAGAAGGATTGAACCTGTTTCTTTGACTTTGGGACAGGCCACTTTTGGATAGCATCCACTTTGGCCTGTAGGGGGCTGATAGTTCCTTGACCCACCTGGTGTCCAAGGTAAGTCACTCTGTTTAGGCCTATTTGACACTTCTTAGCCTTAACAGTTAGTCCTGCCTCCCTTATGTGCTCAAGGACTTTTTGTAGATGTTCCAGGTGGTCTGCCCAGGAATCCGAAAATATGGCCACATCGTCAAGGTAGGCGACTGCATATTCTCCTAATCCCGCTAGGAGACCATCTACAAGTCTTTGGAAAG
This sequence comes from Lepidochelys olivacea, assembly GCF_965140295.1. Classification (NCBI taxonomy): domain Eukaryota; kingdom Metazoa; phylum Chordata; order Testudines; family Cheloniidae; genus Lepidochelys; species Lepidochelys olivacea. Next base: position 150,878,899 of record NC_140413.1, read on the forward strand.
TGGCGGGTGCATTTCGCAGCCCGAAAGGGAGTACATTAAATTCATACAGCCCGAGATGTGTGATGAAGGCTGACCTTTCCTTGGCAGATCCATCTAGCGGTACCTGCCAGTACCCCTTGGTTAAGTCCAAGGTAGAGATGAACTGGGCCCTTCCCAGTTTCTCTAATAGTTCATCTGTGCGTGGCATGGGATAGTTGTCTGGGCGAGTTACAGCATTTAGCTTACGGTAGTCCACGCAAAAACGTATTTCCCCATCTGGTTTGGGAACTAGAACCACTGGAGATGCCCATGCACTTTCAGAGGGGCGGATTACACCCATCTGTAACATATCCTGGATCTCCCGTTCTATAGCAGTTTTAGCTTGAGGAGACACCCGGTAAGGTTGGACCCTAATTGGGTGAGCATTACCTGTGTCAATGGAGTGGTATGCCCGTTCAGTCAGTCCTGGGGTGGCTGAGAACGTTGGCGCGTAGCTAGTGCACAGCTCCTGGATCTGCTGTCGCTGCATACGCCCAAGGGTCATGGAGAGGTTCACCTCTTCCACACCACCAGCACATTTCCCTTCGTAGTAGACACCTTCAGGCCACTCAGCGTCGTCTCCTCCCTGGGCTGTAAACTGACAAACCTTTAATTCTCTGGATCGATTAGAAGAGCTGAGAGGCGGTGGGTTGCTCCGTGCCGCCGTCCAAGCTCTCTGGAGGCTTTCATCTGCTTCCTGTTCGGTCTGGAACTGTTCCCTTGATGCTGGAGACATCAGTTCCTCATGGGATTGTGGACCTAGGCTTGGTCCCTCTGCAAGCGATATAGGGGATGGAGCTGTTTCTGTTGACTGTGAACCGCTCTCCGCTGGTGCACTATGTTGGGATTCAGGCTCCAGCTGAGCCTCTTGTGTAGGGTTATCGGCTGCTGCCAGTTCAGGTTCGGTGGGGCCCTCTGGTGTTGAGGTTGCAAGTACTGGATTCAGTGCTGACACGGGGTCTGGTGTTGGTTGTTTGGCTGGTTCCGGTTCTGGGACTGGTTCCGTCTGGGTCTCTGGGACTGGATCCACTACTGCTGTTGCAGACATTGGCCTGGGGTCCAGGTCCATCACCTCTGACTGGGTCCTGATAGAAGTTTCCGGAACAGAGCTAGGCCTCACGGCTTGTTTAGCCTGGTTGCGGGTGACCATTCCCACCCTCTTGGCCTGCTTCACATGATTGGCCAAGTCTTCCCCCAACAGCATGGGGATGGGATAATCATCATAGACTGCAAAAGTCCACATTCCTGACCAGCCCTTGTACTGGACAGGCAACTTGGCTGTAGGCAAATTGAAAGAGTTGGACTTGAAGGGTTGAATTGTCACTTGGATCTCTGGGTTGATTAAATTGGGGTCCACTAAGGAAGCATGGATAGCTGACACTTGTGCTCCGGTGTCCCTCCACGCGGTGACCTTCTTCCCACCCACACTCACAGTTTCCCTCCGCTCCAAGGGTATCTGGGAGGTATCTGGGCCTGTGGACCTCTGGTGGGATTCCGGTGCAATGAACTGTAATCTGTTGGGGTTCTTGGGGCAGTTGGCCTTTACATGCCCCAGCTCGTTACACTTAAAACATCGTCCAGCTGACGGGTCACTGGGGCGAGGAGGGTTGCTGGAGAACGGGGTGGTGGGACGATAAGGGGTCTGGAGGGTTCTTTGGGAGGTAGGTGGGGCTTTGGGCGGCCCCCGGTAATAGGGTGTGGTCTGGGGTGGTCCCTTCTGGTCTCCGCTCCAACTGCGACCAGTTTTCTTCTTCTCTGCCACCTCCACCCATCTGGCTCCAATCTCTCCTGCCTCAATTACAGTTTTGGGTTTCCCATCTAGGATGTATCTTTCTATTTCCTCAGGAACACCCTCTAAGAATTGTTCCATTTGCATTAGGAAGGGCAAATTTACTGGAGATTCAACACTTGCTCCTGATATCCAGGCATCCCAATGTTTTACAATGTGGTAGGCATGTCGGGTAAATGACATGTCTGGTTTCCACCTTAGGGCTCTGAACCTCCGACGAGACTGCTCGGGTGTTATCCCCATTCTGACTCTCGCCTTGGATTTAAACAGTTCATACTTGTTCATGTGTTCTTTAGGCATTTCAGCTGCCACCTCAGCTAAGGGTCCACTGAGCTGCGGCCTCAGCTCTACCATGTATTGGTCAGTAGAGATGTTGTACCCAAGGCAGGCCCTTTCGAAGTTTTCTAAGAAGGCCTCAGTATCATCACCTGCCTTGTAGGTGGGGAACTTTCTGGGATGGGAAGTGGTACCTGGAGAAGGATTGCTAGGGTTTGTTGGTATATTCTGCTGGGCCTTTATCCTCTCCATCTCCTCCACATGCTTCCTCTCTTTTTCCTTCTCCTCCTCCACATGCTTCCTCTCTTTTTCCCTCTCCTCCTCCACATGCTTCCTTGCCTCCATTTCCCTCTTGTGGGCAGCCTCTTGGTGCTGTTCTGCCTCCCTTTCTTGTTCCTTCTTCAGCTGCATGAGTTCTATCTGTCTTTCATGTTCCCTTTGTTTTTCCTCAGCCTGAAATTTGGCTAATTCCAGCTGTAGTCGAGCTGAGGATTTGCCCATTCTAACCTCTCTGTTTTTAACTAACTTTACACCCGAGGTTTAGAAATAAACAAACAAAACTTGGCTGTAAAATTTTGCTGTGCTGGAATAGAATACCTATTCTCTGATAGTGATTGTCAGCCTACAGAAAAAGACAATTCCCTTGTCTCTGCTCTGGGCCCAAATTAAAGCAAAAAACCTCCAACTACTTGGAAAACTGCTTACCCAGCCCAAAGAAAAAAAAAATTTCTTTTCAAACCTGTGCTCCTTGTAAAACAAAAAAAAAAAAATCAAAATCCTAAAAAAAAACCCTGCCACTTTTGTCTCCAGGCAAATGGGTAGAGCACACACCCCCTATTTACTTTTAGGAAGAAAAGAAAAAAAAAAAAACCTCTGGGTTGGAAGACTGTGAATTTCCCTGCAGGAGTTAAGTACCCTGCCTCCAGGCAAGAAAACCTGCAATTCACAAGATAATCCCCTTTTGTCTCTGCTTGGCCACAAAGCAGAGAGAAACCAAGCTGCTTTCAGTTTCAAAGCTGCCTTCTGGACTTCCTAAAAATTCCTTTTTAAAATCTGTATTTCTAGTTCAAAAAATCTCAACTGGATCTCAAAATGATTTCAGGTTAATCCCACCACTGTGCCACCATGTCAAGGTTCCTCCCCCACTCTGAACTCTAGGGTACAGATGTGGGGACCTGCATGAAAAACCTCCTAAGCTTATCTTTACCAGCTTAGGTCAAAACTTCCCCAAGGTACAAAATATTACCCCCGTTATCCTTGGAATGGCCGCTACCACCACCAAACTAATACTGGTTACTGGAGAAGAGCTGTTTGGACGCGTCCTTCCCCCCAAAATACTTCCCAAAACCTTGCACCCCACTTCCTGGACAAGGTTTGGTAAAAAGCCTCACCAATTTGCTTAGGCGACTACAGATCCAGACCCTTGGATCTTAAGAACAATGAACAATCCTCCCAACACTTGCACCCCCCCTTTCCTGGGAAATGTTGGATAAAAAGCCTCACCAATTTGCATAGGTGACCACAGACCCAAACCCTTGGATCTGAGAACAATGAAAAAGCATTCAGTGTTTTACAAGAAGACTTTTAATAAAAAATAGAAGTAAATAGAAATAAAGAAATCCCCCCTGTAAAATCAGGATGGTAGATATCTTACAGGGTAATTAGATTCAAAAACATAGAGAACCCCTCTAGGCAAAACCTTAAGTTACAAAAAAGATACACAGTCAGAAATAGTTATTCTATTCAGCACAATTCTTTTCTCAGCCATTTAAAGAAATCATAATCTAACACATACCTAGCTAGATTACTTACTAAAAGTTCTAAGACTCCATTCCTGTTCTGTCCCGGGCCAAGACGACTACAGACAGACACACAAAAACTTTGTTTCTCTCCCTCCTCCCAGCTTTTGAAGGTATCTTGTCTCCTCATTGGTCATTTTGGTCAGGTGCCAGCGAGGTTACCTTTAGCTTCTTAACCCTTTACAGGTGAGAGGAGCTTTCCCCTGGCCAGGAGGGATTTCAAAGGGGTTTACCCTTCCCTTTATATTTATGACACCTTCTCAAGAGCTTCCCCCTCAAAAGTGTTACACCTCAGTAAGGAAGGAAGCTGTCAACTTAGATTTTGCACTTCTGAGCTGTAGCTTCAGCCAAATGTGTCTTGGGGCAACCATAGAAACTCTTCTGGATCTGGCATTGATGCTAGCTCTGTTCAAAGGCTTCATAACAGAGATACAAGAGCTCAAGCGGATCCACATATCCTTTTAATCTGGCTCTGTATGGGAGAGTTAGCGTATGGACTGAGAGAGACTTTTCTAGGTCCACTTGGAGGACCTTGGAAATTGGAGTTAGTGGCAATTCTGAGGGTCAAAGGGTACCTAACAAGTCCTGTGTAGGACAAGCTTGTAGCTATACTTTTGTATCCAGTTCTTATTTTTGAAAATGTGGTAATCCCATAAATTTCTTTTCTCAAGCAGAGAAACCTTTTCTCTAACTGTTCTTCTAACCAGTCAGTTCTATTCATTTACAATCCTCTGTAATTTTTCAGTTTGTGTGAAATAAAGAAATCTAGGCCAGGAGGCCATACTTAAAATAGTGTGTGAGTAAGACTTATAGAATCCACTTGTCTGCTGGATAAATGTAAACTTTATGAGGGTGATGAATTGGACACAAGCATCAGAGATACTGAAATACATTTTTTGGCACATTTGAATATGGGGTGAGCTGATGAAAATCAAAAAGGCTTTGTCTTATTTATAGAATGGTCTTGATAAGTTCTTGGTATATGTAAAGTTCTAATAATAGGTGCCCCTCTCTCCCATCTAATTTTATTTTTATATCATAGTTAAAAAAGAAAAGGAAACGAAAATGTAGAACTACAAATTTCGTGACTGTTTTTTGTTAAATAAAAGTAACATGCAGTATACACAAATGGTATTTTTAAGGTTTTGTTTGGATGGCCTTGTCTAAGCTCATTTGCACATGCTGATCCACATCTACTTTATCTGGTTCAAAAGGTGAAGCCCGATGATTCCTGGGGAGTGCTTTTTATCTCTTGGGGTAGGAAGAATTTTCAAGTACTAATTTTTACTCTCATTTGGAAACAAATATGTCAGTTAAATGTCAGACTGAATTTTAAATTATTTATATCTCTAGGTTTGTATTTGTCTGTCGAGTCCAGGAACATACTTGAGAATCAAACTGAAGGGTCACTGTTCCATTTATATCTGCCAATTTATATTATAGATTGTGCTAGCTTTTAAAGACACTAACACTGCTTAAAGAGCAAAAAAACTGCATGGACACTGATGTCTGCTCTGCGTTTTATCAAGATGCAGGCATTACTCTGAAAGGGTTATGCATATTCCAGTATTCTTCCAGTGTGGGGCATTTCTGCAGTTTCAGCAGTAGTTTTCAGAAATGTCTCGTGGGCAAATGTTCTGATATTTGTACTTGATATTTGCCTAGACTTTATTTTGTGGATTTCAGATGAGTCTTAGGAGCTAGGATGGAATCTCACCTACTTAAGGTTACTTCCAGACACTGATCCCCAGGTCAGCAGCATAACCTCCTACAAACAGTTATTTTCCTCTTGTTTGAACTACAGTGTTTTTATAATATTAATGGAGAAGTAACCTGGGTGTGAACTAGAGAAAGATCTGTGAAGTGGCTGAATTTGAGCAAGATACACATTAGAAAAGGCAAAAAGAAAAGGAGTACAGTGTATTTTCCACTGAATGCATCCGATGAAGTGAGCTGTAGCTCATGAAAGCTTATGCTCAAATAAATTTGTTAGTCTCTAAGGTGCCACAAGTACTCCTTTTCTTTTTGCGAATACAGACTAACACGGCTGTTACTCTGAAACCTACCATTAGTAAAGGTAGACATGTTAAAGCACAGAGCCACACTTTCAAATTCTGATTTTTAAAAACAGATACAAATGATGCCTTTGGAGATATTTCAGGATAAATAAACCACCCAGGTTGACGGTTGTAGCACTCAGTTCTTTACTGCATCAGATGAGCTGAATGAATTGTATACTTTCAGTCTACTCTCACTGAACTTGTAAGGAAGACAATAGAAATGCACAAGTACTTTCTCAGGAAAGGAACCACGCGTTAGTTTGCTCTTTGTAGAGCCAATGAATTATTTTGGTAATCTCATCCTAGCAGTTAGATCTCCACCTACCTCAACCACCATGTGATCGAGCATAATTTGGTATAATAAACATTTTCTGCTTAGGCCTGGACAGGTTGCATGTGGCAGCAAATCAAGTTCCACATCCATTGGCAATGCTGCGTGTGCGGTCAGTGGCAGAATAATCACTATATTCTTCACCCTGCACTGCTCCAGCCAAGATAGTTAAGGCATTGTACAGCTGAATTAAAAAAAACAAAATTAACAATGACAAACATAATAAAATTGCCTTCCTGTTTTTTCAAAGTTGAAAAGAGACGTTAGTGGTCTGGCTGAGCTTGAATCAGTTTCATCTGAATTTGAGCCAGGCACACACTTGTAAAGGAAGACATAAGTTTTTTTAAAGTTAAATAATAAGTTCTCCTTCCCACCATAGTCGTTGAACTATTCACCCTATTCATCTTCCCTACTACCTCAGTATACTGAAACTTCAACTTGGGTGTCCTTACGCACCTCCCTGCTGACTGTAAACCCCTTCCCTTTGTGTAAGTGATAGGATAAATATATGAAATAAGTAGCTGACTTTGACCTGTTGTCTGATTCCTGGCTTTGTCGCATATTTCTTGTGTGAATTTGGACAAATCATATCTCTTTATGCCTAAATTTCCCAAGCTGCAAAATAGACAGACATAATACAGCTTTGCAAATTATCATGAAAACGTAGCAAGATGGGCTCAAAATCTACTTACCAATGATGAATAACCTAATACATCATTCAACCGTGGTGGGGTGGGGGACACCCTCAGCTGAGTAAAATATGGTAAAGATGGGACAGTACTCCAAATATGGGGAGGGGTGGAGATTTAATTCTTTATAAAGCATTTTGAGATCTTCAGATGGGATGTGTTATAGAAGGTAAATTATTATCTCCCATCATCACCACCGCTTCCTCCTTCTCCTCAACAGCAAGCAAGTCTTTGTATTTTAAAACTTTATTTAAACTTGCAAGTTTAAATAATATGGTATGGTTAGGAATCACCATTGAGGAAGTATATTTCCCTCTGCTGCATTAGTGGTAACGCATTAATACATACAGTTCTGCACAGAATATAATGGCTGCAGCGACACCAGCATGGCTATCAGTATAAATCCAATAGCAAAGTAAAATGAATGTGCATCCTAATATTAAATGTATGGGAATAAAATCTTATAATTGAAAGTTGGGTGTCTGTAACCACAGTGTTTATACCTGCTGCAGCTGACAGGGTTTGATATGGTCTTTGGGAATTGAGGACCAAGGAGACAGTCACACCAGTGGTGCAACCAAGATTGTATTATGCTCTGAACTGAGAGATTTAAATTGAGGAACAGACTCTAGATATCAGTTCCTGAGTGCATTGCCAAGGTCATGAATTGGTTACCCAGGGAGGAGATGGAAATGAATGTATGGGCTGCATTTCTGCTGCTAGCTTATTCTTAGTTATTGTTAAAGTCATCAGAAGAAAGCTAGAAAATAACTAGGAACATTCCTGCAGAAATGCTCCCACAAGTCAAAGTGCAAGAGGGTCACACACATAATGAGAGATCAGAGATTAATCTTTATTGTGCTTGATGAGACTCAATAGAGTTGTTTTGGAATATCTGTAATGCATAACTAGGGCCCTATCAAAGTCATGGTCCATTTTGGTCAATTTCATGGTCATAGGATTTAAAAAATTCTAAAGTTCATGATTTCAGCTATTTAAACCTGAAATTTCACGGTGTTGTAATTGTAGGGGGCCTGACCCCAAAAGGAGTTGTGGGGGGGTCACAGGGTTATTGTGGGGGGGTTGCAATACTGCTACCCTTACTTTTGCACTGCTGCTGGCAACAGTACTGCCTTCAGAGCTGGGCAGCTGGAGAGCAGCAGCTGCTGGCCAGGAACCCAGCTCTGAAGGCAGAGCTGCCATCAGCAGCAGTGCAGAAGTGAGGATGGCATGGTATGGTATTGCCACCCTTACTTCTGCACTGCTACTGGCAGGGCACTGCCTTCAGAGCTGAGCAACCAACTAACAGCTGCCGCTCTCTAGCCACCCAGCTCTGAAGGCAGTACAGAAGTAAGGGTGGCAATACTGCAACCCCCCTAAAATAACCTTGTGACTGCCCTGCAACTCCCTTTTGAGTCAGGACCCCCAATTTGAGAAACGCTGGTCTCCCCCGTAAAATTATACAGATTTCACTGGTGGAAACCAGATTTCACGGTCCATGATGCGTTTTTCATCGCTGTGAATTTGATAGGACCTTATACATAACTAACTTTGAATTCTTTAAATTTAATATGTTGTTTGTTCTCCAAGACTTTTTAACCATTAATGTGGAATCTAATTTTGGGTGGAAAAAGAAAAGGAGTACTTGTGGCACCTTAGAGACTAACCAATTTATTTGAGCATGAGCTTTCGTGAGCTACAGCTCACTTCATCGGATGCATACCGTGGAAACTGCAGCAGACATTATATACACACAGAGATCATGAAACAATACCTCCTCCCACCCCACTGTCCTGCTGGTAATAGCTTATCTAAAGTGATCATCAAGTTGGGCCATTTCCAGCACAAATCCAGGTTTTCTCACCCTCCACCCCCCCACACACAAACTCACTCTCCTGCTGGTAACAGCCCATCCAAAGTGACAACTCTCTTCACAATGTGCATGATCAAGGTGGGCCATTTCCTGCACAAATCCAGGTTCTCTCACCCCCTCACCCCCCTCCAAAAACCACACACACAAACTCACTATCTGAGTTTGTGTGTGTGGTTTTTGGAGGGGGGTGAGGGGCTGAGAGAATCTGGATTTGTGCAGGAAATGGCCCACCTTGATTATCATGCACATTGTGAAGAGAGTTGTCACTTTGGATGGGCTGTTACCAGCAGGAGAGTGAGTTTGTGTGTGTGGGGGTGGAGGGTGAGAAAACCTGGATTTGTGCTGGAAATGGCCCAACTTGATGATCACTTTAGATAAGCTATTACCAGCAGGACAGTGGGGTGGGAGGAGGTATTGTTTCATGATCTCTGTGTGTGTATATAATGTCTGCTGCAGTTTCCACGGTATGCATCCGATGAAGTGAGCTGTAGCTCACGAAAGCTCATGCTCAAATAAATTGGTTAGTCTCTAAGGTGCCACAAGTACTCCTTTTCTTTTTGCGAATACAGACTAACACAGCTGTTACTCTGAACTTTGGGTGGAGCTCAACAATCAGTGGACTGATGTAGTAGCCTTAAAGTTCTTCATGTAGGAAAAATGTACCTACTTCTGTTCTAGCGGAGCTACCATTTCAGTTTCCTAACAATCACTGTGTATATTACCTATTTTTTTTGTTTGATTATATATAATTTAATATAAAATATATTTGTAGTTTTAGATATGGGTTCTGGTAACTATAAGTGAGTCTAACTTGGCCCATTCTTGCTTAGCTTAGTTTGTTTCCATGTTTTCCTGCTGTGTCATTAGTGCTCTGTGCTAGAAATAAACACTACAAAGACTCAGTAGCAAAATAAGTGGATTCTATTGCCAGTTGAAGGTTATGAAGAAAGTGAATGGCTCTGCTATACCTCTTCATACGAGGAAGGTCGTCTTTCCCTTCCATCTTGCACTGCCCGAAGAACCCTCTTTTTGTTGTTTTTTGTTTTAAACCCTTAGGAGTTTATAAGAATATATAGCAGAGGTTCCTAATCTTTACCATGATAGTCCTCTCCTAAGACCCTAAGAAACCAATCCATCTTCCTACTTAAATACTTCTAAAAGCATTGAAGGGGTTTATTGACCAGAAAAACTTAAATTAAAGGAAAGGTTCACTTTAACAAGATTTTAAAAATGAGGATGACGCAGCAACATAAAAAGTCTTCTGGGTCATTTAGGTGAAGGAGAGCAACATAAGAGGAAAAAAAGGTACCTGTAAAATATTCACTGTTCAGTGGAGGAGGTGTGTCTTTGCTGATCCACAAGTAGCATTCATTCAAGGGAGAGGTTTGTGCACTTGCATTCTCATTTTTCTTAGGCTTATTTCTGCTTTCCCAGACAGGTCAGCTTTAACATTGGAGCAACTCAGAGTAATGGAAAAACTTTAACTATATTGCGGCATCGCTTAGAGAATCCTGCTCTAGTGTCCAAAGTATAAAGGAATTAGCAGACCTTGGATATATAATGTGTTAGATATATTTTCAGAGACCTTTACTGTAGCTAGTTAAGTATGAATCAGTCTTCCCTTTTTTCTAAGTGATACATCCAGGAAATCTTTCTGCCGTCTTCTCTTCCCCAATATTTCCCCATATCCTCCATGTCCTTTTCTTCTCTGCCCAAAAGAGCTGTAAAGTCTAAGCCGGGGTGGCCAACCTATGGCTCCGGAGCCACATGCGGCTCTTCAAAAGTTAATATGCTCCTTGTATAGGCACCGATTCTGGGGCTGGAGCTACAGGAGCCAACTTTCCAATGTGCTGGGGGGTGCTCGCTGCTCAACTCCTGGCTCTGCCACAGGCCCTGCCCCCTCTCCGTCCCTTCCCACCCCCTCCCCTGAGACTGCCATGCCCTTGTTGGTCCCCCACCAAAGCCTCCTGCGCACATGAAACAGCTGGTTGGGAAGGAGGGGGAGACACTGATTGGCGGGGCTGCCAGTGGGTGTGAGGTGCTAGGAGCGGGGGGTGGGAGGGAGCTGATGTGGGGCTCCTGACTTATTACTATGGCTTTTTGGCAATGTACATTGGTAAATTTTGGCTCCTCCTGAGGCTCAGGTTTGCCACTCCTTGTCTAAGCATATGTCTGCACTACAGAGACTATACTATGCTATGCCATTTACAATATGGGGTTATGACACAGCCTTCACTGCTACATTGGGTTTCTCCACCGGTATAGGAACACCACCTCCCAGCACTATGGTAGCTATGTCGTCAAAAGAATTCTTCCATTGATACAGCTGCATCTACTCTATGGGTAGGTCGGCATAGTTACGTCAGTCAGGGTGGTGGATTTTTCACACCCTTGGCCAGTAGAGCTATGTCAGCCTAACTTTTAAGTGTAGACTTGGCCTAAGATTGGCAAGATGCTAAACATGCCTTTTTAAAAAAACAGTCTGACTTATAATAGTGATTGTCTTCTAACTTCATATAGCAACCTTTCCCAAACTTTTCATAGTTGAACCCTGCTTCGAGAAAATTAAATCGGTTTTGCCTCTGCAACCCAGCCATGTTTTGTCAAGGTCCTATCCACTTTAATTTATAATACATTTTTCATGCCCCACCTTCCATCCTTTAGGAAACTAATTCATACAGGCTAGCAGCAAGGTGATGTTACTACCCAAGTTTTCTTCCTATTGGTTAAAAGGTAAGAGCAGAAACTACAATGTGTTTTGAAAAACTTCACATTGTTCTACTTGCTTTGTTACTAATATGGAAGTTTTTGGAACTTGTTCCATGCAGAACTTTCTGGGAGCTTTCATCTTGTTTTAGTTATGGTTAGGGAAGAGGGGATGTAGGATTTTCTTGCCTAGAGATGTAGTGGTTTAAGTGAACCATCCCTGACCTGTCTAGGTGCTGAAAAAGGTGGAAATTGAACTGCTGGGTTAGCTACTGAGTTTGGGGTGATAAATAGAAAATGACATTCCATTTGCAGTAGGTTCAGCTTGCTATGCAAATAAGTGTGAAGTGAACTCTCGTACAGTGCATATGCACAGCGAGGTGGTATTAAAGTAATTCTTTTATGTGGACTTGGAAGCTTATTCCTTACTGATGCTGATAACTGAAGACAGTGAATGAAATCATTTTATGAAAAGTCTCATGAAACTCATACTAATAGAAGGGCTTCCCCTGGTGGCACAGATGAAGTAGTTTAATCTGTACCTACTATACTTGCTTATCCAAAAAGTGCAAAGGATCTTTTTTTACTCTTTGCTCCTGCAGATCAATTCTAACTACTTTAAACCGAGTATGCTGGGGGGGTGTGTGTGTGTGTGTGAGAGAGAGAGAGAGAGAGAGAGAGAGAGCAGTGATTCAGCTCTGCCTGCAAGGATTATTCACACTTCAATTTACTTTACCTTTCATTACTTATTCTGAATTTTACCTGGCAATCCACTGTTACTTTCCCGTTGTAATGCCTATAATTGTTTGTACTCAGTGCACAGTTAGCCATTGTTTGAGTAGAAGGGCTTTTAACTATTTCTTTTATTTTACTAGATACAAAGTAGTACTGTGGGTATATTTTAATATTTTCCCTAAAAGCATTCCACGGATGGTTGAATCAGTCATATCACGCTCCTGTAACATCTTTAGCGTTCATCTAAAGCTGCTGCATGGAACAATTATTAATAGCTCAGATATTTAGGAATAAGCAGAATTAAACAAATACTATTTTAAAGGATACTGTCAAGTACTCTTGTAAAGAAGTTTTTAATGTCTTTTGTTTGCTGTGATAAAACTGTAGGAAATTTAACAAACTATCTTAGAAGCTTGACACTGGCATTTTTTCCTGCCAGTTTTCCTCTCTGTTTGGTAAACATTTTGGGGTTTTTTTGCCTCTTTTTTTTAATAGAACTGAAATCAGTGTTGCCTTTCTTGAACCGCACCTTTAACATGGAGAGCACCTTATAAGGCTCAGTCAGCTTTGTTTGTTCTTCATTGTACCTGATGATAGGACAGTCAGTGGATGTTTGTAAATTGCTGCTGCAGGGCCAACAGGAGGAGCATAAAACACCTGTGGACGCTACAAAAATAAGGTTCCCAGTTCCATGGCCATGAGACTGCTACACTTTTAGAAACATACAGCCTAAACACTGACCTCAGTGTCCTGATTTATATGCAGTACCGTAACACTGCAATAATTTAATTAGTGAAAAGTTTAGGCCCAAAATTTAAAACTCGGAGTTTAAAGTTGGCAGTGTATTGCTATAGAGGATCCATTTAAGGGATTTCAGATCCAATGGGCCCAACAGTAAGACTTGTAGTCCAAAGCTCTGGTATCTGGAAATTGCCAAAAGACCAGTTTCACATCTTCAGGAACTCGGGTGACACTGAGGGTATGTCTATGCTACAGAGACTATACCAGCATAGCTCAGTTGGCATAGCTCCTTGGAGTAGATACAGCCTACAGCGACGGAAGGGTTTGGTGGAAGAATACCACCTTTCCAAATGATGTTAGCTCCATTGACATAGCTGTGCCTACACTGCGGGTTTTGTAAGCATCCTTAATTGGGCCGTGGTATGTTTTTTTCACACTCCTGACAAACATAGCTATGCCAGTATAACTTTCCAGTGTAAACTGAGCCTGAGACTTATAGGGCATGAGTTTGTGAAGCGATAGGATCACTTTTCCAAACAATCAAACATGTAATTGTTTCTTTGCCTGTGATATATTGTTTATTTATATTACCATAGCGTGTGAGGAGCCCTAAGTACCACTCTCTCCCTGTAGCCATGTCAGTGATGGAGAAAATACAGACAAGATAGATAATGACGCCAGCTTTTATCCTACATAATTTATGATTCACAACCTTTGGGGATTAAAAAGGTCCCTTCAACATCCCAAGGGCTACTTTGAGCTCAGACATATTTACTATATAATAATTATTTGGTCCAAAGGAGTTGCATTATCCAAATTTTCCACTGGAGGGACAAGAATACATAATTCTTGGGAGACCATTTCCTCCCACGCTCCCCCCCCCCCCTTTTTTTTTTTTTTTTTTTTTTTTTTTTTGGCAGGGAGCAGAGGAGGGGAGTGATTGGTATGTTAGGAACATCTTTTTTTTTTTTTTTTTAACCCAAAAATGTACCTTGGCAAATCTACTTATTTTTATAGTACTATATTTCATTTCACAGTAGTTGGAATACTTGAGATGAGCTACTTTTGTATTTTGTGGGACTGAATGAATAATAATGAAAATGCCTGTAATCCGTACCAGAATGAATTTAATTTTCATACTTTTTTTCCCCAACCAAACAATTTTATAAAATAGACAAAACGTACGACAGATCATACAGGTGTCCAATATAACACACCACCTTGTCATGTTTTCTTGCTCGCATAGGGTTATGTCTACACTGTAGTAGAGAGTTACCCTCACAGCCTAGGTAGACAAATTTGCGCTGGCGGGGCTTGCAATAGCATGCTAAAAATAGCTGTGTGATTGTTGCAGCACTGCTGGAAACTTGGGCTAGGGACCTGAGCTCAGACCCAGCCTTTGCCCTGAGTCTGAACTTGGGTGGCTAGCCCATACCTCTGCCAGTGCCGCAATGTCCACACAGCTATTTTTAATATGCTAGCGTGAGCCCCACTAACACAAGTCAGGCTGGGAGACTGGCTTCCTGATACAGTGTAGGCATATGCTGCGTGAGCAAGAAAATATGGCAGTGTAGACACACACCCATGAAGACTGAGAGAATTCTCCTTCTCTGCGGGCAGTTCTCTGTAATCTAGCACTGTGCATATACAGCAATGATGTTCAGTCCTTTTCCTAAGGAAGTATTCAAATGGAGAGGTACCTTCAAATATAGCAAGTAATTTAAGTGATAGCAAAGGTTGCCTGTATTGATGCTGTGTTCTGATTCACAGTGTTCCACAGTGAGAATTTAATGGGAATGCAGTTATTTTACACCTACTGAGTCTAGTGAAAAGTTTGCTTCGCTTGACCTTTTTTGGTTCATAAATATAGGTCAGTTTTTCTTTCCTTGGTAGTTTTTTGACACTTTGATGCATGGGGTATGGAAATTTTTGTACATGCATTAAGTTGGTTTTTTTCTTGCGGAACAAGCAGCAGAATTTTGAAGGACACTTCTCAACAGTAACAAGGATTAAAGTGCTGTCTCTTCTGAAAGCCACTTCTGGTGCAGGATGTAAAAGTTTTCGATTAATGTTTAAATCTGTTTCTTTTTAGCTGTTCGGTTTTTTAAAAATGAGATTGGCTGAAGAAGTAATTTCAGTAATTGGGTTATTTTCATCAGACATGGACAACCTCTTTCTGACACTTCTCTTAGTTTGTTCGTGCAATGTTTACTTTATTTCCAGACATCCAGGACTATATTGCTGAACATACACATTCAGTATTCAACTGCTAATACAGTTTATTTCTGAATTTTTGGAATCTTCCTAAAAATAACACTTTCTCCAGAGTTAAAATTTTTTAAACTTTGAAAGCTTTAGTTTCTAAAATATACTGTAAACTTCGATGTTACTACCCTTTCCCACCCTTTACAATCTCAAATATTTAGTAGAAGTTTGACTTCAAATATTAGTTTCACTTCCAGAATCCACTGCTTCACCATTTTGATCGGTTCATATCTTTTCAAATGTATTGGAGAGACCTTAACCAAATGGTTGGGACCTCACAGTCCATGAAAATACATTAGAGTCACTATCAGTGTAAATTAGACCTAAAAGTTGAATTTTGTTAAAAACAAGTTTCTATGGAAAAAAATAAGACAAATGGAAATAATCCCAAAATTAAAAAATAAATCCTGTGAAATTAAATATTAACCTGAAATGGATCCTGAAAATACACCTAACTTAACTCCTTTCATTGTTCAAGCTGAGGAATACAAAAAGAAAATGGAACCTCAATAGTGACAAGAAAAATGAATCTTTAAAGCCCAGTCACTTTTAATAATCAACATTATTACTAGTAATATGCATAAAGGACACCATATATGATTAAGTAGTTTTTTAGAGTTAGTTTCTCCCCTTGACTCCTCTTTAGTCAAGATGTGTGAGTAAATGACCAATCTTGGTCTTTTGTTTTAAATCGAATTGTATCCTAATTATTTGTGCTTTGCCAAATCAGGGAATGAGAAGCTATGTCCTTTGACTTCCTCTGGCTCAATAGGAGCTCTGTTCAGCTAGACTCTGATATCATTCCAGGGGGTGAGACCAACTGGGGAAATTGTGGCTGCCTGAAGAGGCTGCAAATGCTTCTATTGGCACTGGCAGCTGCTATTTAATAAAATATCTAAAAATTCTACCCCAGTGAGTTTTTACCCCAAAAAGGGAGACGTGCCAGGCACTCCATGAAATCTATTAGGGATTTCATTGTTGCTACTGATTTTATGTGGAAGGCGCTCAGATACGGTGGTGATAGATGGCAGTATAAAACTCTAAAATGGTCGACGGAACAGGAAAGAGGTATACTTGTGTGCTACTCTGCCACCCCCAAAATAATAATATTGTGCACTTAAGGAAAGGCAGTGAATAAGCTCAAGGTTTTCACTGACTGGATTTGTAAGAGCTGAGAAAATTAGGGAGGTAACATGGGAGATGAACCTGGCATGTTTTCCCCTCTTAGTAGCTGCCTGCCCAAACAGCATTGTATAAGTGACTGACTCCCTCATCCACACAGTGTCTGTGACTGCTGTACATGAATGAGGTGGTGATATGTGGTGAAAGGGGCCCTCAATGAAGGGCCAGTATAAATTGAGTCTCTCAAGGTAGTTAACATACTTTATCCTGGGCCCTTTCTTTGGGGAAAGTAACATTCCCTGTCTGTGATGGGTGGGACAAAGAAAAATGTTGTCTACCTCTCCTCCCCGCCCTTCTTTTCCTTTTTCTTTTTTTTTTTAATAAATAATATTCCTGGGCCTTTTCCTCCTTTCCATCTCTCTTCTAGAGAGAAGTATAGGTTTGTACCTTTGCTGTTCTAAGGAAACAAGTGGGTGGTTGTGGTGTATGTTTAATATACCTAGAGCTTGATAACAATTTTTACTAACTTCAATGTGTAGTTAAGATACCTTAACTAGGACTGAGAAAAAGGCAAATGGCCAGCTAGCTGTCAGTTAGAACCAGAAAGATTCAATTTAACATAAAGACTTTTTATCCCTTGTAAAAATTATTGCAGTTTATATTTGAGGCAAATATTTGAGAATGCTTGAACTCTAAATGAATCTCATTGACAGAATATGAGGAAAATGTTCGCTTTAATTGGAACTGTGTTGGCTGGACTAGAGAAATTAATTAAAAAAATAGACATGTTTTGAAATTCTAGGGTTCTCTCTAGACATCAGAAAGGGCATGTCAAGGCGGGCTGTGAAGATACCAGCAGTACAAGAAAAGCTAATTGAAAGTTTTTTATTAAAACAATATTAGCTTCTACATGCCTTGTGATTCAAGTGTCCAGAGTAAATGTTAAGGATAATTAAATTCTGTATCCATCAATTAATCCAGTTTCCAAGAGCCCTCAGTTATTATGATATACATCTAGAAGTTCACTTCATTTTTAGTCCATTTCCTCAGACTGTCCCATGTTGCTAACTCCTTGATTTGTGTGTGCGTTTGCTTATCAAGTTATTCTAATCACAGAGAGAATTTTTTCCCTTGTTACATACTGCATTTTGGATGTCTCTGTATTCCATGAAATCACTTTGGAACTGTGGGTATTTTTATTCTAAATCATCAGTGTAGTGCAATTATTCTAGGTGGGTACTTATACTTCAAGAATCCTAGAGGTGAAATCATAGAAATTTAGGGAAGATAAAATGACTGCAGTCATTTTATCCATTTTGTATGTGTCCCAGCCAATATATTGCAGGTATCAATTTTGTATTCTCTAGAGTTTATCTTGTACATGTTTTAAATGCCTATATACCGGGGCTTCCACCCCTTCACTTGAGTAGGTTCTACCAGGGTGGATTTGATTTAAATCAAATTGATTTAAATCATGATTTAAATCACTAGTCAGGAAGACTGGATTTAATAATGGATTTCTACATAAAAGTGCATTCTTGTTGGTTATTATAATCTTAATACATTTTCTTCACAACTCAGAGATAGATATAGGTTTCATTTTTAGAAGGTACACGCTATACATTTTTAAAGTGATTTATTTTGAAAACTTTTCAGATTAGTTTTTCAGCTATATCAGAAAATGAATGATTGTTTGGTTATTTCATTTACCAAAGGTAATTGAAGCAGATATTTATGAAGTCATTGGGAGGTGAACTATCTCCAGTTCAACAGGTTAATCATTAATATTTGGAGGATTTTCTTGCCATTCTGTATTAGGAGGAGAACATCACCACACAGACATTTAAATTATTTTATTTAATTAAAACAACGTTCGGTTTTATGGATTTTTTCTTCAACAGCAAACATATAATATTTTAACAAAACAAGCATATGAATTTTTGAATTTAGTTCAACATTCAAGTTTTTTAAAATCAGGTTTGTTTTTGTTAAAATTGTTTTTAACTAAAATAGTTAAATTAAATATTAAAAAACAAAAAACAAAAATTAAATCAACTATGTCAGCCAGGTCAACATGAGAAACTTAAAATATTGGCTTCTGCAGCTAACTTGGTTGTCTTCACCTTCATTTTCCTGTTTGTTCATAATCTGGAAAAGAAAAACAAGCTTTCCTGCTTTTTCAGGTCCCAAACAATTTCTCAATTTATAATGAATTAGTCCAAAGGAAGAAAATATTCTTTCTACACCAGCAGAAGAAGCTACTGCTGTTAAAAGTGAGATTATCACTTCAACAGTCTCTGAATCCAAGTGCTTAAGTGACTTCCACCAGTTCACTAGTATGACTTTCTTTAAAACATCATCAGCAAATATGTAATTTATTTGAGCATAAGCTTTCATGAGCTACAGCTCAGCAAATATAATACTTGAATCTGATGAGGTTCAATAAGGATAAGTGCAGGGTCCTGCACTTAGGATGGAAGAATCCAATGCACTGCTACAGACTAGGGACCGAATGGCTAGGCAGCAGTTCTGCGGAAAAGGACCTAGGGGTGACAGTGGACGAGAAGCTGGATATGAGTCAACAGTGTGCCCTTGTTGCCAAGAAGGCCAATGGCATTTTGGGATGTATAAGTAGGGGCATAGCGAGCAGATCGAGGGACGTGATCGTTCCCCTCTATTCGACATTGGTGAGGCCTCATCTGGAGTACTGTGTCCAGTTTTGGGCCCCACACTACAAGAAGGATGTGGATAAATTGGAGAGAGTCCAGCAAAGGGCAACAAAAATGATTAGGGGTCTAGAACACATGACTTATGAGGAGAGGCTGAGGGAGCTGGGATTGTTTAGCCTGCAGAAGAGAAGAATGAGGGGGGATTTGATAGCTGCTTTCAACTACCTGAAAGGGGGTTCCAAAGAGGATGGCTCTAGACTGTTCTCAATGGTAGCAGATGACAGAACGAGGAGTAATGGTCTCAAGTTGCAGTGGGGGAGGTTTAGATTGGATATTAGGAAAAACTTTTTCACTAAGAGGGTGGTGAAACACTGGAATGCGTTACCTAGGGAGGTGGTGGAATCTCCTTCCTTAGAGGTTTTTAAGGTCAGGCTTGACAAAGCCCTGGCTGGGATGATTTAACTGGGAATTGGTCCTGCTTCGAGCAGGGGGTTGGACTAGATGACCTTCAGGGGTCCCTTCCAACCCTGATATTCTATGATTCTATGAATGGTTTGTATTCCCAAACTGGGTCTCTTTTATGGCTTGCTGCTGTTTTAGGTTTTCCCTTCTAGTGAGAGAACGGTATGGTAGATCTCAAATCGATGAAGGCTACACTCAGAAAGACCTCAAGACTTCTGGAATATGCTAGATTTATTTGCATGAATTTGTGCTGACCCTGTTACTGGTGAGTGGCAAAAATGGTACAGTAAGTTACTTTTCAACAGCTGACAACCCAGACCATGTCTTTGTATTGTGAGATAGTTGCTCTTAGATGCTAGGGAAACTACTTTTTCATCACCCAGTCGATCCATTCAGCATTGCACAACTACTGTGGAGCATGCGGTGCTGTGGAAATGACATTGTTTTCAGAATAGCTATATTAGAAGCCTGGCTAAGAGAGTTCCTATAGATACTTCTGCTCACATATATAAATCCATTTATTGTCTTGCTATTTTTCAAATATTTACCTTTGGAATTATTAGTTACTTAGACTTTGGATATAAAAACTCTCCTGTTAATCCCATTGTTCAACCCAACTTCTTGTTTGCTTCTGTTTAGCAATTACTCTTATGCATTGCTGCACTTCCCTTAGTAATAGCTGAATATACTAAAATCAGGGCATCCTGGTAATGAAGCAAGGATTTCCTGAGCCAAAATATCAATCTCACAAGATTATGTAGGGAGTAAAATAGCCACAAGGGAGAAGACTTGATATTTTTACTCATACGGAAGTTTCTCTTGAGAGGAGAAGGAAGATGAAAGTTACCTAAAAGCACAAGTGTCATCAAATTTGATACTGAGAGAAAAAATAAGTATGTTCTATGTTGTGTGTCCAGTAGTTGCACAAAAGTTAAATACGATATTTGTGAGCAACTTTTTATGCAGTTTAACCCAGATTCCTCGTCATCCAAGAAACAAGATGAATACAAGTACTTCCAGGAATACAGCTATCACTTTCACTTATATTTCTGACTCTAGTGTGATATAGTCCCACTGTTTGTGGTCACCTTCATTTTGCCTTTGTAGCATCACTTGTTTTTTGAGCTGTTTTGTCTCCCTTTCTGGTGTTTGAAGAGAAAAATTAAATGTGAAAAACCTAGGTTTTTCACATCAAATTACTGTTCTATCTAAACTCAAGTTAGTATTGCTGCTACATTGTGTTAGAAGGAAATATAACAACATAGGGAGTGCAAGCAGACTTAAAATAAACAAAGACTGAATTGAACAGACTAGGGACCAAATGGCTAGGCAGCAGTTCTGCAGAAAAGGATCTAGGGGTTACAGTGAACGAGAAGCTGGATATGAGTCAACAGTGTGCCATTGTTGCCAAGAAGGCCAATGGCATTTTGGGATGTATAAGTAGGGGCATTGCCAGCAGATCGAGGGACGTGATTGTTCCCCTCTATTTGACATTGGTGAGGCCTCATCTGGAGTACTGTGTCCAGTTTTGGGCCCCACACTACAAGAAGGATGTGGAAAAATTGGAAAGAGTCCAGCGGAGGGCAACAAAAATGGTTAGGGGACTGGAACACATGACTTACGAGGAGAGGCTGAGGGAACTGGGATTGTTTAGTCTGCGGAAGAGAAGAATGAGGGGGGATTTGATAGCTGCTTTCAACTACCTGAAAGGGGGTTCCAAAGAGGATGGATCTAGACTGTTCTCAGTGGTAGCAGATGACGGAACGAGGAGTAATGGTCTCAAGTTGCAGTGGGGGAGGTTTAGGTTGGATATTAGGAAAAACTTTTTCACTAAGAGGGTGGTGAAACACTGGAATGCGTTACCTAGGGAGGTGGTGGAATCTCCTTCCTTAGAGGTTTTTAAGGTCAGGCTTGACAAAGCCCTGGCTGGGATGATTTAGTTGGGGATTGGTACTGCTTTGAGCAGTGGGTTGGACTAGATGACCTCCTGAGGTCCTTTCCAACCCTGATATTCTATGATTCTATGAAGCCTCCATGGTGGAAAGAACCTTTCAGTTAGCGAATGGAGGTTCTGCATCAGATGCTCTTGTAATATGTTACTAAATAGTTGAGTAGTACAGGAAATTAAGCCTCTAATAGTTTGCTGGAAGCTTTGTTAGACTCCAGGTATGGTGAGCCACATTGCACATGCATAATGTAACTTTAGTATGTTGCATTAGGGAAATTGGATTCCTCATTTACTCTGGCTGGCCCCGCTCTTGCAAGGAATCTGCATGCCCATGCTTTCAAGGCCCTTCACTATGTACGGCCATTTACATCTTTGACTTTCTCTCTTCCTTTCATGTCCTCCTTGCCTCCTCTGCTCTGTCAACAATGCCAACCTTGCATTAAAACCCCTCCTAATAACTCAGTGAGTGAGTAAAGACTATAAATATGTTTTAAAAATAAACATTTACTAAATGTCCATAAATTGAGTATCCATATTCTGTCCATACCCACCCCACCCCTTCTGTTTGTGTTTTTTTCATTTGTTGCCTATATTTGGGATGGCCTCTACTGTATGTGCTGCTAGTTCACACACAAACATGCTCATAATTACAATTATCTCACCCTCCCTCCCCTTTCTAAATTTGTTTCATCCCCCAATTGCCTCTTATTGTTATTGTCAGCTGCTTGAGGGACTATTTTTTTTTAAACTACATGTTTGTATAGCGCCTAGCGTAATGGGGCTGTAGCGAAGTGAGACTCACCGGTGCAGCGCCTCCTGCTGGTTGTCTTGGGAATTAGCTCTCCAGCGTATGGAGTGCCCTTTGCAGGCCAGTGTCTCACCTGCCGCTGGCCCCGTGTCCCTCCCGGACCCCAGTGCTGTTTACCTTGGGGTTCTACCCCAGCAGTACCCCCTCGCTCTGTGTCTCCCCTCCCAGGGGAGACCCCCAACCCTCTAAGCCAGGGGTGAGCAAACTTTCTGGCCTCAGGGCCACATCAGGTTTCCAAAATTGTATGGAGGGCTAGTTAGGGGAGGCTGTGTTTCCCCAAACAGCCAGGTGTGGCCCGGCCTCCGCCTCCTATCTGACCCTCCTGCTTCTCGCCCCCTGTCGGCTCCCCCAAGACTCCTGCCCCATCCACCATCCCCTGACCCCCCCGGACCCCTCCCAGCCCTGACTTCCCCCTGCGACCCCATCCAACCCCCCTCTCATTCCTGACTGGCCCCCCCCAGAACCCCTGCCCTCTGTTCCCTGCCCTCTGACTGCCCCGACCCCTATCCACACCCCCGATCCCTGACCACAGGCCCCGGAACTCCCCTGCCGTCTACCCAACCCCCCCGTCCCCTTACCACGCTGCCTGGAGCACCGGGTCAGGCCGCGGCTCTGCAACTGCGCTGCCCAGCCGCCCAGAGCTTTGCGCTGGTGATGTGGCGCTCTGCGGGGGAGGGGGAACAGCGGGAGAGGGTTTGGGGCTAGCCTTCCAGGCCAGGAGTTCAGGAGCTGGGCAGGACAGTCCCACAGGCCGTAGTTTGCCCACCTTGCCTCAGTGGCTACTGCCAGTCATCATCTAGCCCCTGCTCACGTGAAAGCCCTGGTGGTTTTTCGCCTTCCTCTGCAGCGTGGGGCACGGGTCACTTGCTGGAGGATTCTCTGCACCTTGAAGTCTTTAAACCACGAGTTGAGGACTTCAATAGCTCAGACATAGGTTAGGGGTTTGTTAGAGGAGTGGGTGGGTGAGATTCTGTGGCCTGCGTTGTGCAGGAGTTCAGACTAGATGATCATAATGGTCCCTTCTGACCTTAAAGTCTGAGTCTGTAGTGGCCACTCATCATTGGCAAGGGGTTAGGACCCTCTGCCTTTGCCTATTCCCAAGCTGAAATTCTGCAGCCCCAGTACCTCTGTAGGTCTCCAACAAGGCCTGCAGCCTGGGGTTTTACCAGGCTGGAGCTCCCCAACTCCCTTGCCCTATTCCCCAGCACTGCTCCACTTCAGGTATCTTGCTCCCAGACAGCTAGCCCTTCCCACTCCAGGGCTAGAGAGTAAGACTCTTCCAACTCCTTGCCCCCAGCCCTCTTACAAGGGCCATCTGGGCCCTAATTAAGCTGGCTACACCTGTGGTCAGCTACTCACTCAGATGTTCACTGCTTTTCCTAGCCACAGCCCTGCTCCTGGGCTGCTTTTAACCCCTGTTCTGTGGGAGTGGGGCAGCTGCCCCACTACAGGGGCCCTGATCCTGTAATACAAATAATTGTCTAAATTCTACATTATAAACCCCTCAGGGTAGGCTCTTCGTCTGTTTACCTGTAAGCTGCCTAGCACATCCTTTTGAATAGTATAAAAATACTCATAATCCAGCAAAAAGAACAAGGACTACCTGTGGCACCTTAGAGACTAACAGATTTATTTGGGCATAAGCTTTCGTGGGTGAAGTGGGTTTTAGCCCACGAAAGCTTATGCCCAAATAAATTTGTTAGTCTCTAAAGTGCCACAAGTACTCCTCGTTCTTTTTGATGATACAGACTAACGTGGCTACCACTCTGAAACCTGTCATCATCCAGTGTGGAGTCCAGTTGTCTTTCCAGGGTCAGAGGCTGTGGTTTTATTCAAATGTGTATTTAGGGCACATAAGTGAAAGTGGAAGATTGGAACGTAGCTTATTGTCCTAAATGCAGTCAAATATGAATGGCACTTGAGATGCTTTTAATATGCAGTGAAGCAGAAAAGTTCAATAAATAGTTTATTTTGATATTTCATAACTTGGAGCAAAACCCTGACTAATCTGAGGTAGGAGTATTAACTGTTTTGCCAGGCACTTAAAGAAAAAAATGAAATGATAGAATAATTTAAAATAAACAGTACAGTGTAGCAATTTAATGTCATAATAATCATATTCCTTCTCGTACAGTACTTTAAACATATGCATTCTTTTCGACATTAACCATTTTCTGATTAGACTAGAATAAGGTAAAGTCTCTTGTGCATGTTATTGTGGTGCTAATGGATTGTTAGACATTTGCTGTAATGCTACCACGTTAATTTATGCTCTGTAAAAGAACAAGGTACTCTTGCAGGGAAAACTGTGTGCTCTGCACAAAAAATGCTGCATAAGAAGCAAATGTTCTCCAAATAACTTTTTTTGCTAGTTTACACCTCAAACCTCTAGTTGCTGTAGGAATGAAAAATCAAAGGACAGTGTAATTTCAGCAATAAACCAGATTAATTAATTACTTGTAAGACTTTTGGTTAGGAATTTAACTTGGCTGATTCAAATATTCAGTTTTGGTAACACTAATACTTCTCATAATGCATTTCATCTGTTTGAACACACCACCCTGCTGGTTACAAGATCAATACTTATAATAATATCAGATATCAGAAACCTCTAACTTTTACTCTCAAAGCACGCAAAAGATAGTGCTTAAATTCATGGCCTTTTGGTCTCAGCTCTGCTGCTCTCGGTTCATTATATGGTAACAGGTAAAGACACTGACTTGTATAAATTCATTTATATTATAAAATGTAGACACAACTCTTTTTTCAGAATTCTCCCTCTATATGATAGATATATCGATATTGTTTGTAGTGTTAGGCATAAGTGCGCAAAGTTCATCTGACTAGCAGGTAATGTACCAGGAACCAAATGATCCTACATAGTTTTACATAAGTGTAGCAAATTACAGAAATTACAGCCACTTTCATAAATAACAAGGAGGTGAGGCCTTAAGATACTGTGCTGCAATATGTAATGTATTTTATCTGAAATGCTTGACTGAACTGAATGCTGGAACTGAGACAACTGTTGTCTTATGGTGGGATGTCAAAGAATTTGAAGTACTTGCATAGTATTTCTAAGGCCACTGAACAGTTCATATTAAATCTTTCCCTTAGTCCTAGTGTTTGAGGATCAAATGGGGAAGTTGGAAGGTACACTAAATGTTTTCCCTTTACCTTATCTCTGTACACTGGGATTAGAGAGAGATGATTACACTGGTTTGGTAGTCTTCAAATCACAGTTGGAGGCTGTGTGGTGTGTCTTTCTCACTTGGAGGACTAGAACATGAAGCCATGCTCATGCTTGTTTTGACTTGATGATGAATGGGAAGAAGGAGAATTCTGACTCCTGAACAACCTGTTTTAAGGCTGGAGTCTAGTTCATTCTCTCCATGGAGGATCTAAACTAATAACTGAATCTCTGCTGTCTGGAAATAAATGTTCTGAGTTAGATTAACTGAAGAAAATTAGAGAGACAAGATGGGTGAGGTAATATCCTTTTTTTTTTTATCATCCTCAACATGAAGAAAATTAGTAATTCTAACTGATTGCTTATATATATATATATAGGTTGTTCCATATGGTGTGTGTGTGTGATCCTGTTGCATGTAAATACTTAAGTAACCTGAGATATCAAGAAATTTTCCCTTCCTTTGACATTCTCAGATTATTAAACAGCTGACACAAGATAAGGCTGCATTTAGACTTCTCTCCCCGCTAACCTAATTGTGCTACTGTAACATCATATAGGGAACAACCCTTAAAAATACAGTTAGTTTCCAAAATCTTGTCAGTTTATCCTGTTTGGGGGTTGGCAGCTGTTGGCTGTAAAGAAGACAGGAAGTTTCTGCCAGCAGCATTTGTTAAAGATGAAGGCAGCTGCATGCTGTATGGTAGAATTTTGTGACCGGGACCTGGCCCACAAGTTGCACTTTATGCATCTCTCTTGGATAATTTCCTTTTACTCCTTCAGGCAGAAAGTCTTTAGTTTGTGGGGGAGGAAAAGAGAGAGTGAGGAGTATGCACATTTAAACTGATGCCAGTAGAATCCTGCACTTTGAAGTGTACTCTGTAGGGAGGAGGGCCAGTGCATAAAGTCTTACTGCTGGGGAAAGAGAACCTAGTATGGGGCAGACTGTGGGCCAAATCTGGAGTGTCAGATGCTTTTGAACAGACCACAAAATCTTGTTATTTACTACTTCTTATTATCATCATCATTATTGTTGTTGTTTTTATATTTTTTTCTCTGGAGTCTGGACCTTGACTATACGTTGACCAAGAAATTTGGATCTTGACAAAAAATAATTCATTACTCTGATACTGACCTACTATCTTCCTTGTATACCTCTAAGTACTAGTTGAAACTCACCAGGGTACTTCTGTAGAAAGTTACAAAATAACATTTCAATATAGGATACTGGAGACTACAGAAGTATCAGTGTAATAAGGTAGATTTTTAGTCATGCATTATTTCGCATATAGTTCTCACTTTTCAGCATAGGGAAAGCAACAATGAATGGGGAGCAAAGAAAAGTCTTCTGTATGCAGACCATTTTTATTTAAATAAAGTTTTTTAAATGATAACAGACCACTTGGTTCTCACCAGCTCTTAGTCTGGCTTTGTCTTGTTAAAGCTATTAACTGAGCGTATCATCATATAGAATTTTACTGAGATTTTAATCAAAAGAATAAAAACTAGGCTGTTGATTAATCACAGTTAACTCATGCAATTAACTGAAAAAAATTAATCATGGTTAAAAAAATTAATTGCAATTAATCACAGGTTTAATCACACTGTTAAACAGTAGAATACCAATTGAAATTTATTAAATATTTTTGGATGTTTTTCTACAGTTTTAAATATACTGATTGCAATTACAATACAGAATACAAAGTGTACAGTGCTCACTTTATATTATTATTTTTTATTACAAATAGTTGCGCTGTAAAAATGATAAACAAGAAATGGTATTTTTCAGTTCATCTCATACAAGTACTGTAGTACAATCTCTTTATCGTGAAAGTGCAGCTTACAAATGTAGATTTTTTTTTTGTTACATAATTGAACTCAAAAACAAAACAATGTAAAACTTTTTAGAGTCTACAAATCCACTCAGTCCTACTTCTTGATCAGCTAATCGCTAAGAGAAACCAGTTTCTTTACATTTACAGGAGATAATATTTCCCGCTTTTTAGTTACAATGTTGAGTGAGAACAGGCATTTGCATGGCACTTTTGTAGCCGGCATTGCAAGGTATTTATGTTCAAGATGTGCTAAGCGTTCGTATGCCCCTTCATGCTTCGGCCACCATTCCAGAGGAAATGCTTCCATGCTGATGATGTTCATTTAAAAAAAAAAACTCGTTAATTATTTAGTGACTGAACTCCTTGGGGGAGAATTGTATGTCTCCTGCTTTGTTTTACCCACATTCTGCCATATATTTCATATTATAGCAATCTCAGATGATGACCCAGCACATGTTGTTCTTTTTAAGAACACTTCACTGCAGATTTGACAAAATGAAAAGACGGTACCAATGTGAGATTTCTAAAGATCACTACAGCACTCGAATCAAGATTTAAGAATCTGAAGTGCCTTCCAAAATCTGAGAGAGATGAGGTGTGGAGCATGCTTTCAAAAGTCTTAAAAGAGCAACACTCTGATGCAGAAACTAAAGAACCTGAACCACCAAAAAAGAAAATCAACCTTCTGCAGGTGTCATCTGACTGAGATGATGAATATGAACATATGTCTGTCTGCTCTGCTTTGGATAGTTGTCAAGCAGAAACTGTCCTCAGCATGGATGCATGTCCTCTGGAATGGTGGTTGAAGCATGAAGGGACATATGAATCTTTAGCACATCTGGCACGTAAATATTGTGCGATGCTGGCTACGACAGTGCCATGCGAATGCCTGTTCTCACTTTCAGGTGACATTGTAAACAAGAAGTGGGCAGCATTATCTCCTGAAAATGTAAACAAACTTGTTTGTCTGAGCCATTGGCTGAACGAGAAGTAGAACTGAGTGGACTTGGACTCTAAAGTTTTACATTGTTTTGTTTTTGAATGCACTTTTTTTGTACCTAATTCTACATTTGTAAGTTCAATTTTCATGATTGAGATTGCACTGCAGTACTTGTATTAGGTGAATTGAAAAATACTGTTTCTTCTTTACAGTGCAGATATTTGTAATAAAAAATGAATATAAAGTGAGCACTGTACACATTGTATTCTGTGTTGTAATTGAAATCAATATATTTGAAAACATAGAAAACATCCAAAAATGTTTAAAAACATAGTATTCTATTATTGTTTAACAGTGCGATTAATTACGATTAATTGTTTTAATC
The DNA here is from genome assembly GCF_965140295.1 of Lepidochelys olivacea. Taxonomy (NCBI): domain Eukaryota; kingdom Metazoa; phylum Chordata; order Testudines; family Cheloniidae; genus Lepidochelys; species Lepidochelys olivacea. Next base: position 150,907,540 of record NC_140413.1, read on the forward strand.
ACTTGACAGCCCATAAAAACTCTTTCAGAATTGGCAGCATCCACCTAACTGTTTTGCTAGCAGCTTGGGCTTAACTAACTTCAGATAAACTCAACATTTCTGAATTTACTGCCCGTTTTTGGGATGTATGAGTGAGATCGAGGTGATCCATAAATTATCTGCATTAACTGAAGCTCTGATTCAAAGAAACCAAATGCAATCCAATAAAATATATAGAATATATTTACACACACTAACAAGACTAATTCAGTTTGTCATTAATATTTGCAGCTGCACAATTAAAAATTGGAGCACTACACTTAATATGAAACATTTCATGTTTTTTAATGTATACATTGTTCACATCAGCATTAAAAATGCTAAGTGTATGAAAAAATGGATCTTGCATCGTAGCTTAAACTATCTTTATTACCAGTACAATTTTCAGTAATTAGCTGTAGTTACATGTACTGAAGCTGTGTTCTGTTATTCATTATTTGTTAGTTGTATCTGTTGATTTCTGTCCAAACTACAGTTGTTCAACTATGTTAAGTAATTTAATGCCCTTGTGCTGCTGGATCTCTACTAATGTATTTTGTTTTCTAATATACAAACTCTGTTTTGATGCTGTTGGATCTTAATATCAACAATGGTCTGGTCTGGGAGGGCTCTTTTACATTTGAAAGACTGATTCTAAAATAGTAAACTAATGTTTACCATTTGACATTTTCAGAGCACTAAGACACTTTTTTGTGACGCATATAAATACAGAGGACACACTTTCAAAAAGTAGGAAATTTAAAGAGATCTTTGTCAATGCTGTCCTCTGTCTTTCTAGTAAGCAGCAGAATCTTTGAAAATGGTAGAATTTAAGGGCTCCTTCTCTGTTACCATTTTACAGATAGATGCAGGCCATCAAAGATTGCAACTTGGATATGGTAACATAATGAGTGAGTGGAATGAATAGCTGGTTTTCAGTCCAATGTTCAGTCTTCCAGACCATGCTTTCACCACACTACTATTATTACCAAAATCAGAAATGTAGATTACATTAGGGAGTTCTGCTGTTAGATATTTACTTATAACTCTTTTTAAGGTAAGAAAACTCATTTAAATGCTGTGGGGTCTAGGGAAGATACACAATGAAGTTGTGGTGCAGCCTGTTCACATTCTAGCAGAACCCAGAAATTGTCTTACTGCAGAAGATCATTTGACCAAAAGCTTAAGTGATACATTTAAAAGCTCCATATGGAGCCTCTGTCTCTTTGATCAACCAAACACTGCAAAAAAAGCTAACTGCAAAGTCTGCTTGATTCAGATGGACCAACAGCAAAGATTGCATGCACCAAACTACTTAACATGTGGAAATCCCAGTTTCTATTTTAGACCACCTGCATATTTTTAATTCTGTGCATTTTGGTGATGGTTTTTGATGGCACCAGTCTGTCATCAGTAGGACCTATATAAAACCTTCTGCTGGCAATTTTTGAGTTGAATTTGTATTCCAAAAGCAGTGTGGTTTAGAAGAACTAAAATCTCTTCCAACTGCTTCGGAGCAGCAATTCCCACATTTTTCCTGCCTCCTTTTGTCTGCTTTGAAGAAACCATTACAAAAAAATAGACATGTTCAGTTACCACACAAAATGGAGCAAGTGTGAGTTCTTTGTGAGCTAATTGGTTTGCCAAATCTGCTAGCAGATCCTAATGAATAAAGAATACAGTTCTGAATGTAGGACATCGTAGGGCCACAATGGCTAGAAGTGTACAATTGTTAAGTAGACTCTGCTGCAGTCTGGCTGCTCAAATCTGCCAGCTGTTTCAATATTAAGCTTCTGGGGAATGACATTGCTGAATGATGAATTTTTTGTCAACCTTTTGTGCCCAATTTCAAACAGGAAAGTTTATCAGTGGGGTGTAAAAATGAATAGCCTTTCAGAAAACCCCCCAACCTTGCTGAGTGTGCACGCTGAACAAATAAACAGCTTTGGGAGATGTAGTGTACAGCCACAGTTAGTTATATTGTCATAAGGGGTCTGTCAGGACTTGCATTATATGGATTAATTTTTAAAGTTTTAAAATTCACCTGTAAATACTTTTTGTGGATGAAACTTAGTAGGCAGCACAGCCCAAAAGCAAAATATTTGTACCTGTTTTGTAGAGAGCGAATAAATCAGCTGAGAATTTTTGACTTGTAGGATGTTAATATTTTTCTTAATTTCTATTATTATAACTTCAAATTGACTTTTTAAATGGGTTTTGCAGATCACTGTTGTAGAATATGGAGTGTAACCATTATATATTTTGTTCCATTGCTCAAGGGTTGTAGGTACTTCCATTTCCGAGATGTGTACAATACAGCTTAATTGTTGTGCAGTGCTTTGCATATAAATCCGTCCTAAAACATTTTTTATCTAATCTCTACTCTGTCCTTCCATTTGCAGGTAGAGAGCATTTAGTGCAGGCAGGATGTACACCATGAGTGCCCAAGTTTCCCTAGCAAAGCGTCAGATTGGTACTCAGCCAGGAGCTCAAGGGCCGTGCTCACAGTGCATCAAACATAGCTGCCAACAGTTCTCATTTGACCAAGACATTCCCAGGGTTTCAAAACCCATCTGTGACAACTGCTATCCCTGCCAATGTCTCAAGACTGTGCTGTTGCAACAGGTGAAATTTTTTCTCTGAGCTGCTTCTTGCTAGGCAGAAGCCCCCTCAGTCCCTGGCTGATTCCTCTCTAGCTCAGCGGCAGAAGATCCAGCTTCATGCCCCTGGCAGCTCACTCTTGGGCCCTGTCTAGATTAGGAATATAGATTGTTTGAAAATGTTAGCTAGCATGATTTTAAACATGATTTTGCAGCTACTCTGGACACAGGTAACTCCTTTAAAAATATATTAGCTGGCAGGAGATACTATATGTATAGGGATAGGCTAACTGAGAACCTAAGGAGTGATCTTAATTAGCTAATAATTTTTAGAAAAGTTCAGCTGTGTTTAAGTTAGTGTTTGAAAGGCATTAAAAGTGTTAGGTAACATGTTTTTAAACACTACCTGTTTTCTTAGTCCAGGTAAGCCCTGTGTCTGCACTAGGTGCTAAGTCGTGGTTAAAAATATTGTGACAAAGTTCGTCCTCTGCCTCAGTGGGTCCTGCGCTTATTGGTGGATTTGCTTGCCTCAGAGATTCACGGCAGCGCTCGGTTTGGCCACTCTTGCTAGTGGCTCAAACCTGCCGTCCACTCAGCTGACCTCATCACTGGCCAGCATGGGGAAACGGAGAAAAATCCCCTCAGTCTCTGTGTCTCACCTAGTGGGCCGGGGAGAGGGCAGATCCCTTTCCAATTTAGACCTTCCCTTCTGGTGTTTCTCACAGACCAGGTCAGCTCCTCCTGTGTCCGATCAGGAGTTTGGCGGATGCGGGGGGGAACCCGGGCCCACCCTCTACACTGGGTTCCAGCCCAGGACCCTGTGGATAGCGGCTGTCCACAATGTTCCCTGTATCAGCTGCGTGACAGCTACAACTCCCTGAGCTACTTCCCATTGCCTTCTCCCCAACACCTTCTTTATCCTCACTGCAGGATCTTCCTCCTGAAGGCTGATCATGCTTGAACTCTTCACTCCTCCAGCAGCATGCCTTCTCACTCTTTGCTCCTGGCGCGCCCCCCTCCTAACTGATGGGAGGTCCTTTTTAAACCAGGTCTGCCATATTTGAATCTAGAAAGCTCTTAATTGGCTCCAGGTGTCTTGATTAGCTTTCCTGTCTTAATTGGTTCTGGCAGGTTCCTGATTGCTCTAGGGCAGCCCCTGCTCTGGTCACTCAGGGAACAGAAAACTGTTCATCCAGTGGCCAATATATTTGCCTTCTACCAGACTCCTGTATCCCACTGGTCTGAGTCTGTCACAATATGTTGACGTGTATTGGCTAACACTTTTTTAAAAACACCTGTCATTTTCCCAACCTAGTCAAGTCTTGTCTTTTCTCTCCCTCAGCAGCTCCACCTCTGTTGTGGACAGCTGAGCTGCTACCAGGATAGGAACCTGCATAGGTGGGGGTCCTAGGAGAATCCCTGGGCACAAAAGGGCAGGAGGTGTATGGTATGGGTGGGTGGAAGGCCATAAGCATCGGGAAAATTCCTGGAGCTGTGAGAAGCAACCATCTGGGGAGAGTTGGAAGGTTTTATATGCATTTTAATTTATTGTTCTCTGCCTTTTCCTCACACCCTTCCAAAAGCGAAGCAACCTGAAATTAATCAAAATGCAAATATAACCTTGCAGCAGACCCCAGACCCTATTTTATTTGGAGAATTGTCCCTTGCAATTTGTTTCAAGTATTAACAAAGTATGAGGAAATGGAGGAGATTGCAAACTCTCATCTTTCATATAGATATGCAGCAGCCCATGGAGGGTACAGGTCTCAACATGCAATGATTTGCCTTGATATGAGTGGCCCAGTTGCTTGGCTAGATCTGGAACACTGCTTGCAAGGACCTGTGGTCTCCCCAGTTCTCATCTGTTTTAAAGATGAGAGCCCTGTCTCCACAGGAATCCATGGGCTGTTCGACTGCTTCTTATCTACAGATGGAGTACAGCTGGGGCGAATGAGCCAAGTCTGAGACATGGAGGAAAAGGTTAAGGACTGAGAGGCCCAGGGAATAAGCTGGTTGTCATGTATATCTGAATGTTAATGCTAATATTTCCATATTTATTAACATCAGCAGTATGCTAGATGCTTTATACTTGTATAAAGACATAGTACCTGTCCTAAATTGCTTACAATCTAGATACCATAAGCATTGTATGTTAGAGAAAAGACATGGAAAGGCGAGGTAAAATAAAAGATTTACAAGATATGTCTGTGGAGAAAATTAAGCTGAGTTTTTTACTTGGTGCGGGAAGAGTGAAAGTTTATCTGCAAACAGTTTGCATTGCCAGTACTTTTCTAAACTTTTCTTCACAGTATTCTGTTGCTACAGTTGAAATGTGAAGAACTATGACTTCACTGCAGTCTCTGGTAGAGGGTGAGGGTGGAGAGGGAGGGAGGCATTTCTATGCTCACAATTTTATCTTTGCTATTTAGCAAATATGACAAAAGAAAAGTTGGGGGAAAACATTTATATTTTTACTTTTATATATTTGAGTTTTCTCCAGTATAAATAGAGTATATAAGGAGCTTTCTCTTGTTTTAAGGGAACTTGACTATGTATAGCTTTGCAAAAAGCGGATAAAGTGGGATGGTTATGATGATTGTCTGCCACGGTTTGCGAAGTAGTAGTGTAGAGGATGGAGGATTACTCATCATTTGAGAATATTAGAAACAGCAGCAGTGTGATAGGAAAATTGTAGGGTTAGGTATTAAATCCCTCACTTAAGTGGTGTCTAGGTCCTGGAGCGATTATCCAAAGAGATGGCTGAGGGTTTGTCTCCACCATGTCACATTAAGGACTATGGGGATGTGAACTGCAGAGCACACCAAAGTGTTGCTCTTTAACTGACCTCTGAGGATGCTGCTGACACAAGCTAAAGGGTACCTAGTTCACATTAACATAGTCATCTTTCAGACAGGACTATGCTAACACAAACTAGGTACCTTTTCATTCTTGCCAGCAGTGTCCATACAGGGCAGTTAAAGCACAACACTTGGGTGTGGTCTGCATGTCACGCGCCTGTAGTCCGCAATGTAGATGTAGCCCTAGACACCTTTAGGAGAGAGATTTAAATAGCAGGCTAGATAAACTGTTCAGAGAAAGTAATATAGAGGCAACGCCTATTTCCGTCAGGTAGGCTTTACTCTGGCTTACCGTCTCTAAAATTTCCCACAGTTTTTGCCACCAGTTCAGCTCCATTAGTGGGAACAAGGACGGGGAGCACTGGTATAGACAAAATGCCAGACAACCATTGCAGGCATTTTACTCATGTTTATATAGGTCTGCTCAGAACAGGGTTAGACCATACTGTGCTTACAGTGCTCACAGACAACCAGAAGTCCTGTCTACTCTAACACTCCCATCATTGCTACCCTAGTGGAACTTTACTGGTCTCAGTGGGAAACATTTTTCACAACACCATTGTGTAAATATTCTTATAGTTGGATTGGATAACCCAGGGAATCTCTTCCAGTTCTTACCTCATCAGATGCATACTTTCTCCTCACTTAGTTTTTAGCTGTTTATACAACAGCATGTATGTTAAGTGTTAGACGTTAAACACACAAGTAAACTTTGGATGCTCTGTTAGACCAAGATCCCTGGAACAAGGACTGTCGTCTTCTTTGTGTAGTGCTAACCATTCTGTCAGTACTTGTCAATAACAAGGAAATTCTAAACTGAAGTTTCAAATCTGGGATAAATCAAAAACCTTAAGGCTACTTCAGCATTTTATTCTACAGTATATCCATGGAATCAGTTGGAGTGATGTTAACCCAGACCGTGTACTCATTGCATTTTGGACTATTTTCTTTTTTTCCTCTCAATTCTGCTGCTTCAAGCATAAAATGAAGTGAGTAGCCTTCCTACCTCATTCCACTTTCTCAACCTTGTTTTTGATAGATTTCCAAAAGAAGCAGCCAGATGATGACTCCACTCCCAGCGCAAGCAACAGCCAATCAGATTTGTTCTCTGGAGAAACAAACAGTGACAACAGCAATACCTCTCTTACTACGCAGACTGTTCACTCCAGCCAACAACTTTCGACAGAACTGAATGTAACTTCACTGAGTAAAGAGGAATGTAAGTGCGTGAGCCTTGAGGAGGGGAAAACAGAGGAAACCTAAACATCTGCTCTTTTCTCAGTGCCACTTGTTACTGCCTCTTACTAGAAAGATATGACCTCTCTTTTGGGGAGGAGGGAGTTAGAAAATAATCGTGAAACTCAAACTGTTGGGTTTAATCAAAAATGAACAAACAAAAAAGGTGCCACCATGATTTTAGAAACTATTTTTATACTGATGTACAGCTATTTGAACTTTAGTCTTGCTGATCTTGATTGACTCTAAGACAGTTTTACCCATTTTTATGAAATTCTGTCCCTACATTACTACAAGTAAACTATTGTATGCTGTGGCATAGAACCCCGAATCTTAACAATTTGGTCCATATATCATTATTTTAAAACCTTTTTAAAATGGCTATGTGCAGTAACATAGGGTTTGTTACGCTAGTGGTGAATCTCTCACAGAACTGACTGTGGGATGATCTTTGACCCCATCTCCCTGGTCACGGTTCTCTGTTTGTCTACAGAACTCTTACAAACCAGAATCCTATCTAAAGGCAGAGGTAAAGTGTTCAGATGTGGCGTGCTAAAACTCTGGGCTAATGTCTGCCTTCTTTCAGGAAAATTTATTCTAAATTTCTATATAAGTTAATGCTGTGTGTAATATATTGAGTTACAAATTTTACAATACGTTACACTCGTAAATAATGTGTGATTCATAGTTTCATTTTCTTCAGACTGAAGTCTTACTTTTTTGAAAGGTGGGCTGTGGAAAGAATCGCTCTTGCTCTTAATACCCTGGTATCTAATGAATGGCAGATACACATGCACATTTCAAGGAGAACATATTTCTTCCACTTCTTTTTCAGTAGGGAAGATTCTGGAGATGCCAGCGTTCTTAAACACTTGGAGGAGTTCTTTATAGTAGTTGCCTCAAAGTGCCAGGGCTGAAGGAGCTTTGATACATTGCCTTTGTTGGGTTTCAGTTTTGTTAGAGTGATTTGAACAAGGCCGTATGTATCCGTAAGGATTGGTCCAGTAAATGATATTACCTCGCTCACCTTGTGTCTCTCATATCCTGGGACCAACCCGGGTACAACAACACTGCATACAAGTATGGGATTGTGACAGTTTATTTGTACTAACTGTAACATAAATTTAAATTAAAATTAGATTGTACTATGCTACGAATGCAGTATTTGGGTACCCTGTCAGTACTATGGCAGGCAGAAATGGGCACTTCCTATTAATTAAACTCCAAGGCACTCTGATATCCGTTGCTGTAATAAGAGTTAATTTGCAACGTGACTATTGTTGTCTTTCCTTCACACACACAGTTGCTGGCGGCCACGATCCCATCACTTCCCTCCGTCCAGCGCTTCTCCATGGAAAACCCTGTGGGGTGCTGTAAAAGCAGTTCTTACAACACCTTTCCTAGAGAATTCAACAACACCTTGGGCCTTCTCAGGTCTGGGGCCTTCAATCCCCTGCTCACTCATAACCCAAGATCTACCATTTGGTGATACAGGGCACTTCTTCCATGCTGCTGGGCCAGGTTTTGTGAAAATGTTTTCATTGAGATTTGAGTTGGATTACAAGGAATGTGTGTGGGTGTGGGGAGAGGGGAATTAAAGAAATAAAGTGTTTTCCATCTCTAATAGCTACACACTCATCAATGGATGCTCCAAGTGAATGATATTAGGCAGTACAGCCAGTAGAGAGCACTTGAAAATATTACCTATAAAAATTGTTTTTTACACCTTCCTGCTGGGATGGCTTTAGTTTAAGTGCAAAACAGTGAGATTTATTTACAGTTCCAGCTAGCTCTCTCTTCCCCTCCCCCCACCTCCCTAATGAAGCTCAAACTAGTGTCATTTATCAGAGATAATTATACAACAGATGGAGCTTTTCTGATGGATAATGGTCTCAAAGTGGAAGGTTCTTTCCCATAATGAAGAATACCCAAACTTTAAATGTCTTTTTTTATTTTAATTTAAAGGTGGCTTTTTCTGTGCATTACTTATTTATTTTGTAGCTAGCTCTATAAAGCATACACCTCTCTCATTACAGCAGTGTTCTTAGAAGATTGATATTTTGCAGTACAGTATGATGATGTACAGCTGCATGCTGTACTGAATAGAACTGCAGTAATTCACCAGGAATCAATGTATGGGATCATTAAGTTAATCCCTATCAAAGTGTGGAAAGATTGGAGTGCTCAGAAGTGTTCTCTTACAGTAACTGCTCAGGCTGCAGTCTCTGCCCCCTCCTCCCTTTTCATGTCTTCTAAATCAGTCCCACATCAGGGCATTTGCCATGGTTGTTGAGTCTGCAGGATAAACAGATAGAACAAAACTGCAGCAAGTCATTTTGGTAATTAACAAACTCTATTCATCATGTTATATAACAAGTAAAGAGAACCGTACAAATCTTCTGTGATAAGATTCATATTTTATGTGAAGGGAAAGGTGTTTTTGGTTTTTTTGTTTTGTTTTGGTCTTTAAGGGTGTCTTTTGTCCTCTAAATATTCAGTGAGTGGTCTAGGAAGAAGTTCCTAGGGTTAGATTTTGCAGGAGTTCAGTTTGTGACGATATTTAAATACGATCTCTTGCTTTGCTTTTTTTTTTTGGTAACTCTGATTACTTTTCCCGTGAGAACCACATTTAATTTCTAGCGTCTTCTATACAGAGCCAGATTACTGCAGGTTTCCATCTCCTCCCACATCAAGGTCAGAACAGTCACCTGACCACTGGAAGGCGGTGCTTCAGGCGGTGTTTCAGGTTCGACCAGTTTGCTGATTAATAATTCTCTTGCAGAATGAGGGTAGTTCTTTGCGGGTTACAGTCTACATACAGTAGTACACCCAGAGCAAAGGCTTTGTGACTAATTTAGTCACTTATATTTTGGGTACATGAAGCACTGCGTTTCCTTTACGAGATGCAGTTACAACTTCGGGGGAAAAAACAGTTTTAAGATCTTTTTCAGGTGTTACTGCATTTTTCTCCCTGGCATCTTCAGGCTGGTCAACACAGTTTTTATATTGGTTTACCTATATTGATCTAGAAACGTAGCCAATTTACTGAAATAGGCTATACAGATATAAGCACTTTGATAGCAGCATAAACTTTGACTGCATTAGGGGTTGCATAGATTTAACTATATCTGTTTATAAACAGATATAGTTAAGTCAATAAAAACTATGTAGATCAGTTCTTCTAAATCTGGATACTTCTGTTTTATCCCCCTTTCCATCCTTTGTTTAGGCTGCCCTAACATTACTTGGCCAGCACTAGCATAGGATTTGTCTGTCGCTCTGGAGATGACTAGCTAGGCTTCTTAGCAGGTGGCTATCTGAAGTTAATCTCGGGGGAGGGGAGCACTGAAGGAGGCTTTTTTCCCCCTAAACACAATCTAAAAATCTGCTTAAGGTATGGTTCTCTGTATTTTGGTAAAGAAAAGGTCACACTAGATATGGAACAATTTCACTTAATTTCAGCCCTTCATCTCCTCCTTTGGGGCTGTCATATTGTTTTACTTTTTCTGTACAGGTGGAGCTAAAGCTGACACTATGCAGGCTGAAAGCTAACTCTAACTTGTAATAAGACAGGAAAAATGTCAGTGTGAAAAACTGACTTTGGCAGCTGGATCAGGTTTGATATTTCAGTAGTTCTTAGTTTCAAATGATGTGGTTTTATTTTAATTATGTGCTTAACTTCTTCCTGGCCTTGAATTGCAAATACCGTAATCAGAGAGGGAAGAGAGGGATTGCTTTTGTTTCTAGAACAATTAAATGCATTATATTCCAATGCTTAAGATGCTTTTTAATTAAGATATGCAAATAGACTTTCTACCAGATACATATGCCTCTGATGTGGAAGTGTAGATGCAGAACAATTGTTAAAGGTTTAGGCCAGAAGTTTCAGTGGTGGCCAGTGACTGTGCCTCAATTTTTATGTGCCCAACTTTAGACGCCTTGGTCCAATTTTCAGAGGTGCTGAGCATTCGTAGTTCTTAGTGGTTCCTCAGCACATCAAAAATCTGGCCCTAGTTGTGTCAAGCTGTACACCCAAAGTCACTGGCCACTTTTGACTATTTGATTTCATGACTCATAAAATAAAAGTTTTCTGTGTAGTACTCATGCTAGTGATGTTACTCTTAGACTAAGCATTTTTGACTGTGCTGGAAGTAGTGAAGCAGCCTTGGTAAGTGTAAAAATATTCCAGGGAATTTAAATATATTTGGGTTTCATGTACTGTAGCTGAAGGCCAAGGCTCTCTATCAGAGAGCTTTATCAGAAGGGTGAGGTGTATTGTTTTTGCCTGTTCTCCCAATGCAACAGTTGGATGTTTAGATTGAGATTCTTAGTGTCGGGACTTGCCTAACCACTGTTTTATAAAATGCAATGCATGCCTACTGTGCTTGAAAAACAATGACTATTTTCTTTATTTCCATGCTCCCAATGAGACTTGCATCCCAGTCTTTCCAGGTCTTTCAGGATGTCTGTGTGAAGAATGCACACAGATACACACATCCTTCTCTGCAAAAAGAAAAGGAGGACTTGTGGCACCTTAGAGACTAACAAATTTATCTGAGCATAAGCTTTCATGAGCTACAACTCACTTCATCGGATGCATTCAGTGGAAAATACAGTGGGGAGATTTATATACATAGAGAATATGAAACAATGGGTGTTACCATACACACTGTAAGGAGAGTGATCAGGTAAGGTGAGCTATTACCAGCAGGAGAGTGGGGGCGGGGGGGGCGGGGGCGACCATTTGTAGTGATAATCAAGGAGGGCCATTTCCAGCAGTTGACAGGAATGTCTGAGGAACAGCGGCGGGGAGGAGGAATAAACAAGGGGAAATAGTTTTACTTTGTGTAATGACCCATCCTCTCCCAGTCTTTATTCAAGCCTAAGTTAATTGTTGCCAGTTTGCAAATTAATTCTGATTCAGCAGTCTCTTGTTGGAGTCTGTTTTTGAAGTTTTTTTGTTGAAGAATTGCCACTTTTAGGTCTGTAATAGAGCGACCAAAGAGATAGAAGTGTTCTCTGGATGGTTTTTGAATGTCATAGTTCTTGACGTCTGTTTTGTGTCCATTTATTCTTTTACATAGAGACTGTCCAGTTTGGCCAATGTATATGGCAGAGGGGCATTGCTGGCACATGATGGCATATATTACATTGGTAAATGTGCAGGTGAACGAGCCTCTGATAGGGTGGCTGATGTGATTAGGCCCTATGATGGTGTCCCCTGAATAGATATGTGGACACACTTGCCCCATAACCTCAGCCGTGCAGAATACAATGCCATCCACAGCCTCAGAAACAACTCTGACATCATAATCAAAAAGGCTGACAAAGGAGGTGCTGTTGTCGTCATGAATAGGTCGGAATATGAACAAGAGGCTGCTAGGCAGCTCTCCAACACCACTTTCTACAAGCCATTACCCTCTGATCCCACTGAGGGTTACCAAAAGAAATTATAGCATTTGCTCAAGAACTCCCTGAAAAAGCACAAGAACAAATCCGCACAGACGTACCCCTGGACCCCCGAGCAGGGGAATTCTATCTGCTACCCAAGATCCATAAACCTGGAAATCCTGGACGCCCCATCGTCTCAGGCATTGGCACCCTGACAGCAGGATTGTCTGGCTATGTAGACTCCCTCCTCAGGCCCTACGCTACCAGCACTCCCAGCTATCTTCGAGACACCACTGACTTCCTGAGGAAACTACAATCCATCGATGATCTTCCTGAAAACACCATGCTGGCCACTATGGATGTAGAAGCCCTCTACACCAACATTCCACACAAAGATGGACTACAAGCCGTCAGGAACAGTATCCCCGATAATGTCATGGTGGCTGAACTTTGTGACTTTGTCCTCACCCATAACTATTTCACATTTGGGGACAATGTATACCTTCAAATCAGTGGCACTGCTATGGGTACCTGCATGGCCCCACAGTATGCCAACATTTTTATGGCTGACTTAGAACAACGCTTCCTCAGCTCTTGTCCCCTAATGCCCCTGCTCTACTTGCGCTACATTGATAACATCTTCATCACCTGGACCCATGGAAAAGAAGCCCTTGAGGAATTCCACCATGATTTCAACAATTTCCATCCCACCATCAACCTCAGCCTGGACCAGTCCACACAAGAGATCCGCTTCCTGGACACTACAGTGCTAATAAGCGATGGTCACATAAATACCACCCTATACCAGAAACCTACTGACTGCTATGCCTACCTACATGCCTCCACCTTTCACCCAGACCACACCACACGATCCATTGTCTACAGCCAAGCTCTACGATACAACTGTATTTGCTCCAACCCCTCAGACAGAGACAAACACCTACAAGATCTCTATCAAGCGTTCTTACAACTACAGTACCCACCTGCTGAAGTGAAAAAACAGATTGACAGAGCCAGAAGAGTACCCAGAAGTTACCTACTACAGGACAGGCCGAACAAATTAAATAACAGAACGCCACTGTCCATCACCTTCAGCCCCCAACTAAAACCTCTCCAACGCATCATCAAGGATCTACAACCTATCCTGAAGGATGACCCATCACTCTCACAGATCTTGGGAGACAGGCCAGTCCTTGCTTACAGACAGCCCCCCAACCTGAAGCAAATACTCACCAGCAACCACACACCACACAACAGAACCACTAACCCAGGAACCTATCCTTGCAACAAAGCCCGTTGCCAACCATGTCCACATATCTATTCAGGGGACACCATCATAGGGCCTAATCACATCAGCCACCCTATCAGAGGCTCGTTCACCTGCACATCGACCAATGTGATATATGCCATCATATGCCAGCAATGCCCCTCTGCCATGTACATTGGCCAATCTGGACAGTCTCTACGTAAAAGAATAAATGGACACAAAACAGACATCAAGAATTATAATATTCAAAAACCATTCAGAGAACACTTCAATCTCTTTGGTCACTCGATTACAGACCTAAAAGTGGCAATTCTTCAACAAAAAGACTTCAAAAACAGACTCCAACAAGAGACTGCTGAATTGGAATTAATTTGCAAACTGGACACCATTACATTAGCCTTGAATAAAGACTGGGAGTGGATGTGTCATTACAAAGTAAAACTATTTCCCCATGTTTATTTTCCCTCCCTACTGTTCCTCACATGTTCTTGTCTCTCCTGCTGGTAATACCTCACCTTACCTGATCACTCTCCTTACAATGTGTATGGTAACACCCATTGTTTCATGTTCTCTGTGTATATAAATCTCCTCACTGTATTTTCCACAGTATGCCTCCGATGAAGTGAGCTGTAGCTCATGAAAGCTTATGCTCAAATAAATTTGTTAGTCTCTAAGGTGCCAAAAGTACTCCTGTTCTTTTTGCAGATACAGACTAACACAGCTGCTACTCTGAAACACATCCTTTTCTGAGCGTCTTCTCTCTGATAACACCAGACAAAACCAAGGTTCCGAATAATTTGTAATTGCTTCAGGTTTTTGCCTTTTGCTTGAGTAAGTCAAAATTGCTAAACTGAGTCAGACATGACAACTTTCCACTGTTTACTGTTAAAAATTATTTATATTACTGTTGTACTACTTGGTCTGTACACATAGATGTAAACATCGGCCATGAATTTCAAAAGTGGCCAGAGATTTTTGGGTGCTTGCATTTCTGGATGTCCAATTCGAGACACTTGAAAGGGGCTGGATTTCGAGGGAGCAGGTGCTCATCACTTTCCTAAAATTGGAGGCCTTTACAGTGTCTCTAATTGGGCACACACAAACACCAGTCAGTATTGCAAATCTTGTCTATGGTCTTTGCCCTGAAGAATTTTCAGTCAAATATTTTGAGCAATATATGAAGAGTACAGAGAGACAAATATGTTAATTTGTATATACTTCTGTAATTTGTCAACTGTGTAAACAAATATAGACCTTAAATCCGCCCCCGGCACTACTTCTCAGTCAAGCAATCAAGAACAGATTGATTTCTGAAAGGTGATTGTGGGAAAGAATTTTACCCTACTTTGTAGTATAAAATTGCAAATCCACAAATCTGACGACTTCTCCCAAAGCAAATTTCTAGCCTTTTCTCTGCAAGGAATGCAGCAACTATTAAAATTGTGCTGGATTGCAACAACGGCCTGTCATATGACAACATGGTTAATACTGTAATTAATTGCATTCCCACTCATAATTGACAAACGATGCAAATAAAACAGTGGCCATAAGATACACTATATGAAGTTTTCCCTGTGAACACACACGATTGACTGTTATCAGCCCACATGCTGATACCTAAGTTTACACATCTGGGAATTGGCCTAAGGCAGCAGTTCTCAAACTGTGGGTCGGGACTCCAAAGTGGGTCACAACCCCATTTTAGTGGGGTCACCAGGGCTGGCTTAGACTTGCTGAGGCCCGAGCCCCACCACCTGGGGCCAAAGCCGTGGGGCTTAGGTTACAGGCCCCCTGCCTGGGGTGGAAGCCCTTGGGCTTCAGTTTTGCGCTCCCCCCTCGCCCCCCGCCCACAGGGCAGTGGGGCTTTGGCCCTCCATCCTGGGTCGCAGGCCTCAGGCGTTGGTCCTCCCTCCAAGGTTGTGTAGTATTTTTTTGTTGTCAGAAGGGGATTGCGGTGCGATGAAGTTTGAGAATCCCTGGCCTAAGGTATTCTCATTAGAGAGCCCTTGACTCTCAAACAGGGGTGGGCAAACTTTTTGGCCCAAGGGCCACATCAGGGTACGAAACTATATGGAGGGCCGGGTAGGGAAGGCTGTGCCTCCCCAAACAGCCTGGCCCCCGCCCCCTCCCACTTCCTGCCCTCCTCAAGCCCCCCCAATCCAACCCTCCCCATATAAGCCCCCCTGCCCCGCCCCAGAACCTCTGCCTCATCCAACCGCCCCCTGCTCCCTGTCCACTGACTGACCCCCGCCCCTTACCCAATCCCCCAACCCCTTACCATGCTGCTCAGAGCAGCATGTCTGGCAGCCGCGCTGCCTGGCCAGAGCTAGACACGCTGACGCTCTGCACTGCAGGAGCGCGCCGCCCAGAGCGCTGCCCATGCGGCTGCAGGGGAATAGCAGGGCAGGGGCTGGGGGCTAGCCTCCCCGGCCAGGACGGTCCCGCGGGCTGTAGTTTGCCCACCTCTGCTCTAGAATATACTTCTCTGGTTAATGTTTGTCAGTGCTGTAGTCTGTTGGCACATTGTAAGCCCCAACTGTTCTCAGGCTTTTTGACTGAACTAAATGATTGTGAGAGAGCTGGAACAGTTTTAGTTAGGGGATGATTCTTTAGTGCACATTTTAAAATGGATGCACGCATGCTCAGTGTCTAGCACATCTTTAAAATGTAAAAGTTAAACACCATTCAATCTTTCACCTTTAGATGGTAGCAAATTTTCTTCTAATTTTAGCACAATCCATTTTTCCCCTCTTAATTTGAGAATAAATAGCATCTGCCTGTATAACCCATATACTCTCAAAATTGAAAACTGATGGAATTATGGGAGAGTAGGTTAAAAAATCTTTTTTAGAAAAATGAGAGTTGAGTTAGGCTCCTGGTTTTGGGACTCAATGCAGAACAAATGGAACTAGAAATTAGAAGCAAGTGAGTGTAATGTACACATCAGGCCTTGCCTTTGCTCTGTCTATGGGCAGTCCAAACCTGCCTTGTGCAAATTATGGCAGTAGGATCTTCCATGGGTTCTACTTTTATCCCTGGAATCCAAGTTCCATTTAAAGAGAGTTTGTAGGTCTGTCGTCTTAACATATCATATGGACTGTTGCTTTATGCCTTAAGTATGTAGATGGGCTGAGGAGATGGCACATAGGACTATGAAATTAATTCCTTTTTATGTCAGTGACATGTTAATTTTTAAGCCTAATTAAAACCAGCAAAATTCTACGACTGTTGTTTCCTCAGATTTATGCAAATTTTGCAGTGCAGATTTGGCAGTACATTGTGTCCTCATTCATTAGACTGAAGGGCCCAAGAAAGCTGAAACTGAAACACATTTGTATGAAAGTGTGAATAAAGCAACCTAAATCTAATACTAATCTATGGCTTTTAATAATGCAGTTTTTAAATTGCAGTTCTCAAAAGCACCTTGCAAACATTACATTAGACCTCTGAAGTAGCGAAGTTGTGACATGGTTCCCAGGGTGCACCCTGGACTGTGGGACTGCTGAGCTCTCCAAAAACCATTAACCTGGGGTATCAACTGTGATGCTGATGTCAAGCTACAAGCCTCTGATAGGCACTGCACGTACACAGACATCCACAGGCAGGGATACACCCAACTGTGCTACATGAATGGTTTCCCAGCCGCTCATGAACCAACGATAGGCTCCAGCCAATTCCCTCAGCTCCCCAGTCTTGCACCCCAGAACTGTACCATCTTGCATGGGTCAGAAGCATGGCCAGTGTAAGTTCATTACCTAGTTCACCACTTCTTCATAGGAAAGTGGACTCGAGCGGTAGGCAATGGGGGCCAGGGGCACTGAAATACAAATTTGCCCAGGATGCCATTTTCCCTAAGGCCAGCCCTGCAGAACACCTTGCTACAAGCACTAAATAGGTCTACCAGATAGCAGCAGCAAAGACTTTCTCTTTGAAGACTTTCATATAAAGAAAAATCCACCAAGGTGAATTAGGGCTAACTCATTAGACTCCGCTAAAATATTCATATCTAACCCTTTTATCTATGCTTAATAGGGGTGTAACCTAAAGATATGTCTTCACTGCAGATGGGAGTGTGTGTCTCAGCCTGGGCAGATAAACTCGTGCTAGGAGGGCTTGAGCACTGCACTAAAAATAGCTGTATGGATGTTGTGACTCAGGCTGTTAAGCCTAGGGGGTCAACTTGGGTGGGCTTGAGAGCCCAAGCTGCAGCTTGGATCACGACGTCTGTCTGCCTGAGAGGCACTCACTCCTAGGTGCATTGTAGACATACCCCAAATTACTGTGCAGCTTACTCATTCGGCAGCACGCACACAGTTCTCACAACTCTGAATGTTTTCCTGCAGAAAGACAGTGCTATCTCTGCAGGCTAAACTTGCCCAAATTTGGATTCCCTCTAGTTTATATCTTTTTATGTATTTGTTCCACTAATCGATGAATCTTTTCAAACTTGCTTACACAGATAAATTAGGTACATCTCTACTGATTAGGAAATGCACAACTAGATTCGTGGTTTTGGCAAGTTTCCAAAGCACTGGTCTTCCCAGTAATGCAATACCCTCAATATATTTCCTACAGCTTCACAAAATCCCTATTTACTATACGAATATCCCAAGAAATCCAACACTCCTTAGATTGCTAGATACCCTCTCCAGGGAGTGCACATGCTTTCAGCATCTAAGTAGGAACTTTCTGGGATGCTAGCTCCCTTCCAGCAGTGAAAGGTCAGACCAAGGTTCAGATGTACACTGCCCTTTTAGAGCACTGTGAACAGGGGAAATGGAAACTTTGTTCTCCTGTATCCTTTTCACTTCATGGTCATGTGTGTTCACTATTTTAGTTAGCATGCTTTGAATCTATTCATAGCCCTAGTCTACACTAGGACTTTAGGTCGAATTTAGCAGCATTAAATTGATGTAAACCTGCACCCGTCCACACGATGAAGCCCTTTATTTCAACTTAAAGGGCTCTTAAAATCGATTTCCTTACTCCACCCCTGACAAGTGGATTAGCGCTTAAATCGGCCTTGCCGGCTCGAATTTGGGGTACTGTGGACACAATTCGACGGTATTGGCCTCCAGGAGCTATCCCAGAGTGCTCCATTGTGACCGCTCTGCACAGCACTCTCAACTCAGATGCACTGGCCAGGTAGACAGGAAAAGAACCGCGAACTTTTGAATCTCATTTCCTGTTTGGCCAGCGTGGCAAGCTGCAGGTGACCATGCAGAGCTCATCAGCAGAGGTGACCATGATGGAGTCCCAGAATCGCAAAAGAGCTCCAGCATGGACCGAACGGGAGGTACGGAATCTGATCGCTGTATGGGGAGAGGAATCCATGCTATCAGAACTCCGTTCCAGTTTTTGAAATGTCAAAACCTTTGTTAAAATCTCCCAGGGCATGAAGAACAGAGGCCATAACAGGGACCCGAAGCAGTGCCGCGTGAAACTGAAGGAGCTGAGGCAAGCCTACCAGAAAACCAGAGAGGCGAACGGCCGCTCCGGGTCAGAGCCCCAAACATGCCGCTTCTATGATGAGCTGCATGCCATTTTAGGGGGTTCAGCCACCACTACCCCAGCTGTGTTGTTTGACTCCTTCAATAGAGATGCAGGCAATATGGAAGCAGGTTTTGGGGACGAAGAAGATGAGGAGGAGGAGGAGGAGGTTGTAGATAGCTCACAGCAAGCAAGTGGAGAAACCGGTTTTCCCGACAGCCAGGAACTGTTTCTCACCCTGGACCTGGAGCCAGTACACCCCAAACCCACCCAAGGCTGCCTCCTGGACCCAGCAGGCGGAGAAGGGACCTCCGGTGAGTGTACCTTTTAAAATACTATACATGGTTTAAAAGCAAGCATGTGAAAGGATTACTTTGCCCTGGCATTCACGGCTCTCCTGGATGTACTCCCAAAGCCTTTGCAAAAGGTTTCTGGGAAGGGCAGCCTTATTGCGTCCTTCATGGTAGGACACTTTACCACCCCAGGCCAGTAACATGTACTCGGGAATCATTGTACAACAAAGCATTGCAGTGTATGTTCGCTGGTGTTCAAACAACATCCGTTCTTTATTTCTCTGTGTTATCCTCAGGAGAGTGAGATATAATTCATGGTCACCTGGTTGAAATAGAGTGCTTTTCTTCAGGGGACACTCAGAGGAGCCCATTCCTGCTGGGCTGTTTGCCTGTGGCTAAACAGAAATGTTCCCCGCTGTTAGCCACAGGGAGGGGGGAGGGTTGAGGGGGTAGCCATGCGGTGGGGGGAGGCAAAATGCGACCTTGTAATGAAAGCACACGTGCTATGTATGTAATGTTAACAGCAAGGTTTACCCTGAAAGAGTGTAGCCACTGTTTTATAAAATGTGTCTTTTTAAATACCGCTGTCCCTTTTTTTTTCTCCACCAGCTGCATGTGTTTCAATGATCACAGGATCTTCTCCTTCCCAGAGGCTAGTGAAGCTTAGAAAGAAAAAAAAAAACGCACTCGAGATGAAATGTTCTCCGAGCTCATGCTGTCCTCCCACACTGACAGAGCACAGACGAATGCATGGAGGCAAATAATGTCAGAGTGCAGGAAAGCACAAAATGACTGGGAGGAGAGGTGGCGAGCTGAAGAGAGTAAGTGGCGGGCTGAAGACAGGGCTGAAGCTCAAATGTGGCGGCAGCGTGATGAGAAGAGGCAGGATTCAATGCTGAGGCTGCTGGAGGACCAAACCAGTATGCTCCAGTGTATGGTTGAGCTGCAGCAAAGGCAGCTGGAGCACAGACTGCCACTACAGCCCCTGTGTAACCAACCGCCCTCCTCCCCAAGTTCCATAGCCTCCACACCCAGACGCCCAAGAACGCGGTGGGGGGGCCTCCGGCCAACCAGCCACTCCACCACAGAGGATTGCCCAAAAAAAAGAAGGCTGTCATTCAATAAATTTTAAAGTTGTAAACTTTTAAAGTGCTGTGTGGCATTTTCCTTCCCTCCTCCACCACCCCTCCTGGGCTACCTTGGTAGTCATCCCCCTATTTGTGTGATGAATGCATGAATGTGAAGCAACAATGACTTTATTGCCTCTGCAAGCGGTGATTGAAGGGAGGAGGGGAGGGTGGTTAGCTTACAGGGAAGTAGAGTGAACCAAGGGGCGGGGGGTTTCATCAAGGAGAAACAAACAGAACTTTCACACCGTAGCCTGGCCAGTCATGAAACTGGTTTTCAAAGCTTCTCTGATGCGCACTGCACCCTCCTGTGCTCTTCTAATCGCCCTGGTGTCTGGCTGCGCGTAACCAGCAGCCAGGTGATTTGCCTCAACCTCCCACCCCGCCATAAACTTCTCCCCCTTACTCTCACAGATATTGTGGAGCACACAGCAAGCAGTAATAACAGTGGGAATATTGATTTCGCTGAGGTCTAAGCGAGTCAGTAAATTGCGCCAGCGCGCCTTTAAACGTCCAAATGCACATTCTACCACTGTTCTGCACTTGCTCAGCCTGTAGTTGAAGAGCTCCTGACTACTGCCTGTGTACGGCTTCATGAGCCATGGCATTAAGGGGTAGGCTGGGTCCCCAAGGATACATATAGGCATTTCAACATCCCCAACAGTTATTTTCTGGTCTGGGAATAAAGTCCCTTCCTGCAGCTTTTGAAACAGACCAGAGTTCCTGAAGATGCGAGCGTCATGTACCTTTCCTGGCCATCCCACGTTGATGTTGGTGAAACGTCCCTTGTGATCCACCAGAGCTTGCAGCACTATTGAAAAGTACCCCTTGCGGTTTATGTACTCAGCGGCTTGGTGCTCCGGTGCCAAGATAGGGATATGGGTTCTGTCTATGGCCCCACCACAGTTAGGGAATCCCATTGCAGCAAAGCCCTCCACTATGACCTGCACATTTCCCAGGGTCACTACCCTTGATATCAGCGATCTTTGATTGCGTGGGCTACTTGGATCACAGCAGCCCCTACAGTAGATTTGCCCACTCCAAATTGATTCCCAACTGACCGGTAGCTGTCTGGCGTTGCAAGCTTCCACAGGGCTATCGCCACTCGCTTCTCAACTGTGAGGGCTGCTCTCATCTTGGTATTCATGCACCGCAGGGCAGGGGAAAGCAAGTCACAAAGTTCCATGGAAGTGCCCTTACGCATGCGAAAGTTTCGCAGCCACTGGGAATCATCCCAGACCTGCAACACTATGCGGTCCCACCAGTCTGTGCCTGTTTCCCGAGCCCAGAATCAGCGTTCCACAGCATGAACCTGCCCCATTAGCACCATGATGCATGCATTGGCAGGGCCCATGCTTTCAGAGAAATCTGTGTCCATGTCCTGATCACTCACGTGACCGCGCTGACGTCGTCTCCTCGCCCGGTATCGCTTTGCCAGGTTCTGGTGCTGCATATACTGCTGGATAATGTGTGTGGTGTTTAATGTGCTCCTAATTGCCAAAGTGAGCTGAGCGGCCTCCATGCTTGCCTTGGTATGGCGTCCGCACAGAAAAAAGGCGCAGAACGATTGTCTGCCGTTGCTCTGACGGAGGGAGGGGCGCCTGACGACACGGCTTACAGGGTTGGCTTCAGGGAGCTAAAATCAACAAAGGGGGTGCCTGTACATCAAGGAGTATTTCAGGCAGGACTTCACGGAGGGTTCCAATAAGAAATGGTGCACCTAAGTTATTGTTCTTATTGGAACAAGGAGGTTAGCCTGGCCTCTGATTGATACATGGCTAGATTTACCTCGCTGCACCTTCTCTGTGAGTGACTGCAGTGTGACCTAGAGGAATGAGTCCCCTAGACGGGGGAGGGGGGGAAGCAAATGAGTACAAAACAAATCTGGTCTATTTCTTGTTTTGATCCACTCCATCTATCTTTTACATCTTTGGCTGGCAGCAGACGGTGCAGAAGGACTGCATGCCATCCACATCTCATGGCTGCTCGGTAGAAGATGGTACAGTATGACTGCTAGCCATCCTCATCTCTTGCCTGCCCGGCAGAAGATGGTACAGTACGATTGCTAGCAATCCGTATCGCCTGCCTGCTCACCATAAGACGATTCAATAGGACTGACTGCAGGACTAAAGAGAATGACCTGGTCAAGTCACTCCAAATTTAGTCCCTGCGCCCATGTCTGCCCAGGCGCTCCCGGCCGACGTGGCCAGGAGCACCTCGGACACGACGAGAACGGCTACCAGTCGTACTGCACCGTCTGCTGCCAGAAGGCAATGGGTTGCTGCTACTGTGTAGCAATGCTGTACCGCGTCTGCCAGCACCCAGGAGACATACGGTGACGGTTACCTGAGCGGGCTCCATGCTTGTTGTGGTATGGCGTCTGCACAGGTAACTCAGGAAAAAAGGCGCGAAACAATTGTCTGCCCTTGCTTTCACGGAGGGAGGAGGGAACGGGGGCCTGACGATATGTACCCAGAACCACCTGTGACAATGTTTTAGCCCCATCAGGCATTGGGATCTCAACCCAGAATTCCAATGGGCAGCGGAAACTGTGGGATAGCTATCCACAGTGCAACGCTCTGGAAGTCGACTCTAGCCTCGGTACTGTGGAAGCACTCCGCCGAGTTAATGCACTTAGAGCATTTTCTGTGGGGACACGCACACTCGAATATATAAAACCGATTTCTAAAAAACCGACTTCTATAAATTCGACCTTATTCCGTAGTGTAGACATACCCATAGTTCCTAAATTTTTTAAAAATGTATTACTTTATTATTAGGCTCTATGCCATTGTGTAGTCAGGCTGGTTTCAATCCACTGCGTATCTCCCCTGCTGGTTGGTAGACCAGGAAAACCATTCTGAGAAATCCCTGGGACTGAGTCAGCACATCAGATTGAAAAGTATTCTGGGTTCAAACACTGTGCCTCCTGTAATGGCAGAAAGAGTAGTTACTTAGCCAGATTTCCCACTCCCCACAAACTTCTTTGGAGTCTATATAATGGGTTCTGAATAAATGGGGAAAGGACCTAGTATGGGTCAAGGCTTCTGCTCCTCATAAAAATGAGCTATTGTTCAGCTATATGAAAAGTGGAACATGTATGTAGTAGCCCCAACAGAACTACTTTCCAGAGGCTTCTGACTAAGGTGTCAAGAATGTATATGCTCCCAAAAGTGGGGATCTGTGCTGTCCATCTATTCTAACTACAGTTATTACGGTACCAAGAGTAGTCTCTCTTTCCCCTGAGATAGCACATTGTCATCACTTAACAAATAACACATAATAATCTCCTTTGATATATTTAAATTTGATATATTTAAATTTGTCAGGATCTCTAATTTTAAATAAAATTATTCTGGTGAGGAAGTTATTGTACGTGCTTGTAACATTAGAGTATTAAATTAATGTTGACAAACAAGAAAAATACAAACTTTTGTATCTGATAGATCCACTTTAAAAGACATTCTAGCAAGTGCCTTAGTCACTAGATATTTTACATTAGTGGATTTTTTAATCTTTATTTTTAATATTGAGGTAAAATTGTTTGTCTGAGGGTAGTATTTTGACATACTAGTATGTTTAGTTATGCAAAGGTAAATCAGCCACCAGAATATGATGGAGTGAAATTGACAAGGTATTTAAAAGGGATTATGCATTTCTAATTAGTCCACTGTGCCTGTGGATAGAAATTAATTATATTGTTATGTAAATGTCATGCTAATTAAGAGAGAATATTGAAGGTGTAATAAATCTGCAAAAGAAATAGGTAAGTTAACTATTTTTTATGTTTTTATTAATATTTTATAGAGTTACAACAGAAGCTGGTAGAGAAATGTTTGATTATTGACCTACAGACCATTTTTAGCTGACTGACTGCTTCACAATTCATTTTTCCTAATTGATGTCTGTAGTGCACTATGTTAACATTAGCCACAGTGGGCTAGTGACACCAGGAGCCAACAATAGCCAGGCATTGCAAACGTATTAACAAGATCTTGTGTGTATATGTATGTACTTCAGTGTTTTCAAGGTTACAAAGTGCTTCTCTTCTGTAGTTGCCCTCCCTTTATTTTGAGTGCTGGACTGTGCAAACCCAATGACATTGTCAACTCTTTTGTCTTCATAGTGAGTCTTGCAATATTTGAAGCCGCAGCTCCTGGAGTCATATTACAAGGGAAGCTCAGCTTTTGTTTAAAAAACAAACAAACAAAAAACCCTAGAAGGCACATAAAAAGATCACAAATTCTTTAAAATCTTATGACTTCTCAGCTAGCCTCATGATTTTTATAAATGATTCCCCCTTACCCCCAAGTACCCGCTTGCAGCTGGGTGCCCTAACGCTAGGATTACCATGCTACTTCCCAACTTGGGGCCCCTAATGGCTCCATAATAGATTTTCTTGCCTCCATAATACTCCTCCTCGGGGCCAGTTTGTTACAAAAACATATAGTGACAAAAATGCATAACAAAAGTCCCCAAACAAAGTCCTTTTATTATTTCCAGTCATGTGATCCTTAAAATCCCATGACATCTAGTCTGCCGATGTAGCACATACCATGCTCTGGTGTCTTCCATCATAGCTTGGCTCTTCAGCCACCCCAGTCCTTCCAGCTGGAGTGCAACCTTGGTCTTCCCAGAAGCAACCCCCCTGCTCCCCCTGATCTTCACCAGGCAGCATCCATCACTCCCCTTGCTCTGTTAACCTCTCCTCTCAGAAAGACCAACAAGGAGGCTCTTCTGCTGCTCTTTGGGAGGTCAACTGGCAAACCCCTCTGCAGATCTCCTGGCTTCAGCCTTTTTCAGGCCTCTGGATCCAGCTTGGAAGTCAGCAGGCAATTCCCTCTGCTGCTGTCCTGCCTTCAGCTCTCTGGCTTGAGGAGGTCCGCCAGCAAACCCCCTCTCCTGCTTTCAGCCTTGCCCCAGGAACCTCTGACAGCTTCCTTCAGGAACTTCCCACCTCCCTGATTCTCCCTGATCCTTTCTAGCCCCAGGTACTGCTCTGCCCTCTTAACTGGCCAAACTAGAGCACCTGGTCTGGCATAGGGCCCTGGGCCTGCTTCATTTAAAGGGAGAGCTATTAATAGCTTCCAGTCATTTGGATTATGCTAAGAATTGGACAACTAGAGTGTTTCATGTGCAAAGTGCATCTACTGAATAAGCATTTTGTGACCCATAGTTAAACACACCAAGCACTGATTCCAGGTACTAAGATTCTGATACTTAGAGGGACATGTTAACGTAAACCTACTTGTTGTAGTGGTTAAGTGAGGATAGTCATTTAACTTCAGTTTCCTACACAAACTGTACTAATTTCAGCCCAGTGAAAAATACACTGCCTGTTTCAAATAGTATAAAGATCTCTGAGTTAGTTGTCAGTATTACAATGGATTCAGCATCATGGTTTCCCCATAGAATTGCAGATTCGAGCCCACCGTACACAATTATGCATGACTACTTTTAATGGTGGAACAAAAAACAGCTGTAGAAGAAAGTGCTGCAAAGGGCATGCAGACTTCATCGGTTATGAGGCACTCTGGTGTATTTGCATGCAAATCCCAAGTTACTAGTTGTTGAAGCCCTACTACTATGCAATACAAAAAATCAGACCTATCTGAACATAATATCTAATGAGGCAATAAACAAACTCCTATTGCACTCCAGCAAATGTAAAAGAATGAGAAATAGTTGCAATTTATTCTGCTTTAAAAATGGCAAGTAAAAAATCCTCTATTTGCCTGGGTGCTGAAAGCCCTACCTGGTGTAAATATTTTACTGTACAATAATCTTGATCTCAAAGGCTCCATCACTGTAGAAAATCAATTTTTCTTTCTATGAAAATTGAAAGAATGTAACTAAATGACATTTTTTAATGAAAAAGGTATTTCACTCGAAACCAAAGCACACTTGCATGGAATTACATCACTAGAACTGCACACTGTTCCATGTTGTTGTTTACATGTAAACAATGGATGTGCACCGGCTCTTTAAAATGGACACTGACAAGTCAAATAGACCTAAAATTGAAGGTTTTGTATATTTCCAATAGCAAGTTTTTTTGGTATTTGTTCTAAAAATTCCTTTGCAATATAAATATCCAAAATGTTGCAACTTTGTACTAGTGTTTGAGTCAGCTTGTAAAAGGCTCTTCAAATGGTTATCAGGTCTGTTTGGGGATTCTTTCATCCCCTTTTTCCAAAACACTAGTGCATTACTTGGCATCTTGGACAATAGCATTAATAGTGTAAATTATCTGACCTCTTAACATTTTCATTTTTAATATTCTAACAAAGTCTAACACAAGTAAAGAAGCTGAATTCTTAAATGATTTGAACTTGACAGTGTCTTGTTAGATTTACATTTTGATTTACCTTGAAATCACTTTAAAGGTGACCTGTCAAGGGGGAATAAAAATTGTGCTGTTGAACTAGTTTCCACAGGTCGGCTTGAGGACACCTTGAAGGGCCAGGGAACTCAAGTGGGATCTACTTCTTCCCTCGTATGAGAGGCTGGGTTCTGAAATCTCAAAATCTTTTGAGAGCTTTGATCCTCAGTGTTTTTTTCAGAAGCTTGAGTTAAACAGATGTTCAAACACAACAAGCAGAATTGTAGGTGGTCTGACTAAAAATGCCTTCCTCTCTCAGTTAGCCATGTTTCTGTCACCTTTTATAAAGCTATAATCCCATGAGTTTTTGCAATATAAACAGAGTTGGCAAGCAAAATCTGACATTTCTGTAGTAAAAACAGGTGCAATTATAACATGAGAAAAATTCAGGCTGCCTTTTTATAAAACATAAAGAAGCAAAAAGGTACAATTAGTTTCCATCGTTGGTCACTTTTACCAGTCCAGATTTGAAATGGTTTGAAAAGGGAAGACTACAGTTTGTTCTAGCAACAGTGCTGATTTCAGGACACACAAATATTGGATGACTAGTAACAACTGAGGACTTCTGTACTCTGCTCAACAGTTTGGACTACAAGTATGTGAATAGCATTGCACACCAAAGTGCTGCACTATAACTCCCATTTGGATGCTGCAGGCGCGAACAAAAGGGTTCTTAGTTTGCATTAATGTAGTGCTATTTGAAGATGAATACATTAAATGTGAACTAAACCTTTTACTTCATGTCCACACAGGGCCATTATAGTGCAGGACTTCGGTGTACATGGCAGTTCATACCTCTGTAGTCCAAACTGCCTGGCAGCATAGACATAAGCCCAGTTAACAGCACATCCCAATACTTGGGGTCAGGCTTATACTAACCCCTTGCTTTAAACTGAATTGTTGGTATTTCCATTGCCAAAGTCTACTAGACCAGACTTAGTTTCAGGTTCTAGGTATGTAATATCATCCAATTATCCAAGCTACAATGTATTATTACTGTCAGTTATGCTTTCTGTCAATTTGTCTTGACTCAGCTATATGATTTTATTTGTGCTTTACGGCAACACAGTAAATATACTGAATTGGGTTGTTAGTTTAACAAGATCTCTGGAGAGCTCTTCCATGATGATGAGTGTTGAAATATGGTAGGAAACCTAAAAGCAATTTACCACCAAACAAATACCAGATGAGTGGGCAAGAGTCCAGAACCTGAAAATAAAATTTGTCCACAAAGGTAATGTAGTATATGTTTGTGTTGAGATTATACGTAAAACCAAACTTTTGACCACTTGTGGTGATTAATGATCCCATGACACTTCTTCCATTTTTGTCAATATTATGTCTGTATAACTTCTTCCAGCAGTTTCAGCTGGATATGCTGTTCTCTCTTCCCATCCTAAACTATTGTGTAGTTTTGCTGTATGCTGTTCAATAGTATTGCATTCCATCCAAAAAAAAGTACGTTCCCATGGTGGGAGAAGTGATTTTTAGAAATGGGACAAAATCTAGGCCTGGTGAAAGTAGGTTCAACTCATTAAGTCTATGATCTTGCATCCATTTACATAACCTGCTTGTAAAGCCCTTGTGGGATGTAAAGCGCTATAGAAATATAATGCAAACCTCCTATTGACTGACTTCAGGGGAGCCAGGATTTCACCCCAAGGTCTTTTTGTGGATTAACCATAGGAGATCCCAGCTCTGTTGGAATGTAGAATCACCTTTGCCAGTGTATTTCTCTAAAGATATTTCTTACAAAATGTTTACAGCATATAAAAAAAGTGTCATCCTAATATTTAACTGTAAGTCATATTCAGATATTAATGGGAAGGAAGGGGTGGAGGACAAAGAGCTCAATGAATACTGGACTCTCAACACCCATAAATTCCCAGGACATGTGTATGTTTCAGTATCTGTACATCCCTAGACATAACTCTGATTTGGTTTATCTGTAAGAAGATGGCAAATGCTGAGAAGTAATGTGTTTTGGGACTGACTTTATTCTCCTTTTCCAGGCGGGCCATGCACAGGTACACCTCATGTCTCGTTAGGTACACCAACCAAAAGATCCTGTGACTCTGGTAAGTTTTGCTTTCTATTCGGCTTTGCATAATATGTAGTTGTACAATTACAAGTGAGTGTAGTACATATACCAGGAGAATAGCCGTGGAAAATAAACCTTGGTGACCTGCTGTTGAGAGTAACAGCTAAATCATTAACATGATATAACCATAGAAAAATACAAAAGTAATCTTGTTGCTTTAATCGAATTTAGATGGAACCTATGACAGTCCCACTTTGAAAGAACAGAGCAGAGTTGGTTGCACCCTTCCTAATTGACCTCACAGTACATACAAGGAGGAACTGATGTTTGCATCAGTTGAGACGGGGGGTAAACCTGATTCAGATCAGTTGTTGCAAACCCTTCCATGCCGTTGTCTCTATATTTAGGAGTAAGCACCAATATTACAGTACTGATGGCTGAATGGGGGCTATTCCTGAGCATAGTTAAGGACTCCCTCTCTTTCAGGAATTAGGGCATTCTTCTTCTGCTGTGACTCTTGCAGGAAACGTTTCTCAGTTTGTCAAAAGCTAAAACAGGACACTTCTACTATTGCCTTTTTTTCTTACGTCATCCCCCTCTTCCAGTCATAAAAGACCAAGATGTTTCTGTCCCATTTAGATGCTTCTAAACAAGAAAGTAAGTTTGCCTCTTTATCCCTTTGCCTCTGTCTCTACACAAACTAAGCTCAACTGCATATGTTTTCCTTCATACGGTAGCTGCTGTAATATTTAACTAAAATTTAGATTGAAGGGTGGTTAAATAACTTTCTGGATAGATGGTCTTGAAAATGATAGTGGAAAAGCACTATGTGAATATTAAAAATGTGATCATAATTAGCATAATGGCAAGATTACAGTTTGGCATGCCATATGGGAGAAGCAATATCTCCTTAGATTAGATTAAGGCAGATGGAACTATTAGACATGTTGAGAAATGTCCCATTAAACATTAAGATGTTTTTCCCAGTAGCTTTCTTATTCCAAGTCTATGCTAGTAATCTAGAGAGATTTTTGGTCCCTTTATTCTGGTATATTTATCATATGCAATGTTGTTTTAGAAGCTATCAACAAAAATGCAAAGAGAACTTGCTGTTTGGGTTACCAGTCTCTCCTTTAGTATAATAGCCAATTGAGTAAAGCAGATTTGTTTTGCATTGTTTGTAGTTTTCTTATTTTCCCCAAGCCTCTTTTTGAAAATGCTTTCCATTCACTGGTCAGGGTCTATGTGATTCAGTTGTAGTCTTTCACTCTACTGAAGGAGTTAAAAGGTTACTTTCTAAAGAAAAAAATCATAATTACCCACAAAAATGCCAGTATTTTAAATTTCACATTTTTGTCACTATTTATGTTTTGCTTACTTTTAGCATTTCTCCTAGGTCTGACAGTGGAAATAAGCTAGTCAATTCAAGTTTAAAGTTCTCAAGTTCTTGCACAATGTGGGAAGGTCTAGCTTGCAAGCAATTCTTTTTGGGTGCAAGTAATACAGGAAATGTAGAATTTTTTTTTTAAAGCACCAGTTGTAATAATTAAAAAAAAAATTCTAAGTTTTGTTAAAATTACTTTTTTCAAAACTTACATTTCAATCAAATTTTCTCAGTGGTGCTTGAAGAAGAAATGGCTGTTTTCTGGGGCAGTGTTTCGGAATCCAGTTAAATAAAAATATTTAATAGTAGTGTGGGTTACAAAGAGGTTTACTATATGTATATAAAGTCTTAAACTGAGCTGGGATTGAGAGGTGGGCTGATAAGGCTACTGGAGGTGAATGTTGCATATTATACTCAAGATAACTGTAGCCACATTTCAATTTGTGTGCTTGTTCCTAGGAAGTTGGTTAGTTCAGTGGATAAAAACTGTATATACTACACTTTGCATAAATACTTCCTTTTGTAAGAATCCTGCGTTTCCTGAGGTCTGAGCTTTAAAGAAGAATGTTTTGGTGTGAGTTCATCTGCATCTCTCTCCCCCACCCCAGTGTAGGTTTTCCCTTAGGTCTGCAGTATCAGTATTTGAGAGAGAAAATTAGAAATTTGACCTACTTATGTAATATGCTGGCTCCCATCAGGAGAATATTAAGGAAGACATAAACCTTTCACATTTTATTAGCATTTAGTGTAACCATTGAAGAAAGATCAAAACAATAAATCTGTCAAGACAAGGAAAAAGTGTTTTTTAAAAGAATAGTTTTTACCCTGTGCACTTGTCAGCTTGGATTCTGGAGCAGCCCTCTGACAAAAAGTCACATTATGACACCAAATAGTGTTTTTCTCCCTTTGTCAGAATTGATGGTCTGGTTGTAAAAGTATTTATATTCTGAAGTGTGTCCAAAGGACAAGGATTATGATAGAAAAGAATGAAAAGTCTAAGAATGACTAGCTGGGGCGAGGCCTTAAAGGTTTTGAAGAGCCAGACGTGTGAGAACGTTGTAGAAAAGATGTTGGGCTCTGGCCTGCTGAGTGGTTTTTTATGTATCTTAATTTGTCTTTTATTGGTTAGAATTCATGTCCAGATTAATGGCTGACATTATTGCAGTAAAGCTTTTTTAACTCAGGTTGGCATCCTTACTCCATTTATACTCGTGCCTTTGTCATGAAAGTACAGTATTAAATAGCATAAAAGGATTTTATTGCTCTTCTGCTATATGACGCTAAGACTGAATATGTAAATCATAACAGCTGGATTTTAAAGCATTTTCATACAATTTAGAGATTTTCTGGAAAGGTCAGTGAAACTCCTTGAATGCACTCTGCTAATTCTTAATTGTGCTTGAAAAAGAGAGTGCAGTAGAAACAGATCAGTTGCAATAATGATACAAACAATCCACAGAGTTTATCCATATAGTTGTGCCTTACTCCACTTCTCATGGGAGGTCATGGAAACGAAGGATTTTCATGTCATATAAAGATATGTGTGCACGTCATTTGTAATTTTGTCTTGGTGCTAACATATCAGAACTTTATTTTGCATGTCAGGTGGTACTTTTATGGTCCAGAGTTTCAGTTTTAGGAGTATGCTGTATGCTTCTCCTTGTTTGGGGCTCAATCCTACGAGGTGCTGAGCCTTTAACACTGATCTTTAAATTTAGGCATGTGCTTAAGTGTTTTGCTAGATCAGTGCCAAAATGCTCAGCCCCTTGCAGGATTGAGCCCATATTGCCTGAGATGACAACCTTTTGGGAACTGCTAGCACAGACAGTATGGAAATACCAGTCAAATGAATGGCTCCTTGGCTTTGGCTGTGGCTGAAACTTCCTTTTTATGATCACTTTTTATCATCCCTTACACGTCTAGTAAGGACAAAAAGCTCTGGTCTACCATTAATTAGATATTCTATTGCTCTGCAGTGGTAAAGTGTCTGAGCTAACAATATAAAAAAGGTTAGTGACGGATTTTTTTATTATAAAAACAACTTTGAGAGGTTTTTGTTGTTCCAATTGACCTTTTGAGGTGCTCTTTAAGGTGCTCTTTAGTGTTTGACTGTTGGAGGGCACTGTGTTAGCAATCCAACCTTCCTAGAGCCTTCTCACCAGAAGGAATAGGATGCTAGAACAGCCACAGAGCTGCATTATAAATCTCCCAGCCCTGGCAATTATAGTGCCCATTAGAGACACTTTTTTACCCGGCTCAGTTCTTGGCTATACTAATAAAACAGCGCATCAAGCAAGGCTGTAAATAAAAGTTATTACCTAATAGGTGGGCGCTGAAGTGGAACGGACGGGAGCTGAGGCATGGAGGCCTTATTACTGCTCATCAGCAATTATAAACAGGATAAAGTGTCTGGGACTTGCACTGATGCAGTGAGGGCTAATAGAGGCTGGAAGATGACACTGTACCATGATCGAATGATGTATGTTGATGGGTTTTTACTGCCTCATCTTGCTGCCTATTTCTGAGATGAGTTGTATTATCTGTTCCATACTCCCATATCTATCTGGATAGACAGATCAGTTTCCTCTGTTGCCAGAAGGTGGTCTGACGTTTGCTGCACGTATACGTTTGCATTAGTTTCGGAAACTGGTATCTAAGAGCATTTTGAAAACCCTTTTATGATTATTGTAGATTAAGATCCTAATTGTAAATACTGTAATCGGCATGTAAACAGTTTTAAGGGCCTACTGCTGCAATTTTAGGATGTTGTTTCAGCATCACTATAAGCATATTCTTGCTTAATTTTGACCTGCAAGTAAACTGATTTCAGAACTGCTACCCACATTTTGTGGCTGACCATTTCATCTGAATCCTCTTCTAGACTAAATGATGCACTGTCTGGACTGGATTCCTAACCAGTGTAGTTGAAGTCCCAAAGAGATGAGTTGTATCTTAACCTATATTGTACTAGTAGGTAAAATGATTCCCAACAATGGTGCTAATGTGCAAACAGCAGCTGTCACTGCGTGAGAGCTTATGTACACAAACATTTAGTTCATGGTAAGCTGGGGTGTAAATCTACCCCTCACATGTCTGCCATGTGCTAAGTGTCCATGTGGTAACTGTTGCCACACACTAAAAGTTCCCTAGTGCGCTTTGATCTACTCCCATTTCAAAGTGGGAAAGATCAAAATGCACTAGGGAACTTTTAGTCAATGGCAGGATACTGAGGGGTACGTTTACACCCTAGCTCACTGCAAACTAAGTATTCATGAAGAGAAGCCCTGAGTTATGGAAACAAACTGTGGCTTTTACTGCAAAGCTTTTAAAGAGCATGTAAACACCTGATACTTAACAATATCCAGAAAAAAAAGCCTTTTTTCTGATCTTCCATCATTCACCTCCATTGAAATCTCATAAACCTTTATGACTGGTGATCTCTTCAGAAAAGCCACAGAGGAAATATAATACCATTGAAATTAGCCTTCAAACTAGAGGATCCTGAAAAGACGTTTGCCAGCAGCCTGATACTTCAGGTACTAGTTGCTCACACTGTTTGTTCCTGGGCTATGAAAAACATTTAGAAATGTTTCAGAGTAGCAGCCATGTTAGTCTTTATTCCGCAAAAAGAAAAGGAGTACTTGTGGCACCTTAGAGACTAACAAATTTTGTTAACATTTAGAAATGAAAACACATGGTAGCAAGTCAGAACATTCTGGCATTCCTCTCTTCTCTACCCAGAAATACACACACTGGAAGTGTTTCTAGAACACATGCGGATAATCTCCATTCCAGAAAGAGCTCCTCTTTCTTATCAAGCCATCACAGCTACCCATTAAAGATGCTGGTGAGAGAGAAATTGATCAGCATGTAGGCAGTGGTCTCGGCACACCAGAAGCCTAACCATTGTCGAGTTTTTTGTAAGCAGTATGGCAAAGAAGAGTTCTGATGAGAGATTTGATTGATGATAATGAGGTGGCTTTTTGGCTGTTTATGGGGAGTACCTCGTAAGTGTGATGGGCATAATGGGAGAAAGCATGAAGATGGTTGTTTGGAAATTTAACAAGTGGTGATGATGGCTGGCATCATGGGCCAATTGGAGGTGGGAGTCAATATTTTGATACCGATTGAGAGAGAAGTAGGGAGATAGGCCATGAAAGGCCTTGAGAGTGAAGACAAGCAACTTATGTTTGATGACATGGAGAAGGGGGAGCCAGTGGAGGGATGCAAAGAGAGGGGTGACACGGTCAAAGCGATGGGCTAGGACAGTGATACTCAGACTGAGGGTCGTGAGCAGCAAGTGGCTCTTCAGTGTGTCTTCTGCAGCTCATTGCAGCACTTGATATTAAATACTGTGTGATTTAATCTATTAACCAGTCAGGATGCTTTTACTATGTTATTAAGTAGTTGTAGTTGATAAAATAATAATACTTTCGGTCATTCTGCTGTGAGAATTATATATATAAATATTTCCTGTCATACTGTTTAAATATAAATATGTAATATTTGAGTAAATGAAACAATGAATTCACTCTACTGTCGCCCTTTTGGATAATGTCGATTGCTAATTTGACTCCTGAACCACTGAGGTCGGAGTATCACTGGGTTAGGAGAATGGCCTTTGCAGCAGCAATCTACATGGACGTGAGCAGGGCAACATTGCTTTTGTCAAGGCCAGAGAAAAGGATTGTTCAGTGATTGAGACGTGTTGCTGGTTTTCCCCCTTCTAGATCATTTATTAAAGGTAGGACTAATGCATACTGCACCTCACTAAACATCTGCCCCACCTCTACATTGCCATTTCCCATTACGCTTTTTATCGTCCTTTAGGCCTTCTTCAATCCATGTGACAGGAGTCCTATCCAAGTCTGCGTGAATGAAGTTTGTAAGATTTTGAGACTATCAGATTTTTCACTTATACTCCAGATATGACATCATCTTTCTGTGAAATGGTATTGTGATTAAAAAATCATTCCTCAGATCCATTGAGAAAGAGGAGTGGACATTACCCAATAAATTTAAATGTTACGGTTAAAATCAGAGAATTTAAACTTACAGCACTTTGCCATGGGGGATTTCATATTGAGATTAATTGTCTGAACAGTCAGTGCCTCTGTGGGTTCAGTTAACTAGCCTTCCACTATAGCTGTATAATTATTTTTAAAGAATACACATGTATACTGGTATAAAAGCTTATTTGGCCTTATGCTCCCCGCAGTTCTGAATTCTCTGTTTCATTACCAGTATCCACCCACAGACTTTCAGAAAGCTATTCCCAAATAGCAGAACTACAGCTCAGAATTTTAAATAAACCACATCTCCATTTATTCAAGGGACAGGGAAATTAGAGTTGCATGTCATGCATTTCCCACCTATACCCCTTTTCCAAAACTTATTAAAAATATATATTAGTACAAGATAGGGGTAGCTGAGGGCTTGCTTTTACTTCAGATTGGGCTAATTTGTCTTGGCTGCCTTAGCAGGGCAAAATAAAGAATGTAGCAAAGAATCCTTGAGTCGTTAACTTGAACACAGCCAATATCCGATTGAAAAAATCCGTCAGGGACTTTGCTACTGTCAGCCTGAAGGGGCTGAGTTGATTTCACCACAGAGTGCTACAGTTATTAAGCAGTGGCTTGATTATCTGTCCAGATCTGTAATAACTCTCTTACCAGTGGGCTTAAAAATATTGAGAAATATAGCTCTTTATCATTTTCAGTGAGCTATTTTAGTGTGCAAGAGTATATTTTTTTACCAGTTCAATATTAAGTAACTATCCTGGAACCATTAGAAAACGTGACACTTATCTCTTGCTTCTTCTAGTACTGTGTTTAAATTTAAAGTGTATACAACATAGAAGGTAATTGCTGTACTTCTAACATGGGGACAGTGTCCCAAAGGTTTTATCTTACTCTTGGGTAAAGCCTCAAAATCTAAGTTTAGACATTTCAGACAGCAGCAGAGACCTCCAGGTAAAGCTTTTTACTGTTTTCCATTTAGGAATTAATTTGCAGTGAAACCCTTTAAAATGTACAGATATAATCTTGGAGTCTTCTGTAAATCTGTTTAATGGAAGTACGAGGCTTATTAATTCCTTGAATGGAAGGGATGGGAAGTAGCAGATATTGTGTTGAGCCTTAATGATAGGGGTCCCTCTAACTACATGCTTCATAGGCGGGGTATTCTCTTTCTCCAATTTCTGTAATCAAATTATGTGAAGTGTACAATTCTCAAGGTTTACTCTGCTGCTCTCTGTACGTTCTACAGTCTGACTTAAAAATTGTCCCATTTTCTAATAAGATACGCAAAAAAGCATCTACAATGTAAACCTCCCCTTTTCCCCAATCGTACTCTCACAAACTTAGCATATCAAACGTAATCTGAAGGGAGCAACTAAAGACTGAACTAAGACCCTGCAACACTTGAATAAAGAACCAGGAGTGAAACAAGTCAAAACAAGGTCCATATGTGTATTCCCTGAACTTCAGTTTCATTGTTCTACTTCTCCTCCAGCACAGAACTGGGCACTTCATCATAAATCAGTGTTGATGCTTCCCAAGTCTCTCTCTTCAAAATGGAGTATACATTTTTCAGCTAAAGCTTGATTTTTGTTTTACTGCAGATATCTGTAAGTGTAAGCTATCTACACACCACAGCAAAGTCTGCTTCTTTTCCTAAGGATAGTGCCCCAAAAAACAAAGTGATCCAGAGAGAATGTGATTTTAAGATAATGCTGATTGGAAATTAAAGTAGTTGGAAAACAAATCAGCAATTTAATTTCAGAATCTACTCTCAAATGCATTAAGTAGAATATTTATCAAAATAGAAGAGTTTATACATTTTTATTCTTTACATTAATGACACAGCGACTCATGGAGTGACAGTCTCTCATTGCAAGATTACTATCATTAGGAACATGTCACCTATTCTATAGATATTCACAAACCATATTTTGAAGAGACAATGCAGAAAGTGTTTTGCTCAGTAGCAATCAGGATAGCTTTTCACAGCTCCTCCTTTGCTGCATCTGTGGTTTTGCCTTGGAAATCCTTTGATATTCCAATATCAATCGGATGCATTCGGTGGATGCAACTGATGAAGTGAGCTGCAGCTCACGAAAGCTTATGCTCAAATAAATTGGTTAGTCTCTAAGGTGCCACAAGTACTCCTTATCTTTTTGCGAATACAGACTAACACGGCTGCTACTCTGAAGCACACAACTCAGTATTTTGAGGCAGGAAGGAGCTGCCTGTTTATATAAACTTGAGAGCATTCGCAGAATTGTAATGTTACAGCTTGCCTACCCATTCTTTCCAATTAGTACAACATTTGAGTAGTTCAATAAATATGGGATTTCTCCCAGTGACTTCAAGGGAAGCAGTTAGGCCACTGCTGACACTTTTCAAAGTTCCCATGTTATATGTACAATGTTGATTCGTGATTTTGTACTACACAAGCTGAATAACCCTGAGTCCTATTTCTATATAGAATTGTTGACTGGAAGGGATGTTGAGAGGTCTTCTAGTCCAGTCCTCTGCCCTCAAGGCAGTATTAAGTATTATCTAGACCAGGGATAGGCAAACTTTTTGGCCTGAGGGCCACATCTGGATATGGAAATTGAATGGCGGGCCATGAATGCTCACAAAATTGGGGGTTGGGGTGTGGGAGGGTGTGAGGGCTCCGGCTGGGGTTGTGGGCTCTGGGGTGGGGCCAGAAATGAGGACTTCAGGGTGTGGGAGGGGGCTCCGGGCTGGGCGTTGGCATGCGGGGGGCGGAGGTGAGGGCTCTGGGTTGGGGCTGGGAATGAGGGATTGGGGGTGCAGGAGGTGTTCATGGCTGGGACTGAGGGGTTTGGAGGGCAGTAGGGGGATCGGGGCAGGGGGTTGGGGCACAGGAGGAGGTTGGGGTGCAGGCTCCAGATGGCACTTATCTCAAGAGGCTCCCAGAAGCAGTGGCATGTCTCCCCTCTGGCTCTTACACAGCGGTGTTGCCAGGCGGTTCTGCAGGCTGCCCTGCAGGCTGCCCCATCCGCAAGCCCCTGTAGCTCCCATTGCCCGCGATACCCGGGCGGGGGTAGGAGGCAGCGTGTGGAGCCCCCTGGCTGCCCCTACACATAGGAGCCGGAGGAGGGACATGCCGCTGCTTCTGGGAGCCGCAGCACACACGGAGCAGGACAAGCCCCCAACCCCATTCCCTGACAGGAACTCGAGGGCCGGATTAAAACATCTGCAGGGCCATAGTTTGCCCACCCCTGATCTAGACCATCGCTAGCAGGTGTTTGTCTATCCTGCTCTTAAAAACCTCCAATTATGGAGATTCCATAACCTCCATAGGCCGTTTATTCCAGTGCTTAACTACCCTGAAAGGAAGTGTTTTTTCTAATGTCCAACCTAAACTGTCCTTGCTGCAGTTTAAGCGCATTGCTTCTTGTCCTCTTCTCAGAGGTTAACAACCATATGCATATGTAAATATGCTTAGGTCTTACAGTGATTGGTTCTCTTTAAATACTACAGATGGATGGGATGCACGTGATATATATGTGATTGCATCCAATTGCTTTTCAGAACACCCCACCGTTCTACTTGTATGACCTCATCCCGTTCCTTACTTGATCACTTTACTCGAGTCTCTGCTCTGCCTCTTCTCTGACCTCTCTACTTTTGTCTACACTTGTCCTGCCCTACCTATTTTGAACACTTTCCATGACACAGTTCATTCCCATTCCTTAAACCTCAATAGCACCCCTCCTTTTAGCTGAACTTTCTATAAACTATTTTGTGACCTAGTGTGTTGTGGAATTTCTGTTTTTTAGAAGGGTTTCAATGTTTTTGAGCACGAAAGTTCTAATTTTTATGAACGGAAAAGAAAACCTCCTACAGGTTATTTTTATCATTTTTTCATTGGCATCTATAAAACGTTTTTGGGAAGCTAATAGTTCAGTTTTACCGCAAAGAAAGTATTACTACTAGCCTTCCAAAAGCTGAGGAGATGTCACTCTCTGCTTTGCTGATAAGCTGAATGTAAGAATCATATGGCATTCAATTTCCCAGCTGTAACAACTTCCTTTAACCTCCCTGGATTACCATGGAATTTCTACACTGGATAAATTGCCCAGAACTATCAAGGGTCATCACAAACCCAGCATGGTACCTGCCAATCACTGGTTGTTACTATAGGTGCATGGGTTTGCAGCTGGCAGCTGTTTTTAGACAAGCATCTCCGCTGCTTGCATCTGTAACAGACAACAGACAGCTGGTGCTAGACTGAATGTTTGAGAAGGCTCTCCATCTTCCTCCACATTCATAAACTGAGCAGCTATTTTGGGCTCTAGAGGTTTGCAGTGTCCTTTCTGTCAGGTGATTTGGAAAGTGAGACAGTAATTCAGACTATTTTTGCTTATAAACAAGGTCAATCTTTTCTTCAACTAGCAACAATTCAGGTGGCCATTGCCTTATAACACATTTAACCTAACTGAAATCCCTCTATTAATCCATCAAAGGAGCTCTGTAATGCAGGTGCCTGACTACATTTGAACATGCATATTAACTGAATCAATTGGGTGTGTAAGTAACAATATGTAAGAAATTAACATTCCCAGATAAAGACAGGCATGACACTAATGGAAGTACATGATGGGCTAGGGGAGAATGCCTCCTACCACCAAACAAACTGTAGTGCAGGAGCCCTCTGTAAGATGGCACAATTGTTCAACGACAGTAGTAAGCAAACCAATTTGACAAGATTTATTAGCATTTAAAGGAAATTTAAATTTTCTGGGAAAATTTTTACCATGAAGTAAAAAAAAAAAAAAATTTCCAGTTTTACTAATCATACCTTAGATTAATATTTCAAGAGTTTTAAATACCTAGTTTAGTTTTCACTTGTGCTGTTTACTACCTTCATTTCATTCATCTTGGATAGTGGAGTTAGATTGGTATGTTTCATTTCATGAGAGAGATGGTAGCAACCTCATTAAATTACATTCTACTACAGTATGCTTCTTTTCTCACTCAGGGGATGGGGATGAGGCAAAGCAAACTGCTGAAAGTTTGGAGGGAGGGAGGGAGGAATGAAGAAATCTGCGGTGTACACTTCCCCCCCTTTTGGGTTTGTCTTCTTTCCATTTCCCCTCTACAAATTGTCATCCTCTTATGATTGCCTTGAGAAGCTTACAATCTACATTTAAAAGGTAATGTCCTTATCTTCCTATTTGTCTACAGAGCACAATGGAAACTAGTGACCCTATGTACATAAATTGTTTGTATATATTTTAAAAAAACAAAAATATTAAGGTTTCAAAATTAAGTACTTAAGAGTTAAAAAGATTCAAGATCATGCACATAACCTTAATTCTGCCCCATGTGCACGTGAATGCATTACTTTTGAATTTAATAATCACATATTCTCAAAAAGAAAAGGAGGACTTGTGGCACCTTAGAGACTAACCAATTTATTTGAGCATAAGCTTTCGTGAGCTACAGCTCACTTCGTCGGATGCATAAAGTGGAAAATACACAAAAATACACGAAAGCTTATGCTCAAACAAATTGGCTAGTCTCTAAGGTGCCACAAGTCCTCCCCCTCTCCTTGCGAACACAGACCAACACGGCTGCTACTCTGAAATTAGTCAAAACAGTTTGCTGAATCAAAATGCTCTTTTGATGAATCTGAAAATTTTCACTAAGTTGTAGAGCCTGATGAAATCTTGTTTTGAAAAAAAAAAAATCATTCTGAAAATGTCAGAGCATCACGTTTTGACATGTTTGGAATGAAAAGGTTTGATTTTGTTTCCAAACTATTTTTCATTTTATATATTTAAAAAAAGAGAAATGGATGAAATCAAAATGAAAATGTTTCGAATGGATTGAAATGACACATTTTGATTGACACAGAATGAAGTTTCGAATTTTGCTTTTCAAAAAATTCCAAAATTTCGGCTGTGTCCCAGTTTAGGATGAAATCTCCCCCCAGCAAATGTCAGTGTTTTGCAGGATGGAAAATCCTTTTTCTGACCAGGTCTAATAATCATGATCCTAGGTTTCAGAGTAACAGCCGTGCCAGTCTGCATTCGCAAAAAGAAAGGGAGTACCCGCGGCACCCCAGAGACCAACCAATCCATTTTCTCATATTCTCATATTCATTTCACATATTCTCAAACATACCATACTATTTTAGCTATGCCTGCGTAGCATTTTGCATTGTATTTCCATTCACACATACATATACTATTTTCATTGTCATAAAAGTCTAGCATGCCATTGATTTAGACTTGTATAAAAAAAGTCTTTTTCTGTTAAGTATCTTAATTTAGTCAGCAGCCAAAGACTACACATTTTCCTCCCAGCCAGCTACACAACCTTCTTTTCTTCTGACTTGAAGGACCTAAAGGATGTTAGCAAGGCTCATTTACCTAAGGCTGTAGGAAAAAGTATATTTGAAAATCAGTCCATAAAAATGCAGATTGACAAGCAGTTATAATTAAAATGACATATGCAGCTGCAACTTTGCTATATTCTGATGAGAGCTTAACTATGTATCTTTGGCTTGGTCTATACTAGGAATTTACTTCAGTATAGCTTGTGTCTCTGAGGTGTGAAAAATCCACACCCCTAAGAGATGTAGTTACGCTGATCTGACCCCCCCGGTGTGGACCAGCAAGGTCAACTGAATTCTTCCATCACCCTAGCCACCGAAGAGGGGCGTTACCCATGCTGACGGTAGGCACCTCCTGTTGGTGTAAGTAGTGTCTACTGTGAAGTGCTAAAGTGGTGCAGGTGCAGTGGTGCAGCTCTGCCACTGTAGCATTTGAAGTGGAGACAAGTCCTTAAAGTCACTGAAATAGAGATTTGGGGGGTTTCCTAGGTAAAAAAAAAAATTCTTGAAGTAGAATTGTTTGGTTAGATTGCTTGTAACTTGTCCTGGGACCCACCTAAGAAGAGGAAATTCTTGATTTAGTCTTAAGTGAAGCACAGGATCTGGTCCAGGAGGTGAATATGGCTGAACTGCATAGTAATGGCGAACACAATGTAATTAAGTTTAACATCCTTGTAGGGG
Source organism: Lepidochelys olivacea (assembly GCF_965140295.1). Classification (NCBI taxonomy): domain Eukaryota; kingdom Metazoa; phylum Chordata; order Testudines; family Cheloniidae; genus Lepidochelys; species Lepidochelys olivacea. Next base: position 150,949,681 of record NC_140413.1, read on the forward strand.
CGAAAGTGTCAAGGAATCCCATCACAGTAGCATTTAACTTCAAAAAGGGGAACTACTGAAAACTGAGGAAACTAGTTAAATGGAAATTAAATGGAACAGTTACAAGGGTGAAATGCCTGCAAGCTGCATGGAGACTATTTAAAAAAACACCATAACAGAGGCTCAAACTATATTTATACCCCAAATAATAATTAAAAAAAAAACAGTAAGAAGACCAAAAAAAAATGTTTTCATGGCTAAACAACAGAGTAAAGGTGGAGGTTAGAGGCAAAAAGACACTGTAGAAAAACTGGAAGTCAGATCCAAGTGAGGAAAATAGAAATGAGCATAAGCTCTGGCAAGTCAAGTGTAAATAAAAGTATAACAAGGCAGGCCCAGAAAGAATTTGAAGAGCAACTAGCTAAGGACACAGAAACTGACAGCCCAAAAAAAAAAAAAAGTACAGCAGAAGCAGGAAGCCTGCCTAACAGTCAGTGGGGCCACTGGATGATCAAGGTGCTTAAGAAGCACTCAAGGAAGACAAGGCTGTTTTTTGTTTGTTTGTTTTGTTTTTTTGTTTTTTGTTGTTTTTTTTTCTTTTTTTGGAGTGTTAATGCCAAGCTTTTATTCAATGCCCGTTACAGACTTTGGAGGGGCTGGGTGTTGGGGAAAAAGTTGAATGAATTCTTTGCATCAGTCTCCCCTACAGAGGATGTGGGGAAAATTTCTACACCTGAACCATTCTTTTAGGTGACAGATCCAAGGAAATGTCCCAGCTTGAGGGGTCAGTATTGGAGATTTTGGAATAAATTGATAAATTAAACAGTAATAAGTCACCAGGACCAGATGATGTTCACCCAAGAGTTTTGAAGGAACTCAAATATGAAATTGCAGAACTACTAACTGTGCCATTAACCTAACACTTAAATCACACTCTGTAGAGATGATTGGAGGGTAGCTAATGTAACAGCTGTTTTAAAGAAGGCTCCAGAGACAATCCTAGCAATTACAGGCCAGTAAGTCCAACTTCAGTACCAGGCAAATCGGTTGAAACTACTGTAAAGAACAAAATTATCAGACACATAGATGAACACAATATGTTGAGTCAACACAGCTTTTGTAAAGGGAAATCATGCCTCACCAATCTATGGAACTCTTTGAGGGAGTCAGCAATCATGTTGATATAGTGTACTTGGATTTTCAGACAGCCTTTGACAAGGTCTCTAACCAAAGGCTCTTAAGCAAAGTGTAAGCAGTTAGGAAAGGTCCTCTCGTGGATCAATACCTGGTGAAAAGATCTAATAGTCAGTTTTCGTATTGGAAAAAGGTTACTAGTGGGGTCCTCCAATGATCTGCATTGAGACCAGTGCTGTTCAACATATTCATATATGATCTGGAAAATGGGGTGAACAGTGAGGTGGCAAAACTTGCAGATGATACAAAATTACTCAAGATAGTTAAGCCTGAAGCTGACTGTGAAAAGTGACAAACAGATCTCACAAGACTGGGTGACAAAATGGCAGACGAAATTCAGTGTTTCTAAGTGCAAAGTAATTTACATTGGAAAACATAATCCCAACTATACATACAAAATGATGGAGTCTAAATTAGCTGTTACCACTGAAAAGGTGGTAATGTTAGGAACCATTAGGAAAGGGATAGATAATAAGACTGTAAATATCATGCCAATATGTAAATCCATGATACGGCTACATCTTGAATACTGTGTGCAGTTCTTGTTGCCCTATCTCAAAAAAGATATATTAGAATTGGAAACGGTGCAGAGAAGGGCAACAAAAATGAGAAGGGGTATGGAACAGCTTCCATATAAGGAGTGATTAAAAAGACTGCGGCTGTTTGTTTGGTAAAGAGATGACTAACGGGGGATATGATGGAGGTCTACAAAACCATTAATAGTGTGGAGAAAGTGAAAAGGCAAGTGTTGTTTACCTCTTCACATAACACAAGAACCAGGGGTCACCCAATACAATTAATAGGCAGCATGTTTAAAACAAACAAAGGGAAGTACTGTCACGGAGTCCCCAGGCGATGCTCTCGAACTGCTCCCTACGAAGCCAGACAGGACTCTGGTGAAGTCTCCTCTCTGTGAGCAGACTTTCTGCAGGGCAAGAAGCTCACACCTTATCCCACCACCTAGAGACTTAAGAAATGCCTAGGGAAAACTGAGGCACCCCTACAGTATTCAGAGGAAACATTAAGAACAGTCCCACTTCGTCACAAGTACTACTTCACGTAGTCAACCTGTGGAACTCCTTGCCAGGGGATGTTGTGAAGGCCAAAAGTATAAATAGGTTCAAAAAAGAATTACATACATTCATGGAGGATAGGTCCATCAGTGGCTGTTAGCATGTAACCCCATGCTCCAGGTATTTCTAAATCTCCAAATGTCAGAAGCATCTGGCACTGGCCACTGTCAAAGACTGGATACTGGACTACATGGACCATTCATCTTACCAAGTGTGGCCATTTTTATACTATGAGAACATCCTGTCCCAATCGCTGTATAAGGCAGGTGTGGGCAAACTTTTTGGCCTGAGGGCCACATCGGGGTTGCGAAACGGTATGGGGGGCCGGGTGGGGAAGGCTGTGTCTCCCTAAACAGCCTGGCCCCTGCCTCATCGCACTTCCTGTCCCCTGACTTCCCGCCTCAGAACCCCCGACCCATCCAACCGCCCCTGCTCCTTGTCCCCTGACCGCCCCCTCCTGGGACCCTCGCCCCCTATCCAACCCCTCCTACTCCCTGTCTGCCCTGACCCCTATCCACACCTCTACCCCTGACAGGACCCCCGGGATCCCCAAACCATCCAATCCCCCCCTCCCCACTCCTTGTCCCCTGACTGCCCCCTCCCAGGACTCCCACCCAACCCCACTGTCTCCTGACCCCCTTTGCCCCCCTAACCTCTGCCACATCCAACCATCCCCTGTCCCGACTGTCCCCCAGGACCTCCTGCCCCTTATCCAACCCCCCCGCCCCCTTACCATGCTGCTCAGAGCAGCAGGACAGGCTTATTGGAAAGCCTGGGAGGTAGGAGGGCGCAAGCCGCGCTATACAGCGGCATTGCTGCGGGGGAGGGAGCTCAGGGGCCGAGCAGGACGGTCCCGCGGGCCGTAGTTTGCCCACCCCTGGTATAAGGTGTGGAGGGAGAGATTCCCTCCTGCAAAGTTTAAGCCGTGTAGCTTTTACAGACTAGGCAGTGAATGAAAGGGCTCTGATAAATTTTTCACTGTGCTGCAGTTAGCCATTCACACATGAAGTGCAGCCTTCTGTAGTTTCCCTCCTGTTGAGCCTAGTGAGAGAAGGTCCTTTTCAAAATGTGCTGCGCAGAGTGATTTGTATCAGGTTTGGTCACATCAAACCAATTTTCACAATTAAACTCAGTCTCAGCTAATTGCCAGTGAAAACTATTTCCCTTTTGAAATTTTGGGTTTTTTAACCCCACCTTTTTTTAGTGCCAAAGCAATTTAAAATTAGATCACCATTTTTTATAATGGAGGAATTTTTTCCCCTTACTCTAAACAGATTAATTTTGAGCCAAACTTAGTTAAACAAAGTCCCTCACATTCATAAAGAGTGAAGCCTAGAAATTTCAGCCCAAAAGATGAGTTTCACAAAGCTTATAAACAATAAAAACTGGGGTGGTTTGAATGAAAACTTGAAGTAAGTTTAAATATAGCAGTTCCTGTCACTCCTGCTATAATAAATAAGGTTTCATTTTCAGGTCAGTTTTGACCCAGTCCCCTCAATAACTTCTACATTTAAAAAAAACCTCTTCTGCCTGAAATTTTGCATATGTGATCTCCTGACAGATTTGGGCAGGGAGAGGGTTAGGAGAGGGTCAGAATTTGAAGTTGATTTGTCCAACTGTTTGAAAGGTGTGTCAAAAGACGTATTTTACTTTTGGAAAGTCTTCTAACAATTATTTAATTGTGTATCTAAAACAGCTTGGTATAGGAATTCCAAACTTGTTGCATTCAGTAGGACTCAGGACAAATGCATGTTGAACTGTTTTGTAGTTAATGTAAAAGTTATTTGTTGTTTCTGGGTGCTATCCAAAATCTCCAGAATGGTAATTTTCATGAGGAGTTCTCTATTTTATTCACTCCACAGAAACAGAAGAGGATGCATAACAGAGTTTTTGAGTTCTGCAGGGATTCCTGGAGAGTCTGAAAACATTAAGTTGTACAGGAACTCTCTATATAAGTTTCACTGCACCAAGTTTTTTTTAAAATCTTTCCCCCCAAAAAACCCCTAATCAAGTTCTCAAAGTTCTAAAGCGAGAGGTTATAAACAAATATTAATGTGAATAATAATGCTAGAATACTGTAGTAACCTCAGAAAACAAATACTTAACAGGATGGGAAATTGGACTGTTGTATTAATATAGATGGAATAAAAGTGTCAAAGATTTTAACACGCTCCTATCACTGTCCAACGTTAAACAGCGTTAAACAAGATTTGGGGTTTGGTATACAGAGACCTCAGCCTGCTTAGTACCATGACAAACACAACATTAAAAATTTACTTTAATCATTTATTAAAGATACAGAAAAGAGGGAAAAACAGTTAAAGCATTTGAAATATAAAGTATTAAATAAGGCTTTCATTTTAACAGGATCCCATGTTCCCTTTTCCGTTAGCTGGAGAGTTTTTTCTGTAGAAAGAACTCCCCTTTGTCTCATAGTCTCTTAGATAGTATGAAAGATTGTAGAAAGATTGTATTAACTGTCCTTTTGGGGAAAAGAGAGAAAATGCAGCTTCCGTCTCTGGTGTTGACTGTCACTTGCAACCTCTGCTGGAAAAACACAGGCATAGCACATGGTCTTACCAGCCACTCCGAGAACTGATAAACTTATACCAGCATTGGGCTGTTAAATCATAGCTTTTAGCTGCCTCTCTGGTCACAGGCTCACAGCAGTGTTGCAAAATACACAGTCTTGGCAGCCTAAGCCTGACTCTTATTAAACAGGTTTCAGAGTAGCAGCCATGTTAGTCTGTATTCACAAAAAGAAAAGGAGTACTTGTGGCACCTTACTAACCAATTTATTTGAGCATAAGCTTTCGTGAGCTACAGCTCACTTCATCAGTTGCATCTGATGAAGTGAGCTGTAGCTCATGAAAGCTTATGCTCAAATAAATTGGTTAGTCTCTAAGGTGCCACAAGTCCTCCTTTTCTTATTAAATAGGAGTTAAAAAATTAGAGGAATAGGAAAGAGAAGAAATATGGAAAGGAAGGAAAGACACACAAAGGGGATGATGTGTGTGTGTGTATGTGTCAATCACAAGCCAGATGGTACTCAGGATTTAGCCTGAGCCACTGGAGGTGGTGATGTCATCTTGGGCAGACTCTGGTCAGGACACCTCTTAGGATGAGGATGACAAAAGCATACCAGTGTCATCCAGTGAATCCTGGGGTCCCAGGAAGAGGTGGGCTGGCGGCCATGATGGTAAAACTTACTCCTCTCCCCCTCTTTTCTGTCAGCAGTTATCCCCCTTTGTTTCATCTCCACTCATTTCCCTCCAAATGTATTTTCTTTTTAAGAATCCTGAAAGGGAGTGATGGGTGGAACATTATTTTGTCCATGAATTAGGTCTAATTTTGACCACCAATTTTGGTTCACTGTCTTCTGATTCCGTGCTTTCCTTGTTTACCAGGCATAATTTAATATACTCCTGGAGTTATATCAGGAGGCCTTTTTGTTTGAACTATTTCAGTCTCTGTCTCCATTTTCCACCTGTCAAGGCTGAATCCCCACTCTGGCACTTTGAGTACAGAAGGTGGGGGCCTGCAAGGATTTTAAAAATTAATACTGGCCACTCCAGGCTTGTATTTCATTCCCAAGGTTACAGCTTTTCTCTGACTTTGGCTTGGTAAATGCTGCCACCACCAAATGCAAAAAACCCCATTGAACCTAGGAAGGAGCACTTGTGAATTCCTCCCTGTGGGGTACCCTCAAGCCCTTTCGCCCCCCTCCGGGGAAGAGCTGAGAAAGGAAACAAAGGAAATTAGCTGTTGCCACCAGCTAATTAAACAACACATGCACTAATCGCTTAGGGACACAAAAATCCAATCCAGTTCTTAGAAAAGGTAAAATTTATTAAAAACAAAAAGAAAGGAAATACATTTGGAACTTAGGCTTTTTGGTAGATCTTAAAAGAAACCATTACAAAAATTAAGCATCAAGATAGCTCTCTTGAGGTTCAGCTTAAAGTTTACAAGCAAAACAAAAGCATCTCGGGCTAGCACAGAGGAGATCCACAAGCCAAAATAAAGAAATAAGCCTAATCACGTTTATTTAAATATGCCCTGTCCAATGATTTCTTCTACGTATGGAAGATGAATTTTTATACCTGGTTCAAGACTTACACAGCATTCCTGCTTATAGCATTGCTGCTCCATGTCTCCTTCTCCAGAGAACAACAGACAAAGGGAAAATTTTTCTCCTATTTTAAAAAGTTCTAGCCTTCCCATTGGCTCTTTTGGTAAGGTGGCCACTCCTTTTCTTTTACCAAAGGGCTTGTTAACCCTTTACAGGTAGAGCAAGCAGAGAACAGACCAAGGGGGATTTTACAGCTAACTGGCTGGCTGGGTGTCTATCAAAGGGAGCTACTCTTTCCCCGTCTCCCCCCTTTCATGTATCACACCACCTTTTCCCACCAACATTTATGGTTGTAGGTTATTGTGACACTTTATGAACTTTCACTCACTTTTCACAATTGAGCTCACAATTAGGGTAAATTTGTAGGCCCAGTTATCACAGCAGGACTTCTCATTAAATGTTAGTAAGGAAATGTGTTGTGGATAGGGGTTTACGAGCTACAGCCTAAAAAGATTGAAAAAAGTTGCATAAAATAGGAGTTGTCAGGATAATTTTATGTTATGGTAGGACTTTTGGATGGGCAATTTAATATGGAAGGTGTTCAGATACCACAGCTAAAACCTACATCTCTATCTAGAGTGCTAGGTCAAAGTACCAGAGAACAGTTATGATTAAGGAATCTGTGAAGACCCCAAAACAAGAACCAAAGATCACTAGTTTGGTAAAATCTTGGAAAAAACCCTAGACTAGGTCAGACTAGGCTATTGTTACACAAACACTAAATTTGTTTAAGACATGGTGTGTGGTATAGTACTTCTGCGTCGGTTTACTTTTAAAAAGGGCCTATCAGACACATGCAAATGAGCTGTTGGTGAGGGGGACAGAAGTGTAATAAAAGGCCATTACTCATTTGTTTCTAACTTTCTGTATCTCTACAGCCATTGTTCAGTTTGTTGTTTTGGTTTTGTTTTTTTGGTCAGAATTCTATGTTGTGACAACCATCTGTTTTGCAAATACCTGAAGGGTCACCATTCGGCCTTTCTACTTTGAGTAGGCAGTGAAGGCGAACTAATATAAATGCTATGAAGATACAGTAAATTCAACCCAAATGAAAAGAGGGAGGGTCCCATATTGGTTAAGTGACCTCTCCATCTAGAATTGCCCCTTTGACTTGCCCTACCATAACAGAAGCAGCCCTGATGGGTCCTAAAAGGAATTCCTTCTGCGTCTCAACCAGGATGATGTGGATCCTGCAGGGAGAAAAATAGGAGAGGATCCTCAGGACTCTGACGTGGACACCTGAACTCTATGGGGAAAATTCCTGAAAATATGTCCTATAGAAATCCAGGGAAATAAAAAGTAAATCGGTTCCTTGCTGAAATGGACAATACGAAGGAGTTGAACACCAGGATATCTGACCCGCTTTCAAAATGCAGATTCTGGTTGTGTGGGGGGAATATCATCCACAGTGTAATTACCAGGGTTTCAAAATAATTGTCATAATACATATAATAATAATAAATGTGACAATACATAATATGTATCAAAGGGGAGTAGGGGTTGGAGAAGTTGCTGGAGGAAATGGCTACGAATTTTGCTATGCTCCAGTCCCCTTGAATGGTTGAACTTCCATTGCTACAGCAAACACGCAAATACTATTTCAAACAGATGTGTTAACTTTAACTTCACTTGAAATATACGATACAGTTTATTTAAAGAAAAAGATTCTGGCAAATGCAATAGTAAAAATCAGGTAATTAGGCTGTTTCCTCTTAGATATTCCTAATGTGTAGTTCAGCATATTAGGAGAATGATAATCCCTTGCTTTAAGACTAGCTGAAAAAAACTGCCTATATTTCTCCAAGTCTCTGTTGTGTTTTTTACCTGTGACTATGCGGGGTTCTTTGTGGACAGAGGTTTTAACAGCTTATGCTCCTTTTTAAATGGTCTGAGGAGAGATAGCGGTGATGTGTGAGGGTTCATTAATTATTGCTCTTACCAATGTTTGCACAGGCAGTTGGGATCATAAATGTCAATCTGTCAGAGTGGGATGGGTTCAAAAAAGCCTGATTGAGTTCCTCAAAAGCTGTCATGAAGCTAGAGATTAAACAGATTAATTTCTTTCTTAAAGCAAGCAGCAAGGGAAGGGATTTCCTTTCTCTCCTGCTTCTTTTCCTTCTCTTCCCCCATCCTCTACATTTTCCAAGCACTCACCTCTCTGCTGCCCTCACAGTCCCCTGGCAATGTCAGGAAAGAGCCACAGTGATTGTTAGTGAAGCCATGTATGCGCAGTCTGCAAACTCTGCTGTGGAAGGAGAGTGACTGGAAGACTGGGATTCAGTTCTGACAGTCCTGGCATGATTTATTTGGAAATTACAAGCTGGAGAACATAAGTAACGAAGACAAGATCTGTGACAGTAAGGAACAAATGTGAGTTTCTGTTAGAGACCAAACAGAATTTTTAAGAACATTGCTCTATTTGTTTTTCTACTCAACTCTCCAATTTAAAACTTGCTCTACTAAATTACCAATCTTCTCTCACTTTCAAATGAGTCTGACAGAGAAGCTACAATTAGAAGAATCTGCATCCTTAGAGGTAGATTAGAAAAATCCAAATTTCCCATCTCTAAATGTGGAGTTGCAGTTAGTGAAAATGGACGACAGAGTGATGTGTTCCTCTGTAGAGGAGACTCCTCATGAAACCTTGGGATAGCTCAATTATTTAATTTTGCCTTCCTTCACGAGAATAAGGTTTTGTATTCTTACACCTGCAATTAAGAAACGGAAAGCTCTCTCCTCCCTTTCTCTACCAGGCTGTGTTAGAAGTAGAAAAGAATTGACCTCCAGAATGAACATGAAAACTTACTATTTTGTTTTTTAAACACCCTTGTCTGTTGGTCACATGCCACCTTGTTTTGTAAGAACATGTCAACACCTGAAAGCATCCACTTTGTTGTAGCCCTTCTTGATTGTTTAATTGCTTTAATTAGAATTGACTCTTGACTTCAGTGGCTTCATCAGTTTTATCCAGTTTCTGCAGCTCCTCTAACATGCTGTTGAACGTACTTGTGTCTTGCATTTCACTATCCTGTCACTAAAACTATACGTAAACTATTTCCATTCATTGTCTGCTCCCTATACTTTACTGATGCAAGATTTCAAGTACGTGTTTTACTTTAATCTTTTGGAAGGCAGGGTGATCTGGGGGAATGAACACCAAGTTGAGTCACGGTTCTGAATTCTAATGTCAACTCTTCCACTGACTGTGTGGGCAAGTCATTATCTCCCTGCCTCAGTTTCCTCATCCATAAAGTGGGGATAGTGCTTCCCTGCATTGCAGTTTGTCGTGAGGGTTAGTTAGTTTTTGCACAGTACTTGAGCATGTAATACTCAATATAATTTCTAAGTAATCAGATAACTGAGAAACGGGCTACTGTCCTTTAAAATTAGGCTAAGCAACCTCTCTGTAGTCTAACAAAATAGTGTTTAAACCAAGCAAGCCAGGAAGATATGGGCATCTAAAAGGCTTTATTTCTAAATCTTCTCTCATTTCTATTATGAGCCATCTTCTCTATATATTTGATTAGTCATTTATTAATCAACAGGAAATGTGTAATTTAATATTTGGATGTAGTTAATTATACAGTTGCAAGCCTGACCCTGGGCAGCTGTTTATCTAATTTAGGGGGAGCCTTTCCACAGGATTTGGCTATATTAACTAAATTGGATACTGCTTGGCACATGGATTTACATTTCTCATGGAGACTTCATAATAAACCAGTAGGCCACTGTTTGTTCCATTAACTTAATTTAAAATGCAAAATTGACTGTTGAGAAGAACCAGAATGGCTTATTTTTCTCAGAGCAAAGATATGTGTGAGGTTAACCATTTGGGAACAGCAGTGTCGAATGTTGCTTTGAGTGATGAATCCTGGCAAGTAGGATAGTTCCTGTTATCCCCAACTGTTTAGCCGTGAAGAGGTGTACTGTAGTAGGCTTCATTATTAAACACAGCATGAACTGGGCTACTGTTCCTGTGGAAAGGAGTACTCCTAGCACATCAGGTGTATGTTACCCTCAGAATCCAGTATGCCCAGCCTAATATCATTAGGTATAGTGAAGACAGTGGAATTGATGCAGGTCTGCTGCTCAGGAGTCTGGCTTAGTTAGGATTCTTGGAGCCTGTTCAAAGAGCCTTTGTCATGGAACTTCTCCTACATTGCTGCATAGAGGTGGTTTGAGGTAAAATGGTGCCATTCGATCCATAACGACAAAGATCCATATACTCCTGAGGGTATTCTGCGCCAAAAAATTAAAAATTCTGCACACAGTATTTTAAAATTCTGCAAAACTCTGCAGATTTTATTTATCAAATAAATATGGAGGCTCCAGCATGGTAGTGGGGTAATGGTACACTGCAGGGGGATTCAGGTGAAGGTAGTTGGGGCTAAGGGGGGGGTAGGGGTCTGGGTTTGGGGTGGGAGATAGAGCTCGGCAGGGGGGTCTGGGTGTGGGGGCCTCATTGGGGTGGGGATCTGGGTGTGGGGGACTCGTCAGGGTGGTCCAGGTGCAGTGGGAGTGGGGCTTATCGGGTGGGGCGAGTGTTCGAGTGCGGGGCGGTGAGGCTCAGCGGGAGAGTCATGAGGGGGTCTGCATGCATGGGGGTTGGGCGGATGGGGGAGCAGCTCCCTGTACAGGGATCCCTCCCCCTGCAGCTGAGGAGTGATGGGCGCAGGAAGCGGGGGAAGGGGTTGCGGGGGGGAGTTGGCAGAGCTTTCTGCAGCTGTGGGTAAAATCTGGGGGTGGGTCTGACCTGCTCCTGGATTCCATGCCGGGGAAGAGGAAGTCTCTTCCTCCCCAGCCCAGCCAAGACTAGCAGCTGAGCCTGGCGCAGGGTAGGTGCCACCAGCCAGGTCTTCCCCAGTCCCACTCCCTACCCCACAATGATTTACCTCTCTGCCAGCTGTCCTGGGCACCCAAAACATACTGCTGAAAAGGGTCTCATGACTGCTCTTGTGGTTTCCCTTTGCTTCTTGGATTTTTTTAATAACCTTATTCCCCTTGTAGTATCATTAGAAGAACAAATCTGTTGGGCAGCTGAGTGTGTGGGCATTATAGTGTTGGCGGGGGAGGGATTATAAACTAACCTTTTTTTGCATGTTAATTTAGTGTAATGTCAATGTGGGGACTTCCTTGATGTCTTTCCCCCCACTATATTGATAAAAATGCACTTGAGTATTCTTAATTTGTCAGTGCACACTAGGGAACTTTTAGGTGACACCAGCAGGGTCTACACAAGCCAGTGAGTGTTGAACACATTGGTGCACTTTAGAATTCATGCTCCTCTAGTGCGCATTGCTATACCATGTAGACAAGCCCTAAGTTTACCATGGGGGTGGGAGGTTGTATATATGTGTACACAAAAGCACCACTTTCTGTTCAGATTTCATTTTTCTTATAAAGATCAGAAAAAAGGATTTATAATATATTTTGGTAAAATCTGATTAGAAAACCGCAATAGAAACAACCGCCTTCCTCTGTAGCATGGGGCACGGGTCACTTGCTGGAGGATTCTCTGCTCCTTGAAGTCTGTAAACTACTATTTGAGGACAATAGCACAGATATAGGTGTGAGGTTTTTTGCAGGAGTGGTGGGTGAAATTCTGTGGCCTGTGTTGTGCAGGAGGTCAGACTAGATGATCATAATGGTCCCTTCTGACCTAAATATCTATGAATCTATGAATCCCTGTCAGAAAGTCATTTTTCTGCGGAAAAGCAATGAAATCTGCGGGGAATATAAATTCCGCACATGCACAGTGGCGCAGAATTCCCCCACGAGTAAGCATCCATTTCTCCATCTTCCCTGCTAGATTCTGTCATGGCCTCCTTCCTTGTGGTATCTGAGTGCCCAGAGAGCACTTGTTTGTTTTTGTTTGTTTATAACTTAAGCACCAGTCATCTATACAAAACAGATTAAAAAGACTGATACAGAAAAACAGATGCATTTAGAAATCCAGAAGGAATCGATTTAGGTAAACTTATTTAAATGTAATAAGTCATTCATTTGTGGGCCTCACAAAAGTGAATCTTTTGGTGGGATATGAATGAGCTGTAGGTTCCCTGTATACTGGTCTAGGAGGCAGGCACCTATGGATACTACACACAGAGCAGCATTTGAGGGCAAGAAAATAGAGCAGTTTAAATTGTATATGGTGGACAAGATGGGAAGTCATTGGTGCAAGTCAGAAGTGGGGTGAGATGGTCTAATTAGATGAGAGAACTTTGGCTAATGCATTTTGGACAGATTGGCTGGGAAGAGGCGCAATATGGAAAATAACAAGGGTGTGGATAACTGTTTACGCTGTTGTGCTAATCCTGTAGTGGCTTTGTTACTTGGGTAATGATTCGCTTCCTCACCCCTTTACAGGGTGTTCTGGCAAGCACAGGGCACTGAATTTGGTCCTAAAAATATTCTTGCTGATGAAAACTTTATTTTAAAAACTGGTTCAGCTCACACAAATTAAACACATTTTCCGTCATCATAGTGAACCCACAATAGCATTTTAAAATAAAGCTGTTTACAGGGCCAGGGTCCTGCCAGGAAGCATTGTTTGTTCTATCTTGTTGAATGTATGTTTTTACAATTGGTGTCGCTACAGTAAGATGGATTTTTCTCAGACCCCATCCTACACTAGGATGTTGACCCATTTCAACACTGGCTTTCAGCAGTGGATCTACTTGAAATAGTACTGCAGACAGTTTGATTTGTAGTGTAGATGGGACAAAACCACTTTCAGGAAGTTATTGAGACTTGGTTCTGCTGCAACAGCACTGTTGAATTAGGGTCCCCCGCCCCCTTATTGCAGGCCTGTAATGTTACAGCAGAGCTGCTGTTCAAAATATTGTCCACTTAATGTACCTTTTTGGAAACAAAAGCCTTTTGTTCCTGTGCAGGGAAAGGTTAACTTCTGAGGAGGTGGATGTTGTATCAAGGGGGACTGTGGTTGCAGAAATGAAATGGAAGAAGAAAGATTTGATTTTTGTTTTAAATATTATATTGTTTCTAGGCCTGGGGGTGGGGGAGAAAGGGTACCTCAGAATCTGACAATATTGGGAGACCGTGGTGTCTGGGAACGCCTGTTCTCTCCGAATCCTGGATTCCCAACAGAGGATTTTCTCCTGCACTCTCTCACCTAAAACAAATGCTTACCTAACCTTTTTAGCCTGAAGGAAGTTGGTAGTGTGAAGAGCATCCCACAGGCAAGATGGCAGGTTTGAGAGTGGGATCCATTCATCCTGGACTTTTCTATAGTGCCAATCGCTGTGGTCTGACAAAATGTCATGTGCAGACAATTAATTAGCTTCTCATTCTTATGACAGATACACTAACAACTGAAGCATCTGCGGATTTACATCCTCTAAGAGTAGCACGCTTTCTTATAAGAGGAAATGTATATGAAAAAGGTTATTAATGGAAGTAGTGTTGTGCCTAGTTTAGAGAGAGAATCCAGGAGTACTTTGAATCTATAGCATCCATGGGGTTAGTTTATCTTGGTGATGTGTAATCGTTTACATTTAGATTGTTATCCTTGTAGAGAAAGGGAGGCACAGTATGATGCTTTTGTATTCCGCCTTCAGTTTTCAGAACTGTAGCTAGCAGGCTGTGCCTTAAAGCCTCTGTTCTATCCAGCCAGGAAATAGGCTGAACTCGCTTTCAGTTGGCTTTCATCAGAAGCCTCGTTCAGTTGGTTTGTATAGGGGGAATAAAGTCATGTAGGAGAAACTAAATGAAGCTTACAGTTGTTTAGGATGGTGTGCGTGCTACATGTGTCTGTGTACAACTAAGCTGTGGCCGGGAGGAGTTATCCAGTTTATTTGATTTTCAGTATTGTGAGCCAGGAGGGGTCCTTGTAGGGAACAAAGATAATTGCTCCCTTAGTTGGTGCCTGTTTTGACTGCTGAAGAATGTATATATGCAATAGAACAGGAAGGAACATAATCCTTGCAAGTGACCCCAGATGCAAGTAATAGACCGTTAATCTTTCTAGAACAGGACCTCAAAAAGGAGGTTCTAACATTTCCCCCAAATGTTTGTTCTGAATATTACAGATTCACAGTCAGAGAGCGAGGCTTCTCCTGTGAAACGGCCACGGCTACTGGAGGACAGTAATGACAGGCCTGAGGAAACCAGTCGATCCAAACAGAAGAGCAGACGCAGGTGCTTCCAGTGCCAAACAAAACTGGAGCTAGTACAGCAGGAATTGGGATCATGTCGCTGTGGTAAGTACTGGTTGTCAATACTGTTAAAATTAAGCTTTCTGACAGAATGACATTAGGTACCGTTGCACGGATGGGAAAATGTAGCAGTCCTATTCAGACCTTTTAAAGATAAATTTGAGAGAGAGGATCTAGCTTTCATTGGTGGCAAAAATTACAGTTAATACTGTCAGATCAATTTCCACTAATGCTCTGTCCTTATGTAGAGCCTTCTACCAAAGGAGCTCAAACCATTTAACACGCATAAATGAATGTAGCTTCATAACTCCCTGTGAGGTGGATGAATGTTATGCCCACTTTACAGCTGAAGAAGCTTGAAGCACAGAGAAGGTCAGTTGACTTGGTGAAGATCACACAAAAGTCTGCTGCAGAACCTGGAGCAGAAACACAGGTCTTCCTCTGTCCTGTATGTAAATTACAAGACAGTCCTTTCTCCCTATGTAAGAATCCTATCTTTAGATGGGTCTGTAACTTTCCAAAAAACCACCCCTTTCCTTTGTGCTGAACGTTTCTATTCTTGATGTCATCCCAAAGGAGACTGTTCCATAAGTTGAGGAAACTGTTCAGCTATTTGAGGTTTTTTCAGGGTGGATGCTATTGCCTATGCTGACCACTAGCTTGTCTCATTCAGACTACTCTAAATCTATTGGATTTTGGAACTTGTATTATTACATGGACAAGTGATGAATGCGATAGACACCATGGGAGAAATTGTCTCATCCACACAAATACAATTGTATTTGTTGTAATCAATTTGCAATACACTCATTAGACGTGGTTACAACAAACACATGGTACTTTTATTTGCATAGTAATTTTTTTCATAACACAATCATGTATCAACTAAGTTTGTGCTTCCTGCATACCACACTTCCTAATCCTGTTGATGTTTATACATTTGGTGAAGTTTGCTACTTGTTTCATGATGCCTCACTACAGTAATTGAGTGCTCAGAGGACTTGTAAACACAATGACACCTGTGGCATTTGGACCAATGCACTCTGGGATGTCCTACTACACAGAACTGAGAGGAAGTATTGTCCGAGCATAGTTAGGGGGTCCTATCTTCAATATGAAATGTCTCCTGGAAGTAAGTGCTACAAAGACAACCCTGTACGGCCTAGAACTCTGGTAAGGATGAAACATGTTTAACTCCCTGGTATTGGGTATTGACCATAGATGTGTACAGAAACTACATGGAAAATCAGACAAGCCACTAACTGCTTATAAAATCAAAATTTATGGTGTAGAGATTTTAATGGAAGCTGATTGAAAACGCAGTTCTGGACAAGCACAGTAAGGCATCTGGTGAGATTTTCAGCAAACTACTGCAGCCCTGCTCTCTGTGACATAGCTTGGTACAGTTTCTCTTCCCAGCATGATGGATGCAGAAGCTGCAGCTCTTAGGCTGCATTTGTCACAATTTGAATGAGGGAGTTTGTAAATGCCTGTCTGAAATACACACAGAAAAATCCTCCCTAACATCAAGGTCAAGAGAATTTTGCAAGTATAAAAATAAGTGGATTGTGTAATTTTAGAATCAGCAATTTTTGCTGTATTCTGCAAATTCTAAACTTCCATTTAAAAATAAGTTCTCATATGAAGATAAAGCCATCACACTGGCAATCAACATACTGTTGCCCTATCACTGCTAGTTTGGTAGAAAAGTATTTCCATCCAAACAATAGAAACTGCAAATGTGAAAATGTACACCTCCCCCACTATGGATAAGTCAGTGGTAGAGATTTTATTGTCTAAGCCAGTGGTTCTTAACCAGTGGCAGTATACCTCTGGGATTATGCAGAGGTTTTCCGGGGGGTGCATCAGCTCATCTAGATCTTTGCCTAGTTTTGCTACAGGCTACATAAAAAGCACTAGCAAAGTCAGTACAAACTAAAATTTCATAAGGACAATGGCATGTGTATATTGCTCTATATACTATACACTGAAATGTAAGTAGAATATTTAACTTCCAGCTGGAGGATTTATAATCATGGTTAAAATGAGAAAACAAGCAACTTTTCAGTAATCGTGTGCTGTGACACTTTTGTATTTTGATGTCTGATTTTGTAAGCAAGTAGTTTTTAAGTGAGATGAAACTTGGGGGTTCACAAGACAAATCAGACTCCTGAAAGGGGTACAGAAGTCTGGAAGGGTTGAGAGCCACAGTATAAGCATCTTTGCACTGTCTGGTTAAACAAAAGCGGCAATTAGATGCCAAAATAAAAAAAAATTGCAACATAAGCGACAATGAAGTTAAAAATGGTATTTTTTTAAAAAAAAGATCCTTCCCTTAGTTAGTAGCTTCATGTTATTAAAATTGATAAGTATTTAAATCAAAGGCCTTGTCTATATACAGATTTTGTACCAGTATAACTATTTCAGATAGGGATGTAGTTTTTTTTACTGAAACAGTTACGTTGGCACAGTGTTCTCTGACTGGTTTTTGAATGTTATAATTCTTGACTTCTGATTTGTTTCCATTTATTCTTTTACGTAGAGACTGTCCGGTTTGACCAATGTACATGGCACATGATGGCATATATCACATTGGTAGATGTACAGGTGAATGAGCCTCTGATAGTGTGGCTGATGTGATTAGTTCCTATGATGGTTTCCCCTGGAGAGAGATGTGGACAGAGGTGGCAACGGGCTTTGTTGCAAGGATAGGTTCCTGGGTTAGTGTTTTTGTTGTGTGGTATGTGGTTGTTGGTGAGTGTTTGCTTCAGAGACCGGACAGTCTCTACTTAAAAGAATAAATGGACACAAAATCAGACATCAAGAATTATAACATTCAAAAACCCGTTGGAGAACACTTCAGTCTCCCTGGTCACTCGATTACAGACCTAAAAGTTGCAATATTACAACAAAAAAACTTCAAAAACAGACTCCGAGAGACTGCTGAATTGGAATTAATTTGCAAACTGGACACCATTAAATTAGGCTTGAATAAAGACTGGGAGTGGATGGGTCATTACACAAAGTAAAACTATTTCCCCATGACAGGTTTCAGAGTAGCAGCCGTGTTAGTCTGTATTCACAAAAAGAAAAGGAGTACTTGTGGCACCTTAGAGACTAACAAATTTATTTGAGCATAAGCTTTCGTGAGCTACAGCTCACTTCATCGGATGCATTCAGTGGAAAATACTGAAATTCCACTGAATGCATCCAATGAAGTGAGCTGTAGCTCATGAAAGCTTATGCTCAAATAAATTTGTTAGTCTCTAAGGTGCCACAATTACTCCTTTTCTATTTCCCCATGCTTATTTCCCTCCCCTACTGTTACTCTCACCTTCTTGTCAACTGTTAGAAATGGGCCATCCTGATTATCACTACAAAAAGTTTTTTCTCCCACTGATAATAGCTCACCTTAATTGATCACTCTTGTTACAGTGTGTATGGCAACACCCATTTTTTCATGTTCTCTGTGTATATATATCTTCCTACTGTATTTTCCACTGCTTGCATCCGATGAAGTGGGTTTTAGTCCACGAAAGCTTATGCTCAAATAAATTTGTTAGTCTCTAAGATGTCACAAGTCCTCCTCGTTCTTTTTGGTGATACAAACTAACACAGCTACCACTCTGAAACCTATACCAAAAGAAGCAGCAAGGGTACAGTCTCCAAAAGCAGCTTAACATTTCTTCAACATTTACAAGTTGTCTTTTTCCCATAGTCACCTGCCCCAGCACTAGAATTAACACTAAACATGAGAGAGAGAGGTAACTGGAATATGCATGCCTTTTCTTTGAATTTGGGTGTTTCGTATTTTGTTGCCAATATTTTTTTAAAGAAAATTCTCCCAAAACGTTTGTTTTTTCTCTGGAAGGGTAGCATTAACAATGAACCCTCAAGAGACAACTCCTCCGAAACAAGGTGCCTGTGGTTTTTCTTTTGTGGTTACTGCATTTCCACTCGGATAACCCATGTGCTAGGGAGAGGATTTGTAATATTTGATTAGGCCATTGTTTCATCGACTTGGGTATGCTGCCTCCAGCAGACTTGTTTGCATGAAGATCTGATGCAATACTGCCTGCTATTATCGGGCATGCACTGAGCAGTCAGATGAGCTGTATATGCAGTGATCTTTCCCCATCTACCCTGAAGTTCTGAAGCGAGCTGTGTCTATTTCTGAATATTTCATCCACTGAATGACTGTCTAGAAGCTCATTAGATAATGCTGTATGCTAAGCAAACACCTCTGCAACCCATTACCTCATGCAGATTTCACAAATGTGTCTTTCACAGTCTGCCATACCCATGAACTTACGCTCTCAGAGTAACATTATTGCAATGTTTACATTCTGAACAATGCATGGCTTTACTTTAAGCAGTTTCTGGTGGTTTACAAATGCTTGTAAAATGCAGTTTTTGCATTAGCTTAGAGCTTATATGGCCTTGCTTACCAGTGTCATCTGAACTAGATATCCAGAGCTTACACCATAGTTTTACAGTTTCCAAGTCCTAACGATATGATGCTTCAAGCCTGTTACACCTCTCCAGGTGTAATCACTCTCCTGCAGGACACTGCACTTCAGAGAACTGGGGCCAGACATGCCCTTTATATTGCTCCATTGCTCCCACTGCCTCTCAGATAGCCAGGCATTACCATGGATCCCATTTCATTGACACTACATGGAACTTGAGACAAATTTAACAGTGTGGTAGTGTTTTAGGGGTGGGGGGGAGGGAAACAATTTACTACTGAGAAGGGAATCCCAATAAAGATACTTTAAGCTCAAACACAACATTTCTCAGCTGTAGAAATATTGTTTTTTACATGTTCACAATCTTTTTTCATTCCCCTTTCCCTCTGTACAGCTTATTAACTGCTGACAGGAAATTCACAGCTCATAAATAATGCTTAAGAGCCATTGCTATATAAATTGAATGTGTTATGAATTGTGATGGGCCTTTTTGTAGCACTCTGTGCCTAAAGCAGGAAGAACAGAGGATGTCATTTTCATTAATTTCTAATGAGGTGCCAATTAAAGGCAAGGAAGGCGCTTAGAAGGGAAGAGTTACAGAGCTCCCCTGAATCCTCTACCCTGGGGCTGTCATATGAACACACTGCCAAGCTTTCTCTGAAAATTCCATTAAATTACAACCTCATCCAGAGTGCACACAGACAAATTCCGCTTCCCTTTGATCTTCAAAAGAGCAATTTGTAAGATGAGTTCTGAGCTTTCTCTCACAGTGAACTGGAAGAGGTGATAGGAATTGTTAATTGCCAATGCACTTTGCAAGCTTCAGTGAGGAGGCGAAATTTGAAAATGACTTCTCATTCTGTGCCTCTCTGACTGGATAACCTTTAAATTAACAATATCTGAGTAACACCAGTTTCCTATGAAACCTTTCTAGAAGCCAGTTACACCAGGCATGTGTTCAGACAGATGAATCTAGCACTGTGTGAATCCTTGAATGGTTTAGTTTCCCATGATGGATAATGATTGCATAAAAATACTGTTACTTAATATCTGGTTCAGTGGGCAAGTAGATCAGCTATTACGTTAAGAACCTTATCTCCCAAAGTGTATTTTAATATAAGCTTTCTGCCAAGAGTGTAAGCAACACAGAATTGAGCAGTGGGTCATGTCTGCTTTGCAAATCAAACTGCCAATTCAGTAGGAATGGTGAGCAAGGTTGCCAACCATGAGCAAACTTGTTGACTAAAATTAGAGACAGTAAAGTTGTCAGTAAAAATGGCAACATAACGTTGAGAGTTCTTCCTTTTTCCAATGTAAATTTCCCAACTGATTATTTGTAGAATGGATTCACAGGCTTTTCATTAATGATTTGATAAGATATATGTGGCCATTAACTGAAGCTGTACACATTTTCAAAAATACATTGAAATTATAATAATCTAAATTATGGAAGCTGTTTGCATAGAAAATATTGCTTAATTTTATGACCATATTTCTCCACACAGCAGATGAATATTTACAACTAGTAAACTGTTTAGTCACAAAAAATTGATTCCTGGTATCAGTTGATTTTTAAAGTCAAACCATAAAAGCCCGTCAAGGTCTTTGTTAACAGTGTTAAATTTACAGTGGTTTTCTGGAGTGGTATAAAATCACAGGAACTGTGAGCTGAGCTTCTCTCTCTGTATTAAAAATCTCATATAAGACTTAAGGGGATGGCTTAGGGGATTGGCAGTAATGGGATTTCCCCTCTTTCACCATTTCAAATCCAGTCTTGGTCAGCAGTTACAGAAAAATTACTACCATCCGCTGGCTGTTCTGTGGTCCCTATGTGAAATGAATTAGTGCTCAGTATTCAGTTCCTAGTGGACATACATGTTCATATCCCAAACCCTTCCTCCCCCCATAACAACCGTCTTTCATTGGCATTCTGTTAGCAGTCCATGCAGAAGCTGTTACTGAATGGCAGCTGAGACTGAGCTTCCCTTTAGCCCCTCGTGATGGTCTGTCAGACTAGTACTGCTGTTGCCTGTCCAATATCTTTTCTGTCAATAGGTGTCTTTAGTCTCCCTGACTGTCAATCCAGAACCTAGCCTTAAAATGGGGGCAGAGAGAGGGAAGAAATGTGAAAACCTTCCATTTAAGGCCCCGTCTATGTTTAACAATAACCATGAGTAAGCACTATTTTGAAACAATGTAGAGCAGTCATATAGAAGTAGTTTCTGTCCACAAAATTGAGAAAAAGACACGTTATAACCATTAGGACCTCTGTTATAATCCGTATCAAGGTAAAACATGGCTCCTTCCCATGGTTATAACATGTTTTTTCTGACTTCACAGAGGAGAGAAGATACCTTTTAAAATGTGCCTGAGTTACAATGGTTTCACAGTGTTTAAACAATTATTTTTGTAGTGTACTTGAGACAATATGGCAGGTATTGTATTCTGAGATATAAATCTAGAATGAAAACTGGCCCAAAGAGTAATGAGTTCTCTGGACTGCCAGGGTAGAGATTCAGCAGTGACTCGCAAATTCAGTGTCTGATGGCAAAAGCTAAATGTACTTTGTCATTCAAGTGCAACCTTACTTCTGTGTGGCACTGGCAAGTTAAAGTCTGATAACTGACTTGTGGGTTTTAGAGTGATAGGATTATAAAAGCCAGGAAAGTAGAGCGCACATAGAGGTACACTACCCCTTTAAAAAACAACCAATCAACCAAAAAAAGAATGCACATCAGTTTTGCTTTTGGCATGCTTCATGTGATTATGAATCTGTCCACTTTTTGCTTCATAGACTCTGTCACTCTTGTTGTCTGTCAGAATCTGGATTATCCATTTAAACACTGGGCTAGAAGAATGTGTATTTAGCCCCAAACTGATAAATCATGTATGCAGCCAGGTGCAAACTTCTTCTGGGGATGCTACCACAGTAGAAAAGTAAACATCTTTCTGATGACCTGTTTAGGGCTCTTCTCACGGTAGTACTGGTGTAATTGAGGTAGGAAATAGGTAGTATGCACACAGACTAAAAGATGATGTGATTCTGGTAATAATTTAAAAAAAAAAAAAAGACCATTACTTGTATTTTACCTACTCAGCAGGAGAGGTAATGTAGTGATCTTGAACATAGGAAAGGTAGGTGAGACCTTCTAATTTCAACTCTGACACTGGATCCTTTTGTGGCTTTAGGTAAGTCACTTACTCAGTCTGACTCATTTGCCTTGTCTGAAAAATTAGAGTTTCCAGGCTCCTTGCCACAGAGCTGGGAGCCCTGGATCCTAAACTCTGAGGCTTCTGGCTCAGCCATTGGCTCCCAGGGGTTTCTAGACTCTCAGTTCCTTATCAGTCCACTAAGGCTGATAGGATGCCAGGAACTGAGAAGCCCTGGGAGCCATAGCTGAGCAGGGAGCTTAAGAGTTTGGGCTCAGGCATGTGTGTGATCTTGGTCTTATCGGTCACATCCTGAACCAGCAAGGGTTGGAAGTACTGTGTAAATTCAGCTTGCTTCTCAGGGAGGGGAAGAAAGTGATCTTTCATCACTCTACAGCTCTTTTTGCATACCTTTCCAGCACAAGTGGGCTTCTGAATGGAACTCCATCCAGCCTTCTTCTGCCAGAAGAAAGAGGTTACTATGACATGGATCCCTGAAGTAGGAGGCAGGAGGGAAAATCAAAGTGGCACTTGGAGCCCTCTAAGTGGGAGAGGGAAACAGAACATAAAATAGATTACACTGAGTTTTCAGCCTAAATTTAGAGCTTTTTGTCTCAAATGGTTTGGTCAGCAGCTCTGACTATTGTCAGGGGATTAATCAATTTACAGCAACAGCTGTAGACAGCTATTTAAATCCAGGGCATAAATAATCTAATTGAGAAAATGTGTTGCAAGTTAAAGCACTGGAGTCCTGATAGGCATGTGAAGGTTTAAGGTCAAAATACCTGGAGCCACATAAATGCCCTGGATTTATGCAGCTTGCACATTGCCTCAGCATGGAATCTTGTCATGATTTATTCTGGCTCTTTAATAGCCTTATCTGACTTCCATTTTCATTGGTTTGAAAAAAACAGAAGGTACACATACTTTATCAGATCACTTAGTATTGCTTGCTTGTTTTAATTAAATTATTGGATACACTTTGGCTTTTAATTGAATCCTCAACTTTTGGGAGGAGTGTATTAGTAGAGATTAACTTGGTGTGCAGAGACTTTGAGAAGTATGAATACTAAACCAGAGTCCGTGCAAAGTATGAAATGTTCTACACCCAAGAAGCCTTACACTTAATGCCCCAACACAGATGCTCGGGTGGCTGTATCCCATCCACTTTACCTTTCTCAAGAGATATCAAAGCCTTTGGCACATAGTGATTGCTACTCTATATGGGGCACAGACCCCTGGAATATTAGAGCACTACCAATTCAGTCATAGACTTTAAGGACAGACGGGACCACCAGATTGTCTAGATTGACCTCCTGTATAACACAAGCCACCAACACCATCCAGCACCCGCACAGTAAACCCAACAACCAAAATTAGAGCCCGTAGGAAGCTAAACTATTATGTGCCTCAGGCAAAGAATGGGAGGGATCAAGGTGTACCAGTGCCCAAGGACCCCGCAATGGTAGGGAAATAAATGAGAGATACATGCCAGGATTGTTTGGTAGACTTGCACCCATATGCTGCAGAGGAAGGCAAAAAGCCCCAAGGATTCTCCCCCAATCTGGGAGGAAATTCCTTCCCAACCCCACATACAGTGGTCAGTTAGGTGCTGAGCATGTTAGCAAGAACCAGCCTGCCAAGCACATCTAAGAGAGAGAATGCTTGGTGCTACCTCCGAGCCCTGGCCCTCCCCAACGTTTCACAAGGAGATTTTTTTTTTAAATCCCCCAATGTATAAATTTCTTCATGACCCCCTGCTGGGGTGGCCAGATGAAACCCTGAAAGATGCGCTTTTAGGAACATAAACCAGAAGTGAGCCCCAGGGCTGCTGAGCTCTGTCCCCTTCCATGACAAGCAAACCTGTCATACAATTGCACTCATGAATTTGACCTGTTCTCTCTCAATACCAAGTTTTGCCCCCACAACTTCTTTTGTGGGCTGTTCCAGAACCTGACCCCTTTGAGGGTTAGAAACCTTCTTCTAAATTCCAGCCTTAATTTGTCCATGGCCAGTTTATATCCATTTGTTCTTGTGCCAACATTGTCCTTTAGCTTCAATAGCTCTTCACTCTCCCTGGCTTTTACCACCCAATGTACTTATAGAGAGCAATAATATCCCCGCTCAGCCATCTTCCAAGCTCCTTTCATAAGAAAGGATCTCCATTCCCCTTAGTATTCTCATAACTTTTCTCTGCACCTGTTCCAGTTTGAATTCAACTTTCTTGAACATGGATGACCAGAATTGTACACAATATTCCAAATGAATTTTTACTAGTGCCTTGTACAATGGCATTAATACTTGAGATGCCTCATTGCATTAGCCTTTTTCATAGTCACAGCACAGAGGTGATTATAGTCATCCTGAGATCGACCCACCTACCCAGGTCTCTCTCCTCCTTTGTTGCTTCCAACTGATGAGTCCCCAGTGTGTAGCAGAAATACCTATCAGACCCTAAATGCCTGACCTTGCACTTCATACTATTGAATTTCATCCCGTTTATGTCACTCCAGATCATCAAATCCTCCTCTGCATTGACGATGCCCCCAACTAACTTGTATCATCAGCAAATTTCATTAGCACACTCCTACTTTTTGTGTCCAGATCATTAATAAAAAATATTGAAAAGGATTGGTCCCTCAACATATCCTTGGGGAACTCCACTAGTAATCTCCCTCCAGTCTAATAACTGACCTTTCAGTACAACCCAATTACATTCTCCCCTTCAGTTTGTTCCTTATCCACCTTACAATTCTTATACTGATCTCTACCTTCCCTAATTCGCCTAATAATTTCCCATGTGGTACCTTGTAAAATGCTTTACTGAAGCCCAAGTATATTAGATCTACTGTACTCCCTTATCTAAAAAATCAGTTATTTTCTCAAATAACTGGCATGATCTACTTCCAGCAAACGCATGTTGCTTTATATCCCCTTTACCATTTATCTCCATGCTTTCCTTCACCATTTGTTCTAAAACCTTGCATATTACTGAGATCAGACTAACAGGTTTGTAATTGCCCAGATCACTTTTCCCCCCTTTCTTAAGTAGAGGTACTACATTTGCTTTTCTCCAGTTAAATGGTAATATCACCAAATAGACAGATTTATTACAGATCCTGGCTATCAGACTAGCAATCTCAGATTCCAGTTCTTTCAGTATTCTGGGATGGAAATTATCCAGTCCCCTGATCTGAGTTGCATTTAAAGCGCTTTAAGTTTTTCTTCCATCTCACTTGTGGTAATTTCCATTTCCATTAGCCATTCTGCTTTCATGCACATTTTTCGTTTTATCTTTATTGAAATCCGAGGCAAAGTATTTATTTAGTTTTGGGGCTATACCTAGA
The DNA here is from genome assembly GCF_965140295.1 of Lepidochelys olivacea. NCBI lineage: Eukaryota > Metazoa > Chordata > Testudines > Cheloniidae > Lepidochelys > Lepidochelys olivacea. Next base: position 150,975,199 of record NC_140413.1, read on the forward strand.
TTATCTTTAATCTCCTTCCCAAACCTCACTGCATAGCTGCCCAACTTCATCCATCCTTATTCTTTTTTTTATCCAGCTTGACTCTTGGCAATTCTCATTTTATTCCTACCTTTTCTAACCTCCACAATGTAGCTTTATTTGCTGATTATCCCCTTCTTCTATTCCCAATAGACTCTCTAATTACTCCTAATAACCTTTTTAAGGTGGTTATTTATCCAGCTGGGTCTCGAGCCTTTCTCTACAAGTTTTTCCCCCTTGCTTGTGGTGCAAATTTCAGATAGTTTTGTATAGTTCATTTGAAGAAATTCCAAACCTCTTCTGCATTTAAGTTGTTGAGCTCTTTAGTCCAGTTGACTTCTTTAACTATTTCCCAAAGTGTCTGGTCTGCCCTTTTGAAGTAAAAACTCATAGTTGATGTTTTGATTATCCTTCCATTTAATTTAATCTAAATCAACTTGTGACCACTCGATCCAAGGTTATTTCCTACAACTAGCTCTTCTGTGATGTCTTCACTACTAACCAAAACCATGTCTAAAATCGCATCGCGTCTTGTTGATTTGGGGCAGTTTGATGAAGAAAACTGTCTGTCACATCCAGGAATAACTGGGCTCTACCAGTATTAGTAGCATTTATTCTCCAGTCTATGTCTGGGAAGTCAGTCTCCCATTTACACTATTCTCAATAGTATTTCTCTTTCTAATATTAGAGGTATCTATCCATATCTAAGTCTGACTCTGAGGGTCAAAAGCAGACTCCTACCACTATACTAATAGAACCTATTTTACAGTCTTTCCCCAAAGTGATTTTGACCCAGACTGACTGTTTTGGCCATTCTGTTACTTTGTATTTCTTTACAGTTTACTGCTTCATTGATTTGACGTGCTATTCCTCCACACACAGCTTTTACCTTTATTCCTCTCTCTCCTAAATAGCACATACCCATCAATACCTGTATTCTAGTCATGAGTGTAATTCCACCATGTTTTTGTAATCCCTATAATATCTGTTTTGAACAGACTTCTTGCATTCATGTGCAAGCGTGTCAGTTGTTTCCCTCTGACCTCATGGCAGCCTTGCACCACTGATGGCTTTTTGCCTATATGTATGGTTGTGTGGGTTGGCTTAGGTCCTATTTGCAAGAGAGGGAAGAAAACAGAGCAAATCAGAAGGGAAACATGCTTCTCTTTCTCACTAGGTTCTTCACCTCTCACTCTCTTACACACCATCAAGGGTATCAGAAGAGACATATTTTCTATCCAGTATGAGAACTGCAAATCGGCAGTACTTCCTAACTATCCTGAGGCTCTGAGGCATAAACTTTCACTTTGCATCATAGATATCATGGCATGATATGCTTGCCATGTGACTCCAGGTTGAGACTTGTTTGCCTGCAGCCTAGTGGTGCTCCAGTCCTAAAGCATGAGTGGGAAGACTCAGAGAAACATTATGATGCATCTTACGCTCTCTGATGTCTTCCCCTTCTGCTGATTTCAGTTCAGTTATCACTTTTGTTGGTAGCTTCTAATAAGCACTCAGTTGAAAAGAACATCTTTAAAAAGACAAGGAAAGGCTAGCTACAGTGATCACAGGCAACTGTGGAATAAACAAGGTCACCAGCCCATCTGTTGGTGCTGTCTGTGTTTCCTGGAACATGTGCGGCTGGCTGTGTGTGTGTGTGTGTCTGTCCCTCTGTAGAGGCAAATTAACTTGGGATCACTTGATAAGCTCTAAGATGCTTTGCATTAATATCTAGAAACCCTGATTTCCAGCATTAAGGAGTTAGCACCACCACCACCACCCTGCCAGTTCTGCTCTTGGAATAGAAATGATAAACATATCACTATCTGTGGCAAAAACTGCCTTGGGCCATTTCTCCTGGAGTTTTAAAAATTATATTAATTTGGATAAAAAGCTTTACCATAATGTGACTCATCTCTCTTCTCAGGGCGAGGTGGATGTGGGGAGGGGTGACAAGATTCCCAGCAAAAGCATGTTGAATGCAAAAGTTTTACCTTTATCCCTAGCACTTACTCAGAGTCCCTGCCATTTATAAAGTTTGGGGAAACAGGAGATTAGTTTGGCTCATTCATTTCCAAAGGTCAATTTTTTGGTGAATTATTGTGATTTGTGGGCTTGTTGGGTTTATTTTTCTTCTTTCTGTAAAATGTCATTAAAAGTGAATGTTGCTGGATTTGTGCAATGAAAGCAGACATTACCAGCACAAAGCAATTCCTACAGAAGAGAGGAAAAAAGGTAATTATAGTTTGTGCAAGGATGGAACTGTCTGGAAGGAGACAATAAAAAATGTCAGCAGAAGAGAATATTTTTTTTAAAATTTAAAGTGACAGTGCGCACAAATTGCATTGGGAGCTTCATTAAGCTGGACTGTAACACAATTTTATTTATTTCCATTGTTGGCTGCTCTTTTAGAGCAGTCTGATGGAGAGTATCGGGAATAAACTGGATCACAATGGCATCTATAGAGCAAGAGTTTCTCAAGTACTCTGTACAAGTCTCTAGAATGTTTGCTTTGTATCTTAGCTATTTCTTCTATTTTTACATTTGTCTTATCTGGTCCATTTTCCTTCACTTGAAAAACCAGCAGATTATGCCTATTTTAGGATTCCCCTAATGTTTAGCTGCTTTAATGCCAATAATATCTTTTAAAACAAATTAAGTCCTCTTTCCCATTGTAAGGGGGAGAGTTGCATAAACACTCTGCTTTGGGGATTACTGTTACCTTGCTATGAATGATGTCTAACGATCTTAAACAGTACAGCAGCGTTCTGTATCCGCAGTAGGAAGTAATCTCTTCTCTGCTGATTATCTGCCCTGACATGCACTATACTGGATAACAGGCCAGTCATTTCCAACCCTGTAGAGTAAGTTTAATTCTTTCTTAGCCATGTAAAGCCCAGGGATGGAGGAGAATGTAAAACAGATCTGTTTGATTCATGCAACACCTGCAGCTTCTCTGCCCTGCCATAGGCTTGATGAAATAAAATGTATTAAGATGCTTTAATATATCTCTCTGTTACAAATTCTGTCTTGGGCAGTGGGTCAGTAGACACAATGTAATCCAGGTATTTTTGCTGATGGAGTATGAACTGCTAATGCTTTCCAACAAACCACTGACTGTAACCACCTCCTGTTACAGACATGTACTTAAAAATGAGCTCTCTGGCCTCCTAGCTGTCCTGAGCTTCTAGGAGTTTCATTCCAGAATGAATCTATATTTTATATGTTTAGAGTTCGAGATTATATATATATATACACATTTATATATATATTTACATTATCATTCAGCCATGACATTTGTCTCTGTGGATAGGAATTTTCATGTTTGTTCAAAAAATTTGCTAGAGCAAAGCTGTTGTGCAAGCTGATTATTGTAGAGGAAGATGTGATCTCTAAATTAGCTAGGACCAGTCCTGTGCCAATTTGGAAATCAGTACAGTGAATACAACTGGGAGCCAGTTTAGGGAGTGGCAGTTGGAATTGTGTGTCTCTGGTAACTTGGTACCAGGCATGATTCATTTTGAAAAAGCTGTAGTTACCTCAGGGCATTTGCCTGCATTCCTCGTTAAAGAGAATTAATAAATTCCAAGGCCAGAAGAGACCATTGTGATCATCTAATCCAATCTTCTGTATAACACAGGCCATAGAACTTCCTCGAAATAATTCCTAAATCCTATCTTTTAGAAAAACATCCCATCTTGATTTAAAAATTGTCTGTAGTGGAGAATCCACCATGACTCTTGGTAAGTTGTTACAATGGTTAATTACTATCACTGTTAAAACTTGATATCTTAGTTCCTCCAGTCTGAATCTTTCTAGTTTCATCTTCCAGCTATTGGAGCATGTTCAATCTTTCTCTACTAGATTGAAGAGTCCTTTATTAAATATTTGTTCCCCAGGTAGGTATTTATAGACTCTAATCAAGTCACCCCTTAACCTGCTCTTCGTTAAGCTAAACAGATGGAGCTCCTTGAGTCTATCACTATAAAGCTTCCCCCAAAAACTGCGGTAGTCAAGCCTGAAGGCATGAAAACATGGATCACAATGGCCAGATCAGTATCTGGTGTGATTGGGGTCCAACAGTTTGAGTACAGATACCTTCAATGGTGGGTGTTGTAATGAGGGTGAGTTCTTCCAAGTACTACTTCTTCCCACCAACATCATCTCAGTCTTGTTAGGGTTCATCTTCAGTCAGCTGTTCTTTATCAGGCACTAATTTTAGCCAAACAAAACTTGGAGGAGATGATGGTAGCATCTGGTAAAGGAGGTATAAAGCTGGGTGTTTTCTATTAGCACAGAACATAAGAACAGCCATACTGGGTCAGACCAGAGGTCCATCTAGCCCAGTATCCTGTCTACTGACAATGGCCAATGCCAGGTGCCCCATAGGGAATGAACAGAACAGGTAATCATCAAGTGATCCATCTCATCGCCCATTCCTAGCTTCTGGCAAACAGAGGCTAGGGACACCATCCCTGTCCATCCTGGCTAATAGCCACTGATGGACCTATCCTCCATTAATGTATCTAGTTCTTTTTTGAACCCTGTTAGTCTTGGCCTTCACAACATCCTCTGGCAAGGAGTTCCACAGGTTGACTGTGCGTTGTATGAAAAAATACTTCCTTTTGTTTTAAACGTGCTGCCTATTAATTTCATTTGGTGACCCCTAGTTCTTGTGTTATAAGAAACTAACACGTCCTTATTTACTTTTTCCAAACCAGTCTTGATTTTATAGACCTCTATCATATCCCCACCTTAGTCATCTCTTTTCCAAGCTGAAAATTCCCAGTCTTACTAATCATTCCTCATTTTGAAGCCGTTCCATACCCCTAATCATTTTTGTTGCCCTTTTCTGAACTTTTTCTAATTCTAATATATCTTTTTTTGAGATGGAGAGACCACATCTGTGTGCAGTATTCAAGGTGTGGGCATACCATAAATTTATATAGAGGCAATATGATATTTTCTGTCTTATCTATCCCTTTCTTAATGATTCCCAACATTCTGTTAGGTTTTTTTTGACTGCCGCTGCACATTGAGTGGATGTTTTCAGAGAACTATCCACAATGACTCCAAGATCTTTCTTGCGTGGTAACAGCTAATTTAGACCCCATCATTTTATATGTACATTGGAAAATATAATCCCAACTATACATGCATTTATCAACATTGAATTTCATCTGCCATTTTGTTGCCTAGTCACCTAGTTTTGTGAGATCCTTTTGTAGCTCTTTGCAGTCTGCTTGGGAATTAACTCTCTTGTATCATCTGCAAATTTTGCCACCGTACTGTTTACCCCTTTTTCCAGATCAGTTATGAATATGTTGAATAGGACTGGTCCCAGTACAGATCCCTGGGGGGGATACCACTATTTACTGCTCTCCATTCTAAAAACTGACCATTTATTTCTACCCTTTTTCCCCTGTCTTTTAACCAGTTACCAATCCATGAGAGGACCTTCCCTCTATCCCATGACAGTTTACTTTGCTTCAGAGCCTTTGGTGAGGGACCTTTGTCAAAGCCTTTCTGAAAAGCTAAGTACACTATATCCATTGGATCTCCCGTGTCCACATGCTTGTTGACCCCCTCAAAGGATTCTAGTGGATTGATGAGGCATGATTTCTCTTTACAAAAACCATTTTGACTCTTCCCCAACAAATCATTTTCATCTATGTGTCTGATAATTTTGTTCTTTACTATAGTTTCACACAGTTTGCCCGGTACTGAAGTCAGGCTTACCAGCCTGTAATTGCCAGGATCACCTCTGGAGCCTTTTTTAAAAATTGACGTCACATTAGTTATCCTCTAGTCATTTGGTACAGAAGCTGATTTAAACAATAGGTTACAAACCACAGTTAGTAGTTCTGCATTTTCACATGCGAGTTCCTTCAGAAATCTTGGGTGAATACCATCTGGTCTTGGTGACTTCTTATTGTTTATCAGTTTGTTCCAAAACCTTCTCTAATGACACCTGAATCTGCAACCATTCCTCAGATTTGTCACCTAAAAAGAATGGCTTAGGTTTGGGAATTTCCCTCACAACCTCTGCCTTGAAGCCCATCTTGTCTCACTAGCACTCAATGGCTCCATATAGGTATGGAATGGTACAGGGGAGAAAACTAAAACTTGAAGGCCCTTGTGTTGGAGATATAACTGTCCATAATGACACTCTAGCCGGGGTTCTCAAACTTCATTGCACCGTGACTCCCTTCTGACAAAAAAAATTACTTCATGACCCCCAGAGGGGGGACTGAAGCCTAAGCCCACCTGAACCCCACTGCCCTGGGTGGGGAGGCCAAAGCCTGAGCCCCACCGCTCTGGACAAGGGGGCCAAAGCTGAAGCTCAAGGGTTTTAGCCCCGGGCAGGGGGCCTGCAACCTAAGCCCCACCACCCAGGGCTGAAGCCCTCAGGATTTGGATTTGGCCCTGGGCAGTGGGGCTCGGGCTTCAGTCCCGGGCCACAGCAAATCTAACCCAGTCCTGGCGACCCCATTCAAAGCGGTTCGCAACCCACTTTGGGGTCCCGACCCACAGTTTAAGAACCACTGTTCTATAGGTTCAGCCACAGGTTATGCTCATATGGTTCCAAATGCTCCTTTCTAGCAGAACTCAGAGAGTGACGATGGGTAACTACTTCTCTTCTCTGAAGGCCCTCACCTATGGGATCTTGCAGGTGTCCAGATTATCCCCTATTCTCTTCAATATTTACCTGAGACCATATGAAGGAAGAGTGAGAATTCATGGGCTCCAATGCCAATAGTATACTGACACCCAACTATACATCTCAGCCCAGGTCTACACTACAAACTTTTGTTGGTCTACCTATATCAGGGGTGTAATGAGGTGTGATCTCTGACTGACATAGCTGTGCTGGCAGAAGTGCCTAACATGGATGTAGTTATATGAGCAAAACTGCAGTTTTGCCAGTATAGATTATTTCGCCAGGAAGGGATGGTTTTATTATACAGGTACAAAGCACAGTTTTGCTGGCATACACTCTAGGATCACTTTCCTGGTATAGTATCCTGGTATAACTATACCAGCAAAGTGCTCCTAGCATAGACGTGACCTCGTTCTCCTATGATACTACCACTACTAAGATTTAACAATTTCTACAAGTTCTCAGTTCCCGGATGAAACAGCAGCTAGCTCAAACACAACCCAGGCAACACAGAAACGATGCTGGTCAGCAGAGGGAAAAGCTTTGAAGAACTAGCTGAGACTCCATCTTCCTGCATCTACCTTTCTATTGAAAGCATACCATGTACATTCATCGAAGTGGTGCAACGCCCCACAGTACTGTTTGACTATCACATAGCTTGGATAATCAGGTACCATCTGACTCAAACTTCTTTTTACCTCCAGCTTGCTAGGAAACTCTGCCCCTTCCTGCCAGGAGAGGACCTGGCTCAGTCATCCATGCATTAGTCACCTGAAGGCTTGACAACTATAATTCACTATATCTGAAGCTGAATGTGAACACTGTAGAAAGGCCCCAGACAGTACAAAATTCAGCTGCCTGCCTCCTGCATAGTTTTGGTTCATGTGAGTACTTACAGCCCATCCTCTGGACCTGGCACTGGCTCCCAGTCTATTTTTTATGCAATTTAAAGCCTTGGTCCTTATCTTCAAAGAAAATCAGTGGATCAGATCTCAGCTTCACCTAAGAACTGCCAAGAAAGTTGTGCTCCTCTGTAATAACACAGATCACAAAACTCACCACATACTATGTGAGAGCTTGGGGATAAAGCTTCTCAATTGAGGGGCTCCTACTGTGAACCAATTTCCAGCGATTAGATGAATTCAGGGTCTGTCCTACTTTTAGAAAGTGCTTCAAAACCTTCTTTGATAAAGCTTTTCCAGAATACCCCTTCCCCCACCTCTACCCCCAAAAAACAAAGCTAAAAACTCCCAAAAAGCAGTTACTACCCCCAGCCAGCCACAAACACGTCGTCACTCAAAGCAGTTTTCTATAATCCAAAAAGAGAAGAGCCAGGAAATACATAAGTCAAATAGAGACTTTGCTATTGACCTTTTTTTTTTTTTTTTTACGAGGAGGAAGTTCAATATTATGTTGATGAGCAGCAGTACAAAACCCTAAGATAAAAAAGAACTGAGACATCTCAGGGCAGTTAGATTCATGCCTGCCAGCCTCTTGGAGAGTGTACTGGAATCTGGTGGCTTATAGTATCAAATGCCCCAGAGAAGTCCCGAAGGATGAAGATGAATGTTTTTCCATTTTAAATGGACAGGAGGCCATCCCCCACCAGAGCAGCAAGTGCTGTCTATGCTGTGCTCTGGATTGGGAGGAGTCCAGAAAGTGCAAAAGAAAGGTGGTACTGGAGACACATTTTTGGCTGTCTTCTATACTAGTTTGATGGGGGAAGGATGGGATAACCAGATGACACTACATTTTACATGGTAAAGCTCGCTTCCTTCCTCCCTCTGACCCACCCCCCGATAGGAGAGGGGAAGAAAAGTTGTGAAGGGTGGTCAATTGTTGTGGGAAGGGAAAAGGTGCCTTCAAAAGTTTACTTTATTAGTTTTAGGGATTACGTGGGACGGAATTGCTGCAGTTTAGCTGTAATGGAGTGTGGTTTTGAGTTAAGTCAAGCGCACCTAGAGTGGCTGAACAATAACTCTTATTCTGTATAAATCTCATTGTGGATAAGAGGGGGAAGAGGTTAAAGAAGGAGTTGGTCTAACGTTTAAGTGTCACGTTTTCAAGAGCTCAGGACCTAGCAGTTCCCATTCATCTCTAGGAACCTAAATGGGAGTGGAGCTGTCTCAAAATCTGGCCCCCGTTGTAAGTGCTGAATATACTTGAAAATCCATTCCTGTATGCTTTAGCAAAGATTGCGTGTGTGACTAAACTTCAGTGCTTCACACTAGAGCAACTCTTGATTTGCAAACTTTTTCTGTGTACTTATGATCTGGACATGCATACAAATGTACTGTCTGCCGATATAAATAGGTCTGTAATTTTGGTCCTTCAAAAGTATTGGTCTTTTTACATTTTGCAGATATTTTAACCTCTGTTTCTACATTTTATGCTTGCACATAATCTTTATATAGAATTCTATGTAAACACACACACATGCACTACTAGAAAATACTGCATTTTGGCATGTAATTCTTGCAGTACCTTCATCTCTAAGGCATCTAGGTATTTTTAGGTTCTGCTTGAACGTCTGTTGATTAGAATTTCAAATCAGCAGGAAAGTAAAATTTCTTGCAAGAGAGGTGAAAGAAGCCAGAACATATGGAGCAGAATTCTGCACAGGAATAAGTCTGTGGCTTTATTAGACCACTTTTGAAGAGGCTCCAAATAGAATATTTGTGAGGAAAAAAGTGTGTTATTAATTAAAATTCAGAAGTGGCATGAGCTGCAAATTCTGGTGGCTTTGAATTTGTGCCTTTTCATTCAGGAATAAAGCTGACAAACGACAGCAGTAGTGTGAAGCTAGGACTGAATTTAAAATGTCAAGCACTCTGACTTTGGCTGTGAATCTTGGCATCGCTTCCATTTACCTATCCAGGGAAGCTTCCCCTTCAAAGGCTGTAGGAGGGTTGATGTTGCATACATATTTTGGGCGGGGAGAGTCAACTTTCAGAATGGTTTGTGCATATGGCCACAATCACCGTGCATAACTTTGAAAACTAACAGGTTGCTGTTAGAACCGGTATTTCAGGAGAGAATGGCTCACTTTCGCTTTGACTAGTGAATCAAGTCTGAACATTACTAATGTTTTCAAATTTATGACCCAGAAAATATTGTTACAGTTTTTATAGCATTTTACAGTCAGGTATTTTGTCAGCTTAAGCTAATGAGGTTTTTGCAGTTCTGTGAATTGAGGTGTTTGGAAATACTAAAATAAAACCCCACTAAAGTGGAATTTGGGGTTTTGTCTTAACTTCGGTGGATGAGTCTACAACTCAGCACATTTGCTATGAAAACTTCAGGGTAAGTCTGAACATTTCTGATTTCTACAAAAACTAAAGCTTAAAAGTGCTGAAAGTTGAGCAGTTATTCCAGGGTAGTTAGGTCAATGTGCAATTGCTTTTTTGCTAATCTTAATCTTTGAGATGGGGCATTGTCTTCAATATCTTTAAATCACCATGCAAATTACGGCACTACATAAATATTTAATAAGAATAATCTTTGTTGACACTTGTACTTGAGCAATTTTTCTTTCTCTTGCTAGCTTCTCAAGACATGCTCATATCCCAAAAAAAAAGGGTCTTGTCATGACAGGTTTTTGGATTCTTAAACACAGGGATTGGCATTTGGAAATGTTTTCTCCCTTTCTGTTTAACATGCTAGTTAGTCACTGAAATCCTCATATAGATATTTATCAGGAATATCCTTGAACTTCTCCAGTGGACTCTACTACTGGAAGATTGAGGTCTACAGATCTGCCAAAAACCTGTAAGAGAATACCCAGTCCTTCTTGCTGTAGCTTTCAGTTGCTGGCTTGCAATGAGGGTAAAACTGTTGGCTTGCAGTAACACCTACAACACCTACTCTGCAAAAAGGGGCATGTTCCAGGACCATATTTCCTTCCATTGAGTTATCGTGACAAGAAAAGGAACTGAACTGAATTGATGCCATTTGAGGGAATTAAGAACCCTCCAAAACTCCATCCTGACTTTTTCCTAGTGAATTACTATGCAATGTATTTTAATTGTTTCTAATGCTTCATGTATTACTTTGCTGGTATTTTAGCAGCTAGCTGCTTTCAAAACTCAGAAGTCAAAACGTCAAGAAGAATTAAATGTAGATTTTTTTAGCACTTTGGTGGAAGCTCTCAATAGTTATTGTTCCTTATTCCTGTCTAGTGATGTGAACAGCTTCTTACCTAACAGGGACTCAGCAGCATTTCACTTTCACACAGAGTAAGAACAGAAGTCTGATGTGCTCTCCCATCTTAGGTACATAGAGCTGCTTTAGTGACCTCCAGCTGAAATGTGCTTTCTCCAGCAGAGTCCTCAGGAAGAATGAAAAATGAAGGGCAGACTTCACAGCTGTTCTTTGCTGTCTTATAGACTTTCTTTGAATGATGCTTCCACCATTTTCAAGATCACTTGAAATGGCATGAGTACTCTAGAGAGAGATGTTACACCAGGTGCAGTCCTAGCTCTCAGGGTCCCATTGAAGTTCTAATTAATGTAGCAGAAGCCTCGTTTTGATGAATTCCAGAGAATAGCTCCTTACTGCACTTATAAGATCCCATAAGTAGGGCCCTACCAAATTCATGGCCATGAAAAACGCGTCACGCACCATGGAATCTGGTCTGCCACCGCGAAATCTTGTCTGTTGTGATTTTTACTTCATACTATACAGATTTCACAGAAGAGACCAGCATTTCTCAAATTGGGGGTCTTGACCCAAAAGGGAGTTGCAGAGGATCGTGGTGCTGCCTTCAGAGCAGGGGGGCCAGAGAGCGGCCGCTATTGGCCAGGTGCCAAGCTCTGAAAGTAGCACCCTGCCAGCAGCAGCACATAAGTAAGGTATGGTATTGTATTGCCACCCTTACTTCTGTGCTGTGGCTCTACCTTCAGAGCGGGGCTCCTGGCCAGCAGCCACAACTCTCCAGGTGCCCCGCTCTGAAGGCAGTGCCACCGCCCGCAGCAGCGCAGAAGTAAGGGGAGCAGTACCGCAACCCCTCCTACAATAACCTTGTGACCTTCCCACAACTCATTTTTGGGTCAGGACCCCTACAATTACACCACTGTGAAATTTCAGATTTAAATAGCTGAAATCATGAAATTTATTATTTTTTTTAAATCCTATGACCATGAAAGTGTCCAAAACGGACCATGAATTTGGTAGGGCCCTACCTATAAGGTATTAATGCCTCAGTACATCTTTCCACAATGCTGCATTAGATGAATGTAGTGTAGAGAGCACAGTACATAGCCTATTCCTGACATGAAGTGTAGCACATTGAGATCTGCCACCCGGAGCTGAAATCGTTCGTTTTGCTGTATTTTTGCTATGACTCTGCTTTTGCTAAACTAGCCTTAGCTGACAGATATTTTTCCCCTGCAAGAAGTTTTTTGCTTGTTAAAGTGGACTAGCAAAGGTACTTCTGCATTTCTGTACTATCCTTTAGGAGAGACAACCCATATCCAGTATCTTTCAGTAATGAACTTAACAGTAAATATACCACAAGAGCTCATTAATCTAACTCTGCTTTCTAACCAAGAGGGAGCTCCTGTTTCTCAGGAAACGGTTTCATCTCTAAATCTGAACTGGTTTTAAGGATAAGAGTAGAGATAAACATATTGGCCTTCTCTCCTAGTGCAATAAATTAATAATGTAATTGCTGTCAAAGTTGATGAGCCTGGGACTGGAATGGGCACTCCCACACACAACCGACTACGTAGTGCCCACCCTGATTCCCAAGGCTAGTGAAGCAGGGAGAGAATACAGAAGCAATAATACAACTGTGAACTAGTGAAAAATTCTTCAGAACTATGTTGTTATACAACCTAGCTTCGATAGGCTGATGCATGGCTCATTTAAGTTCTTAGGGACTTTCGATAATGTTATCCTTTACCTATCTAAAAAGCCCAATGCATAATGTAAAAGAAAAGCTAATAATATAAAAACTTGTCTTAAGTAAAATGTTAAAAATCCTGTATTGGATATTGGTTTTTTAATGATGGGATTTTTTTTTTATGAATTCAGTTGTAGGCATTATCACTATTCTGTTTGAACAGTCTGTAAATTTTCCATATGGGTTTTTAAGGCATTGTTCTCACTTGCACATATTTATAAAAAGCAAAAGCCCCGGCAATAAGAGATAGCTGAAAATAGTTTAGATCATTCACTGGCCCACTAGAATAGTGAGACTCTAAATTAACAGAATCCACCCAAGAAAAGCATCTGGATACCTTTTGTGGACAGACTGATGAATTTCTGTTCAGTGTGCAGTTGTAGTTTTTTTAAAAAAACATGTTAGGAGACATGAGGATTGAATGGAAGAATAATAGAGAAAATATTGATGGAATATCTTTATGTAGGATACTGTGTAAATTACTGCTCACCTCGTCTAAGAAAGGATGTTGCAGCATTAGCGGGGTCTCAGAAAAGGGTGGTGAGAATGATTGGGGCTTAGAAAAACTGATATGTGGAGCATGAAAATAATGGGATTGTTTACCTTAGAAGGAGACAAAATAAGATAGGACATGATAGTTACATAAAACAATGGTCTAGAGCAGTGGTCTCCAAACTTTTTGGATCGCGCATCCCCCAGGGCCAGCTCTAGGGAAGCGGAAAAAAAAAAAAGAGTGGCTGCTGGCGTGCGGCCAAAGATGGGGCAGGGAGAGCTGAGCAGCCGCCAGCGTGCCACTGAGGAATCAAAGGTCCATGAGCGCAGCCGCCAAAGTGACGGGGGCGTTCTGGCGGTGCTCCTCCTGCTGTGCACCTCACTTTGGAGACCACTGGTCTAGAGAAGATAGAGTGAAAGCTTCTGTTCTCCCTGCTTCATATCACAAGAACAAGGAGACAGTCAATGAAGCTGAAATGTGACAAATTCAAAACTGATAAAAGGAAATACATTTTCACACAATGCATAATTAGACTCTGGAACTCACTGCCACAGAATGTCATTGAAACCAAGAGTTTTAGCAAGATTCAAAGAAGGATTGGACATTTATATGGATAGCAAGAATATCCAGACTTGTTAGCTAATGATGATATAAAAAGAAGTGGAAAGGATATGAAACCTCGTATTGCAGGGTTTAAGGCAATTTCTAACAGGGATTAGGATGAAACTGTCATGGTGGGCAGATTATACCATATCTGTTAATGCATGGTTTCTTGCACTTTCCTGTAAAACATCTGATGCTTGCCACTTTCAGAGACAGGATACTGGACTAGATGGACCTCAGGTCTGATGCAATATGGCAGTTGCTATATTCCTATGCCATCCAATTGGTATTGGTTCAGCAGGCTGATGTCCTATTTTCAACAAATGGAGAAAGGAAATGCCAATCTCAGTTGGAGATGTTCCCTACCCCAGAATGTACACAAGAGAATCAGGCAAGTAGCCTGTTAAGTTGATACCCAAGGGCATTCTTACTTAAACCATCTTTACCATCTGACCTTGGAAGTGCCTGGTACTTCCTGCATATGTCTGCTGTGGATCAGCAGTTGAGAATAAATGGGGAAAGGGATAAAGGTTTTATATCCTAATTTAGCTGAATCATTGTCTGTTTTGTTAAATAAGATACCTTAAGTAAAGGAAACTCCATTTTTGTTGCTGGTATCCCAAGAATACATGCTCTGCACAAGGTAAGGGTGTGAAATATAGCGATGTGAACTAATGTAAATGTAAAAAATGTAGCAGGTGTCATTGAAACTGCAAGCCAAAATAAATCCATTCTGTCTTCAAGTTAGTTTTGCAAAAATAATCCCTCATGAGATTTTTTTTTTTTGTATCGGTTTTCTTAAGGATCTTACCAATGTAAAGGTAATCTATTGGTTCTTTCATTTCTATAGTGGTGTCTTGTAATATAGGTTTACAGCAGCGGTTCTCAAACTGTGGGTTGTGACACCATTTTAATGGGGTCGCCAGGGCTGGCTTAGACTTTCTGGGGTTGAATCCCGAGCCCCACCACCTGGGGCCAAAGCTCGAGCGCTTCAGCCCTGGGTGGCGGGGCTTCAGCTTTGGCCCCCCTTCCTGGAGTGGTGGGGCTTGGGCTTTGCCCCCACCCCAACCTGGGGCAGCATGGCTCATGTGGGCTCAGGCTTTGGTCCCCACTTCTGGGGTCGTGTAGTAATCTTTGTTGTCAGAAGGGGGTCATGGTGCAATGAAGTTTGAGAACCCCTGTTTTAGAAGCTTGAAATAATTGTGGTTTTAATCCGTTCTGATTGCTTATGGAGAGGCACTAGCTAAGTGTTCTGTGGGAGGCAGAATGATGTCCTTTGAGCTATCATGCAGGAGGGATATTGTTGGCATACATTATATTGTACTACTTTTCAAATGCAGTGGATTATGCCATCCTGGTAGCTGTGTGCTGCTGTTCTGCCATACTGTATCAGCCTACTACTACTTACCATCATACAGCACTTTTCACTTGCAAAGGCCTTTAGAAACACTACTTACAATGTCCCTGTGAGGTAATTATTATCCTCATTTTACTGATAGGGAAATGGACGCAGAGAGGAGATTTGTTCAAAGTTACCAAGTATCTGTGTCAGAGACGGGATCTGAAGTCAAGACTTTTATACTCACTCTGATGTTCAGCCCACATCCCGAGATGACAGTTCGGTTTCCAGTCTCTCCCTAGATTGAAAAAGACTAGGTGCTGAAGAGGCTTTATTCTTCCCCTTTGGGGGGAAAAAAGGCTGCCTTTTATCATTGAAGTGCAGGGCTCTGGATGCCTGAATGGTATTAAGTAGCTGGGAGAGGAAGGAAGGGAGAGAGAAGACTGACCCACAGTCAGAAGGATAATGGCATGACATAGCATCGTGAGGAAGG
Source organism: Lepidochelys olivacea (assembly GCF_965140295.1). Lineage (NCBI taxonomy): Eukaryota > Metazoa > Chordata > Testudines > Cheloniidae > Lepidochelys > Lepidochelys olivacea. The sequence goes on from NC_140413.1 coordinate 150,990,708, forward strand.
GAATCCTCTGGGTTCTGACAGAGAGTGAGGACACCCTCAAAAAGAGAATGGCATTCAGTACAAATAGACTGGGGAAATCTGGGTTCTTTTTCCAGCTCAGTCACAGGGTTGATGGTGCTAACAGAGTCAACATTTTTAAAATAACTTCTGATTTTGAGTGCCATGGTATTTGGGTCCCCAAACTGTGACACCATGGACAGCATGCTCAGCACCCACAACTCCAAAAGAAGTCAAAGGAAGCTGAAGGTGTTCAATGCCTCTGAAAATCAGACCCTAGATATTTCCAGCTGGGCATCCAAAATCAGAGACTAATTTAGAAAATGTTGGTTTTACTCTGTCTCATCTGTAAAATAGGAAACTTCCTTCCTCACAGAGGGGTGGGTTGCAAGAATAAATTACTAATATATGACTCCAACTCAGCTATGCCATAGAAAATTTCTGTAAATGTAGGTGTAAACTATGTTGTCTCCCATTGAATGTGTATGATACAAAACAGCGTGGAATTTAAAGTTGTTCATACCAATATTTGTGACAATATCATGAAAACAAATGAAAACGTGAAGTTTTCATTGATCTTGAAACCCCACTAATCCCCAGCATAATGCTGTTCTCCTGGGTGACATAGGATTCAGCCATTTCAAGGGAGTCCTTAACACAACACATTCTTTCCTTCTCCTTGGCAGGTTATGTGTTCTGTATGTTACATCGCCTGCCCGAACAACATGACTGCACGTTTGACCACATGGGACGTGGGCGCGAGGAAGCCATTATGAAAATGGTGAAACTGGACCGGAAAGTAGGGAGATCATGCCAGCGCATCGGCGAAGGGTGTTCCTGAGTGCGAGACTCTGCAACCAAATGCTGTTCTTAGTTCACTAATGTTAGCCTTATTTAGGACAAAGTCAGCCAGACACCTTGTACTGGGCAAGTTTCAGACTACAGCCAATCAGTTTCCTTTCTTTAGCCAACCGTCCTGGTACTGTAGTTTAGGGGTTGATGGTGGTTGAAATTGATTTCTGGCTGGTTACAAAGGTGCCTGCTAGCCAATGTATAAAATTAAAACATGAAGAAATATTTTTTGAGCATGGCTAGTGGATTTAAAACACAACAAAACAAAAAATCCAAAGGCTTCTGTTATTGCTGGAGTCAAACTCTAAAAGCCTTATGCTGGAAACCTTCCAGCTGCAGAGTTAAAATAAATAGCTGAGTAGAAGCTGGTGTAAAAGTTTGCTATGCACACAGCTTTCAGACAAACTGTGTTTAATGTGCAGCCTTTCACCTCTTCACTTCTAGTAAATCCTGAAGAGGTGAAACTCCACTAAAAGCAGCAGTGGTAGCTGCTAAGCCCGGAAGACCTGACTGGTCATCCGTGCCTTCATCACGTGTGGCTTTTGAGGTTAGGCAATGTCACCAGCATCAGGGATTCTGTTGGGGAGGGAACATCTTTCTGATTCTTCCCAGGAAGCCAAAAAGAGAGGAGGACAGAGATTCTTATGAAAAAAAATTATATCTAACTTGCTGCAGAGATCCTATTTTTCTTCATTTAAATTATGGTGATCTCATTTTAAAGCTGGTTCCATCCTAGAGCAGTAAACAGTGTATATTCTCTACATGGCATCCATAGAATTTCTAAGCGTTGTTTGACCAGATTCCACGGTTGTTATGTATGCTGACCAGTGCTGCCATTCCCACCGGCCGAAACCTGATTGGCTCTTGTTTGCCTTTTGCTAAGTGCAGGTATCTGATAATTGATCAAATAAGGCTAATTCACAGCACAGTAGCCAAGGCTGGATTCTACAGACTGACTTTCTGTAGCTAGACATATATATTGGGGGGGGGAAAGGACATATTGTAGCAAACAGAATTCAGTAACAGTATTGGGGAACAACCAGGAAAGCATCCCTCATCAGCTTGAGTTTTAACAAGATAATCAAATGGGCTATGTCAGCCTTGTTTCTATGCAGCTCGATGCTCTCATGAAAATCTCTGCCCGCATATATTGCAAAGCAAGTGAATGTGAAATGCATTACATGGAATAGAAAACTTTGGATCTGTTGTTTAGACTTATGCGCGCTTTCACACTGAGCCACATAGAGCTGAACTGCACAGATCTTGTTAGTTTATAGCAGAAAAAAAAAAGAGAGAGAAAAAAAATCAGCATGTCTCCTGCTGCAGACAAAGTTTATGCAGGTCAAGAGGATTCATGCTGATTTGTCTCAGTAGTCCTATGTGGATATGGTTCCCTGACCCAAGTTAGTAAAGCATTAACAATCAGGTAGTTTAGTAGAAAAACTGGGATGGGGGGGAGGATTTTGTATAGTTTTGAAAAATTGGGCTTGTGTAAAACTTCCAAGGGGTGAAGTAGCATATTGTCACTCCAATAATGGTGTGTGGGGAAAGAGAGCTTAAATAAGTCCTCCTTTTTTCTGCATGTGTTAAAGGTAAATAATTTCATACATGCCAAATTAATTTTTAGTTTGGTAGCCAGATCAAACCATTTAATGAGACTTTTTTTAAAAATACACTCAGCATCAGACTGTATTAGTGTGATTTAATCATGAAGTAAATCAGAAATGTTCCATCATTTGTAAAATGCAAGCTATGTAAACCAAACTATTTTTTTATTATTCAAGGTTATGGAATCAGCAACAAAATTTCCAGCTGTATTTTCAGGAAATGGTCCCACTCCATCCTGGTGACAAGGCAATCTGAGGATATTTTTAACACTTGCCATGAAGAGTTTAAAAACCATGGATTTCAGCTGTTGCTGAGATACGCACTTTCTTTTCCTCTAAAATCATAGCATAGTCTTTGGTGGACATTCTGATTGACACACAAGACTCCTCCGCATTAATACTGATGATGCTGTTTATCCCTCCTACTCCTTTAACCCTGTTATAAATGCACAGTTGGTTTCAAGGTGGCTCTTAAGAGAACACTACTCAAAGTTCATGTGGATTATGGGCAATATTCACTTTAAAAAAAAGTGGGGGGAGGGGTTGTTCCTTCTGCAGTATCTGTTCTGTGAAGTTTGTTAAACGTAAAGAAAGCTTAAGTTCTTGTATCTTTAAAGAAAATCTTATTTAACCCTTTTGTGTTCTAGATTTACTTACACATGTAGCCTAGTGCTCAGTTTTAGTTTAACATTGTGAAAATATTAAAAGACTCTTGTAACTTTATTCTTTTTCCTCCTGCTAAAAAAAAAAAAAAATTAAACCGATCAGACTAAAGTTTGAATTCCTCTCTGACTATTCCAGCAGGTCATGTTGATCTGCACTGTTTCTGCTGTTTATGAAATGTGAATGGGGGGGGGGGGGGAACCTCAGCACTGGGCCAGTGATTTCAATTTGTGTTTAAAGTTGGTGGGAAGTGGGTAGTATTTTCTGCCAGTCATTGGAGCTAGCACTTCTGCAGAGTTCAAGTTTAGCCATTTCTTTTGTAAGCAACTCTAGTTTAACCTCACAAAACGTTATTTCCTAATATTGAGATTACAGTAGATTTGTCACTTTTATCAAACAAGTTTCTTTGCTCTTAAGTCCCATGCATATGGTACTGCGCACTGCTACAGTGGTATGAGAAGTAAAGAATGTCCTCTAAAGTAAATGTATTTTGACTGATTCTTCACCTGCAGTTGCTGAATGTAAAGTTCCATAGTTATGAGATGTTCAAAATTGGTAATTAGGAGCTAAACTATATAGATTAGATCTTACAATGCCAATAACAATGGAATGTGTTGAACAAGGAGACAAAGTCAAACTGGTACTATTTAAATTCAATTTGGAATTGAAATTATGCCTGAATCATGGGACATGTACCCCTATTTTTTCCTGAAATGAACACTGTACTTTCAAAGATAAAATTGTGTATTGTGGTTCTTGCACACCACTTCAGTAGTATAGCAAGGTTAGTCACACTTAGAGATATCCCAGCTGCTGTTGGTGTAGCTCCAAGGATTGAGCCAAGATTTCAGAAAAAGAGGGAGATCTCTCAGCTAGGATGAGCAGTCTTGAGCCCTAAGTCCAAAATCCTTTCTTGCTCTGTATCTGCAATTGTCTGACTTGCAACAATAAAGCTTTTTTAATTACAGAAAATGAATTTAGCGCTGGTGAAAGTGCTAGCATCATGCAAGTGTACACATGCAATTATAGTTCAGTCTGAAGGTGTAACAGTCCCCTGGTGCTGTATCCTCAGAGCCAGTCAAAAATTCAATTTTAATTTTTCTGATGACAAAATTGGGTGATTTTTTTCTTGTGAAAAGTTTGTCAGTTTTTTGACTAACTCCAATCCTCTGAACCCTATTTCGACATTGTGCTGAAGTGAGTTGACTTTGTGGCACAAACTAAATTATGGAGAATGAGAACAATCATCTCTCTCTCTTTCATGTGAAAGATTTGTGCCTACCTCTCCAAGGGTGAAAGGTACATGCACTCAAACCCAGTTCTCTGCCTTGCAATGTTTATTTTTAATAATGGTCTCCCAAAAGGAAGAAAACAGGAATCTGTTATAAAATGCAAATTTTATAATGGATTCCAGATGCTCCATCAGCAAAATCATTAACAGTACCCAGACAGCATGGTCCTTGGTACATTATTAAATACATACAGCCATCAATCAATGCTCCTTTGTCATGGGGTATATTAACTGAAATTGCCACTCAGTACAGTAAAAAAAATGGAGAGAAGCTCAAACTAGAGCATCAGGAGGTCTGGGATAGAACAAATCTTTAGAGCAGTGGTTTTCAACCTTTTTTCATTTGTGGACCCCTAAAAATTTTTGAATGGAGGTGTGCACTCCCAGGAATCATAGAATAACAGAGTTGGAAGGGACCTCTGGAGGCCATCTAGTCCAACTCCCTGCCCAGAGCAGGACCAATCCCAACTTAATCATCCCAGCCAGGGCTTTGTCAAGCCTGACCTTAAAAACTTCTAAGGAAGGGGATTCTACCACCTCCCTAGGTAACGCATTCCAGTGTTTCACCACCCTCCTAGTGAAAAAGTTTTTCCTAATATCCAACCTAAACCTCCCCCACTGCAACTTGAGACCATTACTCCTTGTCCTGTCATCTGCTATCACTGAGAATAGTCTAGATCCATCCTCTTTGGATCCACCTTTCAGGTAGTTGAAAGCAGCTATCAAATCCCCCCTCATTCTTCTCTTCCGTAGACTAAACAATCCCAGTTCCCTCAGCCTCTCCTCATAACTCATGTGTTCCAGTCCCATAATCATTTTTGTTGCCCTTTGCTGGACTTTCTCCACATCCTTCTTGTAGTATGGGGCCCAAAACTGGACACAGTACTCCAGATAAGGCCTCACCAATGTCGAATAGAGGGGAACGGTCACGTCTATTTCCCTCGATCTGCTGGCAATGTCCCTACTTATACACCCCAAAATGCCATTGGCCTTCTTGGCAACAAGGGCACACTGTTGACTCATATCCAGCTTCTCGTCCACTGTAACCCCTAGGTCCTTCTCTGCAGAACTGCTGCCGAGCCATTCGGTCCCTAGTCTGTAGCGGTGCATTGGATTCTTCCGTCTTAAGTGCAGGATTCTGTACTTGTCCTTGTTGAACCTCATCAGATTTCTTTTGGCCCAATCCTCCAATTTGTCTAGGTCCCTCTGTAGCCTATCCCTACCCTCCAGCGTATCTACCACTCCTCCCAGTTTAGTGTCATCCGCTAACTTGCTGAGAGTGCAATCCACATCATCCTCCAGATCATTAATAAAGATATTGAACAGGACCGACCCTTGGGGCACTCCGCTAGATACTGGCTGCCAACTAGACATGGAGCCATTGATCACTACCCCTTGAGCCCGACAATCTAGCCAACTTTCTACCCACCTTGTAGTGCATCCATCCAGCCCATACTTCTTTAACTTGCTGGCAAGAATACTGTGGGAGACCGTGTCAAAAGCTTTGCTGAAGTCGAGGACTAACACGTCCACTGCTTTCCCTTCATCCACAGAACCAGTCATCTCATCATAGAAGGCAATTAGATTAGTCAGGCATGACTTTCCCTTGGTGAATCCATGCTGACTGTTCCTGATCACTTTCCTCTCCTCTAAGTGCTTCAGAATTGATTCCCTGAGGACATGCTCCATGATTTTTCCGGGGACTGAGGTGAGGCTGACTGGCCTGTAGTTCCCGGATCATCCTTCTTCCCTTTTTCCAGTCGTCCAGGACTTCCCCCAATCACCATGTGTTTTCAAAGATAATGGCCAATGGCTCTGCAATCACATCCGCCAATTCCTTTAGCACTCTCAGATGCAACGCATCCGGCCCCATGGACTTGTGCACATCCAGTTTTTCTAAATAGTCTTGAACCACTTCTTCCTTCACAGAGGGCTGGCCACCTCCTCCCCATGCTGTGCTGCCCAGTGCAGTAGTCTGGGAGCTGACCTTGTTCGTGAAGACAGAGGCAAAAAAAACATTGAGTACATTAGCTTTTTCCACATCCTCTGTCACTAGGTTGCCTCCCTCATTTAGTAAGGGGCCCACACTTTCCTTGGCTTTCTTCTTATTGCCAACATACCTGAAGAAACCCTTCTTGTTACTCTTAACATCCCTCGCTAGCTGCAACTCCAGGTGTGATTTAGCCTTCCTGCTTCCATTCCTACATGCCCGAGCAATATTTATATACTCATCCCTGGTCATTTGTCCAATCTTCCACTTCTTGTAAGCCTCTTTTTTGTGTTTAAGATCAGCAAGGATTTCACTGTTAAGCCAAGCTGGTCGCCTGCCATATTTACTATTCTTTCTTCACATCGGGATGGTTTGTCCCTGTAACCTCAATAAGGATTCTTTAAAATACATCCAGCTCTCCTGGACTCCTTTCCCCCTCATGTTATTCTCCCAGGGGATCTTGCCCATCAGTTCCCTGAGGGAGTCAAAGTCTGCTTTTCTGAAGTTCAGGGTCCGTATTCTGCTGCTTTCCTTTCTTCTTTGAAAACCATTGTTGTATGGTAATTACAACCTTTTGTGGACCCCTCAGATAAGGTCTGCAGACACCCCCAGTTGAAAACCACTGCTGTAGAATATCAGATTCAATTCTGACTCTAAACTTTAACATGGGGGCACATCTACAGCAATGTAAAAAGAGAGAGATTTACACAAACAAGTCACCATTCCTTAGACTGAACTCTGCTTACTGCGGTCAGCATGTTTTGTCTTATTAGCCAAACTTTTGTCCACTATGATGCTGCCCTCGTGGAAAAAAAAAAACCACAAGAAGGGCATGTTATAGCCTTCAAATCAAAAGGAGATGTGAGAGGAAAAGCTCTGGGCTGTCTAACCAAGAAGTATTGCTTCTGTTTAAGAGTGCACTGGGTGTGTTAGTTTCATTTGAAGGAAGTGAATGAGTTCTTTACTTTTATGCAAACTCCCAAGGGCCTATCTGTTGATGTACTCTCCAAGTTAGCTGGATATGTGGAAGTAGTGTTTCGTGTTCTGCCAGAGCACACTCTTCTACTACACTGATTTGCAGCATTCCCAATAAGACACAAGATGTATCAATTCTCCTCTTTTTGCAACCCTCAGAATTTAAGATCAGGCAGGCTGAACCGGGAGCTGTGTTCTGTAACGTTCATGAGGCACCACAAGCATAAAGATGGTGGCATTGCTCCAAGGACATCGGACACATCGTGGAGGTGTCCTGTCTAATCTGGATGTGGACTATGACTTTTTTATAGACTCCCCTCACTCTTTTGGAGGTGCCAGACACCTACAGTATACCATGTCCTGCAGGCTGTAGATAGGAGTCAGCAAGAGGAAGAATAGAATGAAACCAGAATAGAGAATGTACAAAACCTACATGCATATACACTACTAGCCACTTGCATCTTCTGAAGTCCATGATCACAAAGGTTATCTTACACATTACCAAAGTGCCAAGCTATGGTGTGAATTTACTTTTTTTAAAAGTACCTGAATAGTGTCCTGGTGTCTGATTCAACACCTGGAACTCCATTTATGTTCCAAGTAAAATGGGAACATGCTTATATTTGGTCTAAAAACAAATGTTGGTTTTTACTGTTTAATAGGGATTAAATTTTGCTACGAGTTTCCTGTTTTGCTACTGCACTTACAATATATTATACATTCCCTAATGGACAAACTATGCATAACTTTGGCAGATAAATTATATACCAAATTCAAAATAGAAAAAAGATTAAACAACTGAAATATTGGGGAAATGTTTGAAAATTCAGTAAGTGCACTCTAAAACATTTTTTTAAGATGGTGATAGATAAGCTTTGAAGGCATTGGTTTAATCACAAGCACAAAGTTTCTTTCTGTTGGGTCTGTTCAAGGGGTGCAGCTAAAACAAAAGGAAAATTAGCTACCCAAGGAAAAGTTTCCTAAATGAGCTCTTGGACTATTGAATATAGTCCTCTAGACAACTAGTGGAAGCCTGGCTGCTTAAATCTATTGAAACCAAACTGAATAAGGGCTTGGGAGGATTAGATTTTTATCTGTAAATGTTGATTTCACCCTACACATACAAACCAACAAAACTTCATAACTGAAATTTACAGATGGGCAAAATAAGAAAAATGCTGCTTGAGAACTTTCATTAGAGTTTGATTTAAGGATATTTACTTTGTATATTGACATGTGATGTTGACAATTTGTTTTAATGGTTATAAAGCTTTAAACTTATTGAATCTCAACATCTAATGTCATTAAATGATGATTGTTTGATCTCTTCTCTCTTCCACTGCCCCATAATTTTTTACAACTGTGAAAATTTAAAGCAATAAAAATGCTTAAAAATAAACACTGGTATTATCCATTGAAATTACTAATAAATAAATGAATAAATAAAACCACCCTGAATTCTACCTCGCCTAACTATATGGAATAATCCACTTGAGCTAGAGGACAAGTCTGATCGAATAGTTCTTTTCCATCTCTTAATTCCTGATGCACTTTGCTAATGAAGATGGGGAGCTAATCAAAGTCCTTGACTTTTTAGAAAGCTACTTTCTTAAGTAAGCAAACAAATTTGGCTGAAGGTAGAGAGTGCTAAGAGAACTGATCTACTGTGAATGAGAATGGAAAGTGAGAAAGATTTGTTTTATGTCTGGATAGTGTTTTTAGTCCATACTCTTCCAGTATTGTTCAGAATTTCTTAGTAATCCTACTTCCTTAATTTTTTAAAAAAACCAAAAACCTGAAACGAGTAGTTGCCAGTGCAGCATATTGTGTGTGGGGTTTAAAAAAAAAAAAAGCCTGTGTGATCAGCACTGCAAAGATAATCAAGATTTCTTTCTCTGAAATAAATGTTTCCATAAATGCTGAAATACCCAACAGAATGATCTGTTACTTTTCAAAGGAGAAAAAGCAAACTTCTGAGGGGAGAAATTCCCTGTGCTCAATGGGCTGGATTTAGAGATTATTTTAAATTCCTGTAATTTTACATCTTGGTCTGCCCCCTTCAGCATGTAAATTACCCCAATTTACATTCAGGCTCTCTAAAGCCTTATCTAGGCTAGGATTTAAAGGTGTGATGATAAAACATTCTAGCAAACATGTTAGTCTCATGTAAACAAGACAATGTGTACTTAAACTAGCTGGCTGAGTTAAAGCCTAAACTCCCGCTAGGGTTCATCTCTACCAGCTAATGCATGTTAAAATTCAATTTGCTCAATCTAAAGTTTTCAAATGTTACTTAAAACAGTTTTAGCTAATGCACCTTTTACTCTAGTCTAGACAAGTCCAGTGAGGTTCTTACCTTTGAGTTGGCCCAGAATACATCTCTACACATGTACAGTTTGTGCATGCTGAATATACAGAAAGGTAATGAAGGGGGAAACCCGCATTTGAGATGTTTGGATGAAATCCTTATTAGTTAAGCATTAATTAATTGCTTACCCAAATTTATGTTCACAGCCACCAACCAGCGTGCATACTGTTTCTTTCTGTTCCTGGATCGCTACTGACTTGGCTCCAGGCAGTTTCAAAGGGGCATTCGTTAGGCAAAGAAATGTTTGTTTCCTTGTAAAGTAGAGGCCTGAGTGAAGCAGGACCTACCTTGTTTGGAAGGAAAACATAAATTCATTATATTCACACATCCAATCACCAGCCCTTGTCTCAACAGATTTCCAGGTGGAAAGTGGCCTGCCAATGATACCTTTGTCTTCCCTCATTTTTCTGCTTGCTTATGGCCTGTGGCTTCTTACCTACTACTATTGACCTCACTTACTGGAAGGGCCTGTCTGAGCTTTTACTGTCTTCACTCATCCAGGCCTGCACCTATACTAGAAAATGCTATACCCGTTTTAAAGTAACGGTGCCACTAGCAACTCACCAGTCACCTTCAGTGCCTAACAACCTTTCTCGGTGCTCCCCAAATCCGTCTCTTACTCTGCATGATCACTTTCATAGTAAACTATAGCTGAGGGCATGGTGATATACAGTCAGTCAGTCAGTCCTTAGAGCAGTCAATCATGTCCATTAATATCACAGCAGCAAGACTTTTATTGCCAATCAATCTCAATCTACTTGTAAATGAAGATCCTAATTCTTAAATGCTAAATTACTTAGTTGCTGCTCTTTAAAGGACGATGTAATGGTCCCTTCTGGCCTTGGAATCTATGTTTACCCCATTTTCAGAACTACATTAATAAATATACGTCACTGAACTTATGAAATTCCAGACTGAGCTCAATCTGGCCCCTTAACTTTTATAATGTTTGAGCTTTTGGTGTGCTCAGAGCTAGCAGAGGGGCTGGTGCTCACCTCTTTGTACCCTGTACCCCAGAGATCTCAGAAGCAGCCCACCATCTAGGAGTTACAGTTTTATGAGCAAATGTAAAACACTGGGTTGAGCTTTAGTCCTTGTATATTATATTTGCAGTTTCTAACTAGGCACAGTAAGAGGTGTCAAAATACTTATGTGAAACACTGGGTTGTGCATAAAGAGGTAAAACGTATTAATCATGTTAAGCAATACAACCCTGATCTGTGACTGGCCTAGCAGGGAACCTATCTGCTGCAATGCCTTTCCTCTGACAACATGCTATCTGGCTGAAAGGAGGAGGAAACATGAGGAAATTAAATGGTCTACAACACTTCTGAGAATACACCACAATTGCTCATTCATGGACACAGTGTTCCTGCACAACTTATTTCAATTATCATGAAATGAAACTTAAATGATGCTATATCTATGCAAACTACATATCCCGAGCAAGGTAAAGTTAAATGCCGTCTAATGCAATCTATCATTAACTTGCAATGTGCGGAATCCTGAGTCAGTCACTTCACCTTTCTGGGCCTCAGTATCCCTGTCTATATAATAAGCTTATACCACCTCACAGGGTCCAGGGCAAGGACTGATTGATTAACATTTGTCAGCATTTTGGAGGTGGAAAGCACTATATGGTGCTAAGTATTTATTACTGAGTATTAAACAATTTGCTGCCTACTGTACCAGGCATGCTGGGCAAAAAGCACCTCTAGCATTGTGTTGTGTGTTGGGGTACATCAGAGCATTCCTTGAGGATTTCAGTTAAACAGGTAAATTGGAGGATTTAACGACATAATGAACAAAATCAGGATCACTGCAGCACAAAATACTGGGTAAAAAAATAGAGACTTTTGACCTTATGTTTCTTTGCTGGCTATGGGTTCCCTTCACACTCTTAATGTTGATTTTATGGTGTGAATATTATGTTTTAGATGAATTAGTCAGGAAATGCAATTTGTGGCTGTAGTGTAATCACTGGGCAGTCTAGTTCTGACTATATTAGGGTATATAATGACTTTGTTAACAGCAGTAAAGTCACAGTGGAATGACAGTAAATTCTGTGCTGTAATCCATGCTGGAAGTGTTTGCACAGGCTCCTTTGGGCAATTTACCTTTTGATAGACTGCAAATTTCTTAACTTTCTGGGTTTAAAATAAAATATTTTAATTGATGTGGGGGATCAATTACTTAACTTGAAAGTGTGAGCACTACGAACAGGGTTTGTGAGCATTTCAAGTTGGAAGTTAACCTAAAACTAAGGGCTTGTCTACACTTACTAGGGGATCAACACGCGGCGATTGATGCACCAGTGGTCGATTTAGCGGGTCTAGTGAAGACCTGCTAAATCGACCACAGAACACTCTCCTGTCACCATAGAAAAATGGAACCACTATACAATCAATAGTAACAGGTACGTCTGTTTCTTGCTCTCACCCACCGCAAACCTATTCTTTTGGTGATAACTTTAATCTATGACTCCATAGCATAGTGTGAACCCCGCGGTAACAGGGGCGGCAGGTTTGTATAATTTTTGGTCGTGCCCCAGAATGGGTCCAAGTCTCACCCCCTCCCCAAAGCTCTGGGAGGGAGTTTGGGTGTGGGGTCTGGACTGGGGAAGGGGGTTGGGGTGCAGGAGGGACAGGCCGGCCACTTCCGGAAGCGGAATGGGCAGGAAACTGCCTTAGCCCCATTGCACTGGCAGTGGGGGCCCCAGGCCCTTTTAAATTGCCTGAGGGTGGCAGGCAGGGCCGGGGTAGAGACCCTACTCCGAACTTTGGTGAAGCCGGGCCCCTATGCTCTCATATTAGTGGAGCATGGGCACCACACACCCATACAACTCGCTACCCCTGCATGGTAAGTAGAACTAAGTATGTCGACTTCAGCTATGTTATTCACACAGCTGAAGTTGCGTACCTTAGATCGATCTCCCACTGTAGTGTAGACAAGGCCTAAGACTTGTCTTCTGATTCTCTGACTCCCATCTTTGGAAGTGCTGCCATTTTAGCCTTCTAGCCTGCAGCCACTGTGTGTTGTCATTAGCTTTGCCTGTAAAGCACCCCCTGTAGGCTTATGGTGCTACAACAAGACATTTATGTTATGCTATGCTAGCCCTGCTTATTAAGTCGATTGCTTCTATCCAGGGATATTGTCATTTTAATGGACTTAGTCCACTTGATGTGCCTTTTACCTTATTTTCAGAATGTCCGATTAAAGCTTTTGTCTCCCCTTGTACAATAAGGATGAAATTCAATAAAGACAAGTGCAAAAGTACTGCACTTAGAAAGGAAAAAATCAAATGCACAAATGGAAAATAATAGGCTAGGCACCAATACTGCAGAAAAGCATCTGGGGGTTACAGTGGATCACAAATTGTATATGAGTCAATAGTGCAATGCTAAAAGGACAAATGTCATTCTGGGATGTATTAACCAGAGGGTTGTAAGTAAGACATGGGAGATAACTGTCCTGTTGTATGCAGTGCGGTTGTGGCTGCAGCTGGAGTACTGTGTCCACTGTACAGTGCCACGCTTTAAGAAAGATGTGAACAAACTGAAGTGAATCCAGAAAAGAACAAAAATGTTAAGAAGCTTGCAAAACATGACCTATGTGGAAAGTTGAAAGAATTGGGCATGTTTCATCTGACAACAAGGCTGAGCGGGGACATAAGTCTTCCAATATGTTATGGGCCATTATGGAGAGAATGACAATTGATTGTGTTTTGCGTCCACTGACGCTAGTACATGTAGTAACTGGCTAGTTCTGCAGCAAAGGAGATTTAGATTAGATCTCCAGAAAAATTTTGTAACTTAGTTCAACACTGAAACAGGTCACCTAGGGAGACTGCGGAATCTGTCATTGTCTAACCTGTTCTTAAAACCCTTCAAACACCTGTCAGGGATGGTCTAGGTATACTTAATCCTGCCTCAGCATGAGGGGGCTGGATAAGATGACCTCTTGAGGTTCCTTCCAGCCCTACATTTCTATAATTCTATGAATTCATGCCTCTACCTGCATTTTTCATTGCTGTTGCACTCATACAATTGTACCCATCCTCACTTTGCAATTATTCAGTGAAAACTCAAAAATAATTTTCCTAGTACAACTAAACTAGAATTTCTGAAGTCATTTTACCATAGTAAAGTCCATCATGATTAATTTCCTGCAGACCCTGGGAAACTAGGAAAGAACTATTAGCATCAGCAAAAAGGTCAGGAACACTAGCCTAGCATTTAAGCCAAAATGGCTAAAAGCTTGGTTTTGTGATCAGGTCTGTCACTCTCTCAATTTACAACAGGACCACAGAGAACTGTAAGGACAGAATTACACACACATATCCTCCCCCAAAACAAGGGAACTAGACAGAAGGCAGCTGCCAATTAGGTGGTGGTTGTTTTATTCACAAACAACGTTTTCCATAACCTCCATTTCTTGATGTCAACAAATGACAGTAATAGAGATTACAGCAGGTCTCTCTGAGTGCAGAGGTAGCATTGGGTCTCAAATGATGGACAGGTGAGTGGTGTGTGCCAGATGGCCTTAAAACCTGTGCTCGCTCTGTATGGCTGCTCTCTGCAGTGGTATGTAAATAGGGGACATCTACAAAGCTGTGCAGGAATGGGAGGGGTAGGGTTTGTAGAATGACTACTCCCTTTTTTCCCCTTGTACCAGGATTTGCGTGAACCTATAATAAAAACAAAGTTTAAAAAAAGCCCAGTCTTTTTGCACTTCCTTTGCCAGCTGCAAGCATGTTTCATTTCTATAGACTTCATTATAGACTCTATAGACTTTCATTTTCATTAGACTCTTCAAGGATGTCTGGTTTAGCAGAGCACTTGTGGGGTTGTTAAATAAAAAAAATCAGGGCTTGGTGCCCCAACAGTTCCACTTTTGTCTTCACCAAATTACTTCTAGTGAGATCAATACACCATACACAGAATCACACTGCACAGATCTAATCAAATGGAGATGCTGAGCCAAGCACACAGAAGTGAAAGGAGGGTATTTTGAACTAAAGGAATAGACTATTGTAAATTGCAATCAAACCCTCCCCTCCCCCCCCTTTTTTTTAAATTGGATATTTGAGAGAGCTAATGTATTTTGAGGAGGCTGCTTTTTCCACAACTGGAAACATTTAATTGACTCCTCTTTGTAACACACGGACCCAGAAGGGTCTGTGATTTCCAGAGCTGAGCTAAGCATGCCAGCTACTCTCAGGCATCCATCCTTCAAGACTGAGCACTCTTTCTCCAAAAGGCTGTAGTATAACTAAAGTCAATCCATACATTTCTAATCAAACCAACCTACACAGCCAGCAGCCAATTCCATTTTATGTAAACACAAATACATTTACAAACGCTAATATTTTTTGTGGAGGAAAGCAGTTGGGGAGTGGTACATTTCCACCTAAACCAATGACCAACTGCTGGTTTTCCTGCTGGGTAAAAATATTGATGAAAAGTGACGCAAAACTCTACCCAAACCTAAATTGGTTTTATGACTTGAAGATACTCAAGTAACAATGAAACAAGGCTGTGGCCACCTAGAACTTCTTGAGTGTCTCTCTGCTGCAAATACATTTCAGGAGGATCTTCTGCTGCAGCGAAGGCCCAGTACATCTGAACTGAAGGAGAATTGCCTGTAGCTCACATTAAGCCTGCATTATTTTCAGTCATGGCGGACTTCACAGAGAAAGTTATATTGACTGTTTTGTGTGTGAGAGAGACTTTCCTTCTAGTGCACATGTTCTGAATGGCCTAGTCTGCATGGAGGACTCCTTCTTTCAGAAGTATATGAGGAATCAGCACTGTGGCAAAGGAAGAGACTCAGCATTAGAAGAAAGAGGACTCTTAGAGCAGTGTTTCCCAACAACCGGTCCACGGACCAGTGACAGTCCCTGAGATCTCCCTGGCACAGTTTAGGAAGGCAGCAAGCCGGTCCATGTTATCAAAAAGGTCGAGAAACAATGCTCTAGTCTAGAGGAAACTGTTAAAGCTCCATCAAGCTGAGCCCAGTGGGAATCCTCGGTTTCTTTCTTTGGGCAAGTCCTGAAATGCTTGCAGCTTCTTTATAAAGCCTAGTTTGGTTGATACTGGACATTAAAATAGCTTGCCCATAACATTTGCCACTTTGCTCTATGGAAAATGGTCCTTTTTTCAAAAGACAAAGGCACAGGTGAGCATTTCTGTTCCAGAAAAGGCAGCACTACATGTGGCTCCTCTTTAATCTGAGTGGCTAGTTTAAAGTTCAGGGCCCTGAAATTGAACAAAGTCTAACTGGTCTACCCCATTTTCATGAAAAACTTCTGGTTTCCCAATCTGTCTAGGCTCTTTGTAATTGTTGCTCCACCAGGCCTGTAAGTCATCTTTGAGTCCTTTCTGGGAAACTTCCAGCTCTTGTTTTAGGTCGTCTTAAATTCATTTTGTGACATCTCCAGCTCCTGTTTTAGTTATTGCTTTTAGCCATCTTCGATTTCTGCAAGCATTGCCTTAACTTGCTCTAATTTAGTTCAACAGGAATATCTATCCACAATCTCTCCCTGGAAACCAGATCCCATACTTCACACACATGTTCCCCTTTTTAAACCGAGCAGCTACTCAAAGTTCAGGGCCCTGGGATGTTTCAGATGGAAGCAGAAATTGATGACTGAATCTGGTATTTTCTTTGTTACGTAACTTAGATTGATTCCCCTCCTGCACCTCCCCCAGCGTAGACCAGGCCTCAGTCTGGGTCAGTTTCTTATTTGCCCACACACTCACCTAGTCAGAACACACCCGCACACACGGTTGAACCCTCTGCCCACAAGTTGTGAGTTTCTGTGAAGACTCCATTAATTCTCTTTTTTAGGTGTAGCCCCTTCACTGTCTTTTGTAACTACCTTGAATGAAAGGCATTATTCACGAATCATTTTCAATGAGGTTTTAAGTCAACCCATAATGCCACATGCAGACTAGCCAACTACCAGCAATATTGTTCTGCTCAAATCTGTTTATAACTAGGAACAGAAGCGCTGAAATTCTGTGTGAAAGACTCCTGGTACTGAGTCTAGCCTGGCCACAATGTGGAAATCCCTCCGAGAAAGTCTGGGTTCCCAACACTTCCTGATTAGAGAGGTGATAAACTGCTGCAATTTAGGATGATGCCTTTCTCCAAACACTGAGATCCTCCCCTTGCACACATTATCCTATCCCGTTCCAGGGGTTCAGTTACCTCAGAGCACTAGCACCAATACATCTTGCTACCTTTTCACTGAGAATATCCCCAAATGGTCAGCCCACCACTGGGACATTAGTTCAAGACTTATCTTCACTCATATGTCATGCTTCTCAGAGCCAGCTATTTCTCTAAATACAATCCTCTTCTCATCACCTGGCTTGGTTTCTATGAAGTCAAAATGTAAACCATTTACATCTGTACAGCACCATCTACAGAAACTTTTCTGAGGATTATAACTCCTTTGGGTAGAGCTCTCTTACTGAGTAGCTTGTACAGACCCAAGTTTATCAAAGTTTAAAAAAAAATTCATGTAGAAAAATCCCCAAATGCTTTATGCATGGGGATTTTATTTTTT
This sequence comes from Lepidochelys olivacea, assembly GCF_965140295.1. Classification (NCBI taxonomy): domain Eukaryota; kingdom Metazoa; phylum Chordata; order Testudines; family Cheloniidae; genus Lepidochelys; species Lepidochelys olivacea. The sequence continues at coordinate 151,008,024 of NC_140413.1, forward strand.
AGGGTTTATTTTTAGCATTTTTTTTAGTTTTACAATGAAAAATTGTTTTTTTTTTTCAGAACTCTCTTTAAGGTACCTTAGTGAACGTTAACATAGTAGTGTTTCAAACAGCACTACGCTAAAGTATGCTAGGGAACCTTTACTGTCCACCAGCAAGGTCCACATGGACCCATTAATGCACAACATCTTAGTGCACTTCAGAAAAGTCACACCCTGCTAGTCCACATAACGGCTCTGGGCAGACAAGCCCCTGAGATACAAGTAACCGTTTCTGGTGTTTACTGGATAAACACTTATTTTTTATATATAAGTGTATGTGAGTGTTTATTGGTTAGAACCGAAAATCAGAAGCCTCATTGATGAATTACACATAGATGAATCATGGAACACATCAGCTGTTTTACAGCACAAAACAACACTACACCTCAGTTTGAAATAGGAAAAAGCGACCCTGTCTAAATGAAACAGCAGGCACCACTCAGGGAAGAGTGCCCTGGGATTTTTAATAAGGATACGTGGACAAGACGTAAATTTCACTTCTCACATGAAACGTGGCCTCTCCAGAAACACAGAACCTCTCCAGGCAGGGGTAGAGGCACTGTATTTAGAGCAAGTTGCATCACCTGCTGCACCTGGGTTTTCCTTAGAGCTCTCCCCTGTAAGTCCTGATCAGGCTTGACCCTGCTTAATTTATGAGATCTGACCAGATTATAGCCCAAAGTGGTCTGGCTGCAGGCCAAGGCTCTCCCTATTCCTAATACTACTGCTTATGTCTGCAAAACTTAAGTCGCTCGTGGGGGATGAACAAATCACCCCCTTGAGCGACATAAGTTACGCAGTCATAAGCACTGGTGTGCACAGCGCTAGGTCTCCTGTTGGCTTAAAGCAGCTACCTTAGCGTACAGTGGTGCAGCGACAACGCTGCAAAAGCGCCAGTGTAAGCTCTCTAGCGTAGCCATGCCCCAAGTCAAAGTCTGCTCTCATTTGTGGAGTCAGACAGTATTCCCTAGCAACACTCGACTGTCTTTCAGCCTGAGGCTTTGTCTACACTGCGCACCTTACAACGGCATGGCTGTGCTGCTAGAGCTGTGCGCAAGGGGCAGCTCTACCCACGCTGTCGCTGCCATGGCTATTGTTCTCAAGCTACTGTTACAAGAGCAAAGCTAGCTTGGGCAAACCAAGCCATGTGTCTTACATGCTGCAAATCGCACCTCCTGACTGCAGCGTAGCCATACTCTAAGTGCGGACTGTGCCACCCCTCTCCTCACACCCAAGCACCGGCACCCGCTTCACCACCACAAATGCAATGTACTTGTCTTCGCTTTTAAGACTCTCCATAGTTTAGCCGTACCCCTACCACTCTGAGCCATCAACTTTCCTTCACTCTGCCAATGACACCAGTCTTTAACATTCATTAGTCTAGGGGGTGGGCCAACTTTTTGACCCAAGGGACACATCCGGGTATGGAAATTGTATGGTGGCCATGAATGCTCATGAAATTGGGGTTGGGGTGTGGGAGGGGGACGAGGCAAGAAATGAGTTCAGGGTGTGGGAGGGGGCTCTGGCTGGGGCAGGAGTACGGGGGGTGGGTGAGGGCTCAGGCTGGGTGCGCAGACTCTGGGGTGGGGCTGTGGATGAGGGGTTTGGGGTGTACGAGGGTGCTCCATGCTGGCACCGAAGGGTTCAGGGGGCAGGAGGGAGGGCAGGTCAGGGCGCGGGGTGAGGGTCCAGGGTGCAGGAGGGTGCCCAGGCTGGGATCAAGGAGTTTGGAGGGCGGGAGGGGAATCAGGGCTGGGACAGGGAGTTGAGGCATGGCACAGGGTCAGGGATGCAGGCTCCGGGCAGCGCTTACCTCAGGCAGCTCCTGGAAGCAGCTGGCATGTCCCCCCTCCGGATCATATGCAGAAGTGTGGGCAGGTGGCTCTACGGGCTGCCCTGTCCACAGACGCTGCCCCTGCAGCTCCCATTGGCAGTGGTTCCCAGCACTTGGGGCGGGGGCAGCGTGCAGAGCCCCTTGGCTGCCCCTACGCATAGGAGACAGAGAGGAAATATGCCGCTGCTTCCAGGAGCCGCACGGAGCGGGGCAAGCCCCCGACCCTGCTCTCCAGCGGGAGCTCGAGTGCTGGATTAAAACATCTGATGGGCTGGACACAGCCCATGGGTCGTAGTTTGCCCCCTCTTGCATTAGTTCAAATGTCCCTCAAACACCTTCATGCTTTTTCCTATGCTCCCTCTTATGCACAGGAGCAGTGCCCTCTAAAATCTGAAAAGCCGTATACTCTAACTCCAGATTCCTCCTCACCTCTGCTATGCTGTCTACAAAACATGTGACAATAGCTGGACAGCTAGTGTGGTGGCTTTATCCCCTATCTCTCTTCTCCTATAGTGATGTAAGCTCTTTGGGGGCAGGGAGGTCTTATTATTGTGTGTACACAATACCAAGTACAATGGGATCTTGATCTCAGTTGGGTCTTTTAGATGCTATTACAATACGAATTCATAACAATAACTACAGAAAGGAGCTAATACTCCTCCTCTATGTGACAGGCATGTTGGGAGGATTAATTGATGTTTACAAACCTCTTTAAGACCCACAGATGAAAGCCACTTTCTGATGCATAGGATTTATTATTCTGTGCTGTGCTTCAGTTCAGAATCCAAGGTTAGCATTTTTTCTAGTTGAAAAAGATTTTTATTGTATTGTAAAATGAAAAACAAAGTGAAACAATCAGCACTTTGTGCTTTATTGTGAAGGCACAAGCAGCTCAGAAATGGGATCACATTACTGAAATGGCTGTATCTGAAGTTATGTACAATAGAAAATGTGACCAAATTCAGTGATCTCTTATTCCATTTAACTGAAGTAATTAGTAACTGGCCTGCATAGGCTAAAGCAAATTTCTCTTTGTCTCTACTCTACATTTGACTGGCTTGCATCAAAATTGTGTAGGCCATTATAGTCCTGCGCAGACCTAACCAGCACTGGCAGTGTGCACCACCGGGTTTTTAAAAAACTAAATAAAAACACTAGGAAGCCTGTGACATTCTCTGCATTTAAACTCCTCTAACTTAATCAGCCAATGAAAAATTAGGCCCATTCCCTCTCCCCATCATTTGCCATTATTAAGATGAGGTCAATTCTTGTACAAACCTCTCCTCCTGAATCATCCACCACTGCTCTCCCGCTTAGAAGAAAATCCTTGGGTGAGTTTCTCCACTCTAGCTTGCAGAGCTCAGAGGGGAGATGATGCTGTTTAATGATGCTAGTTATGCCATACATGGTCTTGCTGTTTCTAGGAATAGATACACTCAGACATCAATTAACATCTAATTGCTAGAATTACTCTTGTTCCTCTGCTGTAGACGCCACAGAGATCAAACCAGACCCATTTGCAGTTCTATTTTTAATTTAGTGGAATTACAGTTTTTTCATCCTGCAAAAAATAATTAAGTGACATGCTGTCCAGAGAATACACAGTTCAGGGATCAGGATGTTTATGAAGAAATGAAACAGGCAGGAGAAGCTCATAACTGTTTGTGCCAACGTGAAGGTTTCATTGTTATTGCAAGACTCTCCTATCCCATGCAACTACCCCTACCACCATTTCTCTCTTCTCTGCCTTACAATCTGAACGATCTTCTCTGGGCCGAGATGGTGAAGCTGGGGAGAGTGGCCTGGAGGGGTTTGAAATCAGTTGTAAATTATTTCCCCTTTCCCTAATTCACCGGGTCAGATGGTGCACAGTGCTGCATTCCATTTTTGGTGGAACAATCTTTGATGGGAGGTGAAAAGACAAGGGAAGACATTTCTTGTACCTCCTGAGCCCATGAAACAGTCTCCCTCTTACCCTCACTCCCTATTGGCAGCTGCCGAGAGAAGCTATAAGCCAAAGCCACAAACCATTTCACATCTCTGTTATTCAGCTGCACTGGTGGACTTTCCCCCTGACTGACTGGGATAGATTGTCTCCTTGCCCAGACCAGTTTTGACCAGATGCACCTATGTCTTGTCAAAGCTCCCCATTTCACAGCATCCAAGCTGCAGTGGGGGCTCACATGCACCTGAATGAACAGGGAGTGGAGCTGAGCTAGGGAATTCGAAGTGCCAACAGATTGGATTATTCAGCGTCAGAACATGAGGACATAGGGAATCCCATACACAGTGAGCATTCAGCAGGCACCTGACAGTCAGAGGTCCAGGCTCAGCTGGCTTTCTAAGTGGGACCCAGGGCCCAGGCCAGGGACTAAACCACCAATTGGGGCAGTGTCATTGCACCCTTTATATTTTAAAGCACTGAAGAGGGATATGGCCCCTCAGTCCATTTATAGTTTGGAGCCATGGGCTAGATTTCTTCTTCTATCAGAAGATAACTTTTGCCCTGATGACTCCTCCAATTTCAGAGGAGGCTGAGCCACTGCTTCCCTATTATTTATCTCTAGTGACACCAAACACTTCCCCAAACTGCCCTGAAGAGTTTGCAAACTAGATTAGACATGAGGTCTGGGGCTGGAGGAGGGAAGATATATGCCATCAGCCAGAATGGGGTTACTCAGAAAGGCTTAGTGCACAGTATTGGGGGGTGGTGGTGTTTGTTTCCAGTAAGTGGGTGTTTTATTGCCTAATCTCATGTAGGCATCATGGGCTTTGTCTGTAACTCAGCCATCAGTAGCTGGCAATTGGCATAGCTGCACTGGCGAAAAGCCAGGTAGAAACACGAATAGCCACAATTTGCACTGGCTGAGCATACTCCTGTCTGGCATCAGGATAAATGCTACTTCTGCAAATCACAGGTTTGCTTGTCTATGCTATAGGTTTCTACCGATGCAGCTACACTAGTTCCTGGATACCAGTGTCTGTATCTGTGTTGATCACAAGTCCACAGTCCTTATCTCTCCTGTCTGTCTGTCATCTCCCAAATCTGGCCCCTCAAATGATTGATAGTATCAGCCTGTTTCTTCCAGCTGCCAAGATCTAAATGCAGCAGTCACTCTTCACTGCCCTCTCATAGGGACAGTTTCCCTCCAGGAACCCAGCTTGAGGGATGGGTGTGTGTGAAACCAGCTACCACTCATATGTTATTCTTTTCAAAGGAGCCAATTTGGAAGTAAGTAGAACAAGGGGGGTAGACACCAATCAGCTCCTTGTCAAAAAGGATGAAGAGATTCTCAAAACTAGACTGAACAAAACACCAGAAAATTAAAATAGAAAACACTTCTGCCTTGACATTAGATCTGGTAAAGAAATTTTCAACAGAACAGTTTTTTGTTGGAAAATGCTGATTAAACAAAAATGACACTTCACAAGTTGTGGTAAGGAATATTGTAACCATGTGGCCTTTTCATGGGAACATACCAGTTTTGACAAAAATTCGCTCACATCCAAGGTGGAAGTCCTGGTCAAAACCAGAGACAAAGATTCATTCACCCCAGTATAGCCTTGTGGTTAGGGAACTCAGCTGGGTGTAGGAGACCAAAGTTCAAACCCTTGCTCTGCCTGAGTCAGACCAGGGACTTGAACCTTGGTTTCCCGCATTCTACCTAAGTTCCCTAACCACCAGGCTATTAGCTATTCTGGGTGGGTTTTTCTCAATCTCTCCTATTTATTGGAGCAAGGACTTGAAACTGGGTGCCTAGTTCTTCTTCTCTTATTTCATCCCAATGCAAAAGAGGAAAATCTTGAAAATTTTCAAAGGACAGGAAAATCATTTTCCTGACCTGCTTTAACTGGCCCCTGGATAGACGGATAGGGCTGGGATGCACAGTATCAGCTTTCCTATGGCGGGGAAGGAAGTGGAATGACTGTCCTTCCAGAAGATCAACCTAGATGGAGTCATCACTGAGCAGCTTGAGCTTCCAGGCTCAGTGAAACCAAAACTTGCTACACACGAGTCTGGCATTGAAGGAAATTCACAAATTTGATCAAAAGAAAAAAAAAAGGGCAGGGCAGGGCAGGGAGGCATGTGAAGACACAGGTTTCTATTGAGATCATCTTTCCCTTCCCCCATATTGAAGACACCTCTCCTCTATTCTGAGGATCTGTTTCAACCCATTGTCCCCCCGCCCCCACAACACACACACTTATAAAAAAGTTATGGCGTGGTGCCCTTTAAACCCAGACTCCGAGTCCACCTCTCTTATGATGAGTAAGACAAGGATAAGATCCTCTCATACAACAGAATAAGGGCCCTATGTGACCTCCTGCATCCTTGGACTGGGATAGCATTGTAAGATAGATTCCTCTGCTTGGCAGGACTTTCCTGGAAATGGGTCAAGTAAGTGTGAATATGCTTGTTCATGAAAGAGAGATGCAGTCTGTAATAATCTGCACTGAAACAACACATACAAAAAACAGGTCTGTGATGCAGATCATTAGGTACTTAATTTACACAACAAAGGAGTAGCAGTAAAATGTCCATCAGTTGCTCCTCCCAACCTCCTTTTAATTAGGATCTTAGTCTTGGAATGGGGGGAGAGGGGGAGATGGCACCCAGAGCATAAATCAATTCCTAGCTCTCAAAACATTAAGCAGCTATTCCAATTCCATTCCAAGCCTCTATGCACCGCTGCCAATGCATGTCAATCCTGACCTACCACCTCAATACTGCTACTTCTCTTCTAGAGTCCCCCAACAATGCACCTTCAGTGCTGTCTTAAAGCAACCCTCTTCTCCTGAAGTCTTGGACCCTTCTTAGAGCACAGCCTTGCACCTCAGTACCAACCTGCTATACTCCACAACTGTATCACTGCTAATTCACGTCTAGTTCAATAATTCTGACTAGCAGCATCCATGCTCTTCCAAACTAGGGTTTCTCTGGAACAGGCTGATGTTACATGATCAAATGGAGACTTCAATGAGGCCACCCCACTGTACTTTTGTCTTCTCTCACAGAAGACATGCCTTCCTTTAAAGTCTGACATTGCAATGCAACAAGAACATTCAGAAAATGGAACCTTTTGCAGCATAAAAGTCTTAATGCTACATCCAGCTGTAACAGCCACTAAAATGCAGAAAGGAAGAACAGTTCTAATTGGACCAGCACTTGACTCACTAGGATGTCACTTTTCTATGAGGAAGTTTGCCACTGGTTGCCCGAAAATAGGTTTAGAGAAGAAAAAGAAGACTACAGAAAGGCAAATTTCAATACACTGTGGGTGTATTTAAAATGAAGCAATAAACTTTAGCGTAAATCCTACAAACATGAACACTGCTTCAAAGCAGTAAGCCACATTCAAATGTATTCCAGGGAATAAAAGCCAAGAGATAGAAGTCTGACTCCTCTACTTCTTCACAAATCCCAAAGAGAGGAGCTGAGACACTTGTGATTTGCAGATAATCACCTCAGTATTTCAGAAGAACAGAGATGGATCTGAACCCCAGACTCAGCACAGCAGTAATGTTAGCCAATGATGCAGGAGGTCACATAACCAGGAAAATTCTAAATACATGGAAGAAGAATTCAAATTGCAAGGAAGAACACTGCATAAAAACAGATTTCTTGTAGCTTATAATATGCATGGAAACAAGTCAGGCGGTGTAAACACTGGCAGACAGCATTTGAATGAGCATAAACATGATTAAATCACTTTACATAGCATTTGTAAACTATGAAGACGAAGCTTTTATGGAACGGGAGCAAAAGTTATGCACAGAAACAGATTTCTGCAGTCTACAGGTTGGCACAGGGGATTTGGAGGGAGGACTTCCGAGTGCCATTCCTGGTTCTTCTCCTGACGTCCTAGGTGATATGTGATTTAACTCTTTTACCTCAGTTTCCCATCTACAGAACGGAGATACTGAACGATACTAATGTTCAGACACCTGTTTAAAGATATTTTACTAAGCTTGTCAGACAGGGGCCTACATTAATTTAACTTATTTTTATAGTCATTTCTATTGTACTTATCAATTGTATTTGAAGTCTTCACAATTTTATTCAAGACATCACAATCTCATACATTTCAATCACCAAGTGCAAATCATTATTAATTAATTGCTTGCCTCACTGCCTGTTGTGCACACCATTACCCAGTTGATATATGCAAATGCCGCTTACAAATGCAGATACAAGGTGCTGAAGGCACACCTAGTGCATGTACATTTGTGGGTCTGAAATCTTTGCACAGTAGCTTTGAAAATGCAGCCCTTAACTTTCATTACACTTACTGATGTTAGTGTAAGTCAGCATGAATACAAGTTTACCTGTCTTCACTAACAGAGAAAGCTGCAAGTTGTATTATGAGAAAAAGTCATCTAGCCATTTAAACTGTGGGGCAGAATCATTGAAACCCACAGGCAACACATACATTAGAGAAGGGCATCATTTGCCTACTTGTGTAAATCCTAACTGAAAGATAATGTAGCAGATGGAATAAGTTTTAAAAAGAGCCCCAATAGTTTAGTTCCTACCCACTACCCCTCAAATTAATAGGCATCCTATTGTTCAACCATGTGTGTTGTAAGGAGTCAAGTCTGAGCAAAAGGCAAAAACATGAAAAATGACAGAAGACAACTAAGAGCTAGATCCACAAAGGGGATTTTAGCATCGCAATGCTTAGCATTGCAACCCCTAACACCTGGGAGCCTTGCTGTCCAATGGAATTCACACCCCTGAGAGAGGCACCCAGATTCCCAATACAATTTATGGGGAGAGTTAGATGTCTAAGAAATGGATTCACAGAAGTCAGCAAGCAAAGCATGGAGCTGCCTAAGCTAGCCAAAAGTGAAATGCAGAGGAAAGTGGCAGATCCACAAAAGGATAGGCACACCTGAATGAAGGGAGATGCCTATCTTCAGTCGAATTCACAGCTGTGAATCTTCCCCGGGAGTTAAGTACCTAAACCAGTTCAGCCTTTACTCATGAGGAAGAGAAAAAGAAGAAAAGGCTGGGGGGAGGGGGAGAAAAGAAGAGACAACCCCTTCCCCCAAACACACATCCCATTACAGCCAACAGCCCAGTGGCTAAAGCACTCACCCAAGTTGTGGGAGAATAATTTTCAAAGTCCTTTTCTGCCCAGTTTGGAGCAGAGATTTGAACCCAGCTCTCCCACATTGCAAGAAAGTGACCTTACCTGGGCTACTGAATATTCTCAGGTGGGCTTTTCTCAATTCCTCCAGTTAAAGCTGTTCCACTTCGCATACATAATTAAATTTTCACCAGGGCGCCCAGAGAAAAAGCAAAAGATTGAGGGTATGTCTACACTGTCGATGTTAAAGTGCTGTCGTGGTCACGGCTCCAGCACTGGGAGAGAGAGCTCTCCCAGTGCTGAAATAAAACCACCTCCGCAAGGGGAATATCTACCAGAGCTGGGAGCGCGGCTCCCAGCACTGGTGCACTGTCTACACTGGCACTTTACAGCGTTGAAACTTGCATTGCTCATGAGGTGTGTTTTTTCACACCCCCGAGTGAAGAAAGTCTCAGCGCTGTAAGTGGCAGTGTAGACAAGGCCTGACTATATACCCAAGTGGTTAGGACACTCACCTGGGATGTGGGACAGTCAGGTTCAAGTTCCTGCTCCAATGAATATTTAGTTAGTTTAATTTTGTATAACGGCAAAAGCACAAGCCAAAAAACACAATCTGTCTTCTGCACAGGAGGTGCCTGCCAATCAACAAGAGCCAGAGAGTCACCCAGAGCAAAAAGCCAGGGTAATGCCCCCGAAGATTATGTCTACACTGCAGCATAAACCTGAGTTTGAGCCCAGCCTCAAGTCTAACTCCCCTTCCGTCTACATTGCAATTGCACTAACCCAGTGCTCGGACCAGGGTCCCAGAACCCTACAGGGCTGGAGGGTCCGAGCTCAAGTGAAGCCGAGACCCAGGGTCAGAACTCTACTGCTTTGCAGAGTAGCTGCAGCCCTGCTTGACTCAGGTCCTACGAGTCATCCAGAAGTATCCCACAATTCCATGGGACAACTTCCTTACTCCTCTCTATCCCAACAATCTGCAATCCACCCTGTTGAAAATAGAAGCCATCCCCCTCCTTGGAGAACAGTAGTAGCTCAGGTCAGTGTTATCCCATTCTCTTTTGATCACCAATCTGCTCAGACAGCCTCCTGAGTTTGCAATGGGTTTGGTGGGCTGTTCAAACTTTTACTTTGACTCAGAGTCTGCAGACTACAGTGTGGAAGCCATAGCTCTGAGTTCAAGCACAGTTATATCTTGGTTTAGATACAGTGTAGACACTCAAGCCCAGGGTACCCTACCACAGGTCAGTTGACTCAAGTCTCACTAATCCTGGGCTTACACTGAAGTATAGACCTACTCATCGACACCCTCAACAACAGAACAAGATAATACACCATTAGCTTACAGAAAAGGTCTTACACTAAGGGCTGACTTACACATGAAAGTTGTAATGCTTTAACTATACCAGTATAGTCAAAGCAGTACAACCTGCAGGTGTGGGGATACAGTTATGCTAGTATGAAAGTGCTTACATCGGTATAGCTTATTCCCATATGGAAAGGGAAATAAACTACACCGGTATAAGGCACCTTTACACCAATATTACATCCCCCCAAGAAGCTGTAACAGTATAACTATGTCGGTTAAAAAAAAATCACTCCCCTGACATAGTTAGTGTAAACCAGGCCTAGGAGGAAGTGACAGGGCTTCCACTTATTCAAAAATTTGACCATCTTAAAAATTATTAGCCTAACAAGGAAACCTTCTGGAGCCTAAAACAACTATCTGCCCCTTCATCCATCTACAAAAAATGAACATATTTATGGTGATAAATTTTCCTTATATTCTTTCAAGGTACAAATAACAAGATACACACAAACCCTTGCCAAGCCATAGTGCCCACATTTCTCACTTGCACAGTAAAGACTATTTTAAGAGTCACTAAACTAAACTGTCCTTGGTCTGTGCTTGGTCAAGGAGCCATTAATACGGAACAGGAGAGAAAAATGTTCGCAAGGTCCATCACGTGAAGGACCAATATAACCAGTCCCTTATCCGCAGGGCTACCGGATCCTCTGGAGCTCCCATCTGACTCATTCTGCAGGCCATTTCAAAAGAGAGACCAATCCAGAGACCACATCCCCAACCTCTTCCAAGTCCCTCATCTTTCCCACCTCCCAAACCCAACCAGCCAATTAAGGTCCTACCTTGTCAGCAGTCCTAGCAATCCTTGGTTCTCAAACCTTCCATGCTGTGGGTCCGACCACTGGCCATGGCCTGCGAAGCTACGACTGAAGTGTAACATCAGGGAGGTTGCTTGGCTGGAAAGGTTCCCTACTTCCTCCCCATGCCCTCGGTGGCCATTAAAAACACCCCACACAAACTCAAGGCCCTGCCTCAATTCCTCTGTTGCCACCTGTCCGATAACATCTCCCCCCCTTGAGCTCATTCTCCCCCTGGTTGCTCTGCCCTGGCCAGCTCTTGCTCCCTCGCCACCCCCCTCTCTCTAGCGCCCCCCAGGTCCAGACCGCTCTTTCCTGCCCCCAGATACCCACGCTCCTGGCCAGGGCTGAGCTTCCTTCCCGCTCCCACCCAGGACCGCCCTTCCAGCCGCTCCTTCCCCAGCTCCCCGCGGCCCAGGAACAGGCTTCGCCTGGCCGCAGTGCACGCGCTCTCCCCTGGCTCATCACCCGGCTGGGCGGGGGGTGGTGACAGGCTGGAGCCTTTCGTCCCCCACCGGCTTCAGCTGCGCTGCGGGACGGAGCCGGCCGGAGGCCCAGGCTGCAATGAACGGCAGCGGCCACTAGGTGGAGCCGGCGCGCACCTTTCACTCAGGCACGGCCAGCCGAAGAGCTGTGTCTTGCACGCTCTAGGCATGTGCCGAAAGTAGGAGCTCAGCCCCTCTGCAGCCAGGCAAATGCTGATTTTGTTGCAGTTCGCGTCTGGCTTTACGCAAGTGAAGAGTCCCAGTTAATTCAGTGAGCGTTTAAAGAGCCCCAGTGATGTACCTAATACATCCTTGGCGTTTCATTCATTAGAACAGAGCAAATCACACAACAAAAACCCTGCAAAGGATTCACACAAACTTGACAAACGATTTTGCTTTGGCCAGGCTCACACCACTTTTCTGTTCATTTGCCGTGAAAACTCAAGAAATGGAGGCCTACTCGCCTGAATGCTCATGGCACAGAAACTGTACACTAACCCCTCCACTCCCCAATAGTCACACCAGTGGGGTATATTCTATACCAGAGGAGCAGGCCCCCGACTCAGACAGCAAGGAAACATGGTTACCAAAACTGCTTGCTGGAGCCCTGGCACTTAAATGAGCCAAAATTATTTTGTGATCAGTGATGATGATGTTACAACAGATGACCTACTCTGCAGGAAGGTAAAGCAGGTTGCTGGGTTTCTCCACCCCTGCCTCTGAGGAAAAAAACAACACTTTAGGTATGGGGGAAAGAATTGTATGGTTATGATAGGGCTGGAGTGATGCTGGATACGAAGGCAATAGCTGGGCATGCTCTGAGAGGGGTTCTGTGGAGAATAATGAAACAAAATGAACACTTGGGCAGGAAATGTGGGGAGGCTGAGGCAGCAGCGTCTGATCACTTTATTAGAGAAGAGGTCTGTAGTCATGGGCCAGAAAGAAGTCTTAGTGAGGGGAATGGAAATGGGGTTTGAAAGTAGTGTTCCAACTTTCCATTTGCAAAACCCGAATGCCATTGCCCCACCCCCTGCCCCGCCCCTTCTCCAAGGCTTTGCCCCCCATTCACTCCAACCCCCTCCCTCTATCACTTGCTCTCTCCTACCCTCGCTCACTTGCTAATTTTCACCGGGCTGGGGCAGGGGTTTGGGGTGCAGCACGGGATAAGGGCTCCGGCTGGGGGTGTGGGCTCTGGGGTGGGGCTGAGAGATTTGGGGTGCAGGAGAGGGCTCTGGGCTGAGGGATTTGGAGTGTGGGAGGGGACTCCAGGCTGGGGCATTTGGATGCAGAGGGGGTGAGGGTTCTGGGACGGAGTTTGGGTATGGGAGGAGGCTCAGGGCTGGGGCAGTGGGTTGGGGTCTTGGAGGGGGTGCGGGCTCCAGCAGGGAGCTTGGGCAGGAGGCTGGGATGCAGGAGGGGGTTTGGGCTCTGGGTGGCACTCACCTCAGGTGGCTCCTGCAAATGGCAACATGTCCCTTCGGCTACCAGATGTAGGGGCAGCCAGGTGGCTCTGCACGCTGCCCACGGCCGCAGACAGCACTGCGGAGCGAGCGCTCAGGGTGGCGCAGGGGCAGTGTGCAGAGCCTCCCGGGCCGCTCCTGTGCCTAGGAGCCAGAGGGACATGTTGCCGCTTCCAGAAGCTGCACAGAGTCAGGTAGGGAGCCTGCCAGCCTTGCCGACCAGACTTTTAACAGCCCCGTCAGCGATGCTGACCAGAGCTGCCAGGGTCCTTTTTTGACCAGGTGTTCCAGTCGAAAACCGGATGCCTGGAAACCCTATTTGAAAGGACTGAGAGCCCAGAAAGCTGTTCCAGATAGATCCTTCTCCCATTTTGCCCTAACACACATTACAAACATATCAGAAGATAGGGATAGAATGAAGTTTGGTACTGGAGAGGAACAACAAGCAAGGGGCCAAAGCTAGCTTGCCTTACTGACAAATCAATGGATCTAGTGACATTATTTATTATTATGTATTTGTTTATGATAGTGACCATGATGTGTTAGGGACTTTCCAGACATTTCAGTGAGCAGGCATGGGATGACATACAGCTGATTAGCTCTCAGAAGAAAAATATTCAGGAAAGGAAATTTTGTGCTGTTGATTTGGATGCCTGCTCCCACCCCTTCCCACCATCTCACTTCTCTCACCCTTCCTTCAGGTAGCTTCCTTTTGATTTGCCCTGCAATTGCTTGGTGATATTAATCTAATCTACATAGATATTTCTAATGTGCCCATGAGCTTGGTAATCTGGTAAGAATGGCACCTTCTCCCAGGACAGATACATCACCATTCTTTTTTACAAATACTCGTATGTTGTATTTGAACATCTGTCCTGTCTAATAAAATAATTTGTTTTATTTTTTAATTCTGCCTGTACAAATCACACTGCACTGGTGCTGACAAGACACTAGCTGCTTTGGGGAAAGTGATAACCAAAGGGTAAGATTTAACACAAATACCAAAGGCTATCTCACAAACCAGTACTCAGTATAAGCCTGACATAATTAATGGCAAGGAAGGAAATTAACTGGCCTTAGTATGTCAGCCACCAGTGGGGAGAAAGAGAAATTGCCCAAAGCACATTTTATAAGAGACTTATTCTGGGCTACAAGGAGTCCTGATCAGATTCCTTCTCCTTGTTTAGTTGAGGATCAGAGAGCAAAAAAATAACCTTAAGCATGTGATCATATTAAGCTAACAATGACAACCTCAATATATCACCTTGTCGTTTGTCTGGCAGAGAAGATAAAGATCAGAAAGCAGAGATAGTTAAATAATTGGCAGGATTTGTTTCCAACTCTTTGCTTGCACTGCACTGGGTCTGCATTTGTTTGTAATGTTCTGCAATAAATTATGTGAAAGGAAGAAAGAAAAACAAACACTTTCTACTTTGACTTCCTTAACAGCGTGAAGTCTGCAGTTCACTTAAATCTCCCTTTGAGTTCTCGGCCGGAAAAAGGTTATTTAACTCACCTCCTTTATTTTTTAATAAAATTGTCTTTAAAATATATGAGGCACATTGAAGGGGACAAGTTGTATGAGGACAGAAAGTGCAGAGTCAGCTGAATAAGCTGCTAAATGCAATAAATAAGTAACAAGATGAAGCAGAGGGCTTGGGAAGACGTGCTCACAAAGATGTGGAGAAAGCCCAGAGAGTTGTCTCACAAGGAAGGGAAAGGCTACCACTCTGGTCCCAGACTGACATCCAGTACCGAGAACATGGAATAGAAATCTGCTACTTTCAGGGCTGGGGCAATAAGGCAAGTCTAACCGCAATCAGTTCTAAGACAACAAATCTTAATGTCCTACACTGGGGAAAGAGAATCAGTTTCAAGACACTACAGTGATAAGCATCATTTGACTGCCCTACACAAATAGATTAGACTCCGATTTTAGCCTTATTAAAAAAATACCACATTTTCCAATGATCACTAGCACCAATTCAAGCAAACCTGGCCCCCTGCAAAGCTATTAAATTAGATCCCCTGGTTGCAAGGTCTGAGTTTCACTATGTGACATTAGCCCATCCTTGCCCTCCCCCTCCCCCGCCCCCAGACTCCTATAACAAGCTAGGAGTTTAGACCAACAATGGGAGAGCAAATACTAATGTGTCCAGAACTATGTGTATGTTTGTGGAAAGAAATGAACAGGAGAAGTGGGAGTGCACAAGTCCATGGGGCGGAGTTGGCGGATGTGATTGCAGAGCCATTGGCCATTATCTTTGAAAACTCATGGCGATTGGGGAAAGTCCCGGATGACTGGAAAAAGGCTAATGTAGTGCCCATCTTTAAAAAAGGGAAGAAGGAGGATCCTGGGAACTACTGGCCAGTCAGCCTCACCTCAGTCCCTGGAAAAATCATGGAGCAGGCCCTCAAGGAATCAATTCTGAAGCACTTAGAGGAGAGGAAAGTGATCAGGAACAGTCAGCATGGATTCACCAAAGGCAAGTCATGCCTGACTAATCTAATTGCCTTCTATGACGAGATAACTGGTTCTGTGGATGAAGGGAAAGCAGTGGACATGTTGTTCCTTGACTTTAGCAAAGCTTTTGACACTGTCTCCCACAGTATTCTTGCCAGCAAGTTAAAGAAGTATGGGCTGGATAAATGGACTATAAGGTGGATAGAAAGCTGACTAGATTGTCGGGCTCAAGGGGTAGTGATCAATGGCTCCATGTCTAGATGGCAGCCGGTATCAAGTGGAGTGCCCCAAGGGTCGGTCCTGGGGCCGGTTTTGTTCAATATCTTCATAAATGATCTGGAGGATGGTATGGATTGCACCCTCAGCAAGTTTGCAGATGACACTAAACTGGGAGGAGAGGTAGATATGCTGGAGGGTAGGGATAGGATACATAGGGACCTAGACAAATTAGAGGATTGGGCCAAAAGAACTCTGATGAGGTTCAACAAGGACAAGTGCAGAGTCCTGCACTTAGGACGGAAGAATCCAACGCACCGCTACAGACTAGGGACTGAATGGCTCGGCAGCAGTTCTGCAGAGAAGGACCTAGGGGTTACAGTGGACGAGAAGCTGGATATGAGTCAACAGTGTGCCCTTGTTGCCAAGAAGGCCAGTGGCATTTTGGGATGTATAAGTAGGGGCATTTCCAGCAGATCGAGGGACGTGATCGTTCCCCTCTATTCGACACTGGTGAGGCCTCATCTGGAGTACTGTGTCCAGTTTTGGGCCCCACACTACAAGAAAGATGTGGAAAAATTGGAAAGAGTCCAGCGGAGGGCAACAAAAATGATTAGGGGACTGGAACACATGAGTTATGAGGAGAGGCTGAGGGAACTGGGGATGTTTAGTCTACAGAAGAGAAGAATGAGGGGGGATTTGATAGCTGCTTTCAACTACCTGAAAGGGGGTTCCAGAGAGGATGGCTCCAGACTGTTCTCAGTGGTAGCAGATGACAGAACAAGGAGTAATGGTCTCAAGTTGCAGTGGGGGAGATTTAGGTTGGCTATTAGGAAAAACTTTTTCACTCTGAGGGTGGTGAAACACTGGAATGCGATACCTAGGGAGGTGGTGGAATCTCCTTCCTTAGAAGTTTTTAAGGTCAGGCTTGATAAAGCCCTGACTGGGATGATTTAACTGGGGATCGGTCCTGCTTTGAGCAGGGGGTTGGACTAGATGATCTCCTGAGGTCCCTTCCAACCCTGATATTCTATGATTCTATGATTTGTGACAGGATTCAGCCAGTGTAGTGTCCCTGTCAGCATGAAAGAGCTCATCCACAACACCATACAGCACCAGACTACAACCAGCAAACATCATGGTGTTTTAATCTATAAACTGGGGCATGCATGTGACTAGGTTTGGCAGCACTGCATGAGCTAGTCCTGGTAGTCATACAACACCCTGCAGTTTCAATTTCAGTGATTGAGCACATTATTGTAGAAAGCTGTACTACATTTACTGAGACATTGCAGACATTGGGCTAGATCCTCAGCTGGTATAAATCAGTTTAGCTCCATTATTTGGCCTAATATTTTGAAAGAGGAACAAGGTGTGATACAGAGGTCTCTTGGCCCCAGATGGCAAAGGGTTCTCTGTTTTATACCAGCAACTCCTAACAGGCCTGACCAACTCACTACACTAGCACACTGCTTTCACAGTGTTTATCTATAAAGAATGTCATGGAAGAACATAGGAAAGTCAGGATCACACTGGTATTAATATTATTGTGAAATGTATGTACTGACACTATGTAAAGAGTGATGTGTATATATACTGGAAAATACGTTTTAAAGTCTGAATCAAAGCAGGGTTGACAAACAGGTTCTTGCAAGACAAAGGACATATATTCACCTGTCTATCTCAGTTCCCATTAATATTATGCATTGTAAACCAACTCAGTGGCAGCCCAATTTACATATGAAGTCAAGAAAGGGATGGGAAGACACTGGAGACTAAACCACAGGATACTGTCCTGTCTCTGGGGGCAAAAAAAGAAACTTTGAAGAATGTACAAAGAATGCAAGGAGACATTTTGTTATCCTTTCACTGAGGAAAACCGTTGACGCGCTTCTTGAACACTTGGATCCTGGTTTGTCTGAAACCAGCTAGCTCTGCAAAATATTGAAGCTTGGGGGAAGAATCTACTCTATTATATAGGAAAAGGAATCATTGATAAGTGTAGACCCAGGTTTGTGTTTTATGGTTTTGTTTTATATGTTACCATTTCTGTTTCCATCATTAGCCTTTTTCACTTCTCTTAAATCTTAATCTTTGATAATAAACTTGTGCTTGTTTTCACAATAAATACAGATATATCTCCGTGCTGTGGTATTTTATAGGAGTTGATCCTCGGTTGAATCAAACACATTCATGGGTACACTGTCCCCTTGGATATAGCAAACCTGCTACTACTGTGAGTGTTCAGTGGAGAAGGGGTTGGACACTACAGGGGAACTATTTAAAGGGGCTCAGGAACTGGGTTGCATCTATTTTTAACCTGCAATACAAAGTAAGAGCTGGCATTGCCCTAGGGAGATTTTTTGCATGGCTAACACACCAGAGGTGTCAGGGAGCTGACACCCATTTAAGCACAAGAAATTCTCCCTCTCGCTGGAGGAAGGGGAGCAAGAAGGTGATTCACAGTCCTGGGCACCCCAGGAACTGTTATACTAGGGCCAAAGTTTTCAAACATGGCCATCCTAAAGATAGGCAGCTAAATCAAAGTGACCTGATTTTCAGAGGTGCTGAGAATTCTCAACGTCCATCGAAGTAATAAGGGCACTTTTACTTGGGTGCCTAATGATGGAAATAGAACTTTAGGCACCCAAGTTTGAACATTTTGACCTGGATTTTTAAAATGCATCAGTTTGATACACAAGTTTCAAGTGGCATGTGGAGAAAATCCTCACTCATTTCCCCACTAATACTAACAGCAACAATGCTTTGTCTTAGTTCATCTTTGTTAGCACCACAGGGTGCTCTGGAAATTAATGGGGCTGTTCTGTTATGTTAATAGCTGGCTGCTCATTAATAGAGCTGTCCCCTTTCTGTGCAAGGGGACGATTGATAGTTGAAAATTCTGACACTGGCAGTGGAAAGCCCTTTTCTCTTTTCCTCAAGAGGGAAAAGCCTATGAATAGATTTATTTTACCATGAAAACACAAAAGAGCCCATGGTGCATTAATTTTTCATACAGAGAGGATATAAACAGGTTGCATGTTTAAATAATTTACTTAGAGCCCTAGAAGAGGTAACATTTTGTTTTTATCTAACTCATTCATTTTTTTGAGAAATAGGCTACTGCCAGCTCTGGAACTTTTTCCAGTGGGTATACTCATACAGACTTGGTGGAACCATTTGCCAATAAACTTTAACCAAATATGTGACTGATTAATAAATCATCATCACCGTTAACCAGAGCTATGAGTTAGCCATACAGAATAATTCCTTTGTATTTAAAAACAAAATGGAGGTGTAATGGACTGAATTCTAATAGTTCTTCTCTTTTGGTCATCATTTTTTGTGGGGAGGAGGTGAACACTGATGAAGGATTCCCAACTCTTGACTGGCTAAGCAATAAGACATGGTTGGATCTGATAATTTCTCTATTATCACTTATAGGATTAGAAATAGGCTAGAGTGAAAAACCGAACAAGAACAGAAAGTCCTTGAAAGGGAAAGAAAAGTTAAATATATAATAACATAAAATGAACAAAGTGGGAGACTTGTTTTATTTGCCCTATGTAACACTGGTCTTTGAACATCCTCCAGGGCAATCCCTTCTTTCAGAAATCTCAGCACAAACAACAATGCCCAGTTCCCAGGAAACATCTCAGTTTCAAGACTTGACTCTAGTTGGAGAGATTAAGGCAGACAACAAACTCTCCTGCTGCTTCCAGTAGGTCCCCCAACAAGAAACAACATCACAAAAGTAACAATGCAGCATCTCTTCCAAGACTGCACATTACTTGCACACTAAGAAAAAGAACTTTGCTTTGTGTAACATCACCACTTGGTTTCAGAGTAGCAGCCGTGTTAGTCTGACTTGTGGCACCTTAGAGACTAACAAATTTATTTGAGCATAAGCTTTTGTGAGCTACAGCTCACTTCACCACTTGGTGACTCCCACCATAATAAGGATAGTAATAGTGAGGCAGCAGGTAGGAACGCGAGTGTCTTCAGCCACACTCTGTTAAATTAGACAGCCTAACCACATACAAAGTGCCTCTGTCTATCCTAATCATAAGACTAAGGGCTAATATCAGTGTCTCTTATTGTTTGCTATAAAATGTCTCGTTTAAAAGAACAGGATAGAAAAATCATGCGGTTTCAAGATCCCAGGCCACAACACCACATGGCAGATGGCACATGGCAGGGTGTGTGGTTATTGTGAGCTAACTGCATCACCTTGGTGAGAAAAGACCCCAGCACCCAGGGAGGGTACCTATCTGTATGCCCACATGCTGTTCTGATGGGGATTTCACAAGTGCAGATTAGACATTAGCTATGTTCCCAACAATCACATGACCTATTGTGACCTACCATGTGACTAATGTGCCTAATCAAATAAGCCTGAATTCCAAATAGCAGATATTGCAACACTCTCAACCATAGTTTCTGAGCAATTCCCAGGCTGAAATATGTTCACACAAAACATTCGAGGAGTAATTACGAACAGCAGACTCATTTGTAAAAATTGTGATCCATTTGCAAGGAATTTACAAACAGAAGACAGGGCTAAACTCAGTGGATAAATAATTTGCTGCAAATACTTTGGCCAGCTCTAATGTGTCAGGCTGGAACAGCTAACATCACCCTCCTGCGTATCCACAGAATACACCTGTAAAGACACCTACAGCAGATCGAGATGCAGCAGAAACAGAAGGTTCAGTGTCCTTGGTACCGAGAAAGTTAATGCAGTGCCTTGTCAACTGATTCAGATATAAGACATGGACCTATGGGCAGGAAACAGAGAGCGATAATAGAACAAAAAGGCAAGCCAAACACTCTACATTTCCAAAAGAACAAGCACATGTATTTATAAACAAATCCGCTGTCCGGCTGGATCTGTTTACCACCTGCCTTATCTCAGAGTCACAGCTGAAATAACAAGGGATTTCAATGCTGGCAGGTAGTTTTAAATATGAGTCATTAAAAGCCAAGGTGACTTGGCAATGGGAAATGTCTGCTGTAAAACACAGTAATGCAAGTATCGGAGACTGAAATGTAAAAATGTCCTCCGTTCTGGCTGGTTTGTTGTTCAGTGCTACAGCACTGATTGAGTTTGATGTGCTTAGCCCTGAGGAGGGGCAGAGAGGCAGATGGGAGGAGAGGCAAGGCCAGTATACAAACCCTGTAAGTTAAAGATGGAAAAGATCAGTATTAAGTCATATACTACATCCCCTGTGGGCCAGGACAAGACTGACTCTTGTTGGGGTGTCTGAAAGGAGCTGCAGCTCAGATGCAGGTGGGAGGAAGAACTTGTGCACAACATATCACTCCCCAAATTAAACAAGTACTAGCCTTTTGCATGACTTCATTTCTAGATCCTGGTAGATTCAAAGCCCCGGTGCCTGCTTCTCTCCCGCCAACTGTGCCTGATTGAGTCCTGTTCACAGATCCTTGCTGAGAGGGCTGCCACCTGTCTGGCAGAGGTGATTAGTGAGAAAGAAAAGGGAGAATCTCCTCCATTGACCATTGTAGGCAAAGGCTGAAACCTCCACCAGCCCTCAAGGCAAAAAGGGGTAGATGCTGATCAGCGGGGGGGGGGGGGGGCTCGGCTCACCTCTGACCCCCATGATGTACACCCACCCTTCCTGAAGGCTACCATTCTCTTACATCCTCTGAGGAAAACCCACACTCATCCTCTGGCTCCCGGATTTTGCTTTTTCTCATAAACATAATAGAGCAGATAGATATTCAGTGAGATGGAGGATATTTAGCTATAGCCTGCCTGTTGATATTCATTCTAAAACCTTACCCACCAGGGTGAAGTAGCTGGGGGGAAGGAGGGCTATCACCATTCATTTTTTCTCATATATACAATAATTGACTCTTCAGAGAAGTTGCACTGATACAGAGGTATCAATCTGGTTCCCAGTCTCTAAGGCCTGGTCTACACTACGGGGTTAGGTCAAATTTAGCCGCGTTAGATCGATTTTAAAATGAATGCGTCCACACAACCAACCCCGTTCAGTCAACTTAAAGGGCTCTTAAAATCAACTTCTGTACTCCTACCCAGCGAGGGGAGTAGTGCTAAAATTGACCTTGCTGGGTCAAATTTGGGGTAGTACAGATGCAAATCAACGGTATTGGCCTCCAGGAGCTATCCCAGAGTGCTCCAATGTGACCACTCTGGACAGCACTTTGAACTCTGATGCACTAGCCAGGTACACAGGAAAAGACCCAGGAACTTTTGAATTTCATTTCCTGTTTGGTCAGCGTGGCGAACTCAGCAGCACAGGTGACCATGCAGTCCCCCTTAGAATCGCTCCAGCATGGACCAAAAGGGAGACACTGGATCTGATTCCTGTATGGGGAGAAGCATCTGTGCAGGCAGAACTCCAATCAAAAAGAAAAAATGCTAATATATTTGCCGAAATCTCACAGGTCATGTTGGAGAGAGGCTACAACAGGGACACACAGCAGTGCCGCATGAAAGTTAAGGAGCTGAGGCAAGCCTACCAAAAGACAAAGGACGCAAACGGTCGCTCCGGGTCAGAACCCTGTACATGCCACTTCTATGATCAGCTGCATGCCATTCTAGGAGGGGACCCTACCACTACCCCACCACTGTCCGTGGACACCTGCAAGGGGGGAGTCTCACGCAACAGGGAGGAGGATTTTGTGGAGGAGGAATAGGAGGAGGAGAATGTGCAGCAGGCAAGCGGTGAATCTGTTCTCCCTGACAGCCAGGACCTTTTCATCACTCTGGAGCCAATACCCTCTGAAGGCAGGATCCCCGACTCTGAAGCTGGAGAAGGCACCTCTGGTGAGTGCACATTTCTAACTACACTACAGGCTTTAAAAACAATAGTGTTTAATGTTTTGCCCTGAAGAATTGGGAAGCATTTGCGGCCAGTACAGCTGCTGGAAAAGTCTGTTCACATATCTGGGGATGGAGCGGGAATCCTCCAGGGACATCTCCATGAAGCTCTCCTGGAGGTACTCTGAAAGTATTCTGGAATCATTGCAGCACAAAGCATGACAGCGAATGGTCCTGGGTTGTGGTTGCATTCAAGCAACATTCAGTCTTTATCTTTCTGTGTTAGCCTCAGGAGAGTGATATCATTCATGGTCACCTGGTTGAAATAGGGGAATTTTTGTAAGGGAACAGTAAAAGGACCCTGTTCATGCTGGGCTGTTTGCGCTTGGCTAAAACGGATCATCCTGGAGACTAGCCACATGGTGGGGTGGGGGGAGGTGTGCGCTGCACATCCCTCCAAAAACCACAGCCCCTCCTTTTAAATGTGAAACCCAACCCATTGCTTACTATGGGAAGGGATGGTGTTGCAGTTTGAAACCATCCCCACATGTTATGTGTAAGAAGCCAACCCCGCATACACTTTGCCTTACCATGGCTGCATGGAAACCGAATTCTGTTGCCCAGCTGTGTGTGATGTGTCACCATACTGGCAGGCGTTCAATATAAAAGGCAAAATGCGACCTTGTACCTAAAGCACATGTGCTGTCTGCTGTGAATTGCTTGATCACTGTGAAAGAGTCACCCTTTTGTTCTCAGAAATGTATCATCTTAAATTTTACTCTCCCTTTTTATCTCCCCCCAGGTGCAAATGTTCCTAGGCTCCCCCTATCATCTCCGTCCCGGAGGTTATCGCAGATTAGAAGGCAAAAAAACGCACTCCCAATGACATGTTTTCCAAGCTCATGCAGTCCTCCCGCACTGATAAGGCACAGCTGAATGCATGGAGGCATTCAGCGTTAGAAGCTAGGAAGGTGAGTGCAAGGAGCAGGTCATTAAGTGAATGCAAAGAGCAAAGGCAGAAGCACAAAGAGGGGAGGCAGGAGGCAATGCTAAGGCTAATGGGGGAGCAAACGGACATGATGAAGTGTCTGGTGCAGCTGCAGGAAAGCCAACAAGAGCACAGACCCCTGCTGCATCCATTGTATAACCATCTGACCTCCTCCCCAAGCTCCATATCCTCCTCACCCAGACGCCCAAGAACACGGCGGGGGAGACTCTGGTCACCCAGCCACTCCACTCCAGAGGATGGCCCAAGCAACAGAAGGCTGTCATTCAAACAGTTTCATTTTTGTTGTAGCTACAATAAGCAATGTGGCCTTGTCCTTCCCTCCTCCCCCACCCCACCCGGGCTACCTTGTCAGTTATCTGCCTTTTAAAAAAAATAACAAAGAAAGAATGCATGGTTTCAAAACAATGGTTACTTTATTTCGAAGCAGGGAGGGTGGTTGGCTTACAGAGAATTAAAATCAACAAAGGAGGCGGGTTTGCATCAAGGAGAAATACACACAACTGTCACACCGAAGCCTGGCCAGTTATGCAACTGGTTTTGAAAGCCTCTCTGATGCACAGCGCACTTTGCTGTGCTCCTCTATTTGCCCTGGTATCTGGCTGCTCAAAATCAGATGCCAGGCGATTTGCCTCAACCTCCCACCCCGCCATAAACGTCTCCCCCTTACTCTCACAGATATTGTGGAGCGCACAGCAAGCAACAATAACTAGGGGAATGTTGGTTGTGCTTAGGTCCAACCTAGTCAGCAAACAGCGCCAGTGATCTTTTAAACATCCAAAGGCACATTCTACCACCATTCTGCACTTGCTCAGCCTATAGCTGAACTGCTCCTTACTACTGTCCAGGCGCCTATGTATGGCTTCATGAGCCATGGGAGCAAGGGGTAGGCTGGGTCCCAAGGATAACTATTTGCATTTCAATATCCCCAACAGTAATTTTCTGGTCTGGGAAGTCCCTTCTTGCAGCTGCTCGAACAGCCCAGAGTTCCTAAAGATGCAACTGTCATGCACCTTTTCCGGCCATCCCACGTTGATGTCGGTGAAACGTCCCTTGTGATCCACCAGTGCTTGCAGCACCATTGAGAAGTACCCCTTGCAGTTTACATACTGGTTGGCAAGGTGGTCCAGTACCAAGACAGGGATATGCATTCCATCTATCGCCCCACCACTGTTAGGGAAACCCATTGCAGCAAAGCCATCCACTATGACCTGCACATTTCCCAGAGTCACTACCCTTGATAACAGAACGTCAATGATTGCATTGGCTACTTGGATCACAACAGCCCCCACAGTAGATTTGCGCACTCCAAATTGATTCCCGACTGACCGGTAACAGTCAGGCGTAGCAAGCTTCCACAGGGCTATCATCACTCGCTTCTCAACTGTCAGGGCAGCTCTCATCTTGGTATTCCTGTGCTTCAGGACGGGGGAAAGCAACTCACAGAGTTCCAGGAAAGTGGCCTTACGCATGCGAAAGTTTCGCAGCCCTGTAAATCATCCCATACCTGCAACACTATGCAGTCCCACCAGTCTGTGCTTATTTGCCAGGCCCAGAATCGGTGTTCCACTGTATCAACCAGTCCCACTGCCACCATGATGTCCCAACTGCCACATCCCATGATTTCAGGAACGTCTGTGTCCATGTCTTCATCAAAATAGTCCTCGTGCTGGCGTCTCTTAGCCCGGTTCTGCTTATACCCCAGGATAATGCGTGAGGTGTTTACAATGCTCACAACAGCAGCGGTGAGCTGAATGGGCTCCATGCTTGCCATGGTATGGTGTCTGCAGGAGAGCAGAGTTGCAGCGGAAGCGGTGGATGACAACAACATGGAGAAATTTGCTATTGAGACTGAGCTCATTTACAAGAGCAGGAGAGCAGAGTTACAGCAGAAGCAGTGGATGATGATGGTTAGCAGTCATACTGCACCGTCTGCTGACACAACAGCAGCGGTGACGGTGAGCTGAGCAGGCTCCATGCTTGCCATGGTATGGCGTCTGCACGGAAAAAAGGCACAAAACGATTGTCTGCCGTTGCTTTCATGGAGGGAGGGGCAATTGACGACATGTACCCAAAACTACCTGCGACAATGTTTTTGCCCCATCAGGCATTGGGAGCTTAACTCAGAATTCCAATGGGTGGTGGAGACTGCAGGAACTGTAAAGGAGTACTTGTGGCACCTTAGAGACTAACCAATTTATTTGAGCATGAGCTTTCGTGAGCTACAGCTCACTTCATCGGATGCATACCGTGGAACCATAATGTCTGCTGCAGTTTCCACGGTATGCATCCGATGAAGTGAGCTGTAGCTCACGAAAGCTCATGCTCAAATAAATTGGTTAGTCTCTAAGGTGCCACAAGTACTCCTTTTCTTTTTGCGAATACAGACTAACACGGCTGTTACTCTGAAACCTGCAGGAACTGTGGGATAGCTACCCACAGTGCACCGCTCCGTAAGTTAATGCTAGCCATGGTAGTGAGGATGCACTCCACCGACTTAATGCGCTTAGTGTAGACATACGCAATCGACTGTATAAAATCGATTTCTAAAAATCGACTTCCATAAAATGGACCTAATTTCATAGTGCAGACATACCCTAACAAACAATAGCGCTGGGGGATGTGTTTACCAAAGTGACCAGAAAGTATATGCCTCTGCCTCATTCTTTGTGTAACAGTAACCAAGCATTTCTGATATCAGATCTGACCTGCTTTTCTCCCTCATGTCTCTCTGAAGCAGAATGTGCATGAGCTGAGCTGCCCAATTCCAGGGTTAAAAGTCAAGTTGAAAATTGAGAATAATGCTTTGCATTTCCAGCCAATCATCTCAAAGCACTTATCAAATATTCATTAATTCAGCCTCACAAACCTCTATGAGATAGGGCAGAACCATTATTCCCATTTTACAGAGAAGAAAACTGAGGCGCAGAGAAGGGAAGTGACTCACACAGTGAGTCAGTGGGAGAAGCAGAAACAGAAAACAGAAATATAGGAATTGCCATACTGGATCAGACTGGTCCACCAAAGCTTGATACTACACTCATTGAATTCAACAGCAAAGCTCCCATTGACTTTAATGCTGCAGAATCAAGGCCCTAGTCCAGTATCCTGTATCTCTGACAGTGGTCATCACCAGGTGCTTCAGAGACAGATGTAAGAAACTCCACTATGGGTTATTATGGAATAACCTGCTCTCATGGGCAGCTTCTTCCTTGCCCCCTTCAGTTAATGATTTGTTTATGTTCTAAAGTATGAGAGTTTATATCTGTCACAGCTACAGGGCTAAGTGCACCTCTGCCCCTTTCTGATCTCCCTGAATGTACCCCCTCAGACATTGGTCCGCCTGCCTTTAAGTCTCTCTGGGTGGCATTTTACAGTTCTGCCACTCTGAGACTTGGTACAACACCCCACCTATGCCAACTGCTTATTACCCTGCAGGCCCAACTGGGTTCAGGCACCTGCAGTTCACCCCTTTGAAAGTCAGCAACCAATGATATATAGTGACCATCAGCCTTCTTAAAACAAAAGCAATAGGAACAGAACTTTAGGGGAAAAGGATTTTAAAACAACAATCTACACATGTGTCTCTCCTTAAGTTGTACCATCCCATGTTGATGACCTAGGCAGGCCTAGTTTCTCAAGACCCCCTAGGGATTCCTGTATCTGAGACAAGTTCCTGTCGTAGATTTCCCTCCCCCTACCAGAGTTTTTTGTTCTCCTGTGTCTGGTGGGTCTTCTTGGCCATTTCTGGTCAAGCCAGTTTTGTAGTGTGTCCGTAGAAAGAACCATTGAAGCTAATAGTTCTGGCATTGTCCTTTACCAACTCTTAAGTGATAGCTACCTACCAGCAATCTTAAGCAATTCTTTTCCTTTCTGCCTGTGTCCAGACAGTCACCTATTGAGTTAACTTATTATATCCATACAGTAAACACCATCCCAATATGGAGGCCAACATACAGTATTCACAAATTATCACAGGGAGCTCTATATCCATCCCAATATCCCAACTAAAGCTGTTATTTATCCTGTTCATTCTGGCTGTGGATGTTCTCATTATCAAAGCCTTTTTGAAAGTCCACATAAAGTTTCTCCCTTATCCATTATTATGTTGACATTCTCAAAAATTCTATATTAGAGTAGCATCATTTTCCTTTACAGAGGCCACTCTGATTTGCCCTTGTCATATCATGTTCACCTAGGTGTTTAAAAACAGAACTGTAAATTACTCAGGTATCCTGAATTCCGATCTGTGCCTTCACTATAAGACTGTTCTTTTTTTCATGGATTATATTTTGCTTAGTACTGGATTCAGATTCCAAAAATTCTAGAATTTGAATCAGCAGAGCAAGTTTTTGCTAATACACTTAGATGAGCCACGATGACAGTAATAAAATTTAACAAACCTGGTAGAGCAGTTTCTAGTGGTGTCTGGAGAAACCATTCTCTTCCTGGTGGGGGGAAGGGGAGCGGAGGGGAAAAGGTACTTTTATTTTTAAGTGAATATTCTTCTGGTGAAAATGATAGACAAATAATCCTGGATGTTAAAGTCCTTTGAAGCAGTATAAGCTCTATCCATGCACTATCACGATCAATTGGCCTCAGCTCTGAATTGCAGGGACATACCTTGGTTTTTTAAAAGACAATTAGCATTGAATGGGATGGTATTTATTGTGATGTGGATACCTGCCCACCGGGACTGCGACTGAGATTCACCAAGTCATTTCACATAAGCCACCAAACAGCCATCTGAACTAATGACTTTGTGCCTTTGAGGCTGGATTTTTAGTCAGGCTTGGTGGTGAAATGTGGTTTATCCTATTCCTAATCTCTCAGCCTTCCAGAAGACCTCCAGTTTATTATTCAATAGTCTCAGACCACTGGTACTGAGGAACTATAGTAGTCTGGGGAGTTAGCCCATTCTATCCTGAATCTCATAGGGAAGGGAAAATGACAGAATTTGACTCTGTGTACATGAAAAGAGGAAACCAACAAAAACAGAGCAATAAAGTCCTATACAGGAGGAGAAGTTATATCTACAGCCTCTCCCTATATATGTTTTCCCATAGCATATCCCCTGGTGCCTAGACTCATTTAATTTTGGATAGTTTAGCTTTGCCCCTAAGAGATAAATTTTTCCAGGTGATGAGTACAAACAATATTCCTCTGCCCTTCACTAAAGTCTTCCATATGAGGATCTTTAAACCTATTAGTGCATTATGCCTGATAGTCTCCCAGAAAGGTAAACCAGTATTATATCTATTTGTACAGAAGGGGAAAATGAGGCACAGAGAAATGAAACAATTCTGTCAGGGTGGGCAGGGAGAATAAAACCCAAGGGTACTGAGTTCCAGTTCCCACCTGAACATGAGACAACTCTCCCTTAGCTATCAGAGAACAAGGATGGTCTGTTAGCATTGCTGGCGTGAAAACTTTGCTTTCCTTGGCAATATGTAGAATGACAAAGCAGCTGTTTTAGAGATTGATTACTTATTAATTTTAATGGCTTTTCCCTTCCTTCTACTGAACAAGTTCCCTGTTAGTGTTTGTGTTAGCGGAGGAGGGAAACTATTTAGAACACTGTTGCCCCTGTAGTTTGCTATGTTCTCTCACAGAGAGAAATGTACCCTGGAGCAAATTAAATTTAGCTTGGTTCTCTCAAAATATTTGAATACCTTGGTTTTCTCTCTCATGCTTTTTCACTTTGTTGCCTCTAATCCAGGATACATATTTTAGTGTAATGTCTAAGGGGTATATCATACCCTCCCACAGAAAATCCCAATGGAGATGTAGATTTACATATGAAATGCTGCAACTGGGGCAGGTTGGTGGACCCACACATGGGGCTGGGGAGAGGCACTTCAACTGCATCAATGTACCAAGATTGATGGAACTATGGGATATCTGTTGAAGGCCTGCACTTCAATGCTACATCCCAGGACACACTTGTAGCACAGCTCCCTCAGAGGCTAATCTCCCCTATCTCTGCACAGATGGAATCCACAGAAGTTAACCCTTAGGTTGTTTCCACATGAGTATGCCGGGGGATGATGCTATGTAGACTGGCTCTCCCGCATCTTCTGCCCAACAGGATTTCTGTGCATTGGTAGTGCAGAATATGGGAGCTGAGATCTGAGAATTTTGCCCAAAGAATGTAACTACAGAGACACAGCACAAACTTTCTTCACATTTTATTGGCTACATGTCCCACTAGGTAGGGTTATTATGTTTCAAAGAGGACACTGCCAGAGGAAGTGGGAGGAGGGGTACAGTTGCGGAGTGCTGGAGAGGCGCGTGTGTACCTGGAGGGTGCTGGAGGGGCCTCACACTTGAGGTGAGGGGGCACTGTCACTCCCTGTCATGGTGGCAGGCACAGAGATGGGATGCAGAGACAGCTATCAGTCAGCATGGCTCTCCCTCTCCCCCAGGCTAGGAGCTGCGGCCTGGGTGGGAAGGACCTGGCAGCTGTGGGGAACCAATCAGATGCGGAAGCCGGAGTGGGCCCAATCGGGGCTCTTTCTGAGCTGGAATGTCTGCTTCACAAAAACCCCACACATTGCCTCTTATTTGAAAAATCCGCTCCGACAGAGGATCAAAAAAGAGGCAATGTCCAGGAAACCCTGGACCCTACCACTAGGGGACTTTCAAGATGAAAAAAATCCTCTGTTACCTCAACTCATGATGAATCATGAATCTTACAGACATGACTCTATCAAACTTCGCTTTGTTCTCTGCACATTTGTCATCTCTGGCGCTTCACTTATTTATACACAAATGAGACAGAGAGTTCCACTCTGGAGTGGAGCCAGTTTTACATTTCTAAGGGGCTTGGAAGTGAGCAGGCAAAGAGCCAGCACTGAGAAAGCTACCAGGGAGGCCAAACTGACATAGAGGGAAATGGGCCAGGTCCGTCCAGGGGAGGTTAAAATCATTAACTAGAGTTTATAATGAAAATGCATTTCATATACTTTGGATCCTAACTAAAATGACTTCAAGGAGACAGTAGCCTGAGGAAGGACTGTAAATCACATACATATAAAGGAAGCATAATACTTTGGAAGGAAATGTCCATAAAATAATTTTTTAAAAGTAACTTACTCTAAATCTCTCGGTTTCTCCACGTTTATTCGGTCATCCTTGTTTCTGAAATGGACTGCCTCTTTTGCTGTGTGTAGTTTTCCTCTAGCTTATTTTGTTTTTTAATTCTCTTTTACGTTCACTTTCTCTCATACTTTTGTATAGCTGCCAAATTGGGCTTCTTTGCTTTTTGCCTTCCTGGTGTTCACTTTTTGCTGCAGCTTCTCATTTTTCTCTTTATTTCCTAATGACTCAAAAAATCGAGACTCTGACTACCTGTGCTCATTAAAAATCCACTTTTTGCAAGAGTTGGATGATAAAACTGGTTTCCTAGTCAACTTTCAATTGCCATTTTCCCTATTTACTTCTCTCCAGATCTCTTCGCCTCACTCTACATTAGGGGTCTATACTGCTCCCCCTCACCATAATCTCTCTCCTTCTTGCATATTTCCCTTGTCCTTCTTCTCCTCTCTCCTCTCCTTTCTTCTCTCCCTCCCTTCCTAATTCTCCAGCCAGTCCCACAGCATGGCCTAAGAAACCCTTACCCCACAAACATGTTCAGAATGAAGAATCCTACATCTAGCCATGGTTAGAGTGAAAAACACTCTTCTCCCTCTATCCCAATCATTGGCTGGGTGGCACAAGTCCCTCTCCATGCCACTTATGATTGTCACTTGCAACAGAAGAGACTAAAGAATGCCTATGGAAGGACACAGCCAGACTTATACAGGGGTTTTTGTTCACAGGTGGGGTCAGCTCCATTATCTGCTGCACTATGACTTTGCTGGGGCTCATAGAAGTGCTAACTGCCCAAAGGAATGATCTCAAGACACTGGACTGACCTTTTTAACCAGTCTTTAAATAGCTGCCCTTCCAGTGATGTTCAAATGACTAATTGACAGATAGCTTAGAAAACCAAGATAGATACACAGGCTGCCTTTCACAGATGGCAAAATTCAGGTATGGGGCCAAATTTTCAAAATGGTTCCCTCCCTTTGACAAGTATAATTTGTATCTGCAAAACACGAGCTGGTATTTTTGCATCTGCAATTATATGGAACCCACAAATTGTACTTGACCCTCTAACTACCCTATTGCAAGTACCAGTCTGTAGTTAGACATGCAAATATGTTGTTTTGCTCCTTCAGTTCTCTTTGCAGGTGCTTCTCCTACCAGAGGGGAAGCCTGGGTTCAAACCTTTTGAAAATTTAACTCAGAGAGAGCATCAGTAACCTGCCTGATCCCCATGCAGTGTTAGTCTATGGCAAAAGTAAGATTAGGATTCAGGACTTCCTGGCTTCAGTTTCTTGGCTTAGACCATCAGACCTTGCTGATTCTTTCTCAAAGAACAGATAATTCCACCTATAGGCCCTCATGTTGGTTGGTAGATTAGTTGACCTAACAGAAGATGAAAGAAATACAAAAGGGTGGTATTATGTTCTTGGTTTTTCTAGCTTCAGGCATTAATGAACACTAGCCTCACTGCAGTTATTCCAAGTCCATATTTTTACCAGTTGTTAATAACACTAGCAGTTGCCATCCCATCCTAGCTGTGATGACAGTTACTGTGCTAAGCTCCCTCTTTCTTTTAATGAATGAATGGGCACATTTGCCAGTTATGAATCTTCTTGCAAAGTCTCAGGCAGTCATGAATTTGGTAATTACAGCCCTAAAGACCTGGTCAGTCAAGTTTCACTGAATAAACTGAGCAATGCTGCTCACGGGAAAATACTTTGCCCTCATCTTGGGATATCGATATTCATTTCTCCTCGATAAATCAGATGGCAGCCATTTTCCTGGGAGAACCTAGTGTCTGGCATATGCTCTGCCAACGGAACAGTTCAACAGATGAAGTAGTTGTGTGTGCAATAAAAGGATCAGCCAGGAGAGCAATGGAAAGGGCCGGGAGTGTGTGGGGGATGTGGAAGCAGAGATGGCAGGAATATACATACGGTATATGCCCTGCTCTGAGCAGCAACACCCTACCCCCGACCCTCTACTTCAGCAGGGTCACACGACACCACAGACATCCCTTACCAGCCTGCTGTTGGCTTCCAGTTCCCACCTCCTGAACAGGGCAGATTTGGGCTGTTTTTTGGGGAAGAATAATCCCAGGCTGAGCATTTCACTCGTGATACAGCCTTACTTTAAACATCTTCATTATTTCCTTAGTAGAGTCAAAGTCCTGTTGTAATGGGACATTCTGTTATAAGGGACATTCAGAAGAAACAGAAATTGAACCACCGACATATTATTTGAAAGGCAGCCATCATAATCTGTTTTACCTCTAGATATGAATGAAAAAAAATTCAACATCCCAGCTAAGTAAGCTAAATTGTCAGTGAGCTGAAGAAAATCTGTATGCAGGGCCAATCCAACACTGTGAGGACTGGCTGCTTTCCTTAGATTTGAAACTGAAATCATATCAGGATATTATGCAGGTAACTGGTGTTTGTTGTGATTCCTGTTGTCGCCTAAGAGATCTTTCAGTAAGTCATTTAATTTTTGTACAACTCAGTGACCCAGACTGTAACATAGCCTCAAAGACATACATTTATTTTTCATTATTAGTGCTTGTTGACTAACTATGATCTTACTGTTTTCCCCCAATCCTTCCTTCCCTAGCACTTACCTACTACTTTGCTACTCCCTCTATGACCTAATGACTGAGATTAGATTGCAAACTTTTTGAGGCAGGGACATGTAATATGATTTGCGTTGTCCAGGTACTTAGTACACTTTTGGGTGATTTAAAATAAAATAATAATAATAATATGATGATGAAGATGACAATGGGAAAATTATACTGATTTACAGAATATCACAGGGTTTCATTAATTAATGTTTCTACAGTGGTTTGCTTCTGGTACAAAGGGTTCCGGGGCATGTCTTGGAATTAAAGGTGCTAGGCTGTCAGTGGTTAAACTGTGAGCAATGAAGACCATATTTTTAAGCCGCAGTGTTGAGCTTTTAAAGTATTTTTTCTTATGCATTGTTTGTTTTATGCCAATATTTAATTGTATTATATTTTAAAATATTAGTGCAGGACCCCATGCCCATTGGTGGGGGGAGGAAAGGAGGTGCTATACAGATGGCATATATATCAGTATTTTTTTACTGAAGGAACAGGGAAAGGTAGAAGACTATGTTCTCTCTCCTGCTTTGATGGCATCTGCTAAGCAGCCACCTCTGTCACCCACCCGTAAAGATTAACCCCCCAGCTGACTGAGTATAACCACCTCAGCTTGTGTCATGGATATTTGAGCACCAGAGTCTCTTGTTCAGCAGTCTCTTCCTACTGTTTCTTTGGTCTTAATTACTTTAAATACCCACCCGGTGGTTTAAGGCTTGCAAGTGGATCTCTACCCACTGCTCCTAGGATCTGAGACCTTTTCTATAAACTGTACATACTCTGCTATATCTGGACCCTGGAACAGTGCAGTTGTGCCTTTTGTCAGGATGGTGGCATTTCCTCCTTTGTTACAGTAGTCTTTATTTTCAAATATTTTGTTTATTTCTACACTATAGACATTTCTGCACTGTGTTGACTACTTCATATCCTTTTAAGGTGCACCCTTATCTCACCTATCAAATCCATCTCCATCTGAGTGCCTTGACAGTAAACCACATAACAGGTTTCACTAAGATTAGCTCTGGTCTACACTAGGACTTTAGGTCGAATTTAGCAGCATTAAATCGATGTAAACCTGCACCTGTCCACACAATGAAGCCCTTTATTTCGACTTAAAGGGCTCTTAAAATCGATTTCCTTACTCCACCCCTGACAAGTGGATTAGCGCTTAAATCGACGTTGCCGGCTCGAATTTGGGGTACTGTGGACACAATTCGATGGTATTGGCCTCCGGGAGCTATCCCAGAGTGCTCCATTATGACCGCTCTGGACAGCACTCTCAACTCAGATGCACTGGCCAGGTAGACAGGAAAAGAACCGCGAACTTTTGAATCTCATTTCCTGTTTGGCCAGCGTGGCAAGCTGCAGGTGACCATGCAGAGCTCATCAGCACAGGTGACCATGATGGAGTCCCAGAATCGCAAAAGAGCTCCAGCATGGACCGAACGGGAGGTACGGGATCTGATCGCTGTTTGGGGAGAGGAATCCGTGCTATCAGAACTCCGTTCCAGTTTTCGAAATGCCAAAACCTTTGTCAAAATCTCCCAGGGCATGAAGGACAGAGGCCATAACAGGGACCCGAAGCAGTGCCGCGTGAAACTGAAGGAGCTGAGGCAAGCCTACCAGAAAACCAGAGAGGCGAACAGCCGCTCTGGGTCAGAGCCCCAAACATGCCACTTCTATGATGAGCTGCATGCCATTTTAGGGGGTTCAGCCACCACTACCCCAGCTGTGTTGTTTGACTCCTTCAATGGAGATGGAGGCAATACGGAAGCAGGTTTTGGGGATGAAGAAGATGATGATGAGGAGGAGGTTGTAGATAGCTCACAGCAAGCAAGCGGAGAAACCGGTTTTCCCGACAGTCAGGAACTGTTTCTCACCCTAGACCTGGAGCCAGTACCCCCCGAACCCACCCAAGGCTGCCTCCTGGACCCAGCAGGCGGAGAAGGGACCTCTGGTGAGTGTACCTTTTAAAATACTATACATGGTTTAAAAGCAAGCATGTGAAAGGATTACTTTGCCCTGGCATTTGCGGTTCTCCTAGATGTAGTCCTAAAGCCTTTGCAAAAGGTTTCTGGGGAGGGCAGCCTTATTGCATCCTTCATGGTAGGACACTTTACCACTCCAGGCCAGTAACACGTACTCGGGAATCATTGTAGAACAAAGCATTGCAGTGTATGTTTGCTAGCATTCAAACAACATCCATTCTTTATCTCTCTGTGTTATCCTCAGGAGAGTGAGATATAATTCATGGTCACCTGGTTGAAATAGAGTGCTTTTCTTCAGGGGACACTCAGAGGAGCCCATTCCTGCTGGGCTGTTTGCCTGTGGCTAAACAGAAATGTTCCCTGCTGTTAGCCACAGGGAGGGGGGAAGGTTGAGGGGGTAGTCACGCGGTGGGAGGAGGCAAAATGCGACCTTGTAACGAAAGCACATGTGCTATGTATGTAATGTTAACAGCAAGGTTTACCCTGAAAGAGTGTAGCCACTGTTTTATAAAATGTGTCTTTTTAAATACCGCTGTCCCTTTTTTTTTCTCCACCAGCTGCATGTGTTTCAATGATCACAGGATCTTCTCCTTCCCAGAGGCTAGTGAAGCTTAGAAAGAAAAAAAAACGCACTCGCGATGAAATGTTCTCCGAGCTCATGCTGTCCTCTCACACTGAAAGAGCACAGACGAATGCGTGGAGGCAAATAATGTCAGAGTGCAGGAAATCACAAAATGACCGGGAGGAGAGGTGGCGGGCTGAAGAGAGTAAGTGGCGGGCTGAAGACAGGGCTGAAGCTCAAATGTGGCGGCAGCGTGATGAGAGGAGGCAGGATTCAATGCTGAGGCTGCTGCAGGACCAAACCAGTATGCTCCAGTGTATGGTTGAGCTGCAGCAAAGGCAGCTGGAGCACAGACTGCCACTGCAGCCCCTCTGTAACCAACCGCCCTCCTCCCCAAGTTCCATAGCCTCCACACCCAGACGCCCAAGAACGCGGTGGGGGGGGCCTCCGGCCAACCAGCCACTCCACCACAGAGGATTGCCCAAAAAAAAGAAGGCTGTCATTCAATAAATTTTAAAGTTGTAAACTTTTAAAGTGCTGTGTGGCATTTTCCTTCCCTCCTCCACCACCCCTCCTGGGCTACCTTGGTAGTCATCCTCCTATTTGTGTGATGAATGAATAAAGAATGCATGAATGTGAAGCAACAATGACTTTATTGCCTCTGCAAGCGGTGATTGAAGGGAAGAGGGGTGGGTGGTTAGCTTACAGGGAAGTAGAGTGAACCAAGGGGCGGGGGGTTTCATCAAGGAGAAACAAACAGAACTTTCACACCGTAGCCTGGCCAGTCATGAAACTGGTTTTCAAAGCTTCTCTGATGCGTACCGCGCCCTCCTGTGCTCTTCTAACCGCCCTGGTGTCTGGCTGCGCGTAACCAGCAGCCAGGTGATTTGCCTCAACCTCCCACCCCGCCATAAACGTCTCCCCCTTACTCTCACAGATATTGTGGAGCACACAGCAAGCAGTAATAACAGTGGGAATACTGGTTTCGCTGAGGTCTAAGCGAGTCAGTAAACTGCGCCAGCGCGCCTTTAAACGTCCAAATGCACATTCTACCACCATTCTGCACTTGCTCAGCCTGTAGTTGAACAGCTCCTGACTACTGTCCAGGCTGCCTGTGTACGGCTTCATGAGCCATGGCATTAAGGGGTAGGCTGGGTCCCCAAGGATACAAAAAGGCATTTCAACATCCCCAACAGTTATTTTCTGGTCTGGGAATAAAGTCCCTTCCTGCAGCTTTTGAAACAGACCAGAGTTCCTGAAGATGCGAGCATCATGCACCTTTCCCGGCCATCCCACGTTGATGTTGGTGAAACGTCCCTTGTGATCCACCAGAGCTTGCAGCACTATCGAAAAGTACCCCTTGCGGTTTATGTACTCGGCGGCTTGGTGCTCCGGTGCCAAGATAGGGATATGGGTTCCGTCTATAGCCCCACTAGAGTTAGGGAATCCCATTGCACCAAAGCCATCCACTATGACCTGCACATTTCCCAGGGTCACTACCCTTGATATCAGCAGATCTTTGATTGCGTGGGCTACTTGCATCACAGCAGCCCCCACAGTAGATTTGCCCACTCCAAATTGATTCCCAACTGACCGGTAGCTGTCTGGCGTTGCAAGCTTCCACAGGGCTATCGCCACTCGCTTCTCAACTGTGAGGGCTGCTCTCATCTTGGTATTCATGCGCCTCAGGGCAGGGGAAAGCAAGTCACAAAGTTCCATGAAAGTGCCCTTATGCATGCGAAAGTTTCGCAGCCACTGGGAATCGTCCCAGACCTGCAACACTATGCGGTCCCACCAGTCTGTGCTTGTTTCCCAAGCCCAGAATCGGCGTTCCACAGCATGAACCTGCCCCATTAGCACCATGATGCATGCATTGGCAGGGCCCATGCTTTCAGAGAAATCTGTGTCCATGTCCTGATCACTCACGGGACCGCGCTGACGTCGCCTCCTCGCCCGGTATCGCTTTGCCAGGTTCTGGTGCTGCATATACTGCTGGATAATGCGTGTGGTGTTTAATGTGCTCCTAATTGCCAAAGTGAGCTGAGCGGCCTCCATGCTTGCCTTGGTATGGCGTCCGCACAGAAAAAAGGCGCAGAACGATTGTCTGCCGTTGCTCTGACGGAGGGAGGGGCGACTGACGACACGGCTTACAGGGTTGGCTTCAGGGAGCTAATATCAACAAAGGGGGTGCCTGTACATCAAGGAGTATTTCAGGCAGGACTTCACGGAGGGTTCCAATAAGAAATGGTGCACCTAAGTTATCGTTCTTATTAGAACAAGGAGGTTAGCCTGGCCTCTGATTGATACATGGCTAGATTTACCTCGCTGCACCTTCTCTGTGAGTGACTGCAGTGTGACCTAGAGGAATGAGTCCCCTAGACAGGGGAGGAGGCAAATGAGTACAAAACAAATCTGGTCTATTTCTTGTTTTGATCCACTCCATCTATCTTTTACATCTTTGGCTGGCAACAGACGGTGCAGAAGGACTGCATGCCATCCACATCTCATGGCTGCTCGGCAGAAGATGGTACAGTACGACTGCTAGCCATCCTCATCTCTTGCCTGCCTGGCAGAAGATGGTACAATACGACTGCTAGCAATCCTCATCTCTTGCCTGCCTGGCAGAAGATGGTACAGTACGACTGCTAGCAGTCCGTATCGCCTGCCCGCTCACCATAAGACGGTTCAATAGGACTGACTGCAGGACTAAAGAGAATGACCTGGTCAAGTCACTCCAAATTTAGTCCCTGCGCCCACGTCTGCCCAGGCGCTCCCAGCCAACGTGGCCAGGAGCACCTCGGAAACGACGAGGACGACTACCAGTCGTATTGCACCGTCTGCTGCCACAAGGCAATGGGTTGCTGCTACTGTGCAGCAAAGCCGTACCGCGTCTGCCAGCACCCAGGAGACATAGGGTGACGGTTACCTGAGCGGGCTCCATGCTTGCCGTAGTATGGCGTCTGCACAGGTAACTCAGGAAAAAAGGCGCGAAATGATTGTCTGCCCTTGCTTTCACGGAGGGAGGGAGGGAACGGGGGCCTGACAATATGTACCCAGAACCACCCGCGACAATGTTTTAGCCCCATCAGAGTGCTCCACTGTGACTGCTATGGACAGCACTCTCAGATGCCCGATTGTTTGCCGTTGCTCTGACGCCAGGAGGGGCGACTGAGGATACGGCTTACAGGGTTGGCTTCAGGGAGCTAATATCAACAAAGGGGGTGGCTTTACATCAAGGGGTATTTCAGGCAGGACTTCACGGAGGGTTCCAATAAGAAATGGTGCACCTAAGTTATTGTCCTTATTGGAACAAGAAGGTTAGCCTGGCCTCTGATTGATACATGGCTAGATTTACCTCGCTGCACCTTCTCTGTGAGTGACTGCAGTGTGATCTAGAAGAATGTGTCCCCTAGACAGGGGAGGGGGGGAAGCAAATGAGTACAAAACAAATCTGGTCTATTTCTTGTTTTGATCCACTCCATCTATCTTTTACATCTTTGGCTGGCAGCAGACGGTGCAGAAGGACTGCATGCCATCCACATCTCATGGCTGCTCGGCAGAAGATGGTACAGTACGACTGCTAGCAGTCCGTATCGCCTGCCCGCTCACCATAAGACGGTTCAATAGGACTGACTGCAGGACTAAAGAGAATGACCTGGTCAAGTCACTCCAAATTTAGTCCCTGCGCCCATGTCTGCCCAGGCGCTCCCGGCCGACGTGGCCAGAAGCACCTCGGACATGACGATGACGGCTACCAGTCGTACTGTACTGTCTGCTGCCACAAGGCAAGGGGTTGCTGCTACTGTGTAGCAATGCCGTACCGCGTCTGCCAGCACCCAGGAGACATAGGGTGACGGTTACCTGACCGGGCTCCATGCTTGCAGTGGTATGGCGTCTGCACAGGTAACTCAGGAAAAAAGGCGCGAAATGATTGTCTGCCCTTGCTTTCACGGAGGGAGGGAGGGAGGGAACGGGGGCCTGACAATATGTACCCAGAACCACCCGCGACAATGTTTTAGCCCCATCAGAGTGCTCCACTGTGACTGCTATGGACAGCACTCTCAGATGCCCGATTGTTTGCCGTTGCTCTGACGCCAGGAGGGGCGACTGAGGATACGGCTTACAGGGTTGGCTTCAGGGAGCTAATATCAACAAAGGGGGTGGCTTTACATCAAGGGGTATTTCAGGCAGGACTTCACGGAGGGTTCCAATAAGAAATGGTGCACCTAAGTTATTGTCCTTATTGGAACAAGAAGGTTAGCCTGGCCTCTGATTGATACATGGCTAGATTTACCTCGCTGCACCTTCTCTGTGAGTGACTGCAGTGTGATCTAGAAGAATGTGTCCCCTAGACAGGGGAGGGGGGGAAGCAAATGAGTACAAAACAAATCTGGTCTATTTCTTGTTTTGATCCACTCCATCTATCTTTTACATCTTTGGCTGGCAGCAGACGGTGCAGAAGGACTGCATGCCATCCACATCTCATGGCTGCTCGGCAGAAGATGGTACAGTACGACTGCTAGCAGTCCGTATCGCCTGCCCGCTCACCATAAGACGGTTCAATAGGACTGACTGCAGGACTAAAGAGAATGACCTGGTCAAGTCACTCCAAATTTAGTCCCTGCGCCCATGTCTGCCCAGGCGCTCCCGGCCGACGTGGCCAGAAGCACCTCGGACATGACGATGACGGCTACCAGTCGTACTGTACTGTCTGCTGCCACAAGGCAAGGGGTTGCTGCTACTGTGTAGCAATGCCGTACCGCGTCTGCCAGCACCCAGGAGACATAGGGTGACGGTTACCTGACCGGGCTCCATGCTTGCAGTGGTATGGCGTCTGCACAGGTAACTCAGGAAAAAAGGCGCGAAATGATTGTCTGCCCTTGCTTTCACGGAGGGAGGGAGGGAACGGGGGCCTGACGATATGTACCCAGAACCACCCGCGACAATGTTTTAGCCCCATCAGGCATTGGGATCTCAACTCAGAATTCCAATGGGCAGCGGAGACTGCGGGAACTGTGGGATAGCTACCCACAGTGCAATGCTCCGGAAGTCGACTCTAGTCTCGGTACTGTGGAAGCACTCCGCCGAGTTAATGCACTTAATGCACTTAGAGCATTTTCTGTGGGGACACACACACTCGAATATATAAAACCGATTTCTAAAAAAACGACTTCTATAAATTCGACCTTATTCCGTAGTGTAGACATACCCTAAGATTAAATGTAATAGAAACAAAACAATGATGCAGTTACAATGAGATCAGACGCATCCCTCAAAAGGCCCTGGGATTTCACAATGACTGTTCTGCTCCTCTCATCACTTTTGCCAGGGTTAGTTTCCTGCATGACATGGGGAAACACAGAGCATGTGGGAGAAATTCTGAGCAATCACTGCCCTCTCCATTTCTGGGCAGTGGCGGCAGCAGCAGTGAGCTGACCTTATCTATCACTGATAGATGCTCCCCATAAATACATACAATGCAGGCAAGCGGCTGATATTGCAACTTCTTTGATAAAACTCCATGATTTAGTGTGTAATACAGTGGAGCTTACTGCGTACCTTTACTATAAAACTCAGGATTTACAATAGATCACATTTGTGCAACTTCACCACCAAACTCTGTGATTTATATGGGGGGAGGAATTGTGAGTAAATATAAAGCATGGTCTCTGCTGGTTTGAGCTGCCTTGTCACATCTGTGATAGATATTTTGCCAGTCATCTGTGAGACTAGGGGAGCTGACTCATACAAAGCCCTCTCCCCATAAATTAATTTATTCATACAGCTGTATCCCAACTTGTCAAGAAAGGTGTGTGAAATGTTCCATTTGTATAGGCTTGTATAACAGTGCGGACAAGTGCAATACCTATAACCAACCAACTATTCCAGAAGAGACCCTCCGGTACCGTCTTTCACTAGACCCTTGTTTTTATTTTGTTCTTTTATTCATGTGGTGTTTTAGAAAATGGAAGGACTGACAGAGAAAGAATGGGCTGTGACTATGCAAGTAGCCTAGCTCTGAGGCGATACCTCATTCCTGACCTGCAACACTTGTATACCCACCAACATTCCCAATTTCTGCAGGAGGCTCCTGCTTTATTTGGATGCTATCCCATTCCAGGATTGCCTAGGAAACAACGTACGATGCAAAACAATTTTTCTCATGCTGTCATTTCTTTCTTACGATGTTTTATCATTGCTGATATGCCGTACTGTATTGCCTGACAACCTACATGGTGACCTCTCTCATGGTGCTGTTTGTTGACATCAGTGATGCCATTATATAAGGCATCAAATGTATTCCCTTTAATAACTTTAAAAAAAAACAGGAGAAATTTTCTAGTCCTCATGCTGGCAACCATATGCCCCTGTAATTCCCATCCTGAGCAGATACCTCAAACCATACCATGCTGTATTGTGATATGTCTATTAATTATTTACTGGATGAACCAGTAAACTCATTTTTCATTGTGGTCTAAGCTGGATTAAACCCTGTTCTCTAGTAGTGAAAAGTCATTGCACTATCTCAATGCTCCCTTCCCATCCGAAGTGCTATTAGTTGGTCTATCTTTCCTTGAATGCCTTTGTCTTGGAACTCATCATCAGTATGAATTGCTGCCTTTATAGGATGCTGCTGGATCAGCTTAAAGCAGGCCTGTATATGCTCCCTCCTCTACTAGAATAAATAGCATGAGGTCATGTTGTTACAGCATGATCGAGCAAAGAACCATGTGTTCTTCAGGATGGACTCAGTGAGCCAGCAGGCAAATGCCCAGGTTTGTGAAGAGAACTTTTTATTACCATATTACAAGGAATTATATTTGAAATGATGTTTTCCTTTATTAAAAATCTTTTAAGCTCCTAAATTTGACAGTGTACTTTAGATACCCCATTATTT
This sequence comes from Lepidochelys olivacea, assembly GCF_965140295.1. Taxonomy (NCBI): domain Eukaryota; kingdom Metazoa; phylum Chordata; order Testudines; family Cheloniidae; genus Lepidochelys; species Lepidochelys olivacea. Next base: position 151,050,744 of record NC_140413.1, read on the forward strand.
TCATCTTGTGTGGGTGGCACTGTAAATCAATCTCTATTAGATATTTCTAAGGTCTCCATTATAGAATATCTGCACATTATTCTTAAGTGTGTATCATGCTGTAAGTATCCTAAACTAAAAGATTTGCTAGTCACTTCACTGGGGAGCTTTTTTACTATGATTCCCCAAGTTTTGCTGAGGAAATCTGTGTGTGGCAGTGACAAGCTGTCCTGCAGTGGCTCAAGGGCATGAGCATCAACCTCAGGGCAGACTGTTAAGAACTAGGACACAAGTCCCAAATTGGTTGGGAGTGCTATACTTAGATATCACCAGTTATCAACTCTTCATGCACTATCGCAGCCATAACATGGAGTCACAGACAGTTCCATTGGGTACTCTGATCTGTTTTGCCACCCAGGTAAGCTTACCTTTGTGATAGATGGTCTCTTACACAAAGGATCACAGCAATATTCACATTATTCCCAGTCCCAAAGGACCAGTCACTTACCCCAGGTCAATTGCACTTTAGATCTCACACCAAGGACAACGCTTGTAGCCAATCCTATAATAAACTATCTAAAGATGTATTATATAGGAAAAGGAAATAAGAGAATCATTTACAAGGTTTAAGCGGGTGAACAGGCACACACAAATAACATCTAATCTTAAATTTCAAAAGGTAACAGAAGCTTCTATAATAAGCAATCTCTATATGTCCTTGCTTATGCCTAGGGTGACCAGATAGCAAGTGTGTAAAATCGGGACGGGGGTGGGGAGTAATTGGCACCTATAGAAGAAAAAGCCCCAAATATCAGGACTGTCCCTATAAAATCGGGACATCTGGTCACCCTACTTATGCCTAGAAAACCTTGCCCTTCCGAGTCCAAGCAGCATAGAGATGCAATTCCTTCTTGTTAGGGGTTTTTATTCCCTTCCTCCTGTGTGCTTTGAGCTGCAAACTCAGCTGATGTGAGTGATTCACTTGCTTGACTTGTTTTCATGGTGGGGAGGGAAGAGTAATCAACAAAGTCTTTTGCCCTCTTTAATGTTCCACAATACTTTGTCTGGTGTTGATGGGTCTTCCCTGTAGGACAGGACGTAACACCATCTGTTGGAGACCGCATTTCACACAGCCAATGTCTCTCTCCTGTCTGGTGATTTACACAGTTACAGAGGCTTACAATATAAATGCTCAAATATTATCACATAACATGAGATACACATGTTGCAAATGAGATGAATGCAATCGTTTAATGAAGACTGAACCCTAAACACATTTTTATAATGCTAATACCTATTTTAACGATACTAACACACAGGTGAGCCAGACTGATTCCAGAGACGCATTTGTCAGTGTTCAGTTGAGACATGGGTACAGTGGCATGAGCTGGCACCTGGTCTGCTAGCCTCACAGACAGCTGTATTAATGGGAGGACTAAGCAGCCCGTTTGGGATAACTTTGGTTTAGAATGCTCCTGTTCAGTGTTTGATGCCTTCTTTTCACTCTTTGATGTTTCCACAGCTTCTCATTGCTCAAATATTCAACTTTAAAAACTCTCAGCAATTTAACACAGCACCCCAATGCATTTATAACTAGGGGATAATTAAATGAAGCAGGCACACAACACTGATTTGCTAAGGATATTCCCTGTGAAAAATGTTTGAAAAGCAAAAGATAAACTCCTGCTGGAATACTCAAAGCAGCAGCTACAAAATACCATATGGGGATTGTGATGTTGAATATATCAGAGAAATCAAGAAAAAATGTATCTCAGAATAAGTCAACATACGGCATGAATCAGCAAGGCTCAGGCAGTTCCCAGCTAGGGCTGTGTGGTTCCTACACAGGTCACAGAATAAATCTTAATGCCAGGAAAAAACAAATATATGGAAGATCAAAGTTTGCATGTGTGCTAAAAGCAACTCAACATGTGGCCACAACAAGTAATCCATGAAACACAATGAACAGCCCACTACAGTCCAGACTGATGCCTCTGTTCCCCAACTGAAACCACAGGAGCACAGTCACCTCAATTCCTCAGACTGCAACCAAGTTTTATGACCACTAATAATTGCAGTTAAGCATGCTAATAAAACGGTCAGCAGAGCTCATGCTTCATGGCATCAATTGATCCCTTGAGGAGGTAAAAGAGGCATTTCTGCTTATTTAATATTTTTATACTATGCCCGTCACCATGATATCTATATATCTTAAGCTATATTTAAGTGTAAACATAGATCTCTCTTTGCTCCCCCTATTCTGTAGGGGATTGCCCCTGACATCCCTCCCGCTCATTGGCAGTACTGGACAATAGGCCAGGTACGTTACAGGAATCTTGCAGGTTCCAGAGTAGCAGCCGTATTAGTCTGTATTTGCAAAAAGAAAAGGAGTACTTGTGGCACCTTAGAGACTAACAAATTTATTTGAGCATAAGCTTTCGTGAGCTACAGCTCACTTCATCAGATGCATTCAGTGGAAAATACAGTGGGGAGATTTATATACATAGAGAACATGAAACAATGGGTGTTACCATACGCACTGTAACGAGAGTGATCACTTAAGGTGAGATATTACCAGCAGGAGAGTGGTGGGGGGGACCTTTTGTAATGATAATCAAGGTGGGCCATTTCCAGCAGTTGACAAGAACGTCTGAGGAACAGTGGGGTGTGGAATAAATATGGGGAAATAGTTTTACTTTGTGTAATGACCCATCCACTCCCAGTCTCTATTCAAGCCTAAGTTAATTGTATCCAGTTTGCAAATTAATTCCAATTCAGCAGTCTCTCATTGGAGTCTGTTTTTGAAGTTTTTTTGTTGAAGAATTGCAACTTTTAGGTCTGTAATCGAGTGACCAAAGAGACTGAAGTGTTCTCCAACTGGTTTTTGAATGTTATAATTTTTGACGTCTGATTTGTGTCCATTTATTCTTTTACGTAGAGACTGTCCAGTTTGGCCAATGTACATGGCAGAGGGGCATTGCTGGCACACATCACATTGGTAGATGTGCAGGTGAAGGAGCCTCTGATAGTGTGGCTAATGTGATTAGGCCCTATGATGGTGCCCCTGAATAGATACGTGGACACAGTTGGCAACGGGCTTTGTTGCAAGGATGGGTTCCTGGGTTAGTGGTTCTGGTTGCTGGTGAGTATTTGCTTCAGGTTGGGGGGCTGTCTGTAAGCAAGGACTGGCCTGTCTCCCAAGATCTGAGAGAGTGATGGGTCTTCCTTCAGGATAGGTTGTAGATCCTTGATGATGCGTTGGAGAGGTTTTAGTTGGGGGCTGAAGGTGATGGCTAGTGGCGTTCTGTTATTTTCTTTGTTGGCCCTGTCCTGTAGTAGGTGACTTCTGGGTACTCTTCTGGCTCCGTCAATCTGTTTCTTCACTTCAGCAAGTGGGTACTGTAGTTGTAAGAATGCTTGATAGAGATCTTGTAGGTGTTTGTCTCTGTCTGAGGGGTTGGAGCAAATGCGGTTGTATCGTAGAGCTTGGCTGTGAACAATGGATCATGCGGTGTGGTCTGGATGAAAGCTGGATCTTGCACTTTCCTCTGAAGCATCAGGCATTGGTCATTGCCAGAGACAGGATACCAGACAAGTTAGACCAATGGACCGATGTGGTTGGGAAAATCTTATGCTCCTATGAGGCAGCAACTCTGCTCTGTTCTTTCTGGATGCAGTTCTGTAAGTTTATGAACTTGCACCATTTGCTCTGTGATTTGCACCAACCTATCTAACTTACTTTGACTTTAGTCCTTCCTGAGCAAGTGACACATTGGGCAGTCCATTTTTTCCATTTATTATGATCATTTGCTAGTTGTGGTAATTCTTTCTAAGTGATGCTAGCACATTCAATACCCTCTCTCACTGTCTTCTGCCAGTTTTTTCTTGGCCTTTCTCACTTTCAATATGTGCTTAGTATGTCCTCCCATGTTCCATACAAGGTATGTGTCCCAGCTACCTGAGCCTTCTTTCTTTGATGATACTTTCTAACATGTTCTGCTCTGTCAACTTCCTTACTCTCACATTTTGTCTTTTCATTAAATGCATAATATCTTCCTCAGGATCTGTGATGGGCAGCTTTCAAATCAATTTGTTAGCCACCGTCATCGGCCAGGTGTTACCTCCAAACAGTAGTGTGCTCACTACAGTCACATGACGGTTAGTTTGGTATGCAGACTGATGTTTGACCAGATGTTGTTCATCCTTCCAGAAGTGGTGTTTGCTTTCCCTAATCTTACATGAATATCTTCAGATGTCATCACACTCCCCACATAGCAGAAAACTCTTCTACCTGTTTGATTTTTTTTCTATCCAGGTATGCCTTTGCACCCCCATAATTTTGGTTTTCTCTGCATTTACTCTCAATCCAATTTTTGCTGCTTCCTGTTCTACCTCTGATGTATCTGATCAACATACCAAGGTGTTTATATGATGGAAGAAGATGTGCAGTAAGATTGGATATAGGCCTGGGCAAGTGGTTCGAAACGGTGACTGGAGTTAGACAAGGGTGTGTGTTATCATCAATTACTCTTTGCATTTGCAATAGACTGGGTGATAAAGCAGGCAACAACAGCTTCGTGGATGGTGAAAAAAGAGTTAGTGGAGACAAGCTACACAACCTTGACTTTGCAATGACTTTGCTTTACCTGCCTATCACTCAGAGAAAATGAATTGGCACTATCCAAGGCAACTCTCCCTCCTCCCCCTGCCAGCAGCTCTGACAGAAGCCCCTGGAAAAATAATCATTAAGCAAACATCTGTGCCTTTCCTTATCGATCAGCATCTCAACAGCCCCAATAGTGAGGGCTGACATAAAGGATCTGCCAATTTTACCAGAACCCAAACTTGGAGATGGCAGAGATTAGCGGAAACTCTGACACCAGAGTAATAAAGACTTAGAGATGCACCAAACTGTGTGAAGCAGCAAATTGCAGCTCTCCTAAATGCATTATGTGCACCCTGGTACAATATATGTCAATTTTTACAATAAGACTCTCCCTTGAGAAGTTGCTGTAGGATTAGTATTGTCATCTGTCTAGTGTCATCTGTCTGGTGATGGTACTTGATCATTTTGGCAGATGACAATACTAAGTAAGCTAAAAACCTAAATATTTTAGCTTTCATGATAAAAAAATCCATTACACAAAGGATTTCTTTTTGTTAACAGTGTCTGTGCTGAACTTAAGTCATGTGCCTGTGGAAGAGAAGGGGAAAGAAAGTAGGGACATGGTTGAGCAGGAGACAGGTGAATAAAATTATTCCCCTTGGGAAAACTAGCTAACATTACATGACCTGCCTGTCAGCCTCAAAGTCAGAATCACTCAAGAAACATGGGCAATTTAATTTGCACGCAAAGAAAGAAAATTATGGTGAAGGCTGCTGTTCTAGGCTCCCAGAAGTAGAATTCATATGGGGACTGTTGTCTAATGTCTATATAGTGTTTTCTGAGGGACAGAACTCATCAGTAATAACTTTGCCATAAGATGGAGATGCCACTTAAATTATGGATCTCCCCAAACTCTATCAACGGGAGGCTAAACTGGAAACTTGCTAGGCTTCAGGCGGCTGCTCAGAGTTGGCAAAGTACAACCAGATTGCCGCTACCTCACCTTTCACATGGAGGTGGGACCTGTGGGGAATACAAAGCCCAGCATGGAATGTGGGCTCCACATGGCTCCACACAGCAATGAGTGCTGGCACCTGCTGTCTCCAAAATCTTCATTAAAAATGAGTGTTGACATGACCCAAATTTTGCTGCAGGCTGAAGTTTGGTCACATCTGACTGAGACAACAATCTATAATCCAAGATGAACTTGAAAAAAATTTGGACAGTTTGTGCTGGATGCTCAGACAAGAATTTCAAACTGAACAGAACCATCATATCACTTGAGATTTGCTCATCGCTAGTGAGAACAAGCTTATTAAACACAGATCAGTGCAGGGATGCTTGTGTTTCATCAGCTCCTTTCAGCCTTAACTGCCTAACTCAATAAAAGGCCTTTACAACCATCACTAGAGTGTCATTCTGATTATGTATCATGCCAACCTAACCTAAAATGACCAGCCAAGCTCCCTTACAACTCTTCCACATGCAATGAGCTTGGATTCGCAGAAGCTCATAAGACTAAGGGATCGTTCTCTGAAGGATGGCAGAGGGTCTTTTCCTCCCCATCCCACCTTCTAACAGCTGAGATAAAAGTTTGTGCCTCTTGGCATAGCTGTTCCCCTGTGATAAGCTACCACAGGAAAGTCATTTTCAAAGTAAATAAGTTAGAAAAGGAAAAAGAAAATATCCTGGCATACAAGTGAACATGAAGCAGGTGTTTATGTGACAGAGGTTGCCAGTATTAATACAGGCATGAATGGAACAGCAATATCTCTCTGTGAGAAGAGGATTTAATCACTCCAGCCATGTGCAGGGAACCACAACTGCTGGCCCATCATCATCAATGAAACAGATTATTTGTGAACTCAGTGTAAAGAGATAAAATTCTTGAACATTAATAGTCAGTCAAACCTCATCCCCACAAATGCCTGAAGAGCACTGGATTTCTTGCAGTGAGTCACAGGGTCTGGAACAGATCTGAACAGATAAGGAAAAGGTCATGGGGAATTAGTATTTCAGAGTCTAGGCTCATTTGTTTATGCTTGGGCCATTGCTTCCAAGACCACAAGAGTTGAGGGAATGATGTGCTCACAGATTGGTTTAATTTTGGGGCATTAGCACCACCAGAGTGTAACAGCCACAAAAATCTTCTCTAGCTACCTTTTAAAAAGCTGACCTTCGAGCCAGTATTTAGTCTACTCCATCCTGTTACTTCTGGTGGCCTCCAGACACAGGGGGATGGAGATGTCTGGGATCAGAGAACAGTACTTCTACTGATAGGAAGTCCTTAGGATTAGGGTTACCATAGCATCCAGAAGAGGACATTTGCCATCCTGTCCAGCTTTCAGTAATACCACTATCCATGGGAGAAAGCTTTTAAGTATGTATAAGCCCCTGAAGAACTGTAAGGACACAATGACAGCCGAAGCTGTGATTTTATGGGGGTTTCCTTCTACCCACACCACTGTGTCCTTCACAATCATCTGAAAAGCACATTTCTTCTAACTGGCTGAGTTGCAGAGACATCACTTCCTTGTATAGAGCGAGCAAGCCAATGCCACAGCATCCTCTCAGTGGATTTCATCTGGAGAAAACTTATGTACCAGCAACAAAAGTATTCATTTCCATTTTCATATTATTCACTTCCAAGTCTAGCTGGGGCTATTATTTAATACTGATACCAATAAGCAGGGAAATACAAGACCATAGTCTAACTTGGACATTTGTGACAGACTCCTATTGATTTCTTACATGGAACCAGGCTAGAATGTGGCCCAATCTCCTTAACATAGTTTTTCCTTTACATTAATAGACGGTTATCAGGAAACATTTACTAAAGATGAGATATGTTAGGATGTGAAAGTGTCTCCTAAAGGAAGAGGTGTAAGCTCCATTACGTTGGCCATTTCAAACTGTGTGGGGCAAGGCAATGAAAGAAACAATCCTGCGCTAGTTCCTCAGGACAGGAGACTAGAAGAGCTGATAGGTCTCTAACTAGTAAAAACAGTTTTCTCCCAACAATCTATAATAAAACAATTTTTGTGCAGTATTCCATAAAAGAGTATTCTGCTAAGAAAAACACAGGCCAGAGGTGCATCTATTTGTGCTATATTACAATTACTTATGGACAGTCTAATATATTTAGATTATGAAGTGGTTAGAAAACAAGACATTTTCCAGTTCCTGACACTGACATCAATTATGTTAATGCATCTCAATGATGCATTGATAGTTTACAGCCTCATTAAACTGAATGGACTTACAAAGCTTCTTAGAGCCTCAGTCTTGCCCTGGGTAGCTTCCCATTCCTCTGTCTTCTAGTTAGGTTCTTATAGAGCACCCATCTCTAAGGTATGTGCACCTTCTGCTTGCACGCACGCACTCTCACAGACATTGTCTCTTATGAAATCAGGATGTCTGCTCAGCTGGAAACTTCAGAATGCAGCCTGGGCTCTGCCTTATGTGAAGTACCCAGAACTGGGTGTCTGGGATTACGTGATGATGAAAGACATTTACTTCTATATAGTGGCTTTAGTCCAGTGATGCTGCCCATCCTCAACAAAGTTTATAATTTATAAACAACAGGCCAGATATTCAAAGTTCACAGTTGTAGGAATCATCTACGTAATTTAGAAGTCCAAATACCAAAACCACACTCACAACAGACCATATGTGTATACACCTGATTTGCTCTTGCCCACTTGTGCATGCCAGGTCTGAACAAATGTATGTGTGCACCTGCATATGCTTCACCTTGAAACTTGGCTCTAGACATACAAAGGAATAATTTTTCCCACCACCAAAATGCAGCTACCTCTTCACTGAAAGTGGCCACTGTTTACCAGTTTACAGAAGTACAGCATTCACCTGCACTTCCTCAGTGTTGCTTTACACTGCTAAACAGATTTAGTCCTAGAGATAGCTGTATTTCAGTGTTAAGTCAAGCAGCCCCATACTATTTGCCTACCTCACCCAGGTCTTCTGAAGTTTAATATTCAGAGAGCACTTTGAGACACTTTGAGACTGAAAGGCACTACAGATGTGCAAGGTTCTGTTAATACTTCAGTTAAAGCTTTGATCTGTATACCGTTGCTGTGCAGGAGTTGTTTCTGCAGGCCAGGAAGAAACCCATGCAGTAGTCAGACATCTTGTGGCTGATGGAACAGAGAATCTGTGTATTTCTTCTGTTTCTCCCTGAATGTCTCAGTAAAACAAGTAGAAATCAAAAGAAAGAAAAATCTTCTCTGCAGGTTGATATTGTAGTTAATTCTGTATCTGCTAGACATAGGCAACTGCCCAGTGATTGCTTTTCACCCAGAGATATTCCTGTGATGTGCCTGCTGTTTGTTAAAGGCCCCTTAGGACTCTGCCTCTCTCTATGTCCATGGCACTCTATTGCTGACTTTTAGAAAGTCATGGGGAAGATGGACACGTTTTCTTTTCTGGGAGCACTGTATACTGGGGGGAGGAGAGGGACTCAGGAAGATAGGAGACAGGCTAAGATCTTTATATGGATGGTTTCTTGATCCTACCTTGAGCTGTGATGCAGCCATAGCCCCTGTTATTGCTCTCCTGAAAGATATTAATTTCTTTAGTACAGCCCACAGGGGTACTTAATCGGCAACTAATAGAGGGTGAGCTACAAAATGAATTTGAAACCAAAAATGTTCCCTGTTTATGTGAATTTTGCTCTATATTGTGAAGGTAAAATTATGTTTCCAACAAGATCTGTACCATTTAGCCTTTCCAAATGGGATTCAAAGGACCTGTCATGATGTTGTTACAAGCTTAAACCACCACTGATTAAAATAGGTGAGTCTGTCCTTCAGAATTACAATCAAACTTTGGAAGAAGGCTCCAGGCTAGAGTTTGAAAGCTGACCTCTCCACTGTGCTGTCATTTGATAACTTAGCTGCATTTCCCCTGTATTTTCTGTTTGGATCCCTACCAGTAGATGGTGATCTTACCAGTATAAAGACCTTGGTGAGACTACTAGAGCAAGCTGGGATCTTGCCAGAGCAGTGAGAAATTGAGTACATTCTCCTCAGCACTGTCCTCCTTTAGGTTTCTTCCTCCTTTCATACTGAAGGATATTTTTGGTACTCTGTCTGCTAATACTCATGTATGCAATACTTGCGATGGGCAGCATTACATTGTATGAGCTGGGTGAAACCTTGTTATGAGTTGCATTAAAATGTTGTTGAGATTGATGGGTGTGAACACAGACTTCAACAAACATAACTGTAAGGATTAATTAATCAAAATCCCCCACCCAAGTCAAGAATGCTGGCTGAAAAGAAGTATGGGCCTGTAAGTTAAGAATCTACTCCTTTTGCTGTTGGTTTCTGCTGCATTTGGAGAAGCAAGACTTCGTACATTCCTTATAAATAAACAAGACTGCACCAAAGAAAATACCAGACTCCATCATCAATTTCTACTCCCAACTGGAACATAAGTGATGTTTGTTGAGCCCTGGTTGTGTGTAGATTTTGGAAGAGTAACATCACTTATCTTTTCCCCCTCAGTCTGAGCCCTGCACTATCTAGGCAACAGGGTTTGCACATTTGTGTACAAGAAGAGAAGATAAAAAACTAGCAAAGCACACCACAACCAGTAAAACTCTTGAGTTCTTCATACACAGAGAGCCACCACTGACATAAGATACATGGAATTAAACACTGATGCTAGAGCATCAGTTGCTATCAGACAAAGGGCACTTTGAAATCCATTCAAAGCACACAAACCAGAATTTTTATATCTGGGGTTGCTAAGGTTAGGCATTTAAAGCCCTGTTTAGGGCTGCAAATTAAACTGGCCTGATTTTCTGAAGTTCTGAACGCCCAACAATTTTTACAGTGGTCCAGGATAACTGTCACCTCTGAAAACGCAAACCATTTTTATTTAGGTCCAACATTTAGGTACCCATATTTGAAAATGTTCTCTCTCTCTCTCTCTCTTTTTTTTTTTTGGTAAAATATAGAATATTCTTTTGTAAAATATAGAACATAATCTCAATTTCTTCTGCATTGTTCTCACACATTTTCCCTCCAGAGATTACAATGGTATGTTCTGGCAAGAAAAGCAAAAGTGCACTGAGACTGTGTACTACAGCTATTGAACTCAACATTCCCATTGGCTTCAGAGATTCACACTTTGATAACAGAATACTTTTATTTTGTGTTATATGCCAATACAGGCCTTGCCATTAATTTGGAATTCTGCCCAACTCTGCCCGACTATCTCCATTCACAGAAGCAACATGTAACAGCACCAGATTCTATTTGTCAGAACTGGTCATTATTTTCAAGAAAACTCCAGATGAGAGATTAAGCACAAAAGATCACTTTATTCCTAAAATCACATCCATATCACCTTGTAGAGGTGCACTTCTAGTTTTCAACACTGTAAATATATATCTTTTTTTTTTTTAACATATATATTTTAAAGGAAACAAACTAAGAAATAAATACAAAGCATAACAGTTTCAACTTTACATTTGCTTTGAGCATTGTCTGGTCTGGCATTCACTCTGAGGAGTTTTGCTCCTCTTTGAAACACTTAAAAAAAAAAAAAAAGAAAGAAATCCAGAGCTAGCTCTCCAAAATCCTCAGGTAATCAGCTTTTTCATCGTCTTTCAATACAAAACATTCTGGAGCATGCTTGGATTGTCTTATATCAGTTTTACAATTCTAAAATCCTTCATTACTAATACACATGCTTTCTGGGAGACAACGTACAAGGATCAGAGTAATAGTCGTGTTAGTCTGTATTCGCAAAAAGAAAAGGAGTACTTGTGGCACCTTAGAGACTAACCAATTTATTTGAGCATAAGCTTTCGTGAGCTACAGCTCACTTCATCGGATGCATACTGTTTCCACAGTGCATCCGATGAAGTGAGCTGTAGCTCACGAAAGCTTATGCTCAAATAAATTGGTTAGTCTCTAAGGTGCCACAAGTACTCCTTTTCTTTTAACGTACAAGGATGTAAATGTTCACAGAAAATTCCAGGTTACAAAATGTTTGTTTGGTAATGTACATGTCCACTGGTGAAGAGTTCCCAAAGCAGCAAGGAAATCAGTACTAAAGAAGTTTGCTGCTTTGATCGATGTGATCCTTACAAGACCAGACAATTCCCAAAGTTATTGATTGCATAACTGCAGGACAATCTGGGACTGGGGCTCTACATCAAATCTAATTAGTCAAAATGGTTAGCAATGCACATAAACTGCAGTATAAAATATGCCACCAAGGTCATCAAAGCATGCTATAGATGGAATTATTCTTACATGATCGGCACAGCTCACCACAATTGCACAGCTCTTTCTCACAGCCAGGCATCAAGGACTGATACAGCAATTTTTATAAGGGTTTTACAGTTAAAGATGGGCTACAATAGTCAATTGCAGAAAATGTCATGTTCCTTCAAACACAGAGAGGAGATTGGATATGGCAAATGTTTTGCTTTGCATGTTCCATTGTCAGAAGCGATGCCCCTTAAAGGTTCCACTTGGAATGAGGGACAAGTATGGGACTGAATGGGTGTGGCTCTGAGCTCATCCAGTAAGTACCTCTTTCTGGGGGCAGTATTCCCAAAAATGAAATCACTGCGTGTTGGGCTGGTATAACTACATCTATATGGGCATTTTAAGAGCACCCAACAGCTCCATCACAGAGCAAGTATTTTAGCATCAGCGCATCTCTGTTCACAACAGGGTGTGAGGTAGTTTAGAACCAAGCTATGGAAGCCTATTCTCAAGAAACCTGGTAAAGGGGGAAAGATGCCAAAGGACGGTTAATGCACAAAACCACCATTATATAGCACAACTGGCAGTCTCTGCTGGGGAGGAATGGGACCAGGGAGTCTGCTGTTGGTCAGGAATGAGGACCATTGACAGATGAGTGGAGAAATTCATAACAGGCCCCACATGCATTAATCCTGGCCCTAACATTTCTTTCATGAGCTTTGAACCAAGGGCATTAAAATTTACTCCACAAAGAAAGCCCAACTATTAAAAAAATTGTAATAATGAAGTCAATATAGGAGAGAGGAACCCAAAATATTACAAGAACCTCGTGTCTCAAGATTCTCAGAGTAAGTTAGTAGAAATTGAGTCCTAAATGAATAGATTAGCTGTATAGGATGTTTGAATCTAAAGATAATTATCTACTTTGTATTTGTTGCTCTGGCAAGACATGCTCAATGGATACTTTCTTTTGCCAATGCAACTGACTGAAAATATTCTCACAATACAATAAATGTATCAGTGTATTGTACTGGTGAATTCCAGGAGTGGAGAAATGATGGTAATGGTGCATGATGTAAACTACACAATCCCACACAAGGCCTGATCCTGCACCCCTTGAAGTCAATGGCAATCCCCTCATTGACTTCAGTGGTGAATGATCAGAGCCACAACGCATGCAGACAGTGAAAGCGGGTGCTTGCCTGGTGCCTGGATAGATTGGCTTAAACTTTGCACCTTAATAATTCTCAGCTTTCTACTACTTACAATGAAAGTTTGGATTCTAATGAATTGGGACTTGTATACATTACTCAGGTATGGGGCAGAGAGGTGAACAGCTAAGTCCCTTCAGTTCATCATCATTCAGAAAAATATATGTTAGGTGCAGAAAGGAGAAAAAAAACAGGAGCAGTGAGTAGAGACAAAAAAAGAGGAGCTGGTAGCCCTGGGGCATCCCTGTTGAACCCTTCCCCTAGAAACTATTTCTGCATTGTTCTTTACAAAGTCTATTCTCCATGGCTTTATGTTCACTTTTGTTATAATCCTTTCCATAACAAAATCTAGATTATAAAATTCTTTAAATTAAAAGAAAAAAATATGAACGAGAGTCTAAGTAAAAATAAGACTCAAATGAATTTCAGGATTCTGGTGACATGGATTTATGAAACATCTACATATACTTTCTAAGTTATATGTATGCATAAATGTGCATGTTTGCAACTACACGACAATCTCATCATCAGATGGCTCATTATGAGAGCACTTGCTAATATAAGATTGGTATACTTCGACTCTTAACCATGTTAAACCCCATACTCTTGTTATATAATCTCTCTTCATATCATTTAAAATATTTACTTCCTAATGCCTGTAAATTGCATTTTATCTGTACAACAGTCCCAAATTAGGAAATGTTAATAAAGTCTTTGTTATAAAATGAGTACAAGTGGACAAACACAAATGTCAAAGCAGAATCTTATCAACCCTCTGTATCAGATTATGAAGTTTTGGATTTCCCAGTCCTCCTACCAGCATTTAGCTTTAATCTGTTACTTGAAGCTCCCTTTGCACCCTAGGCTGCATCTCTGCCCACTTTTAATAATAATCCTATTTTTTCCAGGTCACATCTATATTTTCCTCTTGCACCACATAGTCCTGAAAGGTAGAAAGCAGAAAGAACCTGCTTCAGGTCCTTAGTAATGAAGCCATTTGTGATTCCTTTGAAAGTGTAGTTTCTGCATGTGTCAAATTCCTATGAGAAATTCCTGTGAAGAATTTAGCAGCTGAATTAAACAAAAAGCAACAAACATATGTAGAAGGTGCCAGACAACAGTTCTAGTGGCTGACTATACTTAAAGGGAAGTACAATATCTAAATGTTTTCATAAAAGGAGAATATTAATTGAAGGGGAACTCTTTATACCATCTATCTATACACATAAAGGTATGTACGTGCTAGGTATTTATCATAAATCACCTGCATCACACAGAGACTACAGGTATTTGTATAGTCTCAAAACATTACCAAGAAAAAGAACTACTGTATTTCCTTGTAGGTGTGTAAGTTTACTAGTGTTTGTTTAGGGAGATGCTTCAATAATTGTTATTGAGTCAGATTACATGGCGCACGGTCTCAAGGTGTAGGCACTGGTCTGAATAAGTACAATACAACCCTGCTTATCCAAAGGTTTCAGGAGACATTTGACACCTTCAGATAAACAGCATTTTGTTTGATAGGATATTTAAGTCAGTTCTGTATATGCCCCAGAATCCTCACACAAACATACCATAGAGTGTTGCTGATCTTTCTGCCAGCTTTCATGACTCACCAGACAGCACTGAAAATCCTGGGAAACAAGCTTACCTTCTGTTAACTGGGGTTTGATTCATTGGGATTGCACACAAATAATGCATGGGCTGAGGTGATCAATAAGGAAATAGTTCTAGTGAAAGTTCTGGGGATACATTGTTAGTTTTTATATTGCACCAACAATGCAGTCCCACAGCACTTCCATTGCCTCTACCACAGCTCAGGGCCTGTAGCAACAGAGGGGGGCTCCTGTTTACTCCCTATATGAGGATTTTAGTGGTTTACCTGATGCAGTCTGAACTGCAATTCCCAGCACACTTATGTAAGGGATACAGCTCAATGCTCTGAAAAAAGTTATACTTATCATTCTATTAGACTGGGGGTGAGGAGGTGGGCGAAGAGATAATTCTCTGATTTCGCTAATAATGACTTATGCCAGCAGGGTATTATTACTCTGAGTAAGGTTTGTTATTCAGTTACTGCCACCATTCATATATGTTACAGTAATAAAATGCATGAGTAACTAAACATAAGTGATGTGTAACTCAACTTCCATCAGCTGTAAATTGTAGCCATCCTATGGGAAAATGGCAGGAATTTTCAGTTTCCCCCCATGAGAATCCCATATATCACAGTTGTCATCTTGGATTCCCTTTGTCTAAGATAAGCTACATGGCAATTTCAAAAGTTTAAACTGCTGCTGAAGCATTTTAAATCTAAAACAAAGGACCCAGTTTTGCCGTGAGATGTGGGCACAATTCCTACTCATATCAGTCAAAGCTTTCTAATGAGTGCTTGTGGATTCCAACTGACACTCACAAAAATCACGTGTAGGAGAGCTGGCTAAAGTACAGCCTGCACACTTCCACAAACACCCTAATTTTTAATATGGACGTTCACTCCAGGGAGACAACAGGTCACAGCATACAAGGGAGCCAAGTGGGACCTGTAGTGTCTACAGATCGCACTATTGTCCTGAAGATGGAGATATGCAATTTGCTCTATTTTATGTGTGTTACTTACAGCCAAATTACAAACATCCCTCAACTGGGAACAACATGAACACCCCGGGCTTGAATGTCCACTGTTTCACACCTTGTGTACATCACTTTTAAGTGACCATAAAAAGGGTATAATATGCTACCAAATTACAATAGTAGCATTTTATACCCAGTTGCACAGGTGCAAGGCCTCATCTAGACCAGAGTACCTGATTCTGTTGTAACTCAAGTTCATCAATTTACCTATTAGCCTAAGTTCACTAACAAAACTTTAAATGCTTTGTCTAGCTGCCCCAAGCTTTGGAATACACTGAGATATCGGGACCAGAAATAAGCATTTGTATCTTAGAGCACAGGTTTTTGGAGCATCTAGATTAACTTTTACAACTGTCTAGGCAAGGTGGGTGAGGTAATATCTTTTACTGGACCAGCTTCTGTGGTGAAAGATACAAGCTTTTGAGCTACACATAGCTCTTCTTCAGGTAGAGCTCTGTGTAGCTCAAAAACTTGTCTCTTTCACCAACAGAAGTGGTCCAGTAAAAGATATTACCTCACTCATCTTCTCTCTCTAATGTCCCAGGACTACCATGGCTACACCACCACTGCACTTTACAATTCTATTAGTTAATTCAAATTAGCAGGCAATCAATTAACTTACAAGATCAAGACTGTAGCTTGAATAAATCATTAATAGATACACAATTGGGAGGCAGTGGGTAATCAGGCCCTAGACTCTGGAACCTGTAAATTAATATTTCTAAAATATGTCCTTGCACCATGGCAGCTAATTTGACTTTATGCATGCACAAGATTGTTGTTTTTAACTGGCTTTGATGTTTCCTAATGGCTACAACCATCACTACTATAACTTCCTAAAAACGTATTCCAAACTCACCCCAATGGTATCTGAGCACCTTGCAAAACTTATATAAAGACAACAAATACTTCCTAAAAGGAAAATAATTACAAAATTCCCATTTGCCAGAAAAGTTCAAAAACTGAGTTAGTCTAGTCTCTGATTCCATATTTTATATTCTTGGGTGGGCATCGCATACATTTTGGTCCAACAGAACTAGTAGCTCTATCTAACAATGCAATAATAAACTCTAGTAACTTTACCTTCTAGTCTCTGCACTGACTCTGGCTATCCCATAATATTGTTAAATGATCTGTAGTTATTAAAAGTTCATATTTTATCAGTTGAAGAAACCCTGAAAAATCGGTTTCATTTACCTACAGTATTGAATTACCAACATCATGACTAAGGCCCTACTTAACTTGTGATATTGCAGACATTGGGGATTCTGCAATATAAGGTTTCCACCGCAATTTTGTCAGCCTGGCAGCTGACAGCAGGAGCCTACCCATGCGCGGGGCTGACAGCGGAACCCGTCCATCAGATGGGCGCTGACAGTGGGAGCCCTGGCCCTCAGCCCCGTGCACGGCTGACAGCAGGAGCCCCGTCCATCAGCCAGGTGGCTGACACTGGGAGCTTCCACTGTCAATCCCACGCACGGCTGACAGAGGGAGCGCATTTTCCAAATTACTGCAAATAATATAGGCCCATTATTACTCTTCTGCAATTTCCCATGTCTTGTCCGCGACTCAACCGCAATTATATGACAATCATCCCACAATTCAAGTAGTGCCTTAATTATGACCTTTCACCTCCTTCCTCTATCAGAAGAGCCTACCAACTTGTCAAAGCAGATACAATACAGAAAATTCTCTAATTTAATGTTATAATAATAAAAATACATTAAGGTGAAGATACATTAACTGCATTAGAATTTTCCACAGCACTAATAAGCACTGAACTCCAGTGGGAGTTGTAGTCAGGACAAACATGCAGAATTGATTTCTAAAGAAAGAGAAATAAATGGAGCTCCAGAGGAAGCAAACTGCACTGAAGCACCAAGTTTCCTCTACATGAAAAAGGCTAATTTCACCTCTGTGCTAAACATCTCAC
This sequence comes from Lepidochelys olivacea, assembly GCF_965140295.1. Taxonomy (NCBI): domain Eukaryota; kingdom Metazoa; phylum Chordata; order Testudines; family Cheloniidae; genus Lepidochelys; species Lepidochelys olivacea. The sequence goes on from NC_140413.1 coordinate 151,068,351, forward strand.
ATCAGCCTTGGATTCACTTGTTTAGTTATAGTTCAAACTGAACATGTTACTTTTGCAGAAGATAACGTAAAAATAAAAAGTACACACTGCAAATTCCTGGAAGAAAACAAATTTAATTTTCTTTGCCTTTTACCACATTGCTTCATTGTCAAAAGGAACTTCTTAAACGAAGGCTCATGAAATGGAAAACTGTGCCTCTGCATTATCAAATGTCCCTCCATGGAAAAATAAAAATACTTGCTTCTTTCAGTGGTACACTAGTTTCCTTTGCTAGAGAAAGACAAAATTATATTTTTGTTGCTTTTTAAATTAAAGAAAGTCTAAACTGATCTTTCAGGAGCTTGTTTGTAGGGTTGTTTGACAATGGTTTGGAAAACAGAGCCGAGCAATTTTTGCTCAATTCAAAAACTCATTTTCCCAGAGAAATCAGTTTTACAAATACGGCCTGCTCTTGCTGAAAATATGGTTTGGTTTGGTGCCAGACGTTTCTGGGAATAAAAGTGTTTTTAATGTATTTGGAAGAAAGAGACACTTAATTAAAAAAGGAAACTTTAAAGGTAACTCTGCTGAGCACCACATGAGCTTGATGCTAGTCTAAACTGAAGCTAGCATTGGGAGAAAACAGAGGAAATGAAAAAGAATAAGGAAAAATTGAGGGTGGAGTTTATCGTTTTTAATGTCAAAGTCAATTTAAGTGCTAAATAGAAACAATGTCTCTAGAGTGAGAATATAAACAAATGCTATTAGCATAGAGATCTAACAACAAAACTCTTACGGTCTGACAGGAGACAAGAGAACATCTGGTCAGTCCTGTTCTATCTCAGTCACAGATAAAATATATAGTTATAGTATGCTATATAGTTCAGAGTACCTGTATATATCCCATCATCCTGAAGGGACACACTTTTTAATGGTACATCTAAGCAGCTCAACTATGCTTTTAGTTCTTTCCATCAAGAAACAAGCTAAAAACTCAGAGCAGGGTTGACAAAAATCATACATGAATACCAGAATTCCATTAAGCAGCAATCCCACAATGAAGAAAATCTATAAAAGAACTGGAAAAAGCTGAGGACATTTATACCAAAATATAAATTAATCCTCCTGCCTCACCACTGGCACATTATATTGGAAGAGAATGTTCATGGCAGAAGAGCATACCAGGCAATAAATAGATTTTGTGGGTTTTTAAAGACTGAGCAAAAATGAGATGCTCAAAACATACAACTCCAAAACCACCAACATTACTCGTTATACAAGACTAAAAGATCCAAACCACAAAATGGAAAGTGGTGGGATTATTTTGGCTTGCAAAGGTTTGAAAATTCTGTGCCAACACAGACACAATGACTCACTTCAGAGATAGGTTCAAAGCACAAATAATTATCAGAGAGGGGACTAACAGGTGTGTGAAAGTGGCATGATGTGATGGGGAATCGTAATGTTAAAAAATTCCTATTTGTTTGTGAGGAAGGATGAGGTAATTTATCTCAGCTGTGGCTGACATACTTTTTTTGGATATTTGAAGTTCTACAGATCCTGTTGCTCTGCACTTTGAGAATTTCTCACATGTACTCTGCTATAGGTTAATCTTTCAAATTCTTCATGTCCCAAAACTGGGGTGAATAGAGGCCTGGGTGGCTAGTAGATGTAATAAGAAATCTAGAATATATAGATATCTTTGATCTATGAAGCCTCAGAGGGCAAGATCAGAGAGAATGCGAGAAGGAGGGGTGTAGACTGATAGCTTCTAAAGAGTCTTTTTTTGGCTCAGCAGCATTCTACAGAATAATTGTCCATGTCTGGGAAGTATACATTCACAACCCTGCACTTTGTCTGTGAGAGTCTAAACCCAGGGACAATTGGTACAGATCTATTTCATTCTTATGTTACAACACTCCCTACAATGGTGGCAATTAGAGCTAACAAAACTGGAAAATGATGTAATTTATTTATTCACAGTCTGAGAATAGTGAAATTAGTTGTTAATTTATTTGTAGTCTCTTGCCAATGTCAACTCTGATGCTGAAGGTTCAACCCAAGAAAGACAAGGCAGGTTCCATGCTACTCAATAGGTCCAGCAAAGATTACAATTGTCAAGGGATTTTTGTTTGTTTCTTTTTAAATAAAAGTTTAGTCTAAAATTTTCTACCTCTGTACTTGAAGTTAATCAAAGAGCTCTGTACCCAAAACTTAGTCTGAATTCCACTATGCTAAATAAATGTGGTAATCAGCAGCCAGTGGTAGCTGATGGCTCATGAGCAATATTCCACATGCAGAGCACCGCTACTAAGCACTATGAGCCATGACACCTAATAAAATGTATCACGTAATGTCCATGCATCTCCAATAAGAACCATCTTGATTTCAGGCTATGGGGGCAAACGGTTTGGGGAGGGAATACAGGAGCTAACATGAGAAAGACTGAAGATGGGTCTGGCGATAAGAAAAAAAGATAAAATTGCCAAAGTTATTCAACTTTACAGGAAATATATCAGAAAGAAGAAACATTTCTTTTTTTCTCTGTCAAGTGTCTGCTGTTTTGTAGCCACCATGCTATCTGTTCCTTCATGCTTTTAGCCCAACTGGTATTCAGAAAGAAATTCTTTCAAGGTTAAGCAGTGTGATAGATTGATATACAACTCATTATATCATTATGTTCAAGCAGAGGAAAATCATATTTGACTTGACTAACTCTGACTTGTCATCTTGTTTTGCTCTCGCAAAGGTGTATTAGACCAACAGAAAAAAAATTCCAGGTCGATAAACTTGGACAGTAGATGCTCCAAAGATCATGTACTTCAGAAGAAATATCAGTCTTTCCTAATTATTTTTGCCAATGACATCAATATTGTGTGTAAAAACAGAACCTCTTTTTCCCACACGGGCAAGCCCAGTGAGATGTGGAGCTTTTGCTAAGTCACATGGACTGGAGATTAGAGGATCCTGGTGATCACAATGTGAAAATGCTCAAGATTAAGAAAAAAAGCAGATAATCTGATCAAGTTACAAAGGACAAGTAGGACAGTTAACACTGAGATGTAAATTACTAAAGCAAGAACCAATGAAGAGTCAGATCAAACTACAATAGTTACATTAATTTTTTTCCATGAAGATTATGAGAAAAGTGTATAAGCGGCTTTTTAAATCCTTAGTTGAACACTGTAGTCTATTATTTTCTTTGAAATATTTTTGACTGCAAATTCTCATTTTTGTATTGCTGAGTCTGATCAGCAGCATGCCAGTGGTCAGCTGTAATTCTGCTTTTCTAAACACAAACACCACATTTGACAAATTTACAATAATTTTTGTAGAAATTTAAGTAAAACTTGAAGAGTCATCTTTGAATTAAGCAGATAGTTATCTACTTGTCAAATTGGAAGCTTGACTAGGAATTTCCCGCTTGGAACATAGATAAGAAATGACAATTTCGTAACTCAACAATTCAAGTAAAGTCAGAATTAAATACAGCATCCATGAATTGATTTGTTTTTATCATGAGGGTTTTTTCCTTGTCATACCAGGTGATACACATGCCTGTTACTTCCCTAATCTATTGTACTGTATGTACTACAGCCGAAAATAAGGGAAAAGTCGGACACCTAGTCAAAATGATTTAGAAAACAGCTTATCATTTACAAAGGACTATGGATTAAGAATAATTTAAAAAAATAAAAACAATCTATTTTCCCTAGTGATGTAATAAAGATCATCATTCTGTTTCCTAATCGGTGCCTTCAGGTAACAAATACTTAATTTATATTCCTTCCAGTCTATGGTTCATATGCCATTTTTGTATTCCAATCTGGCTCTGCCTTTTATTTCCTTCCATTCTCCTTTCCTTGGTTAGATTAAAGAGGTAGGGTGTTAATGGGGGACTTGATATAGATTGAAGATCTATTTTATCCCCCCGGAGACCAGCCTGATTTGAACAAATTGAAGAGAGTGAAGCAGCCCCTTTGTGTCCTTGGAAAGCCTTTTCCATTTCAGCATTTCCAGCTGGCAGGCATGGTCCCCTTTGTTCACTGAGAGAACAAGAAAAAAGGTGCCTGTACAAGAAGGTTGTGAATAATTTCATATAGCATCATGGAGACTGCAAAAGCTCCTTTCCACTCTCCTTTATGGTTGGTGAGCATGTGTACGTGAGGTGGATCCAGTGAGGGAGTGCAAAGAACTGGTGCTTGAGGCTCGAACTGGGCGAGAAACAAGCTGTTGTGTGCCAGTGCCCAGTTCTGCTGTTGCCACTTCCTCGTTACCCTCTTCCTTGTGGGCACTGTTTTGTGCTGGACACTCAAAATGCACACAGTGAAACACCTGGGGAAAAAAATGAAGAGATAAGCAAAACAATTAACAGTAGCGAAAGTGTGAACAGAACTAAACAACACCTTCAGTGAAGCATGCAGGCAACGTGCCAGTGCCAAAGGGCTGATCCAAGCTAGAATGTTTCATCGTGGGCTTAACAGCCTGTGTTCAGAACCCACAACTGTTAGGGTTGAAACAAATGCGAGTAACAGCCATGTAGGGGGAGAAGGCCTTAGCCGATAAGCCTTTATGTCTGGTAGCCTTTAGTTTGAGGTGCTGAGCCTGAATTCAGTCAGATAGATAGTTCTGAGGCATATGAGGACATTTTGGTGATTTGGAAAAATCCTTTAGTTTGCAAAGCAGCATATCTATAATCTAAAAGCTATCAAATGACAATGAAAATGACTTAATTAAACTCCAGAAAGGCTGAACATCCACATTATCTATGAATTAAAGTGACATTGTAATGCAGATGATGTTATCTCATGACTGCCCTCTACTGTATTCAGCAACACCTCAGCAGATGCAATATTTTGCAGTACACAGAAATACAGGATTTGCCAGGTCCAAGGAGACCATTGCTTCATCAAATGCAGAATTCTGCTTCAAGTAGCAGCCAACAATTGATGTTTCAAGATGTGATCATTGTGCAAGCAGTACATAGGGGAACTCCTTCCAGACCCTGCAGGTGATTATCTTAGGCCCTAAAACAGGAAGATTTCCCTTTCAACATTTTTCACCATATTTCCTAGGTTAGTATAGCTGCTTATAGAACACCTGTTCATGTAGCTATTCAGTGGGTCCTTATAAATGCCACTAAACTGTTTGCTTCAATGATTTTTCCATGACAGTCAATTGCACAGGTTTACCACCAACTGTGTAAATAAATCTTTCCTTCTATTAATTTTAAATTTGCTGCCAATCAATTTCATTGAGTGTCCTCTTGTTCTTCTGTCATGGCACTAGCTGAAGAGGGATGCCTGCTTAGTTTTTACTAATCCATTCATTATTTTGTATGCTATCATGCTTCTTCTTATTCTCCTCTTAAACAGTCCAAAACATTTAAATCTCATCTCATAGCCACATAAACCCACTGAAACCTCTTCAAATCTTAGCTGTCCTTTCCTAGGCCTTTTAAGTTCAGCAACATCCTTTTTGAGGTCAGATGACCAAAACCAAACAAAGCACACAAAGTGTAGACAGATCATTGATTTATACAAGACCAGTATAATATTATCTATTATTTTCTACCCTGTCTTTAATACAATTTAGAATCCTATTAGTCTTTTTCACTGTGACTGCACATTGAGCAGACATCTTCATTGAACTATCTACAGTAACCCCTAGATCTTTTTCCTGAGAGTTGCTAGCTAATTTAGAACCCAACAGCGTGTATGAAACCAAGAGAGCTTTATTCACAGTCATGTTCTCTGTAGCTCTCTTATTATAATTTCTTGTGTCTTTCTTGGTGCCAGAATTCTTGCAATTTTTTTTTGTTGTCTGCTCTGTTATTTTCTCTCCATTTCTAGGTGTGATATATATAATGTTAGCTTCTTTTGTAAACTCATCTCTGCATTTGCAATTGCATTGCTGTGCTGTCTTTCATTAAATAGATTTCTCAAAGACTGTGATTATTTGCTAGGCTTTAAAGTTTTGAAGGTAACAGCCACTGCCATTTTTCTAGCTTCCATTACAAGTATCAGGATTTAAGGGAATGGACTATAACTGATCAATGCATCTTTATAGTACACTGCTTTCCTAGCAAGGTGGTATGGTCAAAATGGGTAGGGCACAGGTCTGGAAATCGAGACACTCCATGCTCCCACAATGTCCTATGCAAATAGAGTTTCTCATTTAAAATTTCATCTTATATTTATATAGTGATACATCTTTTTATACAGTAGCTATTACTAACCATTAGCTGATATCAATCTATAAAATCAGAAAAACTTGTCTCCTAAATTATACCTTTCATTGTTACCATTTCTTTTTCATACCAGGCTGTAATGTTCACCTCAGAAGCTGCCACATTGACACTACTGTGGACTCAAGAGGTGTTTTATTATTGTTTCACTTTAACATATATAGAGCAACACTGCTGAAGAGGGGGGAGTATTCAGAAGAACAGTCCTGGATGTATCAATTCCACTCAGTATTTGATTTATATATGTAACCACAGATAAAGTAAAAACAAACAATGATGCATGTGCTTCTTTATAAAAGCAGGAACCAAGAACTCAGTATTATCCTCTAATCTGAGGATTTCTTGTGCTTCTCTTGGGAAATTTGATGAAGTTCTGGCATCCAAATAAGGAGAGCCAAACTCCCCTACATTTGTTTGAGGACAAGAGGCCTCTTCCAGCAGACATGGCACTGGTCTATCAGGGACATCATCCAAAACTTTCAGTCACAATAAACCAATGACAAAAAGACCTGAGGAGAATAAATGTTCTTTTTTCTTATTTATAAAAAAATAGAAAGACTGACAAGTACAAGGAAAAAAGCCAATGAAAACTTTTTGTATTGAAATATACCAAAACCCAATATTTCATCTGAAATTTATGTTTTTCAATTCTGTCAACAAATGGAAAAAAACACAGGAATGGACAGAAGAGTTTATAATAATTAAATAAAAACATTTACAAAATAGTTCAATGTCACCTACCAACTACAAAAAACACTCAACCATCCACTGCCATCCTGAGAAAAGTGTGGAAAAAACACAGATTATGCTCTAAAAGTCATAAAATCCAAGCTCTGACAGACCAAGTAGGGAAGTACATCCTAGAGTTGAGGACTCCTCATTGAGAACAGGCTGTCAGCAGCCCATTTTGTTTAAAATTACACTGTTTCAATCAAGAAGTCTACTATTTACGGGCAAATAAATCTGGTCATCTGAAAAAGAATGATACACAAGCGGCATGTGCCCAGATTAATTTCAAAGCATGTGCCCAGATTAATTTCCTATGTAACTGAGATAAAATATTCTGAAGGAATAAAATGAAAGGAGCAGAATAATTTATGGCTTGAATATAGATATGATAAAGGCAGGAAGTGAATGGTAAGAATTTTCCAAAGAGCATCTGATCTGATTGATTAAAAGGATGAGGAAGTCATGTAACAAATCAAAAAAGATTTGTGAAAAGAACAGAACAGTAACAACGAGATACTGCTGTGTATCAATAATCTAAACAAACTGGGACACATTAAACAGGGGGAATAAACTGAGTAACATATTTATATACACTATGATAACAGCAGCTTAGATGTGGCATGTTATGTAAAGGAAGGAAGTAGGGACCTAATTCTTCTCTCTGTGAAGTCAATGGGAGTTTGGCCATCAGACTTCAAAGGGAAAAGAATACAATCCTTTAAGAAGAGCAGTCATTGACTTCTGAGTAATAAAAGGACATGATAAAAACAGAATAACAAATTTTGGAAGACTGTGGGAAAAGGCTGGTGAAATCGGATCAAATAAAAAAAAAGAAAAGACCACAGGAGAAATGGGAAGTTTTCAAAAATATATTAATGTATGCCTGCCATCTAGTGATAAGCACAGTAAGAGTAGAAGAAAAATGCTAACATGAATGAACATGGTGGTATAAAATAAAATCAAGACTAAAGGAAGAGAGACAAAGTCGGTGAGATATACGATGTCAAATTCAAAAGAGGATTACAAAGTGAAATTAGTGGAGAGATTAAAAATGGAGGTAGAGAATACAAGAAACTTTTAATAAGAAGTTAAGATAAATGAATGGAAGAGCAATTCTAAGTACATCAGGAACAAAAGGTCAGTGAAAAAGGTATTAGGGCCTCCAAGAGATAGCATTAGGGGAATTTGACAGAAGTAGTAAATTCTGCTAAAAATTTAATGAATTAATTGCCTTATCGTTCACAAAAGATGAGAGCCAGAAGTAGACACACATTTCCCAGAGGAAGCAGATACAATGCTGAAGGAAATCAGGATCATGCTAAATAGGTAATTAAAACAAAATCTAACGTCCAAAGAGTAAAAAAAAAAAAAAAAAAAAACTTTACAGTCACATGCTTATAAAGACCAAAGCTCCAAAGGAAATGGCAAATATTCATGTTCTTCAGACATATCTCAAATCGTTTGGAAACAGGGAAGGTAGTGGCAGATTGGAGAGAAGCTTGTGCAATACCTATAATTAAGCAGGAATCAGATTCTTTATCTTTTAAGACATCTTACTCAAAACATACAGGTGGCAGCCTGGCTTGTACCAGGCTGCAATTCAAATTAGAGCATTCTTGAGCTCATAAGAAGTTGCATATCTTTGTATTTGTGCAACATTTTTTTACTTAATGCTTACTAATACATAGCATTTTACATTTTTTAAAAACATTTTATAAGCACTAACTAGGTAATAATCCTTACACACTTACCTCACAGGTATGTAAGTATTATTTACCCACTTTACAGATGAGGAAAACAGGAAGGAAGAGAGTAACTTGCCCAAAGCCACACAACATGGAAAGGGTAAAGCTAGGATTAGAACACATGGAATGAACTCCCAGCCCCACTGAAATCAAAGGCAGTTTTACCACTGACTTCCATGGGGCCAGAGTTTCATCTACCAGCTCTCAGCTCCTTTCAGGAACAAGGAATCCCAGCCTGCTCACCTGCTAGGTTAACTCCCAGGCAGTCTAACCAGTGCAGCTAGGCCCTAACAGAGCTGCCTGATTGGCCAAACCACCCAACTGCCTGAAGATATCAGCAGACATGCTCTTAAGACCCACAGCAGCAGCAAGGCACTAGCTGCTTAATGCATCCACTCACGGCTGTGATCGCTCCTTAGCCTTCTTGTTCCCATGTTCTAAACTCAGATCCGGCCCTGCTCCTGCCATGGACTCAGCCTTGCCTCACTCCAGGTAATCTGGCTCTGACCCTCAGCTCCAATTCCTGGCCTGACTCATGCTTCAACCACTAGATCTGACTCTTGCTGCAACAACCAGTGTTTACTGCCTATTTCCCAGTCCCTAACTGTTTGATCAGTCCACCAAGAGGAACCCATCAGAGGAAAAGGGGTTCAGTTCTCTCTGGCTTAGATCCCACCATGACAAATGTTTTCCCATCACAGATAGTGGGTGCAGTGTAGGAGCTGCAGGCTCAGATTGCTGCCCTGCAGGTGTAGAATGTGGCCTTGCAAGCACAAGCTGCACAACTTGCAGCTCTGTCCCCTGCTCCCCATGAACCAAAGATTCCACTGCCAGATAAATTCAACAGTGACTGTAGCAAATTCTGTGGATTTCTGAATCTGTGCTGGCTTCTGTTTCTGTTGCAATGAAGAGCACTGACCAAGCCAAAGTAGAATTTATCATCCGCTTGCTGACTGAGGAGGCCCTGGCCTGGGCTTCCCCTGCTCATGGAAAAATCTAGCCCTCTCTTGGGTCAGTTTGAAAACTTTGTGCAAGCCATGGTGGTAATCTTTGATGACCCAAATCACATATGCACAGCAGAGGCTGTGCTTCAAGCATTGCGTCAGGGGAGCTGATTGGTTGCCAAGTTTGCCACAAATTTTCAGGGCCTGGCAGCAGACACAGAATGGAAAGAGGCTTGCAGTGTTACCACTTCCAGCTTGGCTGCCATGAAAAAAACGAAGATGACCTGGCACAGATGGAGTCCTTGCTTGGCCTGGACAGTATAATAGAACTGTGCATTAAGAGTGATCACCGTCTGACGGAGCACTGCCAAGAGTGAAGCTCAGCCTCTTGTGGCCCATTGGTTTTCCTAACCCCAGTTTACTAACCACAGGCTTTGTCCCCACAGACTGCCCATGCCCAGTCCTCCCTTTCCAAGGCTGAAGAAAAAAAAGACATACAAAATGGCAGGTTTATGCCTGTACTGCAGAGAACCAGGACACTTCGCATTGGGCTGTCCTGCCCCAGCAAATTCCATGTCTCAGCCCCAACAAAGATGCCTGGGTTGATGTTCTTCCCCTCCCCCGAGTACTTGATATTGATATTTGTCTGCCAGTACTTTGGCAACAGCTAACCAGAACCTGACACATTTCCGATTCTCCCTCTAACTTTGACACCCCACCATATCTGAGGTCCGCCTAGAAGCGCTGGTTGATTTGGCTGCTTCAGTAATTTCATGGACTTGGACTTTGCATGAGCACATGCAATGCCCATCCAGGTGTGAAAGCTCTCCATACTCGGTGGAGTGTATCGAAGGGACACTTCTCTTGTAGGGCCTGGTTACCCACCAGACTGCCCTCTTGGAGGTTACTATCCTCCAGTTTGGGCTCATCCAAGCACCACACTCTCAGATTATCCTCAGCATGCACTGGCTTGCCACCCACAATCCACATATCCATTGGCGGGCAGATGCAGTACATTTCAGCTCCCTGCATTGTCAGCAATCATGTCTCCCAATACTCAGCCCTGGACCAGAAGATCTCTGTGCTCACTCTGCCTCCTCAGAAAATCTGAGGCCATTAGTTCACAGGGAATCTCTGTACTCTCTGCACCCCTTCCTGCCACCTCAGTGATACCTGCTGAATACCAAGAATTTATAAGAAGAATGTGTACACCTTGCCACCCCATCCACTTATGACTGCTCCATTAATCTTTATCTGGAAGTGGAGATCTCTTTTGGTTATACCTACTCTCTTTTTGAAGCTGCCTTCAAAAGAACCTTCAAAATGATTTCATTCATCCATCCATATCTCTGGCTGGGGCACTGACCTTCTTTGTAAAAGAGGTGGATGGATCTCTAATGCCCTGTTTGGAATACAGCAAGCTAAACAAAGTTACCAAACAGAATTGGTAACTCCTGTCCCCTATCAGGGAATTCTTTCAATGACTTAGCTCTTCCATGGTCTTCACAAAGTTAGACCTCCATGGAGTTTATAACCTGGTAAGGGTTAGGAAGATTGACGAGTGGAAGTCCACCTTCCATACCGGGTAGAGACATTTCAAATAGCTAGTTATGCCATTTGGCCTGTGCAATTCCCTGGCAATCTTTTAGCATTTCATCAATGATATCTTCAGGGACATGCTACACCATTTTGTATTATCTTAATCATAGAATATCAGCGTTGGAAGGGACCTCAGGAGGTCATCTAGTCCAACCCCCTGCTCAAAGCAGGACCAATCCCCCCCAATTAAATCATCGCAGCCAGGGCTTTGTCAAGCCTGACCTTAAAAACTTCTAAGGAAGGAGATTCTACCACCTCCCTAGGTAACGCATTCCAGTGTTTCACCACCCTCCTAGTGAAAAAGTTTTTCCTAATAGCCAACCTAAACCTCCCCCACTGCAACTTGAGACCATTACTCCTTGTCCTGTCCTCTTCTACCACTGAGAATAGTCTAGAACCATCCTCTTTGGAACCACCTCTCAGGTAGTTGAAAGCAGCTATCAAATCCCCCCTCATTCTTCTCTTCTGCAGACTAAACAATCCCAGTTCCCTCAGCCTTTCCTCATAAGTCATGTGTTCCAGACCCCTAATCATTTTTGTTGCCCTTCGCTGGACTCTCTCCAATTTTTCCACATCCTTCTTGTAGTGTGGGGCCCAAAACTGGACACAGTACTCTAGATGAGGTCTCACCAATGTCCAATAGAGGGGAACGATCACATCCCTCGATCTTCTGGCTATGCCCCTACTTATACATCCCAAAATGCCATTGGCCTTCTTGGCAACAAGGGCACACTGTTGACTCATATCCAGCTTCTCATCCACTGTCACCCCTAGGTTCTTTTCCGCAGAACTGTGGCCTAGCCATTCGGTCCCTAGTCTGTAGCGGTGCATTGGATTCTTCCGTCCTAAGTGCAGGACCCTGCACTTGTCCTTGTTGAACATCATCAGATTTATTTTGGCCCAATCCTCCAATTTGTCTAGGTCCCTCTGTATCCTATCCCTACCTGCCACCGTATCTACCACTCCTCCTAGTTTAGTATCATCCGCAAATTTGCTGAGAGTACAATCCACACAATCCTCCAGATCATTTATAAAGATATTGAACAAAACTGGCCCCAGGACCGACCCTTGGGGCACTCCACTTGATACCGGCTGCCATCTAGACATGGAGCCATTGATCACTACCCGTTGAGCCCGACAATCTAGCCAACTTTCTACCCACCTTATAGTGCATTCATCCAGCCCATACTTCTTTAACTTGCTGACAAGTATACTGTGGGAGACAGTGTCAAAAGCTTTGCTAAAGTCAAGAAACAATACATCCACTGCTTTCCCTTCATCCACAGAACCAGTTATCTCATCATAGAAGGCGATTAGATTAGTCAGGCACGACCTTCCCTTGGTGAATCCATTCTGACTGTTCCTGATCACTTTCCTCTCGTGTAAGTGCTTCAGGATTGATTCCTTGAGGACCTGCTCCATGATTTTTCCAGGGACTGAGGTGAGGCTGACTGGCCTGTAGTTCCCAGGATCCTCCTCCTTCCCTTTTTTAAAGATGGGCACTACATTAGCCTTTTTCCAGTCGTCCGGGACTTCCCCCGATCGCCATGAGTTTTCAAAGATAATGGCCAATGGCTCTGCAATCACAGCCGCCAACTCCTTTAGCACACTCGGATGCAACGCATCCGGCCCCATGGACTTGTGCACGTCCAGCTTTTCTAAATAGTCCCTAACCACTTCTTTCTCCACAGAGGGCTGGCCACCTACTCCCCATGCTCTGTTGCCCAGCGCAGCAGTCTGGGAGCTGACCTTGTTTGTGAAGACAGAGGCAAAAAAAGCACTGAGTACATTAGCTTTTTCCACATCCTCTGTCACTAGGTTGCATCCCTCATTCAGTAAGGGGCTCACACGTTCCTTGGCTTTCTTCTTGTTGCCAACATACCTCAAGAAACCCTTCTTGTTACTCTTAACATCTCTTGCTAGCTGCAGCTCCAGGTGTGATTTGGCCCTCCTGATCCGCAAGGATTTCACTGTTAAGCCAAGCTGGTCGCCTGCCATATTTACTATTCTTTAGACACATCGGGACGGTTTGTCCCTGTAACCTCAACAGGGATTCTTTGAAATACAGCCAGCTCTCCTGGACTCCTTTCCCCCTCATGTTATTCCCCCAGGGGATCCTACCCATCAGGTCCCCGAGGGAGTCGAAGTCTAAGTCCAGGGTCCGTATTCTGCTGCTTACCTTTTTTCCCTGTGTCAGGATCCTGAACTCGACCAACTCATGGTCACTGCCTCCCAGATTCCCATCCACTTTTGCTTCCCCTACTAATTCTTCCTGGTTTGTGAGCAGCAGGTCAAGAAAAGCTCTCCCCCTAGTTGGCTCCTCCAGAACTTGCACCAGGAAATTGTCCCCTACATTTTCCAAAAACTTCCTGGATTGTCTGTGCACCGCTGTAGTACTCTCCCAGCAGATATCAGGATGATTAGAGTCGCCCATGAGAACCAGGGCGTGCGATCTAGTAGCTTCTGTGAGTTGCCGGAAGAAAGCCTCGTCCACCTCATCCCCCTGGTCCGGTGGCCTATAGCAAACTCCCACCACTACATCACTCTTGTTGCTCACACTTCTAAACTTAATCCAGAGACACTCAGGTTTTTCTGCAGTTTCATACCAGAGCTCTGAGCAGTCATACTGCTCCCTTACATACAGTGCTACTCCCCCACCTTTTGTGCCCTGCCTGTCCTTCCTGAACAGTTTATAACCATCCATGACAGTACTCCAGTCATGTGAGTTACCCCACCAAGTCTCTGTTATTCCAATCACGTCATAATTCCTTGCCTTCACCAGGACCTCCAGTTCTCCCTGCTTGTTTCCTCATCTTTTCAGAAAATCAGGCCTTTTACAATCATCACGTATGCAACATCCTAGAGGGACTCCTTCAAAATTGTCTGTATGCTAAGCCTGAGAAGTGAGAGTTTGACCAAGATACAATTGAATTCCTCAGGTATATCATCTGACCCAAAGGGATAATCATGGACTAAAGATCATGGACTAAAGAGGCCGTAGGCAACTGGGCCTCTCCAAAGGACTTCCATGGGGTACAGCAATTTGTGGGCTTTGCCAGTTTTCACAGGAAATTTATCAAGGGCTTTCCTAGTTTAGTCACCCTGTGATTGTCCTGCTAAGTAAGGGAGCCTGGTTCACCTGGTCCCTAGAAGCCCAATCCAACTTCAAGCAACTAAAAGAGAGCTTCACTATGGCACCCATACTGACCCCACAAAACTATTTACAATAGAGGCCAAAGTGTCAAACTTTGCTCTGGATGCAGTGTTGTCCCAGCCAGCAGATGACTGCACCCCCATGCCTTCTAGTCACATAAGCTAATTCATATGGAGAGAAACTTTGATATAGGGAAAAGGAGCTGATAGCCATAAAGGCAGCCTTTGAGGAATGGCACCGTCTTCTAGAAGGGCCCAGGTTCCCTGTACAAGTCCTCAGAGATCACAAGAACCTGGAATACCTTTGGACAGTCAGGCACCTTAACCAATGAGAGGTCTGCTGGTCCCTCTTGTTTGCCTGGCTCAATTTAATAATTACCTGTCATCCAGTGTCAAAAAACCTGTCCTGCAAGGATGAGTACCTTGACTCTGGCAGGCGAACTCCTTCAACAGTTCTTAAGGTGTCCAATTTTGTTAATGGGACAACAGACAGCAACCTGATGTCTTCCTCTATTCCTTGCAGCCCAATGACCCATTCACAGCTTAGATCCACCCATTCCTTGATGATGCCGGTACCCAGCCTGTTGCAGAGTTTAGAATACAGGATGATGTCCTCTTCCAGAAAGGCTGTATTCATGTTCTGGGGGGACAGCTTAGGCTTTAAGCCATGAATCACCACTTCTTGGTCACTTTGGCCACTTCAAGACCTGTAACTTGGTGTCAAGGACTTTCTGATGGTTGGGCCTGCACACCTCTGTCAAAAAATGATAAAACACCCTGCAATCTTGGTGCCTGAACCAAGAGCCCATGCTTGAAACTGCTTGCTCTTCTCCAACTCCATCATATCCACTGTGGATCACTATGTCCATGGACTTCATAGTGGAGCTGCCTTGCTCTCAGGGGTACACAACGATCTTGGTTGTAGTTGATCTTTTCATCAAGATGGCACAAATCATCCCGTTTTGTGCCATCCCTATTGCCCCAGAAATGGCTTGCTTTTTCCTAGAGAGAGTTTTTCATTACCACAGATTGCCAAGAAGACCAGGGACCTCAGTTAATCTCCAGTTTCTGGCAGGAGCGTCTAATGCTCCTGGGCATAGAATCCCTCATCTCATCTATATACCATCTGCACACCAACTAGCAAACAGAATGGGTCAACCAGATCCTTGAACAATACCTTTGCTGCTTTTGAACTATCATCAAGACAACTGGGTTTCCCCTCTTCTCTATGTTGAATTTGTGTATGATAATGCCTCCAGCCAACAAAGTCCCTTCTTTGCCAATGATGGGTTTCATCTTTGTTTTCACCCAGATATTCCTGCAAAGTCTCTTGTACCTGCTGCTGCAGATTTAACTTCCCACCTATGTCAAATACACCAAGAATTGAAGGAACACCTGACATCTGCTAAGGAGGCTTAAACCCCATGCCAACCAGGATTGCCAGGCTACTCCCACTCTTGCCATACACTACAAGGTTTGGCTACCCACTTGGAAACTTAGGTCAATGCGCCCGTTGGCTAAATTAGACCACCAGTGTCTGGGTCCAAGATTCTGGAACAGGTCAATCCAGTGGCATTCAGGTTACAATTGCCTGAGTCCCTCTGGATCCACACAGAGTTCCATGTCTCCTTCCTCAAGCCTTATATCAAGAACCCATTTCTGCCCTGGTCCACCTCATCACCCCCACCTATCACTGTCCAGGGGCAGGAAAAATATTTGGTTTGACAGATCCTTGACTCCCGACACATCAGAAGGAAACTCCAGTACTTAGTGGACAGGGATGGTTATGGTCTGGATGAATGATCCTGGGAACAAGTGGAAAATATTCATGCCTTGAGCCTGCTTGCGGGAATTTTACAAAACCTTTCCTGACAGTTCTGTCCCTGATACCCCTGGGAAACGCCCTTCAAGGAGGGGATACTGTCAGGAATAAGGTCCTGCAGCTAGCCTGTTTACCTGCTAGCTTAACCCTCAGGCCATATAATGAACCAGTTGAGCCCCAAGTGAGCTGCCTGATTGGCCAAACTGCCTGATTGGCTGAGGCGATCACCAGACCTACTCTTAAGACCAATAGCAGGGTGCTGGCTGCTCAAACATTTGCCCACAGCAGCTATAGCACCTACACTTGCTTGTTCCCAGACTTGATCCTGCCCTGTTCCTAGCCTTGCTTCACTCCAGCTAACCCAGCTCTGACCCTCAGCTTTGATTCCTGGCCTGACTCCTGCTCAAGCCACTAGACACTACTCCTGCTCCAGCCAATAGGCAAGACTGCCTACATCCTGGTCCCTAACGGTTCCCAGTCTTTTGTTCATTCTACTAGGTCATTCTGCTTCCTTAGTTTGTTGCATTAGTCTTGTACATTCACTTCAACACCATAAAATATAATCATTTTGCCATTTTCACATGTTTTCCAGTAACATGGAGTATGACTGCCAGTTCCGACGGTGTCATGTGCAGCAACATGCTGTTGAAAACCTTAAACCAGTCCTACTAATAATCTAGGAACTATAGATTTGAAATATTAAGCTTCACAGTGGAGAAAAATAATGGAAATGTGAATCAGAGAGAATATGAGAACACCTGGAAAGGTGTGACTTAATGAAGTGTGCATCCATTCACAGAACGAAGATCATGTCAAACAAATACTATATTGTTTTGAAGAAATGAAATAGCTGATGGGGGAAAGGCAAACAGTAAAACTAATTTTTTTTGGTCTTGAAGAAAAGTTTCTGATAGAGTGCAACATGAAAGAGCCAGTTTACGAAGAAAAGTTCAGAATGTGAGTGCTTAACATTTTCTTTCCTGATTTGTAACCATATGTAAAACACGGTACGTTAGCGGCTTTTATGAACTAAGAGATTAAAATAAAAGAAAAAGGACCTGATTCTCATTTACACTAAGGCCCATTTATATTGGTCTGGGAGCATAAAGTGGCCCTAAAATGGATGTAAATTGTATTTGTGGTCTTAAACTTCGTGTAAATATAATTTACTCCCACTTTAGGGCCACTTTACACTGTCAGAGCAGTGTAATAGAGCTGTAGTGTAAATTAATATTAAGTGCCAACAATTAAGGTATATCCAAAAGGAGACAGTTAAAGGTAGATGGAGGAGGCTATTGGGTTAGAGGAATGATTTTACGCACTATACTGTATCTGTGACTTAGACAATTCATTGCATTTCAGTAAATGCAGAGACATTTAAGATATGAAACTCAGGAGAAAACCAAAAAAGATTACAACCTCAATGATCACTGAAGATGTGGGGTAGTAGACAATAAGACTGTAGATCCTGTTGCATATGGCTTTACAAAAAATAAAACAGCGGGATCAAACACTATATAAATAAGAGAAAACTGCTTTGGTTTTTATTGAAGAGACTATTGAGGCTAGCTTTGGAATACTATGCAATGTTCTGGCCATCTTATTATTTAAAAAACAACATAAGGGCTCACATCTTAATACTAGTGAAGAGGCAGGCAATAGGGAATTTAGATGGGATTCTTCTGAGCAGTTACTTAATATATAGCAAAACAACCAAGTGGAGTGATAGGTGCAACTCTCATAATATTGCTCTTGTAGAGTTTAACAGAAATAAAATAATTATTTGGAACAAAGTTGACTTTGGAATACAGTTCTTAGTGTCAAAAGAGGGAATGACCTAAATGGGCACCACGGTCTCTTTCCGACCTTTATAATACAAGCTACAGTGTGGAGAGCCAGAATGTGTAATGAATTTGCACGTACAGAAGGAATTTTCACCCCAGGCAATGTGCTCTACATAAACTACTATACAGCTCCTTAGAAATAGTACCAATTTCTACAGAGAATTGCACTAAAAAGCCCCCTGAGCGTCAGGTCTTAACCAACCTTTAGCTATTGGGGATCAGGATGAAACTTATCCTATGGGCAGAATAGCTCATAAATGCCTATTGCACACTTTCTTGGCCTTCCTCTGAAGTTTCTGATACTGGTTACTGTTGGTGACAGGATACCACTTAAACCGATCTCTGGTTTGATCCAGTACGGCAGCTCCTATGTTCCTAAATTACTGCAAACTTCATTTATGGTTTGCGGAGAATGAGAGTTATCTGCTTGATATTAACCTTCTGAAATGTCAGGAATTAAATCAAAGGAGTCTGTAAAGAATGAAACCCATAGGGAACAAAACAATGGCAAAGAGAAGGCTCCTTGAGGAAACAATGGGGGGAATGATGAACTGGAGAATATCCCGTCTGGCTCCATCCAAACTAGAATGGTTAACTCTTTCCAAGGCTGGGCCTAGGATCAGAGGGGATCCTAAACCTCACAAATGTTAGGAAAGAAAGGAGTGGTTACCCAGGTTGTGTCAGTGAAAGCTGACAGATGGACTGAGGCACACTGATACATAGCCTGTTGCTGCAGGATTGGCTGCTTTTCCTGCCAGAAAGAGAGGTAGGTGGCCTGAGAGGAATTCATAAAAGATGGCAAGGAAAGCTGAAGGTGTAAGACAGATCCATTTGTGTTGGCCTTTTATTGTTTTTAGCCTTTGCTTTTCTTGCTTTTGTACCTTAAAAGGAATGAAAACATAATGTCTTGTTTTAGGTGCTGTTTCTGTGAACGTACAAACGTGCACTATCACATATGCTCCCGAAGAGAAACTCTGACAGGTACAACACCAAGTTGGACCTGTGTCACGAACATGATTGGGAACCAGGGAGATTCCAGACCAGAAATCCAATCTAAGAGTGGTTGGACTGCACTGTTCCTCCCAGAGTGAGGTGCAAGAAGCCACGCCTGTCACCTAAAGGGTGCACTCCGTGAGGAAAAAAGGGGTTTAAGATGCAGTTTTCCCTGTAGGCAGGATACTGTGCCTTTCATTGAACAGCTTTGTAAAACTGGACAAAGTATTCAGTGGTGAAAGTGAAATCAGTTAGAAATAAAAACAAGAAACGGGTATTGGAAATGATCATCCAAACTTATGAAATATTCTTTCACAGATACTCAGTCCCAAAACCAGGACATAATCACAGAGTTGATTCACAGCTTTAAAGTAAATTCTGCATCTGTAGCTCATCTATTGCTTAGTCACAGGAGCTAGTACAGATGAATTTTGGAGGGAAAGGGAATTGATCTAACTTTTATCACCATTTCAGGTGCAGTCTCCAAGACCAATGTAGTGTCACATTTATAATGTCCCCAGAATTCTAATGTTATATGTATAGGAATAAATTTATATTAGTGATCTTTAGTAAAGAGATGACAACCAAAAGAGACTGACGAGTGTAAATATGACAGTCTACATAAAGCAGAAATGGAATAAGCTTTCATGGTGTACTTTCAACAAATCCACGGGAGGCAGGAAGATATTCTGGCTCCAAATTTCGGAGAACTCACTAATGAAAACTGAGCTTCACAACAAGATGTAAATTTTTAAAACATTTTTAGTGTTTAAAATATTTTTGATCTTTGTTTCCAGGGTGTACTTCTTCCCATTTCAGTCTCTTGCTCATTCTCTTTCCAACCTTCTGCTGAGTGTTGGCAGTGCTGATTGCTGATTCCGAAAGGTATGCATGATAGCAACCATTGCCTCAGCCATTTGTACTGACTTGACTTGTGAAATTTCACTCTATATACCTTCTGTTGCCTTGCCTAGGACAAACATCCCCATATAGTAAATAAAATCAGAAATCTTGACTTCTAGTACCACTACAGTTGCGAGAGTCCACCTGAAAGTCACATAATACACTTTACTGATTACTTATTATTATTTGAATCACCCCAGGAGCCCGTCACGGACCAGGACTCTATCATGCTTGGCACTGTACAAACACAGAACAAAAAAGACCCAAAGAGGTTACAATGTAAGCACCGGACAAGAGACAACAGATGGATACAGCTAATTGGCACAGGAGAACAAGACAATATTGATCAACATGATAGGCAGTGGTTTCAGCACACCAGCAGCCTAATCATTGTCAATTTTTTTGAAGGCAACACTGCAAAGGAGAGTTGGAAGGAGGAATCTAAAAAAAAATAATGAAGTGGCTTTGCAGATGTTGACGGGGAGCTCATCCCAAGCATGAGGGGCAACATGGCAGAAAGCCTGAAAGTGCTTGTTTGAAAATTTAACAAGTAAGTGATAGTGGCTGACATCATGGACTGATTGGAGGCAGGAGTCAACCTTACAGTACTAAATAAGAGATGACATGAAGGGTGGGGAGAGACTGTGAAGGGCCTTGAAAGTGAAGACAAACGGTGTATGTTTGATACAACAGAGAAGAGGGAGTCAGTGAAGGGATTTAAAGAGAAGGGTGAGATGGTCACAATGATGGGATAGGAAAACGATCTTTGCAGCAGCATTCTGAATGGCAATGAGTGCTACAAGATAGCACCTGTCAAGTCCAAAAAACAGAATGTTGCAGTAACTGAGACACAAGATGATGAGAGCCTGGATGAGAGCTTAAGCTCTGTCGATGGATAGGAAAGGTTGTATCTTACAAATGTTATACCAAAAACATCTGAAAGACTTAGGCCTTGTCTACACTAAAGGGAAAAGTCGATCTAAGCTATGCAATCTGAGCTATGTGAATAGCAAGTCTTAGAGCCTGGGGATCATGGCATGCCCTGGTGACAAATTGGGGGGCGGGGGGAGAGGGGAGGAACCCACCGTAACTGAAATTTATAAGTGAACTAACTATGCTATCCTAACCAACTAGAACTATCTACAGCAAAACCCAAAAGTACTGCTAAGCCGCTTGATGAAGCAGAGCAAGGGGAAGTTCCAGCTATCGTCACTGGCGGTAAGAAGGAATTGAGGGCCCTTTACTGGGTGCCATGAAGGCACAACTCCAGGAGGTGCCCAGGCTGACCCCACGGATGTTGCTAGGGGAAAAATATTCCAGCTACTGTGCACATGCGCACGCACACACCTGATTCAGAACTGATATGAACAAGTACTCAAAGAACTGTTTCTTCTTCAAGGAGTGTCCCTATGGGTGCTCCACATTAGGTGGCTACCAAGCAGTTCACTCTAAGGTGGGTGTGGTGCGGGGTGCTTCAGAGTTGATTCCAGTACCAAAGAAAGCACAGCCGAGCTGAACACTCAGAAGCAAAGTCATGACTTATTGAGTAGTGTTCAGCAAATGTACGTATAGATGCCCTTACATATTTCAATAATGGGCACATTTTTGAGGAATGCTGTAAAGGTGGAAATGGACCTCGTAGAGTAAATACATATGTTCAAAGATATTTGAATATTACAAGACTCGTAGCAAGAATTAATGCAGAAGGATATCATCTTGGAAAGACTTTGATTAGAGATTACAGACACTTTTAATCTACCAGCAAGCAAGACAAACAATTTCAGGGTCTTTCTATCCAGATGGAAGGCCAGGGCTCTTCTGATGTCAAGGGTGTACAACTGTGCTTCTTGATTATCGAGGGGAGGCATAGGGTGGAAGAATGACAGGTGAAAGAATGGGTTGGTTAGTATGGAACTGGAAGAAATTTTAGGTATAAACATTTTGGATGGGGTCGCAGCATGACCTTGTCCTTAAAAAATACTGTGAAAGGGGGGCATGCCATAAGGGCCCCTACTTAGCCATCACTTGGAAATCAGGAATGTTGTTTTCACTGACAAATGGAGCAGTGAGCAGGTAGCCATCTGTTCAAATGGGGGTTCTTGTGAGGCATTTAGGTATTAGATTAAGGTTCCAAAGAACAGTAGGGTGCTTGACTTGCAGATCAAGGTTCCTCAGGGAACTCGGAAATCTCTCTGTCATTGGGTGGGCAAAAATGGAATAACCCTCCATTGGAGAGTTGAAAGCCCTGATGGCTGCTAGATGGTCTCTGACAGAGTTCAGTGAGAGTACAGAACTTTTTAGTGTTAGGATATAGTCCAGTATATCTGGCAGTGATGAGGTCATCGTTGGAATATATCTGAGGTCACACCAAAAGAGAAATCTTGTCCATTTTTGAGAGTATGTGCAGCGAACAGACACTTTCCACCTGTGTAATAGTACTTTTTTTTTTTTTTTTTTACACTTCCTCTGATCAGGTGGGTCTCTAATCCCATGAACCATCGACCAACCATGCTTTGAGACAAAACACTGTGAAACTGGAGTGAAGGATCTTCCTGCCTTACTGGGAAAGGAGATGAGGAGGGCATGAAGAGTGATCGCGGAGCAAACGGCCAATTATATTAAGTAAGGAATACATGTTAGTCTGGGCCACGTCAGAATTATTAAGATGACTCTGACTTTGTCTCTTTTTATTTTGAGGAGAACATTGGCTATTAGAGGAGTCTGTAGGAATACATACAGGAGATCCGACAACCCAATGAAGGTGAATAACATCCCTCAAGGAACAGTGACCCAGTCTGTCTCTCAAGCAAAACTGGGTACATTTCTTGCTTAACTCTGTGGCAAACAAATCTGAGGAGTGCTGCATTGATGGAATATGTGGTGTAATAAGCTGGGGTCTATTTCCCACTCATGGTCTTTGAAAAAGTGCCTGCTAAGTGCATCCACAGTCACATTTTGAACCTCCAGGAGATAGGCTGCTGTGATGATGACCTAGATGCGTATGCACCAATTTCAAAGCTTGACATCCTTTGCGCAGACAGAGGGAGGGTTCTTGCTCCGCCTTGCCAATTAATATAAAACACGCATAATATGTTGTCTATCATGATCTTTATGTGTTTGCCCCTGATTAGAGGTAAAAATTGGAGACTCGTACCTGACTGCTCTGAATTCCAGGAGGTTGATGTGCAGCGTGGTCTCTTGCAACATCCATTTGCCCAGGGATGTGCAAGCATCTAGATGTATTCCCCACCCTAGTAGAGAGGCATCTGTCATTATGATGACCACTGGGAGAGGATGTGCAAATGGGACTCCTGTGCACACATTGTGATAATCTTTCCAGCAGTTGAGGGATTGTTTTACTCAGGTGGGTATGGAAAGAAGCACATTTTAACTGTGTTTGTTTGGTGAATAAACAGCCTGAGCCTAAAAGCAGTTCTTGACTGGAGTTTGGGAACTGAGTTGCATTGTACTGGCTATGTTGGAAATGGTCACAAACCTGTGCAGAGAAAAATAGGCTCTTCCTGTTAATGAACTGAGATGAGCCCCTAAGAATTCTAAGTTTTGCAGAGTGGTCAAAGTGGACTTTTGAATGTTGAACTGTAGGGCCTATTTGAGGAAGAGATCTATGGCTTTGGAAGTTGCCTGTGACGTTCAGGTAAGGGAATACTAAAATATATTTCCTGCAGTGCTGTGCTGCTACTACTGACATGACTTTCGAAAAGACCCTCGGGGCAGATGACAGGCCAAAGCGAAGCACCTGGTACTGAAAGTGGTCCTGACTGACAGTGAAACATGGGAATCGTTTGTGGGATGGATGGATCACTATGTGGAAATATGCATCCCAAAGGTCAAGGGCTGAGAACCAATCCCCTTGCTCTAGTGATGGAATTAGTAGCCTCAAATCTAGGATAAGTCTCCAACTGCCATTCTTTGCTGGTACCAGAAAATACCCAGAATAAAATCACTTTCATCTGTGTTGCATGGGAACTGGTTTTATAGCCCCCAAGCATCGGACAGAATCTATTTCTCGATGAAGCAAGCTCTTGTGACGGTCCCTGAAGAGCGATGGGATAGGGGGTTTGTTGGTGGAAGCTTAGTAAAGTGGATGGTGTGCTCTGTGGAAATAATCTCCAAAACCCACTTCTCTGTATGATTAAGTCCCCAGCCCACCTGAAGCAAATGGAGGAAAGCAGGTGAATTGGTGCAGCTGGTAAGGAGAAGGAGAAGGATGGTAATTCAGGCCGTCAACTAGCCTGTCAAAATTGCTGCTTGAAGGTGGAAAGAGAGAGGTGGAAGGCTGAGAGGTGGATGGTTTCCTTTTCTGGAATCGATGTCTCTTCTGATGCGGTTCATATGACATCTGGAAGGTCAGGCATTAAGCAAGATGGGATCTCCAAGCCATCTGGGACTTGCTGAGCTTTCTCTTGTGGGCAGGTGTATAGATACCAAGAGAATGTCAGGTAGCCCTAGAGTCCTTTAACATTCACAGAGTTTCAATCGTGCTGTCCACAAACAATGCAGACCTATCAAAAGGGAGGTCCTCCACCTTATTAGAATCATAGAATTGGAAGGGACCTCGAGAGGTCATCTAGTCCAGTCCCCTGCACTCAAGGCAGGAATAAGTCTTATCTAGACCATCCCTGACAGGTGTTTGTCCAACCTGCTCTTATCCCCAGTGATGGAGATTCCACCACCTCCCTAGGCAATTTATTCCAGTTCTTAACCGCTCTGAGAGTTAGGAAGTTTTTCCTAATGTCCAATCTAAACCACTCTTGCTGCAATTTAAGCCCATTGCTTCTTGTCCTATCCTCAGAGGTTAAGAACAACAATTTTTCTCCCTCCTCCTTGTAACAACCTTTTATGTACTTGAAAACTGTTATCACGTCCCCTCTCAGTCTTCTCTTCTCCAGACTAAACAAACCCAATTTTTTTCAATCTTCCCTCATAGGTCATGTTTTCTAGATCTTTAATCATTTGTGTTGCTCTTCTCTGGACTTTCTCCAATTTGTCCACATCTTTCCTGAAATGTGGTGCCTAGAACTGGACACAATACTCCAGCTGAGGCCTAATCAGCGTGGAATAGAGCGGAAGAATTACTTCTTGTGTCTTGCTTACAATACTCCTGCTAATACATCCCAGAATGATATTTGCTTTTTTTTTTTTTTCAACAGCATTACACTGTTGACTCATATTTAGCTTGTGATCCACTATGACCCCCAGATCCCTTTTAGCAGTACTTTAGCTGATGGCTAGACATCCATGAGCAGATGTTAGAGAGATAGACTGAGATTTTAATTTGGATAGAAGAAGACAGCGTAAACAACAAGCACGAGAGGTGCTACAGATCAATCACAACATCGCTAACATGGTAGGAAACTGCTTTTCATGCTTGAAATACAAGCCATGCCAAGAAGCAGAGCCACAGAGTCTTCGTCCAGTTCCACAAAGGCCTTATGAAAAGGTAGGCACTGACTTATTTACCTCGCACTCAAAGGATCATTTAATAGTCACAGATTATTATTCTCTGTATTCAGAAATTTGCACACTGCACAGTACTAATAGTGAGTAAGTGACAGCCAGTGTGAAGGGTATCTTGTCCATACATGGAATTCCAGATGAAGTCTTTACTGATAATGGACCACAATTTTCTAGTGCAGATTTTAGGCAACTTGCAATAGATTGTGATTTTCATCACAGAACATCAAGTCCAAATTACCCCATCAAATGGATTTGTGGAAAGGTCTATATGGACAGTAAAGAGCCTTATGAAAAAGACTTTTGACAGCAGGGGTGATTTGTAGAAAGCTTTACTGGTTTACCAAAGTGCACCCCTGGAGAATGACTTTTCTCCAGTACAGCTGTTAATGGGAAGAAGGATCAAATCTAATTTACCAATTACTGATAACTTGCTGAAATCTCAGAACAATGAAACTATAAGGAAGATGAAATAAAATCAGAAGTGGAAGCAGAAATATTATTTTGACAAAAGTACCCAGTATCCCAGGTGATAGAGTGTGCCTGAGGAATCACACATGGAATATTTGGGGCCAAATGGGTAACATTAAAGAACAGCTGTATCCAAGGTCATATGTAGTCCAGACAGAACAGGGGACACATTTCGATGTAATATAAGGGATCTGTGAGTAAACCTAGAAAGTTCCAACACACTGACAGTACATGTGGACTCTGGTATTTCCCATCTGACTGATCCTTTATTATCAACACACAAAGGAGAAACTGTCAAGGAACAAGAGAACAACTCAGATTCTAATGAAAGAGTGATACTGAGAAGATCAGAGTGGAGATTAAGCCTCCTGAAAGACTCATAGAGACTTGCTAACCTGCCTGGAGAAGTGGTATTTGAGGAAAGTGAGTGGTAAAGACACTCCAGAGTGATGTACTGGTAACCTCTCCTCTTTAGGTAGTTGACAAATTGGGTTTATGGAAATGCACGACATGGGTAGAGAATTTAATGCATGTGTTATTAGATAATTGTTAGCTCTTTTTATATATGTGTATATATATGTGTATATAAGAGTTAATTTGTTTTTCTTTAAGATGAAAGATGTAGAGATGTGTTTGTAGAAGACTATAATTTAGAGACTTTCCCTCATAAGTGACAATATTATGAACATAGGAATTTGGACATGTGCTCTGGAGGCGGGGATTGAGAACACCACATGGCTGTGTGCAGCAGTTTATCAGAGACACTCTCCAGTTTGTTTTATTAAAATTTTATTTCTTTCTCATTCACTGGTTTGTTACTTAATGAACCCCACATTGTTAGTGCTGAAGACAGCTGACAGGCCAAGGACGATGAGGATGGAGTACTGATTCTGAGACTTGTCTAGAAAAAGATAATTTGAGACTTTGGTGAGAGCGGTTTCAGTGGAATGCAATGGGCAGAAGGCAGACTGGAGAGAATCAAGGATGGAATTGAAAAGGAACTCCAGACAGTGATTGTAGACAACACATGCAATGAGCTTAGAGATGAAAGGGGAAGGGGTAGTTGGAGATAGAAGTGGGGTCAAGGTTGGTTATTTTTTAAGATGGGAGAGATTAAAACATGCTTGGAAAGAACCAGACAAAAGTGAGAGGTTAAAGAGAAGATTAAGGGAGAGGATGAGAGTGGGCACGAGAGTGATCAAGAAATGTGTGGGATGGATTCACGGGGCAAATAGAGGGATAGGAGCTGGAGAGCAGATAAACTTCTGCATCCGTGACAGTGGAGGAGGAGAGTTGTCCTGGGGAAGGGAAGGGAAGCTGAGGGGAGGGGGAAGGTCACATTGTATTTTCTCTTGAGAGAAATCAGCAAGATCCTGTGCTGAGAGAGAAATGGAGGCAGGAGGAGCGGAGGGTTTGAGGAGTGAGTCAAAGGTGGCAAAAAGGCAGCTGAGATTGTGGGTGTGAGATTCACTTAAATTGAAGTTGTTTACCTAGGAAGATGGCAGAACTGAAGGAGGAGAGAACTAATTTGCAAGGGAGGAAGTCAGACCAGTCACAGGATTTCCACCAGAGATGCTCTGCAGTGTGAGCACAGGAAGCAGATGTTGGGGGTGGGCTGGGGGTTGACAGAGGAGATCTTGTGATGGCAGAAAGGGGCAAAACAGTCCAGGGTGGAGGAGAGTGAAGCATGGAGAGAATCAAAAACCCCATCAAAGGAAGAAAGGGAAGAGAAGGCTGAGAGCAGGTGAGAAGTTATCCACACTGATGGCCTGGAAGTCACAGAAAGACTGAGTGACAGGATGTGGGGAGTAGGGGGACTGATGGGTGATGCTGAAAGAGATCAGACAATGATCGGAGAAGGGGAACTCAGCAACAGGAGATCAGAAAGAGAGCGGTGCTTGGGCAAGAACAAGTAAAACGAATAGCCATTTTCATGAGTGGGACAATTGAACCGGGGCTGCAGGTCAAATGAGGGCTTGAGGGTGTGGAAACGTGTAGCTAAGGGATCGGCAGGATTGTCAACATGGAAGCTGAAGTCATCAATGTGGAGTGTGGGAGACTGAGAGGAAAGAAAGCAAGAGAGAGCAAAGAGTTGAAATCAGAGAGCATGGCTGATGGGGAGGAGTTCGGTGGATGGTAGTTGACAGTTAACATGGAGGGGGACAGGAGAATAGTGTCGGATGCAGTGTTGCTCAAAAAAGGCAAAAGGGTGGGAAGAGGAGGTGTTGGAAGTGGCATGAATGGAAGAGAAGACCAATACCTTCACCATAGTCTGATCCAGGGAGTGTAAAAATCCTCTGTAAGAGAGGGCAGAGGAAGTGTCTGAATTATAGCTGTATTACAATAATGCTGAAAGGGCCATGAACACAATCAGAACCACATTGTGTGGCTCTGCAAACATACAGGAAAACATGGTTCCTGACCCAAACAGCTTACAATCTAAGACTCTGCTAAGACATACACATGTACTCACTTAACTTTACACATTTTGAGTGGCACCCCAAAGATAATTGCAGAAATAGGGTCTGATTTGAGACAATATGTAATCAGAGTCTCAAACTAGTGGGGAGGAGCAGGGTAACAACAGAAAGATCACATGGTTACATACTGCAGGGTAACTAGTGCACAACTTGATGTTTCTAAATATTCTGAATTAAAAATAAATAAATAAATAAAATCAGCTATCCTGATTACCACACAACATAGTCATTGCTGACTGATTGCTTGGCTCACTGATTTATAAGTAGAATAATCCTATTTATACATGATCGTCTTCTGGAAAATGAGACTTTTTATTATTATTTACAGGGCATCTTAATATTGTGTAATAAAAAAACAAGCGATCAGAGTCTATATTGCTTCCCCAATGCATTTATAATTGTGTGATCATTCCTAAAAATAAACATTTGTATGCTAAGTATTACTTCTAACTTACAGCAATGTTCAACAATGCCATGATGAAGGCCAGACAAACATTTTGGGCTGGTCTACACTACAAAATTAGGTCGGCTTAACTTCATCACTCAGGGCTGTGAAAATATTCACGCACTGTTGTGATGTAATTAAGATGACCTAAGCCCCATTGTAGATACTGCTAGGTCAACGGAAGAATTCTTCTGTCAACCTAGCTACCGCCTCTCAGAGTGCTACAGTGGTTTTTACATTTGGCTGTAAAGAAACCTGTACAGTCTGGAAAGATAATGACAAAGTGACCAAAATACTCTTCATTACTAGATTGCTAGAGCAGCAATAAACATAGGTACATTTTAGGCAGCATTAGCAGTTTACTATGGAAATAGAATGAAATCTGTATATTCAGCAAGAATATAATAGTTTTTCCTCTCTTAAAAACTGTCCCATACCTCATTAGCTGTGTTGTGAGTTCCAACTATTCTGATGAAGGATGCAGGTTGTCTGTCAAAAGTTATTGCTTGCCAAGATCTACAAAAGAAAGCAGAGGGACATACTGTATTAGGCAGAGTCACCATAGGTTGCAGTGAAATACATAAAGAATCCATTGAAGTGACAAAACTGGCTGGCATTTAATGGGACCAGAAGGGGGACACACTTTTCACAGCCTGAATTTCCAGCAGTCTTGGTTCAGTTTAGATTTTTTAAGTGCCTTGACTCTACTTAGGTGTACTCCACACACAATTCAGTGCAAAAATTCATACAGAGAAGTTAAGCTCTAACTATTGTTAAAGACCTTTAAGAAAAATTGTAATAGAAAAAAATATTGGTCAAAATTCTAAAGCTCCTTTGAATAAATTTCTGACAGTATCAATAATAGAAATATACAGGAGGAAATGGATGCTCACATTAACTACCTGTAGAGACCAAAGGAATCACCAGGGCTGGATTAAGGCAAATCAGAGCTGTAGGCACATGATGACATGAACTCCCCACCTCCTGCATGGATCCATCCTGTGGCCTCACCCCCAGTGCTGTGGCCTCATTCCCCACTTCAAATGGCAGTAGTGCCACCCTCCCTTTCTAAAGGCAGCAATATGGTGTCCCCTTCATTCAGCCAGGAGTGACAAGAGCAACTCCTCCCGCTGGGAACAGCAGGCCCCCACCTTTATCCTCTCAGAGGGGCAGGAGCTGGGGTGTAAACATTGGTTAGGTGGGGAAAGACTGAGTTCACTGTACTCTTTTCCTGCCACACACACACTCCTGTTTTGGAGGGTAGGGAAGAAACTGAGATGCATAGGTTCTCTGCAACCATAAGGGCTAGAAACATTCTTCTGAAGTGATCACATGATTCAAGGTGCTGGGGCCCTAATATTGGTCGTTAGTACCTATACCTTTATCTGGCCCTGGGAACCACCCAAGTCTTTCAGGGTATGTCTCCACTGCAATTAGACACCTGTGGATGGTCTGTGCCAGCAGACACAAGCAGGCAGGGCTAAGGCTAAGGGGCTGTTTAATTGCAATGTAGGTGTTCGGGCTGAAGCCCAAGCTCTGGGACCCTCCCACCTTGCAGGATCCTAGAGCCTAGGCATCAGCCTGAGCCCGAATGTCTACACCACAGTTAAACAGCCTCTTCACCCAAGTCAGCCCCAGGTTTTTAATTGCAGTGTATATACACTCTTAGTTACTCTTTGCTTGGTTGTTAAAAGTTTCAATCATTTGTCTGTGCATTTTTAGTGCATCCATGACCATGGTACCTTGGTCCCATAAATCCTTGATTAGTATAATGATTATTGCAGTTTACACAGCATATTTCTAATCAGTATGTTGGCACCCACAACCGTAAAAATCACACAGTATTTTTATCTAAAAGATTTGCAGTCCATAATTAGATTTCTTTCTTCCACATCAGATAGTTGCAGACACATGTTTTTCAGTGATTATTGCTAATTACAAATGAAAGATCAAAAATTATTTATATTTAGATTTATGTCAGTTCATTGTTCTTTGGACCCTTTACTGAATCCTCACTCTATAAAGCAATTTTATAGAAAGAAAAAGACCACTTATTCAACATGTTAACTTAGTACTTATTCTTCATTATAACAAAGTGAAATATATCAGTTATTAAGAAAGGCAAGAGGTAGAAAATCATAGGGTATGTCTAAACTGCAGTTGGGAAGTGTGACTGAAGCACACTCACACATACCGATACTAGCTTTGATCTAGCTATATCAGAGCTATCTCGAGTTAGAATAGAAGCGGCAGTCAATGGAAACAAGTTACTCTCATCTCACTTTTAGGGATCCCACTCATTACAAAATCTCAGAGAGATACAGTTGCCTTAGTATTATGTCAACGGTTTTATATGCAGCAAATTGTGTAAATTGGAACCTTAGTCAATTTATATTTTGTCCTCACTCTTAATCCTGTACTCCAGATGGTTTACTTACAACAATTAATAAAGAAACAATTGCATGCAATAGGACAAATTAGCTCCCATAAGGAAAGAAACTTTGTTTCAATTTTTATGATATACCGTAAAATCATCCCTGCATTGTGATTTTTAAAAAGAAAATTGCTTCCTCAATTTACTGCCTTGAAGTCTGACTTTTACATCATAATCCTTTTCTTGAACAGGAATATTTGATTTGCAAACAGTGTGGGGGTTGTAATGTTGTGTAGCAGACTTTGCATGGGATTGTGAAATCTCTACCTCCTAATAAAATAGAGCTGCATTACCCCAATAAACAAGACGCAAAGCACTCTGATTCCCACCATTCCCTCAAGCTCACATATCATGCTCAAAGTGAAAGAGGAGGAACAGGAAAGAAAAATACGATCTGAAGGTCTCAGTTTAAGAGCAATCTTCCATTATACTGGATTTCAGAGAGACAAGGTGAGTGAGGTAGTATCTTTTATTGGACCAACTTCTGTTGGTGAAAGAAATTTTCGAGCTACACAGAGCTCTTCTTCAGCTCAGC
The DNA here is from genome assembly GCF_965140295.1 of Lepidochelys olivacea. Classification (NCBI taxonomy): domain Eukaryota; kingdom Metazoa; phylum Chordata; order Testudines; family Cheloniidae; genus Lepidochelys; species Lepidochelys olivacea. Next base: position 151,100,149 of record NC_140413.1, read on the forward strand.
AACACTGCAAACATCATACTGGATTAACACTTAATTGCATTCAAATTTATTTTCAATAATACAACCTGAATGCTAGATACAAAATTAACCTTAATTAAAACTACTGTTACAAAGGGATTTGAATGATAAAAAAGTAATTAATACAATTTGATGAACTTCCCGAAGAGAAAAAAAAATCTGACATTTTCCTGAATTTATTCAGAATAACTTCAAATGTTATTCATAGAAGAAACAAGATAGCAACAGAAAAAGTGACAAGCACATCAGACCCTCCCAGTCCCTTATAACAGCTTTGCTGCTCACAGGGCCATTTGACTTGAACTAGAGTTCTATCCTGATAGTAAACTTTCGATCTCTTCTTCACAAAGATGGTATTACTGTGTCTAGGTTTTACTAGTTTTATTATCATGAGGTTGTATTAATTTAAAGGAGACTATCAATCTCAATCTGTTCCAATTTACACTAGTTTTACTGCATTGACTTCAGTGGAGTTATTTATGATTTACGTGAGATATGAATCTGTCACCTCCCCCCCTCCCGAGGTACAACATCTATCTGCACTCATGGCCTGCACATAATGTATTGTTTATTTGTATTCCTTATGGGGTTTGGGTCCCTCCTATTGTAGAGATCTGACTATCTCTTCATGATCTAAATCAGTGTTTCCCAAACTTGGGACACCACTTGTTCAGAGAAAGCCCCTGGCGGGCCGGGCCGGTTTGTTTACCTGCTGCGTCCGCAGGTTTGGCCAAGCGTGGCTCCCACTGGCCGCGGTTCGCTGCTCCAGGCCAATGGGGGCTGAGGGAAGTGGCGCGGGATGTGCTGGCCGCCCTTCCTACAGCCCCCATTGGCCTGGAGCGGCGAACCGCGGCCAGTGGGAGCCGCGATTGGCCAAACCTGCGGAGGCTGCAGGTAAACAAACCGGCCCGGCTCGCCAGGGGCTTTCCCTGAACAAGCGGCGTCCCAAGTTTGGGAAACACTGCACTAAATGAACATGAAATCAGATAGGACTCTTTCACTGACTATCCCTATCTTTGTACGTCTATGGGAGTGCAAGTATGTTCTCAGTGGGGTATCTTTGCTTCTTGAGTTTGCTTCCCTTATTAGTCTGACAGAGCCTGAGTCAATTAACGTTCAGGGCCTATTGCAAGTCCTACGTATTCACTTATGCTTTTGTATGAGGTGCAAACTGCCAAAGTTGAGTTTCTGTTTTATTTTGGAGAGTTGTGGCACTCTTACTAGTAATAACCCATCACTTCAGTTTGCATTAATGTATGTGCTTGCACATATAGGTATATGCAATTCATGTACTGAAAAATAAATATTTCTTTTTACAGACTGAACACTAAGAGAAGAAAAAGTGATATGGAAAGGCTAAATCTGCCTCTCACCACAGTGATCTGGAAAATATTCTAAAATTATGCTATGTGAAGGTGTTTAAATTGCTAGGAAAAGTTATTAGGAAGGGGCTATGTCTTTGTGGCTTCCCAAGTTAGGACACTTGTAGTTCTGGGACCAGGAAAAAGTTAGTTCAGGGATCCTAGTATACAATGTAAGTAGAAATATATCTATTTATAGCAATTCTGAGCACAGGTCAGATAATAGTGCCATCCTTCAATACAGATTCCCTGCAAAATGGGAATAAGTAACACAGACTGTCATCTCTCAGATGAAGAGGAGACAATGGGGCAGACGCATCCACCCAGTCATGCAGCAGTGGGATATGACTGATATTAAAAGGCATTGAACAAGTGGTAGAAGTCCACTGAAGATCCTTTCAGTGACATTTTATGCAACTGCTTCCTGCAGATACCTCACAACCACTGCCATCACTGGCAGGTAGGAGAATCCTTATTGGCTGCCACAATGCTGTGATTGGAAAAGTACCACAATCACTTCTTTAATCATATTGAAAGATGATGCAACAAATCTGAAGATTTTCTTGAGGATTTGAGATGTGAGGGGAGACAGGGTTTTTAACTTTTTATTAAAGTTGGTCCAGAGCATCTTTACTATTTTTTGGTACATACAACACCTATTTCCATGCTCGTTCAACACTTATTTACAACATTAGAGAATAAATTTCATAGTTATCAAACAACCTCCCAGTATCCACCACCATTTTTCCCCTAACCTACTGACAGACTCTAACACTGTGTGGCTAATTATAACTGGGAGGGCTGGGATAAGGATTCCTCCAAGGTAAGTTACTAATACAGTACAATCACTCAGCAAGATTCAGTTCCAGAACTGATATAAGAATCTGCTGAGCACGTCACCGTGGTGTGTTTCCTCTTTCCTCCTTGTTTTTTAAACTTTATGGAAGTGTTGATCTTTTTTTACTCTCGCACAGTGTCTGACTGGTTGACTCATTTTAGATTTTCTGCTCAAGCTGAGGCAGTCCTGGTCATCACTTTAACAGTAGACATAATCATTACCTCCAGCTGAGGTCTACAGCTTGAAGAAAAGACTAGGGACCAGCAACATACACTGACTTACACTAGGGTCCTCAAGCTGAAAGGCAGCAGTGCAAGTTGCTTGGTCTGCGGAATTCCCCTGGTACCATTTTTAAAAAGAAATTAGCCTTGTTACAGCCCTAAGGTGTTTTATTTAATACTCTACATCTCACCTCAGCCACACACCCCCAACTCTCTCATACTGCCTGACTCCCCTAAGGAGATGCAGTAATTGATAATTAGCATTCCAAAGCCAAGCTTGCATCCTGTGAGCCCGTCATATTTAATTACATTTTAACTATATTCGTCTTCAATAATAGCCCGAACATAATTTAGATAATTATCTCTCACTCTCTTATTCTCTTACTCTGTCTGTCTCACTTAAAGCTCTTTGCAACAAAAATCGCTTTTTCTGCTCAAACACACAAACAGACTCTCAGGCCAAGTGCTTTCATCTCTCCAACAGCAACAGCTGTCACTAGAAAACTCAATGGCTTTGCACATCCAACAATCGACTCAGGAAAAAAAAAATCTTCATGTTTCTTCCTACTTCTTTATTTACTGGGGCAGGTGGGAGAAGAAGAATGGAAGAGGCATTACTATCCAGACAAATTATAGCCTGTATCTCCATTATGGCACTTTACCTCTTACAAGGTGTAATGGCTTTTCTCACTGGTTTAAACTCTTGCCTGGTAAGTCATCTGAAAAGGTGCAGTCTTTCTAATATGATTTATTGTACATAAATAATGACCTTTCCCCTTTTTGTGTTTCCCTCCAGAAGAAAGCAAGTTAAGAAAGAGGGAGAAACATATCTGTTACTGAGGTTTTCTAAGGATCCACTGACACTGTGAAGAGCTACTATATGACAGGATCTACTTACAACACAGTAGTGCTGGACGTGGTTAAAACCCAATTAATTCTTGTAGTGTAGAAAGGACTGAACTATACTTCAGAATTATGCTCCAACCGGGCTAATTCCAAGAGTTTAGCATGACACAAGAACACTTAAAATATGGTTTGGTTCTTGCTACACTGCAAGACCAAACCTATTTTAACTGTGTAAGATACTACCATGTTATAAGGAAGTCTAGCATTATGCTACCTTTCCATAACACAGACAGGGCCCAAGCAACAGCATTAATACACCTAATTTCTACGGATATCCACTAGCACAAATTCCCCTTTAAAACATGAATGAACACAAACTGAATTTACATCAAACAGAGTTCTTTCATGGGTCCAGCTTATTTGCAATCTACGGTGCTAAACTTGAAATCCAAATTCTACTTATTCTCATGGAGGCAGGACAGAGGCAAAAGTGCCAGTCCCCAGGCTAGGTAGCAGTAGTGGGGATGGCAGTTTCATATGCTCTTCTAGATGGTCTCTGGGATCACAGGGAACCAGCCTCAAAAATTTGATGACTGAATCAATGATTGTGGCTGAGGTATGTACAAGTAGCTTCTACTGGAGTTGTGGTAATAGGGAGACTTAATGGCAAAAATGGACAATAGGATGAGTAAAAATTTCAAATGGCCTCCTGTCTGTGCACACATAAATCTGATAATTGCATTAACATTAAATTGGTCATCAAGCACCCAACTAGTATGTGCAAACTGCCATTTGTAAACACAAACATGTGTGTATCACACAAAAGACAAGCCCATTGTGTCTACAGCAAGCAATGCAGCATGTTCTGCACAAGTAATATTCCTCCTGTATTATAACCAATACTATATCAATTTCTACTATGGAACAACTACAAAATTAACATGGATATGTGTATTAAAAATGCTATGAAAACAGTCATTGCAGTTCAACAGCAGCTAATTTTCAAATGTTAATAAGTTGGCAGTTTTTCTTTTCCTTTTTTAAATACCAAAAGAGACCAAACCATTTTATAGACAAATTGCCCGTAAATTTCCAGTTTATAAAGAAAGCTCATTTTCAGATACAGTGGTGCCAAAATAAAATAAAATAAAATAATCCCCAATCTGCCCACCCTGGGAAATCTCTAATTTAGCACTTTAACGTAAGAACAGGGGAGATCCAGCTAGCAGCTGCATGACCACATAAGGCGCCCAAGTTAAGGAACCAGCTCAGTCCTCTTCTCTAGGGGACCAGCAGGGACTGGGTTGGGGCATAGGGAAAGGAGAAAATACTGTAAAGGGACCTGCATAATAAAAGCTAAGGCCATTTTAATTTTATTTTTTTTAATTAAAGTAAAACTCAGCATCCCTTTTCTCCTCACCTCCCTCAGTTAAGGACTATGAGAGCTTCAGCTCAGATTCCACGCATTTGTGATGTCACCGTTACAGTTTTCCAAAGAGCCTGGCAAAATTCTCCCACAAAAAGAGGACTGTCAAACCTAGTACTTCTAAAGGAGCAATAAGGATGCCAGCTCAAGTAGTTGTTTTCCCTCTGTAACTCTCTTTTCTTAGCCTCTCTTTGGTTAATTTATTTTTAATAGAGACAAAGCTAAAAGACATCTAATAGTGCATCTTTGTTACATTTATGTTATATTCCTTGATATGATAGTAATGAACAATGAAGAAAAGTAGAGCAAGAGGACTTGAAATGGCAATAGAAGTCTTTGAAGAAAGATACCATGAAATCTCTGAAGTAAATGCAAGAAGAATAAGCACTACACATTAGTCATGGCGATATCTGTCACATAACTGCAGTATGTATTAACAAACAAACATGTTACCCTCTTTATAAGAAGTCCCTTAACTTTAAAATACATAAATACAAATTAATTAAAAACACCAACAAGACTGGCATTCCAGTAAACATTATACATCATTCCTCAGTGGCACTCCATCCAGGATACCAAAAGATCTATACTCCCTGAAGAGTTACCAATTAGCCTCTCTTTAGATAATTTATTTTTAATACACTTTATCGGACTCATGTATTGAGGCAGCTGTCTGTGTTTAAAATACTCTGACAAACAACACAGGAAACAACGTTATTTATAAATGAACATAATATAAAAGCAGTCCACTAATTATCACTGGAGTATCTTTTCATCCAGAGTTCACTATGGCATTGTGAAGTGAATGAGAATTACTTCTGGGGGAATCCTGTGCCAAAAAATTAAAAATTCTGTGCACAATATTTTAAAATTCTGCATATTTTTGGTCAATATAACACAATATAATCAAGGCGGTTTCAATTATTTTGGTAATTTATTTAAACTACAATACAATGTATGGAGAATGGCAGTGGGGAGCACTGGAAGAAATCCCCCAACTCCCTCTGTCTAATAGTAATGTTGCTAGTTGACCCTTTACTTCTAGTTATTAGTCAACAAATATATGCAGCTATATGCTCAGTGTTAGATCATAGGCAACTGAAGAGCAAGTGAGGGCTGGGGACTCAAAGTCACAATTTATATTGGCTACTGAGCATCTCCAAAAAGGTCAGTAACAAACAGTTCATGGAGCACATTTTGATAGGATATTTTTTCAGTCCAAAAATTTAGACCAGGCTCTAATCACTAAAGAACCACAAGTATTTATAAGGCCATACTGCCCTTTACAATAATGCTCCTTTACACCACTCTAGCAATGTAAAGGGGACTTAAAATTTGTACACCTGTTTTATACTCCTGGGGGAATTCACAAAGACAATGGGAACAATTCCCTACATTCTGCTCTGCCTGAGGGAACAGAGCCTGCCCCACGCCTACCTCTTCAGAAACACTGCCAAGCCCTGCCCCTACACGCTGAGCATGCCGCAATAGTGAGCGAGAGGGACAGTGTCTCTCTCTCACACAAGTATTACTGCCCAGCTCCTCCCCCCATGGTGATTTATGTCTCTACCAGCTGCTCTGGGTGCCCAAACTGACCTGCCTGCACTGCCAGGGAAGCGGTACATGACTGCTCTTGTGGCTTCCCTTTGCTTTCCCGTCAGAAGTAATTTTTCTGCGAAGCACAGAAATCTGTGGGGGCCATGAATTCTACGCACATGAAGCAGAATTCCCCCAGGAGTAGAGAATGATGTGGGATGAGATGTTAATACACTCTGGACCTGGCCTAAAAAAACTGACAATACTGGACCCACACTTCTTCAAATTTTTACTTTTCTGCACATAGACTTACTGGATCCCAGGATACAAGTGTTGTGTGCTACATTATTTACATTTGAGGCTTCAAAACCAGAGGGTAATCACAAAACAGACAACCTAATTTTGGCATTCTGTCCAATATGAACTGGGCTTTCTAAGATTAAGTTACTGTGATCATTTCCTTATGGAGAAAAGCTTCTGACAATCCCCCAAAAGGTTTTTATTCTGAATATTTTTCCCCTGTGGAAGACATGCAATCCTGTAAGCATTTGCACATGTATTTGAAGCTATAACTCCTATATGAATTAAACAAAACAAAACAAAAACATCCCCAACTATTAACAAGGGATCTTTTAATGAACTGATATAAAGTTTTACAATGTGTGATTTATTGTAGTCATAAAACACCAACTTGATAATGCATATTTATTACAATAAAAAGACTGACTTATGAAAGAGATTTAACGAAGTCTATACTGACTTCCTGACATCTTTAAATGCCGCGAATGAAAAAAATACATCTCTTTTTAACGTAATCTCTCCTTTCACAACTTCAGTGTAACATACAACAAAATAATGAATATTACAATAAAATCATAGAATCATAGAATCATAGAATATCAGGGTTGGAAGGGACCCCAGAAGGTCATCTAGTCCAACCCCCTGCTCAAAGCAGGACCAATTCCCAGTTAAATCATCCCAGCCAGGGCTTTGTCAAGCCTGACCTTAAAAAACTCTAAGGAAGGAGATTCTACCACCTCCCTAGGTAACGCATTCCAGTGTTTCACCACCCTCTTAGTGAAAAAGTTTTTCCTAATATCCAATCTAAACCTCCCCCACTGCAACTTGAGACCATTACTCCTCGTTCTGTCATCTGCTACCATTGAGAACAGTCTAGAGCCATCCTCTTTGGAACCCCCTTTCAGGTAATTGAAAGCAGCTATCAAATCCCCCCTCATTCTTCTCTTCTGCAGGCTAAACAATCCCAGCTCCCTCAGCCTCTCCTCATAACTCATGTGTTCCAGTCCCCTAATCATTTTTGTTGCCCTTCGCTGGACTCTCTCCAATTTATCCACATCCTTCTTGAAGTGTGGGGCCCAAAACTGGACACAGTACTCCAGATGAGGCCTCACCAATGTCGAATAGAGGGGAACGATCACGTCCCTCGATCTGCTCGCTATGCCCCTACTTATACATCCCAAAATGCCATTGGCCTTCTTGGCAACAAGGGCACACTGCTGACTCATATCCAGCTTCTCGTCCACTGTCACCCCTAGGTCCTTTTCCGCAGAACTGCTGCCTAGCCATTTGGTCCCTAGTCTGTAGCTGTGCATTGGGTTCTTCCGTCCTAAGTGCAGGACCCTGCACTTATCCTTATTGAACCTCATCAGATTCCTTTTGGCCCAATCTTCCAATTGGTCTAGGTCCTTCTGTATCCTATCCCTCCCCTCCAGCGTATCTACCACTCCTCCCAGTTTAGTATCATCCGCAAATTTGCTGAGAGTGCAATCCACACCATCCTCCAGATCATTTATGAAGATATTGAATAAAACCGGCCCCAGGACCGACCCTTGGGGCACTCCACTTGATACCGGCTGCCAACTAGACATGGAGCCATTGATCACTACCCGTTGAGCCCGACAATCTAGCCAGCTTTCTACCCACCTTATAGTGCATTCATCCAGCCCATACTTCCTTAACTTGCTGACAAGAATACTATGGGAGACCGTGTCAAAAGCTTTGCTAAAGTCAAAAAAAGTAAAGTAAAAATATTTTTTTAAATGCAGCAAAGAATGTTTTATAAAATAGTCAAAGTAGAGCAATAGTAAAACAGAACCAAGTCACTAGGGAGCAGATTTTCAAAGATATTCAGACACCTAAAGATGCTGATAGATGCCTGGTGGGATTTTTCAAAAGTGCCAATGAGAGTTAGGTACTTAACCTGATTAGGAGCTTTTAAATATCTAGTCTGGTGTTTATCTGCATCTTTAGACACCTAAATACCTTTGAAAATCTGGCCCTAAAACCTACGGTTCCTGATTATGTAACTTTGTTAAACAAAACACTGGGAGTCAAATTTTCCAATATTGCCTCAAAACTTGTGCACACAAAACGTACGTATACACCCACTTGGGTGTCTGCAAACACAAACATATAGAGTGAGTATCCATCTGATTGGCACACCCCTGGTGCACACAAATTCTTGCAGGCAGAAAATTTGCAAGCACAATTTTGGAGGGTAAGCAGATCCCATATTGAACATTTTGTTGTATATATTTATTTCCACTATTTTGATGGTTTGTGTACCTGTAGCCCATGGTTGTTCATGTAACCATTAAAAGTAATGAAGGGCTCTAATAAGATCATAATATATGCAGTAACACAACGAATGAACAGGGTGCTGCTTATGACTTTTCATCCAACCCCCACTGTGTGACCAAATCTTGATTATTTAACTTTTCAGATAACTTTAGAACAGAAAAGTTGATTGACAGAAAATTAAATAAATAACATTTTGGTGTGTGAGATAGAATCATGTTCCCTATTAATCAGTTCCTTTGTGGTGTGCAGGGTAACATGATATTTATCACTCTACTCTCACATACTCCTTTGGGGTGTCATTTCATGGCCTACCCATAAAAACTTCACATTTACAGGAACTGGCCCTCTATTACTGTCGATAACATCTAATTGACATGTCAAACTCCAAAGAATGTAGTAAATTGTAGTATCACTTCAAAGATGAAAATAAACTGGTAAAAAGGTAAATCATTATCTGTCTCTCTGTAACAACATACAAACATGCTAGAGATTGATAATTAAGGCAGAAAATTCTTCTTCCACTATTCTCACCACACCGAATTAGCTATTAACCTGATCTTTGGAAACAAGGCCACTCAGCTTGTAATTCAGTCTTGTGCAATTTGAACAGCAAAAACACTGACCCAAGTTCATAGTGATTCAAATTTGAACTATTTTAGACATGAAATATGGCTGTCCAAAAAAATGAGCGCAATTTTTGGTTTGCATCATGTCAGAGAGCAGGGAGATGATAGGTTATCTCCGTATGATTCTGGTGAGACTAAACTTTGAATACTCATTCAACTCCCTGCATCTCAACACCAAAAAGATATAGACATATTGGAGGGAGTTCAGAGAAGATGACAAAAATGATTTAGAGGCTGGAGGGATTGATTTATGAAGAAAGATTAAAAACTAAATATTAGCTAAACTTGTACAACTAAGGTGGTGGGAGAGACAGAATGACTGTCTATAAATATGCTATTTGAAGAGTGTGAAATTCAAGAAAGGAGAGTGCTTGTTTAGTGTGATATAGGGGAAGCAATTAAGTGAAATTAGATAGGCACATTCAGACTGAATATCAGGAAGGATTACTAATGGTAGAAATCTACTAAATTGGGGAGTAGTTACCATCAGAAAGGGGTGAAAGCCCTGTCACTTGAGTCATAGGAAATTGTACTGACTGAATATAACTCTAGCAAATATACTGTAGGGAACAATCCTGCAGCAGCCCCCAAGGGATGAACCTGAAGACTTAATAATTCTGCTCCATCTCTGATTTCTATGATTCATGTATTTAATTTTTCCGGTACAAACTTTACTTGGAATGAATCAATAGTTTAATATTGTGAATGCGTTATAACATTTTGTGCCAGCCAAGTGGTATTTTCAATGCTATAAAAACTACACATGATTTGGTCAGCCAAGGCAAAATTGTGATTTTTCAAGGGTGTAATGAAATTAGATCCTGCATGTCAGCAATCTAATTAGGACAAATCTTTTCGGAAGAGAACAGAAATGCCACCTTTAGCACAAGATACATTAACCTTTGACTTGGTTTGTGTCTGTACAAGTGATTCTAACAGTCACTGTGGTTTAATGGCCACTTCTATAACAAAGGGCAGCTGCAAACACTAGCGGCACCAGGCATGTGAAGAGCAACCTATCACCTAGTTTGTGAACATTCAGACAGTTTCTATTAATTAGATAGCTAAATGACTATCTTATACAACAATCAACTCCACAGCAAATAAACACTACAATCAAATAAGAATTGCAACATTAGGTAGGCCTTCCCTTATACCACAGGGTAATCAACCCTCTCTCATAGGGAATGCCTGATGTTTGGATTATTATTTTGTGGTAACAATTACAATGGCGTTGGTTATGGGGGTATGTGTATTTATTTATATTCAGATGAAAAATATTTATTTTCAGAATACCACAGCTCAGCAAAAGCAGTTTCTCAAGATATGGTTGGCCATGAGATGCCTTACAGATCCAAATTTAGCCAAAATGTCATTATTTAAAATATACAACCATGAAATGGAAGAAGAAAAGAAAAAAGTGTATTCATGAAAAAAGCCAATGATATAAAAAGACTTTTTAGGTCACATCCAGGCCATTGTCCCAGGGATCAATGCAGGATTGTTTCTATTATATTTTCTAGTGTTTTGTCCAGTGTAGTTTTGAAGATATAAGAGCAGGAACTCCATTCAGTACTTTTCCAAACATTCAAATATGGGCAGGCAGTCACCAGTACTCTCCAACCCCTGTTCCACCAACTGTGAGTGTGCCCTTGACAAGGGGATGGGAAGCTGTATTAGTGGAAATGGTGTGTTCAGGTTTCAGGTGCATAGGTTTCAGTAACACGTAGATTAGTTTAGCAGCCTATTAGTATTTGTTAGGTTCACCAGAGTTGGCAATAGTTGCACAAGGTTTAGCAGACATCTCCAGAGCTGCTCGAGGCTGGGAGCCAAACTGAAATGTGATATGTTAAAGGTGCAACATACAAGTCAGTAAGATTCATATATTCATAGACTTTAAGGCCACAAGGGTCCACTGGGATTGTTTAGTCTGATCTATTTTATAGCACAGGTCATAGAAGTTCCTTGAATCTCCAGTATGATGTCATGATAAGTCCATGAGTCTAAGTTTCTAATGTACATACTTAAGGGCCATGTGATGGGGCGCCTGCCCTGCACTGGCCCTGATAGGGTTAAAACCCAGCCTGAAGGGTTGCAAGGAACAGCCAATTAGGGCAGTGGCTAGCACCATGAACAGGGCTGCTAGGGCTTGCAGGCCCAAGGCCCTGGGAGGAGGGTGAAGGAGCCAAAGGCAGGAGCCAAAGGTGTTCAGGCTGTGGGGAAGTGGCCCAGAGAATTGAGACAGATTGCTGGAGAAAGAAAGGAGGGGCAGCGGGAAACTGTTGTTTACAGGCCCAGAGTAGTGGGTGGGCCTGGGCCTTGGTCTCCCCCACCACCGGTGAAGAAGTGGCCAGGCTATGGACTGCCAAGCCACTGTGAGGAGCGGCTAGACTGTTGCAGAAGGAGTCCCCCGGAAGAGGGGAACCCGGATTGTGACATGGCCGGAGGGCTGTGATACAAAGCAGAGGCAGTGAGACTGGAACTGCAGTGGGTCTGCAAGTGGAGACGAGGACGGGAGAGCCACCACCACTGGAGGGCACACCCGCTGACCGGCGCTAATTCCGAAATGGCCAGCAGGAGGCGCCAGTGTGGTGAGACAGGCCCGAAGGTGGTATAGGTCCCTGAGGCTCCTTTACAGTATCTTATCCACGATCTCTAGATTTGGTCCTATGACTGTATTAAACAGTAAGGCAGGTGCAAAAAAACATAGCATGGTGGAATATTAAATTGATGGACAGTTGTGCCCTCTACAAAGCAAGCCCCAATTGAAAAAAGAATTTCTATAAAGAAATATTACTATAACTACAAACAAGAAATCCTGGACTAATGTATAATTCCATTTATTTTCTTTTTACACACAATTTATTGTAAGAATATTACAAATGTTTGATCAAACTGGAGATTGTCAATCACTAGCTATAGAGAAAAGGAAAACTAGAAAACTTTCTAGTTCAGAAAAATAGATCATGTGAGTCCCACGTAGGAGGAAAGGGTAGCTTAAGTGAAAGGACACCACCACAATAGTGGAAAGTCACAGAGGTATGGTACAGCAAGTCAACTAAGTTATGAAAACCAAGAGTATAGTTTTGAATTGGCTTTGGCTAAGGAGCCATCAGCAATGATGGAAGATGGCAAAAATATCTTGTTTCGAGTAATAAGAGAATAATCTGGCTGCCACACTGTGGCATTCCTGAAGTTGGAAAAGTAAGGATTTAAAAAAAAAACATAATGAGGTAATTGCAATAGTTGAAATGAGAGGTAATTAAGACATGAATATAGATTTCTTGTCAGGACTGAATAAGGATAAAATCTGGTAATATTCAGGAGATGGCAACAAGCAGACTAAAGCAGGAAAGATATGGAAGTATAAAAAGGGAAAAATCAAGGGTCCAGGGCTGGGTCCAAGTTTTCTAATTTTGGGAGTAAAGTTAAAGTCTGAGGCACAGCAGAATCAGATACACTGAACAAACAGGATGCTCTTTCTCAGTAGGAAAAAAAAAAAAGCAACAAGTTTTTTAAAGCCAATTTATCCAGAATAAATGAGTCAAGCATCTAATTAATGGCTTTTAGTCAGAGATGGCCACCATTGGAATAACCACAGAAATTAATGATTTAAAAATGTCTGAGATACTAACTTCCTTATCAAAAAAAAATCTTCCATAACAAAAATATAGAAAAGAACATTGACAATGAGGAAGTGACTAGACATTATAAAATAGCTATTAATAAAATGCAATTAGGAAATACGTAGAAAGTTTGAACACATACAGAACTGATTAATTTACACTAAGGCCCCATTTACACCTCATTGACAGTGAGAATCAGATCCATAAAAGTCTGGGTAGTCTATATCCTAAGCTATTAAGCAAGTTAGCAAATAAACTTACTACACACTACTAGAAATTAGTTTTGAAAACTACTGAAAAAAATGGGAAGTACCAAGAAATTGGAGAAAAGCATATCTAGTACTAATCTTCAAAAAAAGAAAGGATTCTAATTTCTGTCTTCAGTAAACAAGGGTAATGGGTGTGGTGGGCAAGGCCCCCTTACTCCCAAATGATTTCTGGGTGTTGAAATGGTCTGTTGGGGTGTCAAGGTTCCTCCCCCACTCTGAACTCTAGGGTACAGATGTGGGGACCTGCATGAAAACCTCCTAAGCTTACTTTTACCAGCTTAGGTTAAAACTTCCCCAAGGTACAAATTAATTTTATCCTTTGTCCTTGGAATATCCACTGCCACCACCAAACTCTAACTGGGTTTACTGGGAAACGCAGTTTGGACATGTCTTTCCCCCCAAAATCCTCCCAACCCTTGCACCCCACTTCCTGGGAAAGGTTTGGTAAAAATCCTCACTAATTTGCATAGGAGACCACAGACCCAAACCCTTGGATCTGAGAACAATGAAAAAGCATTCAGTTTTCTTACAAGACGACTTTTAATAGAAATAGAAGTAAATAGAAGTAAAGAAATCACCTCTGTAAAATCAGGATGGTAGATACCTTACAGGGTAATTAGATTCAAAACATAGAGAATCCCTCTAGGCAAAACCTTAAGTTACAAAAAAGACACACAGACAGAAATAGTCATTCTATTCAGCACAATTCTTTTCTCAGCCATTTAAAGAAATCATAATCTAACACATACCTAGCTAGATTACTTACTAAAAGTTCTAAGACTCCATTCCTGTTCTATCCCCAGCAAAAGCAGCATATAGACAGACACACAGACCCTTTGTTTCTCTCCCCCCTCCCAGCTTTTGAAAGTATCTTGTCTCCTCATTGGTCATTTTGGTCAGGTGCCAGCGAGGTTACCTTTAGCTTCTTAACCCTTTACGGGTGAGAGGATTTTTCCTCTGGCCAGGAGGGATTTTAAAGGGGTTTACCCTTCCCTTTATATTTATGCCATGGGGCCACTGACAGCTGATGTAAGTTGCCCCATTTTATGTCGGGGAGCATCCTAGTGCCAAAACGTCTCCCCAAGTAGAGGCACGCACAGGTGGCTTAAAACCACCATTGTCCAAATCTCTCAAGCTGTGCCAAGTGCTCTTTGGCCACAACTCAGTATTTGGGCCTAAGTGTCCAATTAAAAAAGCTAGAATTTGACATTTCAGTTCATTGAGCCCATACAGAGTATTCTTCATAAACACTCTATAGAACAAGAATTATTCTCCAGAATTATTCAGTGAATATTTCTGAAAAATGATGAATTGAAGATCATAATCTGTTTATGGACTATTTACAAAATGAAGAGACAAAATTCATTTTCTACATTTTTCTATAGCAATTATTCACTCAGATTTCTGATATATTACTCCTAAAAATTAATTCCACTTGGCCTGGAGAAAAACACTATCACATGGATTGGAAACTGGCAAAAAGAAGGTAAACAAACAGTAAATGGCAAAATCTCAAGAATGGAAAAGGTTTCTTATGGAGTACCCCAGAGATCCATGTTTTCTCTGACCTTGTTGATGATCATGGGGTGGACTTTAATAGCATGTTAAGGAAGCTCACAGATTACATCAGTTTGGGAGGAGATGCCAGTACCAGTGATGATCAATATAATACATCTATGGAAAAAATAATGCCACACATATATGTTTCCTGGGAAGGAACAGTGATACCAAAAGAAAACCAGGGGCTTGTCTACACAGCAAGTTACTGTGCAGAAGCATTTCTTTGCTCTTGAAAATGATTTGGTTGCAATTACAATCCATGTGTTGGTTGCATATAAAGAGATCACATCATATAATGGCTCCACACTGCACACTTTGAATATTGCACTCACTCTGGACATCTTGTTAATAAAGATATACTAGCAAATTGGAGAATGCTTACAGAAGAACAACAAAAATGTGGAGCTGGAGGGTTAGATTTTTGAGGAAAGATTTAAATATGCATAGCCTGCCAGAGATGACTCAAGAGTGGAACATGGTAACCACTACAAATATCTGAAAGAGAGAGGAGCTATTATTTAGTATGATATATGGGAGTATAACTAGAAGTAATGGAATGAAGTTAAGAAAGTAAAAAACTTACAGAAGGCAAATTGTATTAGATGACAGAAAAGTCTCTGAATGAGAACTAATGAAAATACCAACACTTAAACACATTTAAAGTAAACTGGCCACTGAAAATAATTCTACATCTTGAAAGACAAAATCAGTGAAAAATCCTGGGCCATAGTCTGATTTTAGTTTAGTTTTGAAAGACATAATTGCTGCCTGCTCATAAAGTGACCTATGAGTCTAATCTGGCTAGCACAATACCCACGAGACTTAGAAGATGTATTCATAATTTATGGTCATCTTCAAAATACCGAGCTGTACATGCCAAAAAGAGTTACGTATCCCACAAAAAATATGTAAAGCTCTACCTGACTGGCTATAGGCTAATATAAAAGGGAAAGAAGTATTCATGATGCAATTTACAAGAAATGTACAATTCCTTCCACCTCCAGATCACAAAGTACACTTCTATGAATTTCATATTTCTCCACAGGAGTGGTCTGTCCAGGTGGCCATATCAGTTTCTCAACATCTTAATTCTTTAATATCTGCAGAAATGGCCATATATTAAATTTCTCTGCTTTGCACCATTTCTTCAATATCCTTAAATATCTTTACCAAACTAGGCATTAAGGTCTTAACTACATTAAACCTCTGAGTAACATCTACAGAATGTTGATTTTAAATATAAGCCTATTCTCTAATGGCCCAGAACTGTGCAATGAGCAATCCTGAGAGTGATAAAGAATTAATCCAGTACTGTAAACCAGAAGAGGTTGAGTGCAGCAACACATTCAGCTGGGAGGGTGAGTCTTTCGCCCTCATTAGCTGATTAAGAAGCAAAATTGAGAGGATTAAATATTGAGGGGAAAGTTTTTTAAAAAAATCTCATACATCTTATTTTCATAACCATGGAAGAAGATCTAAATAATTAGAGTGAGAGCTCATACAGCAAAAAAAGAAAATGATGACTACAATAAGCTCGAAGTATTCTAAAATAGACCATTTCCCTACTCCAGCATTTGTTGCACAGAATATATAATGTTTTGAAAAGCCTGAGAGACTGCTAACAACTAAGTCAGAATCTCTCTGTTTAACGACAGATCAGCTGTACATCTGGCAGTCAGTGCATTAATCTTTCCTTCTCTAATGAACTGTGCATGCTACTGGCCATGATCTCTTGTGTGTCAGCACAAGTCATTTCTGCTTTCATATAGTTCTAATTCTTAGGTTATATTTATAAAATGGGAAGCTGTCTGGCAACAATGTGACATCTATAGCTCCAATGGACACCATTGTGGGAACGCTATATCCATTTCTGCTGAATTTGAACTAGATAAGAATCAGTCAAATATTGGACTGATTAAAACATCAGGATATTTCCTTATTTCTGCAGTAGCTTCTGATTTAAGTTTTTGTAAAATCTAAATTTTAATTCAGAAAAAAATCTACTTTAACCAATTAAACAAATTCTAAAAGGGTGTGTGTGTGTATATATATATATTATATATAAACTATTTATTTATTTAGGAATTTTTAACAAGCTTACAAATTCTTGCCATGTAAATATCAAAAACAAAACAATCATTACAACAGTTGTTTTTGTTTAAAGAAACATTATATAGGGATACAGTCATCAGATCTTTCTATTTAATGAGGTGTTACCACATTACAAAGTGAGCATCATTATGACACATATGTCACTTCAGGGATTTTATTGAGTGAAATCTCAATATACACATATTAACAGAGCAGGCATGTCTATCAAATATTATTATTCAAAAAAATTGACAGGTGTGTTGTGTTTTTTAAGGTGAATGTACTATGTCTGAGTATTGAATAAAAATAACTAAATATTTAAGTATCAATGTCTGTTTTGCTCAGTACATAGTTAGCGTATTAATTTTTCTATAACCACAACCTCCCATATTTTTTGAACCATTCCTCTATAGTTGTACTATTTTTCTCTTTCCTACGAGAGGCTACCAATAGTTGACCGGTTACTAGCAGATGAAAGTAATTTTTCATTTCCTCTTGTCACCATTTCCACTAGCAAGCCCAAAGAAGATTACCAAAGGATCATTCGGTAATAAATATCCAACAATTTGTGATATTTGGTTACAGATTGCATCCCAGTACTCTCTAATGACTTGACATTTCCGCTATATATGCATTAATTCTCCTCTTTCACCACAATTTCTCCAACATGCATTCCCATTCCATCTATATATATATTTAACCTAACTGGTGTGAGATACCACTGAATCAGAATCTTATTATTTTATTGTGCTATCTATTAAAGTTAGCTTTCCGTATAAAAAAGAAAATTTTTTAGAAATTTCTCTCTCTAGAAAGCTAAGAAATATAATGCCTGACTCAAAAGTACTGGAATTGGCAAGAATGGGCCAGTTGTAGCTAGTTTTGCTCTCTAATTAAGTTGGAAAATTTTACTGAATAGCTAGTCAACTGTGAGTGCCCATGATTCTCCCAATCTTTGAAGCTTTCTGGTTTGTGATACGGGTTAAGATGTGGATTATTAGCGGTAGGTGTCACTGGCAAAGGAAAAGAACTGATCTTATTTCTATCCCAAACCTACAGAGTAGCCTTTGTTAAAGGATGTGTGTAAATGATGTGTGGGCATGATTTTTTTTATTAATCCATACTAGCATAGTGATATTTACACTGCCACAATTTTCTTGTTCTATGAAGACCCAGTGTTTGGCTGGGTTAGGGCATTCCCACTCCACTTCTGCTTAGAGCTGGCTGGCTTGGGAGTACCATAGAATATTTGGAAAAGCTAGTCCCCCATGTTTAATGGGTCTGTAAAGGGGAGATATTTGTCATTAAATGTGCTATTGTAATGTTACCCAATTACAGAAACAGATTTAATCAGTAGACAAACATATGTGTTTCTATATAGTTTCAGAACAGCCAGTATTTTCAGCTGAAATTAGACCGCTTTCACCATCTTCCAAAGCTCTGGAAGCTTTATATGTATAACTGAGATTGTTTGATATGATTACGCACTCAAATGTTGAGAAATGTCAAAGGTAAGGTTATATTTGCAACTCTAACCATGCCAAAGAGAATCATGGCATACTCATGGTTAACTAGCTATTCGGTAAAGAAACTTTTCTAACTTAATTAGAGAGCAAACTGACTATAACTGGCCCACTCTCCCCTGGTACCAGTATTTTCAAGTCAAGCATTATGTTTCTCAGCTTTCTAGAAAAGCTTTTTTATACAAAAAACTCAAATAAAGCCATATATCCTCCTGAAGTATTTCCAACAACCTAAGACATACATGAGTAGCATCTTGTAATACCATTCATTCTTGCGTACTTTGCTTTCATTGTCATAATGGTCCAGTGTATCTTTATTGAGTTACACTTAAAATTCTCTTCTCTCTACAGTATTACATTTTAATAATTTACAGTTACAATGTATATGCTTATGCAACTTTAACTACGGCTGCTGCTGCTACATCTGCTAAAATAATCTAAAGAGAAAACAGGTTAAATCAAGAAATGAAAAAAAAAAAACAAACCCAGTATGAAGAGATATTATACCCCTTGAAAGCCTTTTTAACATTTTGATCTTCACTGTGGATACTTCAACTTCAAAAGCCTCATAATTTACATTGCTTAACATTTACAAATATCAAAAGAACAAAACAGAAGATAAAAGGTTGTAGGCTATATTTTCCAAAAGATCTGCTCATGTTGCAAATGTAAAAGCATCAATTATACCTTTAAACGGATGTGTGCAAGTTGCATTTAGGAGTGCTTTTAATTCTCTTCAGGTGACATTTAGTAGTAAAACTACTGTAACCCAAAAGAAGAAAGTAGAAATACGTGTGGGGAGGAGAGGCTGGGAACTGTCTATTTAAACAAATTACATATTTCAACCTTTCCCAACTGTGATTAGTCATTGAGTACCCAAATTTAGTTGAGGCTTCTGCATACATAATTATGATTTATTTAAAAGCACTCGTGGTAATAGTTTGTTCTCCATCACCTACAAATGAAGTTACTGAGGGAGACATTTGATTCTGAAATTGGAAAATGTTTTACTCATTATGATATGTAGTAAAGATAATCAGAAGGAGGAGACCCCCACCCCCTTTTTTTTTGTGTTAAGAGGGCAGTCAGACACTGGGTTATTTAAACTTTCAGGAGAAGAAGTTTCATAGACAGAAATTTGGCAAACTATACTTGATAAATATGAAAAGTTAAAAGTTGATTTGGTTGGAGGGGACTGTTTACATTTTGATATCCCTGTAATTAACGTATCAGCCTCTGAATTAATAAAATCAGGTTTTCACATTGTACTGATTTTCCTTTAGTCACAGAGACACTTGACTGAGTGAAGCGGACACCAAGCTGTAAAAAGTGCAAAGAGGAGAAGCCAAAGATAATCCTGTGGTTAAAGCACAGAACTAGGAATGAGAAGATCACGGACTTTCTGTGAGAAATGGGGTATGTCACAACCTCAGGGTACTTCAGCATGCCCATCTATAAAATGCAGATGATAATATTTACATACCTGACAATGATACTGTGAAGCTTAAGTCATTTAACAACTGTAAAGTAACTTGAGGTCTTCAGGTGGAAGGTGGTAAAAATGGGCAAGTACTGTGTTCTAGTGAGAGAAGAGCAGTGATCAGGATGCAACTCTCTGTGTTAAGTTTTCTTCATCTATTTCTGGAAAAATACCCATGTTACTTCACATATGTATCTGAGCACCAAATATGGGGTCATGTTCTTTAGGCTAACAGAAAAGTATGACTATTCTATATACTTGAGATATAGCCAAGAATTTCTGAATTCTTTTCAACATATTTAAAAAATAAAATCACATTGATATGAAAGACTACAGCAGTCAAATAGCCATCTTTCCATAAAAACTGACAATAGTTAGTTCATTAATAAACATCCATACTTATTTCAGGTCAGTAATAACATAAAACATACTTTTTTAGAGGGAATAAATATAATTTTAAAAATATTCAGGAAGACTCTCCTAGATACCACTTTTGTTAGGGACCAATTAGTGTATGAAACTCATAATTTTATACAGTGAAAGATTAACCTCTTTGCTCTTTTTCAATGAACGATCTTTATTAGCCTCATGTTTGAGAACCTATTGCTCTTTAAAGGAAATGAGACCCTCAAATTTGAGATTTCTTGTTATACCTAAAATTTTCCCAGAATTACAGTTTGTAGATTAAATAAGCCATTTTCTTTGTGATAAAGGGAAAATGTTGCCTGGATGCATCAAGATTCTAACTTCCTCCATAGAAGGCTTTGGCTCTTTCATTTGGCCAAATCCAACAGTCCTTTACTCAGGTCCAGCTCCCAGAGAATTCAAGAGTTTTGCCTGTATGAAGATGGCAGTACTGACAAAGGTTAAAAATCACGGTCCTAACCCTGGAGTGTCTACTCATACAATATTTCAGACTTCTATGAGCGTTTTGTCTGAGTAAAGATTGGAGAATCGGTCTCCATATTTGTTGAAAATGGACACCTCTTCTGCTCTGTGCCTGCACTGAACATATTTTAATAAAAGATAGTTACCTTTTCCATAACTGGTGTTCTTCGAGTTGTGTTGCTCATGTCTATTCCACAATAGGTGTGCGTGCTCACCATGTGCACTGGTGCCGGAAGTTTTCCCCCTAGCAGTACCCATGGGGGGGAGTGCCCCAGCAACCCCTGGAGCGGTGCCTCTATGGCGTGGTATAAGGGGAGCTGTGTGCTTCCCCCACCCTCAGTTCCTTCTTGCCAAACTCCTCCAACAGAGGGGAAGGAGGGTGGGATGTGGAATAGACATGAGCAACACATCTTGAAGAACACCAGTTATGGAAAAGGTAACTGTCTTTTCTTCTTCAAGTGATTGTTCATGTCTATTCCACAATAGGTGATTCCAAGCTATATCTGTTGGAGCTGGGTAGGAGTTCACAAAAATTCTCGGGATGGAGTACAGCCCTGCCGAACCCGGCGTCATCCCTGGTTTGGGAGATGATCGTATTGTGTGAGGTGAACGTGTGAACTGAGGACCACGTGGCAGCCTTACAAATGTCCTGGATGGGGATGTGGGTCAAGAAGGCAGCCGACGAGGCTTGCGCTTGAGTCAAGTGCACTTTCACAATCGGTGGCAGGGGGATACTTGCCAAATCATAACAGGTACGGATGCATGAAGTGATCCGGTTGGAGAACCACTGAGTGGAGATCAACCGACCTCTCATGTGCTCAGTCGAGGCGATGAATAGTTGCGAGGACTTTCTGAATGGCTTGATCCGCTCGAGATAGAAAGCCAGCGCCCGTCGCACATCAAGCATGTGGAGACGGCACTCCTCACTGAATGCGTGGGGCTTGGGGCAGAGGACTGGTAGAAAAATGTCTTGACCCATGTGATAGGTGGAGACCACCTTCGGGAAGAACGCAGGGTGTGGGCAGAGCTGGACCGTGTCCTTATGAAAAACTGTGTATGGAGGCTCAGAGATCAGGGCCCTGAGCTCCAAGACCCGCCTGGCTGACATGATCCCGCCACCAGGAAGGCCAACTTCCACGAGAGGTGGGACCAGGAACAAATGCCTAGCGGCTCAAACGGGGGCCCCCGTGAGATGGCCCAACACCAGATTCAAGTCCAACTGCGGGACCGGGGGCCTAACATACAGAAAAAGACGGTCCAACCCTTGAAGAACCGGCCAATCATAACATGGGAGAATACCGTGTGACCCTGCACCAGCGGATGGAAGGCTGATATGGCCGCCAGGTGCACCTTGACTGATGAGGGTGCCAGGCCCTGGGATCTAAGGTGGAGAAGGTAGTCCAGGATAAGCTGGATTGGGGCGGCCACTGGGGAAACGCCCCGCTCATCCGCCCATCTGGAGAACAGAGACCACTTTGCCAAGTAGGCGCGTCGCATGGAGGGCCGCCTGCTTTCTAGGAGGACGCGTTGAACTCCTTCTGAGCACGTCCTTTCTTCCCTACCTAACCACTGAGCAGCCACGCCGTGAGGTGGAGAGCTGCTAGGTTGGGGTGGAAGAGGCAGCCCCAGACCTGGGAGAGCAGGTCCAGGCGAAACGGCAATGGCCACAGTGGAGCAACCGCCAGGCCCACGAGGGTCCCGTACCAATGTTGCCTGGGCCATGCTGGGGCAATCAGGAGGACCCAGGCCTTGTCCATCTTTACTTTCTCCAGGTCCTTGCTGATCAGTGGGAATGGGGGTAAGGCATAGAGAAACTGGCCTGACCAGGACAGGAGGAAGGCATCAGAGATAGCGCCCTGTCCCAGTTCCCCCCTGGAGCAGAATCTGGGATAGCGCCGATTCTGCCGAGTAGCGAACAGGTACACCTGGGGAGTCCCCCACACTCTGAAAAGAAGCCTGTGGTGGAGAGACCACTCATGCTGAGAGAAGTCCCTGCTCAAGCGATCCGCCCGTGCACCCAGTAGATGGAAGGCCTTTAGGCAGATCGCGTCAGCTATACAGAAATCCCACAGCCTGAGGGCTTCGCGGCAGAGGATCGGGCCCCACCTTGCCTGTTGATATAGAACATCAAGGCTGGTGTTGTCCGTGAAGACCCTGACCACTCTGCACTCTACGCACGAGTGGAAGGCCACTCACGCCAGCCGTACCGCCCTGAGTTCCTTGACATTTATGTGTAGGGTCAGATCCTGAGCTGACCACAGACCTTGGGTCTGAACGTTCCCCACAAGGGCCCCCCAACCCAGGTCCAAGGCATCGAACACCAGTTCCAGTGACAGGGCCGTGTCCCTGAATGGGACCCCTTGGAGCATGTTGCTTGGGGCGGACCACCACCGTACGGAGGCAATCTCTGAGTCAGGTAAGGTGAGGACTTTGTCATCCTGTCCCTGGCCTGGGAGAACTCCGAGGCCAACCAGAGCTGAAGGGGCCTCATCCTGAGTCTGGCATGACAGACCACGTACGTGCACTCCGACATGTGACCCAAGAGCTGGAGGCACGCTCTGGCTGCTGTCACCAGGAACCTTGTGGCCGTGTCGATGAGCCCCTTCAGGGTCTCGAACCTGTCCGGTGGGAGGGAGGCTCTGGCTGACGAGGCATCCAGGAGCGCCCCGATAAACACTATGTGTTGAACTGGGACTAACGTGGACTTGGTGTTGTTTACCAACAGGCCCAAAGCGGTATACGTGGACAGGAGGAGCATCACATGATCCCTCGCCTGCGGCCGAGAGCTGCCCTTGACCAGCCAATTGTCCAGAGAGGGAAAGATCTGGACCCCCTTGGCGCCTGAGGTAGGGCGCTACCACCGACATACATTTTGTAAATACCCTGGAGGCAGTGGACAGGCCAAATGGGAGGACCGTAAATTGGTAGTGTTCCTGCCCCACCACAAAACGGAGGAAGCGTCTGTGCCCCTTGAATATATGAATGTGGAAGTATGCGTCCTGCAGATCAAGGGCAGCGTACCAGTCCCCGGGATCCAGGGAGGGGATGATGGAGGCCAGGGAGACCATGCGGAACTTGAGCTTCACCATGTACTGGTTCAGACCTCACAGGTCCAGAACAGGCCTGAATCCCCCTTTGGCCTTCGGGATAAGGAAATAGCGGGAGTAGTACCCCTTGCCTTTGAACTCCCTGGGTATCACTTCCACAGCTCCTAGACCCAGGAGCGGCCCCACCTCCTGCTCGAGCAGAGCTTTGTGCGAAGGGTCCCCCAGGAGGGACGGGGGCATGGGATGGTTGGGCGGGGAAGAAGTACACTGGAGGGTGTAGCCCTGGGAGATGGTGTTGAGGACCCATCAGTCCGAGGTCAGCTGCAACCGCTCTGGGAGGAAAGCACACAACGGATAGGAGAAGGGAATTTTACTGAGAGTGCATCCCTGATGAGAACTGGCAGGGTGCCCCCGAGTGTCCTGTCAAAACCGCTTTTTCCCCGCCTGCTTGCCCTTGGAGGACCCAGGTTGGGGGGCAGGCCGAGACTGCCTCTGAGGGCGCCTCTTATAGTTCCACGACTTCTTATAGGAGGCCTTGTATTTCAGGTGGGTGGCCTGAGTGGGAGTCTGTTGCAGCTTTAACTTAGATTTAGCCAGAGCTGGAACACAGAGACCCAGAGTCTGGAGAGTCGTGCGGGAGTCTTTCATGCCATGCAGCCTTGTATCCTTTTGTTCCACAAACAGAGCTTTGCTGTCAAATGGGAAATCCTTCATGGAGGTCTGTGCCTCACTGGACAGCCCAAGAGACAGCCCAGTCCCTTGTCATGGACGCCATGGAGGTCATGGACTGCGCAGCCGTGTCTGTTGCATCCAAAGCTGCCTGTAGGGTTGCCCTGGCAGCCACTGTACCCTCCTCCACCAGCGCTTTGAACTCCTTCTTATTGCGCTCCGGGAGTGAGTCCTTGAACTTGGGTAGGGAGCCCCACAGATTGAACTCATACCGGCCCAGGAGAGCCTGGTGGTTTGCTACTCGTACCTGAAAGTGCGAGGACGAATAAATTTTTCTTCCAAAAGAGTCCAGCCTCCATGAGTCTTTATTTTTCAGGGTTGGGGCTGGCTGGCCCTGCCGTTCCCTGTGGTTGACTGACTCAACCACGAGGGAGTTGGGCGCCAGGTGGGTGTATAAGTACTCGTGTCCCTTGGCAGGTACAAACTAGGTGCGTTCCACCCTCTTAGAGATGGGGGCCAACGAGGCTGGTGTTTGCCACAGGGCATTTGAAATTTTTGCCACCCCTTCATGGAGAGGCAAGGCTACCTTGCCCGGTGCCAAAGAGGACAGCACATTAAACAGGGAGTCCAAGGGCTCCTCCATCTCCTCTGCCTGGAGATGAAGGCTTGATGCCACCCTTTTTAAGAGTTCTTGGTGGGCCCTAAAGTCCTCCTGCGGGAAGGAGGAGGGCGGGGCCATAATCGCCTCATCTGGGGAGGCCGAGGAGGCCGGTGCGGTACTCTGGGTGTCCATCGGCACCAGAGTGTCCACCACCTGGTGGGTCTCCAGGCATGGTGCCAAGGATGTATGTCCCACCGACTCCTTCCTCGGAGGTCTGGAGAGGGAGGCCGATGGTTCTTCTGAAGCTCTGGCCACCGGGGGCTGTGTCAGAGGTCACGGTGCCCACTGGTACCATTGGGCCGGCCACTGGGCCTGGTGCCCCTGCACCTGCTGTGGCACCAGCAGAGCCAGTTGTTCAGCCTGGCTGGCATAGCCCATCAATGGACGACTACGAATGGAGGCCGCGCTGACGTACGACCTGCCACTGTCCCTCGACCAGGAGGAGCGGCAGTGCCGGAAGTGACATCAACCACGGGACCATGATCGTGACATGGAGGACCGGTACTGTCGGTAACAGCTGCTCTACGATTGGCTCTGACGGGTGTACCTGCAACGGCAGGACACCGGCGATAGACGCCCGGGGCTGTGGAGGCGATGCCTTGGCGGGATCTTGGAGCGGGATTCCGAGTGGGAATGGCATCAACATCCATGCCATGACTGGCTGCAATAACCCCTCTGAGACAAGGACCACTGGCGAGGTCTGCCTCGGTCCCGTGGGTATTCGCTCCTTGAGGTGGCGTGGTGCCGGGAGACTCGGTCAGACGGAACCCAACCAGTCTGGTGGGAGTCGAGGGCAATCCACGTGGACTTTGCCCTGAACGGTCGCTGGGTGGCCAACGAAGTCGGGAACATTCCCTCGACCGAGACCAGTACTGAGCCAGGGGTGACTGCTGAGATCCCAGCAGCAGCTTGCCTCTGGAGCATGGAGCTGACATTGGCGGTGCTCCTGGTACTGTCATGGACATAACATCCCGGGCAGCCTGCAGGGCCTCAGGCGTGGAGGGCATCCGGACATCTGGGGAGGCCTGCTCAGAATGGGCCAGGCTACTCCATTCGACCTGAGTCGGAGACCTAGAGGCCGGTGGGGATTGAGGACTGCCCGACATGGGTGTAGCCTCTGTCCTGGGTTTACTTCGGTGCTGCTGTGAAGAAGGCATCTTTCTAGCCTCCTTGGCATGCCCCGTGGATGGGAAACAGTGTCAACTGGTCGATGGCGCCGGAAGGTCGCTGCGCACTGATACCGTGGTACCCAGTGCCGACTCGGAGTGGCGCGCTGGAGTTGGGATCAGCGCCGACTCCATCAGAATGGCCCGGAGCCTAATGTCCCCTTCTCTCTTGGTCTGAGGCTTAAACAACTTGCATATCTTGCAACTATCGCTGATATGGGCTTCTCCCAAACAGCACAGACAGTTCACGTGCGGGTCACTCCTTGGCACAGATCGCCTACAAGTGTTGCACGACTTAAAACCTGGGGCGTGGGGCATGCCCTGGCTCAGGTGCTCTAACTAACTGAACTAACTAAACAGCTAACTAACTACAGGTACCAACACTGAATGAACAAGCAGTTCTGGGGACGAGCTACAGAAAAGCTGGAGCAGAATAGTTTCGACGCACCTTCACTGGTGGCAAGAAGGAACTGAGGGTGGGGAGGGCATGCAGCTCCCCTTATTCCGCACCATGGAGACGTCACTCCAGGGGTCGCTGGGGCGCTCCCCCCTTACGGGTACTCCTAGGGGAAAAACTTCCGGCACCTCTGCACATGGAGAGCACGCACACCTATTGTGGAATACACATGAGCGATCACCTGAAGAAGAACCTAATTTATTTTTCACCATATATATTATATATTGAGATTTATTTTAGTGGTCTCTGTATCTGAGGTCTGAATGACTCAACATCTTGGTCTCTCAGCCTTTCACCTTTGCATTTCTTATTGCAGCCATTGCATAAATCAAAGATATCACAGAATAAGTGAAATGATCTAAAATGCTGAGAAGTCTTCCCTCAGACGTAAAGCATCAGAAAGCAGGTTGGATAAAATCCAATGACTTTTTTTAAGTGGGGGAAAGCTTTTATAAATTTAAATAGGATTTTTTAGATTGAAGTTAAACACATTTTCTTTGTAAAAATAAACCTATTTAAAATTTAATATGAAATTATGACAATCTATGTTAAGGCATAATTTTACCTCAGTCTATTAAAATTATTTAAATTGAATAAATATGTAAGATTCAAGTAGTACATGTTTGTTGCTGAAGTTTTAAAGAAAGTCAAACTACTGCGCTGGAGAAAGTCATTGTCTAAGCACCTGGAACCAGAGTTTGTTGAAGAGCTAAACCAGCTTTTGACAATAGTAGCTACTTCTACAGTGCAGAGAGAATATTTTTTTCATTTCAGCTCATAGTTGAGAAACCAATTGGGACTAGGCAATAAAGCTTGTTCTCTTCTTTCCATCTATGAATAAAAATGAGGTGTGAGAGGATGCAATCTACTAATTCTAAAATCTTGGAGGACATGGTGACTAGAAATAATCAGTTCAATTCACTATCTACTGATAACACTTCTTTTGTTTAATAAATCAGTTAGTTTTAAATGCAAATCATGTTTTGATAATCTTGCTTTTTCCCCTTATGTATCACACATGTGTAATTTAGTTTTACATATTTAATTAAAAAAAGTTTAAAATTCTGGTTTTGTGCATTTTTAATTGAATTTAAATTTCCATCCAAATGCAGCCTGACACAAATCATGAGTAAACAAAATCTAATAAGCAATACATCATTCACCATTTTCTAATATAATATAAAAATGTAAAAATCAAGAATCTGAATGAATATATGTTCAGCTATATAATTGCTTAAATAAATGTGTATAGATGTCATGAATCCTTCTGATTCACAAAAAGTAGTACCAATTTAGTATAAAGCCTATATTTAGTTGCAAATCAACATGTTTTAATGGTTATCAACCAGTAAGAATCAATCTTTCTTTTGGAAAATAACTAAAAAGTACAAATGCAAAACAAGATTAAAATTGATTATTTAAATCAATACACCTAATGAGAAAGTAGAAAGAAAATGGAGTGAGGAAGAAGGTGGACATCCTGAAACAGCATAGATAGAGGAGAGTATATAAATTTGCCTAATGTAGATGTGGACAGTATAGTGAGAAGCCTATAATATGGTTGGTATCTCACAGCTACAAACAAGTCTATCTTGTATAAAATCAAAGGCATAAGAAATACAATTGGTGAAGTAGTTTGAAATAAATGCAAATTCCTTATCTTATTTAAGAAAACAGAAGAGAAATCATAAGTCTCATAAAACTAACAAAAAAGCTGTTCTTTAAAAGCACCTGAATTCAGGCGGTCAAAGCAGAACTCTCTGCTGAATTATGAGTTTGAGAGAAAGTATTTAATCCTCACTTCTGTGGACAGTGATTGAGAAAAGTCACTAAGTCTGAAAGGAAGATAATGAGCCGTATACAAAGAAATAATAGAAGGAACAAGTTTGACTCTATAATCCACGATTTTGCTTTAAAAGGTTATCAGCAGAACATGGCCAACTCATACAAATTCAACGGATCAACTACATGTTGGCATAATACTTTTAAAAAGTCACAGGCATCAAAACAGCAGGCAAGAAATCTACAGGAGGGCCATGTACAAGACAGATAAACGACAGCAATGGCTTGTGATGAAAGCACCATGGCATCTCATCTCATCATCATGATTTACAAGACTTACAAGGTAGCACAAAATCAACAATTCTGGCAGCAGCTGGCCTTGTTCAAACCCAATAGGGATAAGTAGTTGCAAAGATGAATATATATATGTGAATGAATGGCTAATGCAGAGTGTGGCTATCTTGTTCTCCAACCCCTGACTATGTCGTAGGGTCTCAGTTGTTTTACAGCTTACACAAAGACATAACACTCCTTTTCTATTGCAGAATAATTCTGTTCGGTGGGAGACAGTTTTTTGCTCAGAAATGCAAAGGGGTGTTTCTTGTTATCCTCCCCAGTTTGCATCAATACAGCTCCAAGATATGTGCTGGGTGCATCAGAACACAAGTCAAACTTTTTCTTCAAATCTGGACTGGCTAAAATGGGTGTCTTTGATCAAATTTGTTTCACTGCATCAAAACCCTTTTGACAGATGTCTAATCAAACCACTTTTTCTGCCTTTGTATTCTGGCATAGGTTTGTAATAGGACCAATGCTGTTAGTGAAACCTCTCACAAATTTTTGACAATAGATCTATGAAAGATTGAACCAGTTTTTATTTTTGGGCCAATTCACAATAGCTTCCACTTTCCCGAGATCTGGGTAGATTTGGCCTCCACTCACCCAATGACCCTGGTTAAGAGATCTTTGCTGACCCCACCATACATTTTGACACCTTCACTGTGATGCCTACCTCCTCAAGATTTCTCAATACCTTTCCCTACTTGTGTTTTGTGTTCCTCTCAGGTGTTGCTAAATAGAGCAATATCATCTATGTAGTTTATAGCAAAGTCCTGGAACCCACATAATATCTGATTATGCCTATGGAATGTATCCCCTGCATCAGTTAATCCAAAGAGTAGTATCTTAAACTCCAAAAGTCCAAAATCAGTAATGAATGCAGACTTTTTCTGTGACTCAGTATCCAAGGGAACTTGCCAAGATTCCTTGGTTAAATCCACAGCGGTTAAATACTTAGCTAAGTGTATCTAACATATCATCCACACAAGCATCTGGGACTGTAACAGCATTACATTTTCTATAATCCACACAAAACCTTACTGTACAGTCTT
Source organism: Lepidochelys olivacea (assembly GCF_965140295.1). Lineage (NCBI taxonomy): Eukaryota > Metazoa > Chordata > Testudines > Cheloniidae > Lepidochelys > Lepidochelys olivacea. The sequence continues at coordinate 151,130,232 of NC_140413.1, forward strand.
TCTGTGGGACACTAGGATAATGAAGAAAACCCAGGGGGGCTGTCTGAGACTGCTACAATTTCCATGTCTAGCATGCTGTGCATCTATCTCCCCCTTGATCTCTTCCCTCATCCCTGTTGTCCTGTAAGCCCTACTGGTTACTGGGTGTGCTTCATTGGTGTTAATCTGATGTTCTCTCACGTGAGTCAGGCTAGATTTGTTAGAAAACACCCCTTTCTGACTTTGTAACACACTCATGACTTCTCTCTTTTCTAGTTGGGTTATCCTTTCACTTCAATTAACACTCTCTAACGGGGTCTCCCCCTTACTCTCAAACATTAAGTCTAAGAGAGGCAATACTCTGCAGCCCTCATCTGCATAGCACATCATGTTTACTATAGCCTCCCTATTATATTTTCAGTATGTTAATGTGAGCAGTTTGGGGTAAGCCCTGACGGTAGGTTTCTGTACATGCACTTAATTTAGTCTCTTTATCACCTCAAAGGATCCTCCCATGAGTTCTGCTCTTTTTCAGGGACTAACACCAGAAACAAATCACCTGCATCAGTGGTTCTCTACCTTTCCTGACTCCTGTACTCCTTTCAGAAGTCTGATTTGTCTTACGTTCCTCAAGTTTCACCTCACTTAAAAACTACTTGCTTACAAAATCAGACATAAAAATACAAAAGTGTCCCAGCATACTATTACTGAAAAATTGCTTACTTTCTCATTTTTACCAGTACTGGAAGAAGCAAAGACTTCAGTCCAGAAGTTGACTAATGAAGGCATTTATATTGAATTCTTAAGTGAACAGGACAAGAAGTGTTTGTTAAGACAACTGAAAAAGTACACAGACTTGATTCTTAAAAATCTACAACAGCGACTTCTAGATTCTACTCAACCTCTACGTAGCTTTTACAGATCCCTGTCCTATAAAACGCCGACAGTTGAGTGGAGTGAGGCACTACCAGCAATGGGGCTGCCATGTGCTCAGGACAGAATAGAGAATTTGAACACAGAGTGGAATATCATACGACGAATGAATGAAGATTTGACTTCAACTTCTTTTTTTATCATCACTAGTAGCTTGACCTGATCTTTATGCTATGTTTCCTGGGCTGAAAGAAGTAGGAATTCATCTCTTGCTACTCCCAGTCACAACAGCTACAGTTGAGCGTTCTTTTTCATCATTGAATAGAATTTTGTGTTCTGAAAGAAGTCGCCTTCTGCCTGATCACATGAATGAACTAATGAGCATACTAACTGAAGGAATGGAAGTACTGGACACACGAGAAGCCACCAAAGATTAATGCATTGCATTCAAGAAGTTAATTAACAGAGTTGTGCAAAATTATAACAAGAAACCAAGAAAGATGTAGAGCTTCATAGAAGGCTTGAGTAGCCAATTTTAATTTGTGTGATGATTTTAAAATCTAATAAAATGATCATGAAGCATTTTTCAGTTTTTACTATGGTGCCATACAGCCCACCTTCACCCTCACGGTCTCACCCCTCATCGGCCCTGACCCCCCTGCCTGTAAATCTGAACACCCCCCCCCCCCAATTTCAATTCCTGGGGAAAACACTGGGCTGGGGAATACCTTTCTGCTGCTCTAGTACTAAGATCTGTATTTCCTGTGCCTTCATTTGCCGCTTGTATGTTCTCTCTTCTATTTTGATCGCTGCCATTTGTCCTGTCCCTTGTAGTTGGCCTTGGCTACCTAGGTCGCCTCCATTCACCACTGGTGAACCCGCTCCTCTGCCTCATTGTTGGCTTTGGCTGCCTCGATCATCTCTAAGCACCGTTGGTGATATTCTGCTACCACTGCAGCTTTTCTTTTTTGTGCTGCAGCTCATGCAATCATCTCTCGGATTGTCATCTTTGCCATCTGCACACACAGGCCTCTGTCTCTGTGGAGCTGCAATTTGGCCAGCTCTACCTGCACAGCTGTCTCCTGCAGGGGTTAATGTCTGGCTGGTTTCCCAACCCTGGGTCACCTTCCTCTTCCTCCTCCTGCTGCTGCTCAAAATACCGGATGAACAAGCTTCTCAAATCCTCTGCTGATCTGTCTTGCTCCGGAAAACCATATTTCAAACATTGGCTCCCAAGCTGCTTTTTATCCACTGCGTCCAAGGAATCTGACTCATTTCCCTCCTTCTGTGTTGCATTTCCCTTAACCCAAAATAAACAAAAGAAAATAATAAGCCATAGTTCGTACTTTGCTTCTTCATTTTTGAATCCATTGGGGTCTGCTTAGCAAGTGTTTGGAGTGTGAACCTCAGTAGGCTGATATTGGTGTGCAACTCCTATAATGACTATACCACTATGACATTTTGGAGATCACCCAGACTGGGAACGGTTTTTCATACAGCCTGCCCTGTAACTTTGGAGTTCCTTGGTGCCATGAGGCCACAATTCAACACCCTGACACCAGCAGCCTGTTTACAAGCACAAGGTCTCACCCTGGCTTCCACCAGCCTAGTTACTCCTTGCAAGGTAACACCAACAGCCCTTCCAGTCCCGAGTCTTCCTAAATCCATACTCCCAGAGTTCTTAACTACCAGATACTTGGACCATTCCTCTCTGGTTCATCATTCCTGACAGGGCAAAACCAGTCCCCCAGTTATCAATTCATTTTGTGTCACATACACACACAACATGCAGTCTGCACATCAGAGACCTGTTTCGCATAAAAATAAACAAAAAGTTTATTTAGCAGAAAAACCACAGATCTCAGGTGAAATAGTGAGGGAAAGCAAACATATACATGTTACCCAGAAAATAAACAAAGACGTGACTTCATGCTTTACCACTTTCATATTAGATAAAATCTCTTTTCTATTACAAGTTACTTATTGCCTTAAAACAGTTCCACATTGTACCCACTAGCTATAGGGCAGGATCCAGTGTTCACAGGCAGTGTCCCACTAAGTCTTTGTCTACACCAAGCAGCTTTTAGTGACATGGCTGTACTGCTTATGCCACGCTGCTAAAAGGTGCACAGAATAGCTGCTGTTTGTCAAGCTCTCCTGCCTACAAAAAACTTCCAACCCCCACGCGCGGCAGCAGCTTTGTCAACAGGAGAGCGCTCCTGCTGACAAAGCGATGTACTCACCAGCGCTTTTCATTGGTAAAATTTTTGTTGTTCGGGGGTGTGGTGGTTTTTTTTTTTTAACACTCCCGAATGACAAAAGTTTTGCCGACGAAGTTCCAGTGTAGACAAAGCTTTAGAGGCTGTCCCTCAGTTTCTGGATGAAAACTTCACTTTCAAGCCTCCTTTTTAACAGGATTTCTCCACCTGCACCCACTTTTTTTCCTCTCCAGGTATGGTGACTCAAGGTTATTCAGAGTGGGATAAATTCTCTCTTGAGTTGATAGCCAGGATTTCTCAATGTCCTCCCATTCACTTTAATGGCCCACCGTTGTCTTTTTCTGGGTTGTACGATGGATTGTTACTAGAGTGCAGTTTTGTGTAAATATGTGTCATGCGAAGTGCCTCTCCCTGTCTGGTCACTCATTGCCCTGCCTGCAATGAAGTCGAGCCAAAGATTATGGACGCAGTTCTCTAAATACACAAATACAAAAATTCATAACCACAGTGGGTATACATAACTCAAAATGACCTTGAAGTTCAGAACATTACAAGCTTTCATAAAAGACCTTACTCGATATACTTCCATAGTACAATAATATAGCATTCAATCAATCAGTTCAGCTGCTTATTTTTGGGGCCTAAACCTTCTGTTCTCCCTTTGGGATGTCTGTACTCTGATCATCACAAAGAGTATGCACCTATAAGTACTGCAGACAGATACCAAAGAGAGCAAGAGAGACAAACTCATGCATATTCAAAACATGAAAAATAAATTCCTCACTACTCAAACCAAAGCATTATTATGCTTTATGAGCTAATGTCTAATAGGAAGTCAAAAAAGAGAAGAATGAGGGAGAGGAACAGAGAATGCATTTGTGTATGAGCAATACAATTAGGTCAGTATAACTATGTCTCTTAGGGGTCTGAAAAATCCATACCCCAGAATGAAGCAGTTAAACTGACCTAAGCCTCGGTGTAGACTGTGCTAGGTCGATGGAAGAATTCTCCTGTCAACCGAGCTATTGCCTCTCAGGGAGATGGAGTACCTACACCAATGGGAGAACCCTTCCCGTCTGTGTAGGTAGTGCCTTCACTGAAGCAGCGCAGCTGCACCACTATAGTGTTTTAAGTGTAGATAAGCCCTCAGCAGGCGCTAACTGTGGAGAGAGGGAGATAGTTTGTATTTAAGATATAATCTCTTGTAGTAAAATAAAAACAATAACTTGAGAGTTTGCAGTTTTATCATAGTAGCTGTTGAGCTGATCTTCAAGATTCATACCCCATGAGAGGCAGAAAGTCAAAGCCACTAGAGAAAGTTAAAGCTAGTTTAAGAATGTATAAAATGATTTAATTAAAAACATCTCCCCCTGAATATTTTTACTTTGTTTTTAAATGCAAAACTAAGCATTAGACATGCTGGACATATTTAAACTTAGCAATTTCTCATCAATCTTTGCAAAACATAGATTTAAAAATTCAGAATATTAGATGAAAAAATGCATAAAAATCTGATCTATTTACCACCACGGAAAGCAAGTACAAACCTCTTCTTATCAAAGACAAGTGGAAAACTACCAATTATTCTGCAGTATTACAAACTAAACATCCTGCTTATCCTGTTGCAGGACTACAACTCATTCAGTTCTTCCGGATTCATGTGGCTAAGGTTATTTTTGAAACAACAAAAGTAACAATAATGGCCCGTGGATTGATTCGATATTGTAAAAGCAATGTTGACTATTACCACAGAATATTGAGCTGTTAGAGGGGCCCTGGGGGTTTCACTCTTGTGGGTCCAGAGGAGGAACAAATATCATTTTCCCCAGCCAGTACAGCTGCACTCACCCCAGCATCTTTTTTCAGTGGTGCTGTCCTGGGTAAATAAGTTATGTTCTCCTTTCCTCTGGGATATTAACTAACTAAAAGTTTGCTTTTCGTCATCAAAATGGAGTCCTTCTAAAAAAAAAATTCTGTGAATTTCAGTTCATGCACATTCCTTGTCATGAAACATTAAAAAAAAAAATGCATCCAGCCCACTTTCAGCTGTGATCTTGTCAGATTTTACAAGCTTGTAAGGGTAAGCCCAGGTCAGTGCTTGGGTGAGAGTAAAATCTAATACCTGCAGGAAATTGTATTTCTGATTCAGTCAAGGGCCCTCTTTTCTCTGAGACAATATTGGACCAATACCCCAGCATGGTGCTAGGGTTACTGTGCTGTCTTTCAGAAGAGATATAAAACCAAGGACCTCACTACTTTTAACGGCAATACTTTGCACCTTTATGCTGCCTTTTTATACTGCGCTTGCAGAAAACCCAGAAGATTTTTGTAGCTGAACAGCAGCAATCAAGAGTATTGGGTAAAAGCAGGCAATGAAAAAAACAGCATCTGAGACTGACCAGGGACTGGAAAACCTTTTCCGTAGCCTCTCTAGGTCACTGTTAGAGGACACAGAGAAAAAGAGCTAGATATTAACCACAACTGATTAAAATAAAAGCTATCAAATGCAACTTTAAACACAGAATATTCAGAATTCTGAGTGCCTCCTTAAATACTGAAATGTAATACAGGTCTATTTTTTATCTGTGAAACCTTATTATAGAATACCCTCTCCCTTTAATATACCAGGTACTTGAGGCTGGTACTCATTTTCTTTCCTTTTGCTTCCCTGAGAATCCTTTACAGTGTGAACACATTAGCACAAGGAACAGTAGTTCAGTACTCTATTGTTCAAGGATCTTATGTTCAATAATTAAACAAAGTGACCCCTTTATGCCTATCTGACTTGTTTCAACACAAACACTGCCAGTGGTGTAATGAACAGATTAATGAGAAGACTTTTTTATTCTTGTCAAGTGAGACTTGAATGTAAGCTAAGCACTGGGACAATTTCCCAGCTGTCTTGCTATAATTTGTGCTATATTTTTTTTTTCATTCAACAAACAAGGCTAACAGTGAATCTTCAGAATCTTGGGCAACACATTCTGGAGAACACAATACTGAGGTGAGGATAATTCAATGCAAAAAAGACATAATTATGCTCAAAACCTACAATGTTTGACTCCAGAGGTCCAGGGCAGTTCCTCCTCTCCTGCTCCATTGGACTATAAGCCATATATGAGAATACATAACACACATGCAACACATGACTCTGAAACATGGATATCTGGGCTGTTTGTCTCCCTTTTCTCTGCAGAACAACTGAATTCATCATACCAAGTTATAGATTATAAATGCTTGGCAATTTTTGTTTAGAAATTAAATCCAAAATCCAGTTTTCAATAAAAGATATGTAACTAATAAGTATTTTTTTCTTCTTCTAAATATTTGAACTACCTGAAAAAGGCCAAACCATGTTTTTTGAAATATGGTTAAAAATTATGGCTTTTAGCCACTGACCTTTCTGCATTTCTTGACACATGATGATTTATTATATGGGGGAAAGGACAGAAAAGTGGAACACCGTAGATGGACAGATAACTTCATTGGGAAAAGTATACTTAAATCCCACTCTAGAAAATGTAAACTACAAAAATAATTGGACTTATGAAGTATCCTCCTCCCAACAGATTTTTACATGGGATTCACTGATTCAGTCCTAATGGTGGCAGTACAAATGGCATCTACATAGGAAATGAATGCTGGGAGATGAGCTCAGAATTTGGGAAGTGGAATAGCTATGGTAAGCAGCATGCACATGTTGTAATAATAAAGAGGTCTGGAAACTTTTGAACATGTACCACCACAAAGCACTCTAGTATGGAAGACAAACAAAAGTCAAGTGGGAAAAAAAGGTAAATAACGACAATGTGCCTTTAGTTTTGCAATAATGAAACAGTACTTTCCGTTATGAAAAAGATAAAACTGGACTGAAATAGTCACACAGATAATTGGTGTCAAATTTCTAGGAATTGCATATGCATAAGCCATATGTTTGGTCTTATCTACAAAATAATTCCATGGATAGAATTTTCCACGGGGAAACCGAGCACTATAAAATAAGTACCATAGATTAGAATCCATTTCACAATAACAATACAAAAGAGAACTTCAAAGATCAACATTTCAGGTGATATTAATCTTGGTGATAGTCTGTTTTGTTTTTTTTTAATCATGGTACTTATTTTATCAAAAGTAAGAATCATTAACCCAAGGAATGATTCCTTCTGGCCTTTGGTTTCTTTTCTTTTTAATATGAATTCTAGACTTCTTGTCAGTAAATTCTTCTAACAAGTACACGTCTCTATTGTTCAAAACTAACAAACTCAAGCAAACTTGTCACAAATGTCTGCCCTTTAAAAAAACAAAAAAAAACAAAAAACAAAAAAAACCCCAGAACCTGACTGGTTTTCATTACTGTCATACTGCGTAGAGAAAAACAGGGTTTAGTTTGAAAGCCGAAAAAATTTGCCTACATAGAGCATCTTTAAAATGACAATTACACAATCAGTGTGCATTAATTGGCTCCCATTTAAAGACAGCAAGCGTTCCCTGTGAAGATAACAACACCCCGGCTTCTCTTCCTCGATCCTCAGCCTTTTGAGACTGAGTGAGAGAGAAGAGGTTAGGAATAGCCTGTCACTGGAGGCTTTGAGCACTGAATTACTAATTCAGGCAAAATACTACATTAAAATACCATTACCCTGACCAAAGGCAACACATTCAGAGTTTAAAAGGAATTTTCACACTTGGGTAGACTATCAAATACAGTATATGCTACTTGAACAAAATTCAATTTACTTTCCCTTTGTTTCTTATTATTTTCTTTGACATTCTTACTGATCATCAAAGAAGTCTGCTGAAGTTTGAGTTTGCTACCTTTATAGTTTGTTCTACTCCTCCTGCTGGGAATCCAGCAGGCTAGTTTGGGGACCTCACAATCACTTTCAAGACAACAGTCTACAAAGGATTAGAAATTCAGTACAGGATTAGGCAGACAGACAAGCCAGGTTGCAAGGGAAAAAGCTCTTATCCAAGCACATCTTTAAGAACAGCAACAGGGATACAGAATATCTCTAGCAAAGTAAATTGTTTTGGTTTAAACATTCACTTTTTTTCCAACTCTGCGAGTCTGTCTGTCTCTCTAAAGCTGAATTTCATCCCTAATTCTCCCCATTTTCTTTTGCTATTGCAACATATGCTGCATTGTAAGAGACATCACTCATTTTTCTACGGTTCACAATAGAGAACAGTATTAGCTGTACAACTTGTGCTAAAGACAGTAATTGGAGAATTTCAGACAACCATGAACATAAAACGGTTATATTATATAAAGCTTTCTGTAACTGTTATTCTTTGAGATGTGTTGCACATGTCCATTCCAATGTAGGTCTATATGTGCTCTGAGCACAGCTGCCAGAATTTTTTCCCCTAGAGGTATCTGTCAGGTTGGGTCCGGGGCCCTCTGGTGCCGTGCGCTCATAACACTGGTATAAAGGGCCCTGCTAATCCACTCTTCCTCAGTTTCTTCTTACCAACTGACTCCGATAACAGGGGTTGGAGGTTGGGTTTTGGAATGGACATGTACAACATATCTCGAAGAACAGTTACAGAAAGCTTAATAACCATTTTTTCCTCTTCAAGTGCTTGCACATGTCCATTCCAATGTCGGTGACTCACAAGCAGTTGTACAGGAGGTGGGCTTGACGTTCAAGGACAGGCTTACTGCAAGACTGCACGGCTGCAGCTGGAGTCATTTCTAGCCTGCCGGGTGATGGCATAGCGCATTGAGAATGTTGCTGATCTGCAGATGTCCTGAATAGGAACTTGCGCTAGGAAAGCGGCCGAGGGGGCCTGTGATCTTGTGAAATAAGCAGTCATGTTAGCAGGGGCCAAGAGTTTGTAACGCCCAGATGCATGAAGTAATCCAGGATGAAATGGGAAGGCCCTTCTTTCTCTCTGCAAATGCTATGAACAGCTGAGTCAATCTGTGGAATGGTTTGGTAGTTTATATACAGAAAGCCAGAGCCTGTCTAACATTCAAAGAGTGTAGGCACTGTTCCCCTCTGCTCGCATGCAGTTTAGGATAGAATACTCAGAGGAAGATTGCTTGACTGCAGTGGAATTGCGAAACCACCTTTGAGAGGAACGACAGGTGTGGATTCAGCTGAATCTTATCTTTGAAGAAGATCATACATGGGGGTTCCAACGTAAGGGCCCAGATCTCTGAAACCCTTCTGGCCGGAGAGATGGCTACTAAGAAGGCCACTTTCCAGGAGAGATGTAACAACAAGCATGTTGCTAGTGGCTCAAACGGTGGACCAGTGAGTTTTGACAGGACGAGGTTTAGATCCCAGGGAGGAATGGGTTCTCTAACCTGGGGGTATATCCTCTCCAGGTCTTTAAGAAAACAGATAACCATCTTGTGCGAAAAAATGGATCGGTTGTTGACCTTGGGATGGAAGGCTGAAATGAACCTTAAGTGAACCTTGACTGAAGAGAGGGACAGACCTTGTTGTTTCAGAAGCAGAAGGTACTCCAAAATGAGCTGTAGTGAGGACTGCATAGTTGAATTCTCTGTTGGTAGGACCAGATGGAGAACCACTTCCATTTTGCAAGGTAGGTGGCCCTGGTGGAGGATTTTCTACAGCCCAGTAGGATTCTACAGACTTGCTCCTCATGATTCAGTCATGGAGCTTCCAGGCCACCAGATGAAGAGAGCTAAGTTTCAGATAGGAGCTGCAGGGTTGGTGCATAGGAGTCAGAAAAGGGACACGCCTCTGCTTCTGGGAGCTGCTTGAAGTAAGAGCTGCCTGGAGCCTGCACCCCTGAGCCTCTCCCCGCGCCCTAACACCATTCCCCCAGCCCTGATCCCCCTCCTGCCCGCCGAACCTCTCGATCCCAGCTCGGAGCATTCCCCTACACCCCAAACTCCTCATCCCTAGCCCCACTCCAGAGCCCGCCCCCCTCCCCGCCCCCCAAACCCCTACCCCAGCCCTGATCCCCCTCCTGCCCTCCGAACTCTTTGGTCCCAGCCCAGAGCACCCTTCTACATCCCAAACTCCTCATCCACAGCCCCACCCCAGAGCCCGCCCCCCACTACTGGAGCCCTCATCCCCCCTCCCCCGCACCCTACACCCCCACCCCAGCCTGGAGTCCCCTCCCGCACCCTGAACTCCTCATTTCTGGCCCCACCCTGGAGTCCGCACCCCCTACCACAACCCAACCCCAATTTTGTGAGCATTCATGGCCCACCATACAATTTCTATTCCCAGATGTGGCCCTCTGGTCAAAAACTTTGCCCACCCCTGCTTTAACTAGTACAAAGTATATGCGCTCTGTATGCTTTGCCATAGGAGGGAGGGAGGCAGGGGTTTGCCACAGTGCCCTGACTGGGTCCATAATGGTCTTGTTGAGTGGTAGAGCAACACTAGAGGGACCTGCCGCTGACAACATATCTAGAAGTCTGTGGATTGTCTCCTTGACCACCTCTGCTTGTATACCCGAGTTTGAGGCTCCCAGCTTTACCAAGTCCTGATATGCCTTGGGTTCATCTTGCGGCGGGGAGACCCCTGCTGCCACCATTGCCTCATCTGGGAAGGAGGAGGAAGAGGCGATGACCGGCTTAGGAGCCTCTGTCACTTCCTCAGCGTCAGCCGAGGCCTGCGGGACTTCTTCCTGAAGGTTGGTGTGGATTTGGTACTGGAGTCTGGGTTGGGGTCTCTCAACGCAGTTCTGGGGGTGCCCTGCTCTCTGAAGCCACAGAGTATGATCGCCTTGAGAAGGTGCCCTGGGCCGGGGAAACCCCATGGGTTCCAAAATGGCCATTGCATAGGCACTGGTGCCCATGGACCTGGTGGCCAAGTGTTTGGCGGCACCCCTGTACTTGGGACCACAGTAGTATAGGATTGGTCCGGGGAGCAGTGCACGTGGCTGTGATGATAGGGAAAGTAAGACCACAGTTTGGACTCTGATGAAGAGAATGAACTGCAGTGAGGAGACAAAGGCGGTGCCATTCCCTTCAGTGCCAGTGATCGTCATCATGAAGAAGATTGTGCAGGTGCTGCCAAATGGGGTTTCCTCTAGAGGGCGGTCACCATATAGGGCAAAGTCCAGGAGATGGCTCTCTAGCTGCTCAGCAGGTACTGGCACTGCTGAGTCTTGAACATCCAGGGACACAAATATCAGTAGGGAAAGTAGGTCCATGACCACTGCAAATACCTGTGGAGTCGACAGTACCGCGAACTGGCCAATATATTGTCCGCGTGAGGAAGATGCCAGTGTCAGCGGAGCTTGCAGTGGTACTGAAGCTGAAAGTACCCGCTGCGATGGTGGGGAGGAAGAGCGGTCTGACGTGAGTCTCGCTCTATCCCAGTCCCCCTGCCTGCTTGTCTTTGGCACCGGGGATTGGCTCTTCTCCTGGTGCTTCTGGTGTTTCTTCTAAGGCACCGAAGAAGAAGAATGGTGCCCGGACTCTCAACTGGTGAGAAGAGCACCCAGCACCGAAGCTGAGGTGCTTGATGCTGAGTCTGAGCATGGCTCCAAAGCAAGGCTTAGGGCTGCCTCCATGAGAAGCACCTTCACCTCGCTTCCCGGTCCTTCTTGGTGCAGGGTTTGAAGTCTCTGCAAACCTGGCAGTGGTCTTTTCTGTGAGATTTCCCTAAGCACCTGAGGCAACTCAAATACGGGTCACTCAATGGCACTGACTTGCCACAGGAAGCTTGAAGCAGGGCTTGAAGCCTGGCAACCAAGGCATGCCCCAGCACCGAAATGTGAACAGCCTTGCTGACTAAGTGCACAGGCATTCAAAACTATCTATTAAAAATTATTAAACTATTAGAATTAACTACTAACTACTACAGTACAATAACTATTTACACTAAGAGGTAGGAAAAAGTCACTAGGAGAAATTCCCTGCCCAGAAGTTCCAGAAACCATCACAGGTGGTAAGAAGGAACTGAGGGAGAGTGGGGTCGCCAGCATTATGAGCACATGTATACACCTACACTGAAATGGACATGTGCAAGCACTCAAAGAAAACCCTGCATTTTGCGCATGTGTTCTCTCTCTCTCTGTGTGTATATATACACACACACACACAGAGATTGTGATAGGGTGCTGGGCAAAGGGTTGCAGATTCAGCCCTCTGTCATGCCCACTCCTCATTAGAGGAACGAATTAGAGTGGGCTGGAGGTAACCTGGCCCTTATTGGGGACAGCAGGAGTAAAGGGAAAAGGCAGGGAATGGAAGCAGGGAGATAGCTCTCCCCTCCCACCTGCCTGCAGACGGTGAAGAGTGACTTGTACACGGTGAAATGGTGGTGGAAACAAGCCTGAGAATAAAGTGCACCAGTGATTACTAAACCCAGGCTCTCCCAGTAACTTTGTGAACCTAGCAGAGGCAGAAGCAAAGGGGGCCCTACCAGGCTCTGCTACACGTGGGGGCTCGTCCGGGATCTCCTGTGCCAAAGCAAGTGTTTGGCAGCCCAGAGATGGAGGAGACTCTGCAATAGCTGGTCAAGCAGCAGGAGGAGGTGCAGAAGGCAATGCAATGTTTTCAACAAGTCCACCATCTGGAGAGACAGGCCTTGCTCACCTGGCAGACAGAACAGCAGAAGAGCCTGCAGGACTTCATTTGGGAGCAGGCTGGCATTCAACAACAGCACCTGCAGAAAGTGGTGAATCCCACGGCAGGGGATGGTGCTTGGGCTCCAGGCCAAGGACTATGTAAAATGGGCCCGACAGATGATGCCAACACCTTCCTAGCTGCTGGAGCTGGACGGAACAGGACAACCTGGGCCGGGCAACTGGCTCCCTACATAGCTGGCAAAGCCCAAGCAGCCTACATGGCCCTAAGTGAAGGGCAGGCCAGAAATTATGAAGTAGTGAAGGCAGCCATCCTGGACTGGGTGGGGCTGTCCGCGAAGTACCAGCAGAAGTTCCGGGCAGCGAGGTGAACGGCGGGTTTGCGGCCCCGGGCATTCACCCAAAAGTTAATGGACTGGGCCACCCGCTGGCTGAGGTTGGACACCCAGACTGTGGGGGAGATCACAGACAAGCTCGTCATAGAGCAGTTCTTACAGGGCCTTCCCGAGAACATAAAGGTGTGGGTGAGGAGGCACCAACCGAATATGGTCGAGGCAGTTGTGAAATGTACAGAGGAGTAGATGGAGGCATCCTTTCCCAGGAAGGAAGGATGGCCAAGCAGGGATGTGGAGACCAGGAGAAGGCCCAGAGAAACCCCGCCTGGGAAGGGCCTGAGAATGAACGGGAGGACATGTGAGGGGCTCTCCTGGGGTCCTGACCGGTGGTCTGCTTGCAGTGCGGACAACTGGAACACAAGAAGGGGGACTGCCCGCACATGAATTGTGGATGGGCAGAGTTGTGTGGCTGGGCAAACACTGGAGGGCAGGGAAAGGAGCAGAAGCTGTCCACCATTCCAGTGATGGTGGGGAGGAAACTCCAGCAAGGGCTGGTGGACTCAGCCTCAGCCTGCTCCCTAGTACAAAGGAAGCTGGTGAGGGTGCACTGGTAGATTCCCAGGGCGAAGATGGATATAGAATGTGTCCACAGGGATAGGAGGCAATACACTATGGCCCAGGTGCCCCTTGAGGTTTGGGGCAGGTTTAAGTGGCAACGGGTTGGGGTAGTAAAGAGCCTATCCCATGGTAGCGGGTATGGACTGGGACCCCTTCCCAAAAGGGAAGGTGGGCAGAGGGAGAAGCACAAGACAGGGAAAAGGAGAGATTCCCCTAAGAAGGGGCTAGAAACCCCCGAGCAGAAAACCTCTAGAGAACAGAGCACGAGAAGGAGAGGGAAGCTATGGGCAAGACATCCACCCTAGGGCCCTTGACTGGAGAGCAAGACCCGGTGGAGGCACTTATTAGCAGACCCCCAAAGGAAGAGACGCTGGCTCTGTTGGACAAGCGTGGGGGACAGGAAGCCCTGAGTGTCCAGGAGGGGGCCAGGACCAACCCCGAACCCTGATGGAAAGGAAGGGGGGGAAAACAGGGTAACACCCAAGGGGCTGTGAATCGTGCGAGGACCTGTGGGTCACGGTGGAGCTGTGGGGCCATCCACCCCCATACAATGTAGTTTCTGTGGGTGGGGGATGAAGGAAACCCACATGGAAAGCCCTGGTATTGACCTGAAAGAGGGGAAAAGATCTCCCCATAGAGGGCTCCCCCCTCCCCCAGGAGAGGAAGGAGAGGACATGGAGGTGTGAACCTGGCAGTTCGAGAAGGGGAGGAGGTGTGTGACAGAGTGCTGGGCAAAGGGTTGCAGATTCAGCCTGTCATGTCCGCTCCTCGTTAAGGGAACAAATTAGAGTGGGCTGGAGGTAACCTGGCCCTAACTGGGGAGAGCAGGAGGAAAGGGAAAAGGCAGGGAATGGAAGCAGGGAGGTAGCTCTCCCCTCCTTCCTGCCTGCCTCCGAGTGACTTTGTGAAGCTAGCAGAGGCAGAAGCCAAGGGGGCCCCACCATGCTCTGCTACAGGGATTTACTTATTTTTAAATGTAAATGCTCTTTCAGAATGAGAACTGATATGCCAAGTTTCAACTGAAAGTAAATATTTACATGTAGTTAATAATATAATACACCCTCGCTATAACACCCACTGGAATCCAAGTCTTTTGTTCGTTATAGCCAGGGATTCATTAGACTGAAAAAAAAAAACTATCAAAACGAATGATAAATTACTGGAGTAAGTTAATGAAGTTGCCTTGGATAAAGGCTTTATCATTATTAATTAATTAAGCTAACAATAACCATTTGTGACATGCATCCAGTATTTTGTATTAATTCACTGAAGAACACAGCACAAAAAAACTCAAATCTCAAATTGAAATGGAACATTCAAAACCAGTCAAATATGAAAAATTTAAAAGTGCATCAACAAATTTTCAGTTTTGTTTCAATTCAAAAAATAAGAATGCCAAATGTTGATTTAAGTCTCAGTTCTAAAAAATTAATTAATTTTGCTTTCCTGCGCCGGTTGCATGGAAGCCGGTTGCATGGAAGCCAACATCAGCATTTGATGGAGTTGCAGGATTTTTACTGCCTCAACATCCTGTGTTTACATCAATGCAAAAGCAGTCTCTAACTGAGTTATTGCCTCAGATGCAAGTGGGGCAGGGGATGCTGGTTAGTCTGCCTCATCGATTTCATTTTCTTAGGCATCTGACCTCCCAAACACGTTGTTAATGATGTCTTCATCTGTCAGCATGATGGTAACTGCACACTCATCATCCATGTGAAGCCAGTCATTCACAACAGCTTCAGGATTCTCCACTCCATTTGGCAAATGAAGCGTCTGGACATCCAACAGAAGTTGCTCATTGTCGTCATTTTCTAGTTGGAGCACTTCTGCATCATGATTGACAGTTGGCAGGGAGGACCTTAATGTCTTGTTCCAAATGTTTATGAAATTTCCTGAATGAATATCGGACCACGTGTCAGCTGCAAGATATATCAAATCTTTCAGAGTGAAGGATGTCAAAAAAGTCAGATAGCTTATATTCCTTGTGACTAGGATTTCTCTCAGTAGCCTTTTTCTATACTGCTAATTGAATGCTGCAATTATCCCACCATCCATCAGCTCGATTTTTGACGTTGTGTTTTTAGGTAAGTAGACAATTTTTCTGGCAGATGTCACTAACTGGTGTGCAGGGAGTGCGCTGGGCAGTTGTCCAGGAGTAACAGGACTCTTCCATCTTAATGCACTCAACGTTGACGTTTCTTAACAGTAGGGACATAGTCCTCAATATACCATGGATTAAACATTTCCCATCATTCAGGCTTTTCTGAGTTCTTGTAATTCAATGGAAGTGACTTCATATTAACGTGATGAAAGCATCGTGGCTGTCACGACTTTCCAATGAAAAGTGGGATAATTTTGGAACTTCCACATTTGCATGTTAACAGAACAGAAACATCACCCTTTCCTTCAGAATTCTATATCCCTGCACCATATCTGTTCTCTGGGACAATGTCCTGTCAGGCACACATGTCCAAAACAACCCTGTTTCATCGGCATTGTATATCTCATGGGTTCTCAAACTGGGGTCACGAGGTTATTACATGGGGGGTTGTGAGCTGTCAGCCTCAACCCCAAGCCCCGCTTTGCATCCAGCATTTATAATGGTGTTAAATATATAAAAAAGTGTTTTTAATTTATAAAGGGGGGTCGCACTCAAAGGTTCACTCGCTATGTGAAAGGGGTCACCAATACAAAGGTTTGAGAACCACTGGTATATCTGCTCAAGCATATAACCTCCTTCTAACAAAAGTTGCTTTAGCTTTGGGAGAAAGCTGTCTACAGCCTCATCATCACATGAACAGGACTCACCAACAATTTTCAGTTTCTGAATGCCATGCCTTTTTTGAAATCCCTGCAATTTTTTTTAAAATTAAAGATAATTCAAGGGTTTTTCAGCTCTCCTGTGACTGTTTGCAAAAGAGAACTTGACTAAATGACTGAGTATGCAGGAAAGATAGTGAACATGATTGTACACAATGTCAAATACAAAATAAATTAACCGGAAAAAAAAACCAGAAAAAATATTGCCCCTTCCCCCGTATTTAACTTTTTCCATGTATATTGATGTTAGGAGTTATTTGTATCTATAGTAGGTACAAACATTTCAGACAGAAAGGAGATTTTTCAAGTTGATGGTGTTTCTTTAAATGTTATTAACTCCATTGGATTGTACTGTTTTTGTATCCACTGTGCTTTTGTAAGTTTGAGCTTTAGGGCAGAGACCTTTATTTGTTTAGCACAGATCATTATCAGGGGAGCTGATAGAACTGTCTATACTTAATGTTGCCCAACACTTCCCATTACATGACCTTTTTTTAGTTGATTATACCATTGCCAAACTTAAAATTATTCAGGCTGATATTTTCCATGCCAGGTGTCAGCTTCAGGTTGATGATTTCT
The DNA here is from genome assembly GCF_965140295.1 of Lepidochelys olivacea. NCBI lineage: Eukaryota > Metazoa > Chordata > Testudines > Cheloniidae > Lepidochelys > Lepidochelys olivacea. The sequence goes on from NC_140413.1 coordinate 151,147,180, forward strand.
TCTGGAAACTTTCAGCAAAAAAGGTTCAGCAGTTTCTGAGCATGAGAGTAGTGAAAAATACCCTGTTTAGCCCACGTTAAAACAATAAATCCATTTTTTGAGAACTTCTAGCACTTCTGTCCTTTGCATCTCGGGCTTGAAATTGAGTGAGAGGGGTGCCATGGAAGTGCCATTTGCTATTTCCATGTTAAAAAAAAAATTCCAAATTTGGCCAAGCTATAAACTTTTTTAAAGCCTCACTTCAAACATGTTCACTAGAAACTTTGTTCAAGTTTGACAGCTAATATATCTGAAGATTCTGCTTGCTCTGACCATGGTCTTGCACAGTAGTAGTTCTTTCCTTGCAATTGCTCTTTCTGGCTGCTGTAGGGCTGCGTGGTGGCACGCACAGAGAATGAGAGCAGAGAGACTGCTTCTTCTGTGCTCTCAGTCTCTCAATGCTTCCCTTGATGGTGATCAAGCAACATGGAGGATGATGCAGCCTGTCATGAATGCAGAGGGAACAAAAGCCAGGCCTGGGAGTAAAGTTGCCAATTTGGTTGGATGTAGTCCTGGAGGTTTCATCACGTCATATAATCTTTAATTAATCCTGGTGGGTTGGTAACCCTAGCTGAGAGCAACAGGTTGGTGGCAGAGGGAGTAGATTGGGATGAGGTACCTGGGGAAGGAAGGGGGGTGGGTAGGTGATAGGGAAAATGGTAGCAGATGGGGGGGGGGAAGACTGGGACTGAGAGCCAGCAGGGAACTGGGAGTTATGAGTGGGGGGAGGAAGGAGACTGAAATCAGATGCAGAACTGGGGGCACTGGATGAAACTGACTGGGAGTGGCTGTGTCCAAGGGGTGAAAACTGGAATGAGGAGCAAGGAGCAGGACACAGGTCTGGGAGAGGGACAGACTTGAATGGTTTAAGAAAAACAGTATGTGATCATGTAATTAAAGACTATCATAATGCATATGCACAAGGGGAGAAAATTAAGGTTGCAAGAGCTTGACCTAGCAACCTTAATATTCTTTCAATGTAGTTTTAAAAATGTAATTTTGGTAGAACAGTAGCTACACTGTAGTTAAAGTTGTGCTACAAAGTTCAGATTTAATAGAAATTTTCAATCTTTATTTCGTAAAAATTGCAGTGAAATGGCAAAAACCTTAACAGAATATAAACTTTGAGCACTATTTACATTTTTTATGGTGATTTGATGAAAAATGAATTGATATAGAAAGAATAATAAAAGTTCAAAAATCACCCTTTTTTTTCCACTGGATTGTTCTCACTTTCACCCCTTTTAGAGGAAACACCACACACTGGGACTCATCCTTTGGCCACTATGTTGCTCCTCATGTGCTCATTCCAAGAATATCATTTATACATTTTTACCTATCACAGAAAATATGTGAGCCAAGGTGAATCTACCAAATTTTAATTTGATGACAAATTTGCTGTAGCATGAATGCTTGCACCCTCTCTCTCTCTCTCACACACACACACAAGTTTCCTGAGCTACAAAAGAGGAGACCAGAAGTTCAGATCTCACTTCTTCTAAATGCTATTCTCATGCAATTCGCTACCCTTATTACTGACTACAGCCATAAACTCTTATCTAGAAGACAGGGAAGAGATGCTGATCTCCCTTCCACACCCTTTTTCAAAAATAAATTAGCAAAGATATTATGCAAGATCACCGCAGGCAGAAAACCCAGGTCTCTAAAATGACAGTAACCAATCTAATCCACTACACTAATCTGCCTTTTAGAGGGACTAAACCAGTTTTAGTTATTCTTTCACTAAACATTATAAATCACATCCTCTATCCCAGAGCCAGGCATAGACTCCAGGATTCCTGATCACCAGTATTCTTCTGTTGACTAGTAAACAGTTATGTAACTCACTGTAAAAGTGTGTGTGAAATCCCCCTACTGTGTTAGGTCTAGAAAGGGTCTAGCAATTACTTGTGTAGCTCAAACAGTAAGGGCCTAAGATAGGGATGTGTAGGTCAAGGAATTCAAACCCTACTGCTGATTTATGTGGCGGGATGGTATGGTTGCATGTGATTCACACAGTGAAAAGGCCACTTTCAAACAGGGGTTGTAATTAAGAACCATCACATGACACGAGCAACATTAAGGCAAAATACTTTCTCAAATGCACGGATTATGGGACAGTCAAATGTGCTGATCTGTTGATATAATTGTTATAAAAACATATGAAGTCACTATCAAGGTGTTGCATTATAGGGTAAATTAGATTAAGCTGTGTATGGCGTATGTGTATCTGTTGGAGCTAGAAATGAAAGCCTATGGAACATTGGAGTGTATTATTGACTGTGTGTAGGCAAAAAGGTAGAAAGGAATGTACCAGTCTATCCCTTTCTTATTTCCATGTGTGACAGATTGTGGATATATCTTTATCAACTTCTAAACTTCAATTTGTTTTGTGAATCCTATTTTGGTTCAGAGGCTCTACTTTGTATTGTAACCTCCCTTGTGTATCCATTTTGTAGCCGGATGTAATGGGGTTTACAAACCCCACAATAGGCCTGAAGGGGTTAAAAGGCAATACTGGGCCCAAGTAGACCTGCTCCTCCAGGCCTGCTGAGCATGCTCCTACTGGAGAAGTGGGTTGAAAGGAGCTGAGAAGCCCATGCAAATGGTGATGGGAAGGAGGATGACTCCTCTGGGAAGCCAGACAAAAGACTGCCTGAGAGGGCACATAGATCGGGTAAGGCTCATAGACAGTGCCTTCTCCAACCACCACTCCCTTTGAGGTCCTGCAGAGCCTTGCTCCTTTGGTCTCTTTATTAACTGATTGACTGGTTCTAGAGGCCATGCCCCAAACTGAAGGGACATATAGGTAGGAAGTAGCTCAGGGCAGTGGACTTAGACTTGCTGCAGGGAGGATCCTGGTCTGGGACCCAGTGGAGTGGGAGGGCCTGGGTCTGGATCCTCCTACCACACCACTTTAAGGTCTGTTGCCCAGATGTGGGTGGAAACCAGGAGATTTCCAGCTTAGAGTCAGGAACCAGGCATCTATACTATCCTGAAAGAGATGCAAGGGGCTGGAGGGCCAATGGCATACCTGCTAGGCTGTCTGGTCTTCCAAGTGACCTATCACACAGGGGCTTGAGACCTTTGTCTGAGAAGCTATGACAGAACAATCAAGGGTCAACAACATAATGACTATTCCCTACTGGGTTTTCTATGGGTAGGGGCCCTGACTCTCAGCCCAGAAGCTGATAGGGGACATGGAGCCTGAAACTTTCCTAGGAAGAAGCACATGGGTAAATGGAGGACACAGGCTGTTTTAAAAGGGTGTTTTTCTAAGCCAGAGGCCAGACCACAATGACTGGCAAGACCACTGGGCTAAGGAGGGCAGAAAGGGCTACCAAGCCTAAGGATGCAGACCAAGCCTCAGACTCATAGGAGGGCATAAGGTCAGGCTTGGGGAGTGTGCTCAGGATTTTGTTGTTTTTCAAAGATCTGTAACTCTCCAGCATGTACTTTATTAAGAAGCAAGTGGTTAAGAAATTCTTTTGCTAGGCCAGTGTTCCTTGCTTTCCTGTACCTGAAGGGCTAACTGAGAAATCAGAGCTCCCACAGCCTGAAGGGATTGTGGGGGAAAGCATCTAATCAAGTGGGAGCTTGGGAGTGTTGTCAGACACAGGGTCTGTTTGTGGGAGTTTGCTGGAGAGACCCAGAGCTAGAAAAGTGATCAGTCACTACCCTGAATAAAGGGCTCTTAGAAACTTAAGAGCCCAGAATTTGGGACCCATTACAACAGACTGTGTCCATCCAGAAAGGTAGCTGGGCCAGGTTAAGACACCTTGCTTGTCAGGTTTTGGGTAGACAGAGTGTGTCCTACTGCAACCTTAACTGTAACTAAACATTGTTTTTGTTTGCTAATAAATATTACATTGCCAAACCAGTCTGGAAAAATGTGGAACTGGCTTGATCGGCAGCATCCACAAAAGTTGGTTTTGGTTTGAAAGAATGTCTCTTCATCTACACTTGAAGTCTCCACTCCCCAAAATCACATTTGTTGGGGTCTAGTCTCAGTTATTTGCAAGTTATAGGTATAATTCCAACCAGTGTTAGTGAGACGTAATCATGTAAATCTCACACAGATCAATGGGATAATAGTTTGCTTAGTTTCTCCCATGGGCAAATAAGTGGAAAAAAATTAAACTCACTTGCAGGAAACTTTTGTTCGATCAGCCACCATCGTCCATTGCTGCTGATTAGTGGAAACCTCAATGTAGTAACTATAGCTCCGATCATCACAGTCCCAGAGAAGTAACCTGGATAGGGAGAAATAGAATATAGAAGTGATCAGTAAAATTACCACTAAACCAAGCTGCTCATTATTTTTTTTTCAGTCTTTTCTATCTTCTTCTTAATCCTTATTTAGCTAAACTCTTTGGTCTACAATGTGCCTCTAACAATCAATGTTCCCTGTTGATACCCTTTTCCTTTCGCACATTATTTCGGGTATTCCTCTGAGTCCCAACTATTCACACTACTTTACGTTAACGCCAACAATCAATCTATAATATATTCCCTATAGTCATTCTACAATATTCATACAGTTTATTTTTAATTTATTTACTAATCTATATATACTCTATTTCAATTGCCAGGTGGAACTGCCAGTGTATCACTGACTTGAAGATCTGTTCGGATAATGTGGCTGTGTACAGAAAGCACAGCTCAAGGGCTAGAAATAAAATAAAGCAGATCCTGATTGTGTGGAATACTGTCTTCTTGCATATATTCTCTTATTGTGGTGCAAACACAAGGATTACTCACTAACAGAGAACTCAAGGCCTGCATATGAAATGGGAATTTCTCATCTCTATGGATCAAATTGGCAAAGAAAGAAAAAGTAAAACTGGCCTATTCAGGTCAGGTCAGGTCTTAAGAAGGACCCCTTCCTCTACTCATACTACCTAATGAGTGTGCTGTCCTTCAGGAAACACATTAAATGCATTGTTAAGGAGCTCCCTTCACCTTATCTTGGTTTTCCTGCAGTGTCCAGGACACAAGGCACCAGGAATATGGTTTAACTGAGCTCCAACTTTATCAAATGAGACATCTGGGAACTATACGGCAATAGCTTGTCCAGAGCAGGTCATCCTTCCATTGTAACCTGTGCCACCTGGAGGGAGGTGGCCTTCAGCCTCCTACTCCTAAAAGTGTCATATGCTACCTCTGTGATTATTTGTACTGCATTTATGCCTCCTACTCCTCTGTTTCATCTGCTGTAGGGCTGTTGTCAGCTTCCGTTAACCTGTCTCGGAACCATTTCTGGGACTCCACTGCCCTTCCCTCCCAATATGAGGTTTAAAGGAGTGGGAAAGAGAGGGTCGTCTCCTCACTGTACCAAACATTAGAAGCCCCATCCCCATTTCCCACCTTCTTTATGAGATGTGGCTTCCTATTTCTCTTCTAGGTCTGGTTTATTAGGTAACTGAACCCCATGCTCAACAATTACCTGCACTGGGCACCTATGAAAAAAAATAATTTTACAATCTAACCTACCTACTAGGTCCCTGGGCTGTTCACAGGGAGATGAAACCACACCCATCTCAGCCCAATCTGGCAGTGAGATAAATTCTTTTCCAGCACTAAAAAGGCAACTAGCATGATGTCTACAACAAGGTCCACAAGCCCAGTCCTACCATAATGCCAAGGGGGGTGAGGGGGTGGAGCAGGAGCCCCCCCACCCCGCTGCAGAATGGTACCCTCAGACAGTAGGAAAGATTTATAGACCTTCCCCGTGGGTGCATGGGAGTCAGTAGGCCTATGCTGAACCCTTGTCCAACCAATGAGCCACAGAGCTCCGCCTCCTTCACTCTTCAAGCCTGAAGGAGCAGAGGGCGTGTATGCAATCCTTGAAGGAGCCAAGGGTTTTCTTTCCCCTGATATTCCAGACAAAATTTTCCCAAGTCTTGAGGTGGAGTCTATGCTACAGGGACTAGTACACCATAGCTATGGCGCCATAGCAATGTCAGCATAATCCTGTAGTGTAGATGCAGGCTACAGGAATGGAAAGGGTTTTTCCATTGCTGTTGGAACACCACCTCCCCAAACAAAGGTACTGAGGCTGCTGAAAGCATTCTTTCATTGACCTACCTGCGTCTGCATTGGGGATTAGATCGCCATAGCTATGGCTCTTGGAGTGTGCTTTTTTTCACAGCCCAAGTACTGTAACTATGTTAACCTAAATTTTAAGTGTAGACCAGGCCTGAGGCTTGGGGGTGGTGGGAGGGAATCTCATTACATATTTTTCTTTAGAAGCAGTGAAGCATTTTTAAAAATTGATTAATAGATGTGATTTTGTTTATATCTTACATAAGTGCCTGGGCTGGCTGTATACCATTGATTAGCAGGGGTTTGGTTTACAACTAATTGCTTTCTTTGCTGTTGTTTTGATACAAAACTCAATAGCAAGTATGTTTTCAAAACTCTTATCTTTGCTGCTTGAGTTAGGAGTGACTGTAGACAAACTCAACAAACTGCACTTCCCTTTCTTCAAAATAATTGCTCTCTCTTCAGTCTGTGAACCAAGTTTTTAAATGGTAATATTCTAATTAGAAAGCCTGCATTATGCATGTTATGGCAAACTAGATTATGCTGAATGTGGTTTTTTTTATCTTCTATTCATTTCCTTAAGGGATTAATTCTCTATCAGATTAAGAGTTACAAAGATTGAAGTCCTTTGCTTATTCACTGAACTGGGTGCCCTTTAAAAGCTCACAGAAAGTGCCTGCTCCATATTGTTTATGCAGTATGCCTAAATTTGTGCAATACACTAGTGTAAATATTTCAGCCTTTGTGATAATTTGGCTAGCAGATTCTTGTCAGCAAATGTTGCTAACACTAAGGCTGGTGCACACTAGGAACTTATGTTGGTATAACTCTGTGGAAAATCCATACCCCTGAGCAACACAGTTATACTGACCTAATCCCTGGTGTAGACAGTGCTATGTTGACAGATCGCTTCTCCTGTTAACGTAGCTACTGCCTCTCTGGGATGTGAAGTACCTATACAGAAGGGAGAAGCTCTCCTGTTGGCACAGATAGTGTCTTCACTAAGCACTACAGTGTCACAGCTGCACTGGTGTAAGTGCAGACAAGCCCTAACTGTAATGAACATTTGGTATATTTTGATTGCACCTGCTGTCTGCTATGAAATCTAGTGGGACCTGTTCCTACCACAATAATCAGAGCACAACTAACCAATCAAAAACAGCTAGAACTACATTGACCATCTAAATCACTATAAGTAGAGCTAAACATACAAGTAAAAAGAAAACTGTGGAATCTAGTTAGCACAATTAACAAAAGGGGCTAGTCAGGGTTCTTTCCTCAACTATGCACAGGAAACCCTTTTCAAACTACAGTGGGTAAGGATTGTTGCCTGTCACTGAAAATATCAAGAAACATCCAAACTGAGCCAGCTAAATTCTAAAAGAAAATAAACTTGGTCACATTTAAACACTTTTCCAGGAGCAAACTATCAAGCTTGTGTGTCTTTAAGGATCTCTTACCAGAATGCTTAAGTCTCATATAATTTCACTCTCCCCAGTGAGACAATCTTTCTTGCTTTCAGTTGCTACCTCTGCTGTGACAAAAATTACTGTTTAAAAATTATTCCACTCTTCAGAGTTAAACAATGCTGCTGGTAGAGAGGTGAAAATGACCTAGCTGGGAGCTGAACAAAGAGCCCTTTTTCTTATGGGAAAATGCTGTCCATAGCTAAGCCTGCCTTGCTTTAGGAATTCATTTACTAGGAATATATGGGTCCAATCCCTGACCCAAGAATAGTGCTAAGGCCTCATGCTTCCATGATCCTGTGCAAATCAGAACCTGGTAAAACTTTAGGTTTAGCATTATATTTCCTATTTCTCAATCTCAGAAAATTTGGGCTCAGGTAGGCTGAACAAACAGATTTTACAAAGAGACTTCAGAATCTCTCAACTCAATCCCAGACCATTAATATTATTAATAAATAATAATTTAAGACACTAAAATAAAAGGCTTCCAAAAGAAGCCTTTTAGCTCTCATTAGTTCTGTCTATCTGCAAATTAAAAATTCAGAGCTGATTCTGTCAAATTCCCAGAGGCATCTTTTCAGGACTTGGTCAGAAGAAAGATTCAGCTATGAGAAATTCTGCTTCCTCAGATCCTCACTCACCCTGCTTTTCTACAACTGTTAAGGTTGTTTGCCAGCTCAAGACAAGACAGACTTCCGTGTTAAAAGTCTGACAACGTAAGGGTAGAATCCTAGATGTGATGAGTACTTATAAACAACAGATACTGAATCTATTTAACAATTTCTAATCGTAGGCTAAATCTTCTGAAGGATTATAAAGAGGGAAAAAGGCAAAAACATATGTAAATTGTTTTCTTTTATAAAGGCTGAAAAAAAAAGTACCTAATTACGTTTTTCAATGGATTTCTTTCATTATTGGGGACTCAATGCAGTTTCCTTGTGCCAGGTCTTCAAAGTTTTGATCAGGAGTTTAAAATTCAAATATTTCCAATAGCACAGTGGTAATTATAATTATTCTAACCGCTAAATGCTCTAATTAAAACACAAGTGGTGTGGATTGAGAGCAAAAGACTAAGTGGACATATCTCTTTTTTTGAGAGTTGCTCTCATCTCAGCAGTACTTGGCCCAGGTTAAACTACTTGAAAGAGGACATGGCTTTGGGTTATCATTAACAAACAGCGTATTAATTTAAGCCACTCCCAAAGAGATTTAACATGAATGATAAAAATAGACACTTCCTCCTTTGGGATTTGTGAAAGATGCAAAATAAGAATTTGGCCTTTGCCTCCACATTTTTTTTAAGAACAAAGAGAGAAAAGAAATACACCCTGTTTGGAATTTATTCGGCAAGAGCTGTCTTTTCAGAGAAAAAAAGCAAAAGCCTGCCAGGCACTTGCATGAATATTCACCAGTGCACACTGGGCACAAGGGCCACTTTTCATGCCACATGCACTAATCCTTCCAACGTATTCCAGGCAAGCTACTAGGGTAAACTTCTATAGAGGAGCTGTACTTTGCTGTGATGAATTTGGGATGGCTGAAAGGAGAATGTCTAACTACAGAAGGCAGACCTGCGTACACAACAGGAATACATCAGTCATGGGCAAAGCTGATGATGATACTGGGGCTTCCCATATTAGAATAAAATGTTACATTAGCTTTGATTAGTAAATCTTGCCCTGTGAGCTGAGAGAGAAATGCTGAGTGAACTGAAGGTTCCTGCAGCTCATTCCTTGCAATAGCAGGAGCATTAAACATTTGTTTCTCTTATATTAACATTCCCAGAAGCCCAAGGCTTCCCCTATTAGTCACTTAACCACTAGTGTTTATTTAAATTACAAATTTGATAACACACTGCACTTTATAAAGTGCATTTAAAATACAGGTAAATATTTCCACGTTACAGGTGGGGGAACTGAGGCATACACAGATTAAGTGATTTGTCCTAGTCCATGCAGCAAAACCAGGTCAAAGCCTGGTCTAGAATCCAAGTGTCCTCTCTCCTAGCCTTGAGCATAGAGTAACCATGTTGCCTATCACATTCAGTAGCCCTGATATTCACTTGCAGCTATATGCAACATTCACTACTGGGTGTCTTAGCAAATGGCATGAGTCTGCTATGCCTTGTCCTCTAGCTCAAGAAATGTATATTGTAAATACAGTTATGCTGGAAGGTGTTAATGGCTGCCACCAAGCAGGCTGTTGATCTACAGACAATCACAGACCTGGTTAAAGCTGATATATATGCTAAGCACCCTTCTCTCAGGAGCCATAAAAAGAGCAATTAAGCCCATTTATGTAGTGACATAGCTGGAAACAGTAGAAGCTGCCACTCAAGGCAATGGGTCCTATGTTATGGCCTGATACTAAACCTACTAAAGGGTTCCCTGATTGCAATTGTAGAGGTACACACTTAGTAAATAAACAGCATTCCACCAAAGAAATAACTGAGTTGTATCATCAATTTCTCCTCCTAATGGAACAAGCGTGCAAGGCCCCAAATATTGGCTAACTATACAGGGCAAAAGAGGCAACGATACTTTTTTTCAAAACAGCTAAAAGTGTCATATGCTACCCCTGTGATTATTTGTACTGCATTTATGTCAGTATTTTACATTGCTGCTGCTCAGATTAAAAAAAAGCTGGGCATGTTTAGTCTTGAGAGGAGATGACTGGTGGGAGACCAGATAACAGTCTTCAAATATGTTAAGGGCTGTTATAAAGGGGACGGTGATCAATTACTCTCTGTGTCCACCAAGGGTAGGACAAATAATGGCCTTAATCTGCAGCAAGCGAGATTTAGGTTCGATATTAGCATAAATTTTCCAACTATAAAGATAGTTAAGCACTGGACTAGCCTTCCAAGGGAGGTTTTTAGGAACTGGTTAGACCAGGGGCGGGCAAACTTTTTGGCCTAAGAGCCGCATCGGGTTTCTGAAATTGTATGGAGTGCTGGTTAGAGGAATCATAGAATATCAGGGTTGGAAGGGACCTCAGGAGGTCATCTAGTCCAACCCCCTGCTCAAAGCAGGACCAATCCCCAATTAAATCATCCCAGCCAGGGCTTTGTCAAGCCTGACCTTAAAAACTTCTAAGGAAGGAGATTCTACCACCTCCCTAGGTAACGCATTCCAGTGCCTCCCCAAACAGCCAGGCATGGCCCGGCCCCTGCCCCCTATCTGACCCCCCCTGGGACTCCTGCCCCATCCAACACCCTCTGTTCCCTGACAGCTCCCTGTCCCAGTCCCCTGACCACTCCCAGAACCCCTGCCCCTAACTGCCCCCTGCCGCCCCATCCAACCGCCTCCTCCTTCCTGATTGCCCCCCCAGGACCCCTGCCCCATCCAACCACCCCTTCTCCCTGACCGTCCCCAGACACCTCACCCCAACTGCCTCTCCACCCCATCCAACGCCCCTCTCTCCTTCCTGAGTGCCCCCCTCCAGGACCCCTGCCTCCATTCAACCCCCCTGTTCCCCACCCTCTGACCATCCCGACCCCTATCCATGCCCCTGACCACCCCCCGAACTCCCCTGCCCTCTATCCAACCCCTGCTCCCTGCCCCCTTACTGTGCGGCCTGGAGCACTGGTGGCTGGTGGCACGGCTGCACCAGGACAAGCAGCCACGCCACGCAGCACAGAGCAACAGGTCAGGCCGGGTTCTGCAGCTGCGCTACCCAGAGCATTGCGCCGGCGGCAAGGTGAGGCTGTGGGGGAGGAGGGACAGCAGGGGAGGGGCCGGGGGCTAGCTTCCCAGGCCAGGAGCCGGGCAGGACGGTCCCACGGGCCAGATGTGGCCTGTAGTTTGCCCACCTCTGGGTTAGACAAACACCTGTCAGGGATGGTCTAGATATACGTGGTTCTACCTCAGTGCAGGGGGCTGGATTAGGTGACCTCTCAAGATCATGAGCAGCCCCATAATTCTGTGGTCCTACACTTCCAATCTGTCAGCTTTCTGGGGAGGGATTTTTGTTCCCTGAACAGTATGTTCTGAGTGTGGTAAATAACTGGGAGCTGAGAAAATACTTAATAATAACGCACCTCACAAGAACATATCCCCTTCTTGAATACCTTAAAGGCAGTTCATGACACACAGATACCAGATTGTAATATGTCCATACAGTATGTGCAGTTTGCTAGAAAACTAGGTGTAGTTCAGAAAATATTCAAGCACAAGGTAACAACACTCTTAAAGAAAAATGTAATGAGCAAGCTTTAATAAACAGAATATTTTCATGGAAAGACACTTAAATTACCTACAGTTTCTGTAATCTCCCTTTCTGTTACTACATTTATTTGTGTTTGAATAGGTTTTCCTGCAGCCAACCAGTCGCTTTGCTGGATCCTGTAGAGGAGCCATAACCCTGCACACTTGTTTTGTGCTAGTATCATCCTTATTTAGACTTACGACTTCACTGCAGGATCAGGAAAGCAGAGAAGATTAGCAGTAAGGGAAGAAAGTGATAATTAGCAAAAATTGCATGGGATAATTGGAAATAGAATACGTGTCTGGGATGATGAAATACAGAGAAAATATTAACAAATTAATTCAAGAACCTTTAATGTCAGAAGGTACTTTGAAGATGAAAAGCACCATATATGTGCCTATTACTATTATTAAAGAGGGACAAGTAGTTAATATATGTTTACAGAGGTATAAAATAAGCCTATTTATTTTAACATGAGGAAGAAATTAAGATGCAGGCAAATACCATATACACTGTTACAAATTATGTACTTGTGGATTGTCTTTTCTTCCCCTTTGGGAAACTGTAGAAAAAAATCTATAGGGTTATCAGCCAAATACGGAACTATAATATCATTAAAATCTCCAATTCAAGGATTGTTACAAGAGAGTTACAGCTACTCAGCTGATTTTGATACTGCAGCACTTTCATTACTAAAAACAATTTTAGCAGCTAAATAGGAAGGCACTTGCATTGCGTTTGCCATGTTAAATACACAATTTACCACATTTCTGCTCCTCATGGGATAACTTTTTTTTTTTTGTTACTGATAAGGACCAACCAGAGGGGAAAATGTGAAAGACATTTTTAGTCCAAGTAGAAAACAGAGTATGAGAAACTGGCTAAAAGGGACGTTTTATGTTCTGCATCAGCTACCTGCTTCAACTATATTATCTGCCACGTGTGAGCCTTAACTTTTTCTTAGATAAACTTCATAAATGATAATTTTGTATTTTCCTATCCAAAATCTAAAAGATACAAATAAACTCATTTTCTTCTTTAAAAAAAATTCAAAATGTTTACAGGTCCTTTGTTGCAATGGCTGCTTACTATGAAAATATTTCTAAGCTTGTAATATTCATTAGAATTTCTTGCTAAATGTTTACATCTGGGAGTAAAGTGCTTCTCAGTTTATAAACAATCATTTGAAGGAGACAAATAAATTAAATCTGCAGTAAATCACAAGCACAAAACAGGTTCCTAAACTGTTTAACCTTCTGCATTTCCAATGCAGATAAGTTTCAACAGCCCTTCTGTTGAATTTAGTTGCCATAGTAATTTGCCATAGTAATTGCCATAGTTGCCATGAATTTAGTTGCCATAGTAATACTTTCTAACCCTGAAATATGACTTTAATGGAATTCCTTCCAGTTTCTGTAGACTACAAACATCTACTATCCTTTTTAAAGAATCACTGTTCTTGATCTCTTTGGATTTACCACATAATCTGAATATAGTAATGCTTATGAAACTCAAAACATATTTTCATTCCTAATCAATAGTTTAGGGCCCAGCCCATTGGTCTAGTAACAAATTCAGCTTCTGAAGGGAGGAGCAATTCACTCTATATTGACTCTCTATAGCCTACCTAAGAGAAGTGCTGCTGAACTTTGGAAGGATCCTCCTCTCCCAGCTGAAAAAATGGGATCACTCAAAGTGCCTTGAGGGAGATAGCTAAAGAAGAATAGACAAAGATTGTGGAGGATCCTCCATCTTTCTCAAAAAAAATGCAGGTTTAAATGAAGGGGAAGCTTAACTGACTGAATCTCTGTACTAAATTCAGCTTAATTCTGGTTTCTCTTTCGGGGACTCCTGATAATAGCAGCACCTTTGACCTTTTAGGTTTTACACTAAGGGAAGCTACTAGACAGCAATAGCAGCTAAACAATATGAGAACGGACAGCAATAGTGTAATGCTGATGTAGAAGAATGGTAACAAAAGAAGGCCCTCCACAGTCTATGTTTATAGTTATAGTATTTAGGGACAAGACACCTTCACTAGTGACTAAGGCAGTATTTTGCTTCTTCAGCATTTGAGACTGAACATTTGTCTGTGGTTGCCTTGCATTACTTTGGGAGACAGTAATTTTTTTCGCACTTGTTTTAAAAAGTCTGATGTTAGGTTTAATGCTGAACATTCATCAAGAGGTTAAAAGGTTTATGAACTGTGAAATAAATGCTGCTGTCCAGGGTGACTGAATGGACATTTCACTGGAGGCTGCTGTTAGGGCTGGTGAATCTTCCTGCAGTAGCAAATGCCTTTACATAAGCTAAACCCATATGTATCTGGTTTTAGTTTGGTCTATAAGGAGGCAGTGTGGTTTCTTTTGTCTTTTAAAGGGGGCGGGAAGATGGGAGGGGATATAGGTGGTGTAGCACTACCTCTTTAACGCTACACTACTCGAGGGTTCGCCTCTCTCAGAGGAATCCCTGGATGCCCCTTTAGAGTAGCTTTCCATCTGGTTTGTTCTGTTGCAGCAGCAAAAAGCTGGCAGAGTCCGAGTTGGGAAACTGATCCCATGTTTTCACAGTTCACTCTCATTACAACTGACTAATAATTTTATAATATGGAATAATATACTTTATATTTTAATTTACGCAATTACACAAACCAATTATATAACCATCATTTTCTGGCCCCAAAAGCTACCATTCATCTAAAACTGTTTAATAATGAGAATTATTAAAATTGGTTCTGCTGGAAGACAATAGAGGGTGGCACAGAGCTTAATTACAGAAAATAGTCAATTTCTTGCACTAACCTGAAAATATTGAAAAGGATATAATGATTAGCCAATTGAAAGATGATAGGCAAAGGAACTATAAACTTAGAAAGTATATAAATTAGTGATTAGTCCCCTAATCTTTTATGTTGTCAGGCCTCTGCAGATTTTTTATTCTTAAATTTTAATGTTTTTTAATTGGTATGAAAATGATGTAATTACTTCTCAATCACCAACTTCTAAGACATTCTGAGTACTGTATTTTTCCTTTTTCTATGTAAGCTGTGATAGTTGGTTGAGGATCTAAAAGCCCAAACTGAAGAGTGTGAACTGTTCACTGTACAAAGGTACTGACCGTAATATCATTGCTCATTGAACGTTCACCAGCAACATCTCTGGACTCAAATTCAGTGCAATTTCTATAGCAGTATTATCATAATTGCTAATGTTATGGTTAAGAATCTGTCAGGGTGTCTAACCCCTACACAGCTAACTTCAGTTTTATAATAGACATAATAGTTTTGTAGTTTCAACTTGTAACAGACACAAGTTTATCAGGAGGACAATAAATATTCCCTGAAATTTATAAGCTGCAGGAGTACTAAACTAAGTGGTTCACCAATTCTGCACTCATCCAAAAATAGCTCCACTTCTAAAAAATGCAAATGTACAGACAGTTAGTGTATAATGTGAATAAGAGGAGGACAGGACACAAGAGAAAATCCTTAAGTCTCAGACCTTTTCCTTGTGCTTTTACTGATATTTTCCTTCAGGTTGGATCAAAGTCTTAAATTTTGTTTTAATTAAAAGAGACAGAAAAAAAGAATCAATTGTTGCAAGGAGTTTCAATCTCACTGGCTAATCAGTCAGGTACCTGTCTTAACAGGGAGAGGGCACAGATCTAGTTTCTAGCAATACATGCCTGACTTTGTAGATCAGGTTTCAGAGTAACAGCCGTGTTTGTCTGTATTTGCAAAAAGAAAAGGAGTACTTGTGGCACCTTAGAGACTAACCAATTTATCTGAGCATAAGCTTTCGTGAGCTACAGCTCACTTCATCAGATGCATACTGTGGAAAGTGTAGAAGATCTTTTTATACACATAGAGCATGAAAAAATACCTCCTCCCACCCCACTCTCCTGCTGATAATAGCTTATCTAAAGTGACCACTCTCCTTACAATGTGTATGATAATCACGGTGGGCCATTTCCAGCACAAATCTAGAGCCTTGGTCTAGTTCAGCATAATCCACTTTGAAAGTAGAATAAGAAACAGGAACAAGGCACTCTTTTTCTAAAGTGCAATAATTATTCCTGAATAACTCCATTATTTTGGAATAAGAGTGCCTTGTTCCTGTCTCTTATTCTACTTTCGAAGTGGATTATGCTGAACTAGACCAAGGCTCTCTTATTCTGGAATAAGAGTGTATGCACATGGAACTATCCCAGAATAGGTATTTGGAATAATTCAATATATAGACAAGCCCTAAGAAAATCAGGTAGTGTTCTTGTATGTTGTCAGGAACTGCATTTGTGTCTTATATGACATTTTATAAGAGAGGTTTCTAAATTTACAGTGCTTGTGGATGAAGCTGGAAATCTTGGCACCCTCAGAGGTTAGCAATAGCTGATCTACAAAAAGAAAAGGAGTACTTGTGGCACCTTAGAGATTAACCAATTTATCTGAGCATAAGCTTTCGTGAGCTACAGCTCACTTCATCGGATGCATACTGTGGAAAGTGTAGAAGATCTTTTTATATACACATAAAGCATGAAAAAATACCTCCTCCCATCCCACTCTCCTGCTGGTAATAGCTTATCTGAAGTGCGAATACAGACTAACACGGCTGTGACTCTGAAACCTATTGCACTTTAAATTCCCACCCTATCTTAATCCAAATTAACTTTCACATGTAGACAATCCCTTCGTGTGAAAACAATCAGCTCAATCGGGTAAATCTACACTGTAGGTAATAGTAAGCCTCCCACCCTGTGTAGACAGAGTCAGGCTAGTGGGGCTTGAGCTAGCGTGCTAAAAATAGCAGTACGGACATTGTGGCTTGAGCTTGAGTTCAGGCTCTCTAGCCTAGGGTGCCAGAATCCATCCTAACTCTGCAGTGAAGACATACCCTAAGAGTGGGCATATAATTTAAAGATGACTCTCTCCTTTCTTCAGTTGCTGCTATCATTTTTATCTAATAACATGTGTATTACAGAGCATCTAGCTGCTCCATAGTTAATGCTGAAACTAATTTTCTGTTTTAATACAGTAGACTTTTTTTCTGCTTTTTATAACTTTTTTTAAATCTTACTTTTGTATTTTGGTGCTATCCATACAGATGTACAAGGCAGTCATTTGACATCATTGACAGGTTTCAGAGTAACAGCCGTGTTAGTCTGTATTCGCAAAAAGAAAAGGAGTACTTGTGGCACCTTAGAGACTAACCAATTTATTTGAGCATAAGCTTTCGTGAGCTCTCAGCTCACGAAAGCTTATGCTCAAATAAATTGGTTAGTCTCTAAGGTGCCACAAGTACTCCGTTTCATTTGACATCATGTAACTTTTACTTTTGTTCTGATATTATATTACTGTATTTTGACATAGAATTTGATAGATGTTGAGAAATTAAACATACTATGTTACATTGGAACAAAAATAAAAAACAAATAGATAAATACTAAAATATCCCCAATGATACAATTACTGACCAGGAAATGTTTCACATTTCAGAGTTGATTTACAAGAAAGCAATTTTATCTGTAAGGCTGCTGAAGCCTCATTGCTACTGGGTCTTTAGAGAAGAAGAATCCCCTTACCGTATTGATCCAATCATGAATGGCTGTGCTAGCTGTACCACAATAGCACCACTGCCTAGCTGATGACACGTGTACCCGGAATCCCAGTCATAATTCTTTGTATCTCCATTCAACAAGGCATTGCGACTTCGACTTACACCCTCAATCACACTGGCACAATCTGCAATTGTTGCAACATTTTCAGCGGGAACTGTAAATTAAAACACAATGAGAGCAAACGTGATCAAATGGACAGCAAATGAGTTATCCAGTGTTAACAATTTTTATTTCTGGTGAAGAATAAAAA
Source organism: Lepidochelys olivacea (assembly GCF_965140295.1). Taxonomy (NCBI): domain Eukaryota; kingdom Metazoa; phylum Chordata; order Testudines; family Cheloniidae; genus Lepidochelys; species Lepidochelys olivacea. The sequence continues at coordinate 151,164,799 of NC_140413.1, forward strand.
ATAAGCATAGAATTATCGCTAACACAGGGAGCTATGGATCTGTTTCATAGCATAAATTAAAAACACGTGTGATCTCTGAACCCAAGCAGTAAAATTTTTACAGCACTGATTCCAGCGTAGTCGTGTGACAAAATAAGAATTGATAACTAACATTCGGGGATAACTAACATTTGGGACATCATAGTTGGGACATTAACATTCTGCTTCCTTTCCTGTTGGTGTGAAAGGACCCTGTTGATAGTTTCCGCTAGACAAGCATGCCCAGGCTCAGGTAGCGTGAATGGAATGCCAATAACAGGAGCATTCCCCAACTAATCAAGCAGAGGCAGGTAGGGGCAAAAATAAAATCCTGCACAGAAGTTATGTCTCTTGGCAAGGAGAGGAAAAAAGAGACCATATGGACCTTAACTTAATGAGAGTGGAGGAAAAGAGAGTAGATGCTATTTTCCCTCCTGGGGGTAGTGTTGCAGTATTATGAGATTTTTGTTTTCTTTTTTACACGGACTTTTATCCAAAACTCATTTTGGATCATGTGTCCATTTATATGTGACTGCAAAAATGCCACTGCACCACTGCTATCAAAAAATAAAAGAGTTTACTGGAGAATATGGGGCCCAGCTAATACAATAATTATAATTATTAATAAAATACCTATCTCTTATGTAGTAGAACTGCAATTATTTGAATGTCACAGCAACTGTGAATAAGTTCAAAAAATTGAGGAAACCTTCATTGTAATGAATGGATGACTGAGATGACAACAGAGAGTTTCAGATAATCAAGGTTAGACTGCAATTCTATAACAAACTAAAAGCTGGAATTCAAATATTTTCTGTAATGTTTTTAGAGGTTTAGGAAGCTTACAAACTCATTTGTGTCAGAATAAAACAATGTTTGAGTATTAGGGGCATTTTCCTCTGATTCAGGAAAGACATCTTCTTAGAGATTGTTCCTTTGCATGGACTGGTTCTTTTCCTACTCATTCTATTCTGTTTAGGACTGCATGCTCAGTGGACTCCAATCTGTTTCATCCTTCTGAAACAGCTTCCCCACCTTTCCAGAGCAAACACAGCTCATTACAGTAATAGTTTATTTATGGGTAGAGGCCATTTAAGCAATTTCCCCAAAGATCAAAACAATAATAACGTGAAGGCTTTTAACTCCTCTCGGAGCATGTTGACAGGATGGGGTGGGCTTGTGTGTGCACGGGTGCTTTTCTCTACACTGTGTTCTACAAAGTGCTTTCACAAAAAGCTCTTATTTCTTGAATTCCCCAGTATTTACCTTAAGCAACGGTTAAGCGGGTATAGTGCTCTCTTAACTAGTTCCTTTCTATAATTCATTTGGCCTAAAAGCTGCTGTCAAGTTTTCAAACTTCATCTTGACAGTAAAGAGACAAATACATACACTTTTACATTTATAAAGATGGCAGAAATCCCTTCATTAAAGATACACTATTCAAGTCCAGCACCTTCTTAACAGTCGACACAGGAGTCTTAAGATATTCCTTCTTTCTTTAGCTAAACCTTTCATATTTTTATCTAACACCACTGCAAATGCAAAAAACAATGCTAAAGGAATGCCTGGATTGCAAAATGAAGCTCTCAAGTTTGGAAATGCAAAAATTAAAGTTGTTTGCTGAACCGTAACCATTTGCATGTATGTATTATGATACACAGTTTAATTATATGATAATATATTATTTTTGACAGGGCCATTGCCTCCTTTAGTATGCAGATGAGATATTACGCAGTGAATAAAGCAGCTGTTCAGTTTTTTATTTTATATATATATAGCCTCACTATATGAATAGGTGGTGCCTTGCCTTATTTACTGCACACAAATAACCCTTTCCCTGTTTTGCTACACTCAATCTAACATGTACTGTGAGTCCATATAATCCTGCATCCCTTCATAAGCATTTTCACTTATTATACAGCATGACGAATGCCTCTTTCCATATTCATCTTCATATATTAGTCCTGTCTTCACTGTAGTGTTAGCTCAACTTATCAACACTTGAGATAACTCCTCTTGAGTTAATCAAGCTCAACTGAGAGTGGTCACACTATAAAACAGCACTCAAATTGCACAGTGTGTTTAGATTAGCAGAACAGAGCAATTGTCAGCAGCTCTCAGCTTTAACCCATACTTTCTGAGAGGCCAGCTAGCTCAAGTTTAAAGCATCACTTAACTCAAACTAGAGATTTTTGTATGTGAAAAGGGGTCACCTTAGGGGGCAACATACTGAAGACTGTTCCACTGTATGGAAAAATGCTGGGCTTCTTCACATCCCTGCCTCATTCCACAAGTACCCTCACAAATCGTATTCCATATGTACATACACATTTAAAATAAAATATCTCCACCTGACTTTCTTACATATTCCTGTGCATAAGCAATTGTTCAGAGATCATGTACTGCCTGAAAATTTTCTAATCTGTTTACATACATGTGTATGTGCAGTGCCAATAATAAATAATAGAAAGGATGTGGACATACACAAAATAAACTTTGTTAACTCTTACAACTAAAGCAAAGCAAAACTGACTTTTCTCAGACCTCTAAAAGGCACATCATGACCTAATGTCCCATTCAAGTTCCTTTTTTTTTTTTTTTTTTTACCAGCGCAGGCTGAAGTACTATACCTAAAAAAAAGGGGGAGAAGGGTGAAATGTTTCATAATGGCAAAAGTGTACAGTACTTCTTCAGTACTGAAAACAGTTGAACCATTTTTGCTCAGGCCTTCAAAACAAAAATTCAACCCAACCTATTCCCAATTCCTCACACTAGAACTAAGAACAAATGTGCAAAATTTCAACCCAAAGAGTAAAAACTAAAGTTATGAGCAAATGAAAAAGATCCTTTAGAATTGGACCACTAGTGTAACTATTGTAACACCACAACCTTAACTCTGCCCCACTAGGAATGCCACCTGTTCAGTGCCACCTTTTCCAAATTACCCCCTCCCACCTCAGCCAGGTACTCCCCTCCTCAACTTTCCCTCCAGCATGCTCCTTTCCCTCAAGTATCAGTTCCAAATATTATTAATTGTGGGTGTTTTGTATAGGGGGTACTGGAAGGTTGGTGTCCCTAAGGAGACAGAGTTAAGATTGTGGCTTGTGATCGGTAGCATATTTTAGCTGTGGTGGTACTAAGATGTGAGCTTTGGGCGGAGGAGTAGAGGTTGGCTATCTTTTCATTTCCTTGCTTTTTTGGTTTTGTGAGGTATATTATGTGTGTAGCAACTGCTTAAAAATGAACAGGATCTGGCGAGGCCAAAGTGGCAAGTGTGGATTGTGGTTGGAGATATGAGGAAGGGCAACCCCAAGTATTGCCAAATGCAAGCATTTAACACCATGAAACAGATCCCCCAAAACTCATGAGACTGGATTAAACTGGTAGATGTATATTTATTTATTTTAAATCACATTTTTTGTTTGTTTCCTCTTTTTGAGTTGAGGACTATGTCTTCACTGGAGTGTTAACGCTGGTGGTCAGCACCTGGTCCTAAGTACCCACACTACAAAGCCACAACTGAGTTACTTGTCCTCACTGGTGCTGTGTACACACTTGTATATTGCTAGGATATTTGGGAGGCGTATCCCATGTTACTTTGCACTGCTGCAAGCTCAGCCGCCCTATGATACTTTCTCAGTGAATTGTGGGAGCCTTGTCTGTTTTTCTGGGCACATGAGGGGAATTAAGGGAAGGCAGTGGATGACTATCAGCTCTCAGCTGATTTAGCCTGCATCCTCTCTGCAAGGTGGGCATGTTGCCTCACTTGGGCTTTAACTGATAGCCTCAGATGAGCCAGCAAACCCAGATTGAAAACACCACCAAACTTGGCTGAGAAGGTGTGGTGTGTGGACAGGAGGGGAGGGATCAGTGCAAAACCGAAGTAAAAACTCTGCAGAGAAGACATAGCCTGTAGCGAGAAGTACCCACCCCCAGTGAGTGTGGGATCATTTCAGGCTCAAAAGCCAAGTTTAAATGCATTAACGCAATCCTCCCTGTTGGCTCCTGGAAGGGGGATTCAATTTACTGTCTTCTAATTCTGTCCTTCTACATCCCTTGTCCCTATAACTGGTTTCAGAGTAACAGCCTTGTTAGTCTGTATTCGCAAAAAGAAAAGGAGTACTTGTGGCACCTTAGAGACTAACAAATTTATTTGGGCATGAGCTTTCGTGAGCTACAGCTCACTTCATCGGATGCATTCAGTGGAAAATACAGTGGGAAGATTTATATACATAGAGAACATGAAACAATGGGTGTTACCATACACATTGTATTGAGAGTGATCACTTAAGGTGAGCTATTACCAGCAGGAGAGCGCGAGGGGGACGGACCTTTTGTAGTGATAATCAAGATGGGCCAAGTTGTCAACTGCTGGAAATGGCTCACCTTGATTATCACTACAAAAGGTTTCTCCGCCCCCCCGCCCTCCTGCTGGTAATAGCTCACCTTAAGTGATCACTCTCGTTACAGTGTGTATGGTGACGGTGACTTAAGCCCAGAGGTAAGTGGGGAAGTGGGACACCAGGAGGAAACACAAGGAGGAGGGTGCAACAGGGGAGGCTCCTGATTCATACTGAGAAAGTAGGGCAATCGACTAGTTATCTTAGATGCTTGACACAAGAAGCCTGGGAAACAAGCAGGAAGAATTGGAAGTCCTCGCACGATCAAGGAACTGTGATTGGAATAACAGAGACTTGGTGGGGTAACTCACATGACTGGAGCACTGTCATGGATGGGTGTAAACTGTTCAGGAAGAACAGGTGGGAGAGAAAAGGAGGAGGAGTTGCACTGTATGTAAGAGAGCAGTATGATTGCTCAGAGCTCCAGTATGAAAATGGAGAAAAGCCTGTTCAGAGTCTATGGGTTAAGTTTAGAGGCGAGACCAACAAGTGTGATGTTGTGGTGGGCATCTACGATAGACCACCAGACCAGGAGGATGATGTAAACAAGGCTTTCTTCGGACAACTTACAGAAGTTTCCAGATCGCAGGCCCTGGTTCTCATGGGGGACTTCAATCACCCTGACATCTGCTGGGAGAGCAATAAGCAGTGCAGAGACAATCCAGGAAGTTTTTGGAGAGTGTTGGGGACAACTTCCTGGTGCAAGTGCTGGAGGAACCAACTAGGGGCCATGCTCCTCTTGACCTGCTGCTCACAAACAGGTAAGAATTGATAGGGGAAGTAGAAGTGAGTGGCAACCTGGGCAGCAGTGACCATGAGATGGTCGAGTTCAGGATCCTGACAAAAAGAAGAAAGAAAAGCAGCAGAATACGGACCCAGGACTTCAGAAAAGCAGACTTTGACTTCCTCAGGGAACTGATGGGCAGGATCCCCTGGGAGGCTAATTTGAGGCGGAAAGTAGTCCAGGGTAGCTGCCTGTATTTTAAAGAAGCCCTATTGATGACGCAGGAACAAATCAACAGAATATGCAGAAAGAATAGCAAATATGGCAGGCGACCAGCTTGGCTTAACAGAAAAATCTTCAGTGAGCTTAAACACAAAAAGGAAGCTTACAAGAAGTGGAAACTTGGACAGATGATTAGGAAGGAGTATAAAAATATTGCTCAAGCATGCTGAGATGTAATCAGGAAGGCCAAACCAAAACTGAAGTTGCAACTAGCAAGGGATGTGAAGGATAACAAGAAGGGTTTCTACAGGTATGTTAGCAACAAGAAGGTCAGGGAAAGTGTGAGACCCTTACTGAATGGGGGAGGTAAACTAGTGACAGATGATGTGGAAAAAGCTGAAGTACTCAATGCTTTTTTTGCCTTGGTCTTCACAGACAAGGCCAGCTCCCAGACTGCTGGACTGGGCAGTGCAGTATGGGGAGGAGGTGAAAGAACAAGTTAGGGACTTTAGAAAAGCTGGACATGCACAAGTCCATGGGTCCAGATCTAATGCATCTGAGGGTGCTGAGGGAGTTGGCTGATGTGATTGCAGAGCCATTGGCCATTATCTTTGAAAACTTGTGGCAATCAGGGGAGGTCCCGGACGACTGGAAAAAAGCATATATAGTGCCCATCTTTAAAAAAGGGAAGAAGGAGAATCCAAGGAACTACAGACCAGGCAGCCTCACCTCAGTCCCTGGAAAAATCATGGAGCAGGTCCTCAAGGAATCCATTTTGAAACCCTTGGAGGCAAGGAAGGTGATCAGGAACAGTCAACATGGATTCACCAAGGGCAAGTCATGCCTGACCAACCTGACTGCCTTCTATGGTGAGATACTCGCTCTGTGGATATGGGGAAAGCGGTGGACATGATATATCTTAACTTTAGCAAAGCTTTTGATACGGTCTCCCACAGTATTCTTGCCAACAAGTTAAAAAAGTATGGATTGGATGAATGGACTATAAGGTGGATAGAAAGCTGGCTAGATTGTTGGGCTCAACGGGTAGTGATCAATGGCTCCATGTATAGTTGGCAGCCGGTATCAAGTGGAGTGCCCCAGGAGTTGGTCCTGGGGCTGGTTTTGTTCAACATCTTCATTAATGATCTGGATGATGGGATGAATTGCACCCTCAGCAAGTTCGCACATGATACTAAACTGGAGGGAGAGGAAGATACGCTGGAGGGTAGGGATAGGGTCCTGAGTGACCTAGAAAAATTGGAGGATTGGGCCAAAATAAATCTGATGAGGTTCAACAAGGACAAATGCAGAGTCCTGTACTTACGACCGAAGAATCCCATACATTGCTACAGGCTGGGGACCAACTGGCTAAGCGACAGTTCTTGAGAAAAGGACCTGGGGATTTCAGTGGACGAGAAGCTGGATATGAGTCAACAGTGTGCCCTTGTTGCCAAGAAGGCTAACAGCATATTGGGCTTCATTAGTAGGAGCACTGCGAGCAGATCGAGGTCGGTGATTATTCCCCTCTATTCGGCACTAGTGAGGCTACATCTGGAGTATTGTGTCCAGTTTTGGGCACCCCACTACAGAAAGGATGTGGACAAATTGGAGAGAGTCCAGCAGAGGGCAACGAAAATGATTAAGGGGCTGGGGCACATGATTTATGAGGAGAGGCTGAGGGAACTTGGCTTATTTAGTCTGCGGGGAAAAAGGAGTGGGGGTGGGGGGGATTTGATAGCAGCCTTCAACTAACTGAAGGGAGGTTCCAAAGAGGATGCAGCTAGGCTGTTCTCAGTGGTAGCAGATGACAGAACAAGGAGCAATGGTCTCAAGTTACAGTGGGAGAGGTCTAGGCTGGTTATTAGGAAACACTATTTCACTAGGAGGATGGTGAAGCACTGGAATGGGTTACCTAGGGAGGTGGTGGAATCTCCCCATCCTTAGAGGTTTTTAAGGCCTGGCTTGACAAAGCCCTGGCTGGGATGATTTAGTTGGGGTTGGTCCTGCTTTGAGCAGGGGCTTGGACTAGATGACCTCCTGAGGTCTCTTCCAACCCTAATCTTCTATGATTCTATGATTAATTTATCTGAAATAGAAAATTTTATGTGCCAGCCCCTGATGAAGGACAAACTTTCAGTGATGAAGAGTAATGGCAAAATATTGTCCTTTATGCTAAATATTTATTTTCTGAAACTACCCTCTGCACTAGATCTACTCAAAATTCATTACTTTACCAATTTTGTGTAGCTAATAGTGGGGGGGGGGCTTGTGTCCCCCCCTACCCCCCAAGAAATCCGTTGACTAAAAGGCTAAATGGTCAAAAATAAATTTCTCTTGGAGACCAATTTCAAACACTTCATATTAAAAATGTGTGAAAAGAAACCAAAGAAGAACTACACAGAAAATTCTGAGGGCATAATAAACTAACACTGAAATTTCACATGGAAAGACCACTAGAAGGAGGTAAAAACAGAAATTTATGCTATTTTAAGACCATGTCAGAACATACACAATTATAGAGTTGCAACTGCTGCTTCTATAATGTTCTTTTAAAGTACTGCATTGTTTGAAAATGGTTGAAACACAGTCATGTGAAACTTGAGAACTACTCATGAAACTCTTCAGCTCTAAAAAATCATTGAGATCAATTTTAAATGAAGAGCATCCCTAGAATACCATTTTTACTATACTGCTCATGGTTTTCATAAAAAGGAGTGGGAATATGGCTTTTCTTATTGCTGAGACAACCTACCATATGCTGCCGAGACAAAATCAATCCCTATGCCAGAAAAGCACTGCACTAACCCAATGGTCCATGACAGAAAGCTACCAAGTACCATCTCATCATGTGCCATATCAAAAGCTACCAAGTGACCATACATGATATCCAAAAAACCATCTGGTCCTTAATGCCTGAAAACAGTTATTCACCAAATTTCTGATTTATAAGTAAAATAAATAAAATTGTGGCAAACATTGGAAATGTTTCAATAGGAAGGACTCAAAATGTGTTACTGTGGATAGACATGACAAAGCCTTGGCTGAGATGATTTAGTTGGTGTTGGTCCTGCTTTGAGCAGGGGATTGGACTAGATGACCTCCTGAGGTCTCTTCCATAGAATCATAGAATATCAGGGTTGGAAGGGACCCCAGAAGGTCATCTAGTCCAACCCCCTGCTCAAAGCAGGAGAACCCCCTGCTCAAAGCAGGAAAACCCTCATCTTCTATGATTCTAAGACATGAAATTGTCCTTCCCCCGACAGTAAAAACTGCAAGTGCTGGCACCAAAAAAGAAAGTTCTTTGGCTCTTCTTTCCCCTCCTTGCCTTGCAGACAGAGGAAAGACTTCCTTGGAATTAAGAAAACATATAGACTGCTGCTTTCAGTTTAAGGGGGAAAACTACTGACCTTTAGGTTAGAAAAGGGGTAGTGGGGCAATGCCAGTGTAACGATAATGCTTTCAGTTTGTGGTTTGAGGCTTTATATCCCATTCCTAGACGTTTTGTGAACTGTGCAAGACATTAATTTAGCATTGCACACCTCAACTCTATTCAAAAATTTACTTGCACACACCAAGCCCTACCCTCCCTCTGTTACACTGAATGATTTTTGAACTACTCCACAACCTCCTCACTCCTAAAAAACTATTACCTTGCCAAGCTGAACTTCCCAATAATTGCCCAGAAACCTGTCTCACTACACACCGAATGCAATACTGTGGTCCTTTTTATAGTGGTAAATTAAACAGTGACTCTAACTGCAACACACAGAAGGTGCCATACTGTTTTTGCTCCCAAGGGGAGTCTGCCACTCCCCATTTTGAATGTTCATTATCATCTTTCATACCCGCCTGATAAATTTATTAAAAACACCATCTGGATGGGACTCTGCTCTGTGCAGTATTTTCAGTCTTCTGGCTCTCTTCCTTTTCCCCCCTGGAATTTCTGCCTCAATTTGTGTCATTTTGTTTACAAAAATGCACTGCCAAAAACAACAGTCTAGTTTCTATCTATTTCTGTGTTTCTTTTTCTATGCTTCAGCTATCCAACTATTACAGTAACCCAAGCTGCAAGAAAAAGCAAAAGAGGAATGACTACATGGATGGGAATTACTTTTTTCGCCTTCTGTGCACATAGCAATTTTGCTCAGACAAATTTAATTTGCTGTTATGGAATGCAAAGAATGCATGTTAACAAAGTGTGAGCATTCAGTAAGCAAACAAAGTAAAAAATGACTCTGGCAGTGGTAACAGCAAGAAAATACTTATCTAAAAATGATTTTACTGTTCCCCACTCTTATGTTGCAGCATGGAGTGGTCAACAGCTTGCCAGTACATTTAAGGGCAGTGTTATTTCCAGGACATGAGCTGGGGGCCACCTATACCAACTATGTTTAAAAATAAGACTGACATGTTATTTAACTACCTTCCACCTCCGAGAGAAAGTGGTAGAGAAAAATGTCAGTCAGATATGTATATTTTCCCTTCTTTTTTATTTGGAGGTATTCTTTTCTTAAAAAACTATTTTTAACACTCAGTGTTTTCTGTAGGAAAAACTGGTCCCTAAGGTTACAGTTCTACTCTGAAAAGTGACTTTGCAAAAGTAACACTGTGGATTTCCATATTTATACCTCAGTGACTTCCACAGATGAGACTAAAGCTGGGTTCTTTCCATCTCAGGCATCACCACCAGTAATAAAGTCTGTTAAGGCCAAATTCTACCCTCAGTGAAACCAGTACGTCTTTATTGCCTTCAACTGGCTAGCATGGGTGTAAGCAATTGGTAATTAGCAATGTTGATGAACGAGAAGAAACAGATAGAATTCACCTGATTTTTGTATTGGCTCTCAGGGCTAACAGGAGTAATAAAAACATAATGTAGTTAATAAAATAAGTAGATATGACTCATACCCAGAGAAAGCAGATACATGTAAGAAGGTACCATTTTTATATAATCTATTTTCCTAAGAGAACTCACTTTAAGATACTGCAGACTTTATCTGTTGGACATGTTTCTGATGAAATCTAGGCTTTCCTTTCAACTCAACAATCAGGGTTTGAGGCTAAAAAGTTCAGTTAATAGAATGGATCACTCAGATTCCACAGAATTGTGCTGCTGATTTGCAGTCAGGAAGGTACACAAATGCTAGCAGGGGTTTCTCAGAGACAGTACCTGAATACATTTCAACCCATTGCAGATCTATTATTTCAGTTAAAAGAACTGTATGACTTTATTTCTCCACAGATTGGAAGGACAACAATCAACATCCAATCACACTAGAGGAAAGTGTTGCTTTTTTTTAAATGTGAAGTGACCATTCTTTCTCCTTCCGTTGCCTGTCAGACTGCCCATTTACCTTCCCTCATATCAGTGGCAAAATTATATTTTCTCTCTATTCGGCAGTAGGTTAAAGTTTCCTCACTGGCAAACTACACATGTAAACACTTAATGCTGAGGGCAAAGAAAAAGAAAGGAAATTAGGGTTGCTAACTGCTGTAACCAGTTTTGCTCTTTCCTATTATGTTACTTTAATTTTTTTCCACTTGGCAAACATAGGGATTTTTACCACTATTTTGGGTGGAGATTAAATGAACATCTCTTGTTCATTTTATTAAAAAATAAATAACATTAGGTATCCAGACTGTACATTTAACTACTGTATGAAAACATGTGTTCCTGTTGCTGTCACCCCCATCTTTCCTGACTCCCACAAACAGGATTTTACACCCATCTGTTGTTACATCTGGTCCCTATTAAGATCATAAGCTCCTTCAGGCAGGCACTGGAGGATATGTTTGTACCTCACCCAGCACAACAGGCTCTGGTTGGGGGAGACGACACGCAGCAGTCCCTGGAGGAATTCTGCTTAAAAGCTGTTGTGGCAGATGGAATATATCCAGGACACTGGGAGAAGGTGCTCAGGAACAGCAATGATCACATTCTTTTAAAGGGTGGAGTCTCTATTTTCTCCACCACACACAAACTTACTTCTCAGTAATAGCTGATGCAAAAGAGGCCAGGGTGCTGTCCACATTGTACCCAGCCGTACCCCTACTGAAGTGTGATATGCCATTCTAGTCTGCTTCTTCTTTCAGTCCAGGAATGTAAACACCCAAATTATGGCTGCTTCTGAATTAATTGAAAAATCACTTTAGTGTCAATCAAATTGTTCCTAAGAGAAATTTGATGTGGTCCCTAAAGCACACTTGAAACATACCTTGCAACCACACATGAAAGTGTACTCAAGAGGGAACAAATGTTGCAACCAACATTTAGATTACACTTGCTTAGAGCAAAGTTCAGTACAGTGTGGTCCTCAACTATGCCAGTCTCCATTGTGCAGTGCCAGTGTGAGCAGAGATAGATGGTGTATTAGTCCCAAGAGAGAAGCAGCCAGGAACTTGGGTAACAGAAGGGAGGAACTAGAACTACTGATGCAGGAAGTGAAACCAGATGTTACAGGGATAACAGAAACATGGTGGAATAGTAGTCATAACTGGAGTACAAGTATTGACGGCTAGGTACTGTTCAGGAAAGACAGAAATACAGGTAAAGGTGGTGGAGTAGCATTGTATATTAATGACGAAGCAGACTGTAAAGAAATGAGAAGTGATGGAATAGATAAAACAGATTCAAAATCACTTTGAGGAAGAAAGCTACCAGAGGCTCCCCCAGGAAAGTGCTTGAGGTATGCCACAGACTCCCCCCCAGGATCCAATCTGGATATGGATGGAGACCTCAGATGCTTTTAATGAAATAAATACTACTGGGAATTGTGTGATTACGGGAGACTTTCATTTCCCAGATATAGATTGGAGGACATGTGCTACTAATAATGGTAGGGCCCAGATTTTCCTGGATGTGACAGCTGACAGATTTCTTCACCAAACAGTTACCAAATCAACAAGTGATGATGCCATTTTAGATTTGTTACCAGTTAGTAGTGGGGACCTCATAGAAGAGCTGGCTGTAGGGGACAATGTTTGCTAAAGTGATCATGAGCTAATTCACTTACAAATAAATGAAAGAATAAACAAAAATAGGTCTGCCAAAAGAGCAGACTTAAAAAAATTAAGGGAATTATTGAACTGGACTAGACTGAAGAACTCATGGATCTGAATATAGAGGAAGCTTGGAATTACTTCAAGTCAAAGTTGCAGAAACTATCTGAGGCCTGCATCCCAAGCAAGGGGGAAAAAATTCAGAGGAAAGAGTTACAGACCAAACTGGATGAGCAAGCAGCTCAAACAGGTTATGAAAAGAAGGCCTACAAAGAATGGAAAATAGGATGGATCAGTAAGGAAAGCTACCCCCTTGGAAGTCAGAAAGTGTACAGAAAAAGTGAGAACTGCCAAAATCAGGCAGAGTTGGACCTTGTAAAGGAAATTAAAACAAATAGTAAAAGGCTCTATAGCTATATAAATAAAAAGAAAACAAGGAAGGAGAAATGGGCCCACTAAGCACGGAGAATGGGTGATTAAAGATAATTTAGGCGTGACCCAAAAACTAAACAAATACTTTGCCTCAGTTTTTAATAACTGTAATGAGGAGTTTAGAGATAGTGGCAGGGTGGCTAATGGAAATGTGGATACGGAAGTAAAAATTACCATAGCTAAAGTGGAAATCAAACTCAAACAGCATAATGGGACCAGATTGGGGGCCCAGATAATCTCTGTCCATTAATATTATAGGAACTGGTATATGAAATTGCAAGCCCAAGAGCAAGAATTTTTAATGAATTAATAAACTCAGGGGTCATACTGGAGAATTGCTAATAGAGTGCCTATTTTTAAGAACGGTAAAATAGTGCTCTGGGAAACTATAGGCCTGTTAGTTTGACCTCAGTTGTATGCAAGGTCTTGGAACAAATTTTGCAAGAGAAAGTAGTTTAGGACATAGAGGTCAATCGTAATTGGGATTGTCATAAATATACAGCTAAGGGTAGCATAAAATCCCTCCTTACCTGTAAAGGGTTAAGAAACTCAGACAACCTGGTTGGCACCTGACCAGAAGGACCAATGGGGAAAGAAGATACTTTCAAATCGGGGAGGGGGAGCTTTGTTTGGTGCTCTGTGTGTGTTCTCCCCAGAGACAAAGGGAGAAACCAAGCAAGTAATCCAGCTCCGACTGAAATGATACATCTAATATTACAGAAATAGTAAGTAATAGCAAGGAAATGCGTTAGAGTATCTTTTGTTTTAACTTGTGAATTGTCCCTGTGCTAAGAGGGAGGTTTATCTCTGTTTTTATAACTTTAAAGTTTTGCCTGGAGGAGAAATCCTCTGTGTTTTGAATCTTTTTGTTACCCTGTAAAGTTGTCTTCCATCCTGATTTTACAGAGGTGATTCTTTTATTTTTTTAAATAAATTCTTCTTTTAAGAACCTGCTTGATTTTTCATTGTTCTTAAGATCCAAGGGTGGGTCTGTGTTCACCTGTACCAATTGGTGAGGATATTATTCTCAAGACTTCCCCAGGAAAGGGGGTGTAGGGCTTGGGGGAATATTTTGGGGGAATAGGACTCCAAGTGGTCCTTTCCCTGATTCTTTGTCTTAATCACTTGGTGGTGGCAGCATAGTGTTCAAGGACAAGGTGGAATTTATGCCTTGGGAAAGTTTTTAACCTAAGCTGGTAAAAATAAGCTTAGGGGGTCTTGCATGTGGGTCCCCACATCTGTACCCCAGAGGTCAGAGTGGGGAAGGAACCCTGACAGGGATAAAATAAAACATGGTTTTATAAGAGGTAGATCATGCCAGACCAACCTGATCTCTTTCTCTGAGAAGATAACTGATTGTTTAGACAAAGGAAATGCAGTAGACCTAATCTACCTGGATCTAAGTAAGGCATTTGATACAGTTTCATATGGGAAATTATTAGTTAACTTGGAGAAGATGGGGATTGATATGAGAATTGAAAGGCGGATAAGGAACTTTGTAAAGGGGAGACTACAAAGTGTCATACTGAATGATAAACTGTCAGGCTGGAGGCAGGTTACTAGTGGAGTTCCTCAGGGATCAGTCTTGGGACCAATCTTATTCAACATGTTCATTAATGAATTTGGCACAAAAAGTGGCAGTGTGCTAATAAAATGTGTAGATGACACAAAGTTGGGAGGTACTGCTGATATGGAGGAGGATCGGAATTTCTTGATCTTGATGACCTTGAAAACTGGAGTAACAGAAACTGGATGAAATTTAATAGTGCAAAGCGGCAGGTGCACTTAGGGACTAACAACAATTTTTTTCTATAAGCTGGGGACTTATCAGTTGGAAGCGACCGATGACAAGACAGACTTGGGTGTATTGGTTGATCACAGGGTGACTGTTTCGCCAATATGATGCAGCCAAGAAAAAAGGCTAATTCAGTCCTAAAATGCATCAGGTGAGGTACTTCCTGTAGATACAGGGAAGTGTTAGTACTATTATATAAGGCACTGGTGAGACCTCATCTGGAATATTGTGGGCAATTCTGCTCTCCCATGTTTAAGAAAGATGAATTCAAACTGGAGCAGGTGCAGAGAAGGGCTACTAGGATGAGCAGAGGAATGGAGAACCAACCTTATGAGAAGAGACTCAAAGAGCTTGGTTGTTTAGCCTAAACAAAGGCTGAGGGGAGATATGATTGTTCTCTAAAAATACATCAGAGGGATAAATACCAGGGAGGAAGAGGAGTTATTTACATTAAGGGACTATGTTGACACAAGAACAAATGGATTTAAACTGGCCATGAACAAGTTTAGGCTTGAAATTAGATAAAGGTTTCTACCCATCAGAGGAGTGAGGTTCTGGAACAGCCTTCCAAGGGAAGCAGTGGAAACAAAAAACCTAACTTTACTTCAAGACTGAGTTTGATAACTTCGTGGAGGAGATGGGATTATGAGACTGCCTAGAACGGCATGTAGCTGAGCTGTGACTGCTAGTAGCAAATATTCCCAATGGCTGGTGCTGGGACACTACATGTGGAGGGTTCTGAGTTACTACAAAGAAGTCTTTCTCTGGTGAATGGCTGTTGGGCCTTGCCGAAATTCTCAGGGTCCAACTGACGGCCATATTTGGGGTCTGGAAGGAATTTTCCCCCAGGTCAGATTGGCAAAGACTCTGGGCGGTTTTCACCTTCCTCTGTGGCCTGGGTCACTTGGCAGGTTTAAACTAGAGTCAATGGTGGATTCTCCGAAACTGGAAGTCTTTAAATCATGATCTGAGGGCTTCAATAACTCAGACAGAGGTTAGGGGTCTATTATAGGAGTGGGTGGGTAAAGTTCTGTGACATATAATGTCCAGGAGGTTGGACTAGATGATCATGATGGTCCCGTCTGGCCTTTAAGTCTGAATTTATATCTGTGTAAACTAGATCACACCAATTAAGAGCTCAATGAGACTATTATAAGACACAACCTTTCTTCAGAAGTATCCATTATTACTGAAACTTAGTTTCCTCTAGAGTATCGATAAAGAGGGAGATGTCCAAAAGGCACAAATGGAAGTTTAGGGCCAAGTATCTGATTCCCATTGAATTTCAGTGGGAGTTAGATGCTTAATTCCCATTTATTCCTTAACAAATATCACCCCAAAACCTTACATTGCACTTAATAAAAGGCAGTTTCATTTTGTGGACAGAAGACCATACTCTGTGTCAGGAGACCTGGATTTTAAACCCTCAATGTGCCAGTGATTCACTGTGTGACCATGGGCAAGACACTTACTTCTTTGAGCCTGTTTCCTCATCTGTAAAATGATATTTAACCACCTACATAGAGCTCTTTGAGATCCGTATTAAGTGCTAATTATTATATTAGCAGTGTTTATTAATACTTAGCATGTATGTAACATAAATCCTCAACACCGTTTGAGATAGGTATGTGTTATTTGCCCCATTTCACATGAGAAAAGACACGGAAAGATTAAGATATTTCTCTAATGTTACTCAGTGAGTAAATGGCAGAATTGGGATTAGAATTCAGGAGATCCTGGCTCTCAGTCTTGTGCTTAAGCCAGTAAATAATGTTGACTTTTTAGATTGCCAACAGTCCTTCCTACCTTTAAATATTGAAAACCCAAGGTCTGACAAATTATCTGCTGTAGATGGCAATTTTTATGTTTACCATGACTAGTAGTTAGACAAGCCAGTCAGCACCCTGGGTATTACATGGGAATGTAAATTTTCCCATACACTCCTACGTAGTAGAATTTGCTACCTGGAAGAAAAGAGGGAGGAAGTTAGAATCAATAAGGTTTCTACTGACCTGAGAAAAACTAGTAACACTTGCTAGTGTTGCATGCAGTTGGCTGGTTTAGAATAACAAAAGAGAAGTCTGCTTTTTCTGGTCAATATCTGCTGGGGCTTGCTGTTTCTGACCCAACAAATCAGATCAAGATCATTCAAGTAATTAGAATGAAACAGACTTTTCACTAACACCATAGTGGCTATAGAGCTTTCATTAAACATGAGGCCTTCCTGCAGCCTGCTTTCAGAAACAGCAATTGCTTCAGAAAAACTTAGGAAATGAGCATTGTTTGCCGCAGCATTGGAAACAGGGAAGAAAGAAAACCTAAACCAGTGGAACAGATCTTTAGATCTACAGAGAAATGGGCAGCAGTAAATAAAACTAGGCATGTGGCTGTTTTTTTACTGTAGAGGGAAAAAAATTCCCAGCAGTATTTAGATAATCTTAAAATTTTCATAATTTCCTAAGGGTATGCTTAGTGCAAAGCTGACAGATGTTGCTGGGAAAACCTGTTCAACTTTGAAAAAAAGCTAACCTTTAAAAAGGGGAGCAAGAACAAGATACGACAGCTTTGTGTAGATTTGACATTAAACTGGACAAGAAAACAGCACCTCTCACTGCTTCATCATGGGGGAGAGAGAGTAATATTTCACAAAGCCGAACTGCATTACTAGGAAATTGATTTGGCTATTTTCCCTTTGCTATATGCTTAAATGATTTTTTAAATAACTGCCATTGAGCAAAAGACAAGTGAATGATTATTTATTCCATTTCTTTCTTTCCTTCCTTTTTTCTTTAAAACAATTTCTCATAAGGTACAGGATGGTCTGCAAATGAGGGTTCACAATGATTCATAAGTTTTGAAAAGCATTCCCCAGAGGGTAACCAAGGGCATTCTATCTTTTATATCCATCTCCTACTCTTTACCCATTATTCACTGTTTTCCCCTGTTATGTTATGTAGAAGTAGAAAGATAGGCTGATAAATTGAGACAGGCCTGAAAAGCCAGAGATAAGTACAACATATAATATAGGCTTTTCAGATTGTACTCCCAATGATCTGGACCAGACCTCAAGGTGAGGTGAGAGGTTGCTCCTACCCCCATGCTTGCATAGTCCTTGACATTCCCTAAGCAGAAGATGCCAATAGTGCCAGATTTGAGGATTTCAGTAACTCAGCCAGAGGTTAGGGGTCTGTTACAGGAGTGGGTGGGTGAGGTTCTGTGACCTGCAGTGTGCAGGAAGTCAGACTAGATGATCATGATGGTCCCTTCTGGCCTTAAAGTCTATGTGTCTAGTACAGCAGGGATATTATAACACTGACTACTGTCTCCTTGGACTGAGTTTAGGTGATCAAATTCTCTTCACTTCAAAGCAGAGAAGGGCAAAAGGAAGCTCCAAGACAAGAAAAGACAACAAATGTATAAGGAAGCTCCTGACCTTTTGTAGTAGGCCCTTGTCACGGGGTAGTTAGAGAACTCTAGCAAGGTCATCACATCGCAGGGTCCTGACTCTGCATCCAAACTAGTAGTTCTGTCATTTGCTAAGACACTGGTATATTTTGCTTTACATTTATAAATAAAGTCTCAGACATTACGCTGTTCAAAATTTTTGATGGTGAAATTCATGACAGCAATCACCGTGTCTCTTTTTTAAATTTTATGTTCTTGTTAAGCAAAATATTTATGTCAATACTATAAGGATGTATGTAGGGCTGTTTAACAATCGTATGCATTTACAGACTAACAACATGCCATAAGGAAAATTAAACCTCAGCCCAAACATCTGCATTGGGGAACAATTTCACAAGATCTCATTCATTTATATCACTTATCTTGTTTATCAGGACAATGAATTATAAATTGGCACTAAAACAAGCGGTGCTAGAAAGAGCAATTCCATCTAGCTTTCCCTTAAAACTGCTAGACAACTGCCATTAGAGCTTTTTGGATATTGATTACAGTACCTGTTTTACATCTCTCTTCTCACATTAACTTTTAAATGTCATACGTTGGGAGCTAATGGTTTTGACATGAAAATGTTGTATGTAAAATACAGTGACATAAAATTGCTATTATCAATCTACTATATGAAATTACACTTCACTTTTATTACTTGTTTGCCAGGCTCCTAATCTCCACTTTACAGCGATGGCCATTATGTAGACACTACACACTTGAAAATAATATGTCTGACAAATGTCCCTCCCTGTATGGAAAGCTACCTGATCCAATTGAATAAGTCTAATAAAGAGATTAAATAACATAGACTATATGCAGTTGCATGAGAACCCCCAAAAAGCATCTCTCAGTGACCCAATTTTTTTGTTATTCCTTTGATTGATGCTTTAAATAAGAGGTCCCTTTTGTACCATTCCTGGCAATTCTCCAGGAAGTTGTTAAAGATCACACAGCTCTTCCTAAAATGGCTGTGTCCCCCTGATGGACTAGCCAACATGCATTTTCTCAGTAAAACAGGCTCTTATAATGACTGCATTGTAATCTCTTGTAGTATTTAATGGCTGCCACACTGTCTACACAGTCAATGAAGTAACTGTATCTAAGAGCTAGTCTAAATAAACAGTGCACAGCAAGATGGGGTGTAAATCCACAGTGCACTAGCCTGCCGCACACTAATTGTCCATGTGGACACTGCTATCATGCCCTAAAAGTTCCCTAGTGCACTTTGAGCTACTCCCATATTGAAACAGGAGGTCATAGAATCATAGAATATCAGGGTTGGAAGGGATCTCAGGAGGTCATCTAGTCCAACCCCCTGCTCAAAAGTAGGACCAATCCCCAATTAAATCATACCAGCCAGGGCTTTGTCAAGCCTGACCTGAAAAACTTCTAAAGAAGGAGATTCCACCACCTCCCTAGGCAACGCATTCCAGTGTTTCACCACCTTCCTAGTGAAAAAGTTTTTCCTAATAGCCAACCTAAACCTCCCCCACTGCAACTTGAGACCATTACTCCTTGTTCTGTCCTCTTCTACCACTGAGAATAGTCTAGAACCATCCTCTCTGGAACCACCTCTCAGGTAGTTGAAAGCAGCTATCAAATCCCCCCTCATTCTTCTCTTCTGCAGACTAAACAATCCCAGTTCCCTCAGCCTTTCCTCATAAGTCATGTGTTCCAGACCCCTAATCATTTTTGTTGCCCTTCGCTGGACTCTTTCCAATTTATCCACATCCTTCTTGTAGTGTGGGGCCCAAAACTGGACACAGTACTCCAGATGAGGCCTCACCAATGTCGAATAGAGGGGGACGATCACGTCCCTCGATCTGCTCGCTATACCTCTACTTATACATCCCAAAATGCCATTGGCCTTCTTGGCAACAAGGGCACACTGTTGACTCATATCCAGCTTCTCGTCCACTGTCACCCCTAGGTCCTTTTCCGCAGAACTGCTGCCTAGCCATTCGGTCCCTAGTTTGTAGCTGTACATTGGGTTCTTCCGTCCTAAGTGCAGGACCCTGCACTTATCCTTATTGAACCTCATCAGATTTCTTTTGGCCCAATCCTCCAATTTGTCTAGGTCCCTCTGTATCCTATCCCTCCCCTCCAGCGTATCTACCACTCCTCCCAGTTTAGTATCATCCGCAAATTTGCTGAGAGTGCAATCCACACCATCCTCCAGATCATTTATGAAGATATTGAACAAAACCGGCCCCAGGACCGACCCCTGGGGCACTCCACTTGACACCGGCTGCCAACTAGACATGGAGCCATTGATCACTACCCGTTGAGCCCGACAATCTAGCCAACTTTCTACCCATCTTATAGTGCATTCATCCAGCCCGTACTTCTTTAACTTGTTGACAAGAATACTGTGGGAGACCATGTCAAAAGCTTTGCTAAAGTCAAGAAACAATACATCCACTGCTTTCCCTTCATCCACAGATCCAGTAATCTCATCATAGAAGGCGATTAGATTAGTCAGGCATGACCTTCCCTTGGTGAATCCATGCTGACTGTTCCTGATCACTTTCCTCTCATGTAAGTGCTTCAGGATTGATTCTTTGAGGACCTGCTCCATGATTTTTCCGGGGACTGAAGTGAGGCTGACTGGCCTGTAGTTCCCAGGATCCTCCTCCTTCCCTTTTTTAAAGATTGGCACTATATTAGCCTTTTTCCAGTCATCCGGGACTTCCCCCGTTTGCCATGAGTTTTCAAAGATAATGGCCAATGGCTCTGCAATCACAGCCGCCAGTTCCTTTAGCACTCTTGGATGCAACTCATCCGGCCCCATGGACTTGTGCACGTCAGTGCGCACTAGGTCAGTGTGCACTAGGAAACCTAACATGGTGGCAGGGTCCACACAGACAATTAGTGAACGGCAGGCTAATGCACTGTATATTTACACCCCAGATTGCCATGCATGAACTGTTTGTCTAGACCAGTGGTTCCCAAACTTTTTACCTCACGCTCCCATTACCCCTATCTGCTCTTCTCCCCTGCCCCCAGAGCCGGGGCCGGAGCCAGAAGTGGGGCTGGCAGGGGGGAAGGGGACGCAGACAGAGTTATGGGGTCTGAGGCTGGGGCCATAGTTGGGGGTAACGGGGGAGTGGAGCCAAGGTCGGCAGCTGGGGCCCCAGGCGTCGAGCTGGCAGCTGGGGCTGAGCCAGGAGTGGAGCTGGGTGGCACTCTGTCCCTGACCAGGCCCCAGCTGTAAACCCCCCTCCCCGAAATGTTCCTCTGTGCCCCCCTAGACAAGCCATAACACATTGCTTCTGTAAGATATTTGAGAATGCAAGGTGCTATATGTAACCAAATTCTTTTCTAAACTATCCACTTTTAGCCTTAGTGCCCTCACACAGTTCTCAGAGAATAGTTCTTGTGGGGTCCTTCACACTCTGAGTTACTTGAACACTGCAATATCACTTAGACAAGTGGGAGGCACTGAGAGATCTTCATTAAGCAGCACAGAAAGAGCTAAATCCTGTGCCAGCTCTCCCACCGGCATCACAAAGGCCTGGATCCACACAGGGACTTAGGCGTTACAATGCTGAGCATCAGGGCACGTAACTTTTAGGTGACTAGAAAATCATTGGAACACACAAATTTAAAAAGCCTGAGTCAGATGCCCAGGCTTTTATACAATGAACAGGGAGAGATGAGTGCCGAAGAATGTAATGCACGTAAGCCAGCACGCTAGGTGGAGAGATGCCTAAAATAGCCAATGGGAGATGCTGACAAGAGAGATGTGTCCTCAGCCCCTCCCCCTCTCACAGAGTTAGGCACCTAGCTCCAGGATGATGCCTATCTCGCTAGTGATCCACAACTAGGAACCCCTCCTCTGAAGTCTGGCAGCTTAGGCGCCTAAGCTGTTTCTTGTGAGAATGAGTTAGGCACATGCCTAACTTCACACAAAACACTGGAGGCAGCAGCAGCGACCTCCTTGTAACTTCTAGGCTAGTGGTTAGAGCACTCCGCTGAAAAGTGGGAGAATCAGATTGAATTTCCACCCCTTGGGCTTGATAGGACGAGAGGAGGCCAAAGGATTTGAACAGGCATCTCATATCTCTCAAGAGAGTGCTCTAACTAGAGCCCTGCAAATCCGCGGATATCTGCGGACCATTTTTGCAGATAGTGGATCGGATGCAGATAAAACCATGCAAGGCTCTACTCACCAATGGCACCTGGCCCACGGCATCCGGCTTGAGCAGCCTGGGGAGCACTCGGGGCCAGTGGCCGGGAGGCAGGTTGGAGTCGGGGCTGCCCAACATCCACTCACCATGCCACTTCCTGGCCAGCAGTTCGGGCTCCTCAGACAACACCAGTGTCCCCACCCTGGCCGTGCTCCCAGTCCTGGGCCCAGTCTTCCAGCTCCTGGGCAACAAGGCCCACACCCGGCCATGGGGATTGGAACACGTGGGGCCCCAGCACCCTACCCCTCCGCTCCACTGTGATGCAACACGTACTGCTGCTGCTGTGTGCTGTCGCTCGCAAGCCCCTGGGAGCAGCACAGGATGAGACGCCCCTTCCCCCCAGTTGCCTCCCCCCATGCTGCCCCTTCCCCTCAAGACCCTGCCCCCGCGCTTCCCCTTACCTCCAGTCCTCACCCTCGTGCTGCCTCTTCCTGCAAGACCCTACCCCCACACTCGCTCCCCTCTCCCCCCGCGGTCACTAGCCCTTGTGAGATGGCTTGCTTCTGCAGGTGCGGATACAGGTAAAAGACGGCTAGCGGATCGCAGGTTGGATCACGAGTTGCTACTGGCGGATGTGGATCCACATTTTTGTATCCGTGCAGGGCTCTAGCTCTAACCACTGACCTATGGGATAATTTGATGAGGGTGTTTCTCAGTCTGTGAAAGCTGTTGCACTGTGGATAAATGCCTAAACAGTTATTGAGAGAAAGAGAGAGAGAGAGAGAGAGAGAGAGACTGGCTCTCTAGCCTTGTGATTAGAACAGCTACCTGCAAGGTGCAAGACCCAAAGTCCAGTCCCTCTGCTCCAATCATTCTTTATTTATCAAAAGTGGAACAGCTTCAACAGGAAAGACTGAGAAAGACCCATATCAGAATATCTCATAGCTCAATGTTCAGAGCATTCTCCTGAGCCATGTGGGAGACCCTGTTCAAAAACTGTTTCCCCTTACCTCAAGCAGAGGGGGAATTGAATCTGGGTTTCCCACATCCCAGGTGAGTGCTCTGACCACTGGGCTAACAGTTATACAGTGGGAAACACCACTTCCTCCTCTGGCCAGATATTGAATGGGGCCTGATCCAGTAGGCAATCTCTGAGCCTGGGGCCCCAGACCCTTCTGAGCCTGGGAGATCATAGACAGGACCAGAGGTGGGCTTTTAAATCTGCGATGACATAATCCATGGGCTGTTACCCAGACAGAAGGGGAGTGGGGCAGCTGCAGGGGCAAAGGAAACGGTGTAGTTTCCTCTTCCTCTGCTTCATTTCAAAGGACTGGAAGGCACAATCCAAAAACTTCATAAAATCTGGCCCATGATTTCTGTAATGAGAAGCAGAGGACACATGATTGGGAAAGCATAAAGGAGCAGGAGTCTAAGCCTGTCCCAATGGATGCAGGAGAGATGTATCATCTGCAGAGCCTTCTGACTGAGATCTTACTGAAAATCTAGCCATCTTGAGCTCTGTGTTAAACTTAATTATTAATAAGATGCACAAATAAAAACCATCAAATTGCATTAAGTCACCCAGCTCTACCAAAACACACAACTTAAGTTAGACAGTGAGAGCATGTCCCCACTGTTCCAATAAAGCTTAGAAGAAAGAGTATGCAAATATGATTTAAATATTTCTGATTGAAACTTTAACATTTTTCAATGTTTTGTAATATAATGCATTTCAACAACCCTAAGAGATTCCATGGAAATTTGCAAAACATTAGAACAAATCTCAGGCTTCCTATGGTCAATATAAACATTTACACTTCAATTTATTGCACTTTCAGTTTTGTCTTATAACAGTAACATGGAAAACAAAGTCAATAAAGATCAGGCTAGTTATTCCTGTTATCATCAGGCTAGAATTCAAATAATTTCCTGGCAGAATTCTGTCATTTATATGCTAATTGTATCACAGATAACGGCATGCTTTCGACATACTGTTATTCTTTGCTAAAATCTAACTGTAACTTTAACAGGGTAACTTACCATTTAATGTTGCTATAAAAAAGATATTTAAGTCTTTACAACCTTTAGCAATGGAGATTGAGCAAAACCAAGAGTCTCCACCACTATATTTAAACTGAAATGCAACGGCTTTTATCAGGCACCCATTGACATGCAACTGCTAAAACAGACAAAGAAAGCAGCAACATGTCACACCAGAACTCTGCTAAAACCAAACCAAGCGTCAGAGAGATATTATCTGAAAGACAAGTGAATTAGGATTTAAGCTCACATGTATACCCACACACCTTGACCCCCTTATTTGTTGGTCTGACAAAGTAGCCTTTAAATATTACAGCTCTCACCTCACAAGTTGAAAACAGTGTTACATGTGCCCTAAACTATAGATTAAAAAACCCAAAACAGCACCCTAAGTAATTCTTAAAATCCCAGCTCTACTAATACTATAATACACATGTATCTATTACTGATTTGCACACAGTAATAATATGGCTTTATATGAGTGAGCACAAGATTTCTGCACCTTAAATTAGCTAAGACCGTATATATTTTAAAAGTATTTACTCCAACATGCTGGGTACTATTCTCTGTTGAGTAACTGCATACTCTTATTGATATTGCACTTTTTCTTTAAATGCAATTCCTTCCTACACTGCCTGGATACAGTACCTTGCTGACATCAGATATGAGATTATTTTGTGAACTCCTTAGGGCACAGATAAGGTCTTTTTATCTGTATTATGAGGAGCCCTGCACACTCTTGAACCATGTCAAATAAAATTTAGAAAGACTTAACTTGACCTTTCATATATTTTTGTGACTGGCCCCTTTAAGAAAGAGTGGGTGTCCAGTGCACCTGTGACTGATTAGCTGTTACTCAATTGGGTTTAATTAAGTCAAGGCACATGGGCCTGAGGAGACGGAAGACAGGAAGAGGAAGGGGAGAACTGCCTGGCAGAAGCAAGGAAAGGTGTAGGAAAGAACTGCCTGAGAAATACATAGAGAATAGCAGGTAAGAGCTACCTGGGAGGAGCAAGGGATAGCTGCCTGGGAGAGACAGGAAATTTCTGCAGGTATTACTTGGAAATAGGGAGGAACTGGCTAGGAGGCAAGTGGAAAGGTTAGCCTGCTGACCTTCCTGAGCTGGAGAGCCAGTGATAGGAGGCTGAAAAGGGTTCAGTCGTTGGATTGCGTTTGGGCAGAAGTGTCATGAAACTGGTCACTCTCAGGTGGATGGCCAGGAGACTGGAGCTCTGGAACAAGAGCAGAAAAGAACTGGGAACTGAGTGCTGGTGGACTCAGAGGTGGATGATCTAGAAGTAATCTCCCTGAAAATGGGAATGGAAAATTGTAATACATTTCTATGTTTTACTGTGGGTATTGACAGAACGGTTTTAGCACGAGGATTCTATAGATTATTGCATGTATATGTGAATAAAACGTGCCCACAGGTGGGACTCTGAATTGGACAGTGAGAGGAACTGTGCTCTTATTATGGCTAGACCAAGGGGAAACTGAGACAGCCATACTTGTTCTGCTGCAGCCTGCTGCAAGAGGTCTCCACAGGCAGGGGCTGCCTTCTCACATACTTACAAGCCTAAAAGGAGATTTTAAAAGAGATTTTGTGGTAAATCTTATGAGATGCTGAAGAGTGACTGTGAAATTACCTTGTTTCTCCACAGTACATGGCCAAATAGAGGACTGGAAGACTCAGAGACTAGCTCTTCACAGTCAAATCTCACAAAAGAAATTTAGGAGAGAATTTTTTCCCCCTTTTTTAAAACTATTTTTCCTTCACCTTCACTGCTGCATGCATAAAATTTAAAAATTCTGTGAATCCTGAAAGGCCTCCTCTGAATTCTGAATCTTACTATCCTAAGAGGCACTGAAATATACTACAAGAAGCAGTGCTTCTTGTCTGGTATGGAGCATACAAGACGATTCTTCAAATGTTGTCACACAGCAGCTACAGGAAGTCTCAAATAATCTTTATAAAAGACTATTTTCTAACAGTTACTCTAGTAATTAAGCATAGTAAGTGTGACACAGAGGCCTACTGGTGATTCATTACTGTGTGTCAGGTCTGACTTACTCACTACACTTAACATAGTGTTATCATGATATATACCCAGAAGATGGCATGTGATATATCACTGGAAAACTAATAACTCACTAAGCATTAATATTCCTGCATGATGTATGTATGGGGTGTGTACAAAGAGTTATAAATATGTGCTAGAATTACGTTCCTAAAATGTGTTTGGCAAGCGATGCATAAGCACAATTTGTCCTTTAACCAAAGGAACGAGTATCTGCTTGTCTGTCTAGCCTTGTCATCAGCCAGACACAGTGAAAGTATATTTACATATAAAGTAAACAAAGCTATCAAGCTAACAAGCATGGGAGAAGGCAGCAAGGCATCTATATCACATCAGGAGAGAGAAACTTCATCTAGAGATACACCTCAGAAGAATAAATTTCAAAGGTTTATTGAGTTATAAAGACAGGGCTTTTGAAACGCAACTGATAAGTAATTGAATCAACTGATTGTATACAATATTACTGTATTATACAAGTGTATTGAGTAAGATCTTTTATGAAAGCCTGTGACACACAGTGAATAATATTGTGAAATGTATGCGTTAACACTGTATGAGGAATTATGGATACTAGCTGATATTATGCTTTAAAGTCTGTGACCAAACACAGGGAGAAACAGGTTTTCTCCCAGACAGGAGGGAAGGTAGATATTTACCTGTCTCCAGTGTAAATTAAGCATTATGGAATCAAAACAATGGAACCCCTATTTACATATGAACCTGCAGGGGGATAGGAAGTCAACAGGAAGGGAAGAATAGCAGGTAGCTGTCTCTTGTAACAGGGTCAATGAACTTTGGAAGGTATAAGCAGAAACAGAAAGCCATTGTGGTACCCATCACTTGGGGTATTAAAGGGGCCAGGGTTCCTGAAATCACAGAATGTTGAATCCTTCAGCCAAGGGGCTTGACGTCTCTGGGAACTGAGTTTAGGTGAGAAACCTGCTTAGGCAAAGATTGTAACTTGCTGAAATTAAGTTTAGTGGTAGAAGAGTATTTTTCTTTTGTTTCCTTATAACTTTCTCTCTTTTCCCTTACATTAAGTATCCCTTAATCTTATGTCCCTTTGTTAAAATAAACTTGTTTTATTTTACTATAAAGCAAATCAGTGCTGTGATTGAAATAGGAGCATTTGTCAAACCCCAGTAAAATGAATGAGCTACAGAATATTACCTCTTTAAAGGATCAACAAAATTAACTTCAGTAAGTGTTCAGTGAGAGGAATGGACACTGCAGAGAGACATCTCTGAAGAACTCAGAATTTGGGGCTCACTGTTTGTTACCTGCAAGGTAAGGTTTCAACTGGCAGAGTCCTGAAGAATTTGCTGACAAGACAGACAAGCTGGTGTGTCAAGGAGTTGTCACACAGCTTAGCTGTAGCATAACTCTCATTTTCTGAGGCTTGAGAGGGATAACATATGAGATATTGAACCCCATAATGCTTTATGGGAATATGCTTATGAATGTATATATGACATAACTGGAATATGTTTTATGCTACATATGCCATGTAACATATCTCTATAAAGGTTATGATCTACTGAATATATTCATTCTATTTGTATGCATGTATCATTTTTGTATTCAAAGTTATCAATATTGGCTATGTACTTGTTTAATTTTAAGTAGCCTCAGTGAAGCAGTTGGTCAGCTTCCTGAGAAAAATCTATTCTCAGTAAGTGCCCAATCAAGAAACACTTAAGCTAACAATGAACTTGGAGATGCCAATCCACATGTGAGTTTTCCCAGGAATGTGGCCTAGCTGGTAACGAACTCAATCATGCATAGACATGTGACTCGCCCATGTGACTCCAAAACTCCATCTTGGAGCTGAATTCTGGATAGGAGAGAGGAGGGGGTCTGCATCACAAAAGAAAGTCTAGTTAAGCCCCTGGGAGATCCCTCCATTTTGTCTTCAGCTGGCTCAAGAGGTAGCCTCTCCACCCCCAAAGGATACCTGAAAGAAACTGGAACAAAGGACAGTAACCACAGGGGTGTGAGTGATTGCTGGACCCAGACTAGAAGGAGGCTAGTCTGTAAAAGAAACTTATTGGAACATCTCTGAGGGTGAGATTTCATCTGTAATTACTTTCTTACTGTATTAGGTTTAGACTTGCGTGTTTTATTTTATTTTGCTTGGTAATTCGCTTTGTTCTATCTGTCATTACTTGGAACCACTTTAATCCTACTTTTTGTATTTAATAAAATCATTTTTTACTTATTAATTAACCCAGAGTATGTATTAATACGGGGGGCGGCGGCAAACAGCTGTGCATATCTCTATCAGTGTATGGAGGTAACAGCCGTGTTTCAGAGTAACAGCCGTGTTAGTCTGTATTCGCAAAAAGAAAAGGAGTACTTGTGGCACCTTAGAGACTAACCAATTTATTTGAGCACGGAAGCTCATGCTCAAATAAATTGGTTAGTCTCTAAGGTGCCACAAGTACTCCTTTTCTTTTTAGTGTTATGGAGGGCGAACAATTTATGAGTTTATCCTGTATAAGCTTTATTCAGGGTAAAAGGATTTATTTGGGGTTTGGACCCAATTGGGAGCTGGGCATCTGAGTGTTGGAGACAGGAACACTTCTTAAGCTGTTTTCAGTTAAGCCTGCAGCTTTTAGGTAATGTGGCTCAGACCTGGGGCTGTGTTTGTAGCAAGCTAATGTGCCTGGCTCAAACAAGGCAAGGTTCTGAAGCCCCAAGCTGCCAGAGAAAACGGGCTCAGAGGTAGTCTCGGCACATCATTTAGAGGGTTTCTGTGATCCAACCCATCACAACACAGTAACTCACAATGCTGAGAATCCCAGCAGACAGTCACAGTAAGTCTTTTAGACTTGGCCTCTACTCAAAGCTTGAGGGAGCATAGCTATTCTGGGCAGAGATATGAAAAAAACACACCCCTGACTGACAATTATGGCAACAAAAAGCCCCAGTGTAGACGCAGCCAGAAAAGTGCTTCTGTAAGCACAATGTTCTTTACGGAGGTCATATTCCTACATTCGCAGAAAAATTCCTTCTGTCAATGTATGCTGTGCCTACACAAGGTGGCTATGCAGGCATTGTTATGACACCATAGGCTCTGTAGTGCAGACACATCTTTAAAGTCATGTAGCCAACCTACAATGGAAGCAGACACAGGAATGTTCTTACAAACAAATGGGCTTTGCTTCTACTGGTATGAGTGGAACCCTAGGGTTGCAAAGACAAGATGAGTTCAGGCAATGAACCTGAAATGACTGAGAAAAAAAGTGTCTTTAGTAATTTACATATAGTAGAGATAACTATAGAATTAAAAAACAGTTGTATTTCTTACCTATAAGACCTTTCTCAAGAGTGAAGGTTTTGTTGGTAAACATGCATTCAAATGCCACAATATGGAAAACTTTGTTCACTGTGTTGTGGGTGCCAACTATTCGGATGTACCTAAGAGAAGAGAGAAAAAACAAGTTAAAGACAATGAAGACCCACTTCCCAAGTTACCAATGATTCATTAGGACGCTGTCAGTGCTCTTGCCTTATCAAAGTATTTTGCCCAGCCACAAGAACCGGAGAATTGTTAAGAAGATTATGGATTTGACTACAGATATTGCACCTACTCAGAAATTCTGGCTCCAACAGAGCTTAGAAGAGTTACAGCAAATTTAAGAGCTGTGAAATGTATCAGAATTTTACAGGATTTGGATTAGATTTACCAAGAAAATCAAAACAAGACATCATCCAGCTCAAACATCAACTGTTTGTCCATAATACAACAACATTTGAGAACTAAAAATAGCTGCCTGATTCTACTAATGGCTATACAGGCTAATTGACAACTTTCCACCACAATGAAAGATTTCATACACTAAAAATAAACTCAATAAATCAATGTTGCTTCCCTACAGAAGCCATAAATTCTCTTTTATTATAATGCTGCTTCTAATTCCAAATTGCTAAATTAACTCTTGATACATCAGACACCAACTTCTTTCTTGCAATACCTTTTATTAATTCCAGAAAAGTTATTTGAACAGTCAGGCTTCTGGGTTTCACTCTTGGTTATATAGCTTGCACTTCTGAACGCTAACGCAAAGTCACAGGCAGTGGCTGTTGAACAAAGTGGCCTATTCACCCTCTGCATTACCTTGGAGGCTTCACCTTCTACAAACAAGTATTAACCTTGAATCAATCTGCTCCCCTCATTTTCCAAAGGGATCTGACAGTTCAGAGGTTAATGAACAGTTGAAGTCATTATTATGAGTTCTGGAAAATCCCAAATGGGATACTATACGCTGTCTTGGTGGATCTTAAAAAACAACCAGGAAAATGACTTGAATAGATAGCATTTCTCCAATTATGAATTATCCACACTGAAGGAAGGTGCATATTAAATGAACAGATTTCAATTAAGAGAAAGTAGAAGCTGTAAGACGTTAGCAATATCTTTCCCTCTGCTGTGTAAAATAACCTTTCATTTATCTAATGTAATTTTAGTTCTAACCTAATGGCTGTTCGCTAATACAGTAAGCTTGTCTCACGTTCATCATCACTCCAAGTTAACTAGGTAAAGTAAATGATGATTTTTTTTTAGCCCTTAACTAAGAAAGCTTTTTGTACTTAGGGCTATTTTCCCTTCTAGTTTTATTTAGGTCCCATCTACATACCAAAATGATTGTGTTACAGGCACAATTCTTAAAAACTGCTGTTGATAAATGTTTCAACTAATACGTATTTTTCATTAGTGTAGGCAGAGCGGAATTCTTTAAAATGCTTTTAAAGAAGTGGTTTACGAAATTTTTACTACATCCACAAAGGTGGCTAAACTATGTAAGCTGAAAACATTTGAAAGATCAACTTTTAAAATAAATCTCCTAATGTGATTTTATGTTGCAGACAGAATTTTAGTCTATCTTTAGGCAGTCAGCAAATACATTTATTTATTTTATCTGCTGACTGTTTCAAAGTGTTGACTTACTTAAAATTTATTACTAAATACACTTTTTGGCCAACTTATGTGACATGCTAAATCATACTGAATTTATGAACTTTCTCCAACAGGGAGCTGTAAGCCTCTACCTGCGCTACACATGATGCAGAACATGTAATGTTAACTCTTGTGAATACCACAACTTTGGCTCTTGCTGCTGGCAGTCCTGTAATGACAAAAAATTCAGTCATGTGATTTTTGAGGGAAAGAAACTCCTTCATACAGGGAAGGTATACTATACTGCATGCCTAGAGACCAAAGTTCTAGTCCAAGTTCTTTCACTGACTGCTGTTAATATTTCTGAACCCTTCACAATCCTTATAATGAATCAAGGCTTCATGCCAGTATGTTGGGGGGAACTATCACTCACCCATTTCACAGATAGATACCTGAGAGTACACACACAGCTGGGAATAGAATATAACAGAGCCAAATATTATACACTTTGCCTCACAGCATTTCAGAAGATCTTCTAGTTCTTTAGCTTAAGCGATAGAAGTTCACGCTTTTACATCTAGCAGTCCCAGGTCTGGTCCTTTCAGATTACCCAGAGGTATTGTTACATTTGACTTTGCTGACGACAACTCTCATATCACACTGCTCCCAGAGCCAGAGCCAGAAACCAAAATACTGTTGCACAGAATTTTACTGTAGTCTCAAAAATACTTGCAAAGTGTATGTTGTCTCCCTGTATAGGCTGGTCCCCATAGAGAACAACAGAATGCTCTTTTCCTCCACCAGTTACTCCTAAAGTATAGTAGGAGAGGTCAGTGCTGTGAATCTGAAGGTTGTCAAACCCTGCTTATGACCCATGTGGAGGTGAAAAAAACATATACATATATGTATAAAAGTTAGTGAAACAACCCTGGAGTAACTGCTGGCATGATTTTATATTGCTAAACGTATTTAGAAGTGAATTTGGGTGTTGTATTGTTGTATTTCTGGTGTTTGTATCTTTCCCTTTAAGGATAGGGCGTGGTACTCTTCTGTAGAGTCTTTCAGATTGAGACCAAGGGGCAAGATATTTTGCTGGTGAGTCTAGAGAGGGGAAGAACCTGCCTCTGCAAACTCCAAAAAATTCAGAACTTACAATAAACCTATCTTTCAGAAGGCAAGCATTATTATCTGAAGTGTAACATCAGAACTTATGGGGGACTGAATATCTCAGGGCATTGCTAATGAACAAAGCTCTTCGCTGTTGGTATTTACTGATTTTCTCAAAAAAAATTCCGGGTTTTGAAAAAGCCAGTATTTGGGTTTTACTGATTTTCACCCAAATTTTGGCTTTTTTGGGACCCATAAATGTTCTGTGGAAGAAACACACAGGGCTATGCTGAAGGGCCAGGGTTAGGAGGGTAACGGAAGGCTGCACTCCATGAGTACTGATCCCCCACCCATAGACTGAGGCTGACCCCAGCCCTTCGGCACAACCCTGTCTACTTCCCAGGGCCACGCGGAAGGGCTGGGGTCAGGAGTGGGTGCTGTCTGGCAGAGGAAGCAGATGGGCTCCTTGTGGGTGGTCTCTACTGCCAGGACCACCAGGCTCCCTGCCCATCTCGCTCTCCAGTGGTGCAGGTGCAGCAGCCATCAACTGGCAGTTAACCTACTCTGTGCAGGAAGCCAGCAGGGACTCTGTGAATGGGGAGCTGAAGATAGGACCCTGGAATCTGTGACAGGATGGTCAATGCTTCTGGCCCTTTAGCACAAACCACTCTGCTTCCTCTGTGTAGTGAGGGAGCGAGAAGAGCAGGGAGCCCATTTCTGGCAACTGAGACCACAATCACATCAGTAACCCCTGCCCCAGGCAACCCTTCTCTGCCCATTGCCCTTTGTTTTAGATTACTTACTTTCTCTGTTTTTAAAATTTAGAATAAACACTAATACATTCCCAGGAAATTTTGAAAAAAAATACCATAAATATCCAAAATGAAGGGCCTTACTAATGAGCTACCTAGCCTTTCACCTGCAGGTTGTCAGTTTGAATCCTAATTTTAATTTAATTTAATTTTAACTTTCAAAGGGCAAATTCATTGGTATACCAGAGCACTGCAAAGCAACCAAACTAATTAAGGTTCCAGAGTAACAGCCGTGTTAGTCTGTATTCGCAAAAAGAAAAGGAGTACTTGTGGCACCTTAGAGACTAACCAATTTATTTGAGCATAAGCTTTCGTGAGCTACAGCTCACTTCATCGGATGCATCCGATGAAGCGAGCTGTAGCTCACGAAAGCTTATGCTCAAATAAATTGGTTAGTCTCTAAGAAACTAATTAAGCTGGGTTTACAGCTGCTTCGTATCTCTAGAGAGACACAAAGCTACTGAAATCTACTGGTGAATCTGGCCCTTAATTTGCAACTGACTAAATGTTTGAGAGAGCAGTATTACATACACTGATGCTGTGTGAAAAGAAGGTTGCTCGGTGCCTCATCCATAGGGTCTAATGTCTCTGTGCTTTAAGGGGTAATGTCTCCCTGTTCTCCTGGCTCATTTGTGCTGCCAGTGGACCCAAACTAGCTGGGCCCTGGGGAACCTCCCAGCACTGATGCCCAAGTTACCATACGGTGAAGGAATCTTTAAAGAGCAATGACAGTTGGACAAGCGAGAACTCTTCTCATCTGTTCTGTCTCCCTCAGATCACTTACTGATTACAACCAAGAGAACTGCTGTGTGCAAATTAGCTGAAGATGAAGGGTGGTGATTGGTTGAGCTACCTCTAATGTCACAAAGATCACACTTAAAAGCTACTTAAGCAGTTCACCTTACCCTTTCTGTAGCTTACTTAAAAGCTTTTAGATAAAAAAATCAACAATAACATGGCTTAATTACAACTAAATTTCTTCAAATATAGCCTACGCACAGGATTTCAATTAATTTTAACTAAGTGGAAAGTTTGGAAAGTTATTTCAGTATGAAATAGTGTTTCTTTATGTATGAAAAAAACAGTGTCTCATATATATATATATATACACACACACACACAGTTTTTTTAATACATAAAGAAGCTGAATCCCAGCCTTAAATGCAAAACAGAAGTCAACCTTAACTATGGAGTCACAGTCAGTGCCTCCAGAATACGTACAATATATTATACAAAATTTGGAAAGCTCTTGAAAATACTTCAAAATGTAGAGAGATATATAAATGAAAGATATTAAAGTATATTACCTTAAATGCATATTCATACTACTACACTCACCTACGTTGTGAATATAATACCTATATTGGTCCATGTTTAATTATTCACCTTTAAAATTCACTGTAATCTCAGGAAATTAAAATGTAAAATTCACAAAATGACGTATTTTAAAATAACTTCCTCCGTAAAAATAGATAAATACATCATTAATCCTTCACCAGTCGAACTGACCAAATGGAAAGAATATTTTGTAACTTGTCCAGCAGGAGGTGCTATATGAAAAACATCATCTCCATAAAAGATCAATAGCATCCCCACTGAAATATAGCCAGCCTATACAGCTCAGCACCTGAGATGCAAAATTCATGCCAGATCCCAAGCCTTCATCAAAACCTAAGTCTCATTATCCATTTACCCCTGAAATAAACCCATAGGTAACTCACAGCAATCAATAAAATGGTCTACATTTATTCTTATTATACAATTTACAGTAAAAAGAATGAATATTTTCAAAGCTTTCTGTTCTATGTCATGGCATAGGAACAATGACAACAGATACCACACTTTCTAGACAATTATTTTTGAATGAAAGCTGGAGGTTTCACTTGTTTCTCTTCCCCTTTCAATGTCATTTCTCAAATACATAGGAGGCTGAGATTTAAGCTGATAATAAGGGCACTGCAGATAACTGACTTTATTAAGTCTGTAGAGAGATACTGCTGGAAAAATAGAATGGACGTTCCTCAGTATCTCTAAGGTCCTCTGCAAGAGCTTAGCCAGATGGAAGATAATTAAAACTTAAATAGGGATAGGGAAGATACACATGCAACAAACTGACCACCTCTGATGCAAATGAATGCTAAGGGCATAAATCCTTATCTAGCTATCCAGAATTACATCTTTATCTTCCTCTTCTTTAACTAATTCTACACAATAACTAGGTTCGGTGCACACATGAAGATTAGGGCAGGAAAAGAATACAGTTCAGAGTAGACAAAAAAAGAAAGAGTGGACAGCACTTGAACTTTCAAGCTAGTTTAAATTATGAGGGGCACAACAAAGTGAAAGTTGGAGTATCTAAATCACAGGTCAATCATCCAAAGACACATGTACTTATACTTCTCGCAGCCATATTAGTGGCTGCCCCTTCCCTCCCTTAACAGAAAGCCTCTGTCTATGGTGTGCCATTTTGTAACTTCAGTCCCTGCCTCCTCCATTCATTAGTTTAAGCTCTAACATAAAATGTAGCTTTGCTTATCTAGGATGAAGACTGTGGTTTGGAGCAGCTCATACTTCATTACAGTTGAGATTGTACACAAAGTGAATGGAAAGCAGTGGGCACTCGTACAGATACTGGAAAAGCTTAAGACCCCCTGATCTAAGCACTGGGAGGCCTAGACTACAGGCATCTCTTTGTGAGCCCAACATGCAAGTCCTAATGCAAATGTTATCATCAAAGTCAACATGGAACTAAAAGTGTGCCTGCCCTGCTCTGCACTCAGTAGTAAGCTTCCCTGTAGTCTGGAGGAATGTTTAGCTCTGGGAGTTGTGTTACATTTCTGCATATTAGCTTGAGCCTCTCTCTGGGGAATTACAGGTGCATGTTTTTTTGTACAATCTTGCAAATCAGTTTCTCTCCCAATTCACAAATACTGACACACCCCTTTACACAGGAAATAAATATTAGGACAATTACTCATGAAAATGACTGCCTATAATAATTTAAGTGTTCTGTATTCACTGAGCACTCAACTTAGAGTTCAGCAGTATTAGGGCTTCAATGTGGTTGCAGTGCACTATTTAATCAAACACATAGTCTCAGCAATGTAATCTTATAACCTGCAATCCTGAAGTGAAAATAACTGTACCTACTAAAATGCAATTCAAAAGTGTCACATTTTACATTTAGCTCGTGGAGGGGGAGTAATGCAGCACACTACCAAGCTGAAGATCTAGGTCCAGGGAGTGACCTTGAAATTCTTGTCCCTACGCCAAATGGAGATTGGTATGTTGCAGCTACATCCAACTCTGTCTGTGGGAAGAATGTGGCAATAGGCAAGAAATGAGGCTTGTACAGAATCCTCTCTAGGCTCATCAACAGAGCATTACTAATTGGGATAATCAGAAACCACAGATTCTGCTCCTCTGTTTTAAGAAATCTGGGAAAGGAAATAAACTAAACTAAAATAAGAGAAAAAGATTACATTGACATGAGATACTGCTTCACATAAACATGAAAATCCTTATTCTGTTTTAATTTCGTGCTATATAATATTTATCAAGCAATGCCATTAGTCAAACCTGGCAAAGAAAGGGAAAAACAGAGAAATTTCTTACTCTTTATTTAAAAATATCAACTAAGTAAGCAAGAGAACCTCATACAGTATCATGCCACCAACTTTGAAGAGTTTGAGATAACAGCAGCAGCTTTAATATGACCCAAGAATATTCTATAGAACACAAAATAAATGGTTTGCAGTGTTCTCATTTGACAAGGGATAGGAACATATGTTATAATTACACACCAAAGAACGTATCTTATCTTGAATAATAGCTAAAAGTATTTCACACTAGTGATCATCTATAATAAAACCTATTCCATCAGCTAATAACTATATATTTCTATGTTAATCTTCATAGTTAGATTATTTAAATACTATTATCACAAAAGGTACTTACTGTGGTATTACTACAATAAGGAATTAATAATATAAGAACCCAGCCTTCCTCCCAATAAATCCTGTATTTTTTCCCCTCGGGTTTCTCATTAGGTTAAAAAGCAGCACTATTTCCTGCCTTAATCTTGCATTCTTTCATGTGGTAAGAATTTATTCTAGATATAAAATCATTAAATGCACAGCTTTAACAATTTACTCTAGCACCCTGATTTTTAAAATCATATTTTCACCTGAGGGGTATAAATTAAAGTCTATGTTTCATTTGATCCAAATGGCAAAAAAATGTCATTGCCTGACACTGGAAACATGATCTCCCTCCAAGCAAAGCAGAATGGATTCAGAATGTCTGGTACATCTTGGTAATGGACAAAATAACTATGTCTGAATGATAAATACCAACAATACACAGCTATATTCAATAAACAGATAGGCTTAAAAGCCTCTTATGAACACTTTTCAACCAGTTACACTGAAGAAATTTGCTTTCATATAAGTAATTGTAAACAATTGCCTAAACACTGGAGAGATGGTTCAGAAATACATCAATGATAGTGTGGTAATGCAACCATAGTTAAGGTTTCACAAAGATTTCCATTTTAAGAAGGAAAATTAAATTCTCTAAAATCTATTTAGATCACATTTTATAGTTAAAAACATTATCATCAGTAAATTATGATGCAAGGCAAGAAAATACAGTGGTTTCACATTTTGATCATTTGTCACATTTGGATTGCTCCTGACATACATCATCAGAACTGAAGTTAAGTCATATGGTACTGACAACATAAGTTATGATGACAGAATGTCACAGTTCTTTTTCTATAGGACTTGAAAAGATGCACTTGTAACCCACGCTAACACAGTGGTGGTTTTGGTCCTTTAGCTCAAGCAGTAAAGCTTCAAGTGGGGGATAGGGACAGGAGCTGGGATGGAAGGAGGTGTAATAGCAGAGGGGTGTGAGAAGAATAGCTTAAAAGGATGGAGACCCAATATATAATTTTTAAATTTTATATTTCATATGATAGTTTCATCTTGATAAGCTTTAAAGTAACTTTATCAAGATGTAGATGTCAGAAGATAAGATAGAAAGGTTACTGTAATTGCTTTGTTTCCAAGAATAAGAAACTGGAGGTGATGACACTGATCATAAGTTTGAACTTATTTTTAATTTAATTGATGAATGAATATCGAGTGATTGGATGTATCAGGGTTTTTTCCAATTAGCTATTTTTATAGGATTTTAATATTGAACTTTTCATAAACTGGCAACATAATATTATCTTAAGACCTTTCACTCGATAAGTCCATACTAGCTTCTTCAAAACTGGTCTCATGTATCTGGAATTTTCATATTTTTGGGAGGTCACAGATAGGGGCGTCCACATTCTAGCGGCACCTTACCTCTCTAACTGTGTACAACACAAAGGTCAGCTGTAGGCAGGGGGCGCCCTGAAGATGCTGTGCCTAGGGTTGCATAAGGGGTAAATCCAGCCCTGATGGCACAGTCAATGAAGTGTGCAAACTATAAGGATCAAGGGTAAGGCCAAGAAACTTCACCTACTGGATCAGTGAGCCATGTGAGGGAAGACTGACCTTCTTGAACCTCTAAGGCTAGCCACCTTGTGGAGAAGCAGCCACAACATCAATAAAAAAAGCTCTTGATTTTATTTTTGTGTGTTTTAATAAAAGTTATAAAAGAGATACTGAGTTAATTTCCTATGTTGCTTGATGAAAGAAATGTAAGGGCCTGGGGTGAATGCCAGCTGGTCAACCTAAAAGCCAGACCAGCTCCCGCTAATTAGTCTTTGGTGCTTGTAAGCAATCAGAGACAGGCTTGGGGAACAGGGGCAGAACAATCTATAACTGCTAGAACAAACACTCCCCTCTAGGATCTGGAACTGAATTGCGAATTTCCGAGTCTCAACAATCCCCTGCTCTCAGCACATAGCTGTGAAAGCCACCGGGAAATCGTGTCTCTTATCTACCACTAGTGGCTGCTCCACACAGAGGGTGGCAACCTGCTACCAAATACTCAAATAGCTCAAGTGGCAGAGGTCAGTATTGTAGATCTAAAGGCTCCAACTGGGCTGATAATCTATGCTGGGGTCAATATGGCTCCCCACCCTAGAATTTCAGAGGATGGGTCAAACTTGTTGTTTGAATCTGTGTGTTTTCTTTGTATAATTTCACATTATAAGAATATTAATAGGTTTGCAAAGTCAAGCATTCAGGTTAAGAAATAGAAGAATTAAGGTTGCCTATACAACTTAAATGCCCTCGTACCGCGCCCTTGTGCATATGCATTTAGGATACAGTCTTTAATTAATTATGTGATCATATATCATTTTTTCACAGAATTCCTGCTTCATTTAGTGCACAGAATGGATGTTGCTCCGAGAATGAAATCAGGGTTGTGTTGTGAAGGAAGCTGTTGTCTGTAAATTGGAAAGCGTGTGGTTAATGGGGCAAGGAACTTTAGGAATAGAAAGTTTGGGTCTTGTGGTTAAGGAACTGGAATGCCATCCTGGAGAACTGGAATCTATCCTTGCTTCTGCCACAAATTCCTTTGTGATGCTGGGCAAATTGTTTACATCATTTTTTTTTTTTACTGGTGTCCTATAGTTCTGTATCCTTCATTTTCTGGGTGCTCACCTTGAGACATCTGGAGGCAAATTTGCAGAAATGCTGAGTGCTCACAACTGCAACTAAAGTTGATTAGTACTATGCTTTGAAAATATAAGGGGCTATAAAAATGCTAAGTACTCTGAAAAATCAGGCCCTAAGTGTCTGCCTCAAGTTGGGCACTCAAAATTAGTGGTCACTTTTGACTATTTTAGCTTTAATCTCAATGTGCCCCTGTTCCCCTTATTCTGTAAAACAGGGATAAAATACCCTCTCTACCTTATAAGTGTGTTATGAAGATAAATTCATTAATGTTTGTGCAGTACTTAGATACTATGTTGGGAACATCATAGAAAAGTCCATGAAGAAAATAATGTTGCATTCAGTGGAAGGATCGGATGGTGAGTGGTAAAATAAGGTCAGGGGCAACACATTGAATGACGTGCATAGAAAGAAATACTGAATGTCGACTACCCACTAGGTGAGCATGGTCCATCCTGTGCACTGAAGGAAGCTAGACGTTCTGTAGGGGAAAACAAGTATGTGATCATATAATTATAGATAGTATCAAAACGCATACTCTCAAAAGGGCCCAATTAAGGTTGCACAGGCAACTTTAATTCTGGCATTTATTAATTTTTGAGAACTTGATTTTAAAACCTTTAAAGTTTCTTTTAATGTAGTTTTTTTGTATGTGATATACATATAAGATATACGACCTAACATTCAAATACACTGTCTTGGAAACAAAGTTTATTTTTGCTTAACTTTCGGTATTTCATTGATTTTCTTTTCTGTTTATTTTGGTTGTTTTCTGCATGGAACTTGGAAACAATAGGTGACAAATAAGCAGGGGTGGGAATGTTGGGGACCAATAACTAATCCCTTTTCTGTATCCATTCTGTGCTATTGACAACAAATCTATCCATGTGGGAATACATTAAATCTTTTTTTACTGTTCAAAATATGTTTGAAACAATCTTACCTATTTTGAAGACTAAAAGTAAAATGTAAAAAGTTCAGTATTTGCATTTTTTTAAATTAATTACACTTTCACCAACTTAAGTATTCAGAACAAAAAATAGGTTCAACTTTAAACGAGGTAGCCTTCCCCCAGCTTATCAGATACATGTTTGCATTTGTTGTAGAGTTTTGAACTATAAGAAACACTATATTTTTAATTGATGGCATGGTGCCAGAAGTCTGGGACAGGTATCTTTTATCCTGCTTAAATCAACATAAGTTAATAGGTGTATTAATTATCACCTGTATCCATGCAAACTCATTTTTCTGCCATTCCCCATGCTTGATGTGTATCACTGGTTAAAATTTTCTCTCTCTCTTTGTACACAAGATCCTTGCGTAGACTAACTTGTGCATCCTGAATCATATGTTCCTTTAAAAGGTCTGATTCAAATGAGAATCCTTACACTATGTGCTTGTGTACTCGAGAGTCATGTAAACTTGGGCATAACTGATTTGGTCTATGAGACAGGAATGGTAAAGAATGGAGTGTGCAGCCAAAAACCTGAGGCCAAACTGAATTTGAATGATGTCTCTCTCTTTCAGAGCAATGACAGACACAAACGAGGAGTACAGACACTAAAAACACTACAGGCAGTTTTCCCAATGAAATTAGAAATTGTTCACCTTCCTGTCAGAAATGCAGCATTTACATACAGAACATACTTTCTATAAATCTTCTTGTGGTTCAAGGGGAAAAGAACCACAGTTCAAGGACTGTATTAGTTCTCCTGTCAACTAACACTCCCACCCCCATCCCACCCCAA
Source organism: Lepidochelys olivacea (assembly GCF_965140295.1). NCBI lineage: Eukaryota > Metazoa > Chordata > Testudines > Cheloniidae > Lepidochelys > Lepidochelys olivacea. The sequence goes on from NC_140413.1 coordinate 151,206,277, forward strand.
ATACAAAGAAAAAATACTTCCTTATAAAAGGAAACCTGTATCACTTTGGCATTTAAAAGATGTTTCTGTAGTGAAGGGAACTGTACTGAACAACTAAATCTTTGCCATTTGACAAAACATTTAATTTTGCGGTTTGATCCTGTTTGAGAATAATGGATACTTCTAGCTGCCTATAAATTATAAAGGTTTTGCTTGTATTTTTTTCAGACTCCTCTACTCCTAGTTGGTCATGTTCCATTTTTTCCACCAATTGCTATGACAGCAACGCCATGGAGGTCTGCTGTTAAAACTTTCCTTATTTTAATAAAACATTTGTTTCATGTTAATGTGAATACAATAAATAAGGTTTTATTTTAATTGCACAGAACAATTAAAGTGGTCTTCTGGCCACGTGGTAGAATATGTATCCATAAACAACTGAATGGACTACATGAACCGATATACACATCAGTGGTAGGAGGACAATCCCCTCAACTTTTACCTCTCACCCAAAAACTGCACATGCAACTATCATGACTTGCACACTTTATTGCAGATACAAATGCTTCTGATATTTTCCTAAACAACTGCACTGCATCTTACTTCTGCTGCTTTCATTTGTACAGTTGACCCATTTCATTCCCATAACAGCTGCTGCTGAGTACACTATAGATTAATTTAGCTGCAGATACCCTGGAGGACTTCTAATGCCACACTTCAGTCAGCTGCCTCAGAACAGTACTTGGAAAATGTGTACTAAGGCACAAAAATGTACCTATTGTAGATCCCCTTTAATCCTTAGAGTAGTAACAGCAGCAATAAAATGGAGACAAACGCGAGTATTGCTTAGGCATAAATTCTAATCCCCTAAAAACAGTGAACAAGACGACAATCTAAAAAGTGGAGGAATATCTTGCATCAGTATCCCTTTCTAACTTACTGGCTAGTGCACTGAGAGCAGATAAAGTTTTGTTTGCCTTTGACAAAGTGGGTTAATGCCAAAGAAAAATAAATTTGATACATATAAAAAACAGGTCCAAGTCAATTTCGGGTTTCATTTTCCATGCATGGGACAATTTATGGAAGAATGCCACTACCAGGACCTAGCTCTTATCCCTTATAACTATTTAGGAACAAGTAGCATTCACATTCTGATCATTACCTTTCTTATCTTACAAAGCTCCTGCTTCAGAGGTGCTCTTCAGCTTATATCATGTACAGCCCAACAGACAAGGGCATTAAAAGGTCATTGTGTGTTTGTTTCTCACTAGAAAAGGAAACAGTGTCATTCACAATCATCTACACTTCTTTTTCTTGGCAACTCTGTCACATGCACAATCCTTCAAACTCACACAGCTGAACCAACAGACTCATGGCAAAAAGATAAAAGAATATAAGGGGGAAAAAGGCTTACTAGCCTTAAACAACGTGCAAAATGGGAACATCATACCTTAAAAAGGTATGAAGCAGGAACAAATGTGAAAACAATACACTTGGAACAGAAAATCTTAAAAAATACACCAAGTCCATTTTACCTGACTGGAAATCCCTGCTACACAGATATGAAATAGCTCATAATGGCAGCGAACCACATAAAATGCTTACACAAAACTCAACCATTTAACACTTGCAGGCAAAACATATCTAAACCTGTAAACGTTGCACAGGACCAAATATATTTTCATCGAAACAGCTGTTCAGATACAAGCAGCAGTCTAATAGGTGGTTTCATTAACCTATGCATTCCTCCTAGTAGATTCACTACACTGTTTACCCCAACCCTTCATATTGCTGCTGTTGCCTGGATCAGTTAAGGGAATGAAAACATTGATGCAGTTGTGTGACAGATACATACAGTGTGTAGTTGCACAAGAAGCTACACACTGCATTTAACTGTCACCACACACTGTGCAACTGACATGGTTCTGGAGATATTTAAACAACTGAGCATCTGCACAGACAGAAGCATAATTAAGGGACAGAGAGTGGCATGACATAGTTTTCCATTTCCAAGTCAGAATGATGAGCTTGCAGGGAAATACAATTTTTAAAAGAATTCTTCATTTCTAACTTTAGATTAATTTTCTAAATAGAAAAGAATAAACCTGCCAAATACAAGAGATAAGCCCAAATCATGCAATTTGCTCAAAACTGAACTTCCAAATTGTGTGTGAGAGCGTATGCATTGACATTCAAATCCTCAGATCTGAACCTGTCTCTGGCATTTTAGTTTCAGGTAAGATCCCAAAATGGAATGGACCTGTTCTCCTAATAACCTTTGGATGTGGACCAAAGAAGCAGAAGTCCTGTAACATCAGCTGATCTCATGTGACTTTTACCATTTGGGTGCAGAAATCTTGTAAAAGTGGCTAATAAGATCTGTATTTGAATCATAGTTCTGGTTCAGCACTAATCCTACATATAAAACCTCCATAACAGGATGAAATCTAACACAAATGCATCGAGAAGATACATATAAGATAGAAGGTTTTATGTGTGCACCAGCACAAAGTTCATGCACACAAAGCGTATACACACTACAAATAAAATTGATGCATAACAAGTTTATGTGCATGGCACAGAGCACATAAAATTTCTCTGCTGGTAACAGCTGGCACATAAATTTTCAGTTACGACAAATAATGGCTTAAATGACCCAAAATTCAGACATTAAAACCCCCCTACATGTTGCACCATATCTACTGAGGAAACACCTCTCCACTAAATTTTTTCTAATTAGACTTTTTTTTTTAAGATATCAGTAAAAACGAAAGGTTGGATTGCCAAGGACATATTTCAGCCAGAGCCCAATTTTAAAAAAATCCCATTAAAATTATGAAAGTAATTAAATTAAACCTACAAAAAATTCAAAGGGTACAAAAAGTAACACTGTGTGAAATTTCATACTGATTGGCCAGCTAGTGTTGGATGGGAGAGGGGTGCAGGGAGAGGAACCAACCAACCGAAAAAACCCCAACCCTTCCTAAAAAAATCAAATTCCCCTCCCACTCCCTCCAAAAAACCCACCCAAGAGATTGTATCCTATTTTAAGCCCAGTTTTGAATACATCTTAATGATGAAATTGGTATTAGGTTCTATAAAGTTAGGTGTCACTTCACACTAGCCCATATCATGACTGCAAAAAGACTCAGATTATTATAAATTATATTAAACAGGCAATAAAATCTCAGGAAACTGTACCATACTGTTAAGTGACTACAGTTATCAACTGTACCAACTAAAGATGGGTCAAAGTCTTACCATGGACTTGGGGGGGGGGGGGGGGGGAGATGGGGCAAAGGTTCAGCCAAACACATGCTATGAAGTCACACTTTAAATTTACAAATCCCAGAATTTAGAATAGACAGTTGAAAATGAAGTCCATGCTCTTTGATAGAATAATCTGAATTTCCACTAAATACAACCTATACCCTGATCTCTATAAACTTTTTAAAATGTCATTAATTTATTGTATGCAGCGTACTTGTAGCTGTGTTGGTCTCAGGATATACAAGGTGGATGAGGTAATATCTTTTATTGCAGTGTTTCCCAAACTTGGGACGTCGCTTGTTCAGGGAAAGCCCTTGGCGGGCCGGGCCAGTTTGTTTTCCTGCCACATCCGCAAGTTCGGCTGATCGTGGCTCCCACTGGCTGCAGTTCGCTGTGCCCGGCCAATGGGGGCTGCGTGAAGCAGCGCGGGCTGAGGGACGTACTTGCCGCTGCTTCCCGCAGCCCCCATTGGCCAGATACAGTGAACAGCGACCAGTGGGAGCCGCAATCAGCTGAACTTGCGGACGTGGCAGGTAAACAAACCGGCCGGGCCCGCCACAGGCTTTCCCTGAACAAGTGGCGTCCCAAGTTTGGGAAACACTGTTTTATTGGACCAACATCTGTCGGTGGGAGTGAACTAAAGAAGAGCTCTGTGTGGCTCAAAAGCTTGTCTCTCTCACCAACATAAGTTGCTCCTCTAAAAGATATTAGCTCACCCACCTTGTCTCTTTTTTGAACTTGTATGAGTTATATTACTGTTCATAAAGTACATTGCTTACTTATTTTCTCATTTTATAAAGCACTCATGTCCAGGGCTCTGTATTTTCATAATCCCTCCCTAAAACTGTGTATGCTAAGAAAACAAAAACAGTAACTGAGTGCTTGTTTACAAACATAGACACACACGAAATTAGCTATATATAATTTATTTTGGTTTTGCTTTTATCTTTTTACCTCAGCCTTATTTTACCCAAGTTATTTATAAAAGTGTAATACAAATATTAAAACCGCCAAAGTCCTCGTTTCCTATTGGTTGCCATACACCATCTCTGTGATACTGTGTAGTTTAACTCTTTATTGTTTGTTTCTATTTCGTATAGCTATTTTTAAGAGATTGAACTAAAGTTTTCAACTCCTCCAATAACTGCCAGTAAGTACCCTGCTTGATGGCCACTATCTCTTAGTAATTTTTTTTTTAAAAGCCCCAGTGCTGTAACTGAATTTACTTGGGTAAATTCCTATGCCTGTAGAGAGACCCATCATTGAAGTCAACAGGACTCTGCATGAGCACAAAGGTCTACGTGCATGGATCTGATTTTAAGACTAGGGCCTTAGTTTGAATTAGGACAAGAACTGTATCTACCTATGTGTTTGTGCAGCACCCAGCACAATCATTAACCAATCTTGAATGGGCCCTTTGGGAGCTACCCGAATAAATAAATAATAAAATCACAGGGACATAACATTTGTTATTGGATCAGACCAATGGTGAAACAAGAGGTCTCAGACACAGGCCAGAAACATGAGCAGCAGAAAAAAGTAAAAAAACACTGTTAAGGGCAATTTTGGAGTAACCAGGTCGTAGGGGAAGTTCTTTCCAATGCTGGTCAGTCTGCGGCTGTCTTATACTCTGAAGCATGGAGGTTATATCTATTAAGTCAACACATGGAGGGGTTTCACTCATTTAATGGTGGACCTGTTCTGATGGTGGGGCTGATTATGATTTTTGAAAACTTAAAAAACAGAAAGAGCATGAAATTTGATAACTAACATCTTGAGACAATGAATTTATGATTTTTTTTTATAAACTGGCTTCTTTTATTGTTATCAGATTGGATATTAGCAGCTTCATGGAAGAAATATGTAGTTTTGTACAGCTCTCCTTCAACAAAGATTTTTTCACATTTGCAGATGAAAGCTGACAGCAACATGGAGCCACTAAGGAACCTCTTCAGTCCACAGCACTGCAGTTACCAGCCTTATTGACACAAGCAGGATGTGACGAGAAATTTTGTCCCAGAAGTGTGTCAAATACATCCTGTGTTTCCTGGATGAGACCAGGGAGCATAAACCCAACATTGAGATTTCTTAGACCAAAACAACTGTGCTGAAGACTATGTCCTGCCTTAAAAGACTTATTTACAAGCCAATATTGTGACATTTTCATTCACAGAAGATGTCTATAATGCAAGTGCTTATGGTATGTTTCCACCAGCTATTATGCGGATTACCCTGTAAGAAGAATTTTTAGGAGAGTCTGACTGAAGTGTTTCTTGCTTCTAAATTGCCTGAGATGAACTCATTGATAGAGCAAGGTTGGCCTACTTTTCCATGAGGGGAGTAAATGAATGAATAAAAAAAATAAATAGAAATAAAAAAATAAAAAGCAGAGTCATAATACAAAGATTTCATTGTCTCAAAATAGCCTTTCATTCTACATGCAGTTTTAAATTTTCATCTCTGATATGTTTTTAACTACAGAGTAATCTTTTCTTAGAAGTTCTAAGAGAGTATCTTATCCCAGTTTGTAGTTAATAAACAAACCAAAGTCTAGACATTTTGTATGGCCATTTATGGTAACAATGGTAAAGATCTCTGGAAGTTTACAGGGAAGATAGTCATCTAAGATTTTTCTCAATAGATTATTGCTTTGATTTTGTGAACTTTTGCTGTAAATGATCATAAATCTTGTACAGATATAGTAAAGCTTTTTAAAATGAATTTAATACAGACAAATAATTTCACACTTAACGAGCTACAGTGTCTGGAAAGGCTGATCTTGCTTTCCCCTTTGCAGAACTTGCTGCTTACAGGTCAAACTCTCGCTGAAGGTTTTGGGTTTTTAAAACACAAAACGATCCATTAAAAAAAACAACATACTAACCAGATTAACCAAATTTGGTAAATCTGACTTTTGTTTTTTTTAAATACAAGTAGTTTAGAAAAGGATTAACAGAGGACTCAAATATATATGGAAGTATACATTACACACTGTATAAAATGGAGGCAAAAGTCATTATAAGCTATAAAAAGCATCCTTTTCAGATAAGCCAACCTATCTTTAAACTTCCAGAAGTCCTTAAAAATATATAAAAGAAAATATCAATTAATTCTTCTAGAGCTTTGAACTTCTGTGCCTTATGAAAGAAATTTGGCATTATAGCAATTTGTAAAATCATTGGCTACCTGTCTATAGTTTCTATTCCAGTTAATCAGTAAGTGTTTTGTAGTCTGTATTACTTTCCCAGTACACTCAAGAACTAGCTGCTAATTACTGCGGGTCTGAAAAAAGCAGCGCACAAATGACAAAAGGAATACATTATTTAGGGGGTTATTCATCAGATTCAGACAGTGCATTGGATTCAACCTTGAAAGTGTCATATGACCAGTTATTTTTAAATCAAATTGTATTTTACTGGAAATAATAAAGGTGGCATGGCAAAAGAGTGCACTAAATTCACATGAACAGTAGGTCTATATTAATCTGCATCAAACATTTCCAGTTACCACAGCAAGAGCAGAAAGATGGCTGCATCTTCTTCCCAACCAGAAAGATGGCTGCATCTTAAGAGTTTGTGAAGAGCTATATAAAACCCTTCCAAAATCCAACTCCTGGAAAACAAGTTGTGTGTGTTCGTGTGTGTATTATTACACACGATCACATATGTGAACACACACACACACACACGTGTGCGTGTGTATATATATATATAAAATACACACGTACATAATTACGTGTATTAAAGTATTCTTCAGAGCACATATTCAGGAATAACAATTACTTAACATAAAAGACCCTTGTCCTTGCTATTTATTTCTCTCAACTCAAATATCTCTCTTTCTCTGCTGCAATTCCTTTTATCTGTAGAACAAAATCATGTTTATCATCTACAGCTCATCACATTTCTCTTGCTGACTGAATGAAGGGTCAGCAAAAAAAACTAAGTTGATGAATACACAAAGGGAACAATTGGCACTGCCTCACCAACTTAGTGGATTACAATGGATATTCTTTCATTGAGGGGTTACTCACCAGGCTAAAATAGTTTAGTGTTTTGTGTATTGTACATGAGATAATTTTCTTTTGCTAAAATTCAACTCTGTGTCTCTACAACTCTAAAATATTCTAGCATTAAAACCATTTTAACAACATGTAGCAGTGAAACATGCAAGCACAGAGGTAGCCGACTCAAGTTCAGGAAGCACCTATTATCATAATCTGTTTGTATTACAGTTGCACCTAGATGCCAGACTGAGATTGGAACCCCATATTGTGGTAGGTGTTGTATACATTGCAACAAACAACCCCTGTCCCAATGAGCTACTGATCTAAATAGACAAAACCACCAAGGGGTGGGGGAAAAGTTAGTATCATCCTGGTTTTCCACATAGGGCAATTTACCTAATATCTCTGTTCCTCAAGGAAATCTATGCAAGAACTAGGAATTAAACCCAGATCTCCTGAGTCCTAGAGCAGTGCCTTAAGCAAAAGATCATCTGCTCTCTCTACAAGCCACACCAATGTTATACCAACTTCACATGGCCAAATATTCTAAGAAAATGTTTTTAATATGTCATCAATATTCACTTAATTGTGAAGGAAGGGAGAGACCAAAAGGACTATTAATCACTGAAAAAAAGGGAGAAAGAATTTTTGACCAGAACACTCCTGTTTTGTCTGTAATAGGAAATAAATAAATTTCTTAATTTTCTAATCTTTCTATGATTTGTTCACCTGCAGAATAATTACACTCAGTTTGTCCCACTTCAAATGTATATTAACATCACCCAGTCATTATCTAAATAAATTGGTATTGAGAATTAGCCAGACAGTTTCAGTCCGTTAAAAACATGTACTATGAATGAGAAGAGCAGAAGCTGTTAGGTTTTTATCAAAATTATGAAAATTAATGGAATACCTACTTTTGGAAGTCAGTTTGCCCTTGTCTGTGTCCTTGGTTGGCATCTCTTATTTTTTAAACTAATCACACACTTCTATTTGGTACAAATCTGTTGTTGGCCACAACTCAGGTGAAGCAAGACTGAGCATCTTTACCCATAGGTGCAATAAAGCATCAGTGAAATAAATTAAAATTTCACATGTAACGCCACATTAACGTAGCCTCCCTCAAACATTTACCAAAAAGCTTTTACTAACTCTGATAATGCATGCAACTCAACCCCTATAAGCCCATCTGTTACCAAAGGCACTTAGAAAAGGGAGCCGAATGAACAATTCCCCTTTCACTGTCTCTAGGCATTAAACCACAGAATTTCTGTTTGATAGTGTCCCTGTACAGCACTCATTTCCACTGGAAAATCGGGAAGTCTGACATTTCACGGAAGTTACAATATAACTTTGTTCCCTGTAAAAGAGGCTGGCTTAAAGAGTGTCACAAATTATCACCCATGTCACCAGAAAAGAATGTGACTCCTTTGGGGCAAATGCAGTAATTTGTCACTTACACCAATGGTTCCCAAACATTTTAGTACTGTGGCTCCCTAACAGCTATTTTGAAACTTGGTGGCTCCCCAAAACCAAATGCTGGGTTGTGTTTTTTGTTTTTTTTTTACCAACTCACAACATTAGATTCAGGAGTTCAGAACACCAGAGTTTGGATGGTTTTGCAACTTTATACAACTACATACACTTTATTAAATTATATAACCCAATGTATTCGGGTTTTTTAAATTATCATTTGAAAATAAGGATTTTTTGGCATGTTCAGACACAGTTGAAAATTTTAGTGAGAAGAATGGGCCTGTTTCAAACTGCATAATTGCGCAATGTTTGGTTGAATCTCTGATAGCACCACATGCAAGTTGCTTCCCAAGTTTAAACGATGTCTGTGTTTACAGTTCACAAAATCATTACTGAAAACCAAGACACAGAGATAAATGGAAGCAGCACTTTCATAGTGTCATCACAGAGTTCTTTGTATTTTTCTTTAACAGAAATCCAGAATTCCTGGCTTGTTAGATTTGAAAACTTGGTCTTCAGCATGTGATCAAACTTGGAATAGAGTCAACTCTTTGCCAAGAACGGGTTTTTAATCCAATTGGTACCTGGAAAATCCTGTTCCACTCCAGAAAAAATAGTAATCAAAATAGGAATACAATCCAGACAAATGAATTAATATTTGGTCTTTAACAGCATTTCTATCATTTTCACTCTGTTCTTTTAAAGAGGCTGATTACACTGGAAATATCTCGGTAATTCCCTTTTCAATGTGGCACCTCCAAAGCCAAAGCTTCTTCATTAATCCCCCGATTCTCTCTTTCATATCTAGTATATTTGTATTCCTACCTTGAAATTTTACATTCAGCACATTCAGTTTTCTAAGCGTGTCCACCAGGTAAATTAACATACTCAAGAACTCCACATTACACATGTAATCTGTAAGATCTGCTTCCTCCAGGAATAAATTCTGATTTCATCATACAATACAGGATGCATTGTAACACTTTCCTACTAGATAACTTTTGCCTGACTTCACTGAGAAACGGAAGCTGAGTTTGGTCAGAGCCTATCTGATTGTACAACATGCTAAAACAATGTATTTTCACTGCCTGAGAATTTATAAAACTAACAATTTTAATAACTATGGAGAGGGCCTCATGCACTTCAGATTGCAACTTCTTTAATGCCAAAAATTAGCAAATAGTCATATAGTGTGCCCAAATTGCTGCTGGTGCCATTTTCTTACTTGTGATGCAACCTCACTGCTCTTTCTGGTCATGTCTCCTGCCCCATCAGTGCACAGCCCACACATGTAGCCCAGTTTAGACCTTCATCTATCATGAAGATATCAAGGATTTGGTTATTTCCTCACTAGTTGTTTGGGTTGGGATTTCTTTGCAAAATAAGAGTTCTTCAACTATTGTACCTTCTTTGAAAAATCTCACATAACACAGAAACTGAGCTATGTAGGCTACATCTCTGGACTCATCAAGCTTCGCTACAAAATATTGACTTTTCCTAACTTGTCTCTCACCTGGTCCTGGATGTTGTCTGAAGGTCACCTGTGCATTAACAGATGGTATTATTTGACATAGGAATGGTTTTCAGTACCATGGTTACTTGTTTCCCCAATCATAATTCTATACATTCACTGCTGTTAGAAGTAGAAGGGTCTTACCAATGGTGTGTGCTTACCTGCATTTTGGAATTCACATGTCCACAACCTAAAATGCTTCTAAGGCTTTTTGAGGAACAGCTAGTTCTCTAGGTATGACTTTTTTTTTTTTTTTTTTTTTGCTGTTATAATTCTTCTGGTTTCTGAAGGAAAAAATTGTGGCTTTTGTTTATGAATTCTGGGTGCTCGATTTCTAATTGTCTCTGCAGATTCCCTGGCTTCACATTTTAATTTACTAACACCTGAAAACAAATGACACATTGTGGCTTTGGAATTTCTGTAGTAATATCAAAACATGAAAATCCAAACATAATGTAGTTATAATTATTTTGTCTACTTTGTATCCTTGTCTGGTTAACTTTATTACAATCATCATCCTCTTCAGCTGAACGTTTGCTACATACAGACTTAGCATTTGGTAAAAATCATTCCGTTATAAAGATAAGACACACTGGTCTCTTCCTCAGACCCCTTCTCTTAACTCGGGGGCGGTCAAACGTTTTGGATGAAGGGCCACATCTGGGTATAGAAATTGTATGGTGAGCCATAAATGCTCATGAAATTGGGGGTTAGGTGCAGGAGGGGGTGAGGGCTCTGGCGGGGGGGTGCAGGAGGGTGGGGCTGAGGGGTTCGGAGGGCGGAAAGGGGATCAGGGCTGGGACAAGGGGTTTGGGTGCAGGAGAGGGTCGGGGTGCAGGCTCCGGGTGGAACTTACCTCAAGCAGCTCCCAGAAGCAGCAGCATGTCCCCCCTCTGGCTCCTACACAGAGGCACAGCCCAGCAGCTCTACACGCTGCCCTGGCCGCGGGTGCTGCCCCTGCAGGTCCCATTGGCCCCATTGGCTGACCAATGGGAGCTGGAGGGAGGTGCTTGGGGCAGGGGCAGCGTGAGGAGGCCCTGGCAGCCCCTACACATAGGAGCCGGAGAGGGGATGTGCTGCTGCTTCTGGGACCTTGCGGAGCAAGCCCCCGACCTCAGTCCCCGGCAGGAGCTTGAGGGCCGGATGAAAACACCTGAATGGCCGGATGTGGCCCTGGGGCCATAGTTTGCCCACCCCTGTCCTAACTGCTAGTGCTGCCACTGTTGCTACCGGCACTGAGAGGCTCTCTTTGCCCTCTGCACCAGCAGGAGGCTTTCAGCCAACAGACTTTGTGCTTAAAGCTCCTTCTAGCAGGGAGCCTCTGCAGGAGTGGAGAGCACAGTCTCCTGGCCCCAGCAGCAGCATAAGACACAGAAGACTTTTAAGCCTCATTTAATAGTCTCTTAATTTTGGGGGGGGACCCCGAAAACAGCATATTGATTAACAGTTTTTTCTCCAAATACTTATGGCTCCTTGACTTACAGTTAAGGAAGCACTGGCTTACACAATGCCTTTGGGTAGGGTGACCAGATCGCAAGTATAAAAAATTGGGACAGAGCGTGGGGGGTAATAGGCACCTATATAAGAAAAATCCCCAAACGTCGGGACTGTCCCTATAAAATCAGGACATCTGGTCACCCTACCTTTAGGTTACCATAGCCTGACATGATATGCCATAGCATTAACAAAATTTTACAAAATATGTTGCAGTGGAGTGCACAATCAATGTGTGAACCTTTAAAAATAAAATATTACTAGAGTACCAAGCCCAGATAAAAGGAATCAAACTGCATATTTGTGTCAATAATATAAAGAGGTCCACCTTGAATGATTTCTTTAGTACTGCATATTTCAACAGTCTAGCTACACAGTGGCAGAGCCCTATGTAAAATCAAAGAGAACATTAATAAAGAGCCACTACCTGCCTGTACAGAAATATACATACAACTTTAAGGATGATTATGACGACTGCAATGAAATACTTCTGTTTCATGATAACTGAAAATACACAGTAATCATTTCCTTCCTCAGACAGCATAAACAATTAATTCCAGACAAAAATTATATATCCATTGTGAAAGATATGGCAATTTTGTGCAATATCCTGAAAAAACCTTATTGAATTAAAATAAACCTTACTGAATTAAATGTAAGTATCTTTGGAATTCATTTTATTAAAAATGCAAATGTTTATGTATTACTGTGGAATTGTATGTAACATGTTGTGTGGGGGAGAAGACCTGAGTAATGTAAATACTGGGAAACGTCGAGTAGGGCACTATCAAATTCATGGTCCATTTTGGTCAATTTCATGGTCATAGGATTTTAAAAATCTTAAATTTCATGGTTTCAGCTATTTAAATCTGAAATTTCACAGTGTTGTAATTGTAGGGGTCCTGACCCAAAAAGGAGTTGTGGGGTTGGTGCAAGGTTATTGGGGGGAGAGGGGGGCTTGTGGTACTGCTACCCTTACTTCTGCACTGCTGCTGGTGGTGGCCCTGCCTTCAGAGGTGGGCAGCCGGGGAGCAGCGACTGCTGGCCAGGAGCCCAGCTCTGAAGGCAGAGCCACTGCCAGCAGCAGCACAGATGTAAGGATGGCATGGTATGGTATTACCACCCTTACTTCTGCGCTGCTGTCTGCAGAGCTGGGCCCTCAGTCAGCAGCCGCCACTCTCCGGCTGCCCAGCTCTGAAGGCAGCAATGCAGAAGTAAGGGTGGCCTGGTATGGTATTGCCACCCTTAGTTCTGTGCTGCTGTTGGCGGAGCGCTGCCTTCAGAGCTGGGCACCCAGACAACAGCCACTGCTCTCTAGCTGTCCAGCTCTGAAGGCAGCGCAGAAGTATAGGTGGCAATACCACGATCCCCTAAATTAATCTTGTGGCCCCCCCCGCAACTCCCTTTTGGGTCAGGACCCCCAATTTTAGAAATGCTGGTCTCCCCCATGAAGTCTGTATAGTATAGGGTAAAAAATCACTCAAAAGACCAGATTTCACGGGCAGGACTAGATTTCACAGTCCGTGACGTGTTTTTCATGGCCGTGAATTTGGAGGTGCCCTAGTTATGAGCTTCAAAGGATTACTTGAAACAATTTACCAGACAAGAATAAACTTTTAAAGTCAAGTGGGTTTTCCAGAAATGTCTAGTGGGAGCTGTATGCAATTGTAACCCCTCTGGTTCTGCAAGAACTCAACCTTTTAAAGCTTCACCCTGAGGTGGGGACCTTTCTCTGCTGATCACTTGTTATATGAGGACAAGATCAGAGGCACAAACTGTATAAAGGAGTGACTCTCAGATTCATGAGTGTGCCTGTTCTGAGCAAAAGGCGTTATGAACTCATAAGCACAGAAAACTCCTGCGTAGGGTTTGAAGAACTGATTCCTACCAGAGCACTTGTTGGGGGTTGGGTGATTTCTGATAAGTTTATTAGCATGTGTATAGGTTCTTTTATTGTTTTAGTATGTTTTCTCCTGTATTGCTTTCACTTTAAGAATAAATGTTCTTGTTTGAGAAAAGCTGTGTGGTACCTTATAATTGTGGGCAATTACACTATTTATAGCCTCTGAGGAGAAAGCAAAACAGTGCTGCTTATGTGGCTCGACTTGCTGGGGTATTCACAGTGCAGGCAGTGAACTGTGCAGTTTGGAAAAATCCCAGTCAGCAGGGAGAGAGACGTGTGTCTCTATCCAAGAGAGGTGATGGCTAAGGAGCTTGGATCCTAAAAGTGGGTGCCCTTGCTAGACCACAGGGGGGAAAAACAGGTGTAGTTCCCTTAACTGTGACACCCATCACAAAGAGTTCCAAGCAATCAAACAAATTTTGGCAATAACTTTTTCAGATGTTTGGCTAAGAAAGTAGTAATTTCAAGCAAAAGAGGAATGATTAAATTAACAGTGTTTAATCACTCAATACCTGCAACATTTATGACTCTGGAAATCTATATCCTCAAACGCATTAAATATAAGTTTGTTATGATATGACTACTTTGTTTAAGCGAGTAAAAACAGAAATGGCAAGATTCCCTTCAGACAGGCAATGACATCTAATACTGAAAGAATACTTTCGGTAAATTCCTGAGCGGGACAATCTTAAATAGAAAAAAAATCAAACCAAACCCTGTTTAACACAAAAGCAGTAATTTGTCTCAGCTCTTTATTTGGAAATCACAGCTGGAATTTTGTCTGGATGCATACTGTCAAGAAAGAGGGATTTGTAAACAAGCACATAGTAAAAACAAAAACACTGCATAATGACCACATCCTTACTCGGACACCACCCTCCACAGCACAAACCCAACCCTAACATGATAATCTAGTGGAGATGCACTGTTACAATTGTCTTTAATGTGTGCAATGTCATAGGTACAAATAGAGTGTCTCACTATCCACAAAGAACCCTGGGATACCATGCCTGAAATGGCAGCGCTAATGTCACATAGCAGCAGCAGCAGTATGGACACAAGTATACACATGAGCACAGCATTAGAGCTGTGTCCAGCACAACATAATGTGGGGAGCACGCACGAGCATGTGCATGGTCCAACACTTGAGTATGTGCGCCAGTGCAGACATAGCCTAAAAGACTTATCACAAATCTGTGCAAATTTAGAGTCTGTGGACTTCACCTTCATTAACATGTCATGTCTATTTTTCTGAATCTTCTGTATTACTTTTTTATAACCATCCTATTCATTATAGTGAGTCCACAAATTTTAAGTTTGAACTTGGTACTGGTTTATTTCAATATATAGATAAACTGAAGTAGAAGAGTTCTGTGCCTTGTATTCGTGCATATTAATTATCAGAAGACACATTTCAGCGGGCAGCTATTCATTGTTGTTTAATGTTTTATTCCCAGTGGTAATTGATGTCAGTTATGACAAGAAGACTATTATGAGACTACCACTATCTTTTCCATTGGAACATTATTCTCAGCCTAATGAAAAAATCCCTCCTATCTGAGTGCAGAGATACTCAATATTATTTATTGCCATATTTTGAATAGCTAACAATTACAGAATAACACTGGATACATTTCAGAGGGGTTATAAAGTTGTGATCAGATTATTCTTTTACTTCAGAAAGTGGGACCACAGCCCTTCTCTTGCTCCATCAGCTTCTTTGGCTTCCTATCTATCTCAGTGCCAGCTCAAAATTTCAGTTTTCATTTTCTGAACTCTGACTTGGTCTACTCTACTCCTCTGAACCCATGTCCAGTTCCTCTACCCTTGGCTGGTCACTTATCTCCTATGATCTCCACCCTCTCCTCCCAGAATGTCAAGTGTAAAGTAACGATCAAGCAAAGTTATCAAGTATCAAGCATAGATGATATGGTCAGAATGAATTATCTCACATCACCACCTTATATTAAATTTTGAGGTCAGTCTGAAGTTAATGTTTTACTTGTGTACCTTCACTATAACATTTACTAGACCCATTGCCTCCAAATTCAGCAGTTTCATTCTTGCTATGAAACCAAACCAGTCTAGTGTTCACAACTGTATGATTCTACTGTACCCACCTCCTCCTCAATTACCTAATCATAGAACTCTCTCAATCTCCACCAAATCCCTCTGAGATTATATCCATCAGCTCTCTCACTTCCCAATTCCTTTCATCCATGCTTCTAATTTTGTCTCCCTCTATCACCTCCCCATAATGTTTCACATTAGGGTCACTCTCAGTTGTACAGTCACATGTGTTTGGAGATGCCACACAATCCTCTGGCCCAAATGAACCAATTTACCTCTTTAAAATGTCTCATTAACATCTTCCTATTCCCTTTAGTTTTCAAGATGTTTGTAGAGAGACTCAGTTGCAATCTAGCATATTAAACTATACACAAACAAAAAGCATTGTAATGCATAATATTTTTACTACCCTTCTACTGTATTTAACTTCTAGTACTTTGAACTCCTAGGTTCCACATTTTGTATCTTCTGCCTCAATGAACAGTTCCTTGTTATGAAGAATTCAATAAAATATTAAAAAAGATAAAGATTGCTGTCAAATATAAATTCATTTTTTATGTTTTCGGCAAACCCATGGCCCTTCACAAACTGTTCTATTATGTCTTCACTAGAAATTCTATCTAGTAGTGAACAATCATTCTTTTCCAAGTTACGAATTCTTCATAAGTGATGATGCTGGAGTTTCTCTTTGCTGATGAATTAAAATGTGGTTAGGAGTTTTCAAAGTGTAAAATGGCTGTGATCTCATCCAATTTAAAAGGTATAACCTTATAGCCCTTTCTTGATCTAGCTTTTCCTGTAGAAGAGGATCCTGAACATAAATTCCTTTTATTGTCTCTAGAAAATTTATATTCTTCTATCTGAATTGTTGATGGAAACATTTTAAATCTGGTCTAAAGCAAAGATTCTAAAAGATTGATCCATATCTGAAGGGCATATGTCATTGTAAAATTATCTACTCTGCCTGTGAATTCAACAGTACTTGATTTTTCAAGGAGAATCAAGAATTACTTGCGTAGCTGGATCTGGACAAATTTCAACACCAATACTTCTGTATAACTGGAATAGTAACAATCATTTATCCAAAGCATGATTTCTATCTTCTGTAATTATTTCAATTATCACTTTATACAGCAACTACTAAATGAAAATGTTTAAATAAAATCTGATTTAATGGGGTATATCTGTACGTAAGAAGCTCTTTGGGAAAAAGCATTATCCATTCTGCTGCATGTAAGTAACTAAAGAACTAGTGACTGTAATAGACACGTTATCTATTAAAATATCAGAGAAGGTACCGGTCTTCAAAATTCAAAACAAGGAAATAGAATACAAAGAATCTGAAGTGTCAGAAAAAGGAAAATCCCACCAAGACTAAGCTTTGTTACTAATCATGTTTGTTATGGTAGTGCCTAAGGGTCAACCAAGAATGTGCCCCCCTTTCACTAGTTACTGTACAATCACAAAGGGGGTAGACAGTCCCTGCCCCAAAGGGCTTACTATCTAAATAGACAGAGGTGGGGAGGAAAGAGTGAAACAAGCAGAGTAAACAATTTGGTGTAATGGATGTCCACAGCATTCCAAATTTCTCAGTGCCTAGGAGCATAGCTTTTATTTTAAAATACTTATGGTCCATATCATCTTGAGTTTATGTACTTGTCCCTTTCTCAGACATCCTTTCTGATAAACATTCAAAAAGGCTTGTGTTTTAAATGAAATATAATCTCAATGTTCAAAAGTCAATCATGGAAAAAATATTTCCCCCTATTTCAAATGAGATCTGATTTTACAGTCCTCCTTTGCAAAAAGTGACATTTTGTTAACATGTTTGGCTTTAAATTTTCATATGTTTACAGAATTTTGTGAAAAAAAGCCTTTCAGCAGAACTGTTTACCTCCTTTGGTACCTCCATTACCACAATCACCTAACATTTCACATTTTATTTGGTTGGAACCCACGTGCTGCGGGTAAATCACATATGTAGACATTGAAGGGGCATTCCTATACTTCTTTTATTCCTTATAACATAATAAAAACAGTTGTTTTCCTGAACCAGAAACGGAGTATAATTTGTACAATACCTGGACCAGACGTTAACAGTAATGTTTATCTGAGAAGCACTTTAAATATTTTTCTTATTACTTAGAAAAATCTATAGCTATAGAATGATAATTTGTAACAGGGAAAACCCTATGTTGACACTTTGATTTCTGCACCTACTGTTCCAGTTTTCTGCCATCTTTTCACTGCATTCATAGTGCCCATATATAAATAGAAAAGGAAAAATATACGGAATTCCATATAGAAGGGGCATGTGTTTTGGTCCACTATAACTGGAGAACACTGTAACTGCATCTACACTATTGCTCAAAGCTTATATAGTCTTTTTATATGAAAATGCCTATTCTACCCCTAAAACTTCAACCTTGAAATTATGCAGATTCTCATAAATACTACTCCCAAAGGCATGAGAAATATTTAAAATGGAATTCAGAGTAAAACTTTCCTGACTTTTGAAATATTAAAGCGTCGTCATAAAAAATACATTTTAAAAGGGATTACATACGTTTTATTTTATGATGCATCCTGGTGTCCTTTCTAGAGAGTGAAATTCCTGTTTTGTATTTTAGTAAAAGGTTTGAACTATAGATGGAACTTGCTTAAGCAAAGGCTGAGACTGGTAAATTAATGTTTTCTTTGGCCTGGGAATATACCACTCTTACTGATGTTGGAGGTGCAGTCTGAACTGCTCTCAACTGAGGAAGAGTTCATGCCTGACTAAATTGTCTGTCTCCTATTAAAATTATATAGATTAATACCGGAAAGGCTTCTAAACATATTTTGTACCCATTTTCTCTTGTATTTAGAACAGATTTAAGTAGTACAAGAAGACCACCCTCAAATTCCTCACTATGAAAGCAGAAAGAATAAATTTTATTCCCTTTAATGTAGCCAATTAAATATGCAATGTTTGGCTTTTCATCTGCCACGGGAAATCTGTTTTATATCATTCTTCTCTATGTTAGAATGAATCACTGTTACTGTGATGCCGGCAGACCAGGTGCCTGCCAAGGCCCCTAGGTTTCAACTGAACACTGACCAATACATAGCTGTAGACCCGTCTGGCTCACCTTTGTGTTAGCATTGTTAAAATAGATGTTAAGTTTATAAGAATGTGTTCAGTGTTTAGCCGTGATGAAATGCTAGTAGGATGCTGCATGTAGTAATCTCACTTATAACATCTGTACCCCATGTTATAAGGTTATATTGGGTTTTTGCATTGTAAAACTCTAATTGTGTGAGTCATCAAACAGGTCATCAAATGTAAAATGCTGGCTTCCTACAGAAGGTTTAGGTCCTGCCCACCAAGAAGGTCCACTGAAACCAAATGAGCCACTGTGAAACATCAAAGTACAAAGACTTTGCTAGTTGCTCTCTCCCCACATCGATGAAGGGGAGACATACAAGTGAACTCATACCATCAGCTTGAACTCTGGGGAAAGGAATAAAAATCCCTGACAGGAGGAAACTGGATCTCTGTGCTGCTTGGACTTCAGGAGGGCAAGATTTCTAAGCACAAACAAGGGATTCCCCTGCTGCTTAGCCTGAGGTAGCCCTAGAGGACATACAGAGCTTGCATATTACAGCAGCTTCTATCATCTTTTGAAACCTTATGGCTGACTTAGAACCACGCTTCCTCAGCTCTCATCCCCTAATGCCCCTACTCTACTTGCGTTACATTGATGACATCTTTGTCACCTGGACCCATAGGAAGGAGGCCCTTGAGGAATTCCACCAGGGTTTCAACAATTTCCATCCCACCACCAACCTCAGCCTGGACCAGTCCACACAAGAGATCCACTTCCTGGACACTACAGTACAAATAAGCGATGGTCACATAAACACCACCCTATACCAGAAACCTACTTACCGCTATACTTCCCTACATGCCTCCAGCTTTCATCCAGACAACATCACACAATCCATTGTCTACAGCCAAGTTCTAAGTTACAACCGCATTTGCTCCAATCCCTCAGACAGAGACAAACACCTACAGGATCTCTATCAAGCGTTCTTAAAACTATAATACCCACCTGGTGAAGTGAAGAAACAGACTGACAGAGCCAGAAGGCTATATATATATATATGTGTGTGTGTGCTATATATTCTGCTTATTGTATTTTTCACTACATGCATTTGATGAAGTGGGTTTTAGCCCATGAAAGCTTATGCCCAAATAAATCTGTTAGTCTCTAAGGTTCCTCAAGGACTTCTCGTCGTTTTTGCTGATACAGACTAACAAGGCTACCACTCTGAAACCTGTCATTTGTATTATGTGTTTACCTGCGTTACACTTGTAAATAACTCTTATTTATTTTTCTTAGTTAATAAATCTTTAGTTAATGTATCACAGGATTGGCTACATGTGTTGTCTTTGGTATAGGATCTAAGGTGCAACTGACCTGGAGTAAGTGACTGGGAGTAACCCGAATATTATTGAGATTTTTGGTGTAAAGGGACCATCTATCACAAAGGCAAGCTCACCTGGGTGGCAAGATAGAATAGAGTACCCAAGGGGACAGTCTGTGACTCCATGCCAAGGCTGTTATAGTGCTTGAGGAGTTCACACTTGATACTTGGTTGGGGAAATGTAAGTAACACTCATAACCAGTTTGGAGTTTTTGCTCTGCTTCTTAATAGTCTGTCCTGAGGTTGGTACTCACACTTCTGAGCCACTCCAGACAGCATGACAGCCACATCATTAGTTCACAATTAATGCAAATGATCCAATGTTCTTACTGTATGTCAGATATGGTCTGAGAACTAACATTAAAATAATCCCTCTTCCCACAATACTTGGGTAACTGTACAGACTTATAAATATTGTGTACAGCCTTGGAGGTTAGTGTGATATTACATCTTAAAATGATGTCATTCAGGACATTTTATCACAGTTAGAACTCCACCTTCTAAATAGCAAATTCAGATATTATAATACAAAAATGTCCTTATAAAAGGAATCACATTTGCTATTCTACCTTAAAACAGAACATTTACAGAAGATTAAACATATATAAGCAGAGAGAGAAACAATAGTACATTACAGACTAGACTACAACTGTGGCTCACTGTTGCACAGGGTGCACAAGAGCAGGAAGAAGGCTTCTTAAATTCTTCTCCCTTCGAGAATGTAGATTAACTATAGTCTAGCTGTGACAGGTTTCAATTGGTCCACCGAGCCACTGGGGGGTGGTGAGGAGCTACTGCCTCACTGGCAGGCCTTGGTCACACCTTTCTGTCACTAGGGAATTAGCGGACGCGCCGGGGGAGTGCGGGCAAGAGTCAGTGGCACACCCCACAGGCAGGGGGAGTGCCGGCAAGAGTCTGTAGCGCATCCCTCAGGCAGGGGGAGCACCAGCAAGAGTCAGTGGCATTGTCGGGATTCTGCTACCCGAGGCGGGTTGGCCGGGGTAGGGGAACCCAGGCCCACCCAACTCCACTGCGCTCCAGCCCAGGGTTCTGATGCTGCCCTGACTGGGTTAAGGCCCCCCGCCCTTTGTACTTCCTGTTCCATCCCCTCCCCTTCCGGGGGTCGGAGTAAGCTTGGTCTGGCCCCGCCCACTCAGGCTGAGAGAGTGGCTCTTTATCTTCTGGTTTGGAGGGAAGCCACCCTGGCTCCCTACAGTAGCCCACAGACAAGTATCCTCATAAACCACTCAGACTTTGCTCTCATGCTAACAGTAAGGTCCTCAGAATCACCAGATATATTTCTAGTCATATTTCACAAAATGTTCCTGAGTTGTGTTTATTTTTGTTTAAATCACACCACTGGAGATTAGTTTCACTGGGCAATAGAATTGGTTTAATATTTTCCTTTTCATTCTGGAAAAGCTTGATTATGCTCAAAGAGGACTTTTTCAATCTAAAATAAAAAGCTCCTGTGGCTTTAAAAACCAGTCACAAGGACTTGTAAAAAACAACAACAAAAAACCAACAGTCTAAAATCCAAGATGGCATGTGTGAACTACAGTTCCGAACCTAAGGAGTTCAAATGGGAGTGGTAATATTAGCACACCACTCAACTATGCAGTTTCCATGAAAAATCAAAACATAAGAACGGCCACGCTGAGTCAGACCAATGGTCCAGCTAGCCCAGTAGCCTGTCTTCTGAGAGTGGCCAATGACAGATGCTTCAGAAGGAATGAACAGAACAGGCAATCGAGTGATCCAGTCCCTGTCATCCACTCCCAGACTCTGGAAAACAGAGGGTAGAGACACTCAGAACATGGGGTTGCATCCCTGACCATCTTGGTTAATAGCCATTGATGGACCTATCCTCCATGAACTTATCTAGTTGTTTTTTGAACCCTGTTATAGTTTTGGCCTTCACAACACCCCCTGCAATGAATTCCACAGGTTGACTGTGCATTATGTGAAGAAGTACTTCCTTTCATTTGTTTTAAACCTGCAGCCTATTAATTTCATTGGGTGACCTATGATTCTTGTGTTATGCGAAGCTGTAAATAACACTTCCTTATTCACTTTCTCCACATCAGTCAAGATTTTATAGACCTCTATCATATCCCCTCTTAGTTGCCTCTTTTGAAAGCTGAAAAGTCCTAATCTTTTTAATTGCTCCTCATATGGAAGCTGTTCCATATCCCTAACCAAATTAAAAACGTCATTAAAAAAATGATATTGGGGTCTTAATCTTTCTAAAGACCACATGTACGCTAAAGGACATTGGACACGTACAAAAAAAAAAATCCTACTGCATAGCTCTGAGGTCCTGGAGGGAACAAGACTATAATTTTCTCCAGTGTCTCCAATGACATTATATCATCTGACGACATCCTAGTTGTGAAATACAAAATTTTATATTGTTGGTCAGATATTACAGTCAGAGACACATAAGAAATATAGTTAAGATAGTTAGAAATATGGATTACATGTAGGTTTCTCCGTAGTTTCTGAAAAAATACAAATTGGTGGATTCAGAATGCATGAATTTTATCACAGTACAGATGTATTAGTTTCTTCCAAACACACAGGGAGGCATAAATGGCACATCCTTTCATTTGATATTGTGATATAAATGTTATTGCTAGCTAATGTCTAAGTTCAATAAATTCTGAAAGCGTAGATGATGTACCAGAAGACAAAGTAATCAATCACCTTGAGTTTCACATAAGTTAACTCCATCTTCCCCAAAAATATGTTTTGCCTAGACTGAAATCCCAGAGGAGAAGGATCCCTTCATTTAAAAAGAGCATCAAAACTAACAGAAAAGTTTCCAGATACTCAAGCTCTTTGTCTTCCTTCACTCCCACTCACATCTGAACATATCACAGTGAGCCAATTTAAGGATTGTTTACTAGGATTTTTTTTCAGTTAGATGCCTAACAATGAATGGTGTGGTGCAGCTGGACAGTGAGTAAGACTTTAATAGTGTACACTGGGGTGGGCAAACACAGGGCCAGGGCAGGCAGGGAGCCTGCCTTAGCCCCACTGCGCACTGCTGCCACCCCGAAGCCACTCAAGATAAGCGGCACTGGGCTGGAGCCCGCACCCCTCCTGCGCCCCAACCCCCTGCCCGAGGCTCCTGCCACACCCTGAACCCCTCCTGCATTTTGCAGCCCAACCCCTTGCCTTGAGCCCCCTGCCATACCCCTCCTGCACCCCAAAACCCTGCCCTAAGCCCCCTCCCGCACTCCTCCCTGCACCCCAACCCCCTGCCCTGAGCCCCTTCCTGCACACCGCACCCCCTCCCACATCCCGCACTCCCTCCTACACCCCAACCCCCTGCCCCAGCCCTACATGAATGAACATGCATGCAATTTCCCCACCCAGATGTGGCCCTCGGGCCAAAAAGTTTGCCCACCCCTGGTGTACACTGAGATTGATTACTTGGAAAAAAAATGTTCTGAAAAAAGCTAGTGTTAAAATTTAAAGCAGACTCAACTCCTCCAAGTACGTACAGTATACAACAATACATGGAAAATCTTTGTCATAGAAGCAGGACCCAGTGATTTTCAAATCTAAGGAAAAATAGTAAAGATCTTCTGATTCCTGATCTCATGAACAAAGAACATGATAATGATTGGTTCTTTTCAACTACACTTTTTTTTAACCCTACCTTCAACATCAATGTTGTTCTGATTCAATTCAAAGTCTCTGGCCTTCCATAAATAAATAAATAAATAAATAAATCTTTGCACTGCTGAATTTAATTGCCAGAACAGCGTCTGATCCTAACAGGTCAGCATTGATCTCTCTAAACCAATTGGCTCTTTCATTAGAGAGAAAATGAAGCAAAGAGAAAAGGCAAGTGAGCTCTTGCACATGCAGCTGGACTTCATCTTTTTTTACCCAGCTTCTCCCTCATTAACTAGCAGCCAATCGATCAGGAACCTGCTCAGAACCCAGAAAAACTATTCATCACTTCTGACACAGAATGATTTTAACATGTCACTAAAGTAAAGAATATTTGGGGTATCCCAACTCTATCTTTGCAGCCTGCCCCCTTTCACATATTTTTTTAAAGAGAAGTCCAAATTCTATATCCTTTAACAAAGTCCAAATTTAAGCTCAATGTAGCACTCAGAATATGTCCCTATCAGTTAATTGTCCTAAAACAGGATTTTTTGGAGCAGGGCACCTAATCTGAAATCTTCTCTATAGTGAAGAATTCAGTTTAATCAGGGAGAGAACCACATGGGGAAAGGCAAGAGAGAATATTCCTCCACTAACCCCCAAACTCATCACTGGCCTCACTATTCCTTACCTCAGTGCTTCCCCGGAGTGAAGAGGGTCGTGAGCCCCTGGGGGTGGGGGGGCAAAGGACGGGTTTAGGGGTGCTGCAAGTGAAGGATGCAAATTAGGGGTGGCAAGCAGCAGGGCAACTGCCCCAGGCCCCACAACCAAGGGCTCCCACTGCCCTGGGCTGAAGCCCAAGCCCAAGCCCCTCCCAGTGCCTGGGGCTGAAGCATGTAACTTAGGTTTGCAGGGACCCCTGTGGCATGGGGCCCCGGGCAATTGCCCTGCCTGCCACCCCTAAGGCTGGCCCTGAATATTACCCATAATTTACTTAATGATAATAAAGGTATGGGGTCTCAGTTTTTTCAAGTCTTAGTGTGGAGGGGAGGGGCGGAGGGGTCCACAATTTTTTTTAAGTCCAAAGGGGGTCACCAGTACAAAAAGGTTGAAAAACACTGCCTTAGCTGATCAAATTCAAGCACCCAATTCTCACCTGCAAGGCTCTTCACAATCTCACTTCTAGCTACACCTCTGCTTTCATATTCCTTACACTACTACTTGCTCCCTAATACTCATCTCCAATTATCTCTCATCACCACTCCGTTGTTGTTCTTCTACTCCCAGCTCCATGGCTTCATTTATTCTGGCCCCATGCTTAGAAGAGTTCCCGGCATTTTATCTGCTAAATGCTCTCTAATTTGTCAAGTCACTCTTTAAAAGCACATTTCTTCCACAGATTTTACCTACACTAGGATCTTCACCGTTTAAAGCTCTCCACACGCTTTTACTTAAGCTGTTGTCCCATGCTTTGTCTTCTCTATATCAAACTTTAAGGTCTGCAGAGTGTTTTGTCCCTTTCCTGTGTTCCCTAAAGTGCCATGCATATGCATTTCATGCAGTTCTCAATTCATATTCATACCAGCAAGACCACGAGGAGGGGAAAACAAGGAGACTAAGCATAAGATTGTACAACAGGAAGTAAAGGAATCAGGAAGAAAGAAAACTAAGGAAACAAAAAGTGGAGTAAGGAAAGGAGAAGAGAGTACGGGGAAAATAAAGGTCAGAATAGACAACAGATAACAAGGAAAAATGGAGTAAGACCACCACAGGAAAGGAATGCTGCTGTGGATTATAAAAAATTTCCAGTGAAAGAAATCGACAGTGACTAGACTGGGGAATATAGAAAGAGGAGGAGGAATGAGTAAATAAAACCAAAAGAATGAAAATGGAATAAGGCAATGGTTCTCAATTTTTTCTCCCTTTCCACACCAGAACTCCTGCCCTATTTAGCCAGAATATATACACAACAGTCTTCCAATTTAGCAAATAGGAAGGACAGGGTGGTCACGACTCCCTGACACCTGTTCGTCACACTCTACCCCATCCCCAGGTCAAGTGGGAATCTGTAGGATAGAATGGGAAGAAACAGACACTGAAAAGAAAAAATTATAAATAAAAAAACAAAAGAGAGAGAGAGAGACGAGACACAAACCATGTAGGGTAACAAAAATATTTTTGCTTATAGTGTTAATGGCTATATTCCATTGTCTGTCTCTGGAATGCTACCCACATAACTCTATTAATTTTGGGGATCCTGGAGGTGAAAGTATGTTGTCAAACTTCTGTCCCAACTGTTTAGCCTATAACTAGATTTACTGGGTAAATAACTCTCCTCCCTGAATTTTAATCTCTGACAAACACAACAATGGTTTACATCTCATGTGTCTGTAAAGTTCTCTTTTCTGCAATAGAAGCAAAACACAAGAGAGAACAACAGGCCCTTGCTAAAATTACTGAAAGTTCATAATGAAATCAAGCTTTTTACAGTTTTAAAGCCTCCAAGCACTCTGAATGCTGAACATCTGACTGATTTCTGGGAGTAGGCAGGTGATAGCTGGAAACAAGCACAAAGCTGGTACCCATACGCAGCCATGTTTCTTTATTACTATTTTGATCTTCCTTGTTTTTTCCTAACACATCCTCATAATGCACCAAACATTATGAAATGTGCCTTTGAGATCTCTCCAAGGACATATCCACTTTACAGAAAGAAAATGAGAGAGAAGAAAGGGGATGAGGGGAATTGTCCTAAAATGGAAAAATTAGAAAAAGATGAATTTTCACATATTAACCTGTGTGCAATGATTTCCTTTCACTTTTTGTAATGCTTGCTTGGTATTACATCACTGATCCTTTCCACATGCAAGCCCAAAATGGCAAATTGCTTATCTCTAAGTCTAAGCGTATTTGTGCACAAACACTACATTAAATCCAATACCATAAAAAAAAAAAAAACACACACCCAACCCAAACAAAACCAAAAACAAACCCACAACACTCTTCTACAGTATACATCTAAATACAATAAATTCTTCGTCTGTATAGTCTTTCACATAATGGGCCAGCCTGACTGATGCTACCTACTTTAGTTCTGTCCCCAATCACTTATTTTTAATGAGATGTATGTTCTTTTGTTTTGGGCTTTTAAACCTATGAGTGAACCTATGACATAACACTATGTTTAAATAAGTTTAATTCATCCCACTGTGACTCATGTGGATGGCTGAAACATAACAGTGCAATGAATGTGACAGATTTCTAAGCATAAAAAGAGAACTGACTGCTCCAACTAACTCTCAATATTTCTTGTTTGAACAGAGAGTAAGTTATGTTTTCTAAATACAAGGACAGACAGAACTACTGCCATTCACTTTAGCAGAGGTGACATGTCGGGAGGGGGGCAAGCAGGGTCAAGTGCTTCCCCTCCCTCCCCCCCCAGCTGCTGGCCTGGGCAAGGAACGGAAGGGGCAGGATCAGAGCTGGAGCCGAAGGGGCGGTCCAGAGCCTCTTCTGCCCATGCTAGGATGCTGCCCAGTGCAGAGCAGCAGCTGCCTGGGAGAGCACTGGCCACGGCAGGCTGCCCCCCACCCAGGCTCGGCTTCCTGGCATAGCGGCTGAGCAAGCCAGAGGCTCCCCACCCTCCCAAAATGCTCAGCCCCTGTCCCTGGAAGTCAAGCCTGGGCAGAAAGCAGGCTGCTACTGCTGCCCCTCTCCAGCCAGGCTCTCTCCCAAGCAGCTGGCTATGCTGCACAGAGCAACTACCGGGAGCAGCTCTGTCCCACGCCCCTCCTGGGCCTGGTTGCCAGGGAGAGCAGCCGAACATTGGCTCCTGCCCCTCCCGGCCCCCGCAGATAACATGGGGTGGGGTGGAGGTGGGAAGAGCACAGGGGACCCAGGTTGGGGAAGTCATGTGTCCTCCCCTTTAACTGGTGCCCTCCCAGTATGGGGAGGACCAGTCAGCTATGCTGAGTTTAGTATCTATGACACAACTGGCTAACCAATTTAATTTTACAGTCAAGAATTTAGGAGTTGTTCACAACATACCACAGCAATGGTCCATCAAGTTGAGTATCCCATCTCTAACAAAAAGAACAGGAGTACTTGTGGCACCTTAAAGACTAACACATTTATTAGAGCATAAACTTTTGTGGGCTACAGCCCACTTCATCAGATGCACAGAATGGAACATATAGTAAGATAGATATATAGATATATACACACATACAGATAAGTTGGAAGTTACCATACAAACTGTGAGAGGCTAATTAGTTAAGATGAGCTATTATCAGCAGAAGAAAAAAACTTTTGTAGTGATAATCAAGATGGTCTCTTTAGACAGTTGACAAGAAGGTGTGAGGATACTTAACTTAAGGAGACAGAGTCAATATGTGTAATGACCCAGCCACTCCCAGTCTCTATTCAAACCCAAATTAATGGTATCTAGTTTGCATATTAATTCAAGCTCAGCAGTTTCTCGATGGAGTCTGTTTCTGAAGCTTTTCTGTTGCAAAATTGCCACCCTTAAATCTTTTACTGAGTGGCCAGAGAGGCTGAAGTGTTCTCCTACTGGTATTTGAATGTTACGATTCCTGATGTCAGATTTCTGTCCATTTATTCTTTTGCGTAGAGACTGTCCAGTTTGGCCAATGTACATGGCAGAGGGGCATTGCTGGCACATGATAGCATATATCACATTGGTAGATGTGCAGGTGAACGAGCCCCTGATGGCATGGCTAATGTGATTAGGTCCTATGATGGTGTCACTTGAATAAATATGTGGACAGAGTTGGCATCAGGCTTTGTTGCAAGGATAGGTTCCTGGGTTAGTGTTTTTCTTGTGTGGTTTCTGGTGAGTATTTGCTTCAGGTTGGGGGTCTGTCTGTAAGCGAGGAATGCCTCCCAAGATCTGTAAGAGTGAGGGATCATTTTTCAGGATAGGTTGTAAATCTTTGATGATGCGCTAGAGAGGTTTTAGTTGGGGGCTGAAGGTGACAGCTAGTGGCGTTCTGTTATTTTCTTTGTTGGGCCTGTCCTGTAGTAGGTGACTTCTGGGTACTCTTCTGGCTCTGTCAATCTGTTTTTTCACTTCAGCAGGTGGGTACTGTAGTTTTAAGAATGTTTGATAGAGGTCTTGTAGGTGTTTGTCTCTGTCTGAGGGATTGGAGCAAATGCGGCTGTATCTTAGAGCTTGGCTGTAGACAATGGATCGTGTGGTGTGTCCTGGATGGAAGCTGGAGGCATGGAGGTAAGTATAGCGGTCAGTAGGTTTCTGGTATAGGGTGGTGTTTATGTGACCATCACTTATTAGCACAGTAGTGTCCAGGAAATGGACCACTTGTGTGGATTGGTCTAGGATGAGGTTGATGGTGGGATGGAAATTGTTGAAATCATGATGGAATTCCTCAAGGGCTTCTTTTCCATGGGTCCAGATGATGAAGATGTCATCAGTGTAGCGCAAGTAGAGTACGGGCGTTAGGGGACGAGAGCTAAGGAAGCGTTGTTCTAAGTCAGCCATAAAAATGTTGGCATACTGTGGGGCCATGCGGGTACCCATAGCAGTGCCGCTGATTTGAAGGTATATATTGTCCCCAAATGTGAAATAGTTGTGGGTGAGGACAAAGTCACAAAGGTCAGCCACCGGGTTTGCCGTGACATTATCGGGGATGCTGTTCCTGACGGCTTGTAGTCCATCTTTGTGTGAATGTTGGTATAGAAGGCTTCTACATCCATAGTGACCAGGAGGGTGTTTTCAGGAAGATCACCGATGGATTGTAGTTTCCTCAGGAAGTCAGTGGTGTCTCGAAGACAGCTGGGAGTGCTGGTAGCATAGGGCCTGAGGAGAGAGTCCACATAGCCAGACAATCCTGCTGTCAGGGTGCCAATGCCTGAGATGACGGGGCGTCCAGGATTCCCAGGTTTATGGATCTTGGGAAGCAGATCTCTAACATCGGCCAGCAGCCAATGCTTCAGAAGAAGGTTCAAGAAATTTTTCAGGGGATAATTAGAGAATAATTAGCAGCCTACAGGAATAATTCTCTTAACTACATCAGTTAGTAATGGACTTGTGCCCATAGCATGAGGATTTATGGCATATCCATGTTAAATGTTTAATCCGTCTAATGAAATTGTGGATGTTCTCCCTATGCATCTATATAAAGGTCTCTTTTTAACAACTACATTTTTGGACTACAATATTTAATGGCAATGCATTCTACAGGTTAATTATGCATTGTGCAAAAAATTTTCCTTATGTTGCATTTCAACTTCATTAGCTCTGCATTGTCTGCACTAAATGTCAGCCAGCCAGGCATTATCCCAGAGGAAATGGTTTGGCACTTGGTAAGCAAGAGAACTGGACCAACCAGATCCAATGATACAGAATTTAATTTAATTCATATACTGGTGACAATGCTACCCATATTTCCTCACTGACCCTACTAGTGGCCCCATATACAGTAGAACCTCAGAGTTATAGATACCTTGGGAATGGAGGTTATCCGTAACTCTAAAATGTTCTGTAACTCTGAAGAGGAGGTTACGGACTTCAGCCACACGGGGGGTTGGGGCTGCAGCCAGGGGAAGGGGGCGGTCAGGGCTCCGGGTGGGAGGGAGTCGGGGCTTCTGACCCACAGAGTGCCAGGGCTCCAGGCAGGGGGCTCGGGGTTTTTGGCCCACAGGAGCACTGGGGGACTCAGTGCTTTAGACCTGGGGAAAGTGCTGCGGCCTGGGGCTTCAGGGCCGTGGCTCTGCTCCCAGTTTCAGCCTCGTGGGGGTGTCAGGGCTCGGGACTTTAGCTATGGGGGGGAGTGCTGGGGCTGAAACTAGGGCTTCCCTTGTAGCGAAAGCCCTGAGCCCCAGCACCCCATGCGGGGCTGAAGCCAGGAACAGAGCCATGGGGCTGAAGCTCTGAGACCAGACGCCCCCACAAGGCTGAAACCGGGACTGGAGCCATGGGGCTGCAGCCCCAAGGCCCAGCACTCCCCCAAGCCTGAAGCCCTGAGTCTTGGTGCTCACAAGGGTCAGAAGCCCCTCACCCCTCACTCACACTCTGTGGCTGCAGCCTTAAGACCTGAGCCTCGGGCCAGTACAGTAATTGCTGCTTTTTTTGTGTGCATGTCTGCACTGCTGCCTGATTCAGGGCTTCTGGTTCCACAGCATGTCCAGTTGACCAGCAAGTCTGTAACTCTGGTGTACACATCTTTGAGGTACTACTATACATGTTGAGGGAGGAGTAACAGAACGGCAACCTGAATGATACGCCACCCAGGGCAAATGAACAATTGCCCGTGGGTTCTCATAAAAGGAATGGAACCGCTCTTGACGCCATCTACAAATTCATATGCAGATCAACAATACCTCTAGGTCCATAGTAAACAGTACTATAGAAAACTGATAGATCTTAAAAGTAAATAAATAAAAGGTCACCTGATCTTCATTCATCACCACATGAGATCAGGGAATGAAGAGGTATGGGGCAGAGCTGGTAGAAAAACAATTTTGTGGAAAATTTTAGTAGTTGTTTCTGTTCCACTGGGTTTGAATTTATTCTTTTTCTGTTTTTCATTATTTTTTAATATCTGTTTTTATATTTTACAAAATATAACATTTAACAAAAACCTGGTTTTCACTAAGAAAATTCATTTTTAGTACATTAAAAATTTCAATAACAATTTAGAAAATGATTGATAAAATTTTAATGCAGATATGAATATGTTACTGACAGCTTTGTGAAACAGAAAACTTTGATTATGACCATTTTCATTAAAATTTTCATTTTTTTAAAGAAGCCATGTTTCAATAAATCATTCTGTGCTAAAAATTTCAACCAGCTCTAGTAAAGAGGTTTAACAACTTAGTCCAAGTGGAGAAGACTTGGGAATCTTCTCAGTCAACAGAAGACTTAAGAAAGGGGGCAAAATGAGAGCAAGTGGAGCAGCAGAACCTGGTGGCATAATTACTTCAGTTGTAGCTCTTTATAAATGGCCATATCCCCCAAATATGGTTATTGTCTCTCAAGAGAAGAAAAGAACAAATTAATACTGATAATTATTTCAGCATGAACTGAACACACAGGAGTCACGGAGTACAGCAAACAGGAGTACATATCCATATTTTTGTTTTCTACATAATAGACATGAATATAGGAACCATTATTTCATTATTATTTCAGTTTAATGATATTTTCTCTTTTATTTTCTATTTATAGCCATTTACTATCACATCTATTAATTACAAAGTAAAATGAAATTGCTGGAGATGGAGATCTGAACTGATTCTACAAAGTGTTAGTACTTGCTCCCACTTCAATAAACCTCACAGCAGAAGACTAAAATGAAAAATAATGTGTTAGGATATAGATATTCAGGCCCGTCTGCAAAGGCCTGTACTTTAAGAATTTAGGTGTATTCTTATCACTTGGCTAGTTCTAGAGGTATAAAAGAAAGAATCAAAATCATTGTCTGGTGGTGTAAGGGCCTTCTCTTACTGTGACAGTTTGAGGCCCTGTTCGTAGGCTAAGGCCTTTGGCTAAGCAGCAGAGGCAGCCATAAGCTAGGAAGCGAACAGTCACATCCTCACATTCCAAACTAGTCACATTGAAATAAGGTGCTATTGGGCTGTTAGGCACTATCAGGACAGGATTGCATTCCTATCACCTCCAGAGAGAGGGAAGTGCCTAGAAAATGTAAAAGGAAACTTAGTTTGATAGCATCCTGTTTGGCAAGAACTCACTTATCAATAGCTGGGATGTGAAATCCTCACTTCTGTATTGTCTTGTCATTATAGTTCCCACTTTGCTATTGTTTGTCTGTATAATCTCTGTCTGGTTCTGTGATTGTTCCTGTCTGCTGTATAATTAATTTTGCTGGGTGTAAACTAATTAAGGTGGTGGGATATAATTGGTTACATAATGTTAGGATTGGTTAGTTAAATTTCAGGAAAATGATTGGTTAAGGTATAGCTAAGCAGAACTCAAGTTTTACTATATAATCTGTAGTCAATGAGGAAGTGAGTGGGTGTGGGTGGGAGAGATGAGAACAGGGAATGGGGGTAAGGAAATTGGAATAATGTTTGGCTAAGGGCAGAAATGGGAACAGGGACACAGGTGTAAGGCTCTGTGGTGTCAGAGCTGGGAAGGAGGATACTAAGGAAGGAAACTGGAATCATGCTTGCTGGAAGTTCACCCCAATAAACATGGAATTGTTTGCACCTTTGGACTTCGGGTATTGTTGCTCTCTGTTCATGCGAGAAGGACCAGGGAAGTAAGTGGGTGAAGGAATAAGCCCCCTAACATAATAAACATATTAAAAAATACTAAATATAGGAAGTTTCAATGGTGAAAATCAATTATAGGGCCTGATTATTTATTTTAACCCTTGAGTAACTGTTGTAGTAACTCTCCTCAATCCATTAGCACATACAAAACTTCTGAAAGGACAACAGCCTTACTCAGAGACCCCATCTTCTGCATATCATAACAAAAATGGAGCTTGGTCAAGAAATCTTCCATCTGGAGCCTGCATTTTTCATTTAGCAGTTGGTTATTTATTTTTTATTAAAGAATTGCAGCTGTAATTCAGGCCAGAGTTTAGTACGGAGGAAGGTCACTGTCATAATTAGGACACATTTCACTGTGCAAAAATGCCAGCACTTGTTTAGGGATATTTTTCATTAAATAAATTAAAATCTAAAAAGCCCAATTTCCTGGAGTTTTCAGTATTTGTCAGTACTTCACACTATGACTGTTAGCACTACATTACTGCCCACTTTGAAACGGGTTAGTTTATCCAGATTTTTAAGGAAGAATATAAAAACAATCAACAAGCATCTTGTAGGGTATAAACACCAAGGAGGAACTCCTTAGTGGTTTCCACTGAGGTAGAATCAAGACTAATGGAATGAAATGAAAGAAATGAATATATTAATTCACAAAAGAGTTACTAATGGTAAAATCTATAACACTGTACTAGGATAGTCACGAAAGTCCTATAAATAGAGTTATTTGAAACTCCACTAGAGAAAATATTGTAGGAACCAATCCTGATTCAGTCTCCCAGGAATGGGCCAGATGACTTAATGGGTCATTTCCAACTTGTGATGTGAAGCTGAGAGGGTGTAGAAAAGAGGAGCATCAGAATAGGTTTTGAGGAAGAAGAGATGCAGGACACAATGTCTACTGACAGTGATTATTCTTCAGCATGCTGTTACCAGAAATTATCAAATATCAACCTCACACCAAAAAGCTCTGTAGACATTCTACTGTAAGATATGATATCTATTTATTTTTTATGGTCCAAACTAGTTGCTATTATATCTAAATATTAGACCAGATGCTGTTTAATTTCCTGGGACCCAGCTCTATCACTATGTATTTTTTAATTACTATTTTTGCTTGCAAGAAACTGGTGGCTTACACATTCCCTCTCCCATGCCCCTCCCATCTCTACCATCAACAGTTCTTTGTTACTTAATAGTAAGATACTTATGGAATTTATTCAGAATTTGTAATTTTTAAATTTTATATTATACTATCTAGAAAAATAATTTAATATCAGCTGCAAGTAAATCATGAAATCCCTCTTTGTTCAAGTAAATGCTAAACATGTAAATTAGTATTATTTAGGAACAGAGATTGACAATAGTAAAAGTATACACATTTCAAAACAAATGAGAATGGCTATGCCCTGAAGATTACAATCTAGAAGGCACAAACAGGTATAGAACAGATACCAAGAAGAACACATAAAGTATCACTGTGGACTATGTTTCTTTTTAGGAGTGACTTGAAGCACTTACTATTGTAAAGGAGACGTTTCAGTGAGAATCTTCTTCAACCTGTGGTAGTAAAACCTGGCTGTATGAGCCAGAGGTCAGAGCAAAGGACAGATCTATTCTAGATCAACCTGAGACCCTGACCTCAATGTGCAAGACTGGTTTGTGTCAAAAAATTCAAGTGCAACCCAAATGAAAAACTGAAGGAGGAGGTGGATGAAGGGGAGAGTACCTTAACTGAAAACTACATACTGCCTTCAAAATATGCTTTCCAGGGAAATATTCCTCCCCACAAAAAGACACAGAGCACTCAGCTATAAATACCAAGAAAAAATTTCTGCCTGTGAGCAGTTACCTAATCATTTGAAAAACAGAAATAAGCAAAAACAGACCAATCCTGAAAGTCCACCACACTGGCATGGACTACACAGAACAGTCAATTACAATCATATTCAGCAATGATGTAGGTTAACTGAAAGCTCTGGAAAACTCTACAGATGACCTGTTGGCCTACATGAAAATATATTTGTAAAGTTTATCCACCATTCATGACAGAGTTCATGTTTTCTGCCTACAGACTTCATTTTAGGGCTATAGAATGCTGTACTGTATTTCAAATAGTCATTTCACACTTTGCACAATGGTGTTGTATGGCACATTATAAAAAGCTTGTAATAATAATACTTAAAGCGGGTTATTAAAAAAGAGAGGAAATTAGTGGTGGTGAAGTAATATCAAACATGCAGTACCCAGAATGAAACCATTTAGCTATGTAACCTTGATTCATTGTAAAAGAAACCAAACCAATTATGGTCTGGGGAAACTGTTCCCCTTGGAAAAGCCAAGGGTTGGGTGGGAAAAAAAGAGGCAAAGATACTTTGTTGTGTTCATTTGCCTCATGCAAATACCCCCATGTTCTTCTCACTGCAATTTCAAAATTCAGGGGCCCAACTGTAAGGAATGAACCCAAATCCTTGGGCTGTGCCAGTATAAGCAATCATTCCTTTTTCTATGCTTTACAACCAAGAATCGTGGGAGGCTTCACTTT
The DNA here is from genome assembly GCF_965140295.1 of Lepidochelys olivacea. Classification (NCBI taxonomy): domain Eukaryota; kingdom Metazoa; phylum Chordata; order Testudines; family Cheloniidae; genus Lepidochelys; species Lepidochelys olivacea. The sequence goes on from NC_140413.1 coordinate 151,241,903, forward strand.
TATTGATGCCACGTAAAAACACATTTAAAACCAGAATGCACTACAACTATTGAGTACCAGCAAATTGACTCTTACATTAAAGTACATCCAAAACATACAAACATATAGCTGTACTCATTTCATGTTAACACATATGTAACATCTGGGAAAGAGAATGGGATGATTATTAATAAAGTAGTAGATAAATAAATAGTAATAAAGGCTACGATTTAGTCATAGGTATTTCTAATAAAAGTCAAGGACAGGTCAAGGGCAATAAACAAAAATTCACGGCCTGTGACCTGTCCATGACTTGTACTATAAATACCCTTGACTAAATCTTAGCTGGAGGGTGACTGCTTGGGGGGTGGGGGGGTGGGTCCCAGCGCGAGCTGCTGCTCCGGGAGGCTGCTACTTGGAGGTGCCCTCAGGGGGCAGCTGCTCTAGGCAGGGTCCAGGAGGCCAGCAGCACCAGCTGCTGGGGCCCACCAAGCAGCAGCTGCTCCAGCCGCCCCCATGTTGCCCACTTGCCATTGTTTCTGCCATCCCAGGGCCAGCTGCCTGGGGCTGCCCGAGTAGCAGCTGGCCCTGGGGCAGCTCCAGCAGCGGCCAGTCCATCTGGGTGTGGGGCTGTCCGAATGTCTGGCTGAAGAGCCGCTCCAGCAGTGGCCAATGTGGCTGTTCCTGGCGCTGCCTGAGCAGCTGTTCCTGGGGCCAACTACATGGGGGCCCTGGGCTCAGCCACACTGGCTGCTGCAAAGGTCACGGAGGTTGCAGAAAGTCATGGAATCCATGACAGACATGGATCCCTACCAATAATGCATTTTCAAACATAGTAACTCCTCACTTAAAATTGTCCTGGTTAACGTTGTTTCGTTGCTGATCAATTAGGGAACATGCTTGTTTAAAGTTGTGCAATGCTCCCTTATAGTGTCGTTTGGCAGCTGCCTGCTTTGTCCACTGCTTGCAGGAAGAGCAGCCCGTTGCAGCTAGCTGGTGGGGGCTTGGAACCAGGGTGGACCAACAGCCACCCTATCAGCTCCCCATTCCCTTAAGTTCCCTGTGCAGCAGCCACCCAGCAGGCTATCAATTGCCAGCAGTTCAGTTGTCCCTCCCCCTCACTACCATGTGCTGCTCCTGCCCTCTGCCTTGGAGCTGCTCCCCGGAGCCTCCTGCCTTGGAGCTGCTCCCCGGAGCCTCCTGCTTGCTGTGCTGTGTGTGTGTGGGGGGGGGGGGGGAGTAAGGGGGGTTAATGTCAGGGTGCCCCCTCCCCCCTTCCTGCACCCTGCTTACCCCATCTTCAATAGAGCAGGGGGGGACACACAACAGAGCTCAGGATGGAGGGAGCTTCCTGGCAGTAGCTGCCTTCTCAGCTTGCTGATTAACTTAAAACGGCAGTGTAGTTAGAGTGGGGTCAGTGTACTTAAAGGAGCAATGCACATCTCTCTCTCACACACAGGGGGTGTGTGTGTGTCTGCCATACCGTCTCCCCTCCCTCCGTTCATTCTCCCTTGTAGAGTGTGAGGCTACATTAAAAACGAGTTAACCCTTGAGGGCTCAGCCAGTTGCTAGTTCTTCATTTAGCAGTAAGGTATCCCCTGGGAAATATCCTCTTGGTTATATCCTTAGTTGAGGTGGTGGCCAACCAAGCTTCACAATCATCATCGCTGTGTACCAGTATTAAATTGTTTGTTTAAAACTTATACTCTCTCTCTGTGAGAGTGTATATTATATAGTCTTTTGTCTGGTAAAAAAAAAATTCCCTGGAACCTAAACCCCCCATTTACATTAATTCTTATGGAGAAATTGGATTCGCTTAACACTGTTTCACTTAAAGTCACATTTTTCAGGAACATAACTACAACATTAAGCAAGGAGTTACTGTATATGTAGAAAGAGAAAAAAATCCAAATGTCAGGTATTAAAAAGGCTGCATACGATTTATGGATGCATAGTGTGTATGTTCTCTATTCATTAACTTATTTCAATGCAAAGATAGTCTGACTCTAAATCGTCATGTCTTAAAACATAGGATCGTCCTCCAAATCCCTAAAATACTGATAAAAATAACAGAATATCACAGAAATTAAAGTATATACACACAAAGTCTGCATTTGAATGAAGTCAACTTAATTTTTCTATTTAAAGTTAGAGTTAAGCATGAACATGCCATATGCTCTGTGTCTGCAGAATGTCCATCAACATTTCTAAGCAATAGCAGACACAGAGAAAAGGAAATTACAGTAGCAAGAAACTCTTTTTCATTGTCATTTCTAACGTAACAATCTTTAATATTGCTTTAATAGATACACAAGATTTATTATGCAACTTTTGCAAAGAAATATTGTACTGTATTTTTTTGTACATAGGTTATCTATATCTGCAAAGCAAAGGCTATAAAAAAGGTAGGCAAACTACGGCCCATGGGCAACATCCGGCCTGCAGGACCGTCCTGCTCGGCCCTTGAGTTGCCGGCCAGGGAGGCTAGCCCACAGCCCCTCCCCTGCTGCTCCCCCTCCCCCGCAGCCTCACCTTGCTGCGCCGCCAGCGCTCTGACCTGCTGCTCCTGCTGGGCAGCGTGGTGGCGTGGCTGGCTCTGGCTGGGTGGCGGGGCTGCAAGCTCCTGCTACTCTGAGCGGCACGGTAAGGGAGTGGGGGGGTTGGATAAAGGGCAGAGGGTCCCGGGGGGGCAGTCAGGGGACAGGGGGCGGTTGGATGGGGTGGAGGTTCTGGGAGGGGGCAGTCAGGGGATGGGGAACAGGGGGGGTTGGATAGGCAAGGGAGTCCTGGGGGGGGGCTGTCAGAGGGCGGGAGGAGGATGGATAGGGGTCGGGGCAGTCAGGGGACAGGGAGCAGGTAGGGGGTTGAATGGGGGTGGGGTCCCAGGGGGTTGGTTGGGGCAGAGGGTCCTGGGGAGCAGTCAGGGGACAAGGAGCAGCGGGGGTTGGATGGGTCGGGGGTTCTGAGGGGAGCAGCAGCCAGGCTGTTTGGGGAGGCACAGCCTTTCCTACTCAGCCTTCCATATAGTTGCACAACCCCGATGTGGCCCTCGGGCCAAAAAGTTTGCCCAACCCTGGGCTATAATAATTTTTAAGAAACTGTAATGTGTGTGGATAGCCTATAATGTGGGAAGAAACAAATAAGCAGGAACATAAGAGGAGTAATTAGAGTGAAACCTGAACTTCGAGTTGTAACCATTTGTCAGTTTTCACATACGATCAGGCCAATTATTTTATACTGAGCAGGCTGATAGCTTAATTTTATGTCTGAACATATTCACGAAGTAAATCAAATACTTTTAGGAAGCTTAAAGTGTAATTACTGAATAATTACTTTTTTGAGCAGAACATTTTTTGTTACTATGATAAATAAGATAATTCCACGTTAGAATTATAAAGTTATTTGTGGTGATGATTTGTGTATGATTTATGAATTCTAGTTGCTATTATGAAGTTATTGCTGTGAAAACTGCTGTGTCATGTAATGCCTTCTGTGTGAATCCACCATGGACTGACAGGACCTAGCATGTATTCACCAGACTAGGGACAATGGAGATATTTAACTTTAATGAACACTTTGACCTGCCAGTAGATATGCTAAGGATATTTGCTGGAACTGGGAGATTTCCCACTTGTCTGCAGGAAGAGGAAAAGGAGTAAGTGGAAAGTTACCAGAAATAGGACAGACAGTGGTGACAATGGAGGGGTTTAAAGAGGGCTCACAAGGGAAAGGCTCAGGGACACACAAAAAACATTAGGCAGGAGAGAAGGGGATGGACCAGTCAAGGTCAGAGAAAGTGAGCTGGGCTAGAGAAGGCTCCATGTTTCATAAAAGTCATGCACTGCAGCTGAAGGATCCTGGATGGCTCCAGATGACTCTGATACCACACCAAAGAATGTGGTGCAGTGGTGAGGAAACTGAGCCAGGGATAATGTGTGTAGGGTTTAATATTTTTGAAGAGAACTGTGTATTTCTTGTGCTATTAAAGCAAGAGAAATACCGTTGTAGAATTTTGTGTGAAGTGCCTGTGCATTTCATGTGTTACATTATTCATGTGCTCCTTGAAGAAGTAGACTGTAGACCCAGAACACCCCATGGCTGGAATTCTGGGAAAGCATGTGTTTAAGTTGGGGGAGGGGGAGGGGAAGGGAAGAAGGGAACCTGAGGACTCAGCACAAGTGCTAGAACTGGGTATGGAGCTGTGTGGTCACAGCTCTCTGCAGGGGGGTACCAGATAGAGGTTCTGCACTCCAAGAGTGTGCCCCGAGGCCCTAAAGACAGTGGGAGTGAGTCGGCTCCATTCAGACGCAGGGGGTTAAAACACACAGGATCCAGCAGAGGGAATCCCCTCACAATAGTCTGGTGAGTGGCCAGAAGAGGTGCTCGGCTGGCTCTTTGACATTTGCACCCAAGAATCCATAGGTTAATAAAAAAAACCCATATGCGAGATTCTTGACCCAAAACCACCGCAAGTGTAAGAGAGACCCAAACCACCAAATATGTAAGATTTTAAGAGAAACAATAAAAGTACACCTAATTGTTCACACATTTAACCAAACACTCTTCAGTGTGTAAAATGAAACTAATGTCTAGAACTTCAGACATGACATACTGTACGCTTACTGGTAATAACATACGTCACAAATAGCAATATATAAAAAAATTCACAGACTAAGATCTCATCTTTTCTTACATTCCTTAGAAAATGACTAAGTACTCATTAGTAAGTCTTATCTTCAAATTACACATTGTATATTGATAGCAATAGTCACAGTAAAAGAAATATCAATGTTTCACTGAATTAATTCCTTCCAACAGGAGGAGTAGTCAATGCTTCTCTTATCTAAAAAGGGTTTCACTCGCTCTGTAATCCTGTTATTTCGTGTTCTCTCCGTCTTCTCTGTCTGGTGCATGAATCTATACATAAATTTCTAGGAACCCAACACAATAAAATGCTATTTAAAAAAATCAAAGCTGTAGAAAAAATGTTTAAACATAAAAATATCTGTTTAATCTGATGGCCTAACAGCCGTGTCCTATACCATAATGAAGTATATCTGGGTTTGTTTTTCTTGCACTGAAGACTAAGACTGCCATAGAGGCATGGTGTTTAGCCCTTGGGAAAAGGTAAATCTTTACATCAGCATCGCCAAAAATATGACTGAGGAGTAACTTTGAAAGGCTTTGAAGGGTAGTCTGTCTAGTCCTCTTCAGAGGGAAGGATTGTTGGTGAAACACACACTGATGTAGGGTGTGGATTTCAAATGAGAATAAGAGAAGAATATCTTTTAGGTTCCATCAGGATGCAGTGCACTACTCAAAACTAAAACAAATTAAAACATGCAGACAAAACTGTTCATCACCTACTTTATTATCAAGCTAAACCTGATAATCCAAAAAACTCTGGTTTTAAAAAGTAAATTACAAAAATTAAGTTACCATTGACAGAGTTTTAAAATAACTGACTCAAGAGTGGTCACTGCTAGGAACTTCAGCCAATTATTCTTATAATAGTAAGTGGAAAGAACAAGATTAAACACTGTAAACCAAATGTCTTAGGCAGAAGACAATCAATATTTTTAGCCAATCAATAAACTGCACCAAAGTGATGCCACAGAAAGAGTTCTGCTGATAGATAAACAAGTCAGCGAAATACATCTCATTAATTCATGGTGTAGAACTTGAGCCAGTCTATATAACGTGTTGCTTCAGCTCAGCTACTAGTAACTGGATCAAAGAGCCAAGACTAGGCTCAACGGACTTCTCAATCAAAACTATAACTAGCACCAAAAGGCATCAGAAACAAATAGTTCCAACCAGGGAGGAAACAACTTAAAAGTTATATTCTGAAATTGTGTCTGAGCTGATTGAAAGTCCAATGGTATCCTTATGCCAGTGAAAAGGCATCAGAGGAAGAATAAACAAATGATGTAACAGACAGGAACAAGTTAGTACAGTGCTGGGGGAGCAAGGAATGAAAAATTCAAGGACAACTTTCAGTACAGATTACTTACAATACAACTCCACTCTGGCACCATCTCGGAGAGCTGGGCATCTTTTCTGAGGGGCCTTAGTAACAGGATGAAGGAAAAAACACCATGCAAAACAATGCTGGGAAAGGGAGAAACACTACCACCCTCCCTCCTCAGAGGGGCATCATTCTGCAAAAATCTCACATTGAGCTGAGATTCTTAGTATTCCAATTCTACTGAGGGTATAATGCAGTTCTGCCAACTGCAAAAGCCAAGAAAGAAGTACAGCACATAAAGCCCAGAACAAAGCATACTGAAGCTCCGCTGGGCTTCACATAACTTTAGTTCAACAGCCCTGAATTTTAAGGTTACCATATTCTATATTTGTTTCATATAATCTTCTACAGAACTCAAATTACTTAAATTTACAGAATTATTCGCATGGAGTTAGCTGCTCCTATCTAGACCATTTACTGTGGAAGTGAATTCTAAGCACAGGACACACATACAATTAGCACCTTCAAGGTTTACACAGTCACTGATAATGAAACTGAGCAAGCAAACAGAAAGAAACTGTCTCTCTTTTCTCTTATTGACTCCTGATCTGTTTACAAGGATCAATTTGCACATTTTGTTCACTGTAACAAATTAGACCAAGCATAGACTTCAACATCTTTTATGACAATGGTTCCCAACCTTTTCAGGCAACCATTAATTTACTAGACTAAAACTTTGCTTGTACCAGCCAGCCAGGCAGCAAGAAAATGCTACAATGATATCACTACTAGAGGAAAAGGGGGGGGAAAAAGCTATGTTCACTAATGAGAACTTGGGACTTAAATCAGGCCAAGAGAAAACAGGGCATTGAGTCAGACATGGAATTCCTACATATCTCTGTATAAATGAAATATAGCAGTTCACAGCAACACATGCATTATATTGGGGCTTAGATGCTAAAGTGACGATGGGCACCCATCACTAGATTAGATAAATAAAGATATGTTTCAGATGAACAATGAAGATTCTTGAATATGATGAATCTGCTGGTCACCCTGATACCTGATCATTTTTCTAGATACATAGATCATTCACCATATAAGGAAATATTTTAGTGATGAATACTTAGCTCTAGCATGATGGAGGAGGTTAATTATGGCACACTAGCATCAGATCAAAGTACACTTTTGCAGATGCGAAACAGCTGGTTCTTACTTCTCAGATGGCCTTGAGAAACTTCTCAGCTGGCCTTTTTTATTATTTTTTATTCCCAGCTAGCTGTTTCTTGCTGAAATGATGAACTCTTTCCTCTTATCAGAGTTTACTAGTTGACAAGCCAGCTGACGGAGCTAAAGTGAGAGAGACGGTCGAGACTGAAGTCATCAAATGTAGAGACACTCAATCTTCCTGAAATTCTGGAAAACTTAGAAGGACCCTGCTTGTCAATGATGCAGCTACCTCAGACTCCTTTTTCCTTTGATTTAAAGCAACAAAAACTCATGAAGGATTTTATGTAAATTATTAGAAAAGAACCTGCAATGAACCTGTCAGTAGTACACAATCCCTCCCCACCACCTTCCACCTTTCCTTCAGTCATTTTGTTTTATGGGGAAATGAGATAATAATTCAACAACACATGCCACTTTTTTTCTCTCTGAACACACACATGAATTTCTCAAGAGAAATCTTAACATGACACGCCTGAACACATTTTACCACTAAGCATTCTCTACACATTTCATAGTCAAACTTCACTCCTTTTCATATATAACATCAACTGAAGGGGCCTGAATAATACACCAACTGTAACATTTTATAAAATAAAAAACATTAAGTAACAAATTAATACCTTAGAGAAACACTTTCAAATAATCTGCTTGACAAAAAGTTTAAAAAGGAAAATCTCTAGAGATGCATTGACATTTTATGGAACTATTAGAGACACCAACCAAGTCCAGACTATTGAATTAAATGATATAATAAGTCCACTCCCTACATGAGATTCTGAAAAGAACTTTATGAGAGTTCGATGTCAGTGCTAAAATGAATAAAATTACCTAGCAAATAACTTGGAAATAATACCCAATTAATACATCCTCTACTGGTCATTTCTTCTTCCCCTGCACCAAACAGGGAAACTGAACAAATTCATTAATAGCCTATCCAGTATTGGGGTTTACTAGTAATATTACCTTTTTAATCTGGAATAAAGTCTATGGCTTTGATGTGCTAAAAGATAGATCACCAATTAATTTCTCTGGTCTGTACCTATCTTAAAGGTCTCTTTGTAATGTCCATCAAAATATCACCTTACTACTGATGCCTAGACAGAGACAAACCAAAGTGTTAATACAAAGTTCATCACACAACTTTTAGCAATAGGTCCCATTTACTGAGTTCCAGAAACACAGTACTTTGTTAAGAGTTTCCTTTTTAACTGTTCTTTCCAGGGAGGGACAAAAAGAAAGCGGGATTGCACTGCTTTTTTCCAAATACTTCTGTATACGTGAAGCTGATCTTTGATCCTTCTTAGTGTTATGTCCCAAAAGAAATTTATTTGTAGCTTCATTGTAGCACATATCTTTAAGCATTTTTAATTGTATTTCACAAGAGATTTCCACCCCCCAAAAACGATCACCTTTTTTTGTGTATATTATTTTGCCCTTACATAAACCCCTCAATTCTGCGAGGTGCTGCTGACATAATAGAAGTTGCTGGACCACCCTCAAACAGTATTGACTACATTGGGTGAAGGGAGACTCAGTACCTTTCAGAAAGTGCTCAGCTCTTCACAGAATCAAGCCTTTTATGAAAGGCTAAAAGCAACATAGGGATGCATAAGACAAACAAAGGATGCATCCACATTGCTGCTATACTGATTTACAGTTATAGCCATGAAACTTTGGTAGAGTTTGCACACTAAACAACAGATTAAATACTTACTTGAGATTTACATGTTAAAATAAGAAGAAGAAAAAAGAATTTCTAAATGTTAAACTAAACTGGTTTATTTTCTGAAGGATATACATTTAAAAAAATCTAATTTCAATGCAGCATTCATATTCATCAGGATATTTCATAAAATCCTATGTACCACCAGAATGATGTGAGGTTAATTGGAAAGTCTGTGGAGAAATTCCATATTTTTTAAAAATATAGTTTGTTATCATGGAATCATAGAAATGTAGGACTGGAAGGGACATCCAGAAGTCATCAAGTCCACCCCTCTGCACTGTGGCAGGATCCAGTAAACCCAGACCATCCCTGACAGGGGTTTGTCCAACTTGTTTTTAAGAACTGGTGGGGATTCCACAACCTTCCTAGGAGTCTATTCCAGAATTTAGCTATCCTCATACTTAGAAAGTTTTCCCTAATATCTGTCCTAAATCTCCCTTGCTGCAGATTAAGCCAATTACTTCTTGTCCTACCTTCAGTGAACATGGAGAACAATCGATTGCCATCCTCTTTATAACAGCCATTAACTTATTTGGAAAGCTGTACTAGGTCCTATCCCCCACCCCCCTCTTCTTTTCTCAAGACTAAACATGTCTGTTTTTTTTAACTTTACCACATAGGTCAGGTTTTCTAAACCTTTTATCATTTTTGTTACTCTCCTCTGGACTCTCCCCAATTTGTCCACATCTTTCTTAAGAGAGGTGCCCAGAATTGGACAAAGACTAGCGCTGAGGCCTTACCAGTGCTCAGTAGAGTGAGACAAGTACCACCCATGTCTTACATATGACACTCCTGTTAATATACCCCAGAAGGATATTTGCCTTTGTCGCAGCTGCATCGCATTGTTGGCTCATGTACAATTTGTGATCCACTATAATCCCCATATCCTTTTTGGCAGTACTACCAGCTAGCCAGTCATTCCTCGTTTTGCAGTTGTGCATTTGATTTTTCCTTCCTAAGTGAACTATGCTGCACGTGTCTCCAATTAATTTCATTTTGTTGAATTCACACCAATTCTCTAATTTGTCACGGTCATTTTGAATTCTAGTCCTGCCCTCCAAAATGCTTGCAACTCTTCCCAGCTTGGTATCATCTACAAATTTTAAAAGCATACACTCCACTCCATTATCCAAGTCATTAATACAAGTATTGAATAGTACCAGACCCAGGACTGACCCTTGTGAGACCCGACTAGATATGTCCCCCCAGTTTGACAGCGAAACATTGATAACTATTCTTTGTGTAAAAAGAAAAGGAGTACTTGTGGCACCTTAGCGACTAACCAATTTATTTGAGCATAAGCTTTCGTGAGCTAAGCTCACTTCATCGGATGCATACTGTGGAAAGTGTAGAAGATCTTTTTATATACAAACAAAGCATGAAAAAATACCTCCTCCCACCCCACTCTCCTGCTGGTAATAGCTTATCTAAAGTGATCACTCTCCTTACAATGTTCCCCTTGTTTTTTCCTACCCCCCCGACGTTCTTGTTAAACCCTGAATTTGTGCTGGAAATGGCCCACCTTGATTATCATACACATTGTAAGGAGAGTGATCACTTTAGATAAGCTATTACCAGCAGGAGAGTGGGGTGGGAGGAGGTATTTTTTCATGCTTTGTGTGTATATAAAAAGATCTTCTACACTTTCCACAGTATGCATCCGATGAAGTGAGCTGTAGCTCATGATCTTATGCTCATATAAATTGGTTAGTCTCTAAGGTGCCCCAAGTACTCCTTTTCTTTTTGCGAATACAGACTAACACGGCTGTTACTCTGAAACCTATTCTTTGTGTATGGCTTTTCAACTGATTGTGCACTCACCTTATAGCAATTTCATCTAGACCACATTTCTCTAGTTCACTAATGAGCATGTCATGTGGAACTGTGTCAAAAGCCTTACTAAAAATCAAGATGCATCACATCTAGCGCTTCTCCCCTATATACTAGGCCAGTAACCCTGTCACAAAAGAAATTAAGTTGGTTAGGTAATATTTGTTCTTGATAAATCCATATTGGCTATTCCTTATAACCCTATTATCTTCAAGGTGCTTTCAAATTGATTGTTTAATAATTTGTTCCAGTATCTTTGTCACTAGTATTCAGTGAATCTGCAGATTATTGTTGATCCTAAGAAAATCTGCCTCATTATATGGCTTATACTCACTTCTCTGTAAGAAAATGTACACAGAAAGCAGAAATAATATGGTAGTGTGTAACAGAGGGAGGGATCACCCAGCTCACTGAATTATGATCTTTGCTTTTTTTATTTTTAAGATATTTCATCTATTTCTGACCTCTTAATATCATAATCCTAAAATTGAAGCAAAGAGTTATTATTCATGAGTATGAGTAACAAGGTATGCAATAGGTGTTAAAGAAAATCTATCACTTCCTCACACTGCTCACAAAGAAATTCCGTAAGAGAAGCATTTCTTCTTTGATCTTTGTGGTAACAGCTCCTCGTAAAGTGGAAATAGCCCTTCCTCTCAGAATTTCCTTTGCTATACCATTTGCTGCAAGTGTAAACTTGTATACACTACCTGCATATAACATCTGTTCTTCTTAATGCCAGAGAGAACTAACACTAATTATGAGAACTGTGTGTCCCCTGCTCCTCCCCACCCCAACAATGCATTGCCTCTGCATACTTGCTACCAGGAGAGTCTACAAGGAGTCTTTAGCTGGATTACCAAAACCAAACTGGTTGTTGTACTTTATGCATGACAAATAACAAAGAGAAGAACCTTGCTGCAAGCCACAATATAAACACTTATCTTGATATTATCCAATAGCCATGGGCTCTCCTTTGATTATCTCTGTACAGAAAAGTTGGCCAAAATGTGGCCACTGGAATTCCAAAATGCTACTCATATTCCTTCATCATTCATGTTGAAATCTAAACAATAAAGACTAAAATCATAGCAACGTAATCTCCATTTTAGGCTGCACTGCAAGTAGGGACCTGCAGTCTCTATTGCCTCAACAGCCGTATAAAAGTAATCTGCTGTTTTATACAAATTAACTGCAATCTTGGCAAATATCAATGATGCCCTTGGTTGAGAAAACTTCAGACATCACTGCTTTAATGCTTCTAGAAGGCATGTTTCTGCTACCCTTATACTTCAAACCCTCTTATTCTGCAGCAAGGGTGACTAATGTGGCAGAATTGGGTCCACTAGGGAGTCACACACTTTGTTGCTACTGTAGGCAAAGCTCCTATCACAAACCAGGTGTTCCGTCATCACTCCATTCTCCTCCATAAGCTCCCTGTGAGCCACCACCCCATCTGCTTCTGTTTTAGGAAGTCCCTACAACCCTGCCCCTCCCCCCACACATTCCAGGTGCTCTGTGTGCCTCCCCATTTCCCTGGTCCCCACTCACCCCCTTATGCCAGGGACTCTGTGTGCCCTAATTTCCCATGTTCCCCATATGAGCGCTCCTATTCCCCCATATGAGGGGGGTCTCTGTGATGCCCTCATTCCCCCACATGCCAGAGTCTGTGTGTGCCACACTTTCCATGTTACCAGGTTTACCATGGTACCAACACGCCGGGCGGGCCCCCACATTTGGAAGGGGCCCATAAAGAGACATCTCCAGCCCCAGCGTCTTGGCCGTGGGTCCGACCCCCAGCTGCTTCCATCACAGACAGGGCCTCGGCTGACCCCATAGAGAGAGAGCCCCCCACCCCGGACTTCTCCACACACAGCTTCCCGGGGCCCCCCAGCCCAACCATCCCAGAACCCCCACAAGCCTAGCCCCACAGAGACCCACTGCCCCCAGCCCAGCCCCTCAGAGAGCGAGCGAGACTGGTCCCCCCACCCCTTCTCCCCACACACCGCTCCCTGGACCCCCCCCAGCCCAGCCCCACAGAGAACCACTGCCCCCAGCCCCCACCCCCTCCAAACAGCTCCCCAGCACAGCCCCACAGAGACCCACCACCCCTAGCCCCACACGAGACCCGCCCCCCAGTCCTCACCTCCATATAGACCCCCCTCACAATTCCTCCCCCCTTGTGCCCTATTGTCCCTGGCTGGCCCCTTGCTCTGGGAACCGCCTCTGCTCCCCCCGGTGCCATGTCCCATTGCCTCCAGCAGGCCCCTTGACAATGGGGGTCCACAAATATGTTTGGTGCCAGGCCCACAAAAGGTTAATCCAGCCCTGACTTTCCCCCATACCAGGGTAACCCATTCTCCTCTCCATCATGGGCTCTGAATGCCCTCCATCAGAGCTCCATCATTCTTTCCCTCATGCATGCCAGGGCTGGGTGCACCTCAGTTCCCCCCCACCCCCCATCTCCCCAAGATAGCTGAAGCAGATAGCTCTGCTAACCAGATGCCATGGGCTTCATGCGTTCTCATTTTTCCCCTCTCTTGGCTTTTCCCAAAATCAATATGGTTCTGCCCATTGAGATCTAGAATGATCCCTGAAAGTTTTGAATTGTTAGGATACAGCATTCTGAAGTTATGGCATTACACCCAGAGAAATGCCATCAAGTTGAGCGTAAGCCTCGCAAGCTCGACCAAGTACTATCACTCACCATGTTTAAAGTCCAGAACAGACCCTTCCCATTTCTTACTCTTTCAGAAGTAAAAACAACTTCAAAATGCACAGAAAAGGAATTAATGCTCAAAATAGTTGAAAACAGTTTGTAGCTACACTTCCTATTCTTTAAAGCTGGCCACACAGAAAGATTGGAAGAGACCTAGTGTCTTACTCTTCTGTCTAGAGCACAGAAGACAGTAGTTCCTGTTTTAGTTTGTGCACTTTCAATATTACACAGAAAAATTCATCAAAGAACAGGATGGAGCTATGGGTGATTCTGGATAAATAATTCTACTAATATAGGGTCAAAGTCAAGCCAATATTAGCATCAAACTGTGCTAAAATGATTCTCCCTCATTTATTTCCTTTTCTCTGAATGGTAGCTCTTCTGAAAAGCTCCTGCCTCAAAAAGACTAACTAAAATGCCAGTGGGTAACAATTTGAAATCCACAGCAGAGAAGTATTACAGTCACATTTAATTATATGATTCACTGCTTCTTCTTTAACATGCAATAAACAAGGCAATAAATTAGAAAATATTTTCTACAGTCTGTTCAATTAAAATTATTTTCTTTTTAAGCTTTGTGTCAACAAGAAAAATTCATTATTTCTATGGCATTTTAGTACTATTGAAACTTGCAAGAATATTACAGAACAGATTTATCTTTCATTGTTATAAATGTTTAACTGGAAACCAGCTGTGTGGATGTCAGTTTTAAGACTTCAAATTTCTGTATTATAGATTTAAAATAAAAAAAACCCTATGTTAATAAAATGTTAAGGTTGAAAGTTTAAACATAATGAAGTCTGGAACTTTTAATGTATGGTCCCCACAGTAATCATAACTCATCCCATTGCATATAGTATCAATCTAATTGGGTACTACTTTATTCTGCATAGAACTATAATGTGGCTGAGTTAACACTATTGTGGGAGCCATAACTTACAAATTTCCTAATTTTTGTGTATTTAAATTCTCAACTTCACTCTGGCATCAGCATACTTTTTAGCACTGAACTATCTTTAAAAGCAACTATGAACAAGAGAAAAGGTCTAGTATATTAAATGTAAAATGAATTCATATCAAAATGTGTGTTCTCCGGTGCCTCCTTGAGGTTTGTACCTGAGGTTGTAGGCCTCATGGGTTACCTATGTTGAACACTTTATGCAAGGAAGCTTAAATTTCTCAAGTATCATGCATAGTATGAGATCATGTCTGTGTCATAATATATATGAGCAAAACAGTCAAATTATGGTTGCACAAGCAACCTTCATTCTGACATTTTCCAACTTCTGACTTTTTCTGACTTTACTAATTTTCTTTTAATACTGTTTATGTGTTCGTAATTTCCTACATTTAAAAAAAATCCTAACTGAAAAAAATCAAATTCCATGATGTGGCATCATATTGACACCCACATGGGTCATCAGCAGGACTGGAACCTTTAAATCCATTGCACAGCACTCCACTGCTTGAACTAACGGATTAACTGATAGCAGCAGTAGGTTATCATCATTTATGTGGACCAGATCTAGAGGCAGATGGGACTGGGAATGCCAGTGGAGTTTCACAGATATTTGCCGAGAGCAGAGGAATTGTGAGACTCTGGGATCTTGGGTTTCATTCCAACCTCCGAAGGGAAAAGCCACATCTGCCATTCCCATTAAGCATGACCTCTTCTGCCCAATCCACTCCACCCTGTCCTTATCCCAGTCTTAGGCCTGCTCTATGGGGTTAGGTCGAATTTAGCCACGTTAGGTCGATTTTAAAATGAATGCGTCCACACAACCAACCCTGTTCCGTCGACTTAAAGCGCTCTTAAAATCAACTTCTGTACTCCTCCCTGACAAGGTGAGTAGTGCTAAAATCGACTTTGCTGGGTTGAATTTGGGGTAGTGCAGACGCAAATCGACAGTATTGGCCTCCAGGAGCTATCCCAGAGTGCTCCATTCTGACTGCTCTGGACAGCGCTTTGAACTCTGATGCACTAACCAGGTAAACAGGAAAAGCCCTGGGAACTTTTGAATTTCATTTCCTGTTTGGTCAGCGTGGTGAACTCAGCAGCACAGGTGACCATGCAGTCCCCCCAGAATCGTAGAACGTTTCTATGCTCTCCCTATCATCTCCGACCCTGAGGTTATCGCAGATTAGAAGGTGAAAAAAACGCACTCGCGATGACATGTTTTCCAACCTCATGCAGTCTTCCCACACTGATAGGGCACAGCTTAATGCATGGAGGCATTCAGTGGCAGAGGCCAGGAAAGAATTAAGTGAGTGTGAAGAGCAGAGGCAGGACATGATGCTGAGGCTAATGGGGGAGCAAACGGACATGACGAAGAGTCTGTTGGAGCTGCAGGAAAGCCAACAAGAGCACAGACCCCCGCTGCGTCCACTGTATAACCGTCTACCCTCCTCCCCATGTTCCATAGCCTCCTCACCCAGACGCCCAAGAACGCAGGGGTGGGAAGGCTCTGGGCACCCAGCCACTCTACTCCAGAGGATGGCCCAAGCAACAAAAGGCTGTCATTTCAAACAGTTTCATTTTCGTTGTGGCTACAATAGGCAATGTGGCCTTGTCCTTCCCTCCTCCCCCACCCCACCCGGGCTACCTTGTCCGTTATTTCATTTTTAAAAAAATTAATAAAGAAAGAATGCATGATTTCAAAACAAATAGATACTTTACTTTGAAGGGGGGAGAGTGGTTGGCTTACAGGGAATTGAAATCAACAAAGGGAGCAGGTTTGCATCAAGGAGAAATACACACAACTGTCATACCGAAGCCTGGCCAGTTATGAAACTGGTTTTCAAAGCCTCTCTGATGCGCAGCGTGCCTTGCTGTGCTCTTCTCATCACCCTGGTGTCTGGCTGCTCAAAATCAGTTGCCAGGCAATTTGCCTCAACCTCCCACCCCACCACAAATGTCTCCCCCTTACTCTCACAGATATTATGGAGCACACAGCAAGTAGCAATAACTATGGGAATGTTGGTTGCGTTGAGGTCTGACCTAGTCAGCAAACAGCACCAGCAAGCTTTTAAACATCCAAAGGCACATTCTACCACCATTTTGCACTTGCTCAGCCTATAGTTCACAGAATCATAGAATATCAGGGCTGGAAGGGACCTCAGGAGGTCATCTAGTCCAACCCCCTGCTCAAAGCAGGACCAATCCCCAATTTTTGCCCCAGATCCCTAAATGGCCCCCCTCAAGGATTGAACTCACAAACCTGGGTTTAGCAGGCCAATGCTCAAACCACTGAGCTATCCCTCCCCCCAGCTGAACTGCTCCTTACTACTATCCAGGCTTCATGAGCCATGGGAGCAAGGGGTAGGATTGGGTAGGTGCGATTGTGCGGTGCTGCCGACTGGGAGAGCAGCCTGAGGCAGAAGCCTCCAGCTCACATGATATTCCAGGCAGGACTGAATCTCCATATGACGAAACTTAAAGAAGAGAATGACCTTGAGTCTCTGGCTCCCATTCGGTGCTCTAAGAGGAGACTAGCCATGTCTGTCCAGGTGCCCCTGATCAACCTCACTGAGGTCTGCCAGGAGCACCCAGGAGACATACGACAGCTATCAGTCCTACTGCATCATCTGCCATGAAGGCAAGGAGCTGCTGCTGTGTAGCAATGCAGTACCACATCTGCCAGCAGCACCCTGGAGACGTACGGTGACAGTGAGCTGAGCGGGCTCCATGCTTGCCATGGTATAGCATCTGAACGCCAGGAAAAGAGGCACGAAACGATTGTCTTACGTTGCTTTCACAGAGGGAGGGAGGGGGGCCTGATGACATGTACCGAAAACCACCCGCTACAATGTTTTTGTTCCATCAGGCAACCAAGAATTCCAATGGGCAGCGGAGACTGCGGGAACTGTGGGATAGCTACCCACAGTGCACCGCTCTGTAAGTTGATGGTAGCCACTGTAGTGAGGATGCACTCCACCGACTTAATGCGTGAAGTGTGGACATATGCAATCAACTGTATAAAAATGGTTTCTAAAAATTGACTTCTATAAAATTGACCTAATTTCATAGTGTAGACATTCCCTTAGTTCTCTTTCCCATCCTGGCTCCTTGTCCCAGTCTTACTTTCTTCACCTAGCCAGTCCCCGTCTCCACCCCTCAGGCTTCTCAGTCCAGTCCCATCAAGTCCTTGTTTCACCCCTTTGGACTCCCATCCCAACCTGGCCCCCACTCTCAGTTCCAGTCTCCTTGTCAAGCCATTCACAGTTTCCTTGTAACCCCTCACATCTCCTTGCCCCCAATTTCCTTACCTGACCACTGCTAGTTACCCCCCAGCCCCTCATTCCTTATCCCCAGTCTAAATCACTTCTAGTTCCAGTTCCTCCCAGCCCTGGCTCTTGATCTGATTCATTTTTCCCAGTCATTCTGACCTCCAGCCGCCCACATTCCTCATCCACACTTGCTCCTAGTCTACCTCTCCATGCTCTTTGTTCTGTCTCAGTGTCTCCCTACTTGACCCTGGCTCTTGTCCCAGTCTCTTTGCATAGCCAGTTCCAGTTCTCCACCTAGTAACTAGCTCCTCATCAAACCTGTGTCCCTCCCCACTTACCTTCTTCCCCCATCTGATCTCAGCCTCCCTCCAACCTACTGGCTTCCAATCTCCTGCACTCAGTTTCCCTCTCGGCCACCCAGTCTCCTTGCCCAGCCAGTCCCAGCCTCCTCCACCCTAGGACCCAGTGTCCCCACATCCTTAACATCCAGTCTCTGTTTTCCCCTGTGCCTCATAGACTCCTTCTCCTGACCTTCCCAGACCCCCAGCAGATCTGGCTCTTGTTACCTCTAAATTCAAATCAGGCAGCTTTTTCCTATGTTTGTCTCACTGTCTGAGCCCCCTGCTTTCAGTTCAGACACCCAGATCCAGCATGGGCAGTAGCAACCCACAGCTGCAATTTCATGGAAAGTCCTGCTCAGCCTTGGGCTGGAACATGCCTAGTGTAGACAGAATCTTCAGTGAATTTAGCTGTAAAGTTCTAGCAAGTCTCTACTAAGTATGGGTGGACTGTGCTTTTTCAAAGGTTTATAATTTGGTCAAGCTTGGGCAGATTTGTATGAGAAGAACAAAAAGCAGATCGCTGACACAAAGGCCACCCCTCTACCAAATTGCAAGTCTCTGCTCCAAAGCATAGGAACTCTAGAGCTTCTCAAACAAAGATTACCAGGATAGATATGAGGAAACATGAGGAAAACATATTTTTTCCTAAACTTGTTCTCAGAAATGACTGAACCATTTTGGCAGAAATTCTCCAAATATTTAGCCTGAAGCAGACACCTAATATGGAATATTTTACCCCAAATGGTTAATTTTCAAAGTTATAAGCAACTGAAAACAAGACCTTATAATTGGAAGTGTTGGGCAACCTTAATATCAGATGGTGCTACCAGCCCCACTTATAACACAGGTCTTTGAATGCAAGAGCTAAAACACGTGTGTCCACATCATTCTGGTTAGCCTAAAAGGTCTTACACAAATGGATGGGAGAAATAACCTCATGAATGAAATCCTGGATCGTGTATGTACATTTCTGATATGTCTATATTATTTTATTACATATATGAGGGGTCATCAGCTCTGGAATAGGCTTCCCCACCGTATGAAATAGCACAAGTCTATTGACCATGCAGTGTACACCGAAATCCTATTTACATGGGCTGCTGCAAAGATGGACTTTTGAGAGAAATCAGAATTGTGTGTTCTGAGGGCAGCTTCTTTTTCTAATTTAGGGCAGGGATGACTAGAGCCTTGAGTAGGATCCTTGTTGTTCTCTCTCTAAATCTAAATAAATAAATGAATGAGAAAGATCATACAGTAAGAGATGCTTCCTTTGTAACTTCAGTAAGGTCACTCTTTGTTTTTAGAGGAAATGGTACAAAACAAACAAAACTGATTTACAAAACTTTGTGTTATTACAGATTTAGATTCAAAATTACCAAAAACTAAAGTATTAATCTTGGGGGGGGTTTTATTTTTGTTTTTTAGGTGTTGCTACTGTTAGGGTATTTTATCTGAATTTTACAAAACTGCTAAAGATAAAAAAAATTGACAATTAAGGTCCTGATCCTGCAAACACTTAAAGAGGTATTTAACTTTATTCCTATGAATACTCCCATTGAGTTCAATGGGATTACATATGTATATAAATGTTTGCAATATCAGGGGCTAAAACTGTATTTTTATTTAAAAACAAAACACTTCTCTCAGTGGCATAAAATTTGGCACCTCAAAACAAAAATGCTTTAATGTTAACAATGAAACATTAGACTTTCAATACATGAACAAAATTACTGTGAACATTTTTAAACAGAACAACACTTTAAAAAATAGAAGCTGAAAATTAGGCCCTTCAGTCCATTTTTAGGCACCTAAGAGTGGGATTTTCAAGGGTACCTAGGTGACTCAGGAGCATATATTCTATTGTCTTGAAACTGCATACCCTGATGCTGGTGTATAGCCTGGTGAAAGCATCACACATTTCTTCACTTCTGGGATTTTAATACATAGGAAGGTGTTGGGTTGTGGTGTTTGCAAATGCAGGCTGGGCTATATGCTTATCAAATTTTATGTTAAGAGTTTGTGTTTTTCTTATAATAAGGATGCTAAAGAGGGCCTGGATTTGTGTTTTTTCAGCAAAAATTAACATTTTATGTGCAAAAATTCTTAGTAGTAAAAAAACCCTACATAAAATCTGAAATTCTATGAACAATTAAAAACTAATTAAAGAAATAAAGACAAAACATCCATATAATCAGTTTGAGACCATAAAATGGCAAGCAGAGAAATAACATGAAAATAAAAATCTGATTTAAATTTAAAAAAATAGATTTATAAAAATAATCTGATTTAAATACGGAATCACAATTTTTAAAAATCAACTACTTTAAATAAACTTCTGCAGGTTATTAAGGCAAATAAGATTATTTTAAAAAAAATCTTAGTAAAAATGTTCATGGAAATAATAGTCAGCCATGAGAGTAGATGGGATAGAAATCAAAGGGCTATTCATACTTGGGAACATACACTAAACACCAACTGGAGTCAAGAAGAAATTCTCCCCATAGATTATTGCAAAATGAGGAACAATGCATGAAGTTTATGCTTTCTTCTGATGGGCATTCTATAGGTCACTGCCAAAGACAGGATATCTAACTAGACGAACAATTGTTGTGGGGAAGCAACTATGAGGTTCCTGTGAAACAGACAGTAACCCACCACCACTTTTAAGACAATAAAGAAAAATTTTACTAGAATAAAATTGCCTACAAATAGTTACACTGCACTCTAAAGAGTTAAGCTAGGCTTTGATCAGATGGTTTTGCTCCTTTATATTAAAATAAAAGAACAGCAATTAGTACGTTATTTAAATCCTGTTTGCCCTGATACTGTCCACATTACTTGCATTTCATGTCTTGCCAACATCTTTACAGAGTAAACTCCAATCTTATCAAGAGACTGGCCCGAGGGGAGGTGTGTGTGTGTGTGGGGGGGGGGCGCAAAGGAAGCCTTTATGCTGAAAATAATGAAAATAACAAAGGAGCCATTTTACTGCTGCAAACTCTGACAATTTCCTCTTTGCATTAAAAAAGATAATAAGTGTCAAGCCTGTTATTAAAGCATATGACAGCTTTTAGAAAAAGGACAGCATACCCAACTCTGCAGTTATTCAGTGTGGACACATGGGAAAAGAGCAAACAGTTTTTCTAACAGATTTTTTTGTATCAATGCCAATATGGCAACTAATATGAAAATGTTATTACTGTACTTTAATTCTTCTTCCAGCCTTTTTAATAACATTTTTCTCTAATTGATTCTGAGAAGCTACTTTGTGGACAAGCAGAAGTGTTTCTAAAAGATGCGGCATTAAGGACAAAACATGAGGTCAAATCAAGCTCTGACAACTTTTCAGACCCTTAAAGAACAGTTACACTGCTCATGGCATATCCTTGGGACTCATTTGCAGTCAGTGTAGCAAAGCACTATTCTTAGGCTATGGAATGCGCCTCCCTGAGGAAATGCCAACCAATCTTGAGGAAGATGTTGTTCCTCTGCTGCTCTAATGTTTTGGGTTGAACAACAATTACAATCACTCCCACTCAATCCCAAAGTCAGGAGAGGACATAGTGGCAGCAAGACTATGGCGGCTTCAGGAGATGGTTCTAGAGACTCATTTCTCTCATCAGCTCCATCATTATGAAGTTCTGAGCAAGGGGGGGAAGTGAAAGGATGAAGAGAAAGTAGAGGTACTCCACCAGCCTCTTTAACAGAGGGTTTTACAGAAAAGTGAGTTAGAGGAATTTCCATTTCCTTTGATAACAAGGCTCCACATATATCATCCCAAATTTTATGTTGCTATTGAAATTCTGGGCTAGCTTTTCCAGTGTAACTGGACAAAAAATACCCCACACCTTCAGAAGCATCAGCAAGTCAAATTCTTCATATGAACTTATATACAGCCTCTATATCACAATGAGGGAGAGAAGTTAGAAAATAAAAATGTAATGGGGTTGTCATCCATTGGAGAAAAGCTTGCGATCATTAAAAAAGGACAGTTAATCTGAGTTTTTAAAAAATGGTTATATAAAAAAATTGACATTTTAAATAGATAGCATACCTGGACAGAGAGAGAGAGTATGTGTGTGCGCACGCATATGCATTTTAAGTTAACGGTTTTTCTCTACACCTGTTTAGAAGGCTCTTTGGGCAGGTAAAAGAGAAACACAAAACAACATATTTAAGGCCCACCTTCTCTCCCTTCCCTTTTATCTCTGCACACAACTATCTGTGCTGCTTGTTTAGTTTCAACTCTGCTGCTCCTGCTTCCAGTGAAACAGGACCTGGGGAAAGATGTGCATCATCTACAAAATGGTGAAAGTGGATATTCACAAAGGAATAGCAAACATACAAAGTAAACAAAAGTGATGAAAGAAAAAATAAAAATGTTCACATCTATTTCACTTCATAAGGTTTATTTGTAACAACAGGTAGGTGCAAAGTTTTCAGATGGAAATGTGATTTTTTTTTAGTTGACTGTATACCTTTAATTAAAAGTAGGGAAAAGTAGATGCTGGACATACACTCACCTCACACACAGCCCCACACCCCTTGAGACATATAATTCATATATCATGAGAAAAAGAGTCATTGGTCAAGTGCTTCAACAGCTAAAGGTGACTGCTTATTCTCTAGACAAAAAGAACCCAAAGAAGCTAAATTAATTTGGTTGTGTCTTGTAGGGAGGAGGCAGGACTGCAATCTGAAGACATTTTCAGCATGGAAAAGCACAACATTAGTCACCAGTTAGTCAGATATGAAACTAGAAAAGTCATACAGTACAGTGAATGGACCTGGGAGTTCATCCTAATAGAGAAGACTAGAGAGTATATGTGAATCATGTCATGAATACTCAGGTAGACTCAGTGGGGAAGGGGGTAGACAGCAGCAAGAGAGCAGCTGCCAATGTGGCATGGATGTGAAAAAGGCTAATGAAACCCTAGGATGCAACAGGCAAGATATATCCAGTAGAGACAGGGAAATGTTAGTACCATTATACAAGGCACTGGTGAGACCTCATTTGGAATACTGTATGCAATTCTGGTCTCCTATGTTTAAGAATAATGAATTCAAACTGGTACAGGTGCAGAGAATGGCTATAGGATGATCAGAAGAATGGAAAACCTCCCTTATGAGAGGAGACAAAGAGTTTGGCTTGTTTAGCCTAATCAAAAGAAGGTTATAGGGAGAGAAGATTGTTGCCCATAAATACATCAGAGGGATAAACACTAGGGAGGGAGAGGACTTATTTTAGTTAAGGCTGGTGTTGGCACAAGAACAAATTGATATAAACTGGCCACCAGCAAGTTTAGGCTTGAAAGTAGATGAAGGTTTCTAACCATGAGAGGAGTGAGGTTCTGGAACAGCCTTCCAAGGGGAGTACTGGGGGCAAAAAACCTAACTGGCTTCAAGAGTGAGCTTGATAAGTTTATGGAGAGAGAGGTGGTATGATTGGACAGTGTGACGCTCTGTACCTCGGGGGAACACCTTACACCCCTATGTTCATCTTTATAAAATGATTGTGTGGTATCCAATGCAAAGTTTGTCATGTTGGGTGTCTTTGGAAGGCTCATGATGCACTGAGCATGGTTATTATAGTGATGTTATAGTAATTGTTACAGTAATGCTATACGTGATAATTTAATGTATGTAGTTATGAAGCCGAAAACATATCCTCATGGCTTAAAATAAGCCCAGGCAAAAATTCTCCAAGAGCAGAGAGGTAGTTCACATCTCATCAGGGCAGGTATGGGACAAACCTAGCCCAGCAAAACAAAAGATGTTGGCCTAGGCACCAACAAAAGAAACTGTTAGACTCTCCAGTGAGTCACCTCCCTTTCCTTTGGTCAGTTTGGAACTGCGATGAGTTAATGCTCACCTGACTCTGAAGGAGGGGAGGCCAAAGCCAAGAGGAAAGAAAGGACATGAAAAAAGGGAGAGACATTTTCCATGCTCTCTCTCTCTTCCACCTACATCTACAGACATCACCACCACCACGTGACCGAAGCACTGATTAAAGGGGAGAGAACCTGGCTGAAGAGCAACCAGCCAGCCTGTGGTGAGAAGCATTTAAGTTTGTAAGGGCACTGAAAGTGTTAAGACAGCTTAGAATGTGTTTTGCTTTTATTTCATTTGACCAAATCTCACTTGTTATGCTTTGAGTTATAATCACTTAAAATCTATCTTTATAATTAATAAATCTGTTCGTTTATTCTACCTGAAGCAGTGCATTTGGTTTGAAGCGTAACAGAGACTCTCCTTGGGATAACAAGCCTGGTACATATCAATTTCTTTGTTAAACTGACGAACTCATATAAGCTTACAGTGTCCAGCCGGCATAACTGGACACTGCAAGATGGAGGTTCCTAGGGCTGTGTCTGGGACCGCAGATATTGGCTAGTGTCATTCGCTTGCAAGTAGCTGGGAGCAATTTACATGCCAGAGGCTGTGCATGAACAGCCCAGGAGTGGGGTTCTCACAGCAGAGCAGGGTAAGGCTAGCTCTCAGAGTCAAGGATTGGAGTGACCTAGCAGATCACTGGTCCATATAACACAGAGGGGAATGTCACAGACAGATGTGGCCAATCCCCAGCTGCTAGTAGTGAATATTTCTGCAGTGGTCAGTGATGGGACACTAGATGGAGAATGCTCTGAGTTACCACAAACAATTCTTTCCCAGATGTCTGGCTGTTGGATCTTGCCGAAATGCTCAGGGTCCAACTCACTGCCGTATGGGAGGCTGGGAAGGAATTTCCCCCTGGGTCAGATTGGCAGAGACCCTGGGAGATTTTCACCTTCCTCTGCAGCATGGGGCATGGGTCATTTGCAGGTTTAAACTAGTGTAAATGGTAGATTCTCTGTAACTGGTAGTCTTTAAATCATCATTTGAGGGCTTCAATAACTCATCCAGAGTTTATGAATCTATTACAGTAGTGGGTAGGTAAGGTTTTGCAGCCTGCAAAGTGCAGAAGGTCATACTAGATATTCATGATGGTTGCCTTCTGGGCTTGAAGTCTATGTGTCTATGCGAAAGGTGGAAAATCACAACAATGGCAATGTCTCTAGGTTAAAGAGAGATTAAAGAATTATAAAGCCCTTTACCGGTGTTTTTCCTGATAAGGTTTCTCATATAATATTTAATGGAGGCAGTTAAAATAACCTCTGATTTTGATATACCTTATACACAAACCTCCAGCTACTGTGGAACATTAATTTCAATGTGCATGCTGGGATGATGCTCGAACAGTCCTTTATGTCAAGGGCTGCTTTTAACTGCAAGCATAT
The DNA here is from genome assembly GCF_965140295.1 of Lepidochelys olivacea. Taxonomy (NCBI): domain Eukaryota; kingdom Metazoa; phylum Chordata; order Testudines; family Cheloniidae; genus Lepidochelys; species Lepidochelys olivacea. The sequence goes on from NC_140413.1 coordinate 151,267,200, forward strand.
TTTTTCATGCAAGGCAGCCAGTATAATGTTGAGAGAAAAACTTACATTTTTAATTTTATGGCAGACTCCACGCACACAGTTATCTGTTGGCGAGAGCTATTGGACACTTGTACATTCAAAGGCCCCCTTTTCTTTAGGCTACCCTTTAACTCAGTCCCTTCATCATGAAACTTTTTCTCTAAGACAGCTTTGAAACTGTTGTCAATACCTCTCTACAGAGCAGGAGGGACAGGGTGTAAGTCGTTTTCACACCATATTTGATATATAGTAGCCTGGAAAATGGTAGCCATGAAGTTGAACCCAGATCTCCTGGGTGACAGTGCAACATACTGTCGTTCTATATAATCAACTTTAGATATCATTTCTTCTTCAGTAAACACTTCCATTACTAGTGGTCCTGTTTATTTTCCTTGATCTAGCTTTGATCTGTTTTAAAGTTCATGACTGGCAAGATGTCTTCAGCTACCTGTTTACAAAACCTTATGTAAACAAAATTTAGGAATTCTTTTCAGCCGTAATTCACTTTGAAATAAATTCATTGTCTACCAACAACTCTTACCAGCATTTAAAAATCTCTTCTCATTTCTACAATAAGAAAACTTGTCATAGAACTTTGATATGTCAAGACACAAGATTTCCAACAGTTGACAAGAATGTCTGAGGAACAGTGGGGCGTGGAGGAGGGGAATAAACATGGGGAAATCATTTTACTTTGTGTAATGACCCATCCACTCCCAGTCTCTATTCAAGCCTAGAGTTAATTGTATCCAGTTTGCAAATTAATTCCAATTCAGCAGTCTCTCGCTGGAGTTTGTTTTTGAAGTTTTTTTGTTGAAGAATTGCAACTTTTAGGTCTGTAATCGAGTGACCAAAGAGATAGAAGTGTTCTCCAACTGGTTTTTGAATGTTATAATTCTTGATGTCTGATTTGTGTCCATTTATTCTTTTATGTAGAGACTGTCCAGTTTGACCAATGTACATGGCAGAGGGGCATTGCCACCTGCTGAAGTGAAGGAACAGATTGACAGAGCCAGAAGAGTACCCAGAAGTCTCCTACTACAGGACAGGCCCAACAAAGAAAATAACAGAACACCACTAGCCATCACCTTCAGCCCCCAACTAAAACCTCTCCAACGCACCATCAAGGATCTACAACCTATCCTGAAGGACGACCCATCACTCTCACAGATCTTAGGAGACAGGCCAGTCCTTGCTTACAGACAGCCCGCCAACCTGAAGCAAATACTCACCAGCAACCACACACCACGCAACAAAAACACTAACCCAGGAACCTATCCTTGCAACTAAGCCCATTGCCAACTGTGTCCACATATCTATTCAGGGGACACCATCATAGGGCCTAATCACATCAGCCACACTATCAGAGGCTTGTTCACCTGCACATCTACTAAGGTGATATATGTCGTCATGTGCCAGCAATGCCCCTCTGCCATGTACATTGGTCAAACTGGACAGTCTCTATGTAAAAGAATAAATGGACACAAATCAGACGTCAAGAATTATAACATTCAAAAACCAGTCGGAGAACACTTCAATCTCTTTGGTCACTCAATTACAGACCCAAAAGTTGCAATTGTTCAACAAAAAAACTTCAAAAAAAGACTCCAACGAGAGACTGCTGAATTGGAATTAATTTGCAAACTGGATACAATTAATTTAGGCTTGAATAGAGACTGGGAGTGGATGGGTCATTACACAAAGTAAAACAATTTCCCCATGTTTATTCCCCCCCTCCACCCCACACTGTTCCTCAGACGTTCTTGTCAACTGTTGGAAATGGCCCACCTTGATTATCACTACAAAAGGTCCCCCCCCGCCCCACTCTCCTGCTGGTAATAGCTCACCTTAAGTGATCACTCTCTTGTTACAGTGTGTATGGTAACACCCATTGTTTCATGTTCTCTATGTATATGAATCTCCCCACTGTATTTTCCACTGAATGCATCCGACGAAATGAGCTGTAGCTCATGAAAGCTTATGCTCAAATAAATTTGTTAGTCTCTAAGGTGCCACAAGTACTCCTTTTCTTTATGGCATGAAAGTACTTCTTACTCCCATAGAGAAAAAATATGTTAAGGTTGAAAGTTTATATCAGTAACTTAAGGCTTAAATACATTACAGGTATGTTCTAGTAATTCAAAATCAAGCACTGCAAATTCAGAATGAAGGCTATACTTAACAAAAATGCAGAATTAAGGCACCCACACAACATTAAACTTTGTCCTGTATTAATGTCATGCAATAACTATGCAATTATGATTAAAGCAGTAGTTCTCAACCTATTAATCATTGTAAGCCAAATATGCAGCCCACAATGTGTTACCCGGGCTGCAGGTTGAGAATCACAGCACCCTTCCTCCCAAAACCTCCCCTCACACCACTATGTCCAGTGCCCCCAGCCCAGAGACCTCCTCCACAGAGTGGGGCCAGGAACAGAGCCCCGGTGGCGGGGCCAGGCGGCAGGGACCCCGGAACCCATTGTGAGAGGCCAGGCGGAAGCCCCGACCTGACCCCAATGCCAGACCTGACCCCAAACGCTCACTGTGTGGGGACCGGGCAGCAGCCCCGACTCTGGATCTTGCTGTGCAGGGCCGGATGGCAGCCCAAACCCGATCCCGCAGCCAACCCTGATTGCTGCTGTATGGAGCTGGGTGGCTGCCCTGTCCTTGACCCCGGACCTTGGTGTGTGGGGCCAGGTGACAGTCCCAACTCCAACCCTGCTGTGCAGGGTGTGTGGCAGCTCCGACCCTGACCCTGCTGTGGGGGGCTGGCAGCAGTCCTGACCCTGGGCCCTGCTGTGTGGCAGTCCCGGCCCTGGACCCTGCCACCCTTTAGCATACAGCTGGGTTGCATCTGTGTGCTAATTAAGCCACATGTTGCCTGTGGGCTGCAGGTTGAAAACCATTGGAATAAGGTATAATAATGTTTATGGCCCAGATCCCTAAGCCCCCATATTTTAGCTCTTATGATATTCCTATATCCATAGTGGGAATTTCCTTATTTTTAATTATTTTTTAAAAACTATCTTACATGAACACCAAACAAGAAACTGAAAGAGAATGTTACCATGCAATATTTCTAGTAATAGGATGATATGTAGTATCACCCTTAAATATTTTTTTCAAGCTTTAAACAGCAGATTCAATGAAGCACTGCAGTGTTGCCAGAGTGTCCGAGCCAGATAAATTGGATTTATAGCTGCTTTGCATTGCCAGTGCTGTGGAAGGTAGCTGAAGCATCTGGCAAATGTGGCCCTTAATATTAATTTACTTATAGATATAGATGGCTACGTTAATTAGCACAATGTGAAGAGAAAACCCCATCTCCAATATGTTTGTTCTTTATGGGTTTCCCCTGCACATCTGCCCCAGTTCCCCCACCACTGCCATCTCAATGCACAGTGGAGCCAAGGCAGTAGGGCCACAGAGAGCCTTCCAAGCACTGATAGTCAAACTAGTATGTGGACACAGAATCTTTAAACAGCAGAGCCAGTTGGGCCAAATAAACTACCAGTCAGTAGTCTTGAAACATGTCCAGTCTCCTCATATGACTGATTCATTACAACCAATAGAAATGTTGCACACAAATAAATTGTACTGAAAGGGTGGCAATTAGTTGAATTACCTCTGATGTCACAATGGTCCCATTTAAGAGTTACCTGAACCAGTCTGTAGCCTATATAACCAAAGCAATTATATACAACAATAATTAATAACTTAGTTTAATTACAACCTAATTTTTTCAAATATAGCCTATGTGTACAATTTCAATTAACATTAACTATATGGAAAATTTTAAGACTCTGCCTTATTATTTTAAGATGGTTTGGACCAAAGGAAAGACTGACAGATGCTAAATTACTTAGACAATTATAACTAAATTTTTACTTCGGGACTAACAAATTTACTTGTAAAATCTCAGACAATTCAATCTGTACCCAGTGTAAGTGCTGTAAGTATGGGGAGGAATACAGTATTTTTCATACAAATAAGAGATCGTATCACTGCTTTAAGTGCAAATTAGAGCTCAATCTTAAACCTGGAGTTGTGCTCAGTGCCTACGTAATAAGTAGTACAAAGTAAATTTCATTACCCAAAAGTTTGGGAGTGAAGCCCCACTCAAAGGAAATTATATCAGTCATTCTCCCTACAATCCCTTTGTGCATTGAAGGCCTACTCATATTAATTTATAGATCTTCTGCATTTCCTCTTGCCCCCCAAAAGGTTGCATCCCACACTTTGGGAAATGCTGGACTAAACTTATACAACATGATAGACAACAAAACAAAACAGCAGTGAAAACTTGGTGGCTTACATAGGCTAGTTCAGAGCTAAATTAACTTGAAAGTTAACTTCCTTATCCCCTGAATTGGAATATTGCAGGGGCACTGCTGGTTGAAAAGAAAGCACATAGTAAATAGATGAATGCTGACTGAACTATTATAATACCAGATAGATAAGGGAACTTATGTAAAATGACTATGTCAATAAACATACTATAGTATTATAATAACAAATAGAATATAATTAAATAATGAAAACAGACAGACATTACAAAATATTACAGATATGTACTTGAAGCTGAAGAAAACATACATGATGTTGTATTGTATTATGTAAGAAACAGCATGTGAAGATACAATTGATGATTGCCTTGTAATTTTTTTAATGTATACATTCAGGGGGGCTTGAATGCTTGTACGTTCAAGCACAGCTTTGGTTTTTCATGATGAATAATTAAACATAGAAACAATACTTAAACATAATATTATCCCTTACCAAAAACTACCACCACCTTTTAGTTTTCCTTTCTTGTTACCACTTCAGTAGCTGTGTATCCTATATCATTTCAGTCCTGATTAAAACATAAAATGACTTTAGGAAATGTTACATCCTAATTTACCGCTTAATTTAATCTTATCGGTCAAACACTGCTAACACTGCATCTCTTAAACAGAACAAACTTATCTATTATCACACACCAAAAACCACATTAAAAGGAACCTTGCACTTCTGACAGAAGATAGTAAAAGCAAGGAAATTTACAGTTAAAGAAGAAATACATCATACATCCTCCTGATACCTAATCGCAATGTGTTGCTTTAAGAGAACCATTACAGTGATGTTCCATAGTGCCTACATATGGGAGGACATATGACAAGTTTCACTCTTATCTTTGCTTTTATTATTTTCTCTCGATTCTACTTAGCAGTCTTTTAATATAAGGGGAAAGAAACACAAAAGGTCGTGCTGCAGTGCCCTGAACTCCTTGATGGGTGGGGAGACTACACCTTCATTGCTCAACAATGACCCCCTGCAGTAAATTAAAGAGTGACACTGATTGGCTCCAAAGGGAGTTCAGTAAAGGAGAACTTGAAAAACAGATGATGGTTACCATTTGCGATCTTGAGAGTAGGGCAAAGGAGGATCCCTGAGAATTCTGATAGGGAGAGGAAAGACATTTACCGGAATGGGTGAGGTCATACCAAAGGTTTCAGCAAATGGGATAATAAAGCCATAGAGCACAGATTAAAAAACTGCATTTGGAAATTAATATGTAATTTGGCGATCAAAGATTCACCTGGAGAGGCTAGAGGATTGCAGAGGAAAGAGCATATGCACTTAGACCTTTAAGAAGATTTATGTTGGGGGGCAAGTTACTGCAAGTAATTTCTTTAAACTTACAAAAAGAAGAAAAAAAGCATTATTTTTACCTCCATGAAGGAGAGCATGCAGTTAGCCAACATTACAGCGTGGATAAAAATCAATGACTTTTAAAAATAAATAAATAAATAAATAAATAATCCGATTTTTTTGATAAAATGCGTTTTGAGAAAAAACCCTATCTAAAGATAGTTTTAATTAAGATACATTATAGCTCAAAGATATCTCATCATGGAATAGGGATTATAAATTTTAATTCTATAGTATGAGACAATATATTCATGTAATGTTTAAGAAAAGTTTTGTAAATGAGTTCCAATAGCTATTAGATTAGGGACCCAATCTTACGGGGTTCCAGAGGCTTCTGTATAGATTATTTAGGTTAATCTTTTTATCTATCCAATGGGACTCAGTGCTCAGTCTACACGGTACCATCAGAGATGCTTAGTTTTGCAGTTCTCAAACTGTGGATTTATGTCTCTAGAGATAACATGTTTGTTAACAGCAAAAACGTTTATAAAAAATTATATATAGAGGTGAGAAATAACAGACTTCAACTCTATTGTCCCTCTACAAATTTGTGTACACAGAGTCAATACCTTACCTCTCTCTAAAAATGCAAAGTTTCAAAAAGTTCAATGAATAGAAGATTGCTGGGGGCGGAATAGATCTGGACAAGGAGTAAAAGTCTGGAGATAAATGTGAGAAGGGAGTGACAGGTAGCAGAAACAAAAGTGAAATTGTTTGAGCACCATATTCCAGATGTCTTGAGGTCTTTTTGAGTGTAGCCTTCTTTGATTTGAGATCTACCATACCATTCTCTCACTAGAAGGGAAAACCTATAATGGCAGCAGGCCATAAAAGAGACCCAGTTTGAGAATATTTTAATGAAGTTCCTCTACTTGTGGGTAAGACAGGCATGCATGCAAAATGCAAACAGTGCAACAAAGAAATGCAAGGCCTACTTGCCAGAATGAAACAATCCTGAGAAGTGTTCCTTCTCAGGAGGAAGCTGCTTTGAAGATGATGAACGGAACATGTCTGAATATGCAGGATCTTCAGGCTGGTAAACTTTTTTTATTTCATACGTCTTTCTTAAGGACTGCCTTTCTTCCTTCTGGAGTATTCTTGAATTCTCATGTTTGAGCCAAAAATATAGTTGTTACTCTATGGTACTATCATTTTAGATGCAGTTGTGATAAAAAAATAAATAGCTGAAATAGGCAGATCTTCCTTTTACAATTTCACCTTTAAAGTAATACTGAGTGTCAGTGAATGCCATGAGTAATACTAAATTGGCAGTATGGTAATTATAATTAAATAACTGCATTGACTTATTTTGTTTAGAAGAATCCATCCTCAACATACAGGATTCTGAAGGCTATCCACCTTCAAGATCACCATCATTTTCTATAGTTTCAGAGTTATTATCTTACTACATGTTCCATTCTATGCATCCGATCAAGTGGGCTGTAGCCCACGAAAGCTTATGCTCTAATAAATTTGTTAGTCTCTAAGGTGCCACAAGTACTCCTGTTCTTTTTGCAGATACAGACTAACATGGCTGCTACTCTGAAAAACCTGCCAATGATAGTGTTTCAGTCACACCATGTATGTCACATAGCCACAGTATATTACCTGTAGCAAAAAGAAAAAAAAATCATTATCCAGAAACAACAATAGATAAGTTTGTGATAAGAACCAGCAGATTACAAAAAGAGATAATTGATGAAAAAATTGCCTGGTTTGTTGATGCAACAAACTCTCCTTTCTGTATGATTGAGAACCACACTTCATTAACATGGTTCAGTCATTAAGACCAGGATACAGTCCACCCAGCAGAGCAGATGTCACAGGCAAATTGCTGGATAAAGTATATGAAAGAGAAATTGAGCAGTGTGCAAAAGGTCTAGAGGGTAAAATTGTTAACCTGAGTCTTGATAGGTGGAGCAATGTCCACAATGATCCTGTTGTATGTGCTTGTGTGACAACAGAAGAAGGGAATGTCTTCCTTACAGAAACAATTGATACATCAGGAAATGCACATACAGCATAATACTTACAAAAAGTAGCAGTAAAAGCTATAACAAACTGTGAAAAAAAATTCAAATGTCTAGTATGAGCTTGGTCACAGAGAATACTACAAATGTATCCAAGATGAAGAAATTTAGAAGAGAGTCCCAAGCTAATAACATATGTTTGCACTTCTCATTTGATGCACCTCCTAGCCAAAGACTTCAGTGTTCCAGAAATAAAGGCTAATGTTGTTGAAATTGCAAAATACTTCCAAAACAACCACTTTGCAGCAGCTGCTCTGAAAAAAGTGGGAGGGACCAAGCTAACTCTCCCACCAGATGTGTGATGAACTCAGTAGTGGACTGTTTTGAGCACTATATCAAGAACTGGCCTAATGTGATGACAGTTTGTGAACAAAATCGTGAAAAAATAGATGGCACTGTCTCAACCAGAGCTCTCAATATTGGGCTTAAAAGAAACGAACACATGCTAAGTACCCTGAAGCCTATTTCTGTAGCCTTGAGCAAAATGTAGGAAAATAGCTATTTAATTGCTGACACTGTTGAAATTTGGAAGGAACTGAGATAGATCTTAAAAAGAGAAATATGCAATGACAGAGTTAAATTACAAGCATTAAAAAAACAAATGGGACAAGCGCTATCCCCAGCTCATTTTCTTGCAAATATTCTCAATATTTGGCACCAGGCTCAAACCTGAACTGCTGAAGAAGAGGAGTTGGCTATGACATGGACATCCAGCAATCATACCTCCATAATGCCAACCCTAATAAACTTCAGAGCCAAGGATGAACCATTCAAGAAATATATGTTTGCTGATGATGTTTTAAAGAAAGTCACACTAGTGAACTGGTGGAAGTCACTTAAGCACTTGAATTCAGAGACTGTTGAAGTGATAATCTCACTTTTAACAGCAGTAGCTTCTTCTGCCGGTGTAGAAAGAATATTTTCTTCCTTTGGACTAATTCATTCCAAACTGAGAACTCATTTGGGACCTGAAAAAACAGGAAAGCTTGTTTCTTTTCCAGATTATGAAGAAACAGGAAAAATGAAGGTGAAGACGACTGAGTTAGCTGCAGAAGCCAATATTTTAAGTTTCTCATGTTGACCTGGCTGACACAGTCTGTCTAATTTTTTTTTTAATATTTCATTTAACTACTTTAGTTTAAAACAATTTTAACAAAAACAAACCTGATTTTAAAAAACTTGAATGTTTAACTAAATTCAAAAATTCATATGCTTGTTTTGTTAAAATATTATATGTTTGCTGTTAAAGAAAAAAATCCAGAATACGTAACATTGTTGTTTTAGTTAAATAAAACAATTTAAATGTCTGTCTGGTGATGTTCCCCTCCTAATACAGCATGGCAAGAAAATCCTCCAAATATTAATGATTAACCCGTTGAATAGGAGATAGTTCACCTCCCAATGACTTCATAAATATCTGCTTCAATTACCTTTGGTAAATGAAATAACTAAACATTCATTTTCTGATATAGCTGTTAAACTAATCTGAAAAGTTTTCAAAATAAATCACTTTAAAAATGTACAGTGTGTACCTTCTAAAAATGAAACCTACATCTATCTCCGAGTTGTGAAGAATATGTATTAAGGTTAACAACAACCAACAAGAATGCACTTTTATGTAGAAATCCATGATTAAATCAAGTCTTCCTGACCAGTGATTTAAATCATGATTTAAATCAATTTGATTTAAATCAAATCCACACTGCCACATTATAATTAATGGTTCCACACAAATAAGCATCTTAAGGATGCAACATTCCTATTGGCTAAAGACTCATATACAAATATGACATCTGTCAAAAATGAAATTTTTAATACAATAGTTATGATCTCCTGAAAACAGGATATTGTAATAGGAAGTGCTGAAACAACATTAACTTACTGCATTTCAAATACCAATACAATGGTCTTAGTTGGCTTCTCTATCACTTGTTTTATTTCACAGGGTAAGTTCAGACATTTGAAAACTACACAGTAAACTGCATTTGTACACCTTATATTATCTGGAATCTGTAACATATACAGCAGCAGCGCTGATGAGGTCTCTAAGCTCTAATGCTAAAGTTACACATTTTGTGACTGAAGAGGACAAATAAAGAACCACCATTGTTGGAGAAAGCAACACTTTATTCCCCTTATTTGGTAGTTACACTAATTTTGATATTTCAGTCAACATAGCATTTGCTTCTGTTCCACAGAAGGAGCACATAGATCAAAAATGTCTACAATTCTGCTTTGCAAAACTAAAATTTAGCAAGAAGGGAGGAAGGGAATCTGCAGTTAATCAACCTCTTCCTGAAATGGCAGCTGACAGTCCACTGAAACAGAATTAGTTAGCAATATAGAAAGGCCTTGGAAAAGGGAAGGGGGAAGGAAGAGAATAATTTATTCAATCAGAAAGTTTATTTAAAAAAAATCTTCAAAACATGTTTAACTTCAAACTTTTTACCCAAATAACCTCTCATTAAGAATGATCACAGAACTAAAACCACTGAGATTGGCTATACTGTTTTAAGTTTAATTAACCACATTAATTAATGCTAAAAACAATGTTAACAGTGTATTATTTTGATCTAGTTAAATAAAGGATTATACACATTTCAGTAAATTATACAACATTAAACATTTAAGTAACTTGCAATGAAGCCATTACTGTCATTCAAATAAGTTTCCACAGTTAAAGGCTGCATGTTATGTATGAACTGATTTGGCATTACAAGAATATGAATCCTTTATCTGCTTAGTGAGAACATGGAATGAAGAGAGAATTTCTGTTCTTGAGTGAGAAGAAGTTTGCAGTTGCATAGCACACTCTAGTGGCCAAAGGTATTCAAGATAACTAAGATCTCTGAAGTAAAATGAATAATTTGTTCACGTTCAGACTGAAAATATTGTATTATTTCTATTGAAGTAGTACCCAAAATGTGTTCGGTGCTTTTCAAACAGACAGGAAGATACCCTCCCTGCAATGCACCTTTTCTGACCATTTCAATACCGAATTCTCAACATCAGCTTTTGTTTTTCTCGGTGAAGGTTTACTAAATTTTTTAAATATATTTTAAACCATTTTTGCTATTTTCTACCAGGGCGAGTACATCTTCCCTTTCAAACCCAGCATAAATGGCAGAGCAGAAAGAATTTGTGTTATTAGAGTTCACATTCCTTTTCTTCATCAAGCAAAAAGCACATGTATAGGAACCTCACTGAACCACTTGAAGACAGCCATGATTATGAACTGGTCTGTTTCCTTCTGATGCACACACTCAGCACTATGAATGAGGTTACAAAAGGTTACAGACTATGAATAAGGAATTGGACACAAATAGGTAACCAACTTCAGCCTTGTAATGTGATTATAGGGTCATAGAATATCAGGGTTGGAAGGGATCTCAAGAGGTCACCTAGACCAACCCCCTGCTCGAAGCAGGACCAATCCCCAACTAAAACATCCCAGCCAGGGCTTTGTCAAGCCTGATATTAAAAATTTCAAAGGAAGGAGATTCCACCACCTCCCTAGGTAATGCATTCCAGTGCTTCACCACCCTCCTAGTGAAAAAGTTTTTCTTAATATCCAACCTAAACCTCCCCCACTGCAACTTGAGACCATTACTCCTCGTTCTGTCATCTGCTACCAAGGAGAACAGTCTAGATCCATCCTCTTTGGGACCCCCTTTCAGGTATTGAAAGCAGCTATCAAATCCCCCTTCATTCTTCTCTTCCACAGACTAAACAACCCCAGTTCCCTCAGCCTCCCCTCATAAGTCTCGTGTTCCAGTCCCCCAATCATTTTTGTTGTCCTCCGCTGGACTCTTTCCAATTTTTCCACATCCTTCTTGTAGTGTGGGGCCCAAAACTGGACACAGTACTCCAGATGAGGCCTCACCAATGTTGAATAGAGGGGAACAATCATATCCCTCGATCTGCTGGCAATGCCCCTACTTATACAGCCCAAAATGCCATTGGCCTTCTTGGCAACAATGGCACACTGGTGACTCATATCCAGCTTCTCATCCACTGTAATCCCCAGGTCCTTTTTTCAAGAACTGCCACTTAGCCAGTCGGTCCCTAGTCTGTAGCGGTGCATGGGATTCTTCCGTCCTAAATGCAGAACTCTGCACTTGTCCTTGTTGAACCTCATCAGATTTATTTTGGCCCAATCCTCCAATTTGTCTAGGCCCCTCTGTATCCTATCCCTACCCTCCAGGTTATCTACCTCTCCTCCCAGTTTAGTGTCATCTGCAAACTTGCTGAGGGTGCAATCCACACCATCCTCCAGATCATTAATGAAGATATTGAACAAAACTGGCCCCAGGGCCAGCCCTTGGGGCACTCCACTTGATACCGGCTGCCAACTAGACATGGAGCCATTGATCACTACCCGACAATCTAGCCCAATTGAGCCCGACAATCTAGTCAGCTTTCTATCCACCTTATAGTCTATTCATTCAGCCCATACTTCTTTAACTTGCTGGCAAGAATACTGTGATACATCATATTCCGTGTGTATATAAAAAAATAGTTATTTCCATTAATCTGCTTGAAAATGCTTTGAGCTATGGAAAGAAGTTTAATTATAAAACAAATTCAATTTGTTTTAAAGATCATCATTTTTCTTTATTAAAAATCATGCTATTGTTGCTGTACACATGATACACAAAAATTGTTTGCCTCATTTGGGAAATGAGAGATATAACACTGCAAGAAAAATAAGTACATTTTCTGATTTCTGCAAGAGTCCAATAGAGGTATCTATCTATCTTCAAATAAAGCCTTGCCTTTTTTTTTTTTTTTTTTTTAAAGGTAGATTTTCAATTGGTGCGCCTCATCTCTGTCATGAAGCTTTTCCATTAAAGATGAGGGCCATACAGATAAAACCCCACATACAGTTTTTAAACGCAAGACCAAACCTCAGTGGCACAATTATGAAATAAATTAAGTCTTGTTCCTTTCAGTCTTTAATTCTAATGCTCTTGAAAATAAGTTTAATATACCTACACAAAACAGAACACACATCACCAGTCTATTATATTCTGTGCTAACTCATTAAATAATGGCCCAAACCTGTTAATTTGCTTAAAGTTTATGGTCAAAAGTTTTCATTTATGATATAATTTTAGCCCAACACCGCAAAATTATACTTGGCTGAAAGAAGCAACTTTTCTGATGGGAAAGCAAAATATTAGGTTTTTTTATTATCACAGTGTAAGAGGGGGGAAGTAGATTTTATACCTGGGTTGATACATTTTCATGACAATTCTGCAAAGGTGCTTTAAACCACACTTTAAAATTTCCAGCCATTTAAATAATTTCTTCTAGTGTAATTAAATCACACAGTACACTCACTTTAAAAATGTAATTTAAAAAAAATAGAATACCAGACATTGTAAGCTTATCTATCTACCAGTGTGGTGGTGGTGGTATTTATTTTGTTTTTAAGGGGGCGGATTTCTCTTTCGAGCCAAATCATATATATTAAGCTGTACTGTCCATAAAGTTCATGGTACAACAAGAAAACCCAAAAAATATAAATCTGAGCTATGAAGGCTGATGAAGAAAACCTTTCCAATAAGACATCAACAACAAGACATATATTCTGTGGACATATTATCCTTTTCAGAAATTATTTACTGAAAGTGAATGTGTGAATTTATTCTCTTGAAATACCATTATGACAACAAACAATAAGAAAAAAGTTATTTCATTCTCTTTTTTGCAGGGTTGATATGGTAGTTTCATAACTTAATCCTGGAAAATGGTATATTTGTAGTATGGTGATGCTAACTGGACTATTACACCTTAAACTTACATACTGGGAAAATAATTACACATCTTGTGCAATCCAGCATTACTTTTCACTTATCTTTATAACAAGGTGCATAATTATAGGCCACATTAGAGGACACACTACGGAAATGCGACCTAATGCATATCCTTATCTGTCTAAAATTCTACATATAAAGATACAACTACAAGGTCATGCCACAGATTGACATGAAGATAGGTTATCTTAAACTAGAATTTTAAGACTAGAGCATACAATTGTGCAGGAAAATCCATGGAAGAGGACAAAATTCCCAGGGAACTGCACAGAGTCTTCTCCTAATGCTCTCCATAGGATAAATGACCTGGGAACCACAGAGAGGGATGAGATGTTGCTTCTTAAACCTCTGAAGACCAGGGACCAGTAATGAAATTTGTTCTCAACCTGTCACCATAGAGCCCTCTCCATCCTGGCAGAAGGGTTCCCTCAAAATCCACACCATGATTGGATTCTGCCCACTTACTGCTGCTTTTACCAACACCGCCTCTTGTTACTGGCCCTCTTCCCATGTTCCCTGCCTCATCTCCACCTATTCAATTACTGTAAGGTGGGTGCATACCAGTTGAAACACTGTACTCAAAGTGTAGATATCAACAGTTCATTGTCAAACTTGGGGGACTCACCTATTGGGATCCTGCAGGGGTCTGCGCTGGATCCAATACTATTCAACATTTTCATTAATGATCTGAATAATGGAATGGAGAGCATGCTTATAAAGTTTGCAGGTGACACCAAGCTGGGAGGAGTTGCAAGCACTTTGGAGGACAGGATTAGAATTCAAAATGATCTTGACAAATTGGAGAACTGGTCTGAAATCAACAAAATGAAATTCAGTAACAGAAAATTCAAAGTAATTCACTTAGGAAGGCAAAATCAAATGCACAACTACAAAATGGGGAATAACTAGCTAGGTGGGAGTGCTGCTGAAAAGCATCTGTGAATTATAATTGATCACAAACTGAATATGAGTCAACAATGTGATCCAGCTGCAAGAAAGGCTAGTATCATGCTGGGGTGTATTAACAGGATTGTCATATGTACAACATGGGAGGTAATGGTCCCACTCTACTAGGCACTGGTAAGGCCTCAGCGGGAGTACTGTGTCCAGTTCTGGGGACCACACTTTAGGGAATGTGTGGCTAAACTGAAGAGAGAAGAAAGCAACAAAAATAATAAAAGGTTTAGAAAACCTGATCTATGCATAAGTTTTAAAAAAACTGGACATGTTCAGTCTCGAGAAAAGACGGAGGTGGGGACCTAATAACAGTCTTCAAAATACGTTAAAGGAGGTTATAAAGAACATGGTGATCGATTGTTCTCGATGTCCACCGATGTTAGGACAAGAAGTAATGGGCTTAATCTGCAGCAAAGAAGATGTAGGTTAGATACTAGGAAAAACTTCCTAGCTATAAAGATAGATAAGCTCTGGAATAGGCTCGATGGGAGATTGTGTAATCTCTGTCATTTGAGGTTTTTAAGAACAAGTTAGAAGGCCTAAATATATGTAGTCCTGCGTCAGTGCAGGGGTGGACTCGATAACCTCTCAAGGTCCGTTCTAGCCCTTCATTCCTATGATTGTATTATTCTATGATTTTATGCTTCCTTCTATTTCCATAGTGGAGAATGTGGATTCACCTCTGCTTCAAAGTTCTCATTCCTCATATAACAAAATAAATAGACTAAACAATAAACTGACAGCAGACAATGGATTATATCAGTTGCTAATGGACATCTAGGATGCTGAACAACTATCTTGTGCACAGCATTCAAGATTATTATGTAAAATCAGAGCTCACTACGTTTCTGGAGGTGCATTTTAATCCTTAAACAAATGTTGGCTACAGCATGCACCCAACTGAAGGTCAAAGCAACAAGTTGTATTGAACATATTTCAATGTTCAGGAGACTGGCAAAATTTGCTGGAAACTATTTTGAGATTAAGGTTTTTTGATTATGATAATTTCAACATTTGATCTTAATTTTGTCAGTTGAAAATATCCTCGAACCCCCCCCCCACACACACACACACTTTAATATCAGAAGATTTGAAAGCACTACAGATTCAACAACTCAGCAATTCTAAATTGTTACTATCACCGTCCACCTTTTGATTATCACAATGTTTAGGAATATATTCTTTTGACAAAATAAAAACTAAGCATCTGACAATCCTTTCTGGAAAAATAGTGGGCTGTGTAATGTACCTATCTTTATTAGCAATTATTTTACACATATTATGCTGAAATATTGAATTTCTCAAGGTAACGGATCTCTTCTAAACTGAAACGTTTTCAACATCTTTTTCCCTCCTTATTAACCATTATGATTTTGTATTTTATTGTACTTTCAAATGGTCTTAACATGCAATTTATGCGTCTTCTTTCCAGTCTGAAGCCTCACTTTTCAAACAGACTTAACATTCATCTTTATTACTTGGTCCTTTATCCTTTCTAATACAGATATTAACTGTGTAAACACTGGGATGAAGTTTGCATGAAATCTCTATCCATAGCTTTTTAACAAATCCTATCTTTATAACTTGCATTATCAAAATAGATATTTTTTAAGGGTCAGTATATGTGTGGTACCTGATTAATTAAATTCTCAACATTCTCAATTTTTTCTTAATTTTGTTAAGTAGATTTTTTGGGAAGTGTTTTAGATTAACACACTGCAATGGGTAAAACAAATTGTTCATTTCACTTCTAAAGAGCCTTTGTTTAGTCTTCCTGAGAATATGTTGAAAAGCCTTATACATTCTTTTTGCTCTCACTGTACATAATGCTCACACATATAGACTATTCTGCATTCACCATAAAAATCACTCTCTCTTGCCAGAAACTATGGGGAGGGGAGAGGAGGGAAAAAAATTAAGAAAAAGAATCAGAATCAATTATGTCAAAATCTTGGGATATTTTAATTCTATGGTCTTTTCTGTAAAACAGTGGTTCTCAACCAGGGGTACACGTACCCTGGAGGTACGCAGAGGTCTTCCAGGGGTACATCAGCTCAACTCATCTAGATATTTGCCTCATTTTACAACAGGCTACATAAAAAGCACTAGCAAAGTCAGTACAAACTAAAATTTCATACAATGACTTGTTTCTACTGCTCTATATAGTATACACTGAAATGTAAGTACAATATTTATATTCCAATTTATTTATTTTATAATCATATGGTAAAAATTAGAAAGCAAGCAATTTTTCAGTATTAATGTGCTCTGACACTTTTGTAATTTTATGCCTGATTTTGTAAGCAAGTAGTTTTTAAGTGAGGTGAAACTTGGGGGTACACAAGACAAATCAGACTCCTGAAAAGGGTACAGTAGTCTGAAAAAGTTGAGAGCAACTGCAGGTAAAACACAATATGTTGCCTTTGGAATATTTAAAATTTAAACCTCATTACTGGACTGTACCACACTACATGGGCCAGCAACAAGTCAATGCACAGCGCATTTAACTCCATTTGTCTGCTTATCCATGAGAGAAGTAACCATTTATATTTCACATAAACTGATATTCTACAGTAGTTTTATAAATGGAATAAATAACTTTTTCATTCCATTTATCTTCCAAAACACCTTAGTTAGAGTAAGCGTATGCTTGGCCCTGTGCAGGTGCAGCCTCCTGTCTCCTTGCATCATGATGAAAGGTCAGGGACCGACACGGTCCTTGCACTCAGGATTACAAGGACTATATGTAGGGCCCTACAAAATTCATGGTCCATTTTGGTGAATTTCACCACAGTCACAGGATTTTTAAAATAGCAAATTTCATGATTTCAGGCATTTAAATTTGAAATACCATGGTGTTGTAATTGTAGGGGTCCTGACCCAAAAAGGAGTTGTGGGGTGGTTGAAAGATTATTGCAGGGGGGGGTTGCAGTACTGCTACCCTTCTGTGCTGCTGCAGGCGGCAGCACTGTCATCAGAGCTGGGCAGTTGGAGAGCGGCAGCTACTGGCCGGGGCCCAGCTCTGAAGGCAGAGCCGCTGCCCACAGCAGCACAAGAACTAAGGATGGCATAGCATGATATTGCCACCCTTACTTCTGCGCTGCTCCCTGCAGCGCTGGGCCCTGAGTTAGCAGCCACCACTCTCCTGCTATCCAGCTCTGAAAGCAGCAGCGCAGAAGTAAGGGTGGCATGGTATTGTATTGCCACCCTTACTTCTGTACTGCTGCTGGCAGGGCGCTGCCTTCAGAGCTGGGCACCTGGCCAACAGCTGCTGCTCTCCAGCCACCCAACTCTGAAGACAGTACAGAAGCAAGGGTGGCAATACCATGATTCCCCCTAAAATAACTTTGTGACCCCTGTGCAACTCCCTTTTGGGTCAGGACCCCTAATTTGAGAAATGCTGGTCTCACCCATGAAACCTCTATAGCTAATGGTAAAATCACACAAAAAACCTCCAGATTTCATGGTGGAAGACTGGATTTCACAGTCCGTGATGTGTTTTTCATGGCCGAGAATTTGGCAGGGTGCTAACTACATGATGCTACCACCAACAGGGATTGAAGTGAGTGAAAAAGAGAGAGGGCAGGAGGGCTAACCCTACTGCTTCCCACCTCATCAGCTAGTGAAGCTCCCTACAGTTCCAGGAAACATTTTTTCAGTGTACTTGCAGCACAATGGCTCCCAAATCTCCTCTTGAGACATTTATAGGCAGTCACAAATGCAAGATTATGCCTTTAAGAGCTCAATCGTGCCTTTATTCATTTTAATTTTATTAGCAAGTATAATAAATTATCACATACACATTCCCTTTTGCTGCAGAAATTCACTGTATACCTACACACTTTACAAACCGTAACAAGTCTTATGACTCTTCTGTAGTCCCATTATATACATCCTGTATTATTGTATAGTCTAAAGAATTCCATAGATTACTTCTGCTTGCAGAGATGCTCTTAAAGTATTTTAATAGGAACAAGAACTTGAAATAGCATGTGATGTCTCAGAAGTCAACATAATATTATATTTACTCACACATCTTTTCCCTACTTTCAAACAAATGGATATGTTACATATGAACTGTCAGAACAACAAAAACTACATCAGTTCTCATGTCTAAACAGCTCTAAAATGGGAATACAGGCATGATGGGACTCTGTAATGTATATTTTTGTATAACACTGAAAGAGTAGCAATTTTTTTATTTGCTATATTCATTTCTAATCAATAAGCAAGTGGTATAAACACAACAGCTTTTATACTCCTAGCCCCTATACTCCTTTCCATGTGACAATGCAAATGGCCCAAGTTCAGCAGAAAACAGAAAGGTGTCAAAGAAAAGAGATAGAAACCCTTTCCTGAGTCCTTAATGAGGTCTCCAGAGCCAAAGGCAAACCAATAACAAATTGTACTTTCTACATAGTGGAGTAGGGGGGGAAGGGGGACGGGAAGGAAAGAAAAAATTAGAGCGAGAGAACCCTGGAGCATGTCATATGAAATTAATTGAACTTAGCCTTGCCAAGAAAACATTGGTAATAAACCCTCCCCACCTAAATTAAGTTTTTACACCAAGAGAAAAATAAAAATTTATGGCAGTAATTTCATCTTGAAAAACCTAGAAGTGCTTGCTGATTTTCTAGCACTCAGTAGAAAAATCCCAGAGGAGCAATGCAGACAGCAATAAGGCAGACTTCTAAAAAGATACCATTTAATTTCTCACTCCTCCCCTTGCATTATTACCACTATCCCACTTCTTTTTAGCTGACTATTAACTCTCTCACTGCAATATGCTTTCGTCAAGTTTCCAGTCATAAAGACTATAACCTCCATGGACTAACAGTTCAAAAAGAAGAAACTATATCTTTGCAGGTTCATCAATCATTCCTGTTATTCCATGAACAGCCAAATTATGCTAGACTTCGGATTAATTTGGGATTAACAAAAGGTATCATAGACCAAAGGCAGGGACTCAAAATATTCTGTCTCAACATGGGCTAGAGGATTACCTTCTGCAGAACATCCGACACCAGATTTCTTAACTGTTTGTTCCTTACATGCTACAGAAACAAAACCATCTAACATTTGTCAGTTCTCTACTTCCACATCTTCATTCCCTTTTTTCGGTCTTGCTTCACCTTTATTTCCTACTTACACAGTATAGCAACCCATACTTGCCACTCTTCTATTTATTAGATGGTTTTTTAGCCTTTGTTCATTTGAGTACTAGAAGTGAGAGTCTCCTTGTTTTGACTTGCTTTGTCTTAGTCTCAGGCAAGTTAGTATCTTTGTACCTCCATTTTTCCCATCTGCAAAATGGGGATAAAAACAGTTACATACCTTTTCGTAACTATTGTTCTTCAAGATGTGTTGCTTATGTCCATTCCATTCTAGGTGTGTGCACGTCCACATGCACAGTCATTGATGATTTTTGCCTTAGGGGTATCCATAGGGTCGGTTATGGCACCCCATTGAGTGCCATGCTCATGCGCTGATACTAGGTGCCGCTGACCCTACGCCCTCTCAGTTCCTTCTTGCCAGCAACTCCGACAGATGGGTAGAAGGGCGGGTAATGGAATGGACATGAGCAACACATCTCGAAGAACAACAGTTACAAAAATGTAGGTAACCATTTTTTCTTTGAGTGCTTGCTCATGTCGATTCCATGCTAGGTGACTCACAAGCAGTATCTC
The DNA here is from genome assembly GCF_965140295.1 of Lepidochelys olivacea. Taxonomy (NCBI): domain Eukaryota; kingdom Metazoa; phylum Chordata; order Testudines; family Cheloniidae; genus Lepidochelys; species Lepidochelys olivacea. Next base: position 151,287,407 of record NC_140413.1, read on the forward strand.
TGGAAGTGGGCTCAGAGTTCACAGCCTAGCAGCTTGCAGCACAGCTCTACCAAAGTCAGCATCGTACTGGGCCTGTTGGGTAAGTACGTAATGGGACATGTGGATGAATGACCAGGTAGCTGCCCTACAGATGTCCTGGATTGGCACCTGGGCTAGGAAAGCTGCTGAAGAGTTTTGTGCCATGGTTGAGTGAGCAGTGACAATCGCCAGAGGGGGCACCTTTGCCTGATTGTAGCAGCAGCAAATGCAGGCAAATTGATCCAAGAAGAAATTCTTTGAGTGGACACTGGACACCCTTTCATCCTGTCGGCCACCACAATGAACAATTGCGTCGACTTCCAGAATGGCTTGGTCCTTTCAATGTAGAATGCTAGTGCCCTCCTGATGCCGAGGGAATGCAACTTACGCTCCTTCTCCGACTTACGTGGCTTTGGAAAAAAAACAGGTAAGTAAATGTCCTGGCCTGTATGAAACTGTAAGACCACCTTGGGCAGGAAAGCTGTGGCCACAGCTGGACATTGGCTTTGTAAAAGACAGTACAGGGTGGTTCTGAGGTAAGCACCCTAATCTCAGAGACCCGACAGGCGGATGTTATTGCAACGAGGAACACGATCTTCCAGGAGAGAGCAGAAAGCCAGAGGTTCAAAGGTAGGCTGTAACAGCACAAGATTCAGTTCCCATGGAGAAACAGGGTCCCTGATGTGAGGGTAGAGGCGCTCAGGGCCTTTGAGGAACCTGGCAGTCATGTCCTGGGTGAAAACTGACCTACCCTCAAGCGGCGGGGTGCAAGGCTGAGATAATGTCCAAGTGGACCTTGATAGATGAAAGGGACAGGCCTCGGAGCTTGAAATGCAGAAGGTAGTCCAGAATTAACAGCAACGAGGCCCACTTGGGCTGAAAGCCTTTGTCCAAAGTCCAACAAGCAAACCGCTTCCATTCGGCCAGGTAGGTTGCTCAGGTGGAGGACTTTCTACTGCCCAACAGGACCTGCTGGACAGTGGCCAACCACTCCTGCTCCTCCACATTTAACCATGCAGCAGGAAGCCGTCAGATGCAGTGCCACCAGGTTCGGGTGCAGAAGACTCCCATGGTTTTGGGACAGCAGCTCTGGCCTGAGCGGTTGCTATAATGGAACAGCCACCAAGAGTTCCAGCAGCATGCCGAATCAGTGCTAGCGCGGCCAAGGAGGATGAGGATCACCTTCACCCTATCCTGCTTGATCTTCATGAGGACTCTGAATTAGCGGCACTGGGGGGATGTGTAGGGAGCAAACAGACTTGACCAACGACCTTGTGTGCTGAGACTGCCCAGGTGAGCTCCCCACCCAGGTCCGAGGGATCACCGACGGGGACAAAGCCGGAACGGGAACTCCCTCCAACAACATGCAGGATTCTACCACCATGTGAGTGACAATAGTACTTGGCCCAGGACCCTGACCAGAGTGTCCATGCTGTGACTGTTGGGGACATAGACCAACACCAGCCACGCCTGCAGGGGCTTGAGGCGGAGCCGCGTGTGCCGAACCACATAAAAGCAGGCTGCCATGTGGCCCAACAATTGCAGGCACGTGAAAGCAGTGGTGAGAGGGTGGGCTTGCATGCACAAGATCAGGTCTGCCATGGCTTGGAACCGAGCCTTGGAGAGGAAGGCTCTAGCCTGAGTTGAGTCAAGGACCGTCCAATAAACTCTATGCATTGCACTTGAATTAAGGTTGACTTTGTCTCATTTATCAATAGGCTCAGGTCGCGACAGGTGGAGCAAACCAGATCGAGATGCCACCGCACAATCCCGGGATCAGCCCTTTATTAACCAGTCATCAAGGTGCAGATAAATTTGCACTTCTTAGCGCCGCAGGTAAGCAGCCACTAGTGATATGCACTTCGTAAACACCAAACGGCAGAGCCATGAATTGGAAATGGTGGTGGCCCAACATAAAATAGAGGAAACGCTTGTGCCCTGGGAAAATGGAAATATGTGTCATTTAAGATGAGGGTGGTGTACAAGTCTCCCGGATCCAGGGAAGGAATAATGGAGGCCAGAGAGACCATGCAAAACTTCAACTTTTGTAGAGAGTTGTTGAGGTGGCACAGGTCGGGAATGGGTCTGAGGCCCCCTTTTGCTTTTGGGACTAGGAAATAGTAGGAGTAGAACCCTCTCCCCTTCAAATCTGGAGGGATCTCCTCTACCGCAGGCATAGGAGGTTCTTGAACTCTTGAATGAGTAGTGGCTCACGAGAAGGGTCCCTGAAGAGGGATGGGGGAAGGGGGTGAGAGGGAGGGTTGATCACGAACTGTAGGGTGTAGCTTGCAGATATTATGTCAAGAACCCAAAGGTCCAAGGTCAGCCACGACCAGAGGGGAACAAGGCAGTTGAGGAAAGAGCCGGGGGGACGGGGTGGATGGATGGATCCTGGGAAGTGACTGGGGCACCATCCTCGGGAGCACCCTCCAAGAACCAGGCTGGGCAGAGGAACAGGAAGATGAAGGGTGACGCCGTTTAAATCCTTTGTCTCTGTCCTCCTTCCTGTAGGAGCTGGACCAGGGGACACCCCAGGACCTTGACAGAGGCTGAGGGGGATGGAATGGCTTTTTAGCCTGCTTAGGGGTGTGTAGGCCCAATGAACGGAGCGTGGCATGGGAGTCTTTAAGGCAATGGAGCTGTGCATCGGTCAGCTCCATAAAGAGCCCTGCTTACTCAAACGGGAGGTCTTGAAGGGTAATCTGCATCTCCTGGGACAGCGCAGAGGACTGTAATCAGGAGCTGTGCCTCATGACCACAGCAGAGGTGACCACCCTGGGCACTGAGTCCGTAGCGTCCCAGGCCATCTGGAGGGTGCCTGTTACCACTGCTTTACCCTCTTCCACCAAGGTGGCAAACTACTGGGCTCAGTCCTGAGGAAGGCTTCCTTGAGCTTGCTGATGGAGTCCCACAGGTTGAAGTTGTACCTGCCTAACTGGACCTGATGGCTAGACATCTGAGCTTGCAGGCTCGCTGTCAAATACATTTTCCTGCCAAACAAGTCGAGCCTCTTGGCATCTTTATTTTGCAGCGTGCTGCTCACCTGGCCCTTTCGTTGACAGTGGACACAAGCAAGGATCCTGCTGGAGGGTGGGTATACAGGTACTCAAATCCATTTGCCGGCACATAGTACTTCTTTTCCACCTTCTTGTAGGTAGCAGAATGGAAGAGGGGATCTGCCACACAGACTTAGCAATTTTTAGGACCCCTGGGTGGACGGGTAACGTGACTCAGGCCAGGGTGGAGGAGGGTATGACATTAAAGAGGTCGTCTGACCAGTCCACTTCCTTAACTAATTCCTTTAATTTTTTTAAATTTTCCCTTTTGAAATCAAGAACCCTAGTTGCAGACCTATTTTTGTTTATCCTTCCATTTAGTTTAAACTGAATTAACTCATGATCACTCAAACCAAGAGTTGTCCTCTTCAACCAGTTCTTCTATGAGGTTCTCGCTACTTACCAATACTAAATCTAAAGTGCCTTCACCTCTTGTTGATTCAGTGACTATTTGGTGAAAAAAATCTGTCAGCTGTCACATCCAGAAATATCCGGGCCCTAAAACCATTAGTAGCATTTGCCCTACAATCTATATCTGGTAAATTAAAGTCTTCCACAATCACATAACTCCAGGTAGAATTTATTGCATTAAAACAGAGGTCCCCAACACAGTGCCTATGGGCACAATGGCACCCTCTGAGGCAGTCGTGTGTGCCTGCAGGACACTGCGCCGCCAAAATGCCACTACGGAATATGCCTGCCGAAGAACCGCCCACCGAAATGCCGCCGAGAAGCGTTGCCGTTTCTCGGCAGCATTTCAGTGGTGACGCTTCTTGCCGCTGCCGCATCTTGGCGGCAGGCTGTCTGGTGCCCACTACAGTCTTCTGGGAATAGGAATATGCAATTCCCACAGAAAGGTTGGGGACCACTGCATTAAAATATTAAAGAAATCTCTATCCATATCCAAATGGGATCCTGGGGTTCTGCAGAAGACCCCAAGGACTATCCCAGTGGAGCCTCTGTTACCCTTCTTCCCCAAAGTGATTCTGACCCAAACAGATTCCATTTTAGCCACCCCATCAATTTTAATTTCTTTATACTCTACCTTGTCATTAATATACAATGCTACTCCACCACCTATACCTTTATTTCTGTCTTTCGTGAACAGTACATACCCTTCAATAGCTGTATTCCAGTCATGACTACCATGCCACCATTTTTCGTTATCCCTATAATGTCTGTTTTTACTTCTTGCCCTAGTAATTCTAGTTCCTCTACTTTGTTATCCAGACTCCTTACACTGGTGTACAGACATCTTAATTGTTTCTGCTTGGCTTCACCCAGATTCTTCACTCGATTAGGTACAGTCATTTTACTATCAGCATCGCCTACCTGACTGTCAGTAACAGCTGTACTGACAATATCTTTCCTCTTGTTCATTCTCCTACCCTCTGTTGTTCCTTTCTCCATCGCTGCATCTTCTAATCAGTTGTGCCAACCTCCATTCCAGAAGTTTATTTCCCTTCCTACTCAGGTGGAGTCCGTCCCATGAGAACACTCCTCTATCTGTGACTGCCTCCCATGCAATGTTCGACCAACATTCCAAAGCCCTCCTTACAGCACCATTGCCTGAGCCATCTCTTGTCCATCATAATCTTGTCTCACCTTCTCTCTCCTTCTCTAGGAACAGAAAGAATCATACTGAAGTTCACCTGAATCTCTATTTCTTAAAGCATCTTCCCCAGCCTAACAGTCTTCCTTGATGTGTTTAGGCAAGAATATAACATTAACATTTGTTCTCACATAAAGGACAATCAGAGGATTCTTTCCTGCTCCCATTAGGATCTTCTTCAGTCTCAGGTCCACATCCCATATTTTAGTCCCCAACAGACAACACACTATTCCATACTCCAGATCAGCTCTAGTGACAGGCATGTCTGTTCTTCTTACTAGGGAGCCCCTAGTCACGGAAACCTGCCTCTTCTTAATAGTGGTGTCATTCTCCGGCCTTCCCGCTTCTGTTTTTTTCTAATTGAAAGTCTTCTTGCCTTTTCTTCTCACTTGCAATCTTCTGTGAGTCATCTTCTATCTTCCTGCAGCTCCAAACTCTGACTATCTCCATGTGTCTTCCCCTTTTCTTGTAGGACTAGCTACTCTTCTCATCTTCCTGGCTCACTCATCTTCTGTTACTGCCTGCCTTTCCCCTTCATTTTCAAACTCAGCAAACCTGTTTTTCAGCTCTATTTCTCCTTCCCTAACTGGTCTTTTCCTCTGCCCTGATCTCATAGTCACATGCTTCCACTGGCCCATTTCCTCATCTAGAGGTCTACCCTCACAGTTATCTGGTCCAGCACGCATCTGCAAGTGTTGGGGTTTCCCTTTAGCCTCTTCTCTTCTTTCCTCCGTCATCTGCTCAAATCCCCTTCGAAACTTAACCATAGTTTCTAGCTGCATTTCCAAACCGCGGATCTTCTTGTCCATCAGATTCATCAGGCAGCACCTGCAAATGAAGCACCTTTCAGTTACCCTCTCCAGAATAATGTACATCCCAGGCCTTCCACATCCAGTCACCTTCACTGTCTCTTCCATTCTTTGGGTCACTACCACTTCTGCCTCTGTAGCTGTCGCACTCTTCCCTTCTAACCTCCCATCAAGAAGGAAAAAACAGAAACAAAAAAACAGCACCCAAAACAGAAACCCCACATATATCCTCCCCCAAACTTCTCCGGTTTTCAGCTCATGTATTACCACAGTGCCTAGAAGGCTCAGTCATAGACTGGGACCTCATTGTGCTAGGTACTGTACAAACAAACAAAGATGGCCCCTGCCTCAAAGAGCTTACAATCTAAGTAGAAGACAAAGACAACAGATGACACAGAGAGGGGTTGGGGGGGCAAGGAAACAATGAGGCAGTACAGGTCAGCATAATAGGCAGTGCTATTAGCGTGTCAGCAACTTAACCATTGTCAAGTTTTTTGTAGGCATCATGGCAAAAGTATTTTAAGGAGGGATTTGAAAGAGGATAATTAGATAGCTCTGCAGATGATTACAGGTAGTTCTTCTCAAGCATGAAGGGCAACATGGAAGAAAGCAAACAGGTGCTGATTTGAAATTTTAATAGGTGGGTGATGGATATAGAGCATTATCAGAACCTCAGTGAACAAAACTCTGACAAAGGCCAGTATTGCATTTTCTTCCTCTAGAAATAGCTCTGCCAACCCAGTCTAAGTTAGACTGACTTTATCCAGGAAATGTAGGACATCAATCTGCAGAGGTAGATGGGTGATGGTAGTGATCCCAAATTTGCCCTTTGAAACCCGACAGAGGTTAAAACACATGGACTACAGTTTTGGGTGGAGCACCACATATGATATCAAATGCAAATTCAAGTGAGCACCCTCAGTTCTCTAGCCTTCTTTCTTCTCATGGTGAACAAACCACCCAACTGAGGAAAGATGGCTAAAAAAGGAGCCTTCTAAATTTCTAATAATACAATACTCAGGATGATGTGTAAATCATGGATAACTGTTAACAAGGTTACCCAGCCTTGCTCCAAATAATATGAACTGCTGATTATGGTCCTTGACCGTTAATGCCTTGGGCTCTAAAAGCAAAACAACTAGAACTGGGAAATATTAATGACCTGTCTAGAAGATGGTTTCTTTCTACCTGGTCTCTATATGCCTAATACAGAGACTGAAGAGCCCAAACACCTGAAAATTGTCCCCTAAATCACCATCAAAGGTAGCTCCACTCAGTCCTGTCTGCCACTGTACAGTGGATATGAAAATCATGTAGCTGGCAGAGTTTAGCACACAAAGACCCCTTAAGGTAAAGGGAAAAAATATAATTACAATAAATATCAGGAGCCTAACTCATACATTCTACATTGTGACAGGATGATGCAGCCGCTGTCATTTACAGCTCCCTGATTCTCTGCCAGGTTCCAAGGAACTGTTCACCAGCTGTGGATTGCTGAAGTGTATTGTCCTCCAGGCATGCTGCTGAGCCCAAACCTCCTTGCCATGACAAATTTCCTGCACCAGAGGGCTGTGGGAAGGATTATATAGGAGTTGGCTCTTTACCCATTGTGGAATCCCCATGTTGGAGGAATCCCAAGCCAAAGGGTTCCAAACACACTCTAATACCTTTGTACTGCTCAGATGACCCAGAAGGACTTATAAGGCAACTAGAAATGTCTTGTTATGTAATTTCCCATTGTACAATGGGATAACGTGGTTTAAGAAGTCTGGAAAAATAAGGGGTTTTTTTTTAGCAGTAAAACAGTAGTTTTTGTGAAAATGATTAATACTTGACTTTTCCCTGAAAAATTACATGAAAGTTTTGTGCACTCCCATTCTTGACTGTAATTCAGAACTCATGAATATGTTTTTGCCTACTGTTGATGATACAATGTTCTCTTATTACTAATCTACAGTATGTCAATCCAGAGTAAGGGATAAAATATATTTATAGTTTTTAGTTTCAGACAAGAGAGAATTATTTAAATTTCATTCATTTTCACTCCAAAAATAGTATAAATTTGCTGTATTGCAACAATTTGTTCCCCCTTCATTCACACGCTTATCTGTGAAGGTGGAATGAAGTATGGTGTTGGAAAACATCTCCCTTTACAGCCTGTTATGCAATAATTTCTTCTCGTCCTTCACTCTATTATAGATTCATAGATATTTAGGTCAGAAGGGACCATTATGATCATCTAGTCTGACCTCCTGCACAACGCAGGCCACAGAATTTCACCCACCACTCCTGCAAAAAACCTCACACCTATATCTGTGCTATTGAAGTCCTCAAATAGTAGTTTACAGACTTCAAGGAGCAGAGAATCCTCCAGCAAGTGACCTGTGCCCCATGCTACAGAGGAAGGCAGTTGTTTCTATTGCGGTTTTCTAATCAGATTTTACCAAAATATATTATAAATCCTTTTTTCTGATCTTTATAAGAAAAATGAAATCTGAACAGAAAGTGGTGCTTTTGTGTACACATATATACAACCTCCCACCCCCATGGTAAACTTAGGGCTTGTCTACATGGTATAGCAATGTGCACTAGAGGAGCATGAATTCTAAAGTGCACCAATGTGTTCAACACTCACTGGCTTGTGTAGACCCTGCTGGTGTCACCTAAAAGTTCCCTAGTGTGCACTGACAAATTAAGAATACTCAAGTGCATTTTTATCAATATAGTGGGGGGAAAGACATCAAGGAAGTCCCCACATTGACATTACACTAAATTAACATGCAAAAAAAGGTCAGTTTATAATCCCTCCCCCGCCAACACTATAATGCCCACACACTCAGCTGCCCAACAGATTTGTTCTTCTAATGATACTACAAGGGGAATAAGGTTATTAAAAAAAATCCAAACAGGTCTTTAAAAATTAGTTTTACCTGGTAACAAACATACTAATACACACGAAAGTATAATTAGTTATTGCCTGGCACCACAGAGCATAGCTAAGTTTGTCTGGGTGCCTTAATACTACATTGCCACACCTTAACATGTTTGGATATGTAAAATTTCAACAGTAACTCTGAATTTCTACAATTTGTAACACTTGTTTTGGGATAATTAAAACACCCCTGTGATTTTTTTTACCTGTATGTTACTCATACATACTTTGAATCTTAACTCCATTTAAAGCAAGGTTTTGTTTTATTTTTGGTTATCTGAGCATATAAAAATAGGACCAAGTTGATTAGGAAGCTAAAATAACTTCCCCCATGTACAAAAATCCTGAAGATTTGGAGAATGAAATGCTGCAAAAATTCCTCTGAGTCTGCAGAGAAATCCTCAAATATGCTGTCAAAAGTTCCTGCAGATTTCTTTTATCCATGATAAAGCTCTCCACATGACTGGTTACAAATAACCAAGAAAAAGCTTTCCCAGTCTTCAGATGAAAGGATAATAAATACACAGGATTTGAAAGAAAAATAATAACGAACTTCAGAATATTCCATTAATTTTTAAGTGATCTACTGTCTCCCTTGCTAATTAAAAAAGCATACAAAATGTACAGCTCAGGTTTTTAAAGACATTGTTACGCAATGTAAGAGGATATATGGATAATCTTAACAGACTGAGGTTGTAGAAAAAATAAAAATCAATAAATCACAGCTCTGTAAAGAACTCCAGAGCATCTACCTTTATAAACAGTGCACTGAATTTATCCAAAGAAATACTCCCAAATCCTGTTTTTTAAACTTAAACATGGTAAGAGTTGTGCTAAGGCTTCCAGTCTCTTGAAGGTCACATGACCACCTAAGTCCAGTAACTTCAGGAAACTTCAGTAGCCAAAGCAATTCTTCAGTTTATAGAGCACCATTAGTGCCAGAAGAAAAATGTCATCAGGTCTACACAGACACTATATATCTTGCTTCTAAGTAGCTACGAAAAGATCTCTTTAGGGCAGCACATAAAAAAACACTGGGTTTTAAAAATGGTCGTGCAGTTGCTTTTTGTATGTATCATTTAAGAAATGTTTCAACATTAGAATCAATTTGTGAGAGCTATGTTTTTAATTGAGTTTCTATAAGCACACACAGAATAGGAATAAAGATATTTACATTATAGCAAATTGAATATATTAAGGCAGCATTGTACAGGTCTTCCATCTAACCGATTAACTATTTTAAAGGGAAAATATACTCTAAATCTTATGTCAATAAAGAGTTCATAAGTTAATTAACCTCTCCATCTTACAACATGATAAAATTCCAATGTACAAATTGAATATTTCAGGGTTTTGTTTTTGTCTTTTTTAAAAAACATGCCTCTTGAATGAAACAGTGATTTTAATGCCAATGACTAGTAAAAAAATCTCATGATCTGCAGTAAAATAAGAGACCAGTGACCCACATTGCCACCTAGTGGAAATATTGGTTAACTAAGAACATTTGAACTGTAGCTCACGAAAGCTTATGCTCAAATAAATTGGTTAGTCTCTAAGATGCCACAAGTACTCCTTTTCTTTTTGCGAATACAGACTAACACGGCTGCTACTCTGAAACCTAAGAACAAAGGAACAGCCTTAGAAGATCAGACCAGTGGTTCTATTTAGTCCAGTATCCTGTTTTTAGCAGTGGCAGGTGCCAGATGTTTCAAAGGAAGGTGCAAGAACCCACTTGTTGACAGTTCTAGAATAACCTACCTATAAACAAACTTTCTTCCTAATGTCTTAGTCAGTGGTAGCTTACATCCTTGAAACATGATGGTTTAGATTCCTCCTTTTAAAAAATGTTTATTTACCTCTACCTTATATAAATAATAACATCCACAACTGCATTAAAGTCAAAAACTTTTCTGAATTATTAGCATCTTATATCCTCAATTATATCTGTGGCCCTGAATTCCACAGGTTATTATGCAATATATTTTTAAAAATCAGTTAATCTTATTGCCATTTAGTTAGCTGAATGTTGTCTTGAACTCATATTCTGAGACATGGCAACTGGAGCACTGATTTATCTTCTCCATGTCTTTCATTATTTTGTACACGGAAGCAAGCAGGCAGCAGCTCACTGGCTGGGAAAGTAGAATAAAGCTCCCAACAACCTCTCCAGCATTCGCAATCCCAAGCATTCAAAAAATAATGTTTTAGGCCCCCCCAAATAGAGTGGAGACAGGCTTAAAATCAGATTATCATAAATAACAAATTTGTGTTCTTTATATTTGCCTTTAGTTTTGAATTTTTATTACAGACTTGGGTCACATATTCAAGCTTGTATCTACAACCACAAGGGCTAGAATCATATATACATCCATTTTATGAAAGCTGAAATCATGCAGTAATAGTATTCCAGAAGTCAGTGTTTTAAGAAAAAAAACAAACATCATGACAAACCTCACAAAAAACAGAAGAGCATTGCATCTAGTTCAAGACCCTTTCTTCAGGGCTAGTCTTATTTTCAAACAAAAGCCCAAAACAAGAGCACAAACTCAAAATGCTAGATGATCATAATGGTCCCTTCTGACCTAAATATCTATGAATCTATTAATCATCTCAGGCTTTTCCAGCTTCCATTAAATGTGAGGAAAAAAGACATGTTCTCTCCCTGTATTAATCCATTGTGGCTAACATGGAGACTTCCATACTAAGACTCTGTGATCCCAAGCCTATCTGTTGCCACTGCCCCAGAAGCAAAGAGCCTGATACTTGGTTTCCTATAGATCACGCTGGATCCTACTCAAGTGCCCTGCAACTACAGCTCCAAGTTTTAAAAGAGAGCAAGGCCAAAACAGGCACACTGAGATGTTCACATGCCCTCAAGGCCCACCGCCCTGTTACAGTATCTATCAGATCTTTTTCTTGCATGGTTACACCTAATTTACTGCCTGTCTACATATGGAGCTATTCATGTACCACTATTCCTGAACAACACTGCGTGTAGACACTCTTATGCTGGAAAAAAAAAAAGGCTTTGTTCCTGTGTAGATTAAACTAAACAGGATCAAGGCCCCGCTGTTCTAGAATAAGAGTGCTAACAGGCAGAGATATTCAGGAATGCCTGTTCCTGAATAACTCCATGTGGCAACAAATCCTCAGAACCCAGTAAAGTATATGAGAAGTTCAAGTTAGTCTTTCCAGTGTGCGTTATGTTGCATATCACCACTGAATTTCATCTGCCATCATTCTACCTATTCACTTAGTTATGCTAGGTCCCTCTGAAGTTCCTCACTGCCTTCTCGAGTCTTAACTAGCTTCAATTTTGTTTGTTGGCCAATTTTGCCACCTCAGCATTCACCCCCTTTTCCAAGTCATTAATAAATATATTAAAACACCAATCCTGCCGAGCATTTCACTGTTAACCTTTTGCCATGTTGAAAGATGACCATTTATTCCTGCTCTGTCTGTCTGTAATCCATGACTGTACTTTATCTCTCACCCCATTATTTTAGTTTACCTTTGTAGATGATTTTTATCAAAGACTTTTTGAAAGTCCAAATTAAGTCAGCCAGGTATTGTTTATCAAGTATATTGTTGCCATGCTCAAATAGTACTATCCTAGAGAAGCACAATTTTCCTTTATATAAATTATTTTAATTTGCCTATTCATATAGAATCACAGAACAGGAAGGGACCTTGAGAGGTCATCTAGTTTAGTTCCCTCCACTCATGGTAGGACTAAGTATTATCTAGACCATTCCTGACAGGTGTTTGTCTAACCTGCATTAAAAATCTCCCATGCTGGAGACTCCACAACCTCCCTAGGCAATTTATTCCAGTGCTTAACCACCGACAGGTAGGAAACTTTTCCCTAATGTCCAACCTAAACCTCCTTTGCTGCAATTTAAGTCTATTGCTTCTTGTCCTATCCTCAGAGGTTAAGAAGAACGATCTTTTCTTCCTCCTCCTTGTAATAACCATTTATGTACTTGAAAACTGTTATCATGTCCCCTCTCAGTCTTCTCTTTTCCAGACTAAACAAACACAATTTTTTCAATCTTCCCTCATAGGTCATGTTTTCTAGACCTTTAATCGGTTTTGTCGCTCTTCTCTGGACTCTCTCCAATTTTCCCACATCCTTCCTGAAATGCGGTGCCCAGAACTGGACACAGTACTCCAGTAGAAGTCTAATCAGCGAATAGTAAAGCGGAAGAATTACTTCTCATGTCTTGCTTACAACACTCCTGCTAATACATCCCAGAATGATGGGTTGTTTTTTTTTTTGCAATAGCATTACACTATTGACTCATATGTAGCTTGTGGTCCACTATGACCTTCAGATCTCTTTCTGCAGTAGTCCTTCTTAGGCAGTCATTTCCCATTTTGTATGTGTGCAACTGATTGTTTCTTCCTAAAAGGGAGTACTTTGCATTTGTCCTTATTGAATTTCATCCTATTTACTTCAGACCATTTCTCCAGTTTGCTTATTTAAGCATGCTTACTTAAGTATAGCAGAAACCCATTTATCTGGTCTAATAGGAACAGGGCCAGATCAGATAATCAAAACTCCAGATAAACCGGAGAATAGGAAAATGCAATGCTGCAGCGCCATCCACCAGCCACAGGAGAGATCACCTGCTCTGGCACTGGAATCCTGGTTGTTCAGTAAATGCAGAGTTAAGGGAGGGTCAGATAAATGGGATTCTATGATATTTTATAGTTCTATTGCTTCAGCACATTTTCCTCATATTGAAATAAGGTTCTCTGGTTTCTTTTTCTCAGAATCACTCCTCATGAGCTTTCAAAAGACAGGTACAACTTTCGTGAGACTCCAGTCCTCTGGAATAGTAGTTGATTTTAATGAGAGATTATATATTTTTGCTAGTAGCTCAGCTACTAGCCACCTTAAGTTTCTTCACAACTCTTGGATGTACCATCCAGACCTTGTGGCCTGTTGCTCTTTAATTTAATCACTTTGTTACAGCACCTCAGTCTCGACAGTGCCTAATCTTTATTACCTGAAAAGAGTTTAGAGAAAATCTCCCAACATTCTGTGTGGCTTTCCATTTGTTTAGGGGTATGTATACTTTGTGATTCATCATATACCAGAATGGCTTCTATAACCTCCTGATTTTTAAAATATCCTTACTTTTGACTGTTAAGTTTTGACAGAGAACATTTGCGCTAGGGGTTAGCACCCTAGTCTAAAACTTGATAGACATGGGTTCAAGACTGTGGAGCCCCCCACCGAGTGGCACCTTCATGGCGCTCTATATATGGTCCTGCCGACCTGACCCCCCTTCAGTTCCTTCTTGCCGGCTATTCAGACAGAGGGGAAGGAGCGTGGGTATGGAATGGACGTGAACACCACCTCTCGAAGAACAACAGTTATGAGAAGGTGAATAACCGTTTCTTCTTCACCTCGATTCCAATCAGGTGACTCCCAAGCTCCACCCCGGAAGTGGGGATTTAAGGAATAGTTGATTGGAGCACCGCTCTACCGAACGCTGCACCATCTCTGGAGTGTTGGGTGATCGCATAGTGCGAGGTAAACGTATGTATTGATGAACATGTTGCTGTCCTGCACATCTCTTGTATTGGTACTTGGGCCAGAAACACTGCTGCTGAGGCTTGTGTCCTTGTGGAATGTGCCTTAATAGCCAGGGCTGAGATTGGTAGACCTTTCATCTGGTCTGCCAATGCCACGAATAGTTGGTTCGACTTCCTGAACGGCTTTATGAGCTTGATATACAATGCTAGCGCCCAATGAACATCCAATGAGCGTAGCCTCTGCTCTTAGGTACTGTTGAGGCTTAGAATAAAAGATGGGTAGAAAAATGTCTTGGCTAGTATGCAATTGTGACACTACCTTAGGAAGAAAGGCTGGGTGGGGTGTTAGTTGCACCTTGTCCTTGTGGAAGACCATGTATAGAGGATTGGAGGTAAAGGCCTTTAACTCTGACACCCTCCTAGCTGATTGATGGCCACCAGGAAGGCTACGTTCCACAATGGATAGAGAAGGGAGCAAGTCACCAATGGTTCGAATGGGGGCCACATTAGTCTGGAGAGGACCAGGTTAAAGTCCCATGCAGGAACAGGCAGTCTAACCTGTGGATATAGCCATTTCAGGACCTTAAGAAAATGTCCTATCAAAGGATTAGCAAATAGAGAATACCCAGACACTCCTGAATGGAAGGCCGAGATGGCCGTGAGGTGTGGATGACGCTGCCAGGCTTTGTTGGTTGAGGTGCAGAAGGTACTCCAGGATGAGTGGTATAGATGCCTGGAGTGGAGGTGTGTGTTGCTGGGCACACCAGTGAGTGAACCTCTTCCATTTGGCTAGATAAGTGGCCCTGGTGGATGGTTTCCTGCTGCCAAGTAGAACCTCCCTTACTGGTTCTGAGCACAGGAGCTCCATGGGGTTTAACCATGAAGCTTCCAGGCCGTGAGATGGACGGACTGGAAGTCTGAATGGTGAAGGCAACTGTGGTCCTGAGTGATCAGATTGGGGTAGAGTGGTAACACGATCGGGGTGTCCACTGACAGGTCCAGAAGCGTAATGTTCCAATGTTGATGGGGCCATGCTGGGGCCAGCAGAATTACCTCTGCTTTGCCCCTGCTGGATCTTGAGAAACACCTTGTGCACGAGTGGTACTGTGGGAAGGCATACATGAGGCAGTCTCACCAGGGTAGCAGGAACACATCCATGACTGAACCCGGGCTGTGTTACTGAAAGGAGCAGAACATTGGGCACTTTATGTTGCTCCAGGTAGCAAAAAGATCGACCTGAGGAAACCCCCACTTTTGGAAGATGGAATGAAGGACATCCAGATGGATGGACCACTCGTGGTTGCAAAACGATCTGCTGAGGTGATCCACTAGTTCGTTCTGCATTCCTGGGAGATAGGACACCTCCAGGTGAATGGGGTGGTCTACGCAGAACTCCGATGGGGGGAGGAACAGGCTCCACCCTGCTTGTTGATGTAAAACATAGCAGTTGTGTTGTCCGTCATCACTGCCATGCACTGGCCTTGCAGCTGGGACTGGAAAGTTTGGCATGCTAGTCGCACTGCTCTGAGCTCCCTGATATTGATATGGAGGGAGAGCTCATCCTGCAACCACAGGCCTTGTGTTCAGAGATCTCCCAGATGCACCCCACAACCCAGAGCTGATGAGTCCATTACTAGGGACAAGGAGGGCCGTGGGCTGCTGAAAGGAACACCTTCACATTCCATCTGACGGTTGAGCCACCAATGTAGGGGCTTGAGTATGTGTCCTGGCACCATCACTACCAAGTCCAGGCTGTCGCGTCCCAGGCAGTATACAGACGTGAGCCATGCTTTAAGGGGCCTGAGCCTCAGTCTGGCATGCTGGACCATGTAAGCGCAACCTGCCATGTGGCCAAGGAGATTCAGGCATCCCTTTGCAGTAGTGGTCGGGTACCGCCTGAGGCTTTGGATAATGTCTGTCATGGTTTGGAATCGGGTCTCCATCAGGAATGCCCTTGCCTGTACCGAGTCCAGCACCACTCTGATGAATTCTGTTCTTTGGGTCGGTGATAAGGTTGACTTGTTCATGTTGAGAAGGAGTCCCAAACTCTCGAAAGTGGATCTGACTAAGTGGACCTGAGATTCCACCTGCTCCCTGGTATGCCCCCTGAGCAGCCAGTCGTCTAGTTAAGAGTATACCTGCATCTGCCTCCTCCAGAAGAAGGTTGCTACAACCAACATGCACTTGGTGAACACTCAGGGGGCTGTTGACAGACCGAAAGGGAGGACCATAAACTGATAGTGTTTGTGGTCAAGTACAAACCGCAGAAATCGTCTGTGCGCAGGCCGAATGGCTATGTGAAAGTACTTGTCTTTCATGTTGAGGGCGGCGTACCAGTCTCCCGGATCCAAGGACAGGATAAAAGAGATCAGGGAGACCATGCAGAACTTCAACTTTACCATGTTCTGGTTGAATCCTTGCAGGTCTAAAATGGGTGTGAAAACTCCCTTTATCTTGGGGATTGGAAAACAGTGGGAGTAGAATCCCTTGACCCTTCGCTCCCAAGGAACCTCTTCCACTGCCCCTATGGTGAGGAGTGACTGCACCTCCTGGATAAGGAGTTGCACGTGAGAAGGGTCCCTGAAGAGGGACGGGGAAGGCAGGGTGGAAGGGAGGGGAGGAGCAGAATTGGAGAAAATATCCCACTTCTACCATGTGAAGAACCCAGTGGTCCGATGTTGTAAAACCAGGCAAGTTTCTAGACAAGCTAATGTACCCCCAAGAGACCTCTATGTATCCCTAGGGGTACACAGACCCCTGGTTGAGAACCACTGATTTAGAACAAAGAATAGAATATAGCAACTCAGAACACAGGCTTCACAACGTTCTTTTGTTCCACAGAAAACATGAATTGCATAAAATTCTGCAAGCTACACCATGGGAATTCTACGCCTGTGAGAGGACATGTCAGATGAAGAGGAAGGATTGTTCAATGGTTAGGGCACGAGACAGATTCAAAAGACCTGAATTCAACTCACCATGAGCCACAGTTTTCCTGGTGTGATCTTGGGTAAATCATTATTAATTATTATTATTATTAAGTCTTTGTACCTCAGTTTCCAATTTGTAAAATGGGTATAATACAGTGGTCCCCAAACTATGGGCCTGCCCCCTAGAGGGGCACAGTGGGTCCAGGCCAGCCCCATAGGAGGCGGGGAGAGAGTGCCACCCAGATCCACTGTACCCCCAGTTCCGCTCCAGACCCATTCCCAGCAGCCCAGACACAAAAAGTCTGGTTACCCACAGTAGGAGAGGCACAATGTAAGTAATAACTGATTCTTTTTGATGAAGTATTTGCCATGTGCTGCTTAGAAAAATATTTACTTTGAGGTGAGAATGGAGATTTCAAAAATAATTTCTTTATGTTTTAAGTCCCAGAAAATACACCACACACTTCCCTCTTGATTATGCACTGCTTTTCTTACCACAGAAACACACAGTACAGTAAGCTGCAAAACCTCTGACACCAGTTCAGCTTTTGTATGTTCCCCACACTACAGAAGAGGGTGTGAAAATAAATCAATAAATTAACATCTGCCAAGAGAAAGAGCCAAGTCAATTTCACAGCATAACTGAATACAGCCAGCTGGGAATGCGGGTGGGTTCTATTCTTATCAGTTCTAAAGGCTTTCAAATGCAAAAGTAGGCCACAATTTGAGTGTATACAACTATGGAAGGAGGTGGAATGATGAGATTTGTGGGATCTTTCAAACTTAAATCCACACTGAAGCTCTGTATGAAAAGAGAGTGTAATACAGATTTTAAAATCAATATTTAATGCACTTACTGTATGCAGGGGTGTCAAAATGGGCAGGGACAGAGCCCTGTCACCTTTTCAGCAGGAGCCTCGTACCCTTCCCCCACGAAGGCCCAGCCCTCCTGGCCAGGCCGGCAGCTGGAGCCCGGGCAGCTGTGGGTCACCACACTGCAGACCTTCCACATGCCTGGGGTCGGGGGGTGGTGAGCAGCCCCCGGCCCATGTCCCAGCCCTGTGGGCCCTGACCCTGCCCAGGACAGGACGATCCGCGGCTCCCCAATTCTGCCCGCGCGCAGCTTTTACCTGGACCCGGTTCCGACTGGGGGGCTGCAGCCCAGCCATGGTAAGAGCTGCACGGACAGCCGTGGGGAGCTACACCGTGGGGAACACAGGCCAGGGACTGCTCTTGACCCCCCCCCACCCCATTCTGGGTAGGTGGAAGGTCCGCGACATAGCTCTTACCATGGCTGGGCTGCAGCACCCAGCTGAAGCCAGGTTGGGGTAAGAGCCAAGAACAGTGGTGGGGAGTCACAGATCCTCCTACCCTGGGCAAAGGGTCCGGGGGGCAGGACATGGGCTGAGGGCTGTTCTTGGTCCCCCACCCTGGGCAGGTGGAGGTTCTGTGACTCCCAGCCCGCTGCACCTTCCACCTTGGCCGGGGATGGGGCCTTGGGCGGGGCCTCAGGCAGACAGGAGGGGTGGGGAGCCATGACCCCTGACCTCCCCCACACTTTTGGGCAGGCTCTGCTGCCCTTGATAGTATGTACAGTTATTCTCTCATGTGAACAATTAAGAATAGTGTACAGTGAAAATTTGTTAAAGTCACTGGTTTAAGTGTTAATAATAATATTCCATAAAACTTCCATAATAATGAAGTGCCTTATAAAAATAAAAGAATGAATTTACCCTCACAACATCTTTATGAAGTAAGAAATTATTATCCTCACTTTACAGATGGAGAAACAGACACAAAGATTAAATGACAAAGGTCACACAGAAAGCATGGCAAACAGAAACTGAACCCAGATTTCTTAAGTCTGAATCCAGTGATTTAACCAAAGATAATCTTTCCACTCCCTAGCAGGATACTGAAAGTACCAAACAAGTTGTTTCCAGTGGTAGTATGGGAAAATGATAAATTGTGCAAGGAAAATTTCATCGCGTTAGCCCCCTCAACTGACCCACCCCCATCTTTAATATTCTATTCCTTTTAGCATTTTTCTGTAACTGAAAGGGTATGTTTTAAGCTAGCCTCGGAGAGGCACTTGCGCAAATCCTCATTATAACTGATTATTTTTGTTAAAGTATTTGCCATGTGTTACTTAAAAAAATATTTACTTCTGTGGTAAGAAATGGCATTTTCAAAACTAATTTCTTTATGTTTTAAGTCCCAGAAAATACACCACACCTGGCCCTCATGATTATGCAGAGCTTTTTTTTTTTTAACGACTTCCTATGTTTCCTTTATGTTCTTCCTTTTCTTCCGTTTTCCTTTCCCACACTAGTTTTCTTCCGTTAGCTGTATACCCCATAAATTTTTCATCCCTTTTTTCCCCATTTCCTAAACACTATAGAAAGGCAAGTCTTATTGTTTTTTTCATTTTTATTTCTCTATCTTTCGAACCTGCTCCTTTCTCTGACTTTTTCAGTGTTCTTTCCATTTCTCTTCTCCCCGTAAATTTCACCATTCTTCTTTATCGTCTTGCCCCTCAATCCCACCTCCTTTTTCTTCCTCTCCATCATTCCACTCACACTCGTTGTCCTCGCCCCAGGGAACACGCACACATGTATTCCCTCACCCCCATCTTCACAACAAAAGATGAATCCTCCTTCTGCATCTGGAGTGCAGAGACATTCAGTTCAGTTTGCAGGCCAGGTGGACTGATTAGTTCAGTCGGCTATCCTTGGTTTAGTCTGAGACAAGAAAGAGTGAGCCAAACTTCAATTACATGCTCAGCATACGTTCTGCCAGGACTAGGAGTGGAGGAGAAAGTTGTGGCAGTAATTTAGGGAGCTGCAAGGAGGATATGGCAATAGAGCCAGTGAGAGGGAATTGCAGCAAAGAGTTTTTTATATCCTCTCAGTAAAGCAACCTTAGACAGTCATATGGTCTTGTATAAAGTGGAGATAGCCCTCTAACCCAGGGGTTCTCAAACAGGGGGATCATGACTCCTCAGGGGGCAGCAAGGTGGTTACATGGGGGTCACAAATTAAATACATTTTAAATTAAATAAAATTTAATTTTTATTAATTTATTAATAAAATTTAAATTAACCCTCCCTTCCCACCATTTTTAATTTAGAAGGGATGTCACACTGAGAGCCTTGCTGTCTGAAAGGGGTCAGCAATACGAAGTTTGAGAACCACTGAGTCTAACCACTACACTATTCTACAAGCGGACATGAAAGAAAGTGACTTGATACTGTGCTAAACCAGACAGCACTACCTAATCTGAACAGAGAAATTAAGAGCAATTGTAGTTTGTCAAATCAGGATTAGACTTCACACAAATGACACTAATGAAATCCTTAGAAAGTTCTGCTTCAAAATCTGTAGCAAGATTATAAACTCATAATCCTGTAGATAGCACTTTTCCAACTTAAACCACTATAATATGATTTTAAAATGCAGCTGATTTTCTATTCAAGGGGAAAACAAACAGTCAAGTTGAAGTTTCTTGGGAGGAAAAAGTTTTGTTGTGTGTTACAATGCATTTAATGTGACACTCCTATTCACCATATTGGTTCTACCTTAAAAACAAAGAAAGGAATATATGTTTATACACAGAATGTGCCCTGACCCTTCCCAACAGGGAACCAAGTTTAAACACAATGGGCCAAATTTACTCCTAGTAATTATATCGTTAATGTCAACTGAATTACACCAAAGATGACTCTGGCCCAACGTTAGTTGACAGCTGGCTTTAAAAAACCTGGATCCTGAAACTGAAGAGCAAATCCACATCAATGTATGCCTCTGTTTTTGCACGTAAGATTTGAATATTCATAACAATCCAGAAATGGAATCGTTATCTGCTTTGCACTTCAAGTGTGATTTTTAACTGTGGTATAGTTTTAGATAAACAACAAACCATACCCATCATCTGTTTAGAAATAAGGAAAAGCATGTTTGCTTTAGACACTGACATTAAACAAATTCAACAGATGGCCCTCGCTGATCAGCCAACTGAAGTAAACTAGAATACTTATGAATCCAGCAAAATAGATTTCCTTTATAAAATTTTTCCTGTAAAATAATTAAATTTTAACAGAAACATCAAAACCTGTGACATACTGTAGAATTCTTAATATCTACAATATGTAAATTAATTCATTGGGTAACTAGAGGTTACTATACAAAAACTGATCATTTTGGTCCATATCACATTTCTTTTTCGGTTCAAATGGTCTAACAGATGCTACATTTTGAAGATTCCCAATGAATGCTCACAATTCCTATGAACATTAGAAATGAAACTCACAGCTTTTCATCATGCAAAATATGTATGGACTACATCATTTATAAGAATAATTATAACTCATTACAGTATAACCTGAAACATAATCAGACATAACAGAAAATAGTCCAACTCTATTTCTTTCCTAGATAAGACCCACCAAGAACTCTGCTGGTTTTAATATGATACCTTGGCCAATGGAAGTCAAGTATTTTCACACCAGCAAATCTATTTACAGACAATCTTATTTTCACATTGAAAGATTAAAATTTTCAGAAAGCGTACAGCCTGGCACATTGACTAGAGCTTTTGATGATCAATATGCAAATTGGTTTTTGTTCCTCCCCCGAGCTGACCATGTGTCAGTAAGAGCTCCCTCTTCTAAAGTATCAGCATAAGTTATGATGTTGGTTGATAAGGGACCTGACAAAGAAATCCTGAAGAAAGTTCTTGGTGATTGTTTTATTAATTATGATCACAGGCTTCAGAGAAATCTTCTTTTGATACCAGTGAGGTAGAAGCAACTCATTTGGAGCAGAAATTGAAAGACCAAGCCAAATATCAAATGTACACAAGAAGTCAGATGAACAAAGATTTTGTAATCAGTGAATACTTTCCTAGTCAAGGCTGTAACTTGCTTGAGCTTGTGGGTGTTTGCAGGGAGTCACTGTACCAGCTTGAGGACTGAGGCTATGTCATCACTAGGGCTCTGCGTCTGTCATCGAGGTCACAGAAGTCATGATTCTGTGACTTTCCAAGACCTCCAAACTTCTGCAGTGGCCAGTGTGGGTGACCTCAGGGCTGCCCAAGCAGCTAGCTCCTGGGCCAGCTGCTCAGGTGGCCCTGGGGACAGCCACTACTGGAGCAGGGCCCCACAGCCAGCTGCACCGACCGCTGCTCAGGCAGCCCTGGCAGCTGGCCCCGGGACTGCTCAAGCAGCGGACAGTGTGGCTGGCCCAGGGGACCACCGAGCAGCAGTCCCAGGGTGGTCTGAGCTGCTGCTGCTCAGTGGTCCGTGGCAGCTGGTGCCATTGGTCTCGCCCCCCCAATCAGTGCCCCCCCGGGCAATATTTGTTTATTGACCATGACTTGTCCATTACTTTTACTAAAAATACCCATGACTAAACTGTAGCCTTAGTCATCACCTTTGTTTTTCAAACTAGTTTTTGCTTTCTTAATGCTGAGATGGCAGGATGAAAAATAATAAAGTACTTACATAGTAGTCAACACATCCAAAGCACTGAACAAAACATAAATTAGTCTTCAAAACATCCATGTTTAACAAGTAATTCCCATTTCACAGATGCGGATACTGAGTCAAAGATGTACTGCCACCTGTCCAAGGCTCCAAGGTGAGTCAGTGGAAGAAAGACAACTTTGGTAAGCCTTTGAAGAAAAGTACAGGATTCCAGTGGCTGGAAAGACTAAGGCAACTGGGAGACGAAGGCAGTTAGCCAGCTGATATCGGGGGACTTATTCTTATTGCTACTGAATTAACTTGGGCAACAAAAGTCCTATGGACATTAATGACAAGCCTTTATCATAAAGCTTTTAAAATCCCTTTGGGCTGTTTTGAGGTCTTAGAGAGCGCTCCTTGCCTGAAACTCCATTCCCATGTTTTTCAATCAGATCACAAATCTTCTAGAGAGGTACTATAAATTAAATCAAATCTCTTTTGGAGTGCTGCATATATTTTTCAAGTAAACACCACTTTCTACAGAAACAAATCACTTGCTGAATGTTACTAGTGCTATATCATTTTGTAGTCACTGCCTTCCTCCCCAAATTCCAGGTTTGTTTTTAAATGCTTATAAAAGGTTCTCTAGTCCTGTGGAATTATTAGCATCCCTCAAAATATACTTAATTTGAACCATTTTCTTAATGCCTGAATATAAATTATCACCACTCTGATTATCCACTAGGATCATTGTACTAAAATTATGTTTGCTATACTTAAAGAGTACGAGAGCCCTAGAGATAAGAATGAAAGTGAAACATAGCTTCTTGAATGATAATTGCTTTGCACTGGCTCCCATAAGTAGAAGGAAAAATGACTGCACTTCACTGCAGTAGTTTCAGAACCTTCTCTGAGGTTGTTTGTCCAAGAACAGAAAGCATGGGGGGGAGGGCAAGGGGGGGGTTACACTTCCTTTCTGGTCCATTCATAAAAGCCACAGCTTTTCACTGGAGGATCTGCACAGTAGATAAGGAACAATTACCTGGCATCCCAACAGTTATCTGCGTTGCTACATAAGTATTTGCATCCCTTTCTATTTTGTTCTCTCATCTTTCTTTTCAAGGCCAGGGGGAGATAGAACATGGTCTTCCACTTAACTCATCTGTTGCAAGGCTGGGGCATAAAATGATTATTGGGGAATAAGCTGTGGAGGCATGAGACAAAAAATTCTTAGTTCTTGTTGGCCCATTTGTCTCATAATAAGGAAAGGAATGGAATTTCCGGTCAGTGGATGGATAGATTCTAATTTTTTAAATTTCAATATTTTAAAATTCAATATTTTGTCAGGTCATTTGCATTGCACCCATTGCCATAGAAGCTAAGTACCTTAATAAGAAAAATAAATCAAGTACTTAATCATATGACATCTCCAAACCATCTGACATTTCAAAAGAAAAATAGCAATATTAAAAGAGATCAAAATCTAAATAAGTTGTCAAAATATGAAACAAGAAAAGCACATTTAAAACTATTTTCTGCAATTACATTATTTTCCACAACTGTCTGCATGCCATCCTTCAGCTTTTGTTTAATAAGGGCTTTAGTTATAGGACAATACCTATATAGAAATAAAGAAAGAATATTTACTTTCAATTTATAATCTGTTAAGCCATGTTTAAAAAAAAATCAGGAAAATGCTCAATACAAAAATGACTATTATATGAATAAGGCAATAAAATAGCAACATGATGGGGAGGAGGGAGGAGCAGGGAGACATCTTTCTACTTAACACAAACCTTTTTGCAGAGTCCAGAATTTCTACAAAAACTACACTATTTTCTATACTGTAAGTTTGTCCACTAGGACAATTACTTTTTTCCACCTTTTTTTTTCCAGTGTAAACTTTATTAAAACCCCCAAGATAGTATTGTATTATGTTAAGAGAAGGGTCTGATAAATACTTCTGAGGATTTCATGCTGCCCTAATCTTCTGTCTCAGCCCTTTCTAATTTCCAAAGCAAGAGGACAAAAACAGAATGATTTTAGAAGGCTCTGAAGTCTAGCAAGGAAGAACCATATACATACAATAGTTTAAATACACTACTACATATACACATTTCAAAGGTTTCTGATCAAAAACAGTAAAAAGCAAACTACAAGTGAAAGAAAAGGTATACGATAGTGACACCATGTGGCTACATTTTGCTCTGAATTATTTTGGGACATTACTCTCAATACATTTGTCACTGTCTTATAGTTTTCTTTTAAAAATCTAAACCCCAACCAAATTTCTTGCAAACCTGTGTGACAGAACAAACTAAAAAAACTTGCTTACAAAACATAAAAATAGAGATGGATTGAAGAAAATGCAATATCTTAAAAGGTGAAGTGAGTTGCTCTGTTTTAATCAAATCATCTATCCAAACTCCAATTCCCAAAAAATTTTGGACCACCATATACGGGATTATAGAAGAAAGTGAAAGTACATTAGTGTTCTGTCTGTATTTTGTATTATTTCCCATATCTATAACTAGGAGATGATTATCCACCAAAACAACAAATACTTACCTTGTATTTTATCCTGACCTAAAGCCTTACTGAGAAGGATCCAGAATACTGGCTACTGACACGTGGCACTGGATACTTTTTTTGCTAGCTTTACAATTAGCTTACTTAGAAAAAGATATTAGGCCATGTGTAGTAATTTGTAAGGTCTCTGGCATCTAATAATAGTTTTTTTAATACTAGTCAACCACTGCACATTGCAGCATGGATAGCAGGTTTTCTTTAAAGGATAAGTTGACAGTTTCTTTGTAGGGGTTACAGGTAACCTCTACTCCCTTTTTCCACCCAGGAAGAACACTGGGTCAGAATCACAGGTGCTGGCCCTGACGGCATCATTGCTTCCATAACTACTGAATGTGAGAAGGCCCTACATTTTTGGAAGAAAGTCATTGCTCCTGGTCCTGTGTTTGGCTTATTGGCCTCACAAGCCAATAAGAATACCCTCAATATAGATCCTCTCTGTGAATGTTGTAACAATTTTTCAAGATGAGATATGAACTGAGCACTGCCAAGAACATGGAGCAGACAAGGACCCTGCCCCAAGGAGCTTCCAATAGAACCAAAACAGAATTCCTCTTTTTTATGTGAATAGCAGCATTGTTTAGGGTACTGAATTAGTAATAAGGTGTGTAATAAGAATTTTGAGGAGAGATATGAAGGAGATAATAGAAACATTAATTTCTCAAGCAGAAAGAATGGATTACAAAAAAGATACCCACTGCACAAGTCTTCATGCCCAGGGATTTCTGCATTCTTTAACTGTTAGTAGAGGGAACTGTGAAACAGGATATCTGGGTTCTATTCCTAACTCTACCATTGACTCTGTTGTATAACTGTGAACAAGTCACTTAACCTGTTTTTCATTTCCCTGTCTTTGTAAAGACCTCACAGATCCGTAGATGAAAATGGCGATGTAAGTGCAAAGTATTATTATGAAATGGAGACAGAGATTGCTTGTTCTCAGGGAGAAGGAGATAGATTATTTAAAACAAATATCCCTATAGTGTATTTCCATTCTTATTTGCTTTTCTGCACAGTAAATGGTACATCTATACCACCTAAGTGAAGGGGATTGAACAAGTAGCAGTTAAGGGGTCAGAAAAAATATAATTATGGCAAAATGAGAAAAACTCAATGATAGTAAACAAAGAAAGCTTTGTATATGGTGACATTTCCCCAGTGCACAATCTGGATAGTTGAATAGCTGCGTACCCTTAATTCTCTAGCCGGTGGTGCCTTTACACTACTTTGCTGTCAGAACACCCACCCCTGGCCTGTTTACAAAGCCTTTAGAATGCAAATTCACTCTCAGCAAAACACTGAGCACTCTGACCAGTCACTCATGAATTACATACAGGGAGTAAATTCTTAGTCCTAGCATTGTCCTCCCAGAAATGTGCATCTTGTACTGCTCAGTACCCTTCTGAATTGTACAAGCTCATAGGAAGTTCATCATTTCATCAAGGGAAAATGATAATGCACAATCCTTGTTATCCCAAATACACTTTCCCACATACTTTAGACCAAACACCCTGGTTAAGATAAAACAAGAACTACAGAAAGATAGATTTTAAGTGATTACAAGTAATAATGCATAAAAGTCAGGATTGGTTACAAAAGAAATTAACAAGTAAAACGCAAGCTAATACCTAACCTAACAAGCTAAGTGAACTTAAGAGCAAAACGTTTTCCTCACCATACTCTGCAGTAAATGTCACAGGTTGGGTCTCTTTCAGCCTGGAACCCTTCCCCTTTACTTTAGTTCTTTGAGAGTCATTAAGGTCATCAGCAGAAATGAAGGGAGAGAGAGGTGAGTTGGAAACCACGGTCTCTCATTCTTATGTTACTCTCCCTTCTTTGAGGATTACCACCAGCTGGGGTGCAGGCAACAAGCAGTTTCTTGTGGACGTGAGATTTAAGCTATCTGTGACACACTGTGCCCCATGTAATGCCCTGTACCCACATATTTACCATTGTAATACGATTATGTTTTGAACAAAAGTATGCCTTGTGAAGTATCATTTGAAAAGTCATACTTTGCTAATCAGCAATGTCCTGTTAAAATGTGTGTATTATTGCATATAAAGTTATGAAATTTTGCTATATATTTGTTACTGGAACATGCTGAGAGTCTGGGAAACACCCACAGACTAGCTCCTTAGAAATAACAAAGGAACTATAAACAAAGGACTTACACATCATCCCCAGAGATACCTCAACTAACACGTAAACAGAAGGCGCAAGCAAGAATTTGCAATTCATATGAAGGAAACTTGGCAACTCACATACGCCATGGAACTGCCCGACTCCCATGACCCAGTAGAGACTTTTCCAGTAAAAGGCTCAGAGTATAAAAGTAGGGGAGAGAAGGGTCTCTAACCACCTCTCTCCTCCACCGTCTGTACTGAAACAAGATTGCTTGAAAGCCTTTGAACTGGTGAGATTGGTCTCAAGTTGGGAAAGGATCCAGCTTGTGTACTAGAAACTGTGAACTGCCCGTTGCTCAAAAGTTCATCTTGTACCCTGGTGATGTCACACTGTCCCTGTGATGAAATGTAAATTTCTTATTCACACCGTCCCCTTGCTGGAGAACGGCCACTTAAGCAAGTGATAGCCCATTAACACCTGGTTGGGGCCAGTGTGTCTTTGCCTCTGAAAAACTGGTTTGTGGGTGTTATCCAGAATTACAGCATATTTCAGTAACAATCATACAGTAGAATCTCATAACTTCACATATAGCATCGCTACACATATGTAGGCATCGTTTACTGGGGGGCCTCTAAACTTAACTGGGAGTGTTTCACTTGGGAAGATCCTTAATGCTGCAATCCAGCCTTCAGGACTACAACTCCCATGTTGCCTTGGGGAAGACAGAGAGAGACTTCCTTTACTAGGGAATGCAGGGAGAGCATGTGATGGGCTCCATTTTGGAGAGGAGCTGAGATTGCTCTATGGAGCTCTGTCCAAACCAGAAGCTGCTGCTAAACTGCTGCTAGAAAGCCAGAAGCTGCTGCTTAGAGTCTGCTAGGGCTTTGATCAAGCAGGGAGCCTCAGAGGCTGTTGATGGGCTTCACTGGAGCCAGGGCAGAGACAGTTGCTGTACCCAGAGCTGAGTGAAAGCAATATGGGTAACCACCACCTTTGTCTGGGAAAGTACTTGCAGAAAAGAGACTTTAAGGAGTTATCTGAGTCTCAGAAGAGGGAAAGAGGTCTTGTCATCTAACCAGAATCAGGGTTGCTGACATCTGCTTAAAACAACTCCAATCTTCAGAGGGGTTGGGCAGCTTGGAATGATTCCAAATTAGAATTGTTCTGCCCCTTGTTGCCTTGGCTGGACTTATTTACTGGACCAATAGAATGCTGACCCCAGCTTCACAATCTTCAAGCACACCCATGCAAGCATTTAGAACTCTGAAATCCAGGGGAGTGTACACTCAGAGGTGGGTAAATGGTGACACTGTAAATGCAAGTTAAATATGTTTATTAATTGATTTATCCAACTGCCCCAGCTGATCTAAATTAGTAGCGACATTTAATCTCAGTCTACTATCCCACGTTTCCTCAAATTATTAAGTAAATGTGTGTTAACTCTAATTTAAGTGTATACTGGGTATATATTGTTTATAATTGGTATTTTAGAGTTAGACCCATTGCACAGATTAGTTTAGGTTTATTCCTGGAGTCTCCAAAGGCTTGCCAGTGAGAGTGTACAGGCCCAGCCAGATGGAAGCACCGCTCATTTTAATGTCCTTAACAAGTAAAAGGACTGCAGCAGAGGGGTGGATAGAGGATTCCCACCTATCCAATATCATCACTGGGATACTCAGGATCTCCTTTACTGCCAACAATATCAGGCATCCAGGCACACAGGTGAGCGTTGCTTGCTCCCAAGTAACCCAGGAAGGAAAGGAGTAGGTTATACATATTTCAACAGTATAATGATATTCAGCAGTTTATGACTTTTCAAATGATACTTCACAAGGCATACTTTGTACAAAATTTATCATAGTCTTGCGAAAGCGGTGAACAAAACAGTATAGACTGTCACACATATATTATATATATATATATATATATATACATACACACACACAAAGCTTCCCCTACTAAAAGAGACTATGATGACCTTCCCTTCACATTAAATGAACGTAAACATCTAAGATGGTGATCATATCCCATAAAGCAAGAGTAAAACATAACGTCTCTGTTTGCAAAAGCATAAGCAAGTTTCTCATTGTAATTTCAAAAAAAGTCACACTAGAGGGTTTGTTCACCATAGTTTTATTTTTAGTATATAATCAAGCTTTTCGTCAGGACAAGCAAAATTCTTACAGACCTAGAAAAACACCTACCATACATGCTTGAGGGAAAACATAAGTAGTTAGTGTTGAATCATAAAAGTATCACTGGCCATATTAAGTTACTAAGATGTCAAAGTATAACCAACCAGTTTGGACACCTCAGTGCACTGCCAACTGAGAGGTATTACGCATGAAGTACAACAGCACCCTTAGTTCACAAGTTAATTTGGATATTTTAAAGTGCTATACAAAAACAATTTCAGGCTGTAATAGAGGCTACAATACATTATAAGTAATGTAATGAATGACTGATGAAGGCTGACTGAATTAGTCTATGTTTTTTGTGAAAAATTGTACATTTAAAAATTAACCTAACCAGAATTTGGGGGATGGAACACACATTCAACACAGCATGCTTTTCTAAATAAGCTCATATGAAGCTGGTATTGATACTGACAATTCATGAGTGAACAGATGCAAACTGAAGATGATGAAAAGTGAGCACAGAATGAAGAAAAATGCAGTTATGTGGAGAACTGGAGAATTTATTCAAACAACATTTACGCATAATGAAAGACTGTATATTTTCTTAAAACTCAGGTATTTGGTAGTCTCTTCTTGAAGAGCTCTCACTTTGCATGACTGATATTTATATGACAGATAACTCAGACAGACAACTAACCTGGCCAGTATTACAAGGTTAATAGTTTCTTTATAAGCTGCATTTTAACAATTTATCTGGTGTATTAGATACAAACATAATGTCCTTCATCATCAAGCATCGTATCTGTGTTGTTCAATTTTTTTTATTTATATATTTTTTGAGAGTAAAACCATAATAACTGCACCCAATGAACACATAACCCCAGTGCTTGGGCTCTTCTCTATCCATCACAAAGCATTCTTAGGTAATAGTGTTGTGAAGAGTCTTGCTCCAAATTCTCTTTTTTAAACCCATTTCAAGACTGTATGAATAAAAGAGTAATTATTGGAGACCTTGTGCAATTGAACTTTAATCCGTTCTGTTGGGGCCTGATATTGATTTTTTTTTCCACTTTAGCGCAAAAGAATACAGAGTCTAACTACTGAAATTTTTAGGTACCACCATTTAATGCATCAGGAACATCCAGCAGAAGCAGACTGCATTAAAGAAAAACTGCAGGCCTTTAGATAAATACTTAATTAAGGAACAGACTGAGTGTTTAGGTTCCACTCTCAGTTGGGAGCAGTGTGCTGCCTAGGTGTCCCTGTCAGGTTCCCTTCGTTTGACCCTTTGGCCCTACTCCTGTCCCTGTTATTTCATTAGTTGTCCCCAGGAAAAAAAAAAAAGCCCTGGGAACCAACTGCTACTCAGAGTATGGTTTACTCTAGAACAGCGTGGGCAGGGGCAGAATAAATTACTGCAGTTCTTACTAACTGACCTCACAGGTGCTCCCCTCTGCAGGAAACTACTCTAACTATTCAACAGGGAGGAGCAGAGCATTCCCCCTGACTCTTTTAAACTCTTTCCTGTTCACTTGCTTGAAAAGGGGAATATCTAGACAGCAGGGGCTGTATTCTGTACCAGACTCATACTCACATTCTGGGTAAGTCTTACTTGCTGAGCAGAGGGAAGAGCCTTCCTCCCTTGCTTGGCTGTGAAAAACAAGGACATAATCTAGCTCTAAATATACTGCATATTAAGAAATGAATTTCCAACACAGTTTCTGAACATGTCAGTTTTTAAACATTTCCAAAAATATAAATCATCCTAGTGCCCAGGAGTGTTTATTTTACCAATACAACGTCAGACTGGATCCCATGTTGAAAGTATGCGTTAAGAGATCAGAAAATGTGGCTCACCATTGGAGTGCACAGGAAAGACATATACTTTTTTCAACTCCACCTTCCATATAAGTAAGGATAAGGCCTTTTCCTGTAGCCATATTGTAAGGCCTTTGTCTGCAGCCATATTAGGAGAGCAGCAGCCAATAGCCAAGAAGCAGAAAGTCACATCCTCACATTCCATCTAAATTACACTAAAACAATGTAATATCAGGCTGTTAAAGAAGGCAGTCCTGTCCTACTAGTACCCACCATCACCAGATAAAGAAACAGATCTTAAGATGCTTAAAGAAAACTTTGTTTGATAGAATTCTAGCATTCTGTCTGGCAAGAAATCACTTAACATTTGTGATTGTTAAATCTGTACTTCTATTATTTTGCCTTTATGGTCCCTACTTCTCTGTTGTTTATCTGTATGGTCGCTGTCTAGTTCTTTGATTGTTTCTGTCTATTGCATAACTAATTTTGGTAGGTGTAAATCAACCATGTTGGTAGGGTATGATTGTTTAAAAAATTGTTTTACACTATGTTAGTATTGGTTAGAAAATTTAATAATATTTTAGTAAAATGATTGGTTAAGATACTGCTAAGCAAGACTCAAATTTCACTCTATAAACTGGAGTCCAAAAGAAAGTTTCTGGGAATCAACTCCAGAACACAGCCCCAAGATCAGAGCTGCCAGATCTCACACCATGCAGAAGCTGGAGTCCTCCAGATGACCTAATCCTGACCGGCCAGCAGGAAAAGTTTGTCTGCCTTATTCGGAGTGGTGAGCATTGTATGCTTAGCGTGTGCATTGTTTTGGTGATTGTTAATAAATAGAGGTTAAGTCGGATATTACTATGTAAGGCTCTTTCACTGGTAAAAGACCCCGTCAACCTCCAAAAGATTAAGCCCTGAGTCCACAGGGAATGGGTGTTTGTTCTGAGTCCATAGGGAATTGGTGTTTACCTGTAGCCCACAGAGGGGTAAAGTTAGGCCTCTTTCCCCTGGAGCCCTAGTAACTGGGAAAGGGTGGGGATGCCTAAATCAACTGGGTTACGCCTTAAGTCCTAGGAATTAGGTAGAGGTGGAAGCCTTGAGCTCCAGGAACTAGGTAGAGATGGGCTGTCCTAGAGTGTGCGGGCAACAAATTTAGGGTAAAGCTAGATGCCTTGTACCTGGAGCCCTAGGAACTGGGAAAGGGTAGGGGTGCCTAGACTAAAAGGTTTACACCTTGAGCCCACGGAAGGGTAAAGGTGGGTACCCTAGAGAGTGTGTGTAATCTTGAATTTTATGAGGGTAACATATAAAAACACCCTTTGAAGTTTTAAATAACGGTTTAAAAATCAAATAATTATTTTTTATAAAAAGTCAGCTTGCACCAAGCTTGAGTTTCTTGTTTTCTTATGCATTCAAACAGCAAGCTGTATTTCCTGTTGCTTATCCTAAATGAGACAGTCAAAATGGCACCTCCCTACTTGATGAATGATTTGGTCTCTTACTAGGCTTCCATTTTAAATTGTAGCCAACCAGTGAGAAAGGGAAGAAGAATAAACTGCACTCAGTGCTACGTCAGCTACTTATTTAAGAACTGAGTTCCTCCTTTCATTTTAACGTTTCTGAAGTAACTGCTGCTTTCTGGTTCAAACCTCCCCCCGCCCCCCAAAAGGACATCAGAGGAGAGGGGGATAAAATACTCTGCTCCCAGAAGAGACTTATGATCCTTCCCGAACACCTCTCAAAACTACATTTCCAGGTTTTATTACTCTACTGTACTTTTTCAAACCTTTTTCATCTGCATCATACAAGAATAGTCATGGGTGCATTTTGGAAACCTGAAATACCTAAGGGGGGGAAGACCCATGTACTTATAGCAAGAGTGACAAATTCAGAGGAGGAAGAAATTATGCTTTTAAGATCTGAGTTTCTCTCAGTATCACTGCCTCTATGGTGTTCCCTACTAAATTGTGGGAGAATGCCAAATGGGAAAATTATATTTTCTTTGAATATGATGCAAATATCTGAACAATTTAACAAAAAAAGTATCTGATAGAGGATAAATAATAAAAGGAGTACTTGTGGAATGTTTCAGATGAAGTTTTATTTCATCTGATTCTATATATTTCTAAATTAGAAAAAAAACACTTTTACAGTAGTGTTTTATCTGCTTTATAAGCTGGACATTTATATACCAACCATGTTTATGATAATTACCCAGTTCCTATGCTGGTAAACTATCTAGCTGTTTCTCAGATTGTTCTTTGACCTAATATGTTTAGAGGACTGTGTCTGACAAGCTTCCAAATTGTGATGGGATTTTTTGGTTTTTGTTCTCTATGTTTTCTTTAGAAAGTTATCACTGATGTTTAATTATGAACATGTAATATAAATAGTGTTAAGCTTTAAAAATTATTTATTGTTTACAATTAGATGCAGAGATTACAATATATTTTGAACAGCATAACCTCACCAATGACTAGGAGACCCACTATGTTACTGGATCTTGCTAAATAGCAAGTGAATAAACAAAAAAACTAAGATACTTCATCACAAAATGTACTTAGTTCATCAGACAACTGAAGTTTAGCTTTAAATATTAATTATATCATAAAAGGAAATGTAGAATTTTTTAAATTAACAAAATCTTTATATAAGGCCTCACTAAAAGTGTGCTGGCTATTAAATCATTATTGAGCAGTGTGGAGAGATTGTTGTTTTGTATACAACAGCTGGAGAGTGTGTGCTAATTAGCAAAGTTCTACTCTATTACATCACAGTTTTGCTTTGAAAGAAAGTTTTCATACCTTTATACAAAACCAATTATTCTTATCCACCTGTTGACAGAGGCAGCTTCTTTGATGGATAAACCACGCAGTCTACTTAAAGCAGTACATCTGCCTTTTGCCAGACATGCATAATTCTTATTAACAAAAATGAGTATCATGTGCTGTGAAACGAGAATATACTCAGACTTAGACAGTAACCTTATTTGGTCAAAAGAGGTTCTCTGTCCATATTTTGAGTCTGTAGTGAAGAACACTGTTGGCCACACCTCATTCAGATGCCAAAGAACTTATTTATAGCTGAGGATTTATTGTCCATGTTTGTTTACTGCATTGCTCTGGGTGTATGGAGAATTGGTTTAAAAACAGAATTTAAAATGAGAAAAAAAGATGAGCAAGGTCTTATCTGTCATATCATCATAGAAGTGCTGAAATTACACAGTAAAGGAATAATCTGCTCCCTTTGCCTGCCAACACAGGATTGCTCCCTTCATACAATACATTTACTAGTATAGCGTCCAATCTGTTTTTAAAAGGTCTCAAACAACTGGACTTCCAAGAGAATGTCATGAATTTTACCCTGATATTTAGCTTAAGTTATCCTTTTCTTCTCCCTTTACATATACATCAAACAAAACAAAGAGAACAGTTATGTGCCTTACAGGAACTGTGGTTTGTGATGTGTCGTCCACAGAGATTCCACTCTTGGAGTTCACGCATCCTGTGCGTGCAAGATCAGATTCTTTTGAAAATCATTGTTCATTAGAACCATGCCTGCATCCTGAATGCCCTCTTGCACTCCAGAGCTGAGAGCATAAAGTGTTCACCCTGCCCAAACCACACTTTCTGTTCCTTCATTGATAAGAATCCCATAGAAGTAGGACTCTGATCAGCAGGGAAGAAACCATTCTCTTCAAGTGAATGTCATGTTGACTAGTCACCACCAAGGAGTTGGGAGTAGGGTGAGACAAAGGGTATTTGGAGCCCTTGGCTGGAATTTTTCTTTTTTTAATTAGCCTTCATACACAGGGGTGCAATGGTGACAGGAATCTGCTAAATGTTATGGGCTGATTATAGGACAGCATCATTGACAGGCAGTGCTAGTTTGCCTCGAGATGTGGTGGGGAGGATATCCACTTGGGAGCATTGGAGCGCCTGTATTTCCTCCAAGGGAACCTATAAGGTCTTGGCTACACTATTCATCAAGTCCTGAAAAACTTTAAATTCAATTGCATAGGATCATAGAGAGGGTCTGATAGCTTCATGTAGAGAAGACTAGGATTTGCTGGAAGGAGATACTTCCTCATTAGCTCTTGGCTGCTATTTCTCCTTGAAGTTTTCTTGATAATGGAGGCTGCCTGGAGAAGAGACTCATCTTGATGGGCCCACTTACAAAAAGACACCCCATAGAACTGGTCACCATAGAGAGGCCTAAGGATTCTATCAAGTCCAGTTTGGTGGGACATAAGGGAATGGAGCAGGACCCCAATACTGCCTGCCAGGGTTGGCAATGACTGGTTCCTGGAATGTCCTCCTCAGGGCTCATAGCTGGGGATGCAGGTTGGAAAGAGAAGGAAATCATGGATAAAGATGCTGGATTCTGAAGACATGTCCTCCACTGCATCCATTGGAGGAGCTCAAGGTGTTGGAACCAGCAGTCAAATTGGTACCAGTGGTCGAATGAGTACTGGCAGTTGGGTAGGCAGTGGCATCTGAATTGATACCAGTGACTGAGCTTTCATGGGCAGGAGCAGGAGTTCTGATTGATATGTTGCGTATATCAATACTGACAAGAACATCTTCCCACATGCAATTTATGCTTACAGCCCTCAAAGGGTGGGGAAGATTGGACAAACAGTCCATGTGACTGGAGGGCTCCAAGGGGAAACAGTCTGGGGCCTGAAAATTTCTTCTGAGTCCTTGTGACTGGAGGGCTCTGAAGGTCCTGAGAACTGTGCTGAACGGGACTGCCTACCGAGAGACTTCTCGGTATGCAGAATGGTAGCAGACCTTTTTGGCAGTTCCTGGCTCTTGGTAACAAAGGAAACTAAAGCCACAACAGTACACAGAGCAGGATGCAAGATTTCCTTACATCTTTATCTCTGAGGCAACTTTTCCCTGTGCTTACAGTTCTCATCAGGGGACTGAGCGCCCCCCACCTCCTTTTTTTTTTAAGACGGTTTGGAGGTCTCAGAGGTTGATCTTAGGTCTTTGCTCACCAGAGCTGAAGCCAAAGATGAGGAGGTCACTGGGATACTCTGCATGGCAGAGGACATGTGGGACCCCAGAAGTCCAGTAAGGAGAAGCTTAAGTTGTCCTCCGTCAGTTTCTGAGATCTGCTCTTAAATCCAGAGAGGCCTTGCACTTTGATGGGATGTGGAACTCTCCGAGGCAGCCAGAATGCCAATGGGAGAGGGGGAAGGACCTATAACAGGTATGAATTCTGGGGTTTGGGGCATAACCTCCAGAAAGGAAGTTACAGTCGAAAAAGGGGCCAATAGATAGGAAGAGCCCAAACCAGGGCTGAAAAATTAAAGAAGGCACAAACTCGCACTGGGAAAAGACGACAAAATTGCTGGAAAAGGGAATGATACTAAAAGAAAAAAAACACACAGAAAAGTAGTGTGTAGCTAGAAAGTCAGCAAACACTGCAATGCTCCGTTTCAATCCACAGGTGATTGAGAAGGAACTGGAATGGTGGCAGGTCCACCCCTCCCTATATATGCTCAGTTCACAGCGTGAGGGAGTCTAGGATGTGAGATTGACCCACATGCACTGCTGAAAAAAAGTCTCCAATCACAGAAACATCGGCACACACACATATAATGTGGAAACAACATCTGGAAGAAGAGCTCTTTTTGTTAATGTCAGCCAGCCAGCACCCAGACTTTCAGGTCCAGGTGCAGGATTCAGCCATTATTCTGCAGGATAAAATCCAGTAGGATCTGCATATTGACAAGTTCATGTGGTCCAAATACCAAAACTATCTGGCCCATGCTGGAACTATCACAATGATCTGACCCGCAGCCTGCTTGAGGTTCCTCATGACTCTGGGTATTGATGGAAAGGTGTACATCAAACCAGGAGTAGACAAAAATGCGAAAGGTGTCTGAGAGGAAGCCCAGACTCATCCCTCACTTGGAGCAGAACCCTGGACAGTTGTCCACCTGTAGGAATCCCAATCTGAAACAGATGTTTAGGAAGACCACGGTCTTGAGGGACCATTTATGCTTTTTGGATAAGTCTCTGTTAAGATGGCCTGCTAGTGTGATGTAGAGCTGCTGGAGTAATGTGATGATGAATGAACCAGTCCCAGAGATCTGTAGCTTCCTGGCACAGAGGAGAGGATCTGGTTCCCCCTTGCCTACTGATATAGTGCATCACTGTGGTGGTGTCCCTAAACACTTGTATTGTCTAACAGATGAGGGGCAGGAAATCGCTACACGCCAGTCAGATAGACTGAATTCCAGAATGTTTGTATATAGGAAAGCCTCGTGGGCAGACCACTTCACTTGGATCTTCAAGTGGTTAAGATAGGCTCCCCATATGAGCACAAATATCTGTTTCTAGAGTCTTTGTTAGTTAAAGCACTGAAAAGTGTACACAACTGCACACCTGGGTTGGATACATCCACCAATCCAATGAGAATAGGGCTTCCTGAGGAGCTGTGACCACCTGATCCACGCTGTGCCTATCTAGTAGTTACGTTGATCTCAACCTCAATCTTGAAAGGGCGAAAGGTGAAGTCCAGCATACTGTATGACATATCAACATGCTGACATGTGTCCCCAGAAGTATGAGTCCAGTCCTCAGTAATGTTATCAATGAGTCTGAAGTTTATTATTAGAACATAATCTGAAACTTGGGTTAAGGGAGGTACACTCTTGCCTATTTGGAATCTAAGAGTGTCCTGATAACTCCACGGTCTGAATTGTGGTCAGTGTGGATTTTTCTTTGAAGTCCTAATCAACAAAGAGGTTTAGTGTCTTCTGAAGTGAATCGATCACTTGTTGGGAGATGGGATGGTAGGGGATTTCCCCCATATCAGCCAGTCACCAGGAGGGGGTACACTTGGATTTCTTGTCTTCTCAGATGGGCAGCCACATATCTAACATGTTGGTGATTACCTGTGGGGCTATGGAAAGACCAAAGGGTAGGACTCTATTGAGAGTATGATGTTCCAACCAGGAACCTCAGGTGCTTTCTCTGAGCCAAATGTATTGAAATGTGAAAACAGGCGTCTTGAAGGCTGAGAGCCAAGCACGCTCCATGGAACGAGAAGAGACCATCACTACTGGGGCATTAGTACAGGACTTCACATTAAGACTTCTGGAGGAGTGAGTCTTAGAAGATGCTTTCTGTTCTGTCTGGAAAAGGGGAAAAAATAAATTGGTGCTTGCCTTGGTCCAGGGAGCAGTGCTCTTTTCAGGCCCTGTCTAAATGCATCACTGATGCAACTGAGGCACATGTGCACCACATGTGGAATCTGTGAGGACAATCACTCAAAGAAGAAACGTACCTGTATGTTGAATCCCTTTCCTCCATCACTTTTTAATCTCTCTTTTAGCAAAGTATGATATGGCTCCATCAGTATCAAGATGCCACATAATTTAAAAAAATTATCTTCAACACCTCTGTGAGGTAGGGAAGCGCTATTATCTCCATAATACAATAAAATGAGTCAAAAAGAGACTAAGTTACTTCCCTAAAATTCATTCAAGAAATCTGTGCAGAGTAGAGAACTGAACAGAGGTCTCCAAGGTCCCAGACTAGCACCTAGCCACTGGACCATCTTTTTTAGAGGTTGTAAACTCTTTGACTGAGGGACCATGTCTTTGTAGGTATTTGTACAGCTCCTAACACAATGGCCTCTCTCCTGCAGAAAAGCTCTACTTGCAGTAGGGAAAAGGAGGGCGAGAATTTTTTAATGAGGTTCCCCTGTGCCCAGTGACCTCTTTCCCTCCATTATCAGGGACATCTCACCACTAAGGGCTGTCTCCTGGAGGGGGGGGAAAGAATCTACTTGCCGAAGCATAAGAGCCCTACAAGAAGGGACAGGCCCTTTTTGGGCTATCATTGTTTAGTTTGCCGTATGGTTCCACTACTTTACTTTGCATTTTTATATACAAAAGAGATCATTTATTAAAAAGATTTACAGTGTATATCATGAACATTTTAAAGCATTTCAAATTTCTCAGCAAATCATAGCTGCTGAGTGCTACTTTTATTGAATGAAAAAATACTAAGAGTCTTACCTCATTGGACTATAACTAGAGGAAGAGAAAAGAATACGCAAACTATTGTTCAACTGTGCTGTAAATATATTTAGAGAGAGAGAAGAGCACCAACGTTTTCAAACATGGTTCCCTAAAGTTCAGCAACTAAATTCATATTTATGCATCTACAGACC
This sequence comes from Lepidochelys olivacea, assembly GCF_965140295.1. NCBI lineage: Eukaryota > Metazoa > Chordata > Testudines > Cheloniidae > Lepidochelys > Lepidochelys olivacea. Next base: position 151,326,634 of record NC_140413.1, read on the forward strand.
TAGTCTGATATTTGTAGATAAGTGACATCCACAACTTTCATTGAAATTACTATCAGATGTGGGTGCTCAACACCTGTGAAAATCAAGCCACTTATTTAGGTGCCTAAGAATTGAAAAGATACGCATATAGTATTATGCATATAAACTAACCTGCAGACACGGGCAGGAAAATACAGCTTCTGCCAGGACCGACAGAGGTATTTAGAATGATCGATCACACGGATCCAGTCTAGCTCATCCATGGACACCTCAATATAGTAGGAATAAGACCTGTGGATTGCCAGAAATAATCATTAGAATAGAAGCAGTCAATACTCGTGAAATAACCTGCTTTCTGGACGTTGGTGTCTATGTAAAAATATATTTTCACAAAAGGAACCCATATTCAGACTTCTGTGAGGAGGCTGCATTACAAATTGCTTTAAAAATAAATTTTACTGTAATCATATGTTAAAAGATATTTTCAGAACTACATAAAATGGCCAAATTCAGAATTCCCAGTAATAAGATGAGCTAAATTTAAAACCAGCACTGCAATTACTTCTACTGAAATATTAACAAGATATCAGAGAAAATTTAGCAGATCATAAATGTCAGCCTGAAACCCTTAACTGGAAAATGGAAGTTTATTTTGCGTCATGACATCTTTTTCATTGATTTTCTTTATCAGTCTTGACCTAGTTAGGTACAGTTGCTTCTCTTTCCATGTAATTTATCTAAGCTTTTTCTGAATTCTACTGTTTTTTTACTTAGCTGGTTCATATCTTGTTACAATTGGTCATTTATGCATTGACTAAAAAGTATTTCTTTAGAAGCTTTAAATCTGTTGACTTTCGGTGTTTCCAAGGGAGAAAGAAAAAAAAACACAAATTCCAGTAGTTCTGAGTTGATGGAACTTTTGCTCAACAATAAAAGTTTAGCTTTTAAACTAACAGATCACTTCTAAAAAAATCAGTATATGTTATTCTGAAAGAACAATAACTGCACTTGAGATTATAAGTGAGTTTATTTTAAAGAATTAGTAATGTTAATATTTTTTATTCTAAAATAATGAAAGTTGGTTACAAAAATCCAGTGGCAGGATGACAATTTACTGACTATATATTGTTAAAGATCTGGGAATAGTTTAACACAAGGATGGTCTACGCTAGAAAATAATATTGAACCAACTACATCGCTCAGGGTGTGAAAAATCCACACACCTGAGCAATGTAGTTAAGTTGACCTAAGTCCCTATGCAGACAACACTAGGTTGACAGAATCATTTCAATGTAGAAAAGTTCATCATTGTTGTATATTAAATGTAATACTCTGTGAAAAACAAAAGGCATGAAAACTTTCCTCTTGCATAACAGAATAAAGATATTTGCAAACAGCTGTATGATCTAGAGAACTATTAATAAAATTAAAAAAAAAACCCTTCCTGATAGCTAATATTAAATTGATATATTTTTGCTAATAGAAAATAAGGCTTGGAATTTCCAAAGTTACAGTGTCACCCAACTGTTAAACTTGTGTGCAATTTGATTCTTTAAGAACACGAAATAGCAAGAATAAAATATGAGGTAGGGTAGTTATATTAGTTAAGTGGGCAGTGATCATTCAAATTTCACACGTCTCCTTAAACAGGTCCCTAAGAACTATATTCATAACTTGGTAATTACCAATCTGGGCAATTTTATTACACATAGGTTACTGTCACAAACCTAACACAAACAGAAAGGTTTTTCATTAAAATGATATTATTTTAACTAAAAGTATTCATTTTAAAATTCTCTTGCAGTATTGTGAACTGAAACACAAAAATATCATGTCACTGCAGGAGAACCAGAAAGTGAAATTGACCAGCCCAGTGTCATTATCTAAGTGCAAATGAGAAAGGTAGACAGCATAAATGGAGAGAAATGAATCACTTGTTTAAAATGATTTGAATAATTTAAGCAGCTATTAGTAAAAGAAGGAGTTTTATATATTTAAAGCATGTGGATGACTAAAATATTATGCATTTTAATACTGCAAAGTGAACGTGACTTGTTACATAAGTAACAAGTATGAAGCAAAAAAACCTCATAAGCCTATTCGAATGTTAAACATTAACATTTAAATTCAAGTTGTCAACGCTATCCCAACCATGATATGCTACTGAAACTGTGCAATTTATAGGCACTTAATAAAAGTTAATAATTCAATATTTTATCATTGAGGCAGGTCGGGTATAATCAGTTTTAATTTCTCTTAAATCAGGGTGACTTGTCACATACCGGCTATCTCTGTCCCAGAGTAGTATTCGTATGTGGTTGACTATCGATGGCTGACCTAGTTTAATTTCAATGCCAGAACGGCAGTCATCATCAATCGGGTGCCGGGAAAAACCATGATCCAAGTCGTAATTCTGTGTGTCCCCATCTAGCAAAGCAGACTTCAGCTCTCCTTTTACAACCTGGGCTCCATATTTCATAGTTGCAATGTTCTCACCTGGTACTAAAAGGGGAAAGAAAGAGTTGCTTACCAGTTATGATTTTACAGCACAAACAAATTAGCAGAGATGATTTGGTGGCTACATAACCCTTCAGGTTGCTTCAGGGCTGTGAGCACCTAATCCAAAGGCCAATGAAGTTAATGGGAATTTATTGGCTCAATGGTCTTTGAATCAGGCAGGGCCTACAACTTGGGCCCCTTGTCTGCCAAAGCAGCAAAATCCAACCTTTGCCACAGAATTGTGCCACAAAATCTAGTCTTATCAACACAGTTGGAGATAATGATCCTTAACTTCATTTGTAAAATACTGAGATATATGGTTGAAAAGTGTTGAGATAAAGTATTGTTTCTTTAACATGTTTCTATCCCTCATAATTGCAAAGAAAATGCTGAAAATATGACCTGAATGCAAAATACTGTGTTGTCTTCCTGATTCTATAGACAGGCTGACAATAGCTTTAGGGTGTACATTTTCCCATTCATTTCAATGTGGTGTTAGGTCTAAAACCTAGATAACGTAAGTTATCATTGACATTTTAAACATTTCATTGACGAACATGTTAGCAGAAACACCCAGCTAAGATGCTGCCCCCATAATTACAAACAGCCTCCGTTGCTTCCACAAATGCCAAAAGTCCCACCTGTCTTTTATCCACCTGTCACAACCTCCAGCTGGACCCACCCCACTCTAATTTTGTACAATAGACTTATTGTCAATACAAATATTTACAAGCATATTGAAGACTAAACATGAGTGGACAGCATAAAAATAAACTGAACTTAGTATAACAGGCTACTGTTTCCAGTATTACTTAAGTTCATATTTAATTGTTCTAACTTGTTAAGATTTAAATGAAGCTGCTGCAGAATCCATGGAGCTTACTGAAAAATTTAGGTCCAGCTTGCTATTGAGTACATGGTGTCTCAGATCATAAGGCTGAAACATAGGTATTTATTGACAGGAGGAAGGCTTGTGTAGAACAAGGCAGCCTCTCCTTTGAGAGAATGTACATGGATCTGTTACAACCGTTGTCTTTCTATCCTGAACTGTTTGTGAAGTTCCTGGAAATCTGCCTATTCTCTGAAAGTAGTAATAATTAAGTGGGCTAACCATACACATTTCATGATGCATTATTTAATACTTTGAAGTGAATAGTTTTCTGATGATAGTTTACAGTTTAATTTGAACTTAGTACTTAAGGAAAAGCTACAGGAATCCAATTCTTAAAATAGCTACATTATTGACAGGGTGAGAAATCATGTGCTTCGGTGCCTGCTATCAAATGCTATCAACATGAATGCAGAGGATCAGTAAGGCCTGTAGTTTCCAAAGTGAAAAATCTGAAGGGACAGCTGCTAAAAAAAGCAGTTTCTCATGATGGAAAGCTCATCCCTGCATGATTTAAGAGATCACAATACAGAATATTCTCTAAGAGTATTCAACATTATTCTCAATTGCAGGGTAAATATTCTGTGCTATGTAAGCATTACTTTATAGCACACAAATGTTTTAATAAAATATTTGCCAACTGTAAAAGGTTAAAACCTAATTCACAAATGATACAAATAATCTAGTACAATGGTGGAGACAGGTTCCTATTACAGCAAACACAAGTGAAATGCTTTCCTCTCTTTTCATACCTAAAATGTAAGCTCTCTGGTGCAGGGACTGATTTTCATTTTACACATTACGTGCGCAAACAATGTAAAGGGGAAAAGAAAAAATCAGATACAGAATATTTTGAAACTAAACAGCAAAACTATTATTTTTATTACAAAATTGGCAATAAAAATCTGACAGATGTCTGCATTAAAGTTTGATTAATTTTTAGATATAAGGTTCTGCAAACGGTTTTTCTTGAGGAAAAATTAAGCATTTTGATAAAAATGCACTCTGCTGTAATTTACATGCTGAAGCAATATCTAGGCTATGTGGAGTTAACATATTTTCCTGATTTCCATTTAATGTTTGTCATCACTGCCATTGCAATTCTTCAGAAAAAGAGCAAATGAAAGTTAGGAAACTATTCCAGTTATATTTTTCATTGCTCTTTCTGCCTCCAGGTCAGATAAAAAATTCACTCTCACTTAAAGCAATTTCAGATATTCCCAAGCATTCCCAAGGTGTTGGTTTAGGCATTTTAATTGTATAGGCATTTTCCAATTAGTAATATACCACCCATTTCTACTGGTAAATTATAAATCCATACATAGGGCCCTACCAAATTCACAGTCCATTTTGGTCAATTTCACGGTCATAGGATTTAAAAAATAGTAAATTTCATGATTTCAGCTATTTAAATCTGAAATTTCACAGTGTTACAATTGTAGGGGTCCTGACCCAAAAAAGAGTTGCGGGGGCCGGGGAGGGGGTGGAATTGCAAAGTTATTGGGGGGGGGTTACAGTACTTCTATCCTTACCTCTGCACGACTGCTGGCGGTGGTGCTGCCTTCAGTGCTGGGCAGCTGGAGAGCAAAGGCTGCTGGGTGGCAGCCCAGCCCTTAAGGGAAAGCCACTGCCAGCAGCAGTGCAGAAGTGAGGACCCCCAATTTCAGAAACACTGGTCTCTCCCATGAAATCTGTATAGTGTAGGGTAAAAACACACAAAAGACCTGATTTCACAGGAGGAAGCCAGATTTCACGGTCCATGACACATTTTTTCATGGCTGTGGATTTGGCAGGGCCCTCGCCATAGAACAGTTGCATTTTGAAAGTCCATCCTCAACAAGTTTAAAAAAATACTGATGCTCACTTAGCATGCCCCTGTAGTTGAGGTCCATGTCCCGACTTTCAGAACGGACTTTAATGGCATCCAGAATGGCATCAGGCGACAGCAATCCAGAAGGTCTTACAACATTTAGTAGCTCTGTCAGACTCATCAGGGGTAAGCGTACTGCCTGCATGATTTCAACATGATTCTCCTTGGGGTTATGTTTACACCAGTTCATCAAAGCCTGGAAAATATCCTTCTCAGGTGCTGCAAATGAATCCCTCAGCACAACATTTAGAAGAGCAGCCTAAGTAGAGAACATCCAAGAAAATTCATGTCTAAAACATAACAAAAATTAACAGATCTTTAACGAGTAAAGCTATAAAAGTTTTCAAAACTTGATTATACTAGTGGGACAGTGACTTTGTAGACAAACACCATAGCCATTAACTGCCATTAAATAGCTTACATGTAGCCAGGGCATTAAAAAGTATTTTACTGAGAAAAGGAATTTTGGTCAGGATGTTGGTTTAATGCCTATCTAGCAGATGGCACCTCTAACAGAGCAACATTCCCAAAGGAGTGAATGCCCTGCACTGTCAGATCAAAGTATAAGCCAAAGTCCTTATACTTGAATCCTAACCTTCTTGGTCAGAGACGAAAACACTACTGGCTCACTATGATACTCTTACTGACCAGCCTCCCTGGCCTTTCAGTTTTTATTTTGAGTATTGTACTCAGTTATAGCTTACTTGCTTTTACTCATTTTAATCACTTATGCAAGAATTTTAGGTTTTCTACTTACATAATAGGTTATGATTGAACCACCACCACCAGAACTAGGCTTAGAGTGTGTAAGTGTCTCAAGCCACTCAAATTAATGGTATCTTTAAATTCTCGGTTCCGATGGGTCAAGGAGTAAATAAAGGTGATTTTTAGATTTGGCAGTATAGTGGGCTGCTAAAGTAAAATTTTGGTAGCACACCTCTGAACTTAGCTATATGATCACTGGCGTGAAAATTAGATGCAGGTTTTGTATCACCCACTCCAAGCTCTTTCCCTCCTCTTTTCTCTTTTGGGGCCAAGCTGGTAACTGCAGAAAAGATTCACGAAACTATCTCCTGGACAGAAGCACAAACACGCATCTATTGCAAAATGAAACCTACCAGAACTGAACAACTTTTTGCATTTTCACTTTGCAGACAGTATAAGTAGGAATGAGCCTTAGAACAAGGAAGTCCTCCTGCAGCACTGGTTATGCCATAAACTCCAGTTACTGAAAGGAGGTAGCATGTTTCCTGGTCAATGGAGTCTGCTGATTTGTTCCATTCTACACTGATGTTATCCCCAGTGCATTCTTAGTTGACATATAATATCTGGCATCAAGCAGTTAACAGTGAGGACTTAAGTGTCAAAAGGGAGCGGAAGCAATTATAGTCTCCTTTGTAACCAGATACCAAGTTAGCTAGCTCTGTAAGGTCTCTGGTCCCTATTCATAGAATAAATGTTCTCATTAAACCTGCCAAAAAAGTCAGTGTATTTTTTAAAGTAAAAGGCACTTGAAATATTTTTCATACACATTTTAATATCCCTTTATAACCACGCATTGAAAGCTTGAAACTGAAACTTGCATTCTTACAAAAAAATTCTGCTACTTCACATGTATGCTGGTTTGAGTGCTGGGTTACTGGTACTGAGTTTTGAGGCAGATGAAACAATATGGGAGCATTTACTGTAGAAGAAAAGACATCTAGGACTAAATCCTCTGGTGCAGTGTAGCCACTTGGCATTGTAACATCGATGTATCCAGCCCAGAAGGCTCACTCTAGTGCAGACAGAACAGGAGTACTTGTGACACCTTAGAGACTAACAAATTTATTTGAGCATAAGGTTTTGTGGGCTACAGCCCACTTCATCGGATGCATGCAGTGGAAAATACAGGACGATTTTATATACACAGAGAATATGAAACAATGGGTATTCCATGCACACTGTAATCATAGAATCATAGAATATCAGGGTTGGAAGGGACCTCAGGAGGTCATCTAGTCCAACGCCCTGCTCAGAGCAGGGCCAATCCCCAATTTTTGCCCCAGATCCCTAAATGGCCCCCTCAAGGATTGAACTCACAACCCTGGGTTTAGCAGGCCAATGCTTAAACCTGAGAGTGATCAGTTAAGGTGAGCTATTACCAGCAGGATTGTAGTTTCCTCAGGAAGTCAGTGGTGTCTCAAAGATAGCTAGGAGTGTTGGCAGTGCGGAGCCTGAGGAGGGAGTCTACATAGCCAGACAATCCTGCTATCAGAGTGTCTGCTCGGGATTCTAGGGGGGTGTCTGTGCGGATTTGCTCTTGTGCTTTTTCAGGGAGTTTCTTGAGCAGATGGTGTAGTTTCTTTTGGTAACCCTCAGTGGGATCAGAGGGTAATTGCTTGTAGAATGTGGTGTTGGAGAGCTGCCTAGACACACCCCTAGAGCCCCGAGCAGGGGTATTCCATCTGCTACCCAAGATCCATAAATGTGGAAATACTGGACGCTCTGTCATCTCAGGCATTGGCACCCTGACAGCAGGATTGTCTGGCTATGTAGACTCCCTCCTCAGGCCCTATGCTACCAGCACTCCTAGCTATCTTCGAACCACCACTGACTTTCTGAGGAAACTACAATCCATAAGTGATCTTCCTGAGAACACTATCCTAACTACTATGGATGTAGAATCCCTCTACACCAACATTCCATAAAAAGATGGACTACAAGCCATCAGGAACAGTATCCCCGATAATGTCACAGCAAACCTGGTGGCTGACCTTTGTGACTTTGTCCTCACCCATACCTATTTCACATTTGGGAAAATGTATATATTAGCAGCACTGCTATGGGTACCCACATGGCCCCACAGTGTGCCAACACTTTTAAGGCTGACTTAAAACAATGCTTCCTCAGCTCTCGTCCCCTAATGCCTCTACTCTACTTGTGCTACATTGATGACATCATCATCTGGACCCATGGAAAAGAAGCCCTTGAGGAATTCCACCATGATTTCAACGATGTCCATCCCACCATCAACCTCAGCCTGGACCAGTCCACACAACAGGTCTACTTCCTGAACACTACGGTGCTGATAAGCGATGGTCACAACCACCACCCTATACCGGAAACCTACTGACCGCTACACTTACCTACATGCCTCCAGCTTTCATCCAGACCACACCACACAATCCATTGTCTACAGCCAAGCTCTAAGATACAACCGCATTTGCTCCAACCGCTCAGACAGAGACAAACACCTACAAGATCTCTATCAAGCATTCTTACAACTACAATACCCAGCTGCTGAAGTGAAGAAACAGATTGACAGAGCCAGAAGAGTACCCAGAAGTCACCTCCTACAGGACAGGCACAACAAAGAAAATAACAGAACGCCACTAGCCATCACCCTCAGCCCCCAACTAAAACCTCTCCAGCGCATCATCAAGCATCTACAACCTATCCTGAAGGACGACCCATCACTCACACAGATCTTGGGAGACAGGCCAGTCCTTGCTTACAGACAGCCCCCCAACCTGAAGCAAATACTTACCAGCAACCACCCACGAAAAACACTAACCCAGGAACCTATCCTTGCAACTAAGCCCGTTGCCAACTGTGTCCACATATCTATTCAAGGGACACCATCATAGGGCCTAATCACATCAGCCACACTATCAGAGGCTCCTTCAACTGCACATCTACCAATGTGATATATGCCATCGTGTGCCAGCAATGCCCCTCCGCCACGTACATTGGCCAAACCGGACAGTCTCTATGTAAAAGAATAAATGGACACAAATCAGACGTCAAGAATTATAACATTCAAAAACCTGTCAGGGAACACTTCAATCTCTCTGGTCACTCAATTACAGACCTAAAAGTCACAATATTACAACAACAAAACTTCAAAAACAGACTCCAAAGAGAGACTGCTGAATTGGAATTAATTTGCAAACTGGATACCATTAAATTAGGCTTGAATAAAGACTGGGAGTGGTTGTGTCATTACAAAAGTAAAATTATTTCTCCATGTTTATTTCCCCCCCCTGTACTGTTCCTCACACGTTCTTGGCAACTGCTGGAAATGGCCCATCTTGATTATCATTAAAAATGTTTTTTTTTTCACCTGCTGGTAATAGCTCACCTTAACTGATCACTCTCATTATAGTGTGCATGGTAACACCCATTGTTTCATGTTCTCTGTGTATATAAAATTGTCCTACTGTATTTTCCACTGTATAAATCGGATGAAGTGGGCTGTACCCAACGAAAGCTTATGCTCAGATAAATTTGTTAGTCTCTAAGGTGCCACAAGTACTCCTGTTCTTTTCGTGGATATAGACTAACACGGCTGCTACTCTGAAATCTAGTGCAGAGGTGGGCAAACTACGGCCCGCGGGCCACATCCGGCCCACTGAACCGTCCTGACCGGCCCTTGAGCTCCCGGCTGGGGAGGCTAGCCCCCTGCCCCTCCCTTGCTGCCTCCCCTTCCCGCAGCCATGCTGCCGCACGGGCAGCGGAACTGGCTCCAGCTGGGCGGCACGGCTGGCAGTCCTGGTGCTCTCAGAGGCATGGTAAGGGAGCGGGGGGGTTGGATAAAGGGGCAGGGGGTCCCGGGGGGCTGTCAGAGAGCAGGGGGAGGTTGGATGGGGCGGAGGTTTGGGGGGGGGGCAGTCAGGGGACGGGGAACAGGGGAGGTTGGATAGGTGTGGGAGGCCCGGGGGGCCTGACAGGGGTCGGGGGTGTGGATAGGGGTCGGGGCAGTCAGGGGACAGGGAGGGCGTTGGATAAGAGTGAGGTCCGGGGGGGGGGGGCGGTTATGGGACAAGGAGCGGGGGGGTTGGATGGGTCAGGGATTCTGAGGGGGGCAGTCAGGGGCCAGGGAGCGGTTGGATAAGCGTGGGAGTCCTTGGGGGGCCGGTCGGGGAGTTGGATAGGGGGTGGGGAGTCGGATAGGGGGTGGGGAGTCCTGGGAGGAGGCGGTCGGGGACAAGGAGCGGGGGGGGAGTTGGATGGGTCAAGGGTTCTGAGGGGGCAGGAAGTGGGAGGGGGTGGGGGTCAGGCTGTTTGGGGAGGCACAGCCTTTCCTACCCGGCCCTCCATACAGTTTCGCAAACCCGATGTGGCCCTCGGGCCAAAACGTTTGCCCAACCCTGTTCTAGTGCATGGGGGAACTCCAGTGGCACAGAGCCACCACAGAAATTCCTACGCACATTCATATACTACATCTAGTAGAATGTAGGGGGTGTGACCAGAGGAAGGGACATAACTACACTGCAATAATCCAAAATTGTGGTTTCAGCCTGTTGGGACAATGAACAGCTGATGTAAACTGCAGCAGCCCAAAGGCTGCTCCAACTTATGCTTGGAGAATGATCCTGAGTGTAGGAGCCCTAGAATCAGGAAAATGAACATAAACTGAGTTTTATGCCATCTTTGCAACTCCCTCCTCCAAACTTTTACTGCGTACACTTTGTCCAGATTTCAAACGCCAGACTACACTGTTTAAAGGACAGTGCAGACTTTACAAATATGTAAGAAAACATACAGAAGAAAAGAAGGTAAATATTTTCCTCCTACCCTTGACAATGTCCTGTTAAGAGTCACGTTTAAGTTTTATAATTGGTCACAATTGACTAGCTCAATAGATATTACATTTAGGAATGATCTTTAGGGTCTCTTTATTACCACAATGTTTATGTTTATAGAATTCTACAAAATATTACTTATTCATCTCATCTTGACTTGAGTAACTCCAGCAATGCAATTTCACTGCTAATTGACCTTACTATTAAAGTCTCTTATTACTTGGCCTATGCTTCTCTTTTCTTCATTTCAGACCACGATTAGCATTTTATCATAGTGTTTTTTGTAGACCACAACCAACATGCCTGAAAGAACTTACAAAGACGCACCTTAGAAAGTGACAGAAATCCTTCGCTGGAGAGCACCTCTTGAGCATTTCTATCCATAAACATACAGCACATACAAGTCAGTTTAGGGAGTGAGTAGAGACTGGCAACATCAAAGGTCATACAAACGTTCTGAATATTAAGTATGGTGCAAAGATATTCAGAGGTGGAATCCTCCAATTCTGGGAATCCATATTTGTGAGCCAGGCTCAGGAAATCCAGGAGTACCTCTTCCTTCTCATCTCTTAATGTAGCACGGCCTGTGTAGATATATTTCAGCAGCATTGTAAATGCTTCTGCAGTGGTATCCTGAAGAGGGATTTCTGCTTCAGGCTGAGATTCTCTCATTCCACCATATAATAATGCTCTAGAGACAGAAAGAAAATGTGAGAAACTTGCACCCTCACAATAAGTGCCTTATTATATATATTTAAACAGTAAAGTAAATAAAGCAAGCATCCAAATGCCAGGTGAAAAAATAAATGAAGGTATATTTGCAATGGCTCCTCAGAAGAGACCACATAAAATGAAAAAGAATGGTCTTGAAAATATGAAACGGAAGCTGTGCAGACAGCTTAAAATTCAGCTCTACTCTGATAGTGTCTACGTAGGAATAGCACTGTGGGAGTCTCTTCATCATTATCTCAATTATTCTACATCAAGTTTAGTCAGTTTACAGGTAAAAAGAATGGGATGTGAGGTGGATTTTGTTTGTTTTTTTAATTTCAGCTCTGAAAATTCACCCTGGGATCTGACAGTTAAGTTAGGTTCTTTCCTACTCACACATCACCACCAGCAGTAAAGAGTTTTCAGAAAAAAATTATGTCCTTAGTGACACCTGCACAGCCCCACTGAAAGTTGAGGAAGCAGAAGTACAGACAGGTGAAATGACTTGCTAATGCTCTTACTATGAAAGAATAGCAGAACTGACAACAGAACCCAGGAGTATCAATCCCCATTTCATTGCTCTATCCACTAACTATGGCATAGGACAACATTGGAGGCCGAGGTGATGAGACTTGAGAAGAATCAAAAAATTTGCAACGTGTTTTCTCTAGATGATAGGTAATTTGTGCATTCTGTACACATACGTCTTAGTTTAATCACTAGCATCTCTGGCATTCATATAAGAGAAGAATTATCTTGAAATTTTACTTGGTACATTTTAAGAATGGTAAGTAGATCTGCTGTGTTAAAATGAGACATGAGTTTCAACGCAATTTTTAAACATACAATATTTTCCTAGTTCATATTGCAGCAGATAGACTCTTTTAAATGAGCAATTTCAGCAAGAAAGGCTAAAACTAAACATTTTTAATAAATAAGTTGTATACAAAATGGGAAATGACTGCCTAGGAAGGAAAGGGATCTGGGGGTCAGTGGACCACAAGCTAAATATCAGTCAACAGTGTAACACTTTTGCAAAAAAAAAGCGGACATATTTATGGGATGTATTAGCGGAAGCGTTGTGAACAAGACATGAGAAGTAATTCTTCCTCTCTACTCCGTGCTGATTAGGCCTCAACTGGAGTACTGTGTCCAGTTCTGGGCACCACATTTCAGGAAAGATGTGGACAAATTGGAGAAAGTCCAGAGAAGAACAAAAATTATTAAAGATCTAGAAAACATGACCTATGAGGGAAGATTGAAAAAAATTGGGTTTATTTAGTCTGGAAAAGAGAAGACTGAGAGGGGACATGATAACAGTTTTCAAGTACATAAAAGGTTGTTACAAGGAGGAAGGAGAAAAATTGTTCTTCTTAACCTCTGAGGATAGGACAAGAAGCATTGGGCTTAAATTGCAGCAAGGGAGGTTTAGATTGGACATTAGAAAAAACTTCCTACCTGTCAGGGTGGTTAAGCATTGGAATGAATTGCCTAGGGAGGTTGTGGAACCACCATCATTGGAGTTTAAGAGCAGGTTAGACAAATACTGGTCAGGGATGGTCTAGATAATACTTAGTCCTGCCATGAGTGCAGGGGACTGGACTAGATGACCTCTCAAGCTCCCCTCCAGTCCTATGATTCTATGATACAAGCATGTTACCTGTATTTACACTTTTACTTTACAGAGGAAACCATCATCATATTTACATCATCCCATTTGTGTTCTGAAGTTTATTTCTTTTTAATCTGTAAATTGAGAGCCCAATTTAATAAAAGTCTAAAACATTATGATCTCATGGCATTTTCCAGCTTTTTACAGTTGGCCACAATGCTTTGATGCACTGGGAAGCACTCACACAAGAAAGGTCATGTTCAGTAAATAGTGGATTATGGAAGTATTTCTCTGAACTTCCTAATGTATATTTCATACACAAAGTTTCCTTTAAGCCTGACAAGAAGCAATACATCACCTGAAATAATGGCATCTGGCAGCCAGAATCACTCTATGTGCAGGAAAACGTTTCTTTTCTACAATAAAGGTAACATCACTATACTCCTCCCCATTCATCAGAGCACCAACATTCTCTGACAAAATGTGAACATGGTCAATTTCCCCCACAGCTGTGTAAGGACGGAGTGGGTGACTATTACTCATCTTGATGAAGTGATGGTATTGGCAGCCTACAGGAAGAAAGAAAAGAACCATAAGCATTTTTAAAACTGGGTACTGAAACTAACTCCAAGAACAAGTTACAATTACAAAAAAGCTAATGTAGATGGAATTTAGACAATTACAAGGGATAACAATTTAGTGAGGTTTCTGTTAAATCAGTTACAATAGGAACCCACCCAGCGTGCTTCAAAAATTATATTTCAGTTTAATTTCAGATATCTCCACCCTACTTTTATTCTGCCAATGCATCTGTTCTAAATCAACAAGATCCCATCAATCAAATCAAAGTAACTGAATGGACTGTAAAACTTCTGCACTACTAAATGATTCACAAAAGACAAAACTCTGTATAAATTAAAATTAGTTGACTGACCAAGGATAGAGAAATCATCATCTGAGTAAACAGGCTTAGTCTAAATACTGAAATCTATGCTAAAGTGTTTTCATCAGTAATTAGCCAGATTATGGGTGTTCATGACATATTCTGCCTGGATCCAGATTAACGAGAACTGAAATAATTAGTGATTCTTAATTACTAACATATGAAGATTGTTCAGGCAGAGATTCTAGTAAATCCTTGAAAGTCTTAGAGGAATCCACCGGGAAGCCATCTCCACCAAGTATATTTTCAGACTGAAGAGGCCTTATGAGAAAAAAGACCTTCTGCTCTTCAATTGCAGAGTCTAAAAGATCTCTTGAGCAGAGAAATGGCATTTACAAGGCATATGGTTTAACTATTCATTTCACTTTGTGTGTGTACCCATGTGGTGTATAATTTGAAATAGCATTCCTTACACTTCAACTGTCACTTGGGGAGAGAAATAACATGTTGTCTACATTTACACAGAAAATATACCTTTGAATATTTTCTTCTTACCTAACAGACCAGAAACCTACCCCACTTGATTCTCTAGCCATATGCTTTACCTCTGGAAATCCACAAGCTTAAACAAAACGTGCAGACAGCCATAAAGGGTGATATGTCCTTGACTATAACAACATTATTATACGAAATTTCAATATTATACCATAAATTAAGTCGGTGATGGCCATTCCATTCTAAGCCTCAATTGTTAGTCTCCTGTAATTTCCACAAAAAACCTGGGGGAGTACATTTGTTATAAATATTCTCAATCATTTTTTCAGAGTTTAAAAGTAAAATGCAGAGCAAACCCAGAAATGGAATTAAGCTCAGATTTGTGCGTTGAGCGTCCTCAACCATCAGGCTTCAGGAAGCATTCAGTTCAGAAATTTTTGACTAAGTTATTTTTCCTCTTTGATACTCTCTTAGAATCGCCCTGTTCACTGAACGTATCCAAGAAAGGGGCAACACAAATACCAGAGTTCTCATTGCAAATAAACACAAGCTGCGATATTTGTGATAACACAGAATGATGTATTCTGGGATACCTTCTGTGAACCAGGAAGTACCAAAATGATTTCACAGAAAGGAAAAGGGAATTTTAGAAATTAAAGTTTATTTCTGTGCAGTCCAGCTTGTGAGGACATGCAATGTAAAATATTGGGGTTTAATATTTATTCTTACATTGCAGTTCACTTAAGAGAAAGTCAGTTCAACGGTTTGACATTAGTGATGCAGATTTTACACTTCAAAAATATTTTCAGACACTTTTTGTGTTCTAGTAACCAGCTTTATTTAAAACGTTAAATTGGGTATGTGTGTGTGACAGGGTCAGGCCAGATGGCTATAGGAGAGTAACAGAAGACAGATATATTAGCCCCAGGCTAAGTAGGTCCATTTTCACTTGGTAAGGTAACAGGGAAGGTTCCAGAACAATCAGGAACCTTCTGGACACAATTAGGACAAGCTGATTAGAACACCTGCAGCCAATCAAGAAGCTGCTAGAATCAATTAAGGCAGGCTAATCAGGGCACCTGAGTTTTAAAAAGGAGCTCACTTCAGTTTGTGGTGTGCATGTGAGGAGCTGGGAGCAAGGAGCGGAGAGTGAGAATGCGAACTGTTGGAGAACTGAGGTGTACAAGCATTATCAGACATCAGGAGGAAGGTCCTATGGTGAGGATAAAGGTGTCGGGAGGAGGCCATGGGGAAGCAGCCCAGGGAGCTGTAGCTGTCGCACAGTTGTTCCATGAGGCACTCTAGACAGCTGCATTCCACAGGGCCCTGGGCTGGAACCCAGATTAGAGGGCAGGCCCGGGTTCCCCCCAAATCCTCCCAACTCCTGGTCAGACACAGCAGTCGTCGACCTGGACCATGAATTCAGAAAAACGGCCAAGCTGAGGGCTGCCGTGAAGCTCCAAGGTGAGCAAATCCGCCAATAAGCACAAGACCCACCAAGGTAACTCAGGAACTTTGTCACAGTGTGCAATCCTCCATGAAAACAGAAGTAATTAAATTCACATACTGCACATATTCATTTCTGTAATAAAATAGTATGAAGTGTCACAAACTGAATGCATTCTCCTAGCTATATATGTTTTATGTGCACATTCTAGTAAGTGTGCAGAGCGAAAAATACAACTGAGTTTAAATAGAGTATTTCTATTTCAATACCATCGAGAAGCTCTGAGAACATAGCCTCACTGTGGTAGATACTGTACAAAAAAAGAGAATCCCTACCCCCAAAAGCTTAAATTTAGACAAGACAGAAAGGGTGAGAGAGAAAAAAGCAGAAGATAGAAGAGGTGACTGACCCAAGGACACACAACAGGTCAGAGTAGCGTGGGGAACAGAATCCAGGTCTCCCATTCTGCCTATTACTTACATTAGGTGAGTGTTCTTGGTCAAACTCACTGCAAGTATAAGCAGAAACAACTCCACTGATACCAAACAAATCGCTTCCACTTATGAAAATTATGAATCTGGGACTCTGAGCCTTTACTTAAATTTGTGATCCTATAGGTCCCCTCCATGATACATCAAAGAGGCTATGGTACTTTCAAGAATAATAAATCAAACACCCCCAAAAACAAAGCTCTCTATATAGTAGACTTTACCATAGTATCAATTAACATACCTTTAGCTGCTGAAAATTTGTAGACAAATTAGTCTTTAGGAAAAACCAGACGCATTTTATCATGTAATACCTTTTTACCAAAAGAACAAATAAAAATCTATAAATTATAACTGGGGCTGTCGATTAATCCCAGTTAACTCGCGCAATTAACTCAAAAAAAGTAATCACAATTAATCGCAGTTTTAATCGCACTATTAAACAATAGAATACCAATTCAAATGTATTAAATATTTTGGATGTTTTTCTACATTTTCAAATATATTGATTTAAATTACAACACAGAAGACAAAGTGTACAGTGCACTCACTTTATATTATTTTTATTACAAATACTTGCATTGTAAAAATGATAAACAAAAGAAATAGTTTTCAGAGTAACAGTCGTGTTAGTCTGTATTCGCAAAAAGAAAAGGAGTACTTGTGGCACCTTAGAGACTAACCAATTTATTTGAGCATAAGCTTTCGTGAGCTACAGCTCACTTCATCGGATGCATATTGTGGAAAGTGTAGAAGATCTTTTTATACACACAAAGCATGAAAAAATACCTCCCCCCACCCCACTCTCCTGCTGGTAATAGCTTATCTAAAGCGATCACTCTCCTTACAATGTGTATGATAATCAAGGTGGGCCATTTCCAGCACAAATCCAGGATTTAATAAGAACGTCTGGGGGGAGAGGGGGAAGGGGGTGGTAGGAAAAAACAAGGGGAAATAGGTTACCTTGCATAATGACTTAGCCACTCCCAGTCTCTGTTCAAGCCTAAGTTAATTGTATCCAATTTGCAAATGAATTCCAATTCAACAGTTTTTTTCAATAGTATTTTTCAATTCAGCTCATACAAGTACTGTAGTTCAATCTCTTTATTGTGAAAGTGCAACTTACAAATGTAGATTTTTTTTTTTGGTTACATAACTGCACTCAGAAAAACAATGTAAAACTTTAGAGCCTAGGAGGCCACATACTCCTACTTCTTGTTCAGCCAATCATTAAGACAAACAAGATTGTTTACATTTATGGGAGATAATGCTGCCGGCTGCTTATTTACAATGTCACCTGAAAGTGAGAAAAGAAAAGGAGTACTTGTGGCACCTTAGAGACTAACAAATTTATTAGAGCATAAGCTTTCATGAGCTACAGCTCACTTTGAAAGCTTATGCTCTAATAAATTCTTAGTCCCTAAGGTGCCACAAGTACTCCTTTTCTTTTTACGGATACAGACTAACTACTCTGAAACCTGAAAGTGAGAACAGGCATGCACGTGGCACTTTTGTTGCCAGCATTGCAAGGTATTTACATGCCAGATATGCTAAACATTCGTGTGCCGCTTCATGCTTCAGTACCAGTCCAGAGGATGGGCTTCCATGCTGATGTCGCTCGTTAAAAAAATAATGTGTTAATTAAATTTTGACTGAGCTCCTTGGGGGTGGGGTGGAGAATAGTATGTCTCCTGCTGTTTTACCTGCATTCTGCCATATATTTCATGTTACAGTAGTCTCTGATGATGACCCAGCACATGTTGTTCATTTTAAGAAAACTTCCACTACAGATTTGACTAAATGCAAAGAAGGTACCAATGTGAGATTTCTAAAGATAGCTGCAGGACTCGACCCAAAGGTCAAGAATCTGAAGTGCCTTCCAAAATCTGAGCGGGACGAATGTGGAGAATGCTTTCAGAAGTCTTCAAGAGCAACACGCCCATGCGGAAACTACAGAACCTGAACCACAAAAAAGAAAATCAACCTTCTGCTGGTGGCATCTGACTCAGATGATGAAAGTGAACATGTATCGGTCTGCTCTACTTTGGATTGTTATTGAGCAGAATCCATCATCTGCATGGATGCATGTCCTCTGGAATGATGGTTAAAGCATAAAGGGAGATATGAATCTTTAGCGCATCTGGCATGTAAATATCTTGCAATGCCGGCTACAACAATGTCATGCAAACACCTGTTCTCGCTTTCAGGTGACATTGTAAACTAGAAGTGGTAAGCATTATCTCCCACAAATGTAAACAAACTTGTTTGTCTGAGTGACTGGCTGAACGAGAAGTAGGACTGAGTGGACCTGTAGGCTCTAAAGGTTTACATTGTTTTATTTTTTAATGCAGTTATTTTTTGTACATTATTCTACATGTGTAAATTCAACTTTCACGATAAAAAGATTGCATTACAGTACTTGTATAAGGTGACTTGAAAAATACTATTTTGGTTTTTTTTTTTACAGCACATATATTTGTAATAAAAAATAAATATAAAGTGAGCCCCGTACTCTGTGTTCTGTGTTGTAATTGAAATATATTTGAAAATGTACAAAACATCCAAAAATATATAAATAAATGGTATTCTATTATTGTTTAACAGTGCGATTAATCGTGTGATTAATTTTTTTAATGACATGATTAATCACAACTAATTTTTTTGATCGCTTGACAGCCCTAATTATAACGTATCACCTAGTGGCAGATCTAGAATCTATATCCCCATCAGGATTTCCACATCCTACATTTTAGGAGTCCCTGCTTTTCACTTGAATTATGACTCTTAAGAGTAGAACCAGATGAGTCTCACCAGAACTGGCATAGATCTTCCTGCTACTTTCTCATCCTCATGGGAAGCTGGGAGATTCATACATGGCAGTTTATGGTGTAGCAGGATATTCGCTTTCCCCCCTCCCCCCCATCTATTTACTTCCATGTATCTGCCCTACACTCTGTTACATCCTCCTTTCCTTTTGACATCAGTGTGTGGAGGGATGTGACCAAACACACACAATGGGTTAATTTTTCTAGGTGTGTTTGAAATCAAGTTGACAGAAAAGATTCATCTGGCTCTCCACTAACTTTATTTCCAACATCTGTAGATGCTGCCTACCCTGGTAACTGAGTGGGTTAAAGATGAATAGCCTTCACCTCAAGTCAAAACAGGTAAAAAACCTCTGGATTAGCAAGTGGCAGTTTGTATTCCTGCAAGAATCAATGTGTAGCCGCAGTACTCAGACTAAGGCTCACAATCTGCAAGTGGCCCTTTAATGTGTCTCCTGCACATATTAAAACCCTATGAGATTTAATTATCCAATCTAAGTTATTAACCAATCAGGACGCTTTTACTATGTTATTAACCAATTGCAGTTGATAAAATAATAACACTTGATCATTTTGCTGTGAGAATTTTATATATGTAAACAAACTAAATATTTCCCATCATACGGTTTAAATATGAATATATAGTACTATAGTAAATGCAACAATGAATTCACACTACTGTGGCTCTTTTGGGTAATGCTGACCGCTAATTTGGCTCCTGAACCACTGAACTCTGATTATCACTGGTGTACAGGATGATAGGTAGAATCTGGTTTGGGGAGTATTTCTGGGAGGCTTCGCCATTTAGACAATAGATGTGATTTGCCCTCTAAAAGGAACAATGTTGTGCTAGTCAAGAGTATGGACTACAACTATGCTGATTGCTGAAGACTTAGCGTTCCAAGAAATGGATTGGTTACTGGTGTGGGAGTTTTTCAAATTCTGTAGCAACGAAGGATTGAGATGACTGATAACTTGATATAGATCAAGTGTTGGGGGTTTAGAATTTACCTTTCAACCTTGACTAGGGCACTGTAGGATACTAAAGCTGGTTTGAAATGGAGGTTCTGGTCACATTCAGTGCATAATCTGTTTGGAATAAGGCCAAATACCATCATTATTTAATCATAAATGGCACTGCCTGATCATGCCTGCATTGCAGACACACTGCAGGAAGTTGCCAATGATGCTATATGGCTGATCTCTGCCCGGCTGGTTACTCCATTAGATATAAATCCAGGCAGGGACAGGGACAATATGTGCCCATACTTTTTAATGTTAAGCTGCAGCGTAGGAGGTGACTCACCCCTGAAAATGAATTTGAATACACCCTAGTATCAAATTAATCTAGAGATCAAGGTGATATACAGGCCACCTTACAACTCTTAAGATTTTTCTCAAAATGATTCAGCTTTGCATTACAGCCATCAAAATTAACAGTCCTAGGAGATGTTACTACCAAGGATGACTCATGTATGCAATTTTGCAATCTCACCACTTGCACAACAGCTACAAGAGTACCCCAGGCAGTTTCAGGCACAAGCTGTATTGGTCAGCACACCTTTAATTTGATATTCAGAATTGGTTTGGAAACTAAGAACATAAGAATGATTGTACTGGGTTAGACCAATGGTCCATTTAGCCCAGTATCCTCTCTTCCTACAATGGCCAATGCCAGACACTTCAAAGAGAATTAATAGAACAGGACAATCATCAAGTGATCCATTCTGTCATCCACTCCCAGCATCTGCCATTCAAGAGGCGGAGGGACCTCCAGAACATAGGGGTGCATCCCTGATCATCTTGTCTAATATCCATTGATGGACCTATCCTCCATGAACTTATCTAGTTCTCTTTTGAATCAAGTTATATTTTGGGCTTCACAGTACTCCCTGGCAACAAGTACCTGCTGCCTATTAATTTCATTGGGTGACCTCTGATTCTTCTGTTATATAAAGGGCTAAAGAACACTTCCTTATTCCCTTTCTCCACAGCATTCACAATTTTCATAGACCTCATATTCTCTCCTCTCTCCACCACCCCCCGTTAGTCGTCTCTTTTCCAAGCTGAACAGTCTCCGTCTTTTTCATCTCTCCTCATACAGAAGCCATTCCATACCCCTAATCATTTTTGTTGCCCTTCTATGTATCTTTTCCAATTCTAATATATCTTTGGGATGGGGCAACCAGAATTGCATGCAGTCTTCAAGGTGTGGGCATGGATTTATATAATGGCATTATGATGTTTACGGTCTTATCATCTATCCCTTTCCTGATCCTTTTAGCTTTATTGACTGCTGCTGCACACTGAGCGGATGTTTTCAGAGAATTAACCAGAATTACTCCAAGATCTCTTTCTTGAGTGGTAATAGCCAATTTAGACCCCATCACTTTGTATGTGTATTTGGGATTATGTTTTCCAATACGCATTACTTTGCATGTATCAACATTGAAATTCATCTGCTATTTTGTTGCCCAGTCACCCAGTCTTGTGAGATCCCTTAGTAACTCTTCACTCTTCTGCTTTGGACTTACAAAATTACTCAAGAAGTTATCATCGGCAAATTTTGCTACCTCACTGTTTAGTCCTTTTCCCAGATCATTTATGAACATTGAACAGCAAAGATCCCACTACAAATCCCTGGGGGACCCTGTTATTTACCCCTCTCCATTCTGAAAACTCACCATTTATTCCTTCCCTTTATTTCCTGTCTCTTAACCAGTTAATGATCCATGAGAAGACCTTCCCCTATTTATCCCATGACTGCTTACTTTGCTTAAGAGCCCGATTCGGTAAAGGACCTTGTTCAAAGGCTTTCTGAAACTCAAAGTACGCTGTACCCACTGGGTCACCCTTGGCCACATTTGTTACCAATCTATTAGAATTCTTTGAGGGTGTCGAGGCATGATTGCCCTTTACAAAAGTCAAGTTGAATCTTTTCCAACAACTCATGCTCATCCACGCATCTGATAATTCTGTTTACCAGTTTTCCTGCTACTGAAGTTAGGTTTACCAATCTGTAAGTGCCAGTATCACCTCTGGAACCTTTTTAAAAATCAGCTTTATATTAATCATTATTTAAATCAGCAAGCAGGAATCCTTGATTTAAATCATTAGTTCTGATCTAATTTAATGGTTGGTAACTGTGATGCTTCTTGGGGTATTCAAGGCGGTGAGTCACTTTGTAACCAACTACCTCCAGTGCTAGGGAGTCTTGCCTATGTTAGCTGGGTATTGGCTGCCTAATACAATTAGTCTGTCAGCCACTCACTCTTCTCTGGGCTACACCAGCTCTGTCTTTGCCTGGCAGGTTGACAATAGATTTACCTCAGCCTCCAAGTTCCTTCAAAGTGTACCCTTGTGGTGTCCAGCCCCTGATCACTGGATACTGAGAGAAATCCCAGATCATCTCATCCCAAAGTTACAGTGTACCACAGTTTACCTGTTTTACCTTAGACCACTGCTCCTACATCACACACAACACTTGAATCCAATTATAAACCAAAAGCGTATTTCTTTAAGAAAGAACAGAGATTCAGATCAAAACCAGTGTGAGAGATGGGAACAAATGATTACATAATAAAACATCATAGCATGCATTCTAAAGACTAAACTAACAAGTTATCAGGTTTCAGAGTAGCAGCCATGTTAGTCTGTATTCGCAAAAAGAAAAGGAGTACTTGTGGCACCTTAGAGACTAACCAATTTATTTGAGCATAAGCTTTCCTGAGCTACAGCTCACTTCATCAGATGCATAACAAGTTATCGTTGTGTCTAAACCTAAGGAAACTGTCTACAGAACTTTTTCTCACCCAAAGCTCTCTCCAGCACTTTCAACCAAGCCTTGCCGAGGTCCCCTTTTCATGAAGCAAACTTACTGCCAGTTTACTTCCTCGGTGAAGGATACCAGGGTCTATTTTTTCACCCCCAAATATACCACAACAGATCTTTGATGTTTACGTCACAAAAGGTACCATCCTCCTCCTCCCCCCTCCCCGCTGTTTACTTTTTCTGTTACTTTTCTTCTGAAGTTTCCACCAGCTCCTCATTAGCATTTGGTTTAGAATGCTAATACAATCCTATTGTATGACATACAATACACAATGGTCCCCACAGGAGATGTGTGTCTCCCACCCCTCTGTCTGGAGGAGTTTGTTTCAAGACACACTACCTTTCAGTGACCTGTTTTTAACTACAGATCTAGAGAACATAACTTTTAGTATAAAACACATAGTTCTGAACATATTTTCCAAACATACATCTCACAATGGCTATGAGGACCTGTGTGAGACATGCTTTAATGTCTTAATCCTTACACTTTCTTTCGTTGAACCCAGAGGATCCTATACCCCTATACACACCAGTGCCCTCTGCCAGTTGGCATCCAGAGTTTCTAGGGTCACAGTAACCGTTAAAACATGTTGATTTGCATCTAAATATACCTTTTCCACTAAAACTGATATATTTTTGCTCACCAGGACAACATACTATAGCTATACATATTTATGCAGTTATATAGCTTAACACACATTTATTCAGGTTCTTAATTTTTACATGTTTTATGATGTTTGCAAATAGTGAATCCTACCTTTTATTTTTTACTTGTGATGTGTCAAGTTGCATTTCGATTGAAATTGGAATTCAATTAAAATGGGCAAAAAATAAGTTTTATTAGTTAAATAAAACTACTTTAAATGTCTGAATATATAAGAAAATAAACTGACCTGATTGTTTCTGGTTACCATATGCCTCAATATTTTAGAATTAGTAGATATCATCTTACAGCACATTTTAATTATATATTGGAAGAGGAAGACAAATTGTCCGGCTTTTTCAACTCCTAATCAGTATGATGGGATAACATGGTTTTGGTAATTAAATATTCATGGTAAACAGGCCCAATGGCCTGTGATGGGATATTAGATTGGGTGGGATCCGAGTTACCCAGGAAAGAATTTTCTGTAGTATCTGGCTGATGAATCTTGCCCATATGCTCAGAGTTTAGCTGATCGCCATATTTGGGATCAGGAAGGAATTTTCCTCCAGGGCAGATTGGAAGAGGCCCTGGAGGTTTTTCGCCTTCCTCTGTAGCATAGGGCACAGGTCACTTGCTGGAGGATTCTCTGCTCCTTGAAGTCTTTAAACCACAATTTGAGGACTTCAATAGCACAGACATAGGTGAGATGTTTTTTGCAGGAGTGGTGGGTGAAATTCTGTGGCCTGCGTTGTGCAGGAGTTCAGACTAGATGAACATAATGGTCCCTTCTGACCTAAATATCTATGAATCTATGATATCTTTGGTATCATCTGCAGTCTATATGAAAACCTTATTATAGATTCATAGAATATCAGAGTTGGAAGGGACCTCAGGAGGTCATCTAGTCCAACCCCCCTCTCAAAGCAGGACCAATCCCCAATTTTGCCCCAGAACCCCCTAAATGGCCCCCTCAAGGATTGAACTCACAACCCTGGATTAGGAATATAAACAAAAATATTGTGTTGGTATACGTGATGTGACACTCCATATTATTTTTAGAAATATGCTTATGATATAAATATGGCAAAACTAAGATATTTTATGCAAGATGGCTCACATAAAATTATCATTGGAAAGGTTATGATTTACTGAATGTGATTATCCAATTTGTATGCATGTATCATTTCTGTATCTGGAGTTAGGAATATTGACTATGTAACAATTACAACTATGGTTATACTTGGAGACGCCAACCAGACAGTAAGCAATCGGCCTTGATAGGTCATTAGGAAAAAAGCTTTGAAGATGTGGATGTCCCATCTTCTGGAAGTTCCTTCCTGTGGACATTGCAAATGTAAGCAGAGTCAGGATGAGCTCTACCCTGACATCTGGTGGCAAGTCATGGTAGGTTGTGGAAAAGAACTTCAGGGGCTGATCTCATTTGCATAGGCACACCCACCCTGCCTAGATGGTCACTTTGGCTGCTGTAGGAGCCCCAGTTTCTCTGTTATAGGGGCAGGAATAAACTGTTATTATCCTGATTATGTGAATCAAGGACAGTGGAACTGTACTTGGCCTTTTGTTATGATGCAGGGACTCACCATCACCTAAGCAGCACTCGCTAGGCAAGGGTCATGGGATCCAAAACCCAGTGAATAGAGAAAGGTTGGGGACAGGTATTAATACTTGGTGGTATGGGCCCCTGGTGAGGGCCTTACATGCTAAATGCACTTCCTCCTCTCACCACTGTGGAATATCAGAGCTAATTTTGATTCCATTAGGAGTCTTGTTAGACTGCTGAGCCAAATTCACTTTGGGCTAATAGTGCACCAGCACTGAGGCTCCCCTACTACAAGCTGAAATCACAAGAGAGCTAAACTTACTAACAGCTGAACTCATTGAGTGTTGTGTTAAGTAGTGGGGGAGCCTGAAGATATATTGGGGAGCAGTTTGCGGGACGGCTGGCAAGCAGAGCGGCTGGTGGAGCGGAGCAGTTTGTCGGATGCCTGGAGCAGCTCATGGGGGCAGCTGGCAGAGCGAAGCCCCATGGAGAGGTGGGGCAATAAGCTTTGGACCGTATAAGGTACCCCTTAACCTCCTCCATCTCCACCGAGGTTGTGAGGTAAAACTCTGCAGATAAACTTTCAAACTCTGGGGCTGCCCTGACCAGGGACAGAAACTTTTAGGTTGTGGGACTTTGGGTGATTTTGGGTTGCTGGACTCAAGAACCAAAGGGAAAGGACACGCCCCAATTTGCTTGGGGTGGGTTTTTTGCTCATAGGTTGTGTTATGAATCCTGTTGGTGGTGTTTCCCCAACATAATGCCACACTGTTTCTCTCTGTTATTAAAAGGCTTTTTGCTACACTCAGACTCTGTGCTTGCGAGAGGGGAAGTATTGCCTCTTGGAGGCGCCCAGCGGGGGTGGTATATATTTGTCCCAGGTCACTGGGTGGGGACTCGAGCCGGTTTTGCATTGTGTTATTGGAATGGAACCCCTAGATACTGAACCCAGCCCTTGTTGCTGCCAACTCTGATGGGCAGAAGGGTTACACAAATAAACCTGGTTTCATGGTTGCTTTGACACTGCAACGTCAGGTGATGTCACCTGGTACAAGGAACCACCTTGGACACTACTGGTATTTTTCCACTGGAAACAAAGGCTTCCTGCCTTATGTAAATTCTATTTAAGGCTGGGGAGTAAGGCAAACAGGCCTCTTCTCCATGCCCTCCTGCCCAAAGAAGAAAGACTTCTAAAAGTACCTGAAGAGACAAAGGAACTGAGCTGTGGGAAAGGCAAGGGCTGAGTCCAAACTAAGACAGGAGTCTAGTCTGTAAAGAGAAATCACTGGAACTCTAAGCTACAGAAACTCTGCAACTTGACTAAAACAACATTTAGGGTGAGAAATTAAATTTTGTTACCTGTTTCTTGAGTATATGAAGCTTAGTTTGCATGTTTTGTTTTATTTGCTCAGTAATCTGCTTTGTTATGTTTGCTATGCCTTATCACTTAAAATTTATCTTTTGTAGTTAATAAACTTATTTCTTGTTTATAACATAACCCAGTTTGTGCAATTCATATCGGGGGGGAGAGGGAGAAAGAAGCTCTGCATCTCTCTCTCTCCATATTGAGGGAGAGGGAGAATTTTTATGAGCTTGCACTGGGTAGATCTTTCTATACAGCGCAAGACAATATTATTTTGGGTGTACTTTCCAGAGGGGAGCTGCACTTGAGTGCTGAGCAATTTCCTAGCTGAATCTTCCCATAGAGAGCTGCTTGCAGACCCTGTGAGTTTCTACAGCTGGTGCGTCCCTACCTGAGCATGTGTGTGCTGTCAGAAGCCGAAGAGCCTGATTCAGCAAAACAGGGAGAGGGAGCCCAGGCTAGCGGAGCAGGCAGGTTCAATGAAACCCCAGTACATCAGGGGGGCGCTGAAAGGGGGGGGCGCGGGGGTCCCAACCCGCCACAGTATAATTATAATTTTAATCAACAAGCAGTAAAAACAGATCAGATTATGTCTCTCCATTCTGCATGTACAGCATATAATTTTATCCTGATACATCCCTGCAATTACCATTAAGGTCAATTGGAGCTGTGCGCGCATAACTGAGGATGTAACTGGCTCTAGCTAATGACAAGTAGTAAATCAAAGTAATCCATATAGTATGTACATCACAGAAGTTAAGACATTCTGAAATCTCCTGATTTCTGAAAATTAATGTAACAGTGTTACAATTTAAAAAAAAATGTTTTTGTTTGCCTTGCCCCCTACTCCCTTCTTGTGGGAGGGGGAAATTAAAAGAAAAAAAGGGATTTGCTCACTATTCTCTCCCCACTAAGCTGCCTTTTGCTGACAAAACTGTGTAGTGTAGACAAGGCCCAAGTGTCCACATGGGGAGTTAATGCGCACTAGTTATTCTGCACTAAATTTACAGCTTACTTTTCTCTGCACTAACTTTCCCACATAGATAAGTCCAGAGCAGCTTTTTCTGAGTAGCAGCTATTCCACAATGTACAGTGGTAATAGATACTTAGACCCTGAAAGCACCTGTTAACATTACATATACACATTGTTCTTTATATTCCAGAAGCACTTAAGAGAGTCCAACCAATGTTAGGGCTCCACTGTGCTAGGCACTGTACTGAATCACAGTAAGCAGCAATTCTAAAGAGTTTGCATTCTAAACAAAGTGCGGGAGAAAGGAATGCAACATGTAAGCAGAAGTTGGACAACTGAGACACAGAGGTTAAGTGCCAAGAATTGAACTCAAGTCTCCCTTGAGTTCCATAACCTTTAGACACTATAGTAATTATATTTATACAATTCAAAGGCAAAAAACTACATTAACATGAAGTTGAGGTTGCACGGTGGTATGTTGATAAATGCAAAATAATGCACATTGGAAAACATAATCCCAACTATACATACAAAATGATGGCATGTAAATTCACTGTTCCGCTCAAGAAAGAGCTCTTGGAGTCATTGTGGCTAGTTCTCTGAAAACATCCACTCAGAATGCAGCAGCAGTCAAAAAAGCTAACAATGTTAGGAACCATTAGGAAAGGGATAGATAATAAGACAGAAAATACCATAATACCTCTATATAAATCCATGGTACAACCCCATCTTGAATACTGCAAGCAGACCTGATCGCCCTATTTTTTAAAAAAATACATTGGAATCGGAAAAGGTACATAGTAGGGCAACAAAAATGATTAGGGGTATGGAACAGCACAATATGAGGAGAGCTTAAAAAGACTGGGACTTGGAAACAAGACAAGTAAGGGGAGATACGATCGAGGTCTATAAAATCTTGACTGGTGTGGAGAAAGTGATTAAGGAAGTGTTATTTACTCCTTCACATAACATGACAACTTGGGGACACCAAATGAAATTAATAATCAGCTGGTTTAAAACAAATGAAAGGAAGTACTTTCTTTACACAATGCACAATCAACATGTGGAACTCTTTGCCAGGAGATGCTGCGAAGGCCAAAACTATAACAAGGTTAAAAAAAAAAAAAGAGAGGTTTCAGAGTAGCAGCCGTGTTAGTCTGTATTCGCAAAAAGAAAAGGAGTACTTGTGGCACCTTAGAGACTAACAAATTTATTTGAGCATAAGCTTTCATGAGCTACAGCTCTCTTCATCAGATGCATTACAGAGATTAAAATTTATGTGAGCATAAGCTTTCGTGTATTTTCTACTGTATGCATCCAATGAAGTGAGCTGTAGCTCACGAAAGCTTATGCTCAAATAAATTTGTTAGTCTCTAAGGTGCCACAAGTATGCCTCTTCTTTTTGAGAAAAAAAAAAGAGAGAAATTCCTGGAGGAGAGGTCCATCAATGGCTATTAGCCAGGATGAGCAGGGATGCAACACCATGCTCTGAGTGTCCCTAGCCGTGGTTTGCCAGAAGCCAGGAGTGGACGACAGGGGATGGACCACTCAAAGACTGCCTGTTCTGTTTATTCTCTCTGAATCACCTGGCATTGGCTACTGTCGGAAAACCGGATATTAGACTAGCTGGAGCATGGGTCTGACCCATTATGGCCATTCTTATGTTGTCCCCCTGAGGGAATGCTCAGTTGAGCAAAACTCAAATGTCTGAAACCAAGGAAATGCACAGTTAAGGCTGCCCATGGAACCTTAACCCTCCCTTCTTGGAGCAGTGCCCCAGTAGGTCTTATTAAGACCCATACCTTTGCTCTGCCAGTACCATAGTTGCTGAAATGTACAAGCTCTTCACCTCTTCTTACAACCAATTCACTCTCCCCCACAGGATTCCATCTAACGCTTTTAAAGGACATAAAAGTATAAGAAAAAGAAAGGAAAAAAAAGGTTGCCCATGCCATATCCTCCCTGGTCCCTTGGAAATGGCAGTAGCCAATGGGAATTATTTGCATATACTCCAGGTACAATCAGTGTGTCAGACATTATGTGTACCTTCACTAAAGAGTGAAAGCAGTAGTTAGGTCCTGTTGGTAAAGGTGTGTTTGTGATAATAAGGACAGGTGTGGATTATCTTGAGGTGTGAGACAGACCTGTGATTATGCTCTGAAGAGATCTCTGTTTGGCACACTTCAGTGTATATGAGCAAAGAGAAGAGCTGCATGTGCACCTTTGGGATCCATTATGCATTATTTCAATACAGAATTATGTAGGTTATGTAAGTAGCAAGGTATAGGGCTTTTATTACAAGGATTATTGTCAGCAGTGAGGTGGAATATGAAAGGATTTTAATGTTATAATGATGGTATAGTGAAAGTGTAGGTTGAGAAGGTATCCTATGAATAAGTGTAAGGAGGTTGCAAAAGGCTGTGAAGTGGTTCTTAAATTGTACATGGGTGGTACTCTTTCTGCAGAGTTGGTTAAGTGCCTGTGTGAGGTCTGGATCTGGAACCTCCTGAATCTTAAGCCAGGTCAACACTACATACCTATACTGGTATAACTACACCACTCAGGGGTGTGAAAAATCTACATCCCTGAGCAACAGGGTTATACTGACCTAACTCCGTGTGTACAGTGCTATGTCAACGGGATAGCTTCTGCTGTCAACATAGCTCCCACCTCTCAGGGAGGAGGGGATTAACCAAAGTGCTGCAGCCACGCAGCTGTAGTGCTGTATGTGAAGACAAGCCTTTCTAGTGCCAAGGGCTAACGTTACTTGTGTCTATGTGCATACTGAGGCACTGCTTGAAGAGGGTAAAGGGAAGGTGGCATGGGCAACCTTCCACTCCCTTTATATCCTTTAACAGTATTAGATGGAATCCTGTGCGTAAGAGTGAATGGGTTGTAAAAGAAGCTGAAACATACATGCTCTTCACCAACTGTTGAAATTGTTCTTAAATACTATTCACTATTTGAGCCACCAAAAACTTAGTAGGGGCCATGCATTACCAAAGGTAAAAACTGACTGAGACCATTTTGACCCACATCACAGCAACAGCTGGATCTCTAGTTCTCCACATACACCAAAAAAACCACCCTAGAAATTAAAAAACCCCCACAAACAGCTATTTTATTCGGGGATTATATCTCCAGAAACCTTGGCTCAAATGACCTCCAATTTGGGTCACTAATCCTACTCTGCATTCCCACAAGGCCCAGCAAATTAAAAAAAAAAAAAAAAAAACATGAAAACATGTGGATTTTAAAGCATTGTCCTTTAAACAGGACAGATAGGGGGAAAGGGCTCCTCTACACATCCATCTGCAGCATATAAGGCTCTGAAAAGCGTGAATAAGAACATGCCATGGAGATGAATACAACCTGAACTAATAATTCAGGCTTGGTCTACACTGGAACTTCATCGGCAAAACTTTTTGTCGTTCGGGGGGGGGGCGGTGTGTGTGTGGTTTTTTAACACCCCTGAACGACAAAAGTTTTACAGATGAAAAGCACCGATGTGAACAGTACGTTGTCGAAAGCTGCTGCTGCTGCTCATTGGGGTGGAATTTTTCTGTATGCAGGTGAGCTCCCTCCTGCCGACAAACAGCAGCTACATTGCTCACCTTTTAGCAGCATGACTGTAGCAGCACAGCCGTGTTGCTAAAAGCTGCATAGTGTAGACATAGTCTCAGACATGAGAACCACTTCATTTATCCCAGTGGTTGTTTCCATGTCCCTCCTAAGTGTTTCAGAGCCTGTGATATGCATTAAGTATGCCCATTCTCAGCTCCCAACACAAAAAGCAAGGACTTCCCTATATCCTGGCTCATATGGGGACAGGAAGGAGATCGAACTCTCCCAAAAGGTCAAGCTGCCCCCATCCCCCAAAACTGGCTCACATGGAGCAGGGTAGGGAGGGGGGTGTCCAACCTCTGTATATGTGCATGGGCCCTGCGGATCTTGGCATACACAGACAGCAAAGAAAGGGGCTCAGTCACCCCAAGAGGAGCAAGCCCCCCTATACCCCTGCTTATATGAGGGGGTAGGGAGGGTAGCTCAGACCCACAGAGAGGGGCAAGAGGTCTCCAGATATGGGAACACACACACAAGGGGAGAATATGGCGCTGACAGGTACCCCAGCCTCTATTCTACACCAATCCTGCTGGCACTCACCCCCATGTCCCCCTTCCCAGTGTCCCACCCCTCCAAAACCCATAATCCCCAAGCCTCCCTCACCCCTCTTCTACTACTCACCACACTATTTATCCCCATCCATTTGCTAAAGATCCAAACCTCTCTCCATCTATTCCCTCACTCCTCCATCCCCTAATACCACTCCCAGGAAGCATTCGTGCTAATTTTTTCCTCCTAAAGACTTTGATTATACCCCCCCAAAAATGGAATTGCCACCACAATTATCCCACTCACAAGTTACACCAACCTTCAATCACTTAACCCATTCACTCCTTTTATCTTACATGGGGACTTATGATTAACTTATCCTGTTATTAGACAAGGTGGGTGAACTAATATCTTTGATTTGCTCAACTTCTGTTGGTGAGAAACAAACTTTACACAGAAGTCCGAGGAAGAGCTCGAAAGCTTGTCTCTCTCACCAACAGAAGAAGTTGGTCCAATCAAAGATATTAGCTCACCCACCTTGTCTCTCTAATATCCTAGGACCTACACAGCTACAACATTAAGTTATTAAGCAAGGGAAGTTATCCTTAGTTATGTTAATTGAAGGATTAGTTCACAGCCAGTCTCAAAGAGGTCAGTGATTCATTCAGTCATTAGTACCTATCAATTTAGCAGTACAAGGCAACAGAAATCTTTTTTGGGGGGAGGGAGGTTGTAACATCGTAACCCTTGCTCAAATGATCCCAAATTTGGATTACTAATGCTACTTTGCACCCTCATGAGGCACATCAAATTTCAAAGAAATGTGAAAAGGAGTACTTGTGGCACCTTAGAGACTCACAAATTTATTTGAGCATAAGCTTTCGTGAGCTACAGCTCACTCACGAAAGTTTATGCTCAAATAAATTTGTTAGTCCTAAGGTGCCACAAGTACTCCTTTTCTTTTTGCGAATACAGACTAACTCGGCTGCTACACTGAAAGAAATATGAGTAACCCTTTGGATTTCAGAGCACTGTACATGCTGTAAGACTCAAAGCTTGTAAATGGTGCCATTTTTCTGTACTGGTGCGTGCATGCTGTAAAAAAAACAAAACCAAACCCCATCTTAAAAACTTTCCTCAATTTGGGTTCCCCACAGACTTAGTAGATACCATGTACCAACTTAAGAAAAACTCAGATTGGGACCATTTTGAGCTGCAGCACATCAATAGTTTGATCTTTAGCTCCAAGCCAAAAAAAAAAAAAAAAAAGCCATCTAGAGACTCTCAAAAACAGCTACTTTTTTCTAGGCTTCTGTCGTCACAACTGCTACCTCAACTGACCCCCAAAATTGGAGTCACTAGCGCTACCCTGCACTCTCCTCAGGCACACTCAACTCCAAAGAAATCCAACTAAATCCATCGATTTTAGGGTATTTGGAGAGGTCAAGCAGAAGTCATAATGCAACTTTAACTAGACTGGCACTGCCAGGGCACTAAAACAAGTGCTAGTCTCTGAAGTGCCACAAGGACTCCTCGGTTTTTTTGCTGATACAGACTAACACGGCTACCACTGAAACCTGTCACACTATGGACGTTGCTTCCCCCGCGCCCCTTTCCTGCTCCCCACTACAGGCCATTTCAGGTGCACTCCCTCCCTCGCACAATAACAGGGTTTCTACAGCGGGCCCCCGTTTGTGCTCCCCAGTGCCGGGGACCACGAATTATCCCCTCACAGCGCTGTGCCGGGGTCGTATTCGCTGGCCCTGACATGGCGGCGGGCGGGTGCCAGCCGCGGCCGGAGGGGAGGCAGCGGCTCGGCCAAGGGCCGGTCGGGACGGAACAGCCTAAACACCGACCGCGGCGTGCAACCCTTGACACACAGGAGAGCAGGCGCCCAGGCCGGGACCGCGAAATCCCCAGAGGACGCACAGAAGCCCTCAGGGGGCGGAGGGGCCCGCCCCCCGCTCACACGCGGCGAGGGGTGCGCGCCCCGCCACCACCCCTTGCCGGGGCTGCGCGCCCCCTTGGTGGGTGGGGACAGAGGACAACCCCGGGCGATGCTGCGCCGGGCCAACAACAACCCCCCCAGGACTCACCGGCCGGAGCGGTGGTAGCAGCAGTTGCACCCTCCCCTTCCTCGGCTCGGCACCGCGGCGTCACTACGTCATCCCCCCTGCACGTTGAGCTCCCCTAGCAACGACAGACGTGCCCCTACGTGCTGACGTACATAGCAACAAGGGAGCCGGCGTGACTGGCTCTATAGCTACGGCCTCGGGACGCCCTAGGCTTGGGAGCTGTGTGTCAGCGCTGCGGGCCCGTTCCCATCAGCCCCGGCGCCCCGCTGGGGTCAGTAACAACCTGCCTCATTGAGCCCGGAGTCGCTGAGCACTTTCCCTCTCTGGTACCCAACCCAGGGGCAGCGGAAACGAGTGAGATCGTGGAGATGGGTGGGGCCTTCTCCTCAGCCCCGCCCCGCGGCTGGGTTCCCCCCCCCAAAAGAGATTTTAGTTTGTGTAAAAATTATTTCCTGATGGTAATTTTCCCTTTACTAAAAAGAAAAGGAGTACTTGTGGCACCTTAGAGACTAACCAATTTATTAGAGCATAAGCTTTCGTGAGCTACAGCTCACTTCCTCAGATGCATATCGTGGAAACTGCAGCAGGCTTGATATGTACACAGAGAATATGAAACAATACCTACTCCCACCCCACTGTCCTGCTGGTAATAGCTTATCTAAAGTGATCATCAGGTGGGCCATTTCCAGCACAAATCCAGGTTTTCTCACCCTCCACCCCCCCCACACAAATTCATTCTTCTGCTGGTGATAGCCCATCCACAGTGACAACTCTTTACACAATGTGCATGATAATCAAGTTGGGCTATTTCCTGCACAAATCCAGGTTTTCTCACATCCCCCCCACCTCACCCCCATACACACAGAAACTCACTCTCCTGCTGGTAATAGCTCATCCAAACTGACCACTCTTCAAGTTTAAATCCAAGTTAAACCAGAACATGGGGGGGGGGGGGGGTTAGGAAAAAACAAGAGGAAACAGGCTACCTTGCATAATGACTTAGCCACTCCCAGTCTCTATTTAAGCCTAAATTAATAGTATCCAATTTGCAAATGAATTCCAATTCAGCAGTTTCTCGCTGGAGTCTGGATTTGAAGTTTTTTGTTTTAAGATAGCGACCTTCATGTCTGTGATTGCGTGACCAGAGAGATTGAAGTGTTCTCCCACTGGTTTATGAATGTTATAATTCTTGACATCTGATTTGTGTCCATTTATTCTTTTACGTAGAGACTGTCCAGTTTGACCAATGTATATGGCAGAGGGGCATTGCTGGCACATGATGGCATATATCACATTGGTGGATGTGCAGGTGAACGAGCCTCTGATAGTGTGGCTGATGTGATTAGGCCCTGTGATGGTGTCCCCTGAATAGATATGTGGGCACAATTGGCAACGGGCTTTGTTGCAAGGATAAGTTCCTCGGTTAGTGGTTCTGTTGTGTGGTATGTGGTTGTTGGTGAGTATTTGCTTCAGGTTGCGGGGCTGTCTGTAGGCAAGGACTGGCCTGTCTCCCAAGATTTGTGAGAGTGTTGGGTCATCCTTTAGGATAGGTTGTAGATCCTTAATAATGCGTTGGAGGGGTTTTAGTTGGGGGCTGAAGGTGATGGCTAGCGGCGTTCTGTTGTTTTCTTTGTTAGGCCTGTCCTGTAGTAGGTAACTTCTGGGAACTCTTCTGGCTCTATCAATCTGTTTTTTACTTCTGCAGGTGGGTATTGTAGTTGTAAGAAAGCTTGACAGAGATCTTGTAGGTGTTTGTCTCTGTCTGAGGGATTGGAGCAAATGCGGTTGTATCGCAGAGCTTGGCTGTAGACGATGGATCGTGTGGTGTGGTCAGGGTGAAAGCTGGAGGCATGCAGGTAGGAATAGCGGTCAGTAGGTTTCCGGTATAGGGTGGTGTTTATGTGACCATTGTTTATTAGCACTGTAGTGTCCAGGAAGTGGATCTCTTGTGTGGACTGGACCAGGCTGAGGTTGGTGGTGGGATGGAAATTGTTGAAATCATGGTGGAATTCCTCAAGGGCTTCTTTTCCATCTGGACCCATGGAAAAGAAAATAACAGAACGCCGCTAGCCGTCACCTTCAGCCCCCAACTAAAACCCCTCCAACGCATTATTAAGGATCTACAACCTATCCTAAAGGATGACCCAACACTCTCACAAATCTTGGGAGACAGGCCAGTCCTTGCCTACAGACAGCCCCGCAACCTGAAGCAAATACTCACCAACAACCACATACCACACAACAGAACCACTAACCGAGGAACTTATCCTTGCAACAAAGCCCGTTGCCAATTGTGCCCACATATCTATTCAGGGGACACCATCACAGGGCCTAATCACATCAGCCACACTATCAGAGGCTCGTTCACCTGCACATCCACCAATGTGATATATGCCATCATGTGCCAGCAATGCCCCTCTGCCATATACATTGGTCAAACTGGACAGTCTCTACGTAAAAGAATAAATGGACACAAATCAGATGTCAAGAATTATAACATTCATAAACCAGTCGGAGAACACTTCAATCTCTCTGGTCACGCAATCACAGACATGAAGGTCGCTATCTTAAAACAAAAAAACTTCAAATCCAGACTCCAGCGAGAAACTGCTGAATTGGAATTCATTTGCAAATTGGATACTATTAATTTAGGCTTAAATAGAGACTGGGAGTGGCTAAGTCATTATGCAAGGTAGCCTGTTTCCTCTTGTTTTTTCCTAACCCCCCCCCCCCCAGATGTTCTGGTTTAACTTGGATTTAAACTTGAAGAGTGGTCAGTTTGGATGAGCTATTACCAGCAGGAGAGTGAGTTTGTGTGTGTATGGGGGTGAGGTGGGGGGGATGTGAGAAAACCTGGATTTGTGCAGGAAATAGCCCAACTTGATTGTCATGCACATTGTGTAAAGAGTTGTCACTTTGGATGGGCTAACACCAGCAGGAGAATGAATTTGTGTGGGGGGGGTGGAGGGTGAGAAAACCTGGATTTGTGCTGGAAATGGCCCACCTGATGATCACTTTAGATAAGCTATTACCAGCAGGACAGTGGGGTGGGAGTAGGTATTGTTTCATATTCTCTGTGTACATATAAAGCCTGCTGCAGTTTCCACGATATGCATCCGATGAAGTGGGCTGTAGCCCAGGAAAGCTTATGCGCTAATAAATTTGTTAGTCTCTAAGGTGCCACAAGTACTCCTTTTCTTTTTGCGAATACAGACTAACACGGCTGTTACTCTGAAACCTTTCCCTTTACTGTTACTCACACCTTCTTGTCAACTGTTTGAAATGGGCCATCCTGATTATCACTACTAAAGTTTTTTTTTCCTCCTGCTGCTAATAGCCCACGTTAATTAGAACGAGCTGTACTTAGGGTACCTTAGAGACTAACAAATTTATTAGCGCATAAGCTTTCCTGGGCTACAGCCCACTTCATCGGATGCATTCAGTGGAAAATACAGTAGGAAGATCATAGAATCATAGAATATCAGGGTTGGAAGGGACCCCAGAAGGTCATCTAGTCCAACCCCCTGCTCGAAGCAGGACCAATTCCCAGTTAAATCATCCCAGCCAGGGCTTTGTCAAGCCTGACCTTAAAAACCTCTAAGGAAGGAGATTCTACCACCTCCCTAGGTAACGCATTCCAGTGTTTCACCACCCTCTTAGTGAAAAAGTTTTTCCTAATATCCAATCTAAACCTCCCCCACTGCAACTTGAGACCATTACTCCTCGTTCTGTCATCTGCTACCATTGAGAACAGTCTAGAGCCATCCTCTTTGGAACCCCCTTTCAGGTAGTTGAAAGCAGCTATCAAATACCCGCTCATTCTTCTCTTCTGCAGGCTAAACAATCCCAGCTCCCTCAGCCTCTCCTCATAAGTCATGTGTTCTAGACCCCTAATCATTTTTGTTGCCCTCCCTAATCATTTTTGTACATATATACACACACAGAGAACATGAAAAAATGGGGGTTGCCATACACACTATAACAAGAGTGATGAGTTAAGGTGGGCTATTATCAGCAGGAGGAAAAAATAAAAACCTTTAGTAGTGATAATCAAGATGGCCCATTTCCAACAGTTGACAAGAAGGTGTGAGTAACAGTAGGGGGAATAAATAAACATGGGGAAATAGTTTTACTTTGTGCAATGACCCATCCACTCCCAGTCTTTATTCAAGCCTAAATTAATTGTATC
The DNA here is from genome assembly GCF_965140295.1 of Lepidochelys olivacea. Lineage (NCBI taxonomy): Eukaryota > Metazoa > Chordata > Testudines > Cheloniidae > Lepidochelys > Lepidochelys olivacea. The sequence continues at coordinate 151,364,650 of NC_140413.1, forward strand.
CACTTTGCAAATTAATTCCAATTCAGCAGTTTCTCCTTGGAGTCTGTTTTTGAAGTTTTTTGCGGTAGTATTGCCCTTTTTAGGTCTAATCGTGTGACCAGAGAGATTGAAGTGTCATTACACTAAGTAAAACTATTTCCCCGTGCTTATTTTTTCCCCTACTGTTACTCACACCTTCTTGTCAACTGTTGGAAATAGGCCATCTTGATTATCACTGCAAAAGGTTTGGTTGTTGGTTTTTTTTCCAACAATTATTATCCTGCTGATAATAGCTCACCTTAACTGATCACTCTTGTTATAGTGGATATGGCAACTCCCATTTTTCATGTTCTCTCTGTGTGTGTGTGTGTGTGTATATATCTTCCTACTGTATTTTCTGCTGCATGCATCCGATCAAGTGGGTTTTAGCCCATGAAAGCTTATGCTCAAATAAATTTGTTAGTCTCTAAGGTGCCACAAATACTCCTTGTTCTTTTTGCTGATACAGACTAACAGGGCTACCACTCTGAAACCTGCCACCTTAATTACTCTCGTTAGAGTTGGTATGACAATCCCCATTTTTTCATGTTCTCTGTATATATCTTCCTACTGTATTTTCCACTACATGCATCTTATGAAGTGGGTTTAGGCCACGAAAGTTTATTCCCAAATAAATTTGTTTGTCTCCTAAGGTGCCACAAGTACTCCTTGTTTTTTAGCGAATACATGTTTTTTATTGGCTTTTGTTAGTTTGTCATGTCAACATTTCAGTTTTAATAATTATTCCCTAAAGGTTTAAATGAGTCCCTGTTAATCTTCAGTAGCTGAGGTGGTATACGACAAATCAACAACAGTTAGACTTTGCTTCTTTCCATGAAGCAGAGATGAAAGCTCTCTCTCCTTTCTCAAATATTCAAGAGTGTGATCTTGCCATCAGTCACCTCAACTACTATTTTAGTTATATTTTCATTTACACATATTAGTCACCAAGAAGCCCAAACCACAGCGTCTTCCCATGCATTTGCACAGAAACAATTGACTAAATGCATGTTAGTTAAAAATCATATTAACTGTCTCTAAACCCACTTATCTCCCACCTCTGCTCATTCAACCCCTCATGTCGTTAAACACTCAACAAAGCAGAGCAAGAAACTGTCACTCATCCCATTTGTGGAATAAGATATTGTTCAGTCGCTTGATTACAGGACTCCATACAAAATTACTCATTCACATTTCCAGTCACACATATACTTTGATATGTAATGGAGTCATCCCTGATGTAATACTACAGAAGAACAGTGCACCTACAATGTAAACTGTGCTCATAAGCATCTAATTTTGAAATATTAACAAGATTTGTCATTTTGACCTTGGTTAGGCTTTCCTTTGACTTTCACTTCGGATTTCTTTCTTTAGTACCACAAAAACTATGTAAATTAGTTCACTGTAGAAAACTCCACTCCCACCACTGGTGCAACTAGTGGACTAAATAATCTCCTAATGCAGTGCTACTCAAAGTGGTGGTCCGTGGACCGGTGCCAGTGTGTGAGCCATTGGCTGCCGGTCTGTGCGCACATTGGAAAAAAAAGATTGCCGGTCCCCCACATCAGATAGCTTGAGAAGCACTGTCCTAATGCACCATGGCAAGCCTGGAGATCTTGGAAATGCAGGAGGAAGAAGCCACAGTTAGCACTCCTACTTCTGTTATTTTACTCAAGACTCATTTAGAGCCGTGTTCTGATCATAGTAGCAGTGTGACAGGCTCTCTCTACTTTGTAATCAGATGTGTGACAACAGCTTGCATAGGCATTCCTGTGCTAGCTTTAATCTAGCTAGAGTGGCTAAAAATAGCAGCAAAGATGTGGTGGTGCAGGCTTCACCAGGGGCTGCACAAGCCTCCCTGGAGCCCTGAATACATGCTCACGCTTGCAACCTGCCCTGGGGTCCATGCTGCCACATCTTCATTGCTATTTTTAACCATGCTACCTATATTAAAGCTAGTGTGAGTATGCATACACCAGCTGCAATCATACTTTTGGTTACAGCGTAGACACACCCAGGAACATGAGTATGCAAAACCACTGATAGTGTGACCAGATCATGCTTGTTCTGTTCAAAAAAAGGACTGAACTTAATTTGACTTTAGGGTGTATATGTTTCAAAAGCACCTAACTCCTATTTTCAAAAATGATTCAGTCACTTACAAGCTAAGTCTTATTGAAAGTTAATGGGACTTAGCTGCTTTTGACTTCTGTCCTTATTGTAAAAAGAAAAGGAGTATTAAGGTGCCACAAGTACTCCTTTTCTTTTTGCGAATACAGACTAACACGGCTGCTACTCTGAAACCTATCCTTATTGTGTTACACCCTATCTCGAAGCCCCATTCTTCTGCTTTTCTCAAAACTGTTTCCATGTTGTTTCCTATGCTTGTTACACACTCAGGTCTACTCTGTCAAGACACTCCCATCATTTCAAATTCCTCCTAAAAACCTTCGGTGATGCCTACAAAATGTGAGGCAACAACTACAGGAAAACATGACAACCACCAAAACGTATTTATGCCCAAAATGACCAATGCTTCCTCTTATTGCTGTAACCCTTATCCTTTTTGGCTACATCCCATTTCAATTGTTTATTGAACACTCTCTTCCCAAAATGCATCAGCCCACTTCTAAAGTTATTTTGTGAGCTCTTCAAATCAGTGATATCTTTTTTAAGTGTGTAAAGTAGTTAGCACAATGATGGGTGCTGTAAAAAATAAAGAAGGGAGTTTCAATTAGCACAGGGGAGGGGTAGTAGGATTGTCTTTCCAAATCCTAAATACTTGTTCCCTATGTCAGAGTAATAAGCGTATGACATAAGATGAGGTTGCCTAAGATGCTTGAGCCCTAATGACTGTTTTTAAGAGTTCTCTCAGATTGCCCTTTCTGCATCTCTCAAAATTAATCTAGAGGATTTGCTTTAAACGTGAACTTTGTGGCCATTGAATTGTTTCCTGGTATAAGGATCTAAAAGTTAACCTGCATTTATTTTTGTGAATATTGTTGAGATTGAAAAGGTAGGCATAGGTACAGTGGCTTTAATAAAGGATATTTTGCTGCATTAAATTTATTACCTACCATCTTGGAATGGGTAAAAATTATTCCAGGCTATTAAAAACTGGGCACATCTATGTTAGGAGTCACATAGCAATTTATAATAGAATAAGTTCTTCCAGATCTGCTGTCTCAAGGACATGCTGTACTTTTTTTATTTTAATTATTTATTTTTGCACCAACAGGGCTTGTTCATGTTCTAACAAGATGAAGTGTAGCTTCTTTCCTCTGTTCCCCACCAGTCCCTGGACAATAATTTTCTATTAAAACTTCTAGACCCAGAAAAGTAAAAGTAATATACAATGTTATATTTCTTAAAGTCACCATTTCATTTTTGGCTCTTCTTACTGTCTCCCACAGTAGAAAGTCACCACACATCTCTGCTTATCTCTTATACAGCCCATAGTTACCATAGTAGCAGAGAATTGTAGAGAGGGATTTTGAAAGTTTTGCAGACACTTTATTTGGAAATAAATATTTTTATCTGAGGCCACAGGGCTATCCAATTTAACAGTCACATCACTCAGGGCTGTTCAGTCCCAACAGGAATTATAAAGTGCTTATAGAACGCACTAAATACCAAGATGGTTTTGTTATGGGTTTTGGGCAGGCAGGGGAATGGGACGGTAAAGTGAGTATTTCAGTGCTACTGAAACACTTTAACATGAAACTGGCTCCATGTAAGATTTATAAACTTAAAGCGTTTTCCTGTTATTTACAACTTCAGTGTAACTGCAACCACTATTTTTTAAAAGGCAGATAAAAAGTTGTCATAACAGCAGAGAGTCATGGTTTCACAAACTACTAGGATTTTAGTTAAACTCCTATATCAAATTGTAGCTTGATATAAAAGATGTTTTAAATACACTATATTTAGCAGCACCCCAGGCATCACACACAATCACAGATAAGTATATCTGCCAGCTCTCAGCCACTGAACAGGGAATCATGGCATTTTCAGCTACTCTTTAGTTGTAAGCTAATTGCTGCATAGCCCTTGATTTTTAGAATAGATGTTCAGATTCTGTGCTCTTAAGATGCCCACTCTTGAGATCACGTGATAAGTCTGCAAACTTCCTCTGCCTACTTGCAGTCAACAGTCAGAGCTGCTCAAATGCAACACAGACTGAACTCTCTCCGTTGGCCTCAATGTGGCACTGCCATTAAGTTTCTAGTCTCAAGCAGCTTGAGTACCTACAAGTTGCACCTGAAAGTCTACTGCTTACTGACATAACTAAATGTACACACAAAGGTCCCAATCCTGCTTCCATTGAAGTCCAAAGGAATTTTGCCACAGACTTCAGTGTAAGCAAGATGTGGCCCAAAAGACTAGTTTAAAGTGTTTTATCCCCTCTCCAAGTTTAACAAACAAAAAACCTGTCACAGGTGGTAGACCTACACGACGTAAGATACAGCAATCTTCCTACTCACATATCCCACCCCCAATATACCAGTTCTCAGGCTGGTTCAAACATAGCTATATTGTGCAGCCAAAATTTCACTAACTCAATCAGCCCCAAAGGGGAGAATATACTAATTTTTGCATAAATGGTGAATGTGCATGAGTGCATTTTCAGAACACAGATGGTATTATATTCTAATTAGAAACAGGAAGCAGTGGCATCACAAAAAAGAAAACAAAAGAAGAATACAAGGGGGAATTCAAGCAAGATGAGGTTTTAACAGGATTGGTAAAGAACTATTTGTGGGTGATGTTAATTTCTGTCAGTCAAGTATATGTCTCATGAATAGTAGAGTATGTTATATGTTTTCAGCCTCCTGGAGAAGGCTTGTACCCATTGTATAGTATGTTACTTTAAAACTAGATGAGGGTCACCATGTGGTTAGGATTCAAAATTTCAATCCAGTAGCCATCAGGATCCTGAATAAATGCAAGTCCTTTCATTTTACCTGCAATAAAAAGATACATATTTTTAGATATAGTTAAGAACAATCTTAATAGTCTTTAAAGATTAAGATGCATATTTTATACTGACAAGAATGACACAGATTTATGGTTTCAAGATTGCCTCGTGTCTTTGCGTGGCAGACAGAGCAGGCAGTTAAAATAATGTGTTCTAGATCATATTTCATCACCAACCGCGAGGATCCAGTTCAGACTTTTAAAGACAGTCAGGGAAGCAGTTTATATGATTAACTTGTGCTTTAAAACTATGGGACAGATAGTATTTGTGCAAGTTTGCTCATTATCATATCATACTTGACATAACTGAAGTGACACTATAACCCTGTCATGTTGTAGTTCAGCTTAACTGCAAAAGTTGGAACCAATGTTATAAAATTGCCATTCTAAAATTGCTTTTTGCTTCACTGCTATGTCATCAGAGGCCTTTTCCAACCTCCTATACAAACAATGAATGTAAAGTCCAAACACTAGCTCTTCCTGGTGGCTGTTGTATTTTTGTGCTTTTGTTTGTTAAAGCCAAAATTCAGCTCACGCTTTTTTCCCAGGCATGGCTGATCCTAGGGTTCCTCCCTGAGGACTATTCAACTCACATCTAGATTCTCCCTTCCCCACTTTCTTTCTGTCCAGGTGATGGTATTGAGTCACCTATCTCAAAGTGAACAGCACCCACTTAAACCTTTCCTAGCAGCACCAACACCTGCTAACAAGGCGGGACGCTTCAGGTAAATACTGCCAGCATGTTATGTACTTCATGATTTTTTTTAAATTTAAGTTTATCAGCAAAGACGTTTAATTGCCATTTGCTTTGACAGAGAAATTGACGAACTAGAAAAAAGGTTATATGAGGTCTCCTTTCAAACTCTTGCTCTTATACTATCTATCAGGGTATTTAAAAAGTTGATTCCCAGCCTCTGCACTAGGGTCACACATACCAATGCTAGTTCCAGCGAAAGAACCATAGGGCTTCAGTTACATCACTATGTGTGATTTCAGAAGATCTCTAGCACAGGTAGAGAGGGTCTATTTCTTCCTATGGTGAACAGAAAGTGGGGGTATCACAGAGACAATAGCGTGCTCTGTGATGTTACACTCCAATTCAGGTAGGAATCAGTGCTCCAAAAGGAGAGCCATTTTCTTCCCCTGTTGGAAAGATGCTATCATGACAAAGTTTTCATGAAAGGCAGTTACTGACAGGAGCAACTAATAGAAGACAGGGAAAGTGAGTTCTGTCTTGGAGCTGTGAGGTCCCTTCATACAGGAATAGGTTTGATAATACAGATTTTTCTTGGTTCCCTGCCAGATTTTTTTTTAAAGCCGATTATGCAATGAGATTCTCTCTCAATATAGACCCCAGAGGAATATTTTAACACTCTCTCCACTGCATGAAATATAAAAGATTATACAATTCAAAGGGAAAAAAATACCCCTCAATAGTCCTATTCTATACCACAATAACTAGAAGACTGCTTAGGTTAGTAATGGATAAAAACAAGTTTTCAGAGGATTTAACAGCAGTAAAAAGAAAAGAAAAACCATAACAGAAAGAGGAATACAGGTAATCCAATTTGGTTCTGTCTGCAGTTTTGGTTACACCAATAAGCAGAGGTAGGCACCACCACGTTGCACGACGAACACTTGACAAAATTACCGGATTTAGTGACAGACATTGGGGGTGGGGAGAATTATGTCATTCAATCATTCAACCCATAAAATAGCACACATAATTTTCCACACTGAAAAAATACAGTAACCTAGCTAGCTAATAAATAATAAATTCAACTCATAATTAATGAAAAAATGTGTGTATACAGTATGAGATTACTACATGAGAAATGAAAATGAGCTTGCTTTAGGATTTTACAAGGCACTTACATCATTTAAACACATGTGGTACCCTGAGTAATAATACTACTTCTTGCAAATCACATAAATAGGGAACCCATGGTCTCCTACCCTCACCTTATTGCAAAGGCACAGGGGTTATTGCTGCCCTAGGGCTGCAGAAAACCCTATGGGAAGAAGGGGATCAATTTATACAGAGGGCTGAAGGGGGAATAGGGGGACTCCCATAGTGCATTAATTAACACTTAATAAATATATAAATACATTACAGAGATAAGAACCTGGAGTGACAGGCTTAACTTTATGACAAGCTCCAGAGAAAGAAGACCCAGAGAGATTAATGGTAGGGGGAATCCTAGGGAGGCCAAAGGGGCTGATAGAGGGAGCGGACAGAACAAGGGTAGAGACAGAGTCACTGCTGGGTTGATCCAGGTCTTCTGGATCTCCCCTGTGGGTGGAAACACTGATAAATATCACTATAGGAGGGAACAACAGAATGGAATGCCCAGAAGAACAAATAACTTGAGGACAATTTCCTGAGGGGATCCTTACTCTTGCAGAGCTTTTCTAGCTCAGACATTTAAGCCTTGTCTACACTGCCACTTATAGCGCAGAAACTTTCTTCGCTCAGGGGTGTGAAATAACTGTAAAGTGCTGAAAAGTGGCAGTGTAGACACTGCTACAGTGTTGGGAGCTGTGCTCCCAGCACTGGTAGCTATTCCCCTTGTGGAGGTGGTTTTATTACAGCGCTGGGAGAGCATTAACGTCGGCTGTGTAGACATTCCCTTACATTTCCACATAGGGTGGTTTGGCCCACAGAAATAAAAATCTGCACATCTTCCATGTGTTTTTAGACCAATGGAGGGAAAAAAAACAAAAAAAAAAAACAGTGACTACAATTCAAGTGTCTTTTAAAATTGCCGATGAAACTGAGTTAACAAAATAAATGAGTTTATAAACAAGAAAATATACTTCAAGTGAAAAAACTGTAAATGGACTTCTTTGCAACGAAACTGTAAGTTTTCTTACAGGAAAAGCCACAAACTGTCTGGAAAGGAAGAGCAGATTGAATTACTTGCCTCAGTGAAGTTAAATTCTCAAACAGAGAATTGTTGTGCCTGTGATGACGACAACCAACCGGGGCTTGCTCACCTGCGGCTTCCCCTCGGAGGTGCGGCCAGGCAGGTCTGCCTCTGCAACTCAGGCACAGCTCCCATTGGCCACTATGGCCAATAGGCTGGGAGCCTCCCAGCCAATGGGCTTGCGGTGGGGGGGGGGGGGGCAAAAGGGGAGATTGTAGGGAGCTCGGGAGCAGGGGGCAGAAGAGCTGTCTCTGGAGGTACAAAGGGGGGGTCTCAGGGTTGTGTGGGTCTCTGTGGGGTGGGGGAGGAGTGATGGAGGGAGCCAGCTGCAGCCCAGGTCTGCTCTGCCGGCGGGGAGGCAGAGGGTGTTGCTTTCGCCCATCCAGGAAGTCCCCTCTGTACTCAGTGCCAGCCCCGGGGTGCCCATTGCTGCTCCTTCCCCCACCCAGACTCCATTTGTCTGTCCCCACAACCCCCCAGATATTATATATGTGTGTGTGAGAAAGAGAGACAGACAGACAGACAGACAGACTGCTGCTGCTTTCTTTCTCTCTCTCTCTCTCCCTCCATCTCTGCCCAGGGGCCAGGGCTGAGCTGCTGCCTGCGGCTCTCCCTTGCCCTCCTTTCTGTGGAGGCGCAGCCAGGCAGCTCTGGGAGCCAGGGAGGGGGGACGCAGGCAGTGTGAGCCGCCCTGCCTCTGCAGAGACTCTCTTCCAGAGTCATTACAATCCACTTCCCCTGCAAGGCTGCTGTTGGAGGAAGATCAGACCCAACTCCAGGTACCTCCCCTGGCTGCAGGAAGCACCAGGGCTGCTGTCTTCCGAGCCCAGCTCGGAAGGCAACACAGAAGTGACTGTGGAAATCTTGCAACCCCCCTACAACAACTTTATGACCCCCTTTTGGGTTGGAACCCTCACGGTTACACCACCATGAAATTTCAGATGTAAACACCTAAAACCATGAAATTGACTATTATAAAAATCCTATGACCGTGAAATTGATCAAAATGGACCATGAATTTGGTAGGGCCCTAATTATCTAGAATTGATACAGCAGAAAGTAACCAGAATGATACAACGAGTAAAGTTTTTTTATTTAAAAAGAGGACAGAGATAGCACATTTGTATCCTTTGGAAGAAAAGACAATTAAGAGGGGACTGTTAGGGTTGCTATGTATGACAAGTTGCGGAACCTTCCCAATTTTGATGGATAGATTATTTCGTTAGGCTTTTGGGATGTTAAAATGAAACAACACAGATGTTACATGTGAATTTGGCACATAGGACAAATGTTCCCCAATCATATGATTGCTGCCATATGAAATTCTATATGGAATAGAAGAGATAACACAACATGGTCAATTGAAGTAGCAACAAAAGTGCACAAACTTTAGCCATAGATAGCTGACCAGATTTCCAGAAGTTACTCTGGGGAAGGCCAAATATAAGTTTTTCCTAGTGTATAAAAGAGAGAAACTTTGATTGGCTCTAGCAAAACCTGAGGATGATGAATGAATTCAAGAAGTCACAGCAGCTATTAAAAACCTATATCACCTAGCCTCCTCCCCTAATAATACATGAAAGAAAGATGAAGTCACAGTTTACTAGGGAAAAAAATCATCAAGAATCAAATCATATTGATAAGATGACTTGGTGAAGACTTACCATCATCTGGTCTCTTCACAAATTTCACTCCCAGCTCTTCAAACCTCTTACAAGCTGCAGCTACATCAGGGACTGCAATTCCAATGTGACCTGTGCAACAGAGTAAGCAGAGGCAGAATACACAGTGCATAAATGAGCAAAAATTACAACAAATGGATTGTTGTTACAGTACCAAAATATGACAAGCACTTTACCCTATGCAAAGAGCTTCCAAGTTAGCTCATCTAAAATGCATCTAAATGTGTTAAAATAATTTACTCAAGGAAAGCCCTGTTTTAGTTTCTGGAAAAAAAAATCTATTAAGGGTACTATCATTTTTGGCATTTTTATCTTCTCCCAGTAACCTAGCTGTTTCATAGGGTCTCAAAAGTTAAAACGTTTTGAAGAATACTCTAGTGACACAGTGATATACACAATAGAATCAGAGTTGAAGAAAAATGAAATTGAAAGGTAAAGGCAAAAGTGTTCATAAAAAACAGTAAGTCCAAGTATCAGGAAGTTTTCTGTATTTACAAAATAGGGTAAGAATTTAAACACTAATATTGTGTTTATAAAGGCAAGTACACTAATCACTTGTTCCCAGGTTCAGGGATCAGTTCAGAAACTCCAAATATCAAATTAAATAGTCTAGTCTAAAAAATGTATTTGATAAATCGTACCAGTGACCTTTCAGACATTCAGAATATCCAGTCACAGAATTCCTCTGCACGTCAGGGCCAAATTTTGCTCTCACCCATATATCTGAGCGAAACTCAATCTTATATTTTAAAAAATTGAATGTTCTTCTAATTACACACAAAGTTCCAACCAAGATCCAAGTTCATGTTCTTTAGCTAAGTCTCAACACTGGGAGCAACCAGAGATAAAATATTATTTTTACTATCTTTTACTAAAATCTTAATGTTAAAATGTCTATCAGAAACAATGATAAAATTGACTCTTAAAGCAAGTGTATGTACAAACTACAACTGTGGCTTATTATTCTTAAGACAATATATTTACCCACAAGTTCTTATTCCTAATTTTCAAGGGTCTGTATATCGGAAAAACAGAGGTAAAAGTCCAGATTTCAAAATCTCTTCAAGTTTCCAAAATGAGTACTTTTTACTTAAACTAATCCACAATGCTAAGTCACTTCATCCACATAACAAAGTAGTAGAACTCTTCCAATAACCTGTACACTTAACTTATGGCTCTATTTTACATATGAACATTTTCTCAATTCAGTGGTCTAACGACTTAGAGACAATCAGACTCTGAAAAGAAGAAAAATGACTGCAGTGCGTAACTTTCTCTAAAACATACCAAATCCCCGAGGATCTGAATTGCCATTGTGGTAAGACTGATTCTCATCATTTTCAGTGCCCCAATTACTATGAGAGAAAGGGAAAAACATAATTAATATAAAAGGAAGAGCAGCATGCTGTTTAAAAAAAAATTCTGAGAAGAATCAAAGAATATTTAGAAATATATGGCATTACCCACAGCCAAGAATACATGATAGTCTAGATCCCTACAGTTCAGGGACAGCTGTCCTCATTCATAGAATAATGCCTATCAGAACATTCTCCCAAAGTTACAGCATTTAGATACTACAGAAATGGATTAATTCAAAATGCATCTATAGATGGAACTCTGAATGCAATTTCCCCGTGTTTGGAATTTGAACATTGTTTGCAGAAGGATAACTTATATTTCCATGTTCTCATTGTGATAATTTAAAATGTTCTCTTTTGCCTCATCTACAAGCCACTTTACACCGCCGCAACTTTCTCGTACAGGGGTGTGAAAAAACACCTCCTCAGCACTGCAAGTTTCAGTGCTGTAAAGTGGCAGTATAGACAGTGCACCAGCCTTGGGAGCTGTGCTCCCAGCGCTATTCCCCTCATGGAGGTGGGGTGTTATTTTTTTCGTTTAGTTTAAAACAAAAAACAAAAACAAAAAAACAGAAAACAAAAACCAGAGCTCTCTCCCAGTGCTGATGCCCCGACTACACAGCCATGTTAAAGCGCTGCCACAGCAGCACTTCAGCATTGCTAGTGAAGACATACCCTAAGATAATTTTTTTGGAGTTTGTGCAATATATGGACTCACACATAGGAACTAAAAATTTTATTAAAGTTAATGTTTAAAATCAAATTTACACAAGTTAAGGGGGAAGGTACTGTACATCTGGGGTCGGGCTTGGGTTATGGGGCATTGCAAGTATCGGTTACAAGGTTCATGAGGTACAAACATATCACATAAATCCAGATTGGGGTGTGGGAGTTTTTAAAAGCGTCAGTGGATAAATGGGCTGGGGTACGCCACCCATGGAATGTATTAAGAGTCCAAATCAGTACTGGTGTAGAGAATAAGTACATGGGTGGGGTACATCCCTTGATTCATCAGGGAAGGAAGGGGTTATTTCCCTGGCTGCCATTCATGGTTACTCAACCTGGTACTGGTGGTGTCCTGTGACGTGTTCTGTGTAGATGTCTCTGGACCACTACACTCATATCAAATAGTATTATATTAATTTAATTATGGTTGTGCCTGAAGACTCCAATCAGAGTTGGGGCCCCATTATATTAAAGTCTGACCAAACACACATTAAGAAACAGATCCTGTACCAAAGAGCTAAACAGTCATAATAGGCAATTCAACAGATGGAAATGGAGAAACAATAATATAAGAGGTCATACAATTATTCAGCTCTCATTTGCAAATCTTGTGGCTTAATACAAATATAAGCTGTAGGATGTTTTATAAGTGTTAACCTTTCACTAATTTTCATTCTATTTCTTCTGGCTCATTGAAACTGAATTCCTGACTGCTTCCTATTACTGAATTTCCCATCTTTCATTGTTATTAGGCAACACTCCTGCCAAGAACACTTAAATATATTAAATCCCTTTGCCCTGCCCTCTCTCCACCATTCAACCATAGGCTACCCTCAGTCACTTTTCCAGAGTCATTACAATCCACTCTCCCAGAATAAAATCCCTTCCCTAGCACATGTTTGCAAATTGTTAATGATGTCATAGGTTGGCAGTAACAGTTCTGGGACTTTGAAGGTGTATTCCCTACACTAGGAGGCAGGCAGACTGAGCCAAGCTTGCTTCCCCACTACTGCTGTGGCTCTAGCTGTGTCTGGATTCTGCTCCTCTCAAGGATTCAGGCTCAACTCTGGAAGGGTTGGGATGGGGCTCTAACCTCATATAGATTAGGAAGAGGGGGTGTTGCAGGGGTCAGCTCTCAGCTATTCACTGGGTGTGGAGGGAAGAGGGACCTGAAATAGCACAACGGGGGAGCACAAATTTGTTTTATTAAGTTTGTGTACTGGTCTATTTGGGAGGTTCTCTATGTCTCTACATAAGTTATCATAGCACCTATCATTACCAGCTGTCAAAACATTTAGGATACATTTTATTTCCATGTCAAAACACATGGTGGCACACTGACAAAATAGTCACTCTGTGTAACAATTGAGACTTCAAGCAAATTTCTCCCATCGCTGTAGTATTACATGATAAAGTGACATTAAAAGAGCCACATGCACTCAAAAAACAAAGACAAAATAATTTTACGTCCCTCTTCTATACCACTTTTAATCCATCAGTCTCAAAGTACTCTATACAGTGAAAACTTAAATAGACTTTTCTAAGGTCACACAGTGAGTTAATAGCAGTGCTGGGGATAGAATCCAGATTGGACTCCCAACTGTATCCTCAGTCCAGTACACCACAACTGCCTCATAGCTGTTCTCTAAAATTCCTTTTCTAGTACACTGGACCCCTTCATCTTCCTTTTCACTGCTCTCCCTTAATTAACGTTTTCCTCAGGAAGCAGTTTCCCCCTCCTTTATGCTATGTTGGGGCTAGTGAATATTGAGGAAAAGCACAGTTCTACTTGTTCAGGTATCCAGCATCCATCTACTTGTCATTTCCAGCATCCAAGCCATACTTTTATGATGATATAAAAGAGGAAGTATTTTTCCACATTACGTTAATTGTACACAACCATGATCAGATAAAACAAAATACAATAATATAACCTAGTGCAAAGCACACAGTTGTAACTAATATCCATTAAATATAAGCAGAAGTGAACTGTAAAAAGCTGGAGTTAACACTTACTGTGTTAGTTCAAGTGTAGCCTTTCTAGAGAAAGTCCAAGCTGTTCTCTCTTTTGTATCTTTTGGGATATCATTTTTATCTTCATAAGCGAAAAAATAAAGTGAAAATTTCATAGTGGGAAAGTCACATTTTTGGAGCAATCTAAAAGGCAACAATTTTAAAAACAAGAGAGTCATAATTGATGGCATTTTTAAAGTTGCAACTAGACTGCAAGTCAACTAAAAAAAAAATACCACAACAAACAAACAAACCAACCCACTTTCTCCCTTTAGAGAATTATGACTATTCTCTTCCCTGCCCTCCCACAGCCCCACAAAGGTGGTTCAGTTTTCAAATGTATGTCATGGAAATATTCTTGAGAGCTATATTCATGAACATGTTTGGAAAATAATCAATTTAAAAAAACCAACTTATGAACCTCTGAAAACTAGTAACTGTAGGTACACTAGAATAAAAATCTCAAGTCTGAGACTGGTATTCAATGCCTTGTGCATGAGAGTTTCCATAAGGGTGCTTATGTCCATCTTCCTTATTTATTTTTTTCACCGAAGACTTAACAGGCAATAAACTAGTAAGAGTATTTATTTTTTAAAACTCAATACAATTAATCTGTTGAACTCATTGCCACAAGATATCACTGAGGCCAGTGCATAGCAGAATTAAAAAAAAAAGAAAAAAAAACCCCACACCCAACAATAACATACATTTAGATGGATGAGAACGTTCACACTTACATTAGACAGGATAGAAAGATAGAAAAACAACAGGATACAGAACCTTCATATTTCATGGAACAAGCCAGCTGCTAGATGCCTTGGGTTAGGAAAGCCTGCCCATAAAGGAAGCTTTGTTTCTTTATTGGCAGTTACAGATATTCATGCACAGTCCTCTGAGGTATTTGGTATTAGCTATTGTCAGACACAGAATACTGTACTAGGTATAGACTACTAGTCTAATCTGGTATGGCATTTCCTGTGAAAATCCATTAGCTTCAAGAAAATAAATCAAGGTTTGTACTCAGAGAATCCATAATCAATTTTATTTGCCTTCCAGCAATAAAGATGTTTTAATGTCTCACTTTTCATACAATACAAAAAAAGCAGTATAGGAAATACCTGACTCAGTATGCCTGTTCACGTCTGTGATTCAATCTTTTTCAGCCAACACTAAATCTCCTCCAAGGAGACATAGGTCACTCAGACCAATATATACTCTGTTTCAATCACTTCTCACTAAGTAACAAATACAGTTTATATGAAATAGCTCAGTCAGAGATATTCATTCACTTCTCATTTCTGATTAAACCCACTGCTTCTTGAACCTTTCACTCATGAAAATATTTGGAAAATATTTTCCTTATTAACTTTAGATGGTGCTTTTTCATAGGTCAGAATGTTTCAGATCTGCCAGAACTTTGTTTCAGGGCCCTTCTGCTGTGCTTGATGTTTGAAATGAATTTTAAGCACAAACAGAATGCCACTGCAGGGCACTAGCCTCCCAGCAACATTCCCCACATGAGTGGGCTGGGATGCCTACCACCTTCTGGGGCAAACACCTAAGAGCCGAGAACACTAGAAAGCTAGGGCAGACAGAGCAGCCCTAGAAATCTTTTAATAGTCCTAAGACTTCAGCTTCTTGTTTATCCTTCAATTAAGTCAGAGTATCGTGCTTAGGACAGAATTTTATTACTAAGAAAATTACTGCAATATCACAATTTCTGTATGATTATTTAACTGCAGCATCAGAGAGGAGAAAGCCTGTAAGCTTTTATATAAGCAGACTTAGCAGAATTCAATTTTTATTTTTTAAAAATAATTTTGGTGGATAATATGAAGGTTTGTTTTAAAGTTCCGGGCCTACCCCATATTTATAGATTTAAATGTTCAGAGTTGTGGGAACTAATGGGGCAGAATCACAAAATGACAGAGTCATATAATAATTAATGATAGTTGATGCTGAGATTCAAAAAAGTTAAATCTGTTTTAACTATTTGTTTTAACCATTAAAACAAATAGTTAACATCACCTGTTAATATACAATAAAATAAAATATACAAACAAAAACAAATCCTTAAATCAAACTCTAATAAAAGTTTCCAAGCAGAATTTTTCTTACTTTGCTCATCTAAATTTCGATTAACATAGACGGAAATATTTTTTCCTCAGTTTGTGAGCATACAGTGAAATTGACATTTACCAACAAAAATCTAATCCTTCCAAGCCTATATATAAGCAAACAACTTTGGCAATTAGCAAAACTAGCAACAAAAAGCTGATAATTTTCCCAGTATAACATTTGATTTAAAACTATTTTGATTTCACCTTTTTGAATTTAAAATGTAAGAGTACTATAGAAATCCTCAATCACGAAGATTAAGTCAAGTGAGTCACCAAATTGGGCACTAGCTGATTAACATGAACCAGGCTGAATCATCAGACTTAAATGCCAAGGTTTGCTTTTCAGATGAATGGATCATTAAAATATATTTAAGACAAATCTTATCTCATGCAATTTTTACTCACGTCATTCCAAGAACTCTTGTATAAAAATCCAGTGACTTCTTAGGATCTTTTATTCGTAACATTGTCTGCTGCAACAGAAAATCCTAGAGAAAAATTATAGTAGTTATGCTACTCAGGAAAGCACATTAAGATGCCAATACAAATACATGAAGTTGGGCTTTTATTGTGAATCAATAATTTAGAAGGATATTGTTAAGATCAGTAGGACCAAAAAGTTATAAACATAAATACATACATGGTATGTCTATAAGTCTATTGCCCTGACCCTGCAAACACCTACAGGGCCTACATAATTATTGATAAAAGATATTAGTCTGTAAAGTGCTTTGCAAATTTACAGTACTGTGCAAAGTAATTGCAAAAAGAAAAGGGAGTACTTGTGGCACCTTAGAGACTAACCAATTTATTTGAGCATAAGCTTTCGTGAGCTACAGCTCACTTCATCGGATGCATACTGTGGAAAGTGTAGAAGATCTTTTTATACACACAAAGCATGAAAAAATACCTCCCCCCACCCCACTCTCCTGCTGGAGTGGTGCTGGTGCAGGAGAGTGAGGTGGGGGGAGGTATTTTTTCATGCTTTGTGTGTATAAAAAGATCTTCTACACTTTCCACAGTATGCATCCGATGAAGTGAGCTGTAGCTCACGAAAGCTTATGCTCAAATAAATTGGTTAGTCTCTAAGGTGCCACAAGTACTCCCTTTTCTTCTGGCGTATACCGACTAAAATGGCTGTTACTCTGAAACCTGCGAAGTAATTGTTTTCCCTCACCAATGATAAATGCTTTGGTATTTTGTTACTTAAATTAAAAACCAAAAAAAGCTAACATACTTTATCTTTGTTTCCATCCCTTTACACATAGTTACTCCATTTGAACCACTCTTGGGGGGCTCAAACTACACCTCTAGATGTATACCTCTTTAAACAGAACATAAGGACAGAAGGGACCATCAGATCATCTAGTATGACCACCTTTATATCACAGGCCATTAAATTTCACCCCGATAATCCTATATTATGCTCTAAAACAGGGATGGGCAAACTATGGCCTGCAGGCCGGATCCAGCCATCAGGGCTCTGGATCTGGCCCGCAGGATTGCCACCCCTGTGGCACCACCGGAAGGCACCACATCCCTCCAGGAGCAGGGGGGAAGGGGGGAGAGAGGAAAGGGGCAGAGGGCTCCGTGCACTGCCCTCGCCTATAGGCACCGCCCCCTGCCCTCGCCTATAGGCACCGCCCCCCCATTGGCTGGGAAAGGGGAACCGCAGCCAATGGGAGCTTACGGGCAGGTACCCACAGGTGAGGGCAGTGCGCGGAACCCTCTACCCTCCCCCAACCCCGCTTTCCCCAGGGGCCGCAGGGACATGGTGCCAGCTGCTTCCAGGAGCAGCACGTAGCCAGGGCGGGCAGACAGGCAGGGAGCCTACCCTGGCCCCGGTGCACGCTACTGCCACCCTGGAGCCCACACCCCAAACGCCTCCTGCACCACAGCCCCCTGCCGTGAACCCCCTGCCGCACCCCAACCCCCTGCCCTGAGCCCCCTGACACTCCTACCCCCTGACCTGAGCCCCCTCGTACACCCTGCACAACTCCTCCACCCAAATCCCTTGCCCTGAGCCTCTTCCTGTACACTGCACCACCTCCCACACCCCAAACTCCTGCCCCAGCCCTACATTCATGGTCCTGCATGCCATTTTCCCACCCAGGTGTGGCCCTCGGGCCAAAAAATTTGCCTACCCCCGCCCTAAGACTTCAGTTAGACCAAAGCATTTCAGTCCACAAGAGATTTAACTGTTGCATGCCCCAGACATAGAACAAGAGAGGCTAAGGTACCACCAGTGCCTAAAGCCCTTGCAATAGCACAGAATTTATTAGGTGAGATATGCTCAGATGATCCCACCAGATGAACCATGACCCATTCTACAGAGGAAGGGGGAGGGGGTGGAACCCCAAACCAAGTACCTGCCAATCTGACCTGGGAGAAAATTTCCTCCTGACCCCAAATCTTGTGATTCTCTGTACCACTTCAGTGGCCTGGTACATTCTATCCCGTTGTCTCTCCAACTGGGACCAATCTCTGATGCTTCAGGGAAAGGTGGCAAAGGGGATCAAAAATCCTTCCTGATCTCTGCAGATGACCACTCAAAGCTCTGAAGCATGAGCTTTAATGTCTGGATAACATAGCAATACCCAGATCCAGCATTTTTCTGTCTCCCTCGGACTCCGTTCTTGCCTCTTAATGCTACTGAGTAGATTGCTTCTTTTTTTTTCCTCTCAATTTCTTCTAATTTGCCAATGCTTTATTTTAAATGTGTTGTCATCAGGCCACAAGGAAATTTCAGTTATTTTGTGGCCATAAGAATTCACTTTTTGATGTAAAATGGAAACAGTCCTTGGGAGTCTAGCCCTAACAAATAATTTACAAGATAAAATTCCATATCAAGAATGGTTCAAATATTATTGCATAGTCCCCTCCAAAACAAGGCAATCATGTAAAACTAGTCTATGGAGTTTTCTCCAGCCAATCCTTTTTCAGAATAAAAGATCCTGTGAAGTACTGTGCTAAACTGCAACAAAGATCTAAAAAGGAGTTTGTCCTAACTTTTACTCAAGGTCCCCCCGCCCCCCCCGTGATTCAAATGCAGCACACTAAGAATATTTGAGCCTTTCTACATCTGATCCTGTTGCTTTGCTATCAGAACTGATTTATCATTATTACTGGCTGCAATTATAAGCTTTAAAATGGGAAGCCGATCCTTTCCGCACTGTCCTTGAGATAAGAAAAGTGACAGGGACCCACGTCTAAAAAGAGAAAGAAAAAAAAGTAAAAAAAAAAAAAAAGTAAAATCGGATAGATTTTTCTGTCAAATGGCTCCGATCCAGCCCCCGAGAAAAGTTTACACCAGCCTTGTTAAACGCAGTGGGTATCAAGGATCGAAGAGTCCCTCTAACAGTGTGCGGGAGACGCCGTCCAACTGTATGCAGACTTAGTTACTCAACTACAGAGAAATCCAGGTGAGAGGGGAAACCACCATTGGGGCTGCATAAGGAGATCCTCCCCTTGCCCCATTAGGTAAGGGCGCCACAGGAATCTGCACTCTCCCGCTGCTCCCTTGAGCGTCTCAGAGGCCAGACTCCCTGTCTCGCTCACTGCACGTTCCCCACTCCCCCTATCACTTCACCTTCCTCGTTACCACGTTCTTCCTAATCCCCTATCTCCCCAGATTGCCTCTTTCATCAGCAGCTTCCTCCCCCAGTCCCCCGCTTACCCTGGTACTGGGATCCGGGTTGGAGCAGACGTGGTAGGCTGCTTCGTCGCTGAGGCCGCTGAGCTCCGGCTGTTCCGACATGTTGGAATTAGAATTGCTGAGCAAGGACTCGGGGCGATTAAGAAACGTATCTGTTACTACAAACACAACGCACGGGGCGTTTTCTCATCAGCAGCCTCTACCAGAGTAAGAAACAGAGGAGCGTCCCAGCCAGTCACTGCAACCATTGCAAATTAGGCACGTCAGGATGATGTAATATTTCCATGAGGGTTGTCTCTGACTCTCTCTTACTACAATTCCCAGCATGCAATGTTTAATTTGCGATTAAACCACCTGAATCAGTCCACTTAAACAAAACAGCAAGTCCCACCTTTCAGTGCTTCGTAGTCGTGTAGCTAATACCGAACCGGGATATGCAATGCTACACTGAATAGAGTCTATTTATATATTGCACAATACATATGTGGAAGAGCTGCACAACCTTTATGGCAGAAGAGAAAGATATGGCAGAAATCAAGATATTTGTCACTGTCCAAAATACCAAGGAGCGTGAGAAAGATATGTCCTCAAACTGTCAGATAGTATCGGGGTTAGCAACGTGTCCGTGATAAAAATTTTGAAGTCCATGGTAATTTTTCAAAAAATTTAATGACTGAATGATATAACCCCCTCCAATGTCCGTCACTGAGTATTGTAATTTTGTCAAGTGTATTGCACAACATGGTGGTGCTGAGCCCTGGATACTATAAATGATTGTCTATCTAATAAGGAAGAAATCAATCTATATTTAATTCAGGGAGAAAGACAGCAATTTTCATGTGGTCCTCCCTGTTAAATGCTTCAGCAGGACCAATACCATCAATGTGGCCACTGAATGCCACTCAAGCACCTCGCAGTCTAAAAAGCAAGAAGTATCTAAAGCAACTCGGGGAGGAAAGAGAGCATATGAAGCATTATGCTATTTAGTGACCTACCACCAAATAAGAATTGGACAATACTACAAAAGTGACACATGATACAAAATTCCAAGCAATAATGCAAGACCCTTTTCCAGGAAAGTGTTTTGTGTGTTCTATCTGTCTCTGAAAGACAACTCTCAGATTTCTTTTCACACATCAGTTGGCTGCCCAGATAGCGAGTGTGAAAAATCGGGACGGGGGTGGGGAGTAACAGGAGCCTATATCAGAAAAAGCCCCAAATATCAGGACTGTCCCTATAAAATTGGGCCATCTGGTCACCCTACATGTCAGTGCCTGTATATAGTAGCTTGTTATGACAATAAACATTTGATTTGGAAATGATAGATTCCAGCATGATGGAACATAGTCTAGCCTAGAATTTGTGACTGGAGTTACCACTGTTGTTAGTTGTCCAACACAACAAACTTGTTTCTCATTAAATAATAAACTTGAGGAATCATGATTTATCAGCATATCAAGATGCAACATAAATTGTTGTTCTAAAATGTCATCATATTGAGTCAAAATGTCATCACATATCTGAAAAGGATATTTCATGGAATCTGAAAATGGTTAAAAATAGGACAAAGTAGGTTGCATTTTAGAACTCTATGAATAATATTTAACCTATGGGAACTGCTAGTTTTGTCTTGCCATAGATTGTGGATTTGGGAGAAGTTAAATATTAATGAAGTGAAGAGAAAGTAGAGAGAAACAACCACAACTTTTTTTCTCAAACTGATAGAGAACAAAAGGAAAGCCAAATATTGCACTAGCAGGTAGAACAAAGGCATACTGAAAATCAGTTGAAATTAGAAATGTTGCTCCCTTAACAAACAAACAAACAAACAAAACAAAAAACAGATTACCATATATCTTCCTGCAAAATATTGTAACAGAACAATTAAAGTTCACAGAGTGTAAATTTGTAATGTATGTATATTTTTATTGCAGAAGTTTCCAAGTCACAAGAGAGCTACCATCCAGTGGTACAATCCTTTTACTGTATGAGTGTTACAGAATATATGCAGAGCATGAAGAAAAATTACAATCTTTATATAACACAAAGTTTGAATATCACTTAAAAATATCCTCATTTTGTCCTGCATATGAATGTAGGCCCCAAACCTGCAAACACTCATGCATGAGCTTAACTTTACTATCATGAAAAATTCCTCTGACTTATATGGGACTATTCAGGGTAGTAAAGTTAAGCATGTGTGTAAGCATTTGCTGGACTGGGGTTGCAGAGTATAGTTCATCTGTCTTATCTTGTTATTAAATAAGTGGGAGGAATGGCCCTGCTTCCTTGCCTTTCCTAATTATTGGCAATGCAAAGAATATTATTCAAAACAGATAAGTGAATTAAAAAAAAATAAGGCCATAAGAGCAAAATTGAAAGACAAAATAATTTGTTATGATACAGGTTGCAAATATATATAAATTAAAGAGGAAAAATAAAATGAAACTGTATTAAAAAATTTGAAACCTAGGAAATGTCAAGTTGAGGCAAAATTTAAAAAACAAACAGATACAAAAATTGGAAAGTACTGTTAAGGTATCCCAAGCATTCCATGTTGTGTATTAGATGGGTACCATATTTCCCTACTTTGCTTTAGATAGTTGCCCTGTTTCTCTGACAGGCTTTAGTGGGTGTGCTAGACAGAGGCCATTCTGTGCAGGTGTGCCAGAAAGAGGCAAGAGCAGCAGGAACTTTGTCTCTACTGTCTAGTATACTTGCATAGGGGACAGCCTTAATGTGGCTGCCACCACTTCAGAAACTGGGCATGTCTATACTGCCACGCACTGCAGTGTATGAATAGCAGTGTGCACCAAAGTGCTGTACTATAACTCGCCCCATGTGGATAATGTGGGCATGAGCTGAAAGATCCCTAGTTCACTATATGGTGCTGCTTGCACAGATTTTATTGCAGGTGTGAAGCCCTAGTTAGTTTCCTTTGCTTCATATAGCAGTCAAGGAAAGAAAAATATGATTAAAATAGGAAAAAGTGATTTTAAATCCACAAAAACTGACTGGGGACTCATGAGCAAGCATAGTACTTGAAAGTACTTTTGACTAATATTTTAAAATTGATTTCAAGTTGACAACGGTCCTTTAATGTTGTTTAGGGACCACTGTTTGACTTCAGGCTTGGGACAAAATGTATGGCTATAGTTAGAATATTTTTGATTTATTTATTAAGCACTGTTACCTTTGATATTCGTACATCACTTTCTGATCTTTGGGTAGGAGGTAGTCCATAAATATTCTTATTTTAAATTATTGTTTTTGGGCCAGACCAGGCCTTAGAGGGCATGTGGAGAGGATGGACCCTACATAATTAAAGGATACCAGGAATGTGAGGGTGCGGTGGTGCTGCACTAAAAAATTGCAGGCAGAGGAACTATATGATTAAAGCTTACTGCCCTGATTCTGCTTCCTTCCAAAAGTTAGGGAAAGGATCTCTGCAAACCTCTCTATACAAGAGCTGTGAGTGGGATCTAAAGAAGAAGCATGTTGTGTATGATTTTGCCTGGGGATATAGCTCATACCACATGCCCTATTCCCTCTGTGGGCAGAAACACTAAACAGGGGTGGGAGGAGGTATTGTTTCATATTCTCTGTGTATATATAAAGTCTGCTGCAGTTTCCACGATATGCATCTGAGGAAGTGAGCTGTAGCTCACGAAAGCTTATGCTCTAATAAATTGGTTAGTCTCTAAGGTGCCACAAGTCCTCCTTTTCTTTTTACTAAACAGGGAGAGACTGTGGAGTATAGTAGGTCACAATACAGGAAAGCAGTAATGCTGCCTTTGCAATGGCTGTGAAAGTTGCACCTGAGCATTTACCCCTTGGGCAGAATTTGGTCCATCAAATGTGCACATTTCTGGTGGTTAATTAAAGAGGGATCATTCAACTTGACAACAGAACAAGTCAGAAAATCGGTTGGCTAATGAAACCTGGCCCTGGGCACATGCAACAGGGGATCTAACCCTGAGACAGTGGAGCACCTACAGGCACAGCAGGAGTTTTCCTCATGGGAAGAGAGGGCTTCTAAGGCTACAGGGGCCATGGTTAGGGAGCAAGTTAGGGGGACGGACAGTGACCTGGCTGGGGCGGAGTTGTGGGAAGGGGTCAGTGGCAGAAAATGAGCTGTTCAGAGACCAGGTACCAGGCCCTAGTGCGACAAGTTAGGGCGCTGTGGATCGCCAAGCGGGGTGGCATCAGAGACAGCAGAGCAGCCGCACGCGCCTGCAGCGTGGCTCCCACCCCCCACGTTGGGGCCGGGCCGCGCGAAGACTGCTTGGCTGGGTCGCGCGCCAACGAGTCTCTCCATAACGGTCTGGTCAGCGGTTGCGACCTCCCCACCCCCTTCCATGTACCCTTCCGCAGCGCTGTCTAGTCCCGGCGCTCGAGCCTGGGAGCAGCGGCAGCATCTTTGGGTTTCGGAAGGTGGAGGGATCCGACGGAACTCATTTCTCTCTCGTCTTGGGAGGGAAACCGTCGGCGCTTGGCTGAGCAGGTGAGTGTCCCGTTTCTCTCGAGAGGTCCGGCAAGCTGCTCGGTACAGGGCCGAGCCAGGTCAGTGAAGGGGGTGGCCTGCGGTGGGGGAGGAGAGGCCGTCACCCACCTGCTCCTCCAGAAGGAGGCGCAAGAGACCGGACACCTCCTGAAAGCAAAAGGAGAGAAAGTTAAGAGCCAGACATACCCTCCCTCCAGAAACCGGCCACCCTCAGTGCCCGGCCCAGGAGGGAGAATGTGAGACCGACAGCCGGAGGCCGCAAGAGACGCCGTTGTCTGTACGCATCACACTCAAACACAGAGTCTGGTCTGGGCGTGGTGGACGAGGCTGAGGCGCCCGCCCGCTTCTAATATTTGGGCTAGACAGCAAAGCCAACCGTTTTCCCCGGGGAAGGCGGAGAGCGCTTCCGCTCCCCTCAGAAGGTGGGGAAAACTAAAGAGAGCCCAACCGAGCTGCAGGGATGAGGGAAAAGGGAGACCCCGACTCCCCCATTGACGGGAGGGGGCCTCCAAGGGGCGGGGAGGAGAGAAACCAACGCATTCGTCTCCGTAGCAATAGAGGGGCCGGCACTCCCTCTAGTTTTAAGGTAGGGAGGGAGTGGATGAAATCCTGTCTCCATTGAAGTCGTCAGGGTTTTGCCACTGAGGTCAGTTGGCCAAGATTTCACCAACTTCCCCAGCCCTGTGGGGAGGGAGGCGCACTAACGCCTTGAATCTAGAAGGAGAGAGAGACTTACCGAAACAGCCCTAGAGAAAGAGAGCAACTGAGAGTCGTACAATTACCCCAGCCACCACTGGAGGTGGAAGAAAAGAGAGACTGATGCCTTCCAGCCCCTGAAAGTGGGGAGGGGGAGATGAAGAGCCTGACTCCAACCTCAGTAAGAGACGGCAAAGGTGGCTTTTTTTGCCATATTAGCACTTCAGGGTTTTGGAGTCTGCTAGTGGTTGGTTTGGCCACTTACATATACCAGGTCTGGTCTATTTGATATTCAGGCTGCAACAGACCCCCAAGTAACTGCTTGGCAGCCCAGAATATCAAGAGAACTGATGCTATATCTCTTCCTCCCTCCTCTGACACATCCCTGTGCCAGATGCTGCAAGACTGTGCATGTCCTGTGTGTTGCAATTCGTGGGTGGAAAGACCTGGCATTATAGCATAAAAGGAAGAAACAAAGTTCAGGATTGGAGTCAGACTCCCCACTGTCATGGAAAAGAAATCCTGACCTCCTACTCCCTAGGGAAGAGGCCATCCTGTGATCCCTAAGAAAGAGACTGACTCTAACCTCTGAAGAAGGAAGAGCATGATTGCACCTATCCCTTGCTCCAGGCAGCATAGGCAGGGCATATACTGACACCCACCCTCAGTGGAGAGGAAGTAAAAATTTCCATTCAGGGGTGCTGGAACAATTTTTTTAGGGGGGGTGCTGAAAGTCATTGTACAAACTGTGCATCCTGTAAATGATGGAAGCCGTGCATCGGGTTGCTATTATTACTTCAAGCCAGGAGGTGTTCCATCCCCAGCACCTCCAGTTCCAGCACCCCTACTTCCACTTAGACCCTGTATGTAGTGAGCACACCCTTGACCCTGTAGTGAAAGAGATATAAATACTCCCCTTCAGGAATAAGGGGAGATAGATCTACCTTCCGGATTCTAGGGTGTAGACAGACTGACCAATCTCAACCCTAGCCTCAAAGAGAAAGAGGGATAGTGATGACCCTGGCATTAGGGACAGACAGTGAGACAGTTGCAGGAAGAGAGACAAAAATGTGGCTCTGTGCTCCTTCCTCCTAGCTCAGGAAAGCAATGAAGAGGAGTGACCATCTCCCCTGCACCCTGTTGGGGGTGGGGAGAGATCCATCAATCTCTCTCCCATCTATAGGAGAAAAGAGATCAAATGAGGTTACCCTCCAGTCCTTGCCCAAGTCAGAGAGAGACTGCCGCTCCTCCTCCCTAATATAAGGGGTGGAGGAGGTAGATAGATACTTCGGCTCTTGGGAGTGGGATGGGGAAGAAAGTGAGAGCGTGTGTATAAGAGACCAAACAGTTCTGGACCCCAGTGAGAGAGTGACTGATCCTTTGGTTCCAAGGGGACTGATGAGGGAGACTAACCCCCTCCTACACATCTGGGCACTAGGGAAGACACTATCTGAGATCTTCAGCTTCATGGGGAGGGGATAGAGAGAGAAATAAACTAGCCAGTCCATTCGAGTGGCAGGTTCAGGTGAGAAAGATTTAACTCTTATCCAACGACCAGCCTTACACCGAGAAAGATCACTGATCCATTCCCCTCAGATACAGATGAGGTGTACTCCCATCCTTAGACGGGGGAAAGATTGAAATGGATACATTATCTGAAACATAAGGATAAAGATTGGGTGTGGGGCAAGGAGCTGAACTATAATCATGGGGTTAGGACTTCTCCCTTCTGATTTTTCTGCATCAGGATTTTTTTTTTAAATGTTCCCATCTCAGGATTTTTCTTTCAAGAAAGAAAAACAGCTTTGGTTCCGGAGGAGGTGATTGTATGTTAGATTCCATAGAACCTCTCAAGGACTGCTGTGTCAAGATCTTTATTTTCAAATTACTCTCTGTACAATGGCATTCTTCAGAAGTTTTTTCTACTGTCTAAAGCCCCCATCACTACAGTATTTAAATGCATCACAATCGTTATTTTGTCACAGCTGCACCTGTATTCCCCTTCTGTTGTCCCTCCAGGTCAACCACTTTAGGCTCCAGCCGTTACCTCTCTTGCATAGAGACCTGTAGCTCTCCTCTTCCTGAGTGGGGTTTTTCCAGGCTGCATACTTCCCTGTTTACACTGATATCCTCAGCAAGCCAGACTGCCTAAATAGGCCGGTGTCTGTGCCTTGGTTTGCTAAGGCTACAAACAGCTGTAATTGCCAACAGTCACAAGTTACCACACAGCTCTTCGTAAGCAAGCACATTTGTTCTTAAGATAAAAGCATCACAGAGAAAATACATTAAACAATAAAAAACGTACAAAGATGCTCATAAAACTTACCAGAGATCATCACTGCCCCCCAGCTCCAACATGGGCTTTGGGAGGAGCCAGTCCTTCAAACCTCACCAAGCATTCTTTCTATGGTCAACTGCAGCTCAGAACTAGTCTACCCCCCCCGAGGAACAGATAAGTCATTCCTTTGTACAGCTTGGGCCTTTGATTTTGAAACTCTGGGAACAGGTAATTAGCAGACAGTGATCCTTTCCTCAGGGCATAGCTTCAGAAGGCTGGGTTTTTGCATAACCTGAGGTAAGGAATTTGCAGTATTCATGTCCCTCTAGAGCAGTGTTTCCCAAACTTTAACAGCCGGCGAAACCCTTTCACTAAATTGTGAAACCTCATGAACCTCCTCCTAAAAATGAATATTTCCAGGGATTTAAGTTTAAATTTCCTCTGCACTTCACACTCTGTGGGGCTCCTGCTGCTGGACCCCGTTGAGCTTGGGCTGCAGGTCCTGCTGACTGCTGGAGCTCGGGGTGCGAGCCCCAACTGCCCAGGCCCGCTCTCCCTGGGGTTCAGGCTGCCAGCTCCCCCACTGATGGGGGCAGGGCTCAGGCTGTCAGCCTCAACTGCCCAGCCCCACTCTCTCTGGGGCTCGGGCTGTCTGCCCTGCAATTGGGTCCCACCTGCTGCCTCCAATGCCTGGGGTCCTCTGGCCACCATTAGTGAAATTTTTCTGGCGAACCCCCTGTAATGTTCTGTGAACCCCTAGGGCTTTGCGAACCCCAGTTTGGGAACCACTGCTCCAGAGATTCTCCAGGCAAACCACTGGTTACTGTTTGAGCAAAAAGTCCATTCTCATCTGGCACATTTTCAGTTTAGTACCTTGAAGCTTATAACACTTCCCAGGGTTCACATCACATCTCCTTTCTAGAAAGAGGGGACATACAGTCCTGGCCCACAATAACACATAGTTTTTGCCTTTAATACAGTTCTTGCCAAAGAAACTTAATACAATAAATTTATTCAAAGATATTGTGGGGAATTGCAATGTTTGTCACATCTATCCCTCAACACCCTTGTGAGCTGGGGGTTGTGATGGTGCCTCCCATAAGGCTTTATGGAAATATACTTATGAATGTATATATGACATAACTAGAATGTGTTTTATGCTACATATGCCATGTAACGTATCTCTGTAAAGGGTATGATCTACTGAATCTATTAATCCTATTTGTGTGCATGTGTTATTTTTGTATTCAAAGTTATGAATATTAGCTGCATACTTGTTTGATTCTGAGTAGGTTTTAGTGAAGCAGTTGGTCAGCTTCCTGAGAAGACTATTCTCAATAAGTGTCCAACCAAGAAGCCCTTAAGCCAACAATGAACTTGGAGACACCAATCCACATCTGGGGTTTCCCAGGAATGTGGCTTGGCTGGTAAGGAGCTCAGTCATGCATAGACATGTGACTTGCCCAGGTGACTCTAAAACTCCATTTTGTAGCTGGACTTCACATAGGAGAGAGGAGGGGGGTCTCCACCCTAAGAGAAAGTCTATTTAAACCCCTGGGAGACCCTTCCATTTTGTCTTCAGCTGGCTAAAGAAAGGGCCTCTCCACCCTCAAAGATACCCGAAAGAAACTGGAACAAAGGACAGTAACTACAGGGGGTGTGAGTGATTGCTGGACCCAGACTAGAAGGAGATTAGTCTGTAAAGGGAAGCTTACTGGAACTGGTGAGGTTTTTATCTGTATTCAGTTTGATTAGACATAGACTTGCATGTTTTATTTTATTTTGCTTGGTAATTCACTTTTTTCTGTCTGTTACTACTTGGTACCACTTAGAGTGTATCAAAGCTCTTGACCTTATTCTTGATATTATTTCTGGAAAACATGTAGTGAATGTTCTACCTTTAAACTTTGATTGGACTGTCTTAAAGGGTTCTATTGATAGTGACAGAATAGCTGTGATGGGACACTCTTTTGGTGCTGCCACAGCCATTGAGGCTCTTAGCAAAGAAGCTAGATTCAAGTGTGGCATTGGCCTGGATGCATGGATGCTTCCTCTAGATCAGTGGTTCTCAAAGCCGGTCCGCCACTTGTTCAGGGAAAGCCCCGGCACGCCGGACCGGTTTGTTTACCTACCGTGTCCGCAGGTTCAGCTGATCGCGGCTCCCACTGGCCGCGGTTCACCGCTCCAGGCCAATGGGGGCTGCGGGAAGGGTGGCCAGCACGTCCCTTACCCGCACCAATTCCCGCAGCCCCCATTGGCTTGGAGCGGTGAACCGGAGCCGGTGGGAGCCGCGATCAGCCAAACCTGCGGACGTGGCAGGTAAACAAACCTGTCTGGTGCGCCAGGGGCTTTCCCTGAACAAGCAGCGGACCAGCTTTGAGAACCACTGCTCTAGGTGATGAAGTTTATGCCAAGGTCCACCAGCCATTGTTTATCAACTCAGAAAAATTCCAGTGGGCTTCAAATGTTCTAAAGATGAAGAAACTTTACTCCACTGGCACAGAAAGAAAAATGATCGCTATCAAGGGATCAGTACATCAGAGTTTTCCAGATTTTACCTTCCTGGTTGGTACCTTTGTTGGAAAGATTTTCAAATTAAAGGGAGAAATAGACCCAAATATAGCTATAGATATAAGCAACAAAACTTCATTGGCCTTCTTGCAGAAACATTTAGGTCTGGAGAAAGGTTTTGATCAGTGGGACGCTCTCGTAGATGGTGACGGTCATAATGTCATTCCCGGAATCAACATTGATCTACCCTCAACTCGGCCTGAATCACTAGAATGAAGAAACTGATAATACCGTGCATACTAAAGCACTTCTTAAGTCTTCAAAAAGATCTTACTTAGAAGTATAGTACTGGTGGCCAGCTACTTCCCACAGCTACAGCATATTTTTTTTCTTACTTATCAAGACAGGTGACTGCGAGGCAGTCTTATTGCACACTGATAAGAGTTGCAGGGGTTTAAATTCATAACAGCCTATAAACTTATTATTTAAAATACTGTAATAAACTTTTACTTTCTACCAATTAAATACTAAATCATTTATTAGATAGATGTCTGGCTCTAAATTAGGAAAGAAACAGTGTTGCCTAGTGTTTACATCAGGCGACTTTCATTCTGGCAAGAGTTTGGGCAAAATGTTTAACCTCTCTGCTCTTCAGCATCTCCATTCTTAAATGGAGAGAATACCTAACCAGCGTATCAGATGCTTTGAGCCCTCCAGCTGTAGAGTGCTACATAAGTACTGGAAAAAAAAAAATTACTAGAATGGAGTTAGCCTAACTTCAAGAATATCAAACGGGAAGCCCTGATTCAGTTTCTTAAGATTCTGATCCCAAATGGAGATATTTTGTAAAATCCATTTCCACCAGCACCACTGGAAGCCTCCTGAGAGCAGTTGTTCTTGGGAGGGTTCCTGTAAGATTTCTGGAAGTTTGGCTTTTCTTGTGAAGTTTCAGTTCCATCTTAACTGCAAACTGAAAGAAGGCTCCTTCTAGTTTTGGATTTGATCCAGGACCAAAATTGCAAGGACAGATTAGGATCTAGGGACTTAAATCACAGTCCTGCCTCCCAAAATTCAAACCAGTTTGGATTATAGGTGCCACATACGGTATTTTTAGTAGTTAATAACTGATTCTGTTTTTTAGAAGCCACAGTGTACAAGCTTAAGCATTCCTGCCATTCTCTAGGAAACTAAAACTGCATACAAATTAGCTGAAATGTTTTCCCTCCATGACAGACAATGGAAGACTAGTAAAATTTCTTGTCAAGATTACAAAGCACATAGAGCACTTGGGTTGGATTTTCCAAAGCACCTAAGTGACACAGGAAGCGCAAGTCCCGTAAAAGTCAATGGGATTTTGCACCTTCTCTATGCAGCTTTTGCCTGCTTTGTAAACATCAGTTGGGGATGAGGCTGATACTGGAGAGAAAATTGAACTCTCAAGGCAATGTAGTCTTCATTTTTAAGAGTAATTATTTTGTCTTTATATACATTTTCCTGCTTTGTACAAATGCCATCTCAACATATTGTGACATGCACTATTACATTTAGGGATGCTTCTTTACATGCAAAGAAAAAGAAATCAGGGAGGGATAGCTCAGTGGTTTGAGTATTGGCCTGCTAAACCCAGGGTTTTGAGTTCAATCCTTGAGGGGGCCATTTCGGGATCTGGGGCAAAAATTGGGGATTGGTCCTGCTTTGAGCAGGAGGTTGGACTAGGTGACCTCCTGAGGTCCCTTCCAACCCTGATATTCTATGATTTTACTTAATTAACCCAGAGTATGTATTAATACTTGGGGGGGGGGGGACAGCTGTGCATATCCATCAATGTTATAGAGGGCGAACAATTCATGAGTTTACCCTGTATAAAGCTTTATACAGGGTAAAACGGATTTATTTAGGGTTTGGACCCCACTGGGAGTTGGGCATCTGAGTGTCAAGGACAGGAACACTTCCTAAGTTGCTTTCAATTAAGCTTACAGCTGTTATGGGACGTGGTTCAGATCTGGATCTGGGTTTGCAGCAGGCTAGCGGGTCTGGCTCAAACCAGGCAGGGCACTGAAGTCCTAAGCTGACAGGGCAGAAAAGCAGGAGCAGAAGTAGTCTTGGAACATCAGGTGGCAACCCCCACGGGGTTTCTGTGATCCATCCTGTCACAGGGGTAATAGTATTTTCCTGGTTTCAGAGTAACAGCCGTGTTAGTCTGTATTCGCAAAAAGAAAAGGAGTACTTGTGGCACCTTAGAGACTAACCAATTTATTTGAGCATGAGCTTTCGTGAGCTACAGCTCACTTCATTGGATGCATACCGTGGAAACTGCAGCAGACATTATATACACACAGAGATCATGAAACAATACCTCCTCCCACCCCACTGTCCTGCTGGTAATAGCTTATCTAAAGTGATCATCAAGTTGGGCTATTTCCAGCACAAATCCAGGTTTTCTCACCCTCCACCCCCCACACCCCTGCTTTTACAGATGGGAAACAGAGAGGCTAAGGTATTTAGGTGCCTAACTCCTATTGATCAGTGGGAGTTAGGTGCCTAAGTACACTTGAGGATCCGGGCCTAAGTGACCAAGATCACACAAAAAGAAAAGGAGTACTTGTGGCACCTTAGAGACTAACAAATTTATTTGAGCATAAGCTTTTGTGAGCTACAGCTCACTTCATCAGATGCATTCAGTGGAAAATACAGTGGGGAGATTTTATATACATAGAGAACATGAAACAATGGGTGTTACCATACACACTGTAACGAGAGTGATCACTTAAGATGAGCTGTTACCAGCAGGAGAGCACGATAGGGAAGGAACCTTTTGTAGTGATAATCAAGGTGGGCCATTTCCAGCAGTTGACAAGAACATGTGAGGAACAGTAGGGGGGGAAATAAACAAGGGGAAATAGTTTCTTTGTGTAATGACCCATCCACTCCCAGTCTCTATTCAAGCCTAAATTAATTGTATCCAGTTTGCAAATTAATTCCCATTCAGCAGTCTCTTGTTGGAGTCTGTTTTTGAAGTTTTTTTATTGAAGAATTTCCACTTTTAGGTCTGTAATCGAGTGACCAAAGAGATTGAAGTGTTCTCCAACTAGTTTTTGAATGTTCTAATTCTTGACATCTGATTTGTGTCCATTCTTTTACGTAGAGACTGTCCAGTTTGGCCAATGTACATGGCAGAGGGGCATTGCTGGCACATGATGGCATATATCACATTGGTAGATGCGCAGGTGAACGAGCCTCTGATAGTGTGGCTGATGTGATTAGGCCCTGTGATGGTGTCCCCTGAATAGATATGTGGACACAGTTGGCAATGGGCTTTGTTGCCAGGATAGGTTCCTGGGTTAGTGTTTTTTGTTGTGTGGTGTGTGGTTGCTGGTGAGTATTTGCTTCAGGTTGGGGGGCTGTCTGTAAACAAGGACTGGCCTGTCTCCCAAGATCTGTGAGAGTTATGGGTCATCCTTCAGGATAGGTTGAATAAAGACTGGGAGTGGATGTGTCATTACACAAAGTAAAACTATTTCCCCTTGTTTATTTCCCCCCTACTGTTCCTCACACATTCTTGTCAACTGCTGGAAATGGCCCACCTTGATTATCACTACAAAAAGTTCCTTCCCACCCTGGTGCTCTCCTGCTGGTAATAGCTCATCTTAAGTGATCACTCTCATTATAGTGTGTATGGTAACACCCATTGTTTCATGTTCTCTGTGTATATAAAATCTCCCCACTGTATTTTCCACTGTATGCATCCGATGAAGTGAGCTGTAGCTCATGAAAGCTTATGCTCAAATAAATTTGTTAGTCTCTAAGGTTCCACAAGTACTCCTTTTCTTTTTGCGGATACAGACTAACACGGCTGCTACTCTGAAACAAGATCACACAGAAAGTCTGTGGTGGACCAGAGAATTGAATGCTTGTCTTCCAAGTCATAAGCTAGTGCCCTAATCATTGGACAACTCCTGATGGTTTAAATACTAGCATCAGCCAATTAGTGAGCTGTGAAGGGCGGCCCTTCAGCCCTTGCTGGGAATTACGTCCTGCAGAGCCTAGATTCATAGGGTTCCCCCATGGAAAGCTAGCCAATGCGTTTAGTGGTTCTAACAAAAAAGGTCAGCAACTCACAATTCCTGTGTTTCTGGGTTCTAGTCTGCCTGGTTGTTACAAAAGTCAGATGAGACTACTTGTGTGCTTATAAGTTAAGCATTTGCATAAGTGTTGGCAAGAGTGGGGTCCAAAAATGTATTTATTTGGAGGCTTAATTGTTTCAGTAAAAATTGGGGAATGTTGTATTTCTGATTTACTGGAAATTAACTTTTAAATCAAATTATAGTATATGTAAGATAGAATTAATCTGCAAAACTGAAACCAACTTGTGTTAAATGTTTTTGCTTTCCTGCATTTATGTTATACAACAACTGTATCAATTTTTTTTTTTTTTTTTTTTTAGTGACTAGTAGTTTTTATCCCATAAACTATGACTGAGTCTCACTCATGTTAATATAGGTTGCTGGCTCTTCATTCTCCACAGTATTCTTCTGCACTGCTGAAAAAACAAAATGAAATCTGTACATTGAAATCAAACTTGTTTAAGTGCTATATAATAAAAATATACAGTAGGTAAAGGTTGAATAAGTTTCAGTGAACTAAACTGAGAAAGTTTCTAAACTGTATCTTCATCTGCACTTGTTTTTGTGCGTTGATTAGCAAAATAAGACTAGTTGTTTACACGTAGTCATTTTCTTAAATTAGAATGACTAGTACAAGTTTAGAAAAGATTCTCTGTACCTGCAGTAGATATTACAGAAGGAAAAAAAGCTGTTTTATTGCTTATGTCAACTATGTACACGATTGGCCAGTATTTCCATCAGTTCAGTGGTTCAGATTTAGATCTCAATTCTACAAACATACACAACTTCATGCATGAGTAATCTCATTGGAGTCAACAGGACTACTCATGTGCATTGAGTTAAATGTATGTGTGATGCTCTGTACCTCGTAGGAACACCCTACACCCCCATGTTCATCTGTATAAAATGATTGTGTGGTATCCAATGCAAAGTTTGTCATGTTGGGTGTCTTTGGAAGGCTTATAATGCACTGAGCATAGTTGTTATAGTAATTGTTACAGTAATGTTATAGGTTATAATTTCATGTATATAGTTATGAGGCTGAAAATATATCCTCATGGCTTAAAGCAAGCTCATGCAAAAACTCTCCAAGAACAGACAGGCAGTTCACCCCTCATCAGGGCATGGATGGGACAAACCCAGCCCAGCCTCACAGGAACAATGGATACTGGCTTAGGCAGCAACAGAAGAATCTTAGACCCTTGAGGGAGTTACCTCCTTTCTTTGGGCAGTTTGGGACTGCAATGAGGTAATGCTCACCTGACTCTGAAGGGGGGCAGGGCGCATGCACAAAGCCAAGAAGAAAGAAAGGACATGATAAAAGGGAGAGACATTTTGCCATGCTCTCTCTCTCCCACCTCCATCTGCATACACCACAACCACCAAGTGACTGAAACGCTGATCAAATGGGAGAGCCTGACTGAAAAGCCAGCCTGTGGTGAGAAGCATCTGAGTTTTTAAGGACATTGAAAGTGTTAAGATCAGCTTAGAATGGGGTTTGCTTTTATTGCATTTGACCAAATCTGACTTGTTATACTTTGAGTTATAATCATTTAAATCTACCTTTATAGTTAATAAATCTGTTCATTCATTCTACCTGAAGCAGTGCATTTGGTTTGCAGTGTGTTAGAGACTCCCCTTGGGAGAACAAGCCTGGTACATATCAATTTCTTTGTTAAATTGACTAACTTATATAAGCTTGCAGCATCTAGTGGGCATAACTGGACACTGCAAAATGGAGGTTCCCAGGGTTGTGTTTGGGACTGGAGATATTGGCTAGTGTCATTCGCTTGCAAGTAGCTGGGAGCAGCTTACATGCTAGCAGCTGTGCGTGAACAGCCCAGGACTGGGGGTTCTCACAGCAGAGCAGGGTAAGGCTGGCTTCCAGAGTAAGGATTGGAGAAGCCTAGCAGATCACCGGTTCAGATAACGCCAGAGAGGAATGTCATAATGTGATACGTCTGGGAGATTTGTGCATCAAAAAACTAAAAATTCTGCATATTTTGTCAAAACACCACAATATAATCATGCTGGTTTCCAGTTGTTTTGGTCATGTATTTAAACTACAATACAGAAAAAAGTAACACACAAAAAAGTTACAACTACTTGGTAACCAATACCCTACCCCTAATTCTGGATTTTCATTTAAATTACATTCCAGAACACCAAGCAGCACAATAAAAATAAAATAGAATGTCATTTGAAATTGCTTACACTTTTACACAAGTCATTTTTGCTAATCATGGTCCTGCATTTCAGTACAATCCAGTATTCTAATTTAAATTATAGTACAGAAAACAAAGCCTTTAAGTTTTTCCTCACTTAGTGATTTCCTTTAGCAGAACGGATCAAATTGTACAGTGAAAAACTCTGCATCTGCAGAGTCTGAGACAGCATTTATGCAATTCGAGGCCAGCATTTATGTGACTGCATTTATGCAGTTTGGAATTCTGTCTTTCACTGAAAGCCAAAACACCTGAGGGCTACAAAAATAGCTGCACTTTAAATAGCTTCAGGCACAATTTTTTCCCCTCTACAGTTTTAGCTCCTGTTCAGGTACCTCAGAAAATGCCAGGTATTGTTTATATCCTGCTATTTTTAAACACGATGAGAATCAAATCTACATGTCTCAGAAAATTCAGATCTTCTTGTCCAAATGAGAAATATTTGTCAATTTTTTCAGAAGACTGATAGCCTCTAAAGAGATCTAGACAGGCAAGTTTTTCCAACAGGAGATAAGTTTTCTGCCTCTCAAAATTTGAAGAACTCTGAGGTGCTTTCTGAAGAAAGGGAGCTCTAGATGTGAACTGAAATATCTGTAGTTCTTCCAGAAGGTCAAATGTGTTAACACTGCAAGGCTTCCTGCTCTCGAATGTCAGATTTAAACTGAGACTTTGTTCACATATCTCTGCTAGAAAAGTGATGTGTACTTTCAACAATGCATACTTAGCTGCGTCATTCTGTGTGAACTATTCAGAAAATGCTGAAACTGGAGAGCTGGTGTTGCACTCTTCATTAAAAACTTTTGTAGAATTGAAAGTTCTTAGATTGATATCGAACAGCATGGAATGAGCTGTTCCTGTGTGTGGGCTAGGAGGCCTGGATGCTTTTCCAGCTGGAGATTCTTGTAGTTTCTGGTTCATGAAATGGAGCTACCTCACTTTTGTACTACCCGAGTTGTAAAGTGCTTCAAAAACGTGTTCTATAAATGTTTCTAAATGCTTCACCAATACCTTCAACAATATGTCAAACAGAGGATATGCCCAGAATTCAGAAACAGTATTATCTAAGAAAAAACATAGAATCAAATGCCTTTTTCATGTAAGTAGTATTGTCAGTATCAATTACTACATTTTCATGATCAATCTGGTACTCATTTACAGCTTTGACTACAGCCTGTGAAACAGTTGAGTGATTATCATCACCTAAAAAACACTGTGTCCACCAAAAAAAGTAAACAAGTCAACTGCAATCAGGTTCTAATGGTGCAAGCAGTACATTCAGAACTGATCTCGCCTCGTCACCACAACATTAAAAAATAACAGCAATTTTCTTGTCTTTAAGCTTCAGTTTTCTTTCAGGTACACTTCAGGTATGTATGTCTCAGTCAGTTGTGTCCAGGAATCGCACACCCCATTCCAGATCCTGCTGTCAAGAAATTCTCTCACAAGTGGATGGTCAGTCTTTGACAGGGGGATGTTGGCACCTGCTAGTGTCTTCACCCATGCTGTACAAATCTGAACGTAGAAGCAGTTAGATAAGTCTTGAATGAGGACAAATGTTTACTACCCATGTAATATTGTTAATCTAAGATTTATTCATATTATATTTAGTTCCGAATTTCTAGATTTTAATTTAGATTTAAAGTATAGTAAATCATATATGTAAATAACATATTTGGTTTATGCCTCTAAGGAGAGGCACACTCAATAACAAAAATGCATCATCAAATCAATCAACTAAAATATCACATGAAAGTGCAAGTTATAGTGTAGAGCAGTGGTTTTCAAACTTCTTTTCTGGTGACCCAGTTGAAGAAAATTGTTGATGCCCGTGACCCAGTACTTCCCCCTGCCTAGGAGCCGGACCTGCTGCTGGCTGCTTGTGGGGCGCAGCGTGGTGTCAGAACAGATAGTGACTTGCCTGCCTCAGCTGGGCAGCACTGCCGCTGGGACTTTTAACAGCCTGGTTTAGTGGTGCTGACTAGAGCCACCCTGACCCAGTGCCTTACATTCCGTGACACAGTACTGGGTCGCAACCCACAGTTTGAAAACGACTGGTGTAGTGTGTATTATTAAAGAGAAAACTGACCATAATCACTTAAAAAAAAAAAGTTAACAGAGCTGTATATTCAAGATCTTATAGCAAGTGAAGAGACCCTATCGCTATAGCTCTTCTAAGCTGCTACTTATATTTCAGTATAAGAACATTTTTTTGTATTTCCATTCACCTTCACGTGTTCTTGCTTCGCCTGGGTTTTGTTTTTCCAGTGTACTTGTAATGGTCTTCTGATGCTTGTTTCTGCCTCTCTCCCTTAATTTTTTTTTTTTTTTGGATGCACAATGATCCACAATTGCTTACCATCAGTCATGATTGAGAACAACATTGCAGGATGTGCAAAATAAATTGTTCCCATCCACATGCAGTTTTATAGGGATTCTTGAGTATGAGAAGCTGGTGCAGCCATTTGTAATGCATGATGTGAAGGCTGTACAGGTTGTGCAAAAGAATGAATATCCCTTTGGTCACTTCATCTTTACCTATTTGGCTACTTTGGGAACTGCTTGGTTCTGACTGTCCTGACAGTTTATTGACTGCTTGATACATATTTTATTTTCCCTCAAAGTCTTTTTTTTTAAATGGGTAAGTAAAATAGATCCTGAGCTGTAATCTAACCCCATTATGCCACTCTGGCACAGGAGCAAAGCAAGAAAGCACATAGACCTTCTTAGCTGAGGATTCCCTTGGTATGAAAGAGTCCTGACTGTCCTATGCCAATCCCTGTATAGGAAACAAGGAGGGCTGGGGAAAGGAGCACAGTCAGAGCATGCTACACTCTTGCCATTGCGAGTTGAACATGGCCCCCTGGGGACCCACTAGCTGGCATATTTTGTGGTAACAGCTTCCATCCTTGTACTCTTTAACCAACCAACAATAAATGTACTGATTGATTTAAAATCAAGCGCATACTTGACCAAAAAGGGGACTTGTACCACTCTAAAGGTCAATAAAGTTAAGCTATCAGCAAAAGTGCCTCAGAATGATCTCTGCTGTTCTTTGATTGTAAACGGTGAATCAGACAAGGATTCAGGTGAATGCTGAGCTGGACGGAGAATAGGAGTGAGGAGCATTGGAGGCAATCCCCAAACCTCTTTGTCTAATAGTAATGTAATTAAGTTTGAGCCTTTATTTCTAGTGATTAGTCAACTAAAAATGAAGCCATATGGTCAGTATGGCATCACAGGCAACTGAAGATTAAGTGAGAGCTGGAGAATCAAACTCCCAGTTTATATTAGCTACTGACCATCTCTAGAAAGGTCAGTAGTAAACAGTTCATGGAGCATATGGACTGAAAACTTTTTCAGGGGTCTGCGTGTGGCTGGCTCACTACAAAAGCAACTTTCCTTCTCCTGGAATTGACACCTCCTCATCAATTATTGGGAGGGGACTACATCCACCCTGATTGAATTGCCCCTCTCAATACTGGTTCTACACTTGTGAGGTAACTCCCTTCTCTTCATGTGTCAGTATAATAATGCCTGCATCTGTAATTTTCACTCCATGCATCTGAAGTGGGGTTTTTCCCGCCATGAAAGCTTATGCCCAAATAAATCTGTTAGTCTTTATGGTGCCACCGGTCTTCTTGTTGTTTTAATAAAAAAAAAAAAAGTTTTATTCTCTGATGCTGCAAACTCCTATGCACATGCTTAATTTGACTACTATAAAGTCATGGTCCTGCTTAAATGTGTGCAGGATCAGGTCCTTAATTTCAATATTATTTTTTGCCTATAGCAGTTTTGTAAAATTGAAATAAAATATCCTACCAGTAGTAG
The DNA here is from genome assembly GCF_965140295.1 of Lepidochelys olivacea. Lineage (NCBI taxonomy): Eukaryota > Metazoa > Chordata > Testudines > Cheloniidae > Lepidochelys > Lepidochelys olivacea. The sequence goes on from NC_140413.1 coordinate 151,404,295, forward strand.
AGTGTTTTTAAAAAATAGCATTTATAATTTAGTTATATGTTTTAATCTAAATTTGCAGTGGTGCACACATTCAAATTTAGTTTAACAAGGCCTTAACTGATTTAACTTGCTTGATTTAAATCAGTTTTTTTAAATTACGTTATTTACCCTGTCCTATGTACCTCTTTATGCAGTGTTTCCTGATATTTTTTTCAAGTGTCAGTAATTTCTATTTGTTTGTCCAAAACAATGTGACTAGACTTAAATATAGTCAGTACATCTTCAGTTGTCTTATATTTACTACTTTGGCAGTGATAGTAATATATGTTTTGTCACAAACCGCTTTACTAGTTGTCATTAGGATAGGTTGGGTTATTGTATATCTTATGGAAGATTAAGTGTTGAACCTCCTGTCTTAGGTGAAAATGAGGCAAAGTGGTTATAAACTGAAGTATTTTACAGTTTTCCATTATTCCTGGAGTATCTTATTTGAGTGAAAGATACATGAATACTGCAACATATGTAATGAGTTTCAGATTTGCCTCGTTATTCTGATTTATGAGATTTTTTCTTCCTCTGTCACATTTGTAGCTTTGTAACTAAGTTGTCCATGTGTCATTTGAATTTTTATTCACAGTTATAGGTTTTATCGCTACTTCTGTCAAACACTGATCAGTGAAGACATAGCATTTGTGTGTCAAAAATGTTTATTCCAAACATACAACCTGTAAGATGGTCACGGTGGGAGACCACACGCCCTTTGCTACAACACTTCCGGAGTGCTTCGGTTCAGGGGAAAATTAGCTCACAGTTAGTGTCCCAGGTGTGCAGTCACACTGAGCAGCGATAAGTCTATAGGCCCAGAGCCCTCAATCAGGGCGAGGCAACACACAGTTAATGGCTCTGGCTTGTGGTCTGGGAGACCAGCAACGAGTCTCTCTGCTCAGGTCCTCAGTCAGGGCAGTAATCCCGTAGGGGCTCTGACCTATGGTGAGTCATGCAGAGCAATAGAGAGCCTATTCCCCCAGCCCTCAATCAGGGAAGGGCAGCACTCAGTTCAGGAAAGGGGCTCTGGCCTTCAGTCCAGCAGAGCAACAGTGGGGAGATTAGCTCTCTGGTGTGAGACTCAGCAAACCATCTAGAAAAGGAGTACTTGTGGCACCTTAGAGACTAACCAATTTATTTGAGCATAAGCTTTCGTGAGTTACAGCTCACTTCATCAGATGCATTTGCCATCCTAGTTCAGGCAGGGTCCAGACCAATGCAGGCCTCCTGACTACAAAGTGGGGATGCTGCCACCCCTGACAGTGAGATGACAGGAGGACACAGGCCCTCCCGCTCCACTACATCCCAGCCCAGTGCCCTAACAGTGGTCCGCCACTGGGTCAGTGGGAAAAATCAAACTGCAACACACTGGCTGCTTGCAATCAGTCACACAGCCAAACCCTATTTGGCTTCCCTAGGCTCCTTCCTACACTCAGTCCAGGTACCTGGGGTTGTTGTTGGTCTTGCTTGAGTAAACAACGAGCAGCAGCCCAAACAGCTCCTTGGTATCCCTGGCGTCCGGCAGCTCCATCCATCCTTCCAGGTCTCTGTAGTAGCTTCTATCAAGTCAAGGCTCCAGCAGCAGGGGAAAGACATGCTGCTACTCTGCACCAACTGAGCTAGAGGGCCGGCCTTTTATAGTTCCTGTTCCTGCTCTGCCCCTGTGCTTCCGGTGGAGCGGCCATGGGTTTGCCAGTTCTGCCCACCAGAGGGCAGTCACGGTTCTCTCCCGGTCTGTCAGGGAGGAAGGCAATGCCCCCTTGCTACACAACCGTATATTTTGATTTCACATGATTTCCATGATAAATGGAACATTGTGGATATTGCTCCACCAATCAAGACTCAGTAAGAGTTTTCTTCTCCAGGAATAGTGCACATGCTGTTTAATCTCATCATATACTGAATCCAGCAATCTTTCAGTAAATATGCACATGCTTCATGTTGAGCACAAGAGTAGACCCAGTGCAGTCAGTGGGACTACTCACATGCTTAAATTTAAGTAGAAGCATAAGTTGTTTGCAAGATAGGTGCCTAAGTCATCAATGAGGTTGTCACAGTCCTCAAATTAGCTGCAACTCTGATCCTCCTGGTCTCCTCCAGTACACACCACTAGGTCTTAGGCCTCCAGCCATCACCTGTCTCAGACCAGGGCCTTAGTTTTCAGATCCCTGCAATTCGTTATGATTTTGCCTGCAGTTCTGATCTCTCAGGGTAATGACAGGGTTATCCAGTGATCAGTCTGTTTTTTTTCAGAACCACTTTTTAAAAAAAATCAATAATACTTTGCTTTATGAAAGCAAACAGTTTATATGCATCCTTAGCTTACCAGGTGTTCACCCATCTTCAACATGGAGATCCTGGTAGGGCTAAAATACTTGAAGTCCTCCCACAGAGCTTGTTTTTGTTGATCACAGTCTCGTGCCTGTCAGTTCTGGATGGTGTCTCTCCCTGGATCAGGGCTGTTATTTTTATAAAATTTGAAGTTCCTTTTCTGCTAAGGCCTTTGAAACAGGTAAAACCAATCAATATGTGTGCTTTTTCCTAAGGGGGTGAAACTTCTGTTGTATGTTTGAATATAATAAGGCATGATGTCAAATAACTAACTCAGTTTAAGTTTTATTAGTAGTTAATACAGTGCTATACAGAAAGGAAAACATGTTACCTACTGTCTGTAATTGGAGAAGTGATGGGAGCTTATTTCAGTTCACTCCTAACTTCCCAAGCTCTTTATATACTAGTTTAGAACACAGAAAACCCTTTCTCGTGTTCTTTTTGTAGGGTGGTTTTGCTGACATTAGTTTATTTTGAATATTTTCTGCTGGTGCTAATCAATAAATTAATGACAGGTTTCAGAGTAACAGCCGTGTTAGTCTGTATTCGCAAAAAGAAAAGGAGTACTAGTGGCACCTTAGAGACTAACCAATTTATTAATAAATGAATGACATCTGTAACCATATTTAGCTTTTAATGACTTAGACATCAATCACTGTTTCCTGTTACACTGATTACAGAATACGTCTGCTTTATCAAATATTTCTTGTCCATTTGGTCAATTACTTAATTTGATCAGTTACAGTGTAGTTATGAGTATCCCTTATCAATTACACCATTTTGTCCATTACAGCATACATCTATAACAGGCATTCCTTTATATGCTATGTGTGTTTACAGAAAAGAGATAAAAAATGACCTATTGCCCTGTGAAGCTTTTTTTAATGATATCTGCTTTACTTAATTGATATGCTAAAAGCACCTTTTGATAGTTTTTTTAAAATTATTATTATTATTATTATTATTATTTATTATTAATTACAGAAAACACCTGCCCCATATCAGTTGCAACTGGTCCCTTTCTGGGCATTTGGACTAGGTCAGTTAAGTCAGAGTAAAAAACAAAGTGGATAATTAAGTACAGTCCTACTGATTACAGACATTTTTGTGAACACTAGTTTAACACAAATCATTAGGGTTAGCTAAAGTTCATTTTAGGTTAATCTTAAATACAAAGAATTATAAACACAAGGCATAGTGGGACTTTGGTTCACCAAGAAAGAATCAAAAGGTTAGGGTAGGTTGAGTCATTTTTACTGTATTGTTTCAGTACTGGAGATTTGCATTCATTATCCCGCATTTTCAGTAGTTTCTGTAGAAAACATTCTTTATTTTATCCATTTAAGCAGGAATGCAATCACTACTAACAAGCCCATAAAGATACATATCATATTTATAAAATTAAAACAATAGTGTTTAAATATTCAGTGATTTCATATCATCTGTCCTAGAGTCAAGACCTTTAACATATATGAAGGAATTTGAAAAATGACAAAAATAAATTTTAATTACAGTAAGCCAACTTGCTTGCTTGTTACTTTACTTCATTTGTCCAACTATACTAGCTCAAATTAATTTAACTTTTTTTATTCGAGATATTAAAGTGCAAAAGGTACTTATTTTATAGTCTGAGCATCTCTACCCATGAATTAAAAATGCAATCAGTATAACAAGAAATACTACAACAACCCCACAAATTAGAATAGAGCCATACAGCTCAAATGAATATATTAAATTCTTTACTTCACAAGACAGAATGAATGTAACTGTCAAGTTCAAAGCTTAGCACCCAAATTGGTGTAAAAGGGCTGTCAATCAATATTCTCTGGACATCTCTACATAAATTATGAAACCCAGCCACTCTGCAATATTTGATATATCATTAATGACAAACTTCTGATTTTCACAAGCATTTAAAAATAGACAAATTCAAATGAAATCGATAAACTGCTCTGATTTTCATTGTAACTCAAAAATGAAAGGAAATAGCATTTACGAACAATTAAGGTTAAATATTTTTCCAAATTCAGTGAAAAGTTTAGCATTTCTTACTAAAAGATCCAGAATATTCAAAATGACTGACTGAAACAGCATCTTCAATTTCATCCTTAGTATCAGCAGCACAATTTTCAGAATGTTATTTGAGACTTGCCACCACATCTTTGTTGCACTTTTTACATCATGCATGTAATTCTTTCTTAACATTGCCAGCACTAAAGAGTTTCTTCAAAATATTTCCAGATGAGATCCTTGTTGCAATCAGGAGACACTGTCCATTTTCACACTAAATATCTAGTACTATAACCTTGTATAATAAAATTGTAAAAATTAAACATTTTTCTGCAAAAATTTATATAAAAAGCAACTTATTCCTAGCTATGCCCTGATCTTGCAAGCACTTATGTATGTGAGTACTCCTATTGACTACAGTGGAGCTACTCTTGCGTAAAGTTACTGACATGCATAAATGTTTGTGAGCGGAGGCCTTTAGGGCCTGGTCCAAAAGCCGATTGAAGTCAATGGGAGTCTTTGATGTGGTCGGCCCGTGTGTGTGTGTTATAAACTGATGGATCCCGTTGCTTTCATGGATGAGTATTCAGCCAGTATTAACTTAAGTTTTAGATTTATTTGTTTTTATGGCTTCTCACATGGGAAGCTCATCCAGTCCTGGATTTGCAGATGCAGTTACATGTCTTGCAAGTGTAGTCTTACTGACAGACCTTAACACATGCTCTCTTCTTCTGCAAAGACCTTACACACTACTCCTCAAAAGTGGACATGGCCTCATATTACAGACCTCTCCATATGGATCTGTCCAGAGCAACTTGTTAACCAGGTTTTAATGTCTATGTTGCATACTTTGAGGCATAGGTGCTGACTCTGTCGATGCTCTGGGGCTGGAGCACCCAAGGGAAAAAATTGGTGGGTGCTCTGCACCCACCGGCAGCTCTCCACCCTGCCTCCCCAGCTCACCTCTGCTTCCACTCTGTCTCTGCCTCCTCCCCTGAGTGTGCCGCCGCGTCCTGCTTCTCCTCCCTCCCAGCACTTGCGCTGCGAAACAGGTGTTTAACGTGGCAAGCACTGGGAGGAGGAGGAGGAACACTGCACACTTGGGGAAGAGGCGGGGGCAGGGATTTGTGGAGGGGTTGAATAGGGTCGGGGGGGGGGGAGTCGGGGCGGGCCTGAAGGTGGGGCGGGGGGCAGGGGGACATGAGAACCCACCGGCGCCAACGAAAGTTGGTGCCTTTGCTTTGAGGTTGGCCTTCAGTTGTCTTTGTATCTGAGGATTGATTGACCTTTAGAGTGGGTTACCATGCTCAGTTGGCTATAGAACACTGCTTTTGGTATATGGGAAAGTCTCCATGCAGACCAAACGTCCTGACCCAGCAAAGCTGAGCACTGATGAGTGTATTCTTGATGCCAGGGGTTTGGCACCTCTCAAGGATTTAAGTGCCGGGGATCCTGTTCTGCTTCTTGATGTTGCAGATGGATCTTAAGCAGCAAAGGTGCCTTTAATTTACAAATTAAAGTAACCAATATAAATTTTAAAAAGCTTCTTTAATTTTTTTAAAAAATGATTGATTTTATTCACCCTGATATTTACAGGTAATTTGATATTGGGTAGAATAAAAGGCTATAATATTATATTTTAATCAATTCCAAATTGTTTAAAATATATGGTAAAACATTACTGAAAAATAAATATAAATAATTGGAAAATACTTTTTAAAATTGTCAATAATCAGATTCATGTAATGTTTGTGTTAAAGAAATTTATATAAGTTCCATAATATGTTATCTTTAACAACTTTGAGAGAACTTGACAGAAATATTAGGATTGTGTATTTGGTAAATGAGTTTAGAGGTCTACTACCTTTTTTTCCTACTCTCACTTGAGGATATAATTAAAGGCGTTTCTAAAGCATTGTTACAATAAGTGAATTGTTTGTAAATTGCAGGCTTCAAGATGGAGGAGGTGCCAGGGGATCAGATGGAAAGCCCAGACACTAGAGAGGAAGCTGGGCCCGGCCCCACTCCGCCAGAGGAAGCTGGGCCCGGCCCCGCTCCGCCAGAGGAAGCTGGGCCCGGCCCCGCTCCGCCAGAGGAAGCTGGGCCCGGCCCCGCTCCGCCAGAGGAAGCTGGGCCCGGCCCCGCTCCGCCAGAGGAAGCTGGGCCCGGCCCCGCTCCGCCAGAGGAAGCTGGGCCCGGCCCCGCTCCGCCAGAGGAAGCTGGGCCCGGCCCCGCTCCGCCAGAGGAAGCTGGGCCCGGCCCCGCTCCGCCAGAGGAAGCTGCGCCCGACCCCGCTCCGCCAGAGAAAGCTGGGCCTGGCCCTGTTCGACAAGTGGCATCTCTCCGTCCTCCCCTAGAGTCGTTTAGCCCTTCTCTGGGTAACCGCAGGATGTCTAAATTTCGTCGGAGTACTAGTGGAGTTCAATCCCTACAAGAAACTTTAAAAGAAAAACAGGTTTAGTATCAACTATTACAACTATAACAATGTAGTTTTCTCTCTCAATGTTCTGTTTCTTTTCTCAATTTATTATATCAATTTTTGTTAGGAATATCTGCCTATTAGAATGTGGCTGACTTTTTCTTGAAATAGTTTTTTGTAATATTTTCTTTTTTAATTTTAAAGTAATGAATAAAAAAGTGCAAAAAACATTCACAAATAACATATACAGATATATAGTTGCAGTCAAGCTATATTTGACTTTGGTCCTGCAAATATTTATGCATGTGTTTAACTTTATGTACTGTTAGTAATCCCACTGAAGTTACTGGTAAGTGATCTTTCTTTTTTTGTATTGGGACAACAATAATTGAAGTAGTGAATTATGGAAGGAGTGTACTAGTCAAAATATAACACACATATAGTAAAATATTCCGGGAGGTAGTTGTGGAGTATACTGTCCATTTAAGGGACGCTCTGTAGCTTACAGCCAAGACAGCCGGGCTGCAGCGAAGGTATATCCTCCATCACTCTTGGGGCTGGGCAAAATAAACAGGAAAAGGAAGGGAGATGGAATCAGAAGCCACACTGAATTATAGGTTGCAGTCCCCCTCAGCACTAGGGCACTATGATGGGGGCCCTAGAGATTTTGGTTTTCTGATTGTAAGTTGGTTGCTCTGACTTTATGTTCTGAGGACTTAAGAACTTCGTTAAACTCCTCCTTCTTTGGCCTGATACCTAAAGAAAAAGGAGAAATCCTGCCTGCTTCCTAGAATAATAAGAGAGAACTGGGGACTCTACTTCTGGGGTTGGCTTGGAGGCTTTCTTAAAAGGGGATGTGATTATTTTTGTTGTTGTTATTAGTTTGGTTTTGGCCTTCACCGTCTTGGATCTTCTACATGTAGCCTAGATGACAGGATCTCTTGGGAGCCCCCTTCCTCTTAGAAGGGTCATGAATGGGAATCTCCAATTATTCCTGCAACAACAACAAACAGAGCAACAGAAACCGCTAGTTCCAGGAAGCACAGGTGGCTGCCCAGCAGCACCTAAAGGAAGCACAGGTAGCAGAGAGGAAACACCAATTTCAGGAAGCATGGCTGGTGGCTCAATAGGAGATGCAGATAGCCACCCAGAAATAACAACAGGATATGGTACATGCCAATCAGGAGTGGAACCACCAGTTTCAGTCAGACATGGCTAGACTGCTCACCCCCCGGTCTGCAGAAACTAGCTGTAGCATACATCTGAGCCTCACCCTGACCAAGCTGAGAGATGGTGATGGTAACCTAGAAGCCTATTTGACCATTGTTGAATGGGTTGATACCCCAGAGGTTCTGCGAGAGAAATACCTAAGTCGTACAGCTGTCCCCGTACATCACCAGGAGGCACAGGTAGCCTACTGCATGCTGAGTGAGGATTAAGCAGGGTCTTATACTGCACTAAAGATGGCTATAATGGATTGGTTCAACCTTTCCCCAGAGGTATGTCAGTGGAGATACTGGGGCTGAGGCATTTTCCACAAAAGCATTCCCATGTTTTGTGGCCCAATGATTCTAGTATCTGGCCTCTTGGTGGCTGGTTCCAGAGACCCAAGTCTGTGGGGGAATTAATGAACCAATATTTGAACATCCTCCCAGATGTGGTGCAAGCCTGGGTCCAGTGCTTCCAGCTGCCATCTGTAGCAGTGTCTGTGGAAATCACTGAGATGTTCCTGGAGGCCACAGCATCTAGGAAGGAAAGTCCAGTCTCATGATGGCCTGCCTCGCTAGGAATGGTGGCAGGAGACAACACAGCTAGTGCCCAGCGACATCTGCCACCACAGCCCCAACCAGGACCGTAATTTTATTAAGTTCACAATCTTTACTGCTCCGTCTAACACTTAGGAAAGTTCTTCTGGCCATGTTTGTTTTGTTCTTTGACCTTGCTTACAAAATCCTTCACCTTGCCAATCATGGAGGCAGTCCCGTCTGTGCCAAACACTAAGACAGTTTTTCCAGTGTAATTCTCCCTCCTCAAGGTAGGCCACTGACACTCTGAAGATTTCCTCCCACATCGTGTGATGTGGCAGTTGTCTACAAAATAAAAAAAATTCTTTTATATAATTTCCATCAATACCTGACATTAGCCAAGAGTTGAGTATGACTTCTGATATCTGTTGATTCATCAAGATGCAGTGCAGATTTTCTGCTTGATTTGATTTTTTTTATCAGACCACAGTCTCAATGTCAGCTAATGTCATCAATGCAGTGACTTATCATATTATCTGAAAGGGAAACTTTTGCAATTTCATTGACTGCATTTTCACCTAACATTGTTCTCACCATTTCTTTGCATGCTGGTGAAATTAATGTTTCTGCGACTCTATGCAACTTTTTCATCTTTGCTACAAACTCAGCGACCAAGTAGCTTGGTTTCAGTGGTTTATCAGAAACTATTACACAATGTTTCATCAGATGCACTTGTTTTTCATTTTGATCCTTCAAATGCTCAAAAAAATATTTGCCTTTGTTGGCAGGGGACAGATGTTTGCTAGTAAGGTGTCGATTTTACTTACTTGGCACCACAGCATGGTTTGAGAGTTTCTCCCCACACATAAGACATAGTCAAAAAGAGTAAGATGGTTCACCTATAAATGAAAATCCAAATTGCAAATAACTCTCACAATAGCACTGGTTCACCACTTTGACTTTCTTATGTTCATGTCAGCTTCATCACTGAAAGTAGATGTGGAGGTGCCAGAATCTCTTTTCCTCAAATATTTGTCCATTTTTGAGTCTTCAATTCAAAATTCACTATTGTAACTTAATGGTTGATAAGAAAACACAGCTACCACATAATACCATGTGAACAGCAAGGTCATTTGAGCGTAGTGTGTGTAATGTCTGTCTCACATGTACACTGAAGAGGAACAGCACAAAACGCAATTTGGTTATGACACTAATTAAAATAAAAAAAACTCTTCTCCACACAAGTGACTTTTCCAAAATTCTGTGGCACACATGTTCATGCTTGATAGCACACCGATGTGCCGTGGCACACCAATTGGGAAACACCGCTTTAAGGGACAGTCTGGCTCTTACAGACAAATCAGCCTGGGTGCATTCAAGGAGCATCCTGCCTCCTCTTGGAGCTGGGCTATATAAAAAGGAAAAGGAAGCTGAGTAAGGGAGGGGGGACAAGAAGCAATGGTGGTAGCTACAGGTTGTGGGCTCACTCAGGCACCAGGACACTAGCTTGACCTAGACATTCAGAGACTTGTTTTTTGACTGAGGACTGGTTTACAGAATAGGATAATGTGCTTTACAGGAGTGTGATTTCTAAACCACACTAACGTGTTGTGCATTAATTGGTCTGATTAGATCCTGAATAGATCCTGCTAGTACCCTTTAATTTAGTACTGTTTGAAACAATAGTATGTTAAAGTGCAGTAGGGAACCTTGAGTGCACACCAGCAGGGTCTACAAGAACTAATAAATAGGGAACACGTTAGTGAGCTTTAGAAATCACACCCCCCGTACAGCGCATTAACTCACTGTGTAGATAAGTCCTAAGTTTGGTTGTTCTGAGGTAAGGGCCTTAGGAATTTGGTTAAGCTGCTCCTTCACTGACATGGTGCCTAAAGAAAAGGGAGAAAGCCAGCCTGCCTCTTGCAACAATAAGAAAACTAGGAACTCTGCAAGCTGGGGTTGGTTTGGAGGCCTTCTTAAAGGGGACATGATTTTTTTTTTTTGTTGGTTTGGTTTTGCTCTTTCCCTTCTTGGATCCTGTATACAGATATTCTGTGTTTGCTTATCCTTGACATTCCCTCAGAGTTGACTTGTATATTTCAATGGTTATTTTTATTTTGTTCTCCAAGTAGTGTCACTGTAGGTACTCCACTTCAGGTGCGCATGGATCCCCGTGTGCCTTTGATTGGAGATTTTCTGTGGTTCCCATTTGGGCCCATGCATACACTTTACACATCCTCAGGCCCTGAACCAAGGATATATAGAGCTGCATGGGTGAACTACCCTTAATTCCTTCTCAAATGCCTTTGGCCTGAGTTGGGAAGTCGAGCGTATCCGCTTCATTTAGATATAGACAGTTAGCTAAACATAGTTTTCTTAGTTGTTTTCTTAGCTCAATTTAGTTATAGTATTTACTTTGCGGGTTTGTTTGTTTCCCTGCCTGAAGAATTCTGGACTTTGATGCTTCTGGGTTATGCTGGGATCCCCAGGTTTTAAGCACTGTCTTTCCTACTGGAAAGCTATCCTGGTCAGTGGTGGACACCCATATACCAACCAAGTGTAAGATTTCCTCCTTCAAGAGAAGATCTTGTAAAAACTGGGACCATAACATTTAAATCTGTTAATGGTGAAACAAACCATAAGTCCAGTCTCCAACTCAGGTTCTGAGAACCCCACTGTGGACTGGCCTCTGAGCACACTTAGTGCCCTATGTGTGGGTCCTGGTCACCGAAAGCCTTCAGCTTCAGGTACCCCATCTGTCTCTGGGTCTCAGTCACCAAAAACATTGAGGGATACAGTGGAACCAAGAGTAAGACTGTGGGTAATGACAAGAGGAGCAGGAGTGGTTGGTCTCTTATTAAGAAGTCTTGGTCACCGACTCAAAAGAATGTTCTGGAGACCTCAGGTCCTAGTAGGAGTGCTACTGAGTGCTAGTCTAGGTGGTTCTGGTACTGTGAGACTGTCGAAGGCTTCCTATAAGAGTCACTCTTCCACTAAATTGAATTCAGTACCAAAGACTTTGCTGGCATCAGGTGGTCATGTCCATTCTGGTAGACATTTCACTTCGAAGAAGTCTGAACTATCCGACTTTTCTATACCTTTGATACCAACGCTGGTATCCCATACTGCTACATCAGTACCACCTGAGTCTGACTTCGGATGTACTCATTCAAAACATTCAGTGTCCACAGCACTGACATTTTTTGGACAGATCTGTGATTTGGTACTGATGCTGGCCTCCACAGGATACTCGTGGAGGAATTCTGCACCACTGTGCAACTGCAGAATTAATATCCCCCACAGATTTTACTCTTTCCCCACAGGTAAATTGAATCACATGCCCCTCCTGGGCTGTGGTCCAGGGATATGGCATCTGGTTCAGGCGTCAGGCGCAGCTGGGGGAGATGCATCCAGGGAGGGGCAAGGCTGGGAACAACCTGGCTGGTGGCTCCCACCATGTGGTGGGCTCCAACAGATAGTTGCACTGAGCTGTGGGAGGGATGAGGACAGCACATCCCCTTCCACTGCACAGGCTGCTCCCAGGGCCAGGTCAGACCCACTTCCAGGAACCTCCCCCGACTGCAGGAAGCTCTGCACCTCCCTATCCCCACATCCTGCCCCCATTGCTCCCCAGCAGTAGACGGAGGGGTCACTGTTTGGGGAGTTGCCCCCTCTGTCTGCCCAAACCCCGTGAATCTGGACCCCACTCCAAATCCCCCCTGATGAGCCCAATCCTCTGCATCCAGACCCCTCACACACCCAGACTCCCTTGCTGAGCCTCAACCCTCTGCACCTAGAACACCCCACTGAGCCCTCTGTATCTGGACCCCCATCCCACTGAGCCCCACACCACCAAGGCCTACTCCCCCAGCACCTGGAGCCCTCTGCTGAGCCCCCTGCACTCAGACCCCTGTGAGCCCAATGCTCCCCCACACCCAGACCGCTCCCTGCCAAGATCCAACCATCTTCTCCTTCACCCTCTGCAGAGTCCCATTCCCCCTGCACCCAGAATCCCCCAATGAGCCCCTGTGCATCCAGATCCCACCCGCCCCTAGACCCACCACTGAACCACCCGCAAGGGCTGACAAGGAGGTAACAGCTCACATAAACATTTCCTTGTCATCCATTACCAGGTTGTTACGCCTTCACCAGCTTTCATGGCAGATGAATTTAGACAATTTCTGGAGCTGTTGAAGTACATCACAGATATGCTTCAAATTCCTTTAGAGAAGCTCCAGGACTCTCCTCATAAGCCCCTGGACGTTTTACATACTTCAGCATCTGCACATGTGGCTTTTCCTGTGAATGAGGCTTTATTAGAGCCTACTACGACCATCTTTGTCATGGATTCAGTTAATGAGCATAGTAGACAATACCATATGAAGTCTACCCCTTACAACAAAAACCAGAAGTGACTGTTTCTTTGGCTGCAAGAGTTACTTGGGGTCTAAATTAGGTGTTACCACTTAAGAAAGAGATCTTGGAGTCATTGTGGATAGTTCTCTGAAAACATCCACTCAGTGTACAGCAGCAGTCAGAAAAGCGAACAGAATGTTGGGAATCATTAAGAAAGGGATAGATAATAAAGCAGAAAATATCATATTGCTGCTATATAAATCCATGGTATGCCCTATCTTGAATACTGCATGCAGATGTGGTCGCCCCAGCTCAAAAATGATATATTGGAATTGGAAAAGGTTCAGAAAAGGGCAACAAAAATGATTAGGGATATGGAGGAGAGATTAATAAGACTGGGAGTTTTCAACTTGGAAAAGAGATGACTAAGGGGGGATATGATAGAGGTATATAAAATTATGACTGGTGTGGAGAAAGTAAATAAGGAAGTTTATTTACACAAGAACTCGGGGTCACCAAATAAGATTAATAGGCAGCAGGTTTAAAATAAAAGGAAGTATTTCTTCACACAACGCACAGTCAACCTGTGGAACTCTTTGCCAGGAGATGTTGTGAAGGCCAAAACTATAACAGGGTTCAAAAAAGAGCTATGTAAATTCATGGAGAATAGGTCCATTAATGGCTATTAGCCAGGATGGGCGGGGATTGTGTCCCTAGCCTCTGTTTACCAGAAGCTAGGAATGAGCGACAGGGAATTGATCACTTGATGATTACCTGTTGATTCCCTCTGGGGCACCTGGCATTGGCCACTGTTGGAAGACAGGATACTGGGCTCGATGGACCTTTTAGGCCATTCTTATGTTCTTATTAAAACAGCTTTCTTGGTGGCCATCACTTCGGCTCGGATGGTTTGAGGCCTGCTGACTTTAATGATGGATTCCCCCCTTTACAGTCTTTTGAAAGGACAAAGTCTTGTTACATCCACATCCTAAATTTCAACCTAAAGTGTCTTCTGAATTGCATATTAATCAGATTATTCATCTCTCAGCTGTTTTCCTGAAATCATATCAGACTAGGCAGGAAGCTGCATTCCATACCTTAAATGTCAGAAGGGTATTATCCTTCTATATGGACAGAACCAAACCATTCTGAAAGTCTCCCAGGTTGTTTTTTTTCATTTGCAGACAGATGCAAAGGATCCACAGTCTCCTCCCAAAGAGTCTTAAGGTGGATTTCTGGGTGTATTGTCTCATGTTATGAATCTGCAAACATTCAGCCCCCTAGAGTGTTAGCCACAAGGTCTCAGTCTACTTCTATGACATTATTCAAGGATGTTCCAGTTGCTAAAATTTGCAGAGCTGCAACCTGGACTACAGTACATACTTTCTCCAATCACTATGCTTTGGGTAATGTCTCTAGATCAGATGCTGCAGCTGGCAGTGCAGTTCTGTATTCAGTATTAGACTCTGCATCTAAGCTCCTTCCATCCTGGGGGATACTGCTCAGAAGTCACCTGAAGTGGAGCACACATAGGGACCCTATTGGAAAAAGGAGTAGAGGTTACTCACTTTGTGCATTAACTTGAATTCTTCAAGATTTGTATTCCTGTGGGTTCTCCACCATCTGCCCTCTTTCCTGGGATTCCTCTATGGGACTTTGTGGTAGAGAAGGGGTATTTGCCTGCATAGCATTCAGTATCCTTGGTACAGGACTTGAGGATATGTAGAACATACCTGTGGGCCAAACAGGTACTGCTACTGAAAATCCCTGCTCAAAGGCACATGGGGGCACACATACACCTGAAGTGGAGCACCCAGAGGGACACACATCTTGGAGAACTCCAATCAAGGGCGGCAGAACCTGCCCCAAAATATGGGGGGGAAGGCAAAGCCAGGGTCCCCCACACCTCCTCTTCTGCCAAGGCCTCGCCCCTGACCAAACCAGAAGCCGGAGTGGGCCAGGAGCCCTGGACCCTCCACCTGCCTGGGGTGGATGGGTCGCGAGCAACCCCTGTCTTTTCCCCTCCCCACAGGCCTCCCACCCAGGGCAGGAGGGTCTGTGGCTCCCCACAGCTACCTGCAAGGCTCTTACCATGGCTGGGCTGCAGCCCCCAAGCTGGAGCTGGGTCCAGGTAAGAGCCACATGTGGCGCGTGGGCAGCTGTGGGAGCCGCGGACCCTCCTGCCCTGGGAAGGATGTCCGAGGGACATGGGCCGGGGGCTGCTCTCAACCCCCTCAACCTGGGCAGGTGGAGGGTCCGCGGCATGGCGACTCACAGCTGTCCAGGCTCCCTGGTCCAGCTCCAGCTGCTGGCCTGTCCAGGGTCGGGGGGAGGCCTCAGGGAAGAAGAGGGGTGGGCCCCTGCCAAAAAGTGCGTGGGCCAAGCCTGTCCACTTTCAAAAAGTGGGAGAGCCATGGCCCTCTGCCCACCCCCCCCCTATTCTAGCACCACTGACTCGAGTTGCTGCACAAGCTGAGTAACGTCCCCTTCTTTTAACCTATGAAAATATAGTTTATTTTTAAGGAGTAATTAGGGGAGTTTCACATAAACAGCAAACTATAATATTAGTTTCATGTTATGGGTCAGGTTAACAAATAATTTTGCAAACACTGCAGTTTTTAGTTTTTTTAAACTTTTTTTTTTATGTTTTAGGCACGATATAGAGATGCAAGAGAAGGTCGAAAAATGAAAATAGGTGCTTCATATAGATACATATTTGAAGTCCTAGGGGACAAACTTGGTTTAGATGCAACAACTGTGGAAGATATGATCTTGGATGGCCCTTCAGTAAGTCTGATTTAAACATTTTGTTTGTTTGTTATTGTAGTTATATGTTGTTACCTAATTTATAAGTAACTTTTTTTTCTTCGAGTGCTTGCTCATGTTGATTCCATTCTAGGTATGCACACACCCGTGTGTGCAGCTGTCTGAGATTTTTACCTTAGTGGTACCTGTAGGGCCAGCTGTGGCACCCTCTGGAGTGCTGTGCTCATGCCAAGGTATGTCAGTTACTGCAGGCCCTAGGCCCTCTCAGTTCCTTCTTACCTCCCATGGTGGTCAGTTGACGTTCCTTTCTTGCTTAGCAAGAACTAGTAGTTTCTACCATTCTGAACTTCGTGCCTTAAGGCTGTTGTATATAGTTCACCAGATCCCCTCGGCGCTACTCTCCGGCATGGGATTGATGCTCCCCTTACTATTACCGGCACCGCTCACTATCTCAACGGTCATCCTCTAGGCATCAGTCCCAATCACTGGCACAGTGGGAACATTCCCCATCCCAGTACTGGTCTCCCCAGCACTGGTCGCATTGGTACCGCTCTCCACGCTACAGTTACCAGTCAGTTATGCCTAGGCAACAGTCACTGGTAGCCATGACCAGGAAACAAAAACAGGCATTGATGGCTCCTCCCGGGTCACCAGAAGGTGGTTCCTCCGGTATGGAGGGCCAGTTTAGCCCATCGCCAACACTTACTGGTGTGATTGGGCGCTGGAGCCTGCTCCCTCATCTGCGGCACCGCAATGGCAACACGTCCAGTGGCCAGTGCAGTGGCCTTATAGAAGCACGTGAGGTGTACCAGTTGTGACAATGCCTCCTTCGCAGCACTCCTTGGTCACCATGATGGAGCATTGGGCAGTGACCCCACCAGCACTGGGCCCAGTACCGGAAGCCTGTTCTGAGGTCGGAGTGGAGGAACCTGTGCTGGCTGCAAAACCTCTTTCTCCAATGGTGGTCGAAACCCTAGCACCCCCAATGGTGGTCCAGTTTTCCTTGTCATCCCCAGACGAGGTGATCACGGGACCTTCCAGAGCTAACTGGCCGGATGACTTTATGGAACATCAAACCCTTCTCTGGTGTGTGGCCGAGAAGTTGGGGCTTGAGGTACAGAAGATGGCAGAGCAGGAGGACATCCTCTTCGTCCTCTCGGCCTTTACGCCCGCCTTGGTCACCCTGCCTGTACATGAGGAGGTCCTCAAGATAGCCACGACCTTTTGGCAGACCCCTCCTTCATCCCACCCACCTTGAAATGGGCTGAGAAAAAGTACTTTGTGCCAGCCAAAGGTTTTGAATACCTTTATACCCACCTGCCCCCGGGCTTGCTGGTTGATTCTGTGGCCAATGAAAAAGACAAGCAGGTTCTTACCTCCTCAACTCCGAAAAACAAAGAGGCTAAGAAACTCAATTTATTTGGGAGAAAAATTTATTCAGTCGCTAGCCTGCAATTTTGGGTGGTGAACCAACAGGCCCTGGGGGCCAGTACAATTTTAATCTCTGGGACAGTCTCAACAAGTTCCAGGAATCCGTCCCTTGAGTTTGGCCCAAGAGTTTGGCACTCTGGTGGAGGAGGGTACTGCGGTGGTGAGATGTTCCCTGCAGACGGCATGGGACATACAGACTCAATGGCAAGGGTGGTCGCAACAGTGGTGATCATGTGATCCAGCTCCTGGCTCCAGGCAGCGGGCCTCTCCCAGGAGATGCAGGCCTCAGTCCAGGACCTCCCTTTTGATGGAGTTGGTCTGTTCTCGGATCAGACAGATGCCAGGCTGCACGGTTGAAGGACAGTAGGGCTACCCTTCGCTCATTGGGCATGCACACACTGCAATCAGCCAGAAAACCCTTTCGGCCTCACCGCCGCCACCAAGAACCTTATAACCTTGTCAGGGATCTGCAAGAAGAGGGGATACCAGTTTTGATCATTGTCACCCTTCTTCCTCCCGATTTCCAGCCCATCCTGGGGCCACCAAACACCCAGGGGGCCAGAAGCAATCATTTTGAGGGTGTGCCTGAGAGCAATGCTGTAGCAAGGTGGTGTGGCTCCCCGCCACTCCGGAGAGGGTCGAGTCCCTCCAGACACCAGAGTGGGCGGACCCAGGAAGCTCTGAGCCCACCCCTCAGAGGGACAGGAGGCGACCTGGAAGTAGAAAGGCACGACCCGGAAGTATAAAGGTGGGCCCTCAGAGCTCACTCGAGGACCAGCCGCAGCCAGCTTAGCCTGTGACTGGGAAAACCCCGCAGCCCCAGGTCCATGGCAAGACTGGCCTGACCTGCCCTGCGCCCGCTATCCAGGGGAGTTACCGGACCTGCCCTGCGCCCGCTATCCAGGGGAGTTACCGGACCTGCCCTGCGCCCGCTATCCAGGGGAGTTACCGGACCTGCCCTGCGCCCGCTATCCAGGGGAGTTACCGGACCTGCCCTGCGCCCGCTATCCAGGGGAGTTACCGG
This sequence comes from Lepidochelys olivacea, assembly GCF_965140295.1. Lineage (NCBI taxonomy): Eukaryota > Metazoa > Chordata > Testudines > Cheloniidae > Lepidochelys > Lepidochelys olivacea. The sequence continues at coordinate 151,422,401 of NC_140413.1, forward strand.
ACCTGCTGCCTGCCCATTACCCCGAGGAACCCATGGTGCTGGACCCCCCAGAGAACACCGCCGTGACCCAGGTACCAGAAGGAGGGGAGTTAGGAAGCAGCCCGCAGACAGCCGACCCTAGTCTGGCTATAATTCTGCCAGAACCCATGTCAGTGTGTTGTGGTCAGGATCCTCACTGACCCAGCAGTGGGTCATTCGCCGCTGCTAGGGTCCTGGGCTGGGACGCAGTGGAGTGGGTGGGCCTGCCTCCCCCCTGCCACCCAACTTGTGGGTGGCAGTCTCCCCCTCTTCCAGGTCCTTGGAGGCCTGGGCTAATTCACACATGCTGAGTTGCTCAGCCCTGCCTGAGGGCCTGAGCTATTGACTCTTCGTTGCCCCGCCCTGACCCAGGGCCTGGACTTGTTACCACTGAACTATTTGCTCAGCCCCTGCTTGAGGGCCTGAGCTACTGACTATTTGTTTCCCCTCCTTGACTCAGGGCCTGGTCCTACAGTGCTCATTCCAGTTACCACAAGGGCTGTTGAGGGAGACTCTAGTGGCCGGAAAAATTCCCCAAAGTCAACTGTGTGTAGCAAGCCAGTGTGGCTCTCCGCCGCCCCGCAGAGGGTTGAGCCCCGGCCTAGCCCCTTTACAGATGCCCTAGTCAGTCGACTGGATCCTACCCATCTTTTCCTCAACTGCCTCTCCCTCTTCTGCTCGGCCTGGTCACGGGTTATGTTGGACTGCTGGGTCCTGGATATAGTAGCTTGGGCTATATCCTGCAGTTCTTTACCACCCCTTCTTCCTGCCCTCCCCCCCATTTTCCCTTCCCTCTTCAGGGACCCTTCTCATGAGCAGCTCCTTGTTCAGGAAATAGAGAAGCTCCTGGGCTTGGGAGCTGTGGAGGAGGTTCCTCAGGACATGGAAGGAGGAGGATTCTACTCCCGCTGCTTCCTAATCCCAAATGCCAGAGGAGGCCTCAGACCCATCCAGGACCTGCATGGCTTCAACAAGTCTCTCAAGAAGTTGACATTCCGCATGGTCTCCCTGGCCTGCATCATTCCTTCCCTGGATCTGGGAGACTGGCATGCCGATCTCGACTTAAAGGATGTTTACTTTCATGTCTCCATATTCCCGGGCCATAGGCGCTTCCTGCGTTTCATAGTGGCTGGGTGTCACTTCCAGTTCACAGTGCTACCCTTTGGCCTGTACTTGGCTGCCAAGTTGTTCACAAAATATGTGGCGCCGGTAGCAGCTTACCTGAGATGTTGGGGGGTCCAGATCTTCCCGTATCTCAACGATTGGTTCATCAAGGGCAGCTCTCCGGAGCAGGTGTAACACAGCCTCAGTCTGGTGTGGTCCATCTGCAATGATCTAGGTCTGTTAATAAACATAGAAAAGTCCATGTTAATGCCAGTCTAACACATAGAGTTTATCGGAATGGTTCTTGACTCCACCTGAGTCATGTCCTTCCTTCCAGAAGCGTGCTTCCACGCCATGTCAGACTTGATTGCCCACATAAAGAGCCATCCACACACCACAGCCCACACGTGCCTGTGACTAATGGGCCACATGGCTGCCTGCATGTACGTGGTCAACCATGCCCGAGTTCATCTATGGCCACTGCAGGCGTGGCTGGCCTCAGTCTCTATCCCCAGCAGAGTGGTCATGGACCCTGGACCAAGTGGTCATGGTGCTGAGCCACATCCTCTTGTCCTTGGATTTGTGTCTGAATCCAAAATCGGTGCTGCAGGGAGCTCCCTTCGTGACCCTGTCTCCGTTGCTTACCCTGATCTCAGATGCAATCTGACCCTTCATATCAATGTCAGGGAGCTCAGAGTGGTTCTCCTGGCCTGCCAGGCATTCTTGCCCCACCTGAAGGGCAGTGTGGTGTAGGTTTTGATGGACAATACAGCTCCTATGTATTATATCAACAGGTAGGGCGGCACCAGGTCTTCGGCCCTGTGTTGGGAGGCACTCAGCCTCTTAGACTTTTGTGTGTGGCATGCCATTCATCTGGTGGCTGCCCACTTGCCTACAACCAGGAACTTCCTGGTGGTTCACCTCAGCAAGACCTTGTAGTCTTGACACGAATGGTCCCTTCATCCGGAGGTGGTCAGCCTAATCTTCGGCAGGTGGGGGACTCTCCACGTGGACCTGTTTGTGTCCAGGCAGAAAAGAAAGTGTCACATGTTCTGTTCTCTGTGGGACAGGGACAAGGGCTCCCTGTTGGACGCCTTCCTGATTCCATGGTCAGGAGCACTGATGTATGCCTTCCCACTGGTAACGTTGATCCGCAAGGTACTGTGGAAGGTGAAGCAAGACAGAAGGTGAAGCAAGGTTATCCTCATAGCCCCAGTGTAGCCTTGTCAACACTGGTTTGGCATGCTGCTGGGTCTCTTGGCAGCCACCCTGTTGCAGCTACCTCTTCAGCCAGATCTGCTGTTCCAGAACCATGGCAATCTGCTGCACCCGAACCTGGCATCACTGCACTTGACTGCTTGTGTGTCTGAGTATGGACAAATGGGAGTGCTCTGCTGGTGTCTAACAGGTCCTGATGGGCAGCAGAAAACTGTCCACCAGGGCTACATATATGGCAAAGTGGAAGCGGTTCATGTGTTGGGCCTTTGACCAACACATTCATGTGGAAGAAGCCCCGCTGCAAGGACACCCTGGACTATTTACTGCACCTTAGGCACCAGGGTCTATCGCTATCTTTGATCAAGGTACACCTGGTGGCCATTTCGGCGTTCTACCCTCCATTTCAAGGCTGGTCGGTCTTTGCCCATCCCATGATGGCGTGCTTCCTGAAAGGTTTGGAGTGCCTTTACCTGCATATCCGAGACCTGGTCCCCCTTTGGGAACTGAATCTTGTGCTATCGAGGCTCATGGGTCCCCCCTTCGAACCCTTGGCTTCCTGCTCCCTCTGGCTTCTCTCCTGGAAGGTCTACTTCTTGGTCGCCATAACTTTGGACTGTAGGGTATCCGAGATCAGGGCACTCATGTCACTGACTGTCACTGACAGGATGAAAGATTGCCCAGTGTCAGCACAGAGAATCTTGTCTTGGATCATGGCCTGCATCCTCTACTGCTATGAGCTGGCAAAGGTGCTCCCTCTGGCGATCATAATGGCTCATGCGACTAGGGCGCAGGCGTCAGCAGCAGCTTTCCTGGTACAGGTGCCAATCCAAGAGATCTGTTGGGCCACAATTTGGTCGTCCGTCCACACATTCACGTTGCAGTACACGCTGACCCAGCAGGCTCAAGACAATGCTGGCTTTGGCAGAGCAGTGCTGCAATCTGCAATACTGTGAACTCCGAGCCCACCTCCGTTGATTCTGCTTGTGAGTCACCTAGAATGGAATCGACATGAGCAAGCGCTCGAAGAAAAAATGGTTACCTACCTTTTGTAAATATTGTTCTTCGAGATGTGTTGCTCATGTCCGTTCCGTTGCTTGCCCTCCTGCCCTTCCGTCAATGTTGTCGGCAAGAAGAAACAGAGGGCATAGGGCCAGCGGCGCCTGATATACAGCGGTATGAGCGTGGCTCTGCAGAGGACACCACAGCCAGCCCTATGGGTACTGCTAAGGCAAAAATCTCTGATGGCCGCACATGTGGGTGCATGCACACCTAGAATGGAATGGACATGAGCAACACATCTCAAAGAACAACGATTAGGAAAGGTAGGTAACCATTTTTTCTCCGTCTTGTCTACTATTTGTGTGTATTATTGAATAGTTGCTGTGGTGATTAGTGCTTTGCAAGTCATTCAATAAGTGAAATAAATTAGTTCTTGAAGATGATACTATGGCATAATTCCTGTGAAAATACCAGCAATTGAAGTTTAGGGACTAAAAAAAAAAAAAATCTATTAGGTTACCTAGTTCATCTCCCTGCCAGTGTTGGATAAAGTATTTATCATATCACCAAAACTTTGAACAGATCTCCAATTAAACGCTATATGTTCTTTTAAGACAAATAAAAATGTAGTAATTTGACAGCATTTGATTTACAGTAACTTACTTTTTGATTTAACAGTTACAGGCATTTGATAATTTTTTTGCCAAAGATGGAAGTAGAACTTTGAAATTCTTATATCAAGAAGGAGAAGCACCAGGAGTAGGTACATGCTATTAATTTTTAACAATATTGTTATAGGTGGGGCTTATTGCACTGCCTGTTGTTCAGGTAGTCCATTATAAATCCCTATTTGCAGTTTATAACTTTGCCCAACTTGAACATTTCAGCACAAATGTTTAATATTGTGTATCTGCCTCAGCCTGAATTGTTTTGGAAACGATCAGTCAAAAACAGTTCAATTGTTTTTGACAATGAGGATTGTGATATATTTGCAGAGGATTGAAGTTTGTATTTAGTTACTAATAGCTTCATAAATTGTTCATGAACATTATTAGTTTTCGCCATAGGAAAAAAAAACTATTTAATGATGTAATTTCACAGTTCCTTTTAACAAATTATGTTCATACACAAGCGCTATTAAGGAAACTATCTGGGTTGTGCCTGACATGCACAAAAGGGAAAAAAATAAATAAAATACTGAGTTGCAACTATTGTATTTCACTGTAATAGTTTTAAACATTTTATGATATACATACATTTTAAAATAGTAATGTGCTTAAATTTATTTTCAGAATGTGGTCGAACAATTCCAGGAGTTGTAAAAGGAACTAAAATTATGAGATTATATTTAGACACTGCACCAGACAAATTCAAAGGACTCTGTTTATTTTTTGTTCGTTATAGGAATGACATCCCTCTAAATGCAAAAAGTATACATGAGGTATTCTCATTTTTTCCTGTTGCTTATATTAGTTTTACTCAAAATAAAAATTAAAAAGTTAAGAAATTGTTAATGTTTTGCAAAGGTTCATGTTATTGCCACATTATAATTTTAGTCTTTCATATAAATTTTCCTGAGTGCTAAACTGAAGCACATACCTGTTTTACCATCCTGTTGTTGGGGGGCATTGCACAGTTACAGTGCTCCAAATGAAGCTTCAAAGTGGCATTGTGCCTCAGGAATGTACTATGTCTTTCAGAGTTCAGGTGAGAACAGCAAATGAAACATCGTAAAGGGGGGCAGCATTGTTCTTCCCCCTGTGCTGACCATCTCTTTGCCCCCTCTGCTTTTCTTGAAGAGGTTTAAGCTATTAGCCATGTTAGTGGGATCACTGAAATCTCTGAACTTAAAGGCTCAACAGTTTGTATAGCCCATTGCATGCTTTACACAATTATGAAGGTACCAAACACAATCTTGCCCTTAGTAATTCATGTAGAATGCATGTTTCTGTTTTACAGTGATTTTAGTGATATATGGCCCTGATTTTCATTTACATTAAGGCCCATTTATGGCCTGGCTCTGGCTCTATTAAGGAGCCTTACTATAAATGAAAATCAGGCCTATACTTTATCTATCTATACAAATCTGTTGTGATTTCAAATTCTTAGGACAGGAAATCTGTCATTGCTCTGTTGTAGTGTACTACTATACACACTATGGAGTTACATGAGTAATAAATAGTAATAATTTTGTTCATAAAGTGATAATATTTATACTGTTAGTAAGTTTAGATTCCCAGATATCAAAAGGAATAATGCACCGGTGATGTATAAAATACATAATCTTAACATGGTTAGTAGTCTCAGTTTTGGACCCAACTGTTTTTGGGGGGAATTCCATATTTTGAGTTCATGAGGGGAAAAGGAAATTTATGGGAAGTTCTTCTAAAAATTGGTAGCTTGAAACTGCTTCAAAAATTACAATGATAAAAGTAGACGTAGTTCAGACAGATTAGTGTCAGGGTACAGATGAGATGTTCAAAGCTAGTCAATGGCACTAAGTAAATGTAATTTATTATTCTCAGACACGGTGTCTTAAATGATATATCTTCAACACATATTGTAGCATTTCCCTAATCTTCTGAATGACAGAGAAATTGCATGAATATAATCTACAACCTTTAAATTAAGTGTTTTCAGATATGTTGAATCACTAGATAATGGCTTCTTGACTACCCTATTTTGTTGGAGAGAAAGTTCAGTAACATTAGTAGTATTCTCATTGTGTTTTTATTTTATAAATATTCTCAACTTTTCTTAACTAAAGTTCTGCAAGTAGTTTCCCTATGGGTGCTCCAGTCTAGGTGTGCTAGCGTGCCCTGCACCTTTGATTGGAGATTTCTTATAGCAGTGTCCACTTGGCCTGCACATGCATGCCAGTCAACTTTATGCCTCATGCCATTGTTATACAGCACAGTGTGGGGGAACTGCACTCAGTTCTTTCTCAACTGCTTCAGCCTGAGACGGAGCTCTGGCAATTGTTCCTGTTGAGATGTCCTCAACTTTGTTCTCATTTATTATTTTATTAGTTGTAGTTCTTAGTATTAGTGTAATTAATAAGCAGCAGTAGCTTTAGCTGCCTAGTTAAAAATAAATAAAATTCTCATATATAATTTAGATAGATATTAGTAGATAAGGTAGTTCTTGCCTACTGGGAGGTTATTCCTGGTTCTCCTGGTTTCAAATGCTGTCTGTCGTGCCAGGAGGCAATCCCAGTAAACAACAGGAACTCCTGCTGTGTCTGTTGCCTTGGGGAATTGCACATTGTACAGAAGTATAACTTCTGTCTTGTGCTGAAATCCAGAGCCAGAAAAAAACAGGTAGGTAAAACTTTGGTTGCTGCTGATGGACAGCTCTTTACACCCAGATTCTGACCCCAGCTAAGGGACCATGCCATATGCCACTCTCCAAGCATATCTACAGCCTCCACTATATCTGAGCTGCACTCCTCTAGGGCATATAAGAGGAAGCTGCAAGGCCCCTGTCATAAGTCCTCCAAGGACCATGTTCTGGGATCACCAGGTGGAAAATGTACCTCTAAAAAGCTGAGGTTGTCGGTGTCTTCAGCCACTTCAGCACCATCCACTCTCCAGTTAGGTGCCTGTAGTGTGGCAACTGCCCCACTCTTGGAGAACAGGGATTGAAAGCAGCCAAGCTAGGCTGATTGGGGAAGCAGCCACAGCTGTGGCCAGCTCAATCTGGGCCCAGCCAGCCCTTATAAGAGGGCTGGGGGCCAGGAGCTGGAGCAGTCTCACTCTAGGCCTGGAGTGGGAAGAGCTAGCTGCCTGAGAGCAAGGTATCCGAAGTGGAGCAGTGCTGGGGAAGGGCAAAGGGAGCTGGGGAGCTCCAGGCTGGTGAACTCCCAGGCTGCAGGTCTTGGTGAAGGCCTACAAAAGGTACTGGGGCTGTAAAGAGGCAGCCCAGGGATAGGCAAAGGCAGCATCTCAACAGGAACCCCTTGCCAATGATGAGTGGCCATTACATACTGCAGTCTGCCCCAGTGAAAGGGGGCTAGATGATGACTGGCAGTAGCCACTGAGGCAAGGTGGGGATAGAGGATTGGGGGTTCCCCTGGGACGGGAGACCCAGAGTGTGGGAGTATAGCAGGGGAAGAACCCTGAGGTAAAGGGCACTGGGGTCTGGGAGGGACCCAGGGCCTGAGGCAAGACACCGGCCAGCAGAGGGCGGTCTGAGTGCTGAAAGAGCTAATTCCTAAGACAACCAGCAGGAGGCACTGCACCGGTGAGTGGTCGCTCTGCTACAGTACCCAAGAAGCTGCTGGTTTCTCAGGTACCCAGGGCATTGCTAGACTGAAAGATGGCAAAGCCATGGGCCTGGAGAGATCATCGGTATCGTTAGCAGACCAAGACGGCAAAAAAAGTGCATCCTTTGCTTCCTCAGTACCAGAGAAGCCTGCTTGGGCTCCGACTGCACTTTCCTTGGCTCATCTGAGACCCACAGTACTGTCAGTGGCCTCAGCCACCAACACCTCTGTGCAGACCACCGACTCTGTACTCACAGCATGCTTTGCATTGCAGGCATTCTGTTTCCCCTGGGACCTGGCTGTATCAGAGACTTCCGATTCCTTGCTGCTCAGCTCCGACGTGCTTTCCATATCAAAGACATTGAGAACACCTGAAATGTGCCTGAAATTGATGGTTTCACCTGAAATTTCTCCAGGTGCTCCACTATTCCAGAGAGTTTGTGGAAAAGGAAAGTCTGATTCATAAGCTGCTTAATATCCTTCATTCATTCTCATCTGCCTGCATAGTTAGCTTTGCTGGTCAATGATGCCCTTCTGGACACAGTGAATATCATCTGGCATGCTCCATCTACTATGCCTGCTACATGAAGAAAGCAGATAAGTAGTATTATGTTCCTGCAAAAGACTCAGAATTTTTATTTTCTCATCCTCCCCAAATTCCTTGGTAGTCAACACAGTTAACGAACATGGAATGCAACACCACACCAAAACCACACCCCATGAAAAAGACCATAAGCATCTAGACCTACTTGGGAGGAAATCTTATTCGTCAACCTCCTTATAATTTAGAATTGCCAATTACCAGGCACTAATGGCAAAATACAATAATGTAAATTACATCAAACTGAACTGTTTTGTTGACCACCTACGGGCAGAACATAGAGAGCAATTCCAGACAGTCATTGTGGAGGGACAGCTACTTGCCGGAACATCTCTACAAGCCTCCCTTGATGCCGCTGATACTGCTGCCTGTTTGATTGCTATATTGGTAGTAATGAGAAGGGCTTCCTGGCTCCAGCTCTCCAGGTTTCCAAAAGAAGTCCAGAATATGGTGGAGGATCTCCCTTTTGATAGGTCTAAATTGTTTGTGGACAGCACAGTTGAAACATTGTGAATGTGAAATGACTCTAGAGCTACCTGGCATTTGCTTGGTATCAAAACACCTGCCTACAAGAGGAAGCTCAGCAAGTCCCATATGGCTCAGAGATCCCATATTGCTTAATTCCTGAGCTTCCAGATGCCATATGAACCGCATCAAAAGAGACAGATTCCAGAGAAGGAAACCATCCACCTCTCTTTCCACTTTCAAGCAGCAATTTTGACAGGCTAGTTGAGGGCCTGAATTACCATCCTTCTCCTTACCAGCTGCACCAATTCACCTGTCTTCTTCTGTTTGATAACCATCTTTACTGCTTTAGGTGGGCTGGGGAGTTAATCACTACAGAGAAGTGGGTTTTGGAGATTTCCACAGGGAATACCATCTACTTTACTATGCTTCCACCAACAAACCCCCTATCTCATCGCTCTTTAGGGACTGCTCTCACAAGAGCTTGCTTCGTCAAGAAATAGATTCTCTCCTATGCTTGGGGGCTATAGAACCAATTCTCATGCAACACAGATGAAAGAAAAGGAGGACTTGTGGCACCTTAGAGACTAACCAATTTATTAGAGCATAAGCTTTCGTGAGCTACAGCTCACTTCCTCAGATGCATATCGTGGAAACTGCAGCAGGCTTTATATATACACAGAGAATATGAAACAATACCTATTCCCACCCCACTGTCCTGCTGGTAATAGCTTATCTAAAGTGATTTCCAGCACAAATCCAGGTTTTCTCACCCTCCACCCCCCCACACAAATTCACTCTCCTGCTGGTGATAGCCCATCCAAAGTGACAACTCTTTACACAATGTGCATGACAATCAAGCTGGGCTATTTCTGCATAAATCCAGGTTCTCACATCCCCCCACCCCCATACACACAGAAACTCACTCTCCTGCTGGTAATAGCTCATCCAAACTGACCACTCTTCAAGTTAAAATCCAAGTTAAACCAGAACATCTGGGGGGGGGGTAGGAAAAAACAAGAGGAAACAGGCTACCTTGCATAATGACTTAGCCACTCCAAGTCTCTATTTAAGCCTAAATTAATAGTATCCAATTTGCAAATGAATTCCAATTCAGCAGTTTCTCGCTGGAGTCTGGATTTGAAGTTTTTTTGTTTTAAGATAGCGACCTTCATGTCTGTGATTGCGTGACCAGAGAGATTGAAGTGTTCTCCGACTGGTTTATGAATGTTACAATTCTTGACATCTGATTTGTGTCCATTTATTCTTTTACGTAGAGACTGTCCAGTTTGACCAATGTACATGGCAGAGGGGCATTGCTGGCACATGATGGCATATATCACATTGGTGGATGTGCAGGTGAACGAGCCTCTGATAGTGTGGCTGATGTTAACCTGGATTTGTGCTGGAAATCACTTTAGATAAGCTATTACCAGCAGGACAGTGGGGTGGGAATAGGTATTGTTTCATATTCTCTGTGTATATATAAAGCCTGCTGCAGTTTCCACGATATGCATCTGAGGAAGTGAGCTGTAGCTCACGAAAGCTTATGCTCTAATAAATTGGTTAGTCTCTAAGGTGCCACAAGTCCTCCTTTTCTTTTTGCGAATACAGACTAACACGGCTGCTACTCTGAAACCTGTCACAGATGAAAGTGATTTTATTCTGGGTATTTTCTGGTACCAACAAAGAATGGCAGTTGGAGACTCATCCTAGATTTGAGGCTACTAATTCCATCACTAGAGCAAGGGGATTGGTTCTCAGCCCTCGACGTTTGGGATACATATTTCCACATAGTGATCCATCCATCCCACAAATGATTCCTATGTTTCACTGTCAGTCAGGACCACTTTCAGTACCGGGTGCTCCGCTTTGGCCTGTCATCTGCCCTGAGGGTCTTTTTGAAAGTCATGTCAGTAGTAGCAGCACAGCACTGCAGGAAATGTATTTTAGTATTCCCTTACCTGAACGTCATAGGCAACTTCCAAAGCCATAGATCTCTTCCTCAAATTGGCCCTACAATTCAACATTCAAAAATTCACTTTGACCCCTGTACAAAACTTAGAATTCATAGGGGCTCATCTAAATTAATTAACAGCAAGGGCCTATTTTCCTCTGCACAGGTTTGTGGCCCTTTCCAACATAGCCAGTATAATGCAACTCAGTTCCCAAACTCCAGTCAAGAACTCCCTTTAGAGGCGGCTCAGGCTGTTTATTCACCAAACAGACAGTTAAAATGTGCTTCTTTCCATACCCACCTGAGTAAAACAATCCCTCAACTGCTGGAAAGACTATTGCAGTTGTCCCATTTTCACATCCTCTCCCAGTGGTCATCATAATGACAGATGCCTCTGTGCTAGAGTGGGGAGTCCATCTAGATGCTTTCACAGCCCTGAGCAAGTGGATGTCGCAAGAGACCACGATACATATCAATGTCCTGGAATTCAGAGCAGTCAGATACGCCTGTCTCCAATCTTTACCACTAATCAGGGGCAAACACATACAGATCATGATGGACAACATATTATGCATGTTTTATATTAATTGGCAAGGAGGAGCAAGATCCCTCCCCCTGTCTGCGCAAAGGATGTCAAGTTTTAAAATTGGTGCATATGCATCCAGGTCATCACCACAGCAGCCTATCTCCTGGAGGTTCAAAATGTGACTGTGGATACACTTGGCAGGCACTTTTTCCAAGACCATGAGAGAGAAATAGACCCTAGGTTATTACACCATATATTCCATCAATGGAGCACCCCTCAGATTTGTTCACCACAGAGTTAAGCAAGAAATGTACCCAGTTTTGCTTGAGAGGCAGCCTGGGTCACTGATCCTTGAGGGATGCTATTCACCTTCATTGGTTGTTGGATCTCCTGTATGCATTCCTGCAGACTCCTCTAATAGCCAATGTTCTCCTCAAAATAAAAAGAGACAAAGTCAGAGTCATCTTAATAGTTCTGACCTGGCCCAGACAAACATGTATTCCTTACTTAATATAATTGGCCGTTTGCTCCGCGATCACTCTTCATGCCGCTCCTCATCTCCTCTCCCAGGAAGGCAGGAAGATCCTTCACTCCAGTTTCGCAGTGTTTTGTCTCAAAGCATGGTTGGTTGATGGTTCATGGGATTAGAGACCACCTGATCAGAGGAAGTAAAAAAAGTACTATTACACAGGTGGAAAGTGTCTGTTCGCTGCACATACTCCCAAAAATGGACAAGATTTCTCTTTTGGTGTGACCTCAGATATATTTCACCGATGACCTCTTCACTTCCAGATATACTGGACTATATCCTAATACTAAAAAGTTCTGGACTCTCGCTGAACTCCGTCAGATCCATCAAGCAGCCATCAGGGCTTTCCATTCTCCAATAGAGGGTTATTCCATTTTTGCCCACCCAATGACAGAAATTTCCGAGTTCCCTGAGGAATCTTGATCTGCCAGTCAAGCGCCCTACTACTGTTTGGAACCTTAATCTGGTACCTAAATGCCGCATAAGACCACAATTTGAACAAATGGCTGCCTGCTCACTGCTCTGTTTATCAATGAAAACGACATTCCTGATCTCCAAGTGATGGCTAAGTAGAGGCATGCCCCTCTTTCACAGTATTTTTTAAGGAGAAGGTCACGCTGTGATCCCATCCAAAATGTTTATACCTAAAATTTCTTCCAGTTCCATATTAACCAACCCATTCACCTGCCGTCCTTCCACCCTAACCTTCCCCTCAATAATCAAGAAGCACAGTTGTACACCCTTGACATCAGAAGAGCCCTGGCCTTCTATCTGGATAGAAAGATCCTGAAATTGTTTGTCTTGCTTGCTGGTAGATTAAAAGTGTCTGTAATCTCTAATCAAAGTCTTTCCAAGAGGATATCCATCTGCATTAATTCTTGCTATGGGTCTTGTAATATTAAATACCTTTGAACCTATGTATTTACTCTGAGGTCCATTTCCACCTCTACAGCATTTCTCAAAAACATGCCCATTATTGAAATATGTAAGGGCATCTATACATACATTCTCTGAACACTACTGAATAACTCAAGACTTTGCTTCTGATAAGAGTGTTCAGCTCGGCTGTGCTTTCTTTAGTACTAGACTCAACTCTGAAGCACCCCCCACCACACACACCTTAAACTAGTGAACTGCTTGGTAGTCACCTAATGTGGAGCACCTATACGGACACTCCTTGAAGAAGAAATGGTTCTTCTTTGAGTGCTTGTTCATGTCAGTTCCAATCAGGTGTGTGCACATGCACAGTAGCTGGACGATTTTTCCCCTAGCAGCATTTGTGGGGTTGGCCTGGGCGCCCCCTGGAGTCACGCCTTCTTACCACCAGTGACAGTAGCTGGAACTTCCCCTTGCTCTTGCTTCAGCAAGTGGCTTAGCAGTACTTTTGGTTTTCGCTGTAGATAGTTGTAGTTGGTTGGTGTCAAGGTGCAGGACAAACCCCTGTGGTGCCTCCTACTGGTCTCTCAGGGAATTAGCTCTTCCAGCCTCCGGAGCACCCTCTGCAGGCTGGTGTCCTGCTTGCCACTGCCCCAGTGTCCCTCCTGAACCCCGGTGCCCCTTTTACCCAGGGTGCTGCCCCCTGGCAGTACCCCCACAGATCTCTGGGTCTCCCCTCCCTGGGGAACCCCCACCCACTATCCCCACCTCACCTCACTCTTTGGCTACTGCCAGTCACCGTTGAGCCCCCGCTCACTGGGGTGGACTGCAATATATAAGCCAATCATCTCAGGCAAGGGGGGTTTGGACCTGCTGCCTCTGCCTACCCGTGGGCTGCCCTGTTGCAACCCCAGTACCCTGTCTTAGGCCATCTGCCAGGCCTACAACCTGGGGCTTTTCCAGTCTGGAGCCTCCTAGCTCCTCTGGCCTTCCCCTGCCCTGCTCCACTCCAGGTACCTTGTCAAGCTCCCGAGCAGCCAGGCCCATCTCCCTCCACTGCTAGAGGAGACTCTCTGCTCCTGGCCCACTGCCCTCTTATAAGGGCCAGCTAAGCCCTGATTGGGGCGTGGCCACATCTGAGCCTGCTTCCCCCATCAGCCTGGGAATTGCTTGCTCCCAGCCGCAGCCCTTTCCTGGGCTGCTTTAAGCCGTTTAAGGCTGGAGCGGGTGACCACCCCACTACAGTTAGTATAGCGTAATTAGTTCACTTAAAAGTTTCAGTTATGAGGGGTTCCACCCCACTTTTCTCGCCCGCTTATTTGTCACCGGGGCATGCCGCAATCCCCAGGCTTCAAGACTTTCCAGGACTGCACGAAGCGCATGCCTAAAAGTGACCCCCACACCTCCTGTTTACAGTGTCTGGGCAAGGGTCACCAAAAAGACCGCTGCAAGATCTGTTGGGAATTCTGATCAATAACTCTTAAAGCAGTGGCTTAAAATCCTCAGGGAGGCAGTTCTACAACCTCAGTCAGACCTAAGTGCCGGGGATCCCACTCCCAGTACGTCGTCTTCAGTGTGGATCACTCCAGCACTGTCTTCAAGAGATCTGGCATTGAAGAAAGACACTGCCAAGGAGACTCGGCGACATCATGGAGTCTCTCGGGGGCACTCCAGCCTTTGACACTGGTCCCAATTGCCGGCACAGAAGAAGAAGATAGAAAGAGTCAGATGCCTCTCAGACCAGCCAACAGTTGCACCTCAGTCGGGCCACAGTTCCGAGGCTCAGAAGGGGCTACATCAACTCCTGCCTAAATGAGACAGTTGAGTCCGGGCCCATCGCAGTTGCCGAACCCCTTGGAGCACGTGCCACTCCTGTCCACCCCGGAGGCTTTTGAGGCAGTACAGGACCTGATGAGACTCATGGCATCGTTCTTATCCCCGAGGCAGGAGGATGTGCTGGCACTGCAGCCTCCATCCTGGCACCCCGTTCAGTCAAAGGGAAAGCCAGCGATGATGTCATGCCAAACCCCATCACCTGTGCACCCCCAGACACCAGTGCCTCCATCCAGGGAGCGCAGTCAGTTCCCAGGCTCCCGATGCTCTGTATCGAGAGGTGCAGCAACGCCCTGGTCCTCCTATGCTGAAACATCAGAAGTGGAGTTGGACTCGTACTGCTCTGACTATAGCAGGAGCAGAAGGTCCAACTCAAGGCACTGGAGGGGATCCTGCCTGATGCAGTGGCCCTCAGAATGGCAGAACATGGCTCCGTGGCCCTTTTGGACTCTGTGGGCTTTCTATCAAGGGTAGGGTTGGAGCCAAGGATCCTGCTCGGGAGCTGCATCAGTGGTGTCCGCAACATTTGTTCCGCCATGACCAGCGACTGAGCAGTTACCTCAGGCGTCAACACTGTTGGCGGCAGCACTGTCACCGACATCGGCATTGACAGCAATGCCGCCCTCGACAATACCTTTGGCACCAGAGGCGTCAGTGGCTCAGACTGCTGCTACGGTGCCGGCTGGGCCTTCGGCACCAACGACGCTGGCTGCGACGGCATTGATGAAGACCCCAGTGCAGATACTACACCAGGCATCTACACAGGCACAGGCATGAGACCCAATGTCAACACCAATACCCGATCCCTTCACGCCACTGGGACTGGGCCAACCGATCAAGGTCCCCCCTGGGTCATGAGATCCCTCGGGTGGGGATGGTAGAGAGCAACCACCTCCTCTGGTGGGTGGCGTCCTCCTCCTCTTCACTAGATGAGGCACTGGCGGGCACTTCCATAGCCCCAGCTCTGGAAGACTCCAAGGTGTTGCAGCAGTTGCTGGTGCCAGGTCATGCAGGGTCTGGACATTAAGGTGGAGGAAGTGGTAGATAATGCACACCCTATGGTTGACATCCTGGCCCCCTCTGGCCCTTCCTGTATCACCTTACCATTTATAAAGACAATTACAGATATGACTAAGACGCTGTGGCAGACCCCAGCCTTGCTGCCACCCACTGCCAAGCATAACGAACACTGGCACTTTGTGCCCTCCAGGAGTTATGAATACCCCCATCCTCACTCTCTGGTGGTGGAAGCTGCTAACCAGTGGAAGAGGCGAGGTTTTCAGGGCCCTTCCCCCAAGAATAGGGATGCTAAAAAACTACACCTATTCGCTCGAAAGGTGTACTCAACGGGGAGACTACAACTCCGAATATCTAATCAGCAGGCCATCGTCAGCAGGTACTCCTACAATACCTGCTCGGCGATGGCTAAATTCATGGAGTTGCTCCCCTCGGACTCCTGTGCAGAATTTTCAGCTTTGGTCGAGAAGGGGAGACTGATCTCCAAGGCATCCCTGCAGGCTGCACTTGACAGGGCAGATGCTGCCACCAGGGTTATGGCCACAGGAGTAACTATGAGAAAGGGTTCATGGCTCCAGGTTTCTGGTCTCCTCTATGAGGTCCAGCAGACCATACAAGACCTGCCTTTTGAGCGTGAAACACTTTTTTTTTTTTTGAGAAAATGGACAAGAGGCTAAACAGCCTAAAGGACTCCAGAGCCACCCTCAGGTCCTGAGCCTCTATACACCGTAAACGCAGCAGAGACACTTCTGTCCTCAGCCTTCTCAGTGGTTCGGTCACCAGAACCACCAGGTCAGGTCCAGAGGAGAAACAGGACCGGCAGGAGAAGGCCACATCAACCCTTTGGCCAGGGCTCGGGACAACCAAGCCTTCTGAAGGCACGGTCGAGGACTGTGTACCACACCAAAGAGTGGATCCACCTTGCCTTTCCTCTCATCCCGATTATCCCCTTTCTACTGTGCATGGTCCTGTGTCACCTCAGACTGCTGGGTGCTCCACGTGGTAGAGAGGGAATACTCCATCCAATTCTGTGATATCCCACCCTTTCACCCCCCTTCCCTGTCCCTCTTCAGGGACCCGTCTCAAGAGCAACTCCTTATCCAGGAGGTGCAGTCACTCTTGTCTCTAGGGGTAGTGGAGGAGGTTCCTCTGGAGTACAGGTGTAAGGATTTTTATTCCCGGTATTTCCTAATACCGAAAGACAAAGGCAGCCTCAGGCCCATCCTGGACCTGGGAGAACTCAACAAGTTTGTGAAGAAACTCAAGTTTTGCATGATCTTGTTGGCCTCCATCAGCCCCTCACTGGATCCAGCAGACTGGTATGCTGCCCTCGACTTGAAGGATGCTTGCTTTCATATTGCAGTCACTTAGCCCCGCAGGAAGTCCTTCAGGTTTGTGGTGAACAATACACACTACCAATTTACAGTCCTTCTGTTCGGCCTGTCAGCAGCACTTCAAGTCTTCACCAAGTGCATGGCAGTTGTTGCTGCGTTTCTGTGCAGGCACCAGGTATAGGTGTTTTCGTACCTCAACAACTGGCTGATCAAAGGCCACTCCAGGACCCAAGTGGAAACTCAAGTCAATTTCATCAGGGCCACCTTCGACAACCTGGGTCTCCTTCTAAACAAAGCAAAATTGACTCTGTCCCCCGTTCAGAGGATAGAGTTTATGGGGCAGTACTGGACTCGACCCAAGCCAGGGCATACCTGCCGGAAGCGAAGTTCCAGACCCTGGCCGGTATCATTCGATGTCTCAGACAGTTTCCCACCACCACAGCAATAAGCTGCCTGAAGCTTCTGGGATACATAGCTGCCTGTACCTACGTGGTGCAGCATGCCAGACTCAGGCTCTGACCGCTCCAGTCATTGTTAGCATTGCTGTATCGACCAGCCTGGGACAACTTGGACAGAATCGTGACCCTGCCTTGCCTAGTCCTCGACTCCGTCCTGTGGTGGCTCGACCCTGAGGAGGTGTGATCGGGGTCCCCTTCGCCAGTTCACAGCCGTCTCTTTCGCTAGTGATGGACACATCAGACTTGGACTGAGGAGCACATCTGGGAGACCGCAGGACAAAGGGTCTCTGGTCTCAGGCAGATCTGGCTCTCCACATCAACATCAGAGAGCTGAGAGACGTGCACCTGGCTTGCCAGACTTTCTAGGCATACTTAACGGGACAATGTGTATCAGTTATGACAGACAACACCATGGCAATGTTCTATATCAACAAATGGGGAGGGCACACTCCTCTCCCCTATGCCAGGAAAACTTCATGCTGTGGAAAGTCTGTGTAGAACATTCAATATGCCTACAAGTGTTGTACCTCCCCAGAGTACAGAACAAGCTGGTGCACCACCTCAGCAGGTCCTTTCACAGCCACAAGTGGTCCCTTCACTCGGACATCACAAATTCATTGTTCCAGAGGAGGGGATTTCCCCAGATAGACCTATTCGCCATGCACCGCAACAGGAAGTGCCAGCAGTTCTACTCCTTCCAAAATCAGAGCCCGGGCTCCAGCAGATGCAGTGCTCCTCTCACGGGGAGGTAGTCTCCTGTACTCCTTTCCACGCATCCTGCTCATTCACAAGGTACTCAAGATCCAGAGGGAACAAGCTCAGGTCATATTGATAGCTCCAGCCTGGCCCTGCCAGCACTGGTACACATCTCTCCTAGACATATCCGTGGAAGCTCCAGTCACCCTGCCGCTCTTCCTGGAGCTTCTGACACAGGATCATCTCCAACATCTGAACCTCGGGTTGCTGCACCTCACAGAATAGAAGCTCTGTGGTTGAACCCGGTGGAGCTTTCCTGTTCAGACCAGGTTAGACAAGTCCCTCCTTGGCAGCTGGAAACCCTCTACAAGAACTACCTACCTTGCCAAGTGGAAGAGCTTTTCAATCTGGTCGGCACAGTGCCATTTGTTCCTGACGCTAGCCTCAGTGCCGCTTATTCTGGACTACCTCCTCCATCTGAAGCAGCAAGGGCTTTCAATATCATCAATAAGGGTTCACTTGGCTGCCGTCTTGGCCTTCCGCCTGGGTGTGAAGGGCTGCTCTGTCTTCGCTAACCTGATAGTCAGCCGACTTCTAAAAGGTCTCGACAGGCTATACCCTCATGTCTGGCAGCCTGTCCCGGCTTGGGACCACAACCTGGTCCTTTCTAGACTCATGGGACCACCCTTTGAACCCTTGGCGTCATGCTCCCTGCTCTACCTCTCTTACGAGGTTGCGTTCCTGGTAGCGATAACCTCGGCCAGGAGCATGTCTGAACTTAAGGCCCTCACATTACAGCCCCCCTTACACCGTGTTCTATAAGGACAAGGTTCACCTCAGACCTCATCCTGCTTTCCTACCAAAGGTTGTATCACAGTTTCACATCAACCAGGACATCTTTCTCTCGGTATTCTACCCTGAGCTGCATTCCAGGGGCAGAGAGCAGAGACTTCACTCACTGGATGTCCGTAAGGTGCTAGCCTTCTACATTGAGAGAACGAAACTGTTCAGAAAATTGGTCCAATTAGTCATAGCAGTGGCGGACAGAAAGAAAGGTCTGCCTGTGTCATCACAACGCATTTTGTCATGGAACACCTTCTGTATTCGTGAGTGCTACAACCTGGCTGGGGTTCCTGCACCTCTAATCACTGTGCATTCCATTAGGGCACAGGCTTCATCAACAGCATTCCTGGCTCAGGTTCCCATTCATGGTCCTCCATTCATACTTTCTCCACACACTATGCGATTACCCAGCAGGCCAGAAATGATGTGGCCTTCAGACGAGCAGTGCGCCAATCAGTGGACAACTCCGACCCCGCCTCCTGAACTTGGGCTTGGGAGTCATCTGATTGGAACTGACATGAACAAGCACTTGAAGAAGAAAAAACAGTTACTCGCCTTCTCGTAACTGTTGTTCTTCGAGATGTGTTGTTCGTGTCCATTCCAATACCCACCCTCCTACACGTCTTTCAAAGTTGCTGGAAAGAATGAACTGAGGGGGTGGTGGGTTGAGAGGGCCCTTTATTGGGTGCCATGAAGGGACAACTCCAGCAGGTGCCCAGGCCGACCCATGGATTCTGCTAGGGGAAAAATCTTCCGGCTACTGTGCATGTGCGTGTGCACACACCTGGTTGGAATGGACATGAACAGCACATCTCGAAGAACAACGGTTACAAGAAGGTTAGTAACCATTTTTTACTAAGTCTGTGCAGTAACTGTGGTTCTTAAACATGTGTGTCCCTACAGTTGCTCCACTATACCTGCCCTCTGCTTCAGAGGTCTCTGTTATGATTCTTCGTGGTTGAGGAGGAACTGAGGGTGGTTGAACTGTGCAGTGCTATATAACAACAGCATGGGGAATGAGGCTGACTAGCATGAATATATGGGCTGAACAGGCATGGCTAAGAGAAATCTCTGAGCAAAGATGCAGGGAGCGATAGTAAATCTAGAGTGGAGCACCCATAGGGGGACACATCTCAAAGAACCACAGTTTATGCACAGGGTGAGTAAACATTTCTTTTTGTACTCAGAAATATAATGGATCTATATGGAAGATTTGTATGTTCTAAAAATGTGGTCATGTTTTCAGTATAATTGATTGCATTGCTAATAATCATTCTGTTGTTACATTTACAGGACATATATTTTTGTGTACTGGATGCAACGGAAGGACTCTTACGTGGTACTAGGAACGTGCTAGCAAATATTTTTCTACCAGCTATCCTTGCAACAAATAATTGGGGTGCCTTAAGTCAAACCACACAGGGAACAATTGAAAAACAGAGTTTCATAGAAACCATTAATAGATATCTTTCATTTTTAGACGGTAAGAATCAGATTGAGTAAACAATCAGTCCGCTTAAAAATTACTTTTTAAAAACAGTAGAGTTGTTATAAACATGGGAAAACATTTCTTTACTTCTACAAGGAAGAATAAAAAGATAAAAACCTCAAGTATAAAAAACAAATATATTTGTATTTATTACATACTTGACAAACTTCAGTTTTAGTGATATAAAATTTTTAATGTAGGGGTCTAATTAGATTTCAGAAAAGCATGGTCTTTTGTGTGTGAGCCAGTAAAATGGCTATTATATTGCAAGGCTAATTATTGGCTTATATTCCCAAAGTGAAGTGGTTCACCTTGGTAGAAACAACTGCTGGAGTATGTTCTGTATTTTAATTACTTTATTTTAGGTGCTAGAGTAAGCATAGAGGGAACTGTTGAGTTAAAAAAGATGGATCACATTGACTTTTCTAAACTTCAGTCCTTTGAGGAAGTGACAGCAGCAGCTGCTAATTCTGATACAGTTCATCAACTAGAGGAAGTGCTTATGATATGGTATAAACAGATTGAACAAGTAAGTTGATTTAACATTTATATCCCCTGGTATAGAATTAAGGAGGTGTCTGGAGTCCATTTGTACTAAGTGCTATACAAGCACTTGCTATCTTTGTCACAATCTAATTAGAAACAAGAATTTCTCAACAGTGAGTGTAACAAACCAGTAGAAAGGAGGGGACAGTAGGAAAAGAGAAACAGCAAGGAGGACGTATGTTAACATAGGCCAGCTATGTCTACAGTCGGATGGCTTCAAATCTTTTAATATCTATCTGTCTGATACTAGTAGTGGAAGTGGATGTAGCTTTGATAATTTACACCCTAAGGATCTGTCCCCTGATATTTATCGCATCTTACTAATATTTTTATAAATGAGAAATATCAAGGAACAGATCTCTATTTATATAAGATATTGATAACATAAGATACATATCAGAGGGCACATCCTCTGCTGTTATATATTGTCATTGCTCTGTTGACTTCAGTGGAGCTCTTTTATGATACCAGCTGAAGGTCTTCCCCCTGAAGTCCATATCAGCTATCTACTTAACCGTTATCAGTTGGCAGCTTACTGCAGGTGAAACAGGTATTGCAGCATCATCAAGCTGCAGTGCTTGCAAATGTCCTTGGTACATGAATGCCTAAATCCACCAGATGAGAGGAACCTTTCAAAAAAGTATTACTAATTAAAACAATCTCTTCCTCATTGTTTTCTCTTAAAATAAAAATAAATGATCAGTTATTTTCAAAACTCATAGTCCCTGATTCAGGAAACCACATAAACACGTGCTTTCGTCCATTCTAATTTAGGACAGCACTTAAGCACTTGTTTAAGTCCCATTGACTTCACATCAAACATACGATTAGGTGCTGTCCTGAATAGGGATGCTTTCCTGGATCAGGCCTGTCTGTATGCCATTAGCAGTGTGTGTGGTGTTTTTTTTAGTGTTTGTATTTTTGGAATGTTTGCCTTGGCGCTCTGTGGAATGCCTGATCCGGCCTCTAAAGTAATCATTAGTGTGAAATATAATCTTCAACCTGGCGATGTTTGTGATTCATGCCAGCTGGTAGATGTCTCCATTATGAGAAACCAAATGCATACAAAAAGAGATTTTAGTGTTTCAATTTTAACTTTGGAATTAGAGTATCTGTATAAATAATGCTTAATCTTCAAGTGATTGTCCACATGGATTCACTCTTGATGAACATGTGACCCATGTGTGCAAGATCAAATTTTTTGAATAGAAGTGTCTGTTGGAGTTGTGCCTGTGCCCATTTGCCATCCTGCTTCCTACAGCAGAGGGTATAAAAGGCAGAGTGGCTGCAAACCATGCTGAGTTCCCTTTTACTGCTTCTAGCTACTAGATGAAACCCACAGTATCCACATTCCTTTCTTTGCGAGGAATTAGAAAGTTTTTCAAGTTTAAAGTTTTAGTAGTTAGATTTTCTTTGCTGTTTGACTGGTTTTTGTTTGTTTGTTGGTTGTAATCTTAGTTAGAAGTAGAGGTAGGTTTTCTACTCTGTTCTGGGTCTTTCCTTGGCACATACCTCCCTCTATGAGAGGTTTCTACCTCTCCATGCCCCATGCTCATACTCCCACTGAACAGGGGGCTACCCACCTGTGTATAGCTCAAATGGTAGATCCTAAGTTACTGGGCTTCAAGATCTGGCTGTCTTGTGATGCTGCCATCCCAGTCAATGAGGCCATACTTGGTGTGCCATGGCAAGGGACTTGTTCTGGCACACTGTTCTATCTGTAAGTCCTTTTCAAGGAGGACCCAGAAGGCCAAGGGGTGAAGGTGAAGCTGTTCCTACTGGAATGCTTGATGCAAATGTCCTTTGACTGGGAAGATCCTCAGAGAAAATACTGACACTGGGTCTGCTGCACATGATCAGGACTCCAATTAGCCGTGATACCATCCTGAGCTCCTGTTCTGCCTCATGGAAGTCTTCTGCATCAGCCACACTGGAGATGGTACTGGAGTGTAGCCACAGGGAATATCACTCTAATGAGCAGAGCCGGTAACGACTCCCTTGCGGGGAACAGGGACAGAAAGCCTCTCCTAAGATTTGGGCATTGAGAGGTCTTAAGGTTGATACCCATACCAAGTCCTGGAGATGAATGCATGGCTGTGCAGATGGGGTTGATGTTATGGCTTTGGATTTCTGGATCATCAGGATGCTGTTCAAGGAACAAGAATCATCACTTGATCATTGGCCTGGTTTGTTCATTCCCTTTGAAGCATCTGGCATTGGCCACTGTTGGAAGACAGGTTACTGGGTTAGATGGACCATTGGTCTGACTCAATATGGCCATATTCTTATGGGATGCTGTTCCAGGAAGGAGGACTGCTGGGAAGAGATGGGGTCCTCTTGACTAAGAAGGGGAAGAGCCTCTTCTCACACTGACAAGCCAACCTGGTAAAGAGGGCTTTAAACTAGCTTCACAGGGGCAGGTGATGAAAGTCTACAGGTAGGTATAAAAAGGAGAACTTAACAGAGGGCTAGATGTTTGAGGGGGAATGGAAAATTATGATAGTCATGGGAACAGCAAAAGGGAAAACTGGGGGAATCTGTTAACAACTAGATGTCTGTATGCAGATGCAAGGACTATGGGGAATAGAGATGGAGAACTTGAAGTATAGGTAGACAAGCTAAATTATGACTTAACTGGTATTGCTGAGACTTGGTGGGTTAAATCTCATGCCTTGAATATTGGTATAGAGAAGTATAGCTTGTTCAGAACGGACAGATAGCAAAAAAAGAGGCGATATTGCATTATACATCAAGAATATATACACTTGTTCTTAGGTCCTGAAGGGCGTGGGAGGCAGACCAGTTAAAAATCTGCGTGAAGATAAAAGGGGGGAAAACAGGGTGATGTCATGGTAGGGGTCTACTGTTGACCAGCAAATCAGGAGGAGGAGACGTTTGTAGGACAAAGAACAGAAATGTCCAAAACACGAGACCTGTGTTTTAAGGGACTTTAACTACCCAGGCATCTGTAATAAAAATAATACGGCAAGACCCAAAATATCCAGTAAGTTTTTAGAATGTATTTGGGACAACTTCTTATTTAAGAAGGTAGACTGGATAACCAAGGAGGCGGGCTATTTTAGAGTTGAGGAATTTGCTTACAGCCTTACCAACATTGGTCCATGTTAAGAAAATCTAGGGAAAAAGGAGTTCAGGAGTCCTGACAGTTTCTCAAAGAGACAATATTAAAGGCATAATATCCTGATATGAAGGAAAGAGAGGGAGAATAGTAAGAAGCCAATATGACTCTATCTGGAGCTCTTTAATGACCTGAAAATCAAGAAGGCGTCCTACCAAAAGTGGAAACAGACAGATTGCTAAGGAGGAGTACAAGAGATCAGTGCAAGCACGTAGGGGCAAAATTTGTGGGTATGTTTACACAGCACACTAAGCCCAGGCCAAGTTTAAGCCCTAGCCCCCCTTCCATCCACAAAGAAATCAGTCTAGGATGACCAGATGTTCTGATATTATTGGGACTGTCCCAATATTAGGGGCCTTGTCTTATATAGGCAACTATCCCCCTCTCCCCACCCCCCCAAAAAAAAAGTATCCCGATTTTTCACACTGGCTATCTGGTCATCCTGAATCAGCCTGACTTGGGCCAGTAACCCCTCTGGACTTGGGCCCTTCGACCCTGCTAGGGGGGTTGGTCAGAGACCAAGTTCTTCTGTGATGTGGGTCAAAGCCCAGGCATTTTGCAGCATGGATGCAGCTCAAGTCCGGGTTGGCAGATTCGGGTCTGGAGAGTCTGTCATCACTATCCCATAATCCCCTTAGGTGTGCTTTCCAGCCCTTCCAGCCCAAAACTTCCAACTTGCTTCCCAGGAACTGGAAGCAATTTCTTGATTCAGATATAGCTGCTTGGTCTTTAACTCTTCATTTCCACATGGACTGCTCAATTGGAAACATAGTCAACCCTGACATATATTAGCTATGACCAGCACAAAGATTAAGTCCTGCATGAAGCATGCTACTAGGTGGCCAGAGGGACACAGCTTGTTTCTGGTTAACCTCTGGTGCAAGTTGAGCAAGACATTTGATTTCAGCAAGAACATAAGAAAGGATCGTGTCTTCAAAGCTATATCCGAGTATCTGGAGATGTTGAGGATCGACTGGATAGCAGAACAATGCAGAAAGTGAATGAAGCATCTGAATGTAGACTGCTGCAAAGTTAAGGATGCTAATGGCACTTCTGAGAACTCCCTGTCTTCCTACCTCTTTTATGAGGAATTCAGCTGGGTTCTGGGAACTGTAGTGAGCACGGAGCTCACAGTGGTGCATGACAATCTGCTGAGCAGAGATGGCACTCTTATAGCCCCCCTGCCCTTGGTCACAGGCACTGCTGGAGAAGAGCTAGTCACTGGAGGAAGGGCAAGAAGTGACCCTGATGCTGAGGCTGATAACCAGTGAAGCTATGCTGCTGGGACAGCTACAGCTGGGAAGCAGCTAACTTCAGAACAGGCATCAGAGGAAGAGCCTGGTAAGTTTCTGTCACCATGTTCGTTTTTATTAATATATGGATGTGAATGATTTATGGCTTATGGCCCTATGAAGTATTAATACAAGCCGTGGTTTTAGTGTGCTTCTGGTCAGGGAAGAACCTATGACATTCACTAGTACTCCCTTCTCTCTGACACCATGTAGGGTTCAATATGAACACCACAGAAAGGAAAAGGTTAAGCAGTTATAACATTTTTACTAGTTCCTCACTATTGGGATTCCTTCTGAGACCTTTTTCAGTAGTCTTATCCAGAAATCTTGTCCACTTCTTGGAGAACACTTCATCCAGTTCTCTAGGATCCAAAAAACTCAGACTCCAGATTTCATCACTCAGGTTCCTTTATTTGACATATCGCAAACCTATGCTCAGTTGATCAGACCCAAGCATGGGTGGGTGTAAAATGTGCCACACATCCAACATTACATAGAAAACCTCTTCCTTTTATATACATTTACACATTACATTATGTATGAAATGTACCCTGTGAATTCATCCAGTCCAATTGCAATTCACACATGCAAAACTCACCAGAAAGGCCAAGGAGACCAGGGGGCAGGGGAGACCCAGGAATAGCTGGACATGTCATTTCAGAACATGCACCTTTCACTGTTTTGGCACTGTTTGCTTGTTGTTTGTATGTTTTGTTAGTAGTCAATCTGCCTTTCTGGTTCTTACAGTGATATGTAAATATCTCTATAAAATAAAGCACACAAGGCTACAATAGCAAGTTTTATTATGTGTAATTTAAAAGTGGCACAAATCGTAATGAGTGACATCACATGTACAGTCTCAATAAATTTCATCATAAAAATTTACAAAGCTTCATCACAGCAATCCGTAAACTTTGAGTTGCAATACATTGCCAGTGTTCATAAAATACATATCTCCATACATTTCATGAAAGTGTTTACAAAATTCATAATACGTAATACCAATATACTGAAAAAAAATCCCACAGCTGCCATACACCCATCCGCAGCACAACCTCAAATACCATTTCATTCCCCCTCATGCATTGGACCATGCAAATCCACTATGTAGGAGCACAAAACAACCCTGATTTCTATTGTGCTTATGGATCTAGCACCAGTCATGAGAGGTGCTCTAACTGGCTGCATGTACCAGTTCAAATTAAAAGATTCCCCTTTGTACTTGCAGACATTGTGCAGACTGCACTGGCAACACTAGCATCCAAATGGTTTTAAAGGCAGCACCTATGGAATTTCAATCTGCCAAATGCACATTTCACCACCATCCTACAGCTACTGAGTGTGTAATTGAACATTCTTTGCCAGCTCTTCTGAAATCAGGATACAGTTTCATAAGCTATGGCAACAGGAGATAAGTGGGGTCCCTTAGAATAACAGTCGGGACAGTAACCCCATTTATAACAATGCCATTCAGTGGAAATAATGTCCTAGCTTGTCTTTAAACATAAAATCCTGATCTGTAGAGCACCTTGCAAGTGCATCTCATGTTAGTGTCCATGATTCTGCTCTGTGGTTGACAAGGGCTTGCATAACAATGGAGTAGAACCCTTTGTGGTTTATATACTCATGCAGTTCTTGTAGAGGCCAAACTATAGTCCTATTAGTGGCTCTGGAGCTGTTTGGAAAGCCCAATCTCTCAAAGCCAGCAATTATTTCAGGACCATTTGTGAAGCTCCCCACCTTTGGATATATCATAATCCTGATCAACTCACAAACCTCTGCCATAACAATCCCCACAGTTGATTTGCTAACTTCAAACTGGTTAGCCACAGACATGTAGCAGTCTGGGGTAGCCAGCTTCTAGATGGCTATAGTGATCTGCTTCTGGACCAGCATGGACTCCCTCCATGAAGGTGAGTGTTTTGGTGCAGGATGGTTGATGTAAGCTGATCACAAACCTCCAGGAACGTCTGCTTCTTAATGTGAAAGTTCTATACCCACTGTTGGTCGTACCAGGTCTGGATGATAATGAGATCACATAAGTCTGTGCTTGTAACCCTGCTCTAGAAGCACTGGTTTATGTAGGGGGAATCTGCAGCTAAAACAACAGGCAAGAGCAGTTTCAACTGTGTCACAGCTGGCATGTCAGCATCCCCCTCCAAGAGATGCCTTTGGCAGTTCAGAAACTGCTGCCGAAATGCCCACCAGCATCTTGCAGGACCTCCACCTGATTTCCAAAATCAGTCTAACAGCATGAGGTGGGGAAGTTCTAATTTGTACTCTGCTGTAGGTGCAGTAGCGTCCCTGTGCCTGGGATCGGAGATCTTTGGTAGCAATGCCTGTTGGGCCGCACATGCACTCCTCCCCATCTGACGCCATGAGTGGTGTCTGTGTAGCACTGTGCAGTCCAAGCACTCTCAGTTCCTTCTCAACCACCCTTGGTCTTGGACGGAATCCTGAGAAGAGCCCTTCATACCTCTATAGTACTTTTAGTAATAGTAGTGTTTCCATTATAACTTCGTAGTTATTAGCTGTTTCCCTTATTTTTCTTTTTCCCCCCTTTCATTTTTTCCCTTTGCTCTTTCCTCTCCATTATTCTTTAGATTAGTGTAGGTTTCCTTATTTCTATGCCCTTCCAAAAAGTTCTCCCTTCTCGGGGGGCTATGCCGAGATCCCCCGGGTTTAAGAGGTACTTCTCATGTTGTGAGGCCATCCCCATAAGCAACAGTCAGTCACTCATGGTGTGTATGTTGCTTGGGGTGAGGGGCATGTATCACAAAAGTGCCCCCACTGCCTCAAATTGAAAGCGCTGTCCAGAAAGGACCGTGAACTGAGACTAAAATTTTTATGAATGCGGAGTTCACTGCGACCAGCCTTAGACCCTGGTCTCAATACCTCTCCTGCGCAGTAGTCACCATTGGCACAGTCATTGGCTGACCCCTACATGCCGCACACCACTATCAGAAAATATATGTTCTCCCGCCCAGATGAGAAGAAAGGGGCCCTGAACTCACCCATCAGGGAGCCACCTCAAAGAAAGGCATCCCTTGTGAGGTTGGTAGCCTTGATATCTTCCAGGGCGAGACTTAGCTCTTACGACCACCCACGCATCTCTGCTACTGGCGCTAGGGAGAGGTCCAAGAGCCCTAAATGTGCAGGACCACATATAGTAACACTGTCACTTGGGAACAAGAAGGACTGTTCAAAGATTTTCAAATCAGCACTGACTGCCTCAACTGAAATGACTTTGAGTGCCTTGACACTGACCAAATAATCAGCACTGACCAAGCCGTTTGCAGTGGCCAAGCCCTCCGCACCAGCCAGGTCTTCAGTACCAACCAAGCCCTCAGCACCAATGCAACCCCCGGCACCATCTACTGTTTGCTCTTCTTGGCACCAGCAATGTCCTCAATCTCTGCACAACCACTGGTACTGATGATGCTCCTACTGGTACCATAGAAGTTTCTATACCCAAGAAACCAGATTGTCCCTGACACTCCAGAGTCACTGCTCCTCTGTACCAAGCTCCCCATGGCTCATACCTCTTCCCTGGAGACACAACACCGTTGTCCTTCACCACCAAGGACCACACAACCATTTCTAGCAAGGAGGAAGAGGTGGAGTACTCCATTGCACCTCGTACCCCACCATCATATCAAGGGCAGCCACACAAAGAATAATCTTTTCATCCTTGATACCCATTCCCAGAGACCAGAAGTGAACCAGGTTTCTGGTAGGGACCCCCCATGGATGCAAACCCATATGCCACTTCCCCCACATTGGCCCTATTGGGACCCTTGGGCCGCGTATAAGGCACACTTTCCCAACCTCCCACGAGCAGAGACAGGGACATATACACTCTCCATCCTCATCAGTCTCTAGATTGCCTGGCCCTCAACCAGAATTACTAGAGGAACAGTTTATACCA
The DNA here is from genome assembly GCF_965140295.1 of Lepidochelys olivacea. Classification (NCBI taxonomy): domain Eukaryota; kingdom Metazoa; phylum Chordata; order Testudines; family Cheloniidae; genus Lepidochelys; species Lepidochelys olivacea. The sequence continues at coordinate 151,451,533 of NC_140413.1, forward strand.
CCAGCCCACTTCTCCTGATGAGGCCATCATGCCACCACCACCAACATCAGCAAATGACTTTAAAAAGTTCCAAGAACTGTTCTGCAGGATTGTGAATTGCCTCCAGATCCCCCTGGAGGAAGTCAGAGAGCAACAGCACAAGTTGCTCAACATCTTGCATGCTTGTACATTGGCAGAATTCACACTCCCGATCAACAACGCCTTGTTGGACCCTGCCACCGTGATCTGGCAGATGCCAACATGAATACCACCCATCTGCAAGCCAGCAGAAAAGAAGCACTATGTCCCCACTAAGGACATGGAATTTCTCTTTTCCCACCCTACTCCAAACTTCTTCATTGTCAATGTGGTGCAAAAGAAGGGGCGACAACACCATTCTAGGACTATCCCTATGACAGGGACTGGAAGAAGCTAGATTTCTTTGGTCGCAAAGCACACTCCTCAGCAACTCTCCAGTTCTATATTGCTAATTATGAGGCACTGCTAGCCAAATATAATCACATCAACTATTCCAAGTTTCAGGAATTTAGCCAACACCTTCCAGAGGACAAAAAAGAGCAGCTCCAGGCACTGGTGATGGAAGGACAACTTCTGGTCCACATGGCGCTGCAAGCCTCTCTGGACACCACGGATGTGGTGGCCCACTCTGATGATTAGATGAGCCTCATGGCTTCACCAGAGAGGTGCAGACCACTGTGAAAGATCTGCCCTTTGAAGGATCTAAACTCTTCGCTGAGTGCATGGATGAGTCCCTGCATTCTTTAAAAGATTCTAGAGTAATGCTGCATTCACTTGGTATACATGCACCAGCACCAGAGAAGACAGGAAGATATCAACATACCCCAAGGTCTCAACCTCCACATTTCACCCCTCAGTAGTAGTATGACACAATGCAGGTGACAGAGACCTCCTCCCACACAGAGACACACACCAGTGCAATGAACTGTGCCCCTCCCCCCATCCAGCTCCAAACAACAATTTTGAAAATTTGGTTGAGGCCCCAAGATGCCTTCCCCTGGTCCAGGTGCTGCAACCATCTCCAATAACCCATCAATTTGTCTACTCCTTGACCCACTTATACTCATCATGGTGACAAATCACCATGGACAAGTGGGTTCTGGAAATTGTCAACAAAGGGTATTCCATTCCTCTCTCTCTGCAGCATACCTACTCGGACACCAGAACACCATGGCAGATTCATTAAGCAGGAGATCCTCACAAGTCCATGAGTGGGAGTTAGACACAAGAACCGTACAATACATATTCAACCACTGGGGATTCCCAAGCGGTTGATCTCTTCGCCTTCACAATTCTGCTCAAGAGTGGGTTTGGGTCACTGATCTCTGGGAGACACCTTCCTCATACATGGGCTGCACCCTTACTCTACACCTTTCCACCCTTTCCCCTACTGCTCATAGTACTTCACAAGATACAGATGGAACAAGCCAGAGTCATTCTCATAGTCCCATCCTGGCCAGGACAGATATGGTATCTTTACCTCATGCACATGATGGTCTGTCCACCAATCACCCTGCAGTTGACTTCACACCTCCTCTCGCAGGATGCAGGCCAAATCCTCCATGTGAACTGAGAACTTTTCCACCTGAAGGCATGGCTCCTTCATGGTTTCAGGATCCAGAGCTGACCTGTTCGGAAGAGGTAAAGGAGATTCTTTTAAATAGAAGACGTGCTACAACTTGCTATACTTATCTACATAAATGGAAAAGATTCTGGACTTGGTGCGATACCAACCATGTCCCAGCAACGAACCATTCATTCTAGACTATATTCTAGAACTTAAAAGATTAGGACTGTTCACAAGCTCCGTTCGTGTACATCTGGCTGCCATTACTGCATTCCATCCCAAGATAGAAGTTCATTCCATATTTATCCAACCATTAACAAAAAGATTCCTTAAGGGCCCTCAAAACCTTTACCCTCAAATCCGAGACCCCACCCCACCTTGGGATCCCGGACTAGTTTTGTGCCGTCTCACCAGCTCTCTGTTTGGACCCATGGCAACGTGCTCCTACATACATCTATCCATGAAAACAGAATTTCTCATCACCTTCACTGCTGATTCCTTGTGACTACATTGATTGGTTAGTCAGTTCACAGCATTTAGTTAGTCCTTGATGTCCTTCTTGGATGAGGTTTAGGATTTTTCCTCTCATTTCATTTGGAAATAAGATGCAGTCACCTTTCATCACAAGTCCACTTGGCTCATTTGTCCACATACTGCAAAGGACTCTTGTCACTTCCTTAATTTCCATTAGATACTTAGGCCACCCACCCCTAATGTAACTTAGAACTTCTTGAAACTATTTCTGTCAATGTTGCTTATTGTAACTGGTATAGTCTATTTTCTGACACTGGTCTTTATGCATCCACAGCATCCACATAGGCCTGTATGTAATTTTCAAGTTCACGGGTAGTTGAGTGTGATGCTGGGGTCCGTGACAGTCTTTTTGCTACTACCACATTTTCCACCAGGAATGTATTTAGCAATTGGGTTAAATTACATTAACTTTATCAGTAGACATTGGCATCTTAGAGGTGTTTGATCCAGGTCTTTTCCACTGATGAAGGTTGTAAGTGATTTATGGTCTGTTATCAGTGTAAAAGCATCCAATCCACACAGACATCTGTAGAAGTTTTGACATACCTATACAGTTGCCACACACTCCTTTTCAATCTATGCATATAGTTTGTCTGCTTGTGCGAGTGTGCAAGAGCAAAATGCAACTGCCTTCTACACAGATCCATGTGTAACCCTTCTGCCCGTCAGAGTTGGCAGCAACAAGGGCCGGGTTCAATATCTAGGGGTTCCATTCCAATAACACAATGCAAACCGGCTCGAGCCCCCACCCAGTGACCTGGGACAAATATATACCACCCCCGCTGGGCGCCTCCAAGAGGCAATACTTCCCCTCTCGCAAGCACATAGTCTGAGTGTAGCAAAAGCCTTTTAATAACAGAGAGAAACAATGTGGCATTATGTTGGGGAAACACCACCAACAGGATTCATAACACAACCCATGAGCAAAAAAAAAAACCCACCCCAGGCAAATTGGGGCATGGCCTTTTCCCTTTGGTTCTTGAGTCCAGCAACCCCAAATCACCCAAAGTCCCAAAAGTCCAATGCCCCAAAAGTCTCTGTCCCTGGTCAGGGCAGCCCCAGAGTTCGAAAGTTTATCTGCAGAGCTTTACCTCCCAACCTGGGTGGAAATGGGACGGGGGTAAGAGGCACCTTACATGATCTGAAGCTGACCGCCCCATAGCTCCATAGTGGCGCTCTGCTCCGCCAGCCGCCCCACGAACTCCTTCGCTCAGCTGCGCTCCGCTCCGCCAGCCGCCCCACGAACTCCTTCGCTCAGCTGCGCTCCGCTCCGGCAGCCGCCCCACGAACTCCTTCGCTCAGCTGCGCTCCGCTCCGCCAGCCGCCCCACGAACTCCTTCGCTCAGCTCCACGGCCCACAAGCAGCTCCTGCCATCCACACACTGCTCCGTGTCGAACTGCTTCACCAGCCATCCCGCAAACTGCTCCACAATATATCTTCAGGCTCCCCCACTACTTAACACAACACTCAGTGATTTCAGCTCTTAGGTGAATTCAGCTTGTAGTAGGGGAGCCCCAGTGCTGGTGCATTGTCAGCCCAAAGTGAGCTCAGCAGCCTATAACTAGACTTCTAATGAAATCAAAATTAGCTCTGATATTCCACAGTGGAGAGAGGAGGAAGTGCAATTAGCATGTAAGGCCCTCACCAAGGGGCCCATGCCACCAAGTATTACTACTTGTCCCCAGCCTCTCTCCATTCACACAGTTTTGGAACCCATGACCCTTGCCTAGCGAGTGCTACTTAGTTGATGGTGAATCCCTCCATCATAACAAAAGGCCATGTACAGTTCCAAGCACAGTTCCCATAATCAGGGTAATAACAATTTATTCTTCCTGCCCCAATAACAGAGACACTGGGGATCCCACAGCAGCCAAAGTGACCATTTGGGCAGCTATGGTCTCATTCTAGGCGTGGTGGGTGTGCCTATGCAAATGAGATCGGCCCCTGAAGTTCTTTTCCACAACTTGCCACACCTCACCACCAGATGTCAGGGTGGAGCTCATCCTGACACTGCTTACACATGTTATTGCAACAGTACACCAGCTATGCCACAGCCGACTGTTTGGAGAATACTGTAGCTCCTTTCACTTTGAGAAGAAAGTCATGCAGTGTTGGGAGGATGCATTTTTCAGTCACAACTTTTTCATTTAGTCTTTTAAGATCCACACAGATTTGTATTTTTCCATTTTTCTCTGTAACTGGTACTGTTGGGGCACACCAGGGTGCTGGCTCAGATTTTCTCAGTTATGCCAATCCATTCCATTCTCTTTAACTCAGTTTCCACTTTATGAAGTAATGAGAATCCTGTGGTGTATGTACACTGTATGATTTAGCATTGCCTTTTACGGTTATTTGTACTGAGTCTCCTTTCAAAAGTTCACTATCACCAAATGTTCCATTGAATTCTTCCACCTTTCTCACTAGGCCCATCATAGCTGCCATGATGCAGCTGGGTAGGTTGTTGGTCTTTGATCTTTTGATCACATATGCTCTGAATACATAGCTTTTTGTCTTTGTAAATTGTTTGTGTGATGAACTGGCTTGTGCAGTTCAGAATATCTCCAGGGCTAATCAAGGCTGAGTCATGATTTCAGCTCTGGGAGGCATTGAAAGTGATTGTAAGTCCCTTCTGAGATGATGGTCACATCTGCTCCTGAGTCAGTTTTAAAGTCAAATAGTCTTTTCAGTTCACTCTCCAGACAGGTTCTGTGTCATCATGGGTGATAGATTACAGAAACAATGGTTCTTGATTGTAATAAGCTGCAAAAATTATATATTCTATGCATGTTTTCCATATTTTACTTTAGTTGGACACACATCTTGAGCTGTGAAATTTTCTACTTCTTGTGTAATTAGTCTAAAATGCTTTTTGCAGTTTGCCTGAAATCTGCCCCTCTTAGTCTCAGGAGTCTTTTGGTAATTACTCTTAGCATCTACAGCTTCTAAGTGTGACAAAGCTCTGTCCTTGACTCCGTGGGTCCCGCGTTTCCTGGCGGATTTCACAAGCCTCAGAGTCTCACTGTGACCCTCCACGTAGCCCTTCTCTCTCTAGAGGCAAGGGTCACAGCCTACTGAGCCATTTTCATCATAAGCCAACAAGGTGGGGTGAGGTGAGGAGAAGCTATCCTCCCTTGCACAGTCTCTGTTGTCTACCAGTCTCAGTGATTAATTGGGGGGCAAAAGAGGAACCCAGGCCCACCCTCTACTCCGGGCTCCAGCCCAGGGACCCTAATAGTATCAGCTATGGTAGCTGACTTTTTAGAAACAGGACGCATACAATTTCCTGGACCACTTCCCCACAGCAGCCCCCACTTCCTCAAGATCCACTTCACCCTTACCTCAGGGCCTCCTTCCTTATGCCTGATATGGTTTGTACTGCTCAGTCTCTCCAACAGCTCGACTTTCTCCTACAGCTCCTGACACGCGCACCCACCTGATTGGCTTCAGGTGTCCCAAACAGCCTAGCTGTCCTCCCTGCCTTCTGGAAAGATCTTAATTGGCCCCAGGTGTCTTAATTAACCTGGAGCAGTTGCCATTTGCTTGTCCTGGTACCAGGGATTTGTTTAGCCTGTGGCTAATATCTCTCTCTCCCATTACTTTACTATAGCCATCTGGCCTTGTCCCATCATATAAGTTAGTTTCAGATTTTTCAAGTTTGAGAAGTTGCCCTTGGTTTTCTGTTTTACTAGCTCAGACTGCTTTTCTGTTTTCTGTGTGTAGGGCCTGTTTTTAATTGTAGCTGCTGTGAAAGGCTTTTGTCTGATAACCCAATAATCAGCCTATCTCTGATATTTACGTGTATTGCATTCACAGAATGACAGTTTTCAGCCAGTGCATACAGAATTCTTATAAAACATTCAACATTTTTGCCTGGTTCTTGAATTCTCTGGTGAAAGCATGCTCTTTCATAAACTTTATTTCTCGGCGGTATAAAGTATGTGTCAAACATTGCCCAAACTCTTTTATAGTCATCTTTATCACAGTCTTCAGTAAAGGTGAATGATTTAAAGATATGCTCTGCCTGCTTCCCCATAGCAAAAATTAAAGAGCATACCTCGCTATATGTCCAGTTTCCTTGTGGAGTTTGTTTGCAATGTGAAATCTTGCAAAATATTGCTTTCAGTCTGTCTATTCTGAAGGTTTTGTCAAAACAGAAGTTCTGAGGGGCACTGAAGAGTGGCATGTTGATGAGATCATGCAAACTTTGTTGCTTTTCTTTCCTTCTGTCTGCAATCTGTGTTGATTTGTTCCTTCTGTTTCTGTTCTCCTCTTGCACTACTTTACTTCTGATAGCATTTCATGTATACCTTGTACACAGTACTGCAGGTCAAGCTTTTGTACCAGATATGGGCTGGCTACAGAGCTTCCTTACCAGGGTCATACAACATAGATGTGTCCATGATAAGATCTTTAATGTAGTGCCAGGTGTGGCTGAGGTTAGCTTAAATAAGGTATGTTATACTCAGTGCTTATAATATTGTTCAGCCTTCCATTTCATCTTGCTCCTGCAGGTATCCAGTGTCACCAGATCTGTGGCTGACCAAGGAGCCCTCTGCAGCTCTGCTGTCACAACCTCACTCTCTCCTTCCCTTGACAACAATGCTGCAGAGGGCTCTCTGAGCTGCTACAAGGCCAGTGACACATGATCCCTGCAAGTACAAGTATGGGGGGAGGCTGCACTTGTGCCTTCTGTTACCTATGGCTGTTTTTTTCATCGATTTCAGTGTTTCAGCTAAAATTGAAGTTTACCGACATCTGTTGATTTAAATTGAAGCCTGCCAAGCCTACCTATGAGAAAAGGTTAAAAAAACTGGGCCTGTTTAATCTTGAGAAAAGAAGGCTGAGGAGGGACCTGATAACAGTCTTCAAATATGTTGAGTACTGTTGTAAAAGACGATAGTGATCAGTTATTCTTCATGTCCACTGAAGGTAGAACAAGAAATAATGGGTTTACTCTGCATCAAGGGAGATTTAGTTTATGTGTTAGAAAACTTTACAATTATAAGAATAAGCAAGCACAGGCTTTCAAGGGAGGTTCTGGAACACCCATTGTTGGAGGCTTTTAAGAACAGGTTAGATAAACACTTGTCACAGGTGCTCTAGGTGTACGTGGTCCTGCCTCAGTGCCGGCGACTGGATTTGAGGACTTCTCAAGGTCTCTTCCAGAACTATATTTCTGTGATTCTATGTCCAGCTCTCTGTCCTGGCTGATTTAAGTTCTCCTTCCGAGGGATTCTAATTAGCAAATGAACTAAGAGTGGGTTGTGACCTTCCCTGCCCTTTACACTCTCTACTACAGGAAGCAGGAGGGTGCTTAGGGTGTGGGAGAACCTCCAGAGGAAGCTGCCATTCCAAACAATCCATTCTCATGTTCATGGGGTGCATACACACCAAGAGTGGAATCTGTGGGGACAATATATCTTGAAAAAACATAGTTATTGTAGGATAAGCAACATTTCTTTACATAGAGTAAGAAATATCTAAACTAGAGATACAAACTTTGTTTTATATTGTGACAAAGCTCTGTCCTTGTATCCTTGGGTCCCACGTTTCCTGGCAGATTTTACTAGCCACAGAGGTTCACTGTGACCCTCCACATAGCCCTTCTCTCTCTAAAGGCAAGGGTCACAGCCTACTGAGCCATTTTCATCATAAACCAGCAAGGGAGGTGAGGAGACGCAACCCTCCCTCGCACAGCCTCTGTTGTCTTCCAGTCTCAGTGATTAATCAGGGAGGGAAGGGGGGAGCCAGGGCCCGCCCTCTACTCTGGGCTCCAGCCCAGGGACCCTAATAGTAGGAACTATGGTAGCTGACTTTTTGGAAATAGGACGTGCACATTTCCCTGGGCCATTACCTCAGGGCCTCCTTCCTTGCGTCTGAAATGGTTTGTACTGCTCAATTCCTCCAACAGGGCAGCTTCCTCCTACAGCTCCTGACACACACACCCAACTGACTAACTGGGAGGCTTTTAACTAGTTTCAGCCAGCCCCTAATTGGCTTCAGGTGTCCCAGTCAACTTAGCTGTCTTCTCTGCCTTCTGGAAAGATCTTAATTGGCCCCAGGTGTCTTAATTGACCTGGAGCAGCTGCCATTTACTTATCCTGGTACCAGGGATTTGTTTAGCCTGGGGCTAATATATCTATCTCCCACTACTTTTCTACAGCCATCTGGCCTTGCCCCGTCACAATATTTAAAGTTATTTTATTGATTGCAGGTTCTTATTGAGAGTGAGCAGATGAGAAAAGAAGCCGACGATTCAGGACCATTGACTGAACTAGAACACTGGAAACGTATGTCTGCTAAATTCAATTTTATTATTGAGCAGATCAAAGGACCAAGTTGCAAAGCTGTCATAAATGTTCTAAATGTTGGACATTCCAAACTATTAAAGGTAATTCTTATTTTGTTCCTTTAAAAACTCCTTTGGTTGCTTTGAGCTAGATTTGCAATATTTATTTTACCTCATGGGTCTTTGAGAGGAGAAGTGGGAGAAGAAAGAGGAAAATATAGGGGAGGAGGTACAGTTCATAGTATATGGAGAGAAATAGCATGGGCTATTAGGCAATGTAGAAATAAATTACAATTACTAAAGCTAACTCAAGATAATTTCAGGGCCTGCCTTGACATTGTTTTTTCTGAATATCATTAAGTTTGAGTGATTGCACGTGTCAAATCTACTGTAGATGTGTGTGCTCCCTGTGCACAGAAGTCAGAGATTTTCCCCCTTCAACGGTACCCATTGGGGTGGCTTGAGTGCCTGCTGTCGCTGCGTGCCACTGTATGCTGGTATAAGAGAGTGGAGTTGCCTTCCTCCCCCTCAGTTCCTTCCTACTGCCAGTGACAGTTGTTGGAACAATTCCAGACTTGATTAAGTCAAGAACTTCCCTCATTCTTCTTTGCATATATTTGTAAGTTAGTTGTTTTAGTCAATTTTACGTAGTTTTAGGGCTAGGTGTCCATTTTTGTCTCTTTTGACCTTTTTTCTCTCTCTTTCGGTACTGGGACCAATACCGGAATGATGTCTCACTTCCTGGGGTTTAAGTCCTGCCAGACCTGCACAAAGCCTATGCCAGTCAACAACTTGTATCCAACCTGCCTGAAATGTTTCAGAGAATCTCACATCAGTGACAAATGTCACATTTATAAAGGTTTCAAGCCTTGATCAGAAAAAGATGGGGTGGCGAGACTTAAGTGTTTGCTTATGGAAGCAGTATTTTGACCCCCCATTGGTGTCATCACATGGGCAAAGCACACCAACTACATCTACTTTTTTACGGGGTGCACCACTGGTGATCTCTCTGGCTCTTTGGTCCCATTGCCTGATACTGAAGAAAAGACTCAAACCTTCCTCAGATTCTGCTTCTTCATCAGTATCCAAGTAAGACAGAGGCAGACACTCCACAAAGCATTTGGGAGAGAGGCAATCCCTAGAACACTCATCATCTCTCATGGGGGATTGCAGCCTCCAGAGCTCGTTCCAGGTCTGTTGAGTCTGTCCCCTGAAGGACATTTGTAGAGCCAAGAGATGGTGCCAATCCCAACAACATCAGAGGCATGTGCAACTGCAAGAGACTTGCTTAGCCTCTTGGTACTGGTATCACCGGCAGTGGAAAGCTTGCAGTCGGTGCTGATGCCTGAGGCTCATACCTCACCGCTCCGAGATCCTGTAGTACTGTGATCCAAACCTCCTCAGAAGCCTGTTTTGTTGATAGGGAAGCCTCCTGTGATATCCCTGCTACCCCCATCCCTGGGCTTGGGCTATCTCTCACCAGTCCCATTGGGATTGGTCCCTCTTCTGTTAGAGGGATCCTCCTCCTCTGACCCAGAGATGAGGTCCTCCCTATTATGTCTGGGAGATGGCACATCCCCCCATCAGATTTGTTGGGAGCATGGGCTGTGCAGCACTCCAGCAATGGTCCCCAACTTAACCATCAGTGGCCCTTTTGGTGACTACTGGGGCATTCCCCCTCCAGCCATGTCCTCCTTTCAACCTTCTTGGGTGCAGTCATGGAGGGTGAACCAGAGACATCAAGAGAACCATTCCCTGGTATATGGTGCTGAGACCGGTTCCAGGCACCAAGATCACCCTTCTCTGGTACAAAGACTAGTACTGAGCAGCCAGAACTCACTTGGGCAGCCTCAGCCACTACCTCAGATATCAGTTGAATGTCTGTCTTCATAACCAGATGAGGCTACAGAGCCATGAAGTTACTCACTGGAGGACTACAGAGCCCACTGAGGTTTAAAAAAAAGGCCTCTGTACTTGATTTTCAGGCAGAAGAGTTGTCTGAGAGCTCTCACAAGTTGGTAGACATCCTGGTGTTGGCAATCCTGGCTAGGGAGGCTCTATCAACTAATGAAGCCATCATGGAACCAGTGAAGGCTCTTTGGCAGACACCCTCCTTCCTGCCCCCCGCCCCCAGCAAAATGAGCCAAGAGGAAGTACTTTGTCCCTTCTAAAAGTTATGAACATTTTTACTATCATCCATCCCCCTCCGGGTTCTTTTGTGATGGCAGCTGCCAATGAGTGGAAAAGACAGGGATAACAAGCTTCCATACCAAAAAGCAAAGACTCAGGGAGGAGGCACAGATGCCAGCAAACAGACCTGAAAACAGGGGAGTTTAAGTGGGAGTTTGTAAGAGGAGTTTGCGGGGGTGTGTGTGTGTGGAGAAACAGTGTGTGGTGTTCTGTTTTTGTTTTGTGTATGTGTGGTTGGTTTGTTTTTCCTTAATGGGAGCTTAGGAGGGAAGGCTGTGATGGCTACAGAGGCAGCAGTGGTAGTGACCCAAGAAATGGAAGAGACGATGAAGATGGCTGGATGTGGAAATGGCGGGATGTACATTATCCTGGACTGGATATCTGAAAGATGCTTTGTATGAAGTGCTGCCTGATAGATCTGATGGAAGAGACGATCTGAGGTTTGGAGGTGCAGGTAGAAATGATGGTTGAGTTTTGAAGGGGATTTGAACAGATAATGGAGGGAAGGAGAGAGGAGGCTGAAGGGAAAACTCAAATTTTGCAGATGCAACCTGGACTGGAGAACTGTGAAGGTAGCATGCTGGATGAGGAAAGTGGCCAGTGGAAGCTTGTGACTGCAAGAAGAAGGCAGAGGAAAAGACCAGCTAGTGAAGGAGAAATAGAGCTGAGGAACAGGTTTGCTGAGTTGGAAAATTAAGGGGCTAAGCGGGCAGTAACAGAAGGTGCGAGGACAAGGAAGAAGAGCAGCTTGTCCTACAGGAAGAAGAGAAGAGTAAATCGAGGTAGCCAGAGTTCAGAACCCCAGGATGTTAGAGGATAACTCACAGAAGATTGCAAGTGAAAACAAAAGACAAGAGGACTTGCAACCAGAAAGAACAGAAGGATAAAGGCTGGAGAATTGTACCAACAACAGCAAGGTGCAGGTCTACATGACTGGGAACTCCCTATAAGAAGAACAGACATGCTTGTCACCATAGCTGATCCAGAGAACTACCAGAGGATGTACTGCCAGGAGCTAAGATGGAGTATGTGGATCTGAGTCTGAAGAGGCTCTCTAGCAGAAGCAGGAAAGAATCCACTGATTGTCCTTCACGTGGGAACAAATGATAGTGCTATATTCTTGCTGGAATGCATCAAGGAGACTATTCCTGGCTGGGGAAGATGCTTACAGAAATGGAGGCTCTGGTGATCTTCGGTGGAACTCTACCTGTCCCTAAAGGAGGAGAGTGAAGGTGAGAAGATTATGATGATCAACAGATGGCTCAGGCAATGGTGCTGTAAGGAGGGTTTTGGAATGTTTGGCCAATGGGAGGCATTCATGGTCAGAGGACTGTTTTCATCTGACGGAATCCACCTGAGTAGAGAAGGAAATAGACTTCTGGAATGGAGGTTGGCGCAACTAATTAAAAGAGCTTTTAACTAGGAATTTGGGAGAGAAAAGTTGGAGATGCTCGTGTAATTGTCACACCTTATTCTAACATTGAGTGGAAGGAAAATCAAGTAAAAGAGGAGACAGCAATGGAGAAAGGAACAACAAAGGGTAGGAGAATGGAAATCAAGATGAAAAATAGTGCCAATACCAATGATACAAAGAGCCAGATAGGTGACACTGGCGGTAAAATGGCTGTACCTAGTTGGGCAAGAATCTGGGTGAAGCCAAGCAGAAACAAGCAAGATGTCTGTATACTAATGCAAGGAGCCTGGGTAACAAAGTGGAGCAATTAAAGCTATTGGTGCAGGAAGTGAAACCAGATATTAGAGGGATAACACAAACATGGCAGAATAGTAGTCATAACTGAACTACAAGTATTGAAGGGTATGTGCTGTTCAGGAAAGATAGAAATCAAGGCAACGGTAGAGGAGTAGCATTGTATATTAATGATGAAGTAGAGTGTAAATAAATTAGAAGTGATGGAATGGATAAAATGGAATCTGTTTGGACCAAAATCACTTTGGGGAAGAAAGGTAACAGAGGCTCTTCTAGAATAGTGTTTGGGATATGATACAGACCCCCCATGTTCCAATTTGGCTATGGATAGTGATCTCTTTAATATTTTTGATGAAATAAGTACTACCAGGAATTGTGTGATTATGGGAGACTTAAATTTCCCAGATATAGATTGGAAGACAAGTACTACTACTAATGGTTGGGCCCAGATATTCCTGGATGTGGTAGCTGACAGATTTCTTCACCAAATAGTCACCGAATCAACAAGAGTTGATGCCATTTTAGATTTAGTATTGATAAGTCGTGAGCATCTCATAGAATAATTGGTTGTAGAGGGCAACCGTGTTTCGAGTGATCATGAATTAATTCAGTTTAAACTAAATGGAAGGATAAATAAAAAGAGTTCTGTCTCTGCCCTTTTGAAATCAAGGACTCTAAACTTTAAATAATTTAAGGGAATTAGTTAGGGAAGTGGACTGGACTGAAGAGTTCAAGGATCTGAATATGAGGAGGCTTGGAATTACTTTGTCAAGTTGCAGAAACTATCTTGATCCTGCATCCCAAGCAAGAGGAAAAATGCATAGGGAAGGGTTGCAAACCAAACTGGATGAACAAGCATCTAAAACAAGTTATTAAGAGAAAGCTGATAGCCTATAAGGAATGGAAGGTGGGTTGGATCAGCAAAGAAAGCTACCTCTTGGATGTCAGAAAGTGTAAGGAAAAAGTGAGAACTGCCAAAAGCCAAGCATAGTTGGACCTTGTAAAGGAAATTAAAACCAATAGTAAAAGGTGTTTTTAGCTATATAAATGAAAAGAATAGAAAAAGTGACCCCCCAGGCACTGAGGATGGAGTGGAGATCAAAGATAATTCAGGCATGGCCCAATACCTAAACAAATACTTTGCCTCAGTTTTTAATAAGGATAATGAGGATCTTAGGATTAGTGGCAGGAGGGCTAATGGAAACAAGGATATGAGAGTAGAAATTAACATATCTGTGATGGAAGCCAAATTCAAACAAATCGGGGGCCATGCACTTAGGGACTAACAACAATAACCTGGGGACTTATTATTTGGAAGTGACAGAGAAGGAGAAAGACCTCGGTGAATTGGTTGATCTTAGGATGACTATGAGCTGCCAATGTGATGCAGCCATGAATGCCAATGTAATGCAGGTCACATTGGCAGAGGCACTGTGGGGTTTTTTGCCTTTCTCTGCAGCATGGAGCACGGGTCACTTACTGGCTTAAATTAGAGTAAATGATGGATTCTCTGTAACTTGAAGTCTTTAAATCGTGGTTTGAGGACTTCAGTAACTCAACCAAAAGTTATTGGTCTATTACAGGAGTAGCTGGGTGAGGTTCTGTGGCCTGCGATGTGCAGGAGGTGTGACTGGATGATCATGATGGTCCCTTCTGGCCTTAAAGTCTATGAACCTATTAGGCTGGATATGTTTGCTTGGAAGCTTTTTTCTTCAGAAAGTGGGTAACTCAGGATTGCAAACTAGCAGACACGCCTGAGTAGATATCACTTCACCCTTTGGGAGATGTGACAGGGTCAGGCCAGATGGCTACAGGAGAGTGTTAGAAGGCAGATATATTAGTCCCAGATTAAGCAGGTCCATTTTCCCTGGGTAAGGTAACAGGGAGAGTTCCAGAACAAGAAGGAACTTGCTGGAACAAATTCAGGCAGGCTAATTAGGACACCTGGAGCCAATTAAGAAGCTGCTAGAATCAATTAGGGCAGGCTGGCTAATCAGGACACCTGAGTTAAAAAGGACCTCACTTCAGTTTCTGGCATGTGTATGAGGAGCTGGGAGCAAGAGGCACTAGGAGCTGAGAGTGAGATGGTGTACTGCTGGAGGACTGAGGAGTACAAGCATATTATCAGACACCAGGAGGAGGATCCTGTGATGAGGATAAAGAAGGGAGGAGGCCATGGGGAAGTAGCCCAGGGACTTGTAGCTATCACGCAGCTGTTCCAGGAGACACTCTAGACAGCTGCAGTCCACAGGGCCTTGGGCTGGAAACCAGAGTAGAGGGCGGGCCCGGGTTCCCCCCAAACCTCCCAACTCCTGATCAGACACAGGAGGAGTTGACCTGGACCCTGGGTTCCACCAGAAGGGAAGGTCTCTGGGCTGTTCCCCGACCCACATGGTGGATCAGCAGAGTCTGCGGGGATTGTTCTCCTTCCTTTTTCCCAGGCTGGCCAATGATGAGGTTAGCTGAGTGAGTGGCAGGTTTGAGCCACTAGCAAAAGTGGCCAAACTGAGGGCTGCCGTGAACCTCTGAGGCAAGCAAATCCTCCAATAAGCGCAGGACCCACCAAGGCAGAGGAGGAAGTTTGTCACAGAGAGCATTAAAAAATTCTACAACAAGTTACCAGAGGACTGTAGACAAGAGTTTTCAGTAAGACTGAAGAGGGTAAGTTGGTCACCAGGACTGCCCTTCAAAACAGTTTGGATAGCACAGATTTAGCTGCTTGAACCATGGTATCAGCCGTTTGTATGAGAAGGTGTTTATGGTTACAGTTTTCTGGGTTACCCTAAGAGGTCCAACAGACTGTCCAAGACCTCCCTTTTGAAAGCCCTTCTCTTTGTTTCAGAGAAGAGGGATGACAGGATTCATAGTCTCATAGATTCCAGAGAGAAACTCAAATTGCTTGGAATCTAAACATTCAGCAATGAAAAGAAAGCAATTTCATACACAGCAGCCATTCAGACACCAAAATTTAGCTTCTCAATTCCAAGATCTACCAAGGGAAAAGGGCAGGGGTTATAGGAGTCTCCCTTCACTGCCATCCTCTTCGGCATCAGTGGGCTCATCCCATCCAACCCTCACTTCCAAAAATACATTTTGAAGGGTTAGCTGAGGATAGTGTACCACCTACTTTAGTTTCTTCTGTTCTCCATCTTTTATTTACCATTCACTTATCCCACTTCCTAAGTGCTCGGTCCTACATAACATCAGATCAGTGGATCATAAGCATGGTGGAATGGGGATATGCCATCCAGTTTATTTCTCCACGCCCCCCTTCCCTGTGTCCTCTTCAGGAACCACTCTCATGAGATTGCCGTGCAATGGGAGATCCAATTTTTTCTTCAGGCAGAGGCCATAGATGTTCCACTGTGCCTCATGTTACCAGCTTTGCCTGTTACTTTGGGGTATGCTCATTTATTAGGGTTACTCTTCAGGGAGGAGGGGCGTTCTGTATGTTTATCAATGTACTTCTTGTATCATTTGTGTTCTCATATGGAGCTCTACTTCTCCCTGCTGCAAGTTCCCTCCCAATGGAGCTATCCTGGAGGACCTAGGTTCCCCAGGGCTAGGTTCTTCCAGCCCCAGAATCAGACTCACACACATTAACAGAGCGCGTCTGAGAGGACCAGGTTAATCAGCACTTCCAAACTGACCCCTTAGATGTCCCTGGACTCAGTAGGCTGGGTCGAACAGAACCTCCAAGCTGATCACACAAATCAGGGCAGAAGGCTATACTTAGAGAGAGGTGGAGGTAGCTGAGGGTCTGGAGTGCTGGAGACAGGCAGAGCCCCCAGCATAATCAGTCAGGAGAAGATGAAGTCGCAATGGAACTGATTCAGATTTTGGATCCAGGCATCAGAACACTTACTTGAGCATGAATAGTGTTTTTTGCGGAGAAACAACAATGGTTCAAGGGAAAACACTAGATTTGTTTATGTGTAAACAATGAAGTATACCAAAGTTGTTTTGTTCAGGCTAGACATGGGAGCTGATCATTCCTGGTTTTGGGCGGTGTTCCTTGGAGGGAGCTCACAATGCAATTAGGGAGCTTCACTATTTTGATTACCAATAAAGGATTTATTACTAGAATTGGTCTGATAACTACTGAGCTTGGTGTGCAATGCAATTGAGGTTAGGGGAGTTTCCTTAATTCTGTCATCCTTATCCCAAGGGTTTAGGTGTGTCTCCCACTGCCTTTTCATAGCTTTTTGTAAGTCTTTTTTCTGATTGGTTTTGGTTCAAGCAGAGGCGGGCGGGGTGGGTCCTTTCGTGAGTCAGACAGGCTGGGTACTGTACCCTGGTTCCCCAAGAACACAGAGCTGCTAGGTAACACTCAGAGGAACAGGCTTCTATTCCAGCTGCTTCCTGTTTCCCTAAGTGGTGAATGGTTGCCATTATCAGTTCACAGTGCTCCTGTTCAGTCTGCCAGCTGCTCCTATGATGTTCACAAAGTGCATGGCGGTGGTGGTGGCAGCCTGTCTTCGAAAATTAGGTGTCCATGTGTTTCTGTACTTGGAGGACTGGTGGATCAGAGATTGGTCTAAGGCTCAAGTCCTGTGTAGTCTATCCACTGTCCTGTCCACATTCTGTACTCTGGGTTTCCTAGAAAATCAAGACAAATCCTGAAAACCCTCCTGGTGGTCACAGATGTGTCTTTTCTGGATTGGGGAGCTCATATGGGGTCCCTACAGATGCAAGGTCTTTGGTCATGTAGGTATCTAGATTCTCACATAAATGTCAGGAAGCTAAAAGTGCTATGTCTAGCCTGCTCGGCCTTCCTTTCCCACATAGTGGGGAAAAAATTGATCAATTCTGACACATAATTCAGTGACCATGTTTTCCATAAACAGACAAGGAGGAACACAGTTAAATCAACTCTTCCAGGAAGCAGTCCATTTCTGAGATTTTTGTATAATCCACCCAAGTGTTTTCAAAAACGGTTTTCAAAAAGAAAATGCCATCAGTTCTGTTCCTGGGGAGGGCTTAGCCCAGGCTCACTGACAGATGTTTTTCTCGTGTCCTGGAAGAATTACCTCCTGCAAGCCTTCTCTCTGATTCCTTTACTGCCCAGAGTCTTATTCAAAATAAAATGAGACCATGCTAGCTACATCCTTATAGTACTAGTGTGGCCTCCTCACCACTTGTATTTGATCCTACTAACCTTGTCGATTGAGCCTCTGTCTCTCCCATTAGATCCAGACATAATCTCCTGTGACCAGGGGCATCTGCTTCATCCCAACCTCCAAGGTCTCTAACACTGTGGATGCTTCATGGCTGATACCCTTTGAAAAGTTCTGCTTGAAGAATGTGCAAAAAGTGCTTCTGAATAACAGAAAACTCTAAGCTAGAAACACTGACTTCACTAAGTGGAAGTGCTTCTCCATTTGGTCTCGTAGGAAAGATGAATCTCCAGAGTAAGCACCCTGCACCTCGTACTGGACTATCTTCCAGGTCTAAAAAAAAGTTTGGCTATTAACTCAATCTGGGTGCATCTGGCAGCTATTTCAGCCTTTCACGTCTGGGTGGATAATAGATCCCTTTTCTCCAAGGCCAGCATCACCTGATTCCTAAAGTATATGGCCAAATTGTACCCTCAAATACGAGACCCCATCCCCCCTTGGGATCTGATTTTACTCCTAACAGAATTGATGGTACCTCCCTTCAAACCCCTTGTAACTTACTTTCTCCTCTGTGAAGGTGGCATTTCTGGTGGCAATTACCTCAGCCAGAAGGGTGGGTTAGTTGAGAGGTCAGGTGTCAGAACCCCCCATATACAGTTTTCCATAAAAATAAAGTTTATCTCTGCCTTCACCTGACATTTCTTACAAAAGTAGTCTCTAATTTTTGTGTTAAACAAGCAATCTATGTATCCACATTTTTCTGAAACGCCATACACTTAGAGATGAGGAAAAGCTTCACTTCTTGGATGTAAGAAGGGCTTTAAGTTTCTACCTGGAGCATGCTAAATCTCTACAGATCCTCTACACAATTCTTTTTAGCAGTTGCAGAGAGAGGTAGGGGCCCTCCAGTTTCCATTCAGACAATCTCACCCTGGATCTCTTGTGCATGGTCATCACTCCACACTTCCATAGAATCATAGACTTTAAGGTCAGAAGGAACCATTATGATCGTCTAGTCTGACCTCCTGCACAAGGCAGGCCACGGAATCTCACCCACCAACTCCTGTAACAAACCTCTAACTTATGTCTGAGCTAATGAAGTCCTCAAATCATGGTTTAAAGACTTCAAGGTGCAGAGAATCCTCCAACAAGTGACCTGTGCCCCACGCTGCAGAGGAAGGCGAAAAACCCCCAGGGCCTCTGCCAATCTGCCCTGGGGGAAAATTCCTTCCCGATCCCAAATATGGTGATCAGCTAAACCCTGAGCATGTAGGCAAGACTCACCAGCCAGACACCCAGGAAAGAATTCTCTGTAGTAACTCAGATCCCACCCCATCTATCGTCCCATCACAGGCCACAGGCATATCTACCACTAATAGTCGCAGATCAGTTAATTGCCAAAATTAGGCTATCCCATCATATCATCTCCTCCATAAACTTATCGAGTTTTGTCTTGAAACCAGATATGTCTTTTGCCCCCAATGCTTCCCTTGGAAGGCTGTTCCAGAGCTTCACTCCTCTGATGGTTAGAAACCTTCATCTAATTTCAAGTCTAAACTTCCTGATGGCCAGTTTATATCCATTTGTTCTTGTGTCCACATTGGTACTGAGTTTAAATAATTCTTCTCCCTCCGTGGTATTTATCCCTCTGATATATTTATAGATAGCAATCATATCTCCTCTCAGCCTTCTTTTAGTTAGGCTAAACAAACCAAGCTCTTTGAGTCTCCTTTCATAAGACAGGTTTTCCATTCCTCGGATCATCCTAGTAGCCCTTCTCTGTACCTGTTCCAGTTTGAATTCATCCTTCTTAAACATGGGAGACCAGAACTGCACCCAATATTCCAGATGAGGTCTCACCAGTGCCTTGTATAACGGTACTAATACCTCCTTATCTCTACTGGAAATACCTCGCCTGATGCATCCCAAGACCGCATTAGCTTTTTTCACGGCCATAGCACATTGGCGGCTCATAGTCATCCTGTGATCAACCAATACTTCGAGGTCCTTCTCCTCCTCTGTTACTTCCAAGTTATGCATACCCAATTTAAACATAAATTCTTGTTATTAATCCCTAAATGCATGACCTTGCACTTTTCACTATTAAATTTCATCCTATTACTATTACTCCAGTTTACAAGGTCATCCAGATCTTCCTGTATGATATCCCAGTCCTTCTCTGTATTGGCAATACCTCCCAGCTTTGTGTCATCTGCAAACTTTATTAGCACATTCCAACTTTTTGTGCCAAGGTCAGTAATAAAAAGATTAAATAAGACTGGTCCCAAAACCGATCCCTGAGGAACTCCACTAGTAACCTCCTTCCAGCCTGACAGTTCACCTTTCAGTGTGACCTGCTGTAGTCTCCCCTTTAACCAGTTCCTTATCCACCTTTCAGTTTTCATATTGATCCCCATCTTTTCCAATTTAGCTAATAATTCTCCATGTGGAACTGTATCAAATGCCTTACTGAAATCAAGGTAAATTAGATCCACTGCGTTCCCTTTGTCTAAAAAATCTGTTACCTTCTCAAAGAAGGCAATCAGGTTGAATTGACACGATCTACCTTTTGCAAAGCCATGTTGTATTATGTCCCAATTACCATTGACCTCAATGTCCTAAACTACTTTCTCCTTCAAATTTTTTTCCAAGACCTTGCATACTACAGATGTCAAACTAACAGGCCTGTAGTTATCAAGATTGTTTTTTTTACCTTTCTTAAAAATAGGAACTATGTTAGCAATTCTCCAGTCATACAGTACAACCCCTGAATTTACAGATCGATTAAAAATTCTTACTAATGGGCTTGCAATTTCATGTGCCCATTCCTTTAATATTCTTGGATGAAGATTATCCAGGCCCCCCCGATTTAGTCCCATTAAGCTGTTCGAGTTTGGCTTCTACCTCAGATGTGGTAATATCTACCTCCATATCCTCATTCCCATTTCTCATCCTACCATTATCCCCAAGCTCCTCATTAGCCTCCTTAAAGACTGAGGCAAAATATTTGTTTAAATATTGGGCCATGCCCAGATTATCCTTAACCTCCACTCCATCCTCAGTGTTAAGCAGTCTCACTTCTTCTTTCTTTGTTTTCTTCTTATTTATACGGCTATAGAACCTTTTACTATTGCTTTTGATTCTCTTTGCAGTGTGCAACTCTACATGGCTTTTGGCCTTTCTCATTTTATCCCTACGTGTTCTGACCTCAGTAAGGTAGCTTTCCTTGCTAATCCCTCCCATCTTCCACTCCTTGTAGGCTTTCTGCTTTTTCTTAATCACTTCTTTGAGATACTTGCTCATCCAGCTTGGTCTACAACTCCTGCCTATGAATTTTTTCCTCTTTCTTGGGATACAGGCTTCTGATAGTTTCTGTAACTTTGACTTGAAGTAATTCCAGGCCTCCTCCACCTTTAGATCCACAAGTCTTTCAGTCCAATCCACTTCCCTACCTAATTTCCTTAATTTTTTAAAGTTAGCCTTTTTGAAATAAAAAACCCTAGTCACAGATCTATTTTTGTTTATCCTTCCATTTAGTTTGAACTGAATTAGCTCATAATCGCTCGAACCAAGCTCATCCTCACTGCTCATGAAAACCAAATCTAAAATGGCATCCCGTCTTGTCGGTTCAGCAACTACTTGATGAAGGAATACATCAGCTATTGTATCCAGGAAAATCTGAGCCCTATTATTATTACTAGCACTTGTTCTCCAGTCTGTATCTGGGAAGTTAAAGTCTCCCATGATCACACAATTCCCATTACTATTTACTTCTTTAAAAACATTAAAGAGGTCTCTATCCATATCCAAATTGGATCCCGGTGGTCTATAGCAGACCCCAAGCACTATCCCAGGGGAGGCTCTAGTAGCTTTCTTCCCCAATGTGATTTTTGCCCAGACAGACTGTGTCTTATCCATTCCATCACTTCTTATTTCTTTAAAGTCTACCTCATCATTGACATAAAATGCTACTCCACCACCTTTGCCTTTATTTCTGTCTTTCCTAAACAGCACATACCCTTCAATACCCGTACCCAGTCATGACTACTATTCCACCATGTTTCTGTTATCCCTATAATATCTGGTGTCACTTCCTGCACCAGTAGCTCTAGTTCCTCCATTTTGTTACCTAGGCTCCTCGCATTAGTGTACAAGCATCTTAATTTTTGTTGTTTGGCTTTGCTCACATTCTTTACCCGATTGGGCACAGACATTCTACTGCCAATATTACCTATTAGATTGATATGTACACTGCCTTTCTGCCTTATGTTCATTCTCCAACCCACAGCTGTATCCTTTCTTACTTTCTTTTCTTCCCTCTCAAAGAGAATCTGGCGTGGAGATTACCTGGACATCTCCCAACCATCTCCCCTGAATTCCTAGTTTATAGTTCTCTTGATCAGTTGTGCCATCCTCTATCCTAGAAGTCTGTTTCCCTTCCTACTCAGGTGAAGTCCGTCCCGAGAGAACAGTCCTCTGTCCATGAACGCTTCCCAGTGGCCATATACATCCCAGTGCCCTCTTTATAGCACCACTGCCTGAGCCATCTGTTGAGCATCATAATCTTGTCACACCTTTAGGAACAGGCACTATCCCACTGAAGATAACCTGACCCTCGATTTCCTTAAGCATCTTCCCCAGCCTGGCATAGTCTCCCTTGATACATTCCAGCAAGAATCTAGCCGTATCATTTGTTCCCACATGAAGGACAAACAATGGATTCTTTCCCGCTCCTGTTAGGATCCTCTTCAGCCTCAGGTCCATATCCCATATCTTAGCACCTGGCAGACAGCACATCCTTCTGTTCTCTGGATCAGCTCTTGTTACAGGCCTGTCTATTCTCAGTAATGAGTCCCCAATCACGTAGACCTGCCTTTTCCTGGCGATGGTGCGATTCTCCAGTCTATCTTCTGTTCCATCTGGCCGCAAGTCCTCTCGATTTCTATTGTCCCTTGCAATCCTCTGCAACCCATCCTGTATCCTCCTGGGGCTCATATTTGGTGTGGTTATCTCCATTGACTCTTGCCCTCTTTCAGTAGGACTATCTGCTCTACTCTTCTTCCTTGGCCTCTCACCTTCAGTGACCACCTGCTGTGCCCCTTATTCATTTTCCAACTCTGCAGACCTGTTCCTGAGCTCTATTTCTCCTTCACTGGCCTGTCTTTTCCTCTGGCTGGTTCTCTTAGTCACATGCTTCCACTGTCCACCTTCCTCACCCAGCAGTATCCCCTCAGAGTTCTTCAGTCCTGCTTCCATCTGAAAGTCTGATCTTTTCCCTTCAGCCTCCTCATGTCTTTGGTCCATCATCTGCTTGAACCCCCTTATAAACTCAACCAGAGTCTCCACTTGCATCTCCAGTCCTCGGATCTTCTCTTCCGCCAACTCTATCAGGCGGCACTTCATGCAGACGAGGAGTGGAGGTACCCCCTCCAGGATCATGTACATGCCACAGCTTCTACATCCAGTCACCTTCATTGTGTCTTCCACTACTTGGGTCACTCCCACTACTGCCTCTGTGTCTGTCATAACCTTCTCACCTAAGTCCTATTAGTTGGGGAAACACAAACCAAACCAAAACACCACCACCCACAGCAAAACAAACCCCCAACGAGCACGAAAAAACTGCCAGAACACCACACACTCTCTTCACTAGCCTGTCTGTTCCTTTTCCTGGCTCTTATTCTTCCCCCCAAACTCCCCTTACAAACTCCCACTGAAACTCCCCCATTTACAGCTCTGATTGCTGGCTCCTGTGCTGCTGCAGCTGTCTGTGCTGCTGACTGACTGGCTGGCTACCATTATAGGACCCCTCATTATGCCAATTCCCATCGGTCCAGAGACAATGGCAGTTTCAGATGGGATGTCTTGCAATAACTGTTAAGATAGATTCTGAACTCAACTCCCTGTGTGTTTGCTTCTGAGTCACTTACAGTGGAATTGACATGTGCAATCACTTGAAGAAGAAAAAACAATTACCTACCTTTCTGTAATGGTTGTTCTTTGAGATGTGTTGCAAGTGTCCTTTTCATGACCTACCCAACCTGACCTCTGTTCTGGAGTCTGTCTGATACAAAGGAACTGAGGAGGACAGGAGTGGCTCCACTCTCTTCTATCAGCACGCAATAGTGCACAGCAACAGAGGGCACTCGAGCCACTCCAACAGGTACTGCTGAGGGAAAAAAAACTCCAACTTCTGTGCACAGGGCACACACACCCACCTACAGTGGCATGGACGTGTGCAATACATCTTGAAGAACAACAGTTATGGAAAGGTAGATAACCATTTTTTACAAATGTGTACATTCTGCACATCTATACATTGGCAATAATACATTGATATGTATGAAGTTTTTGTAGTATTTTTCCCTCTAGATGTGGCGAGAGTTGGATGCCAGAATCACAGATACTGCAAATGAATCAAAAGATAATGTGAGATATTTATACACACTTGAAAAAGTATGTCAACCGCTTTATAACTATGATCTTGTAAGTATACCTTTTGTGATTCTCAGTACACAGTTTAAATAGTCATGTAGAATGCATAGAAAAACTTTAGGATAGAAAGTAGTAGATAGTAAACTTTAGGATAGAAGTAATCTTCTTTGTGGGATGTTCTACTTCAGAAAATGTATTTTTTCTAAATTTTTGTGTAACTTGTTATTTTTAAACCATTAATATATTGGATTAGATGCAATGAAATATTAATTACTGTACCTTTTTGCATAGAAATTAAGTCTAAATTCTTATAGGGTCCAAACATTTTTTAAATTTGTATTTTATTAACAATTGTGAATGTCCATTTTGTCTTTCTTGGAATAGTATATACGTTTTAAGGAGCTAAAAGAGAAAAAAATACATTTATGTACACTACAAAGATCATATAATTAAATTTAGTGGTTTTCATTAAAAATTCAGCATGTGCCAACAATAACCATACAATTGTATCCAAGAAACCACAGTTTCTCTAATACATGATGTGATGGGTTGGATCATAGAAAACCCCTTGGGAACTGCTGACTGATGTGCTGAGACTACTTCCAACCTGTTTTCCTTGCCAATTTGAGCCAGACACGCTAACCTGTTACAAACCCAGACCCAGGTCTGAACCACGTCCCCCACTGAAAACAGCTTAAGGAGTGTTCCTGTCTCTAACACTTAGATGCCCAGCTCCCAGTAGGGTCCAAACCCCAAATAAATCTGTTTTACCCTGTATAAAGCTTATACAGGATAAACTCATAAATTGTTCGCCCTCCATAACACTGATAGAGAGATATGCACAGCTGTCCCCCCCACCCCGCCCCGGTATTAATACATAATCTGGGTTAAATAATAAGTAAAATGTGATTTTATTAAATACAAAAGGTAGGATTTAAGTGGTTCCAAGTAATAACAGACAGAACAAAGTGAATTACCAAGTAAAATAAAATAAAACACGCAAGTGTAAACCTAATACAGTAAGAAAGTGATTTCAGATGAAATCTCACCCTCAGAGATGTTCCAGTAAGCTTCTTTTACAGACTAACCTCCCTCTATTCTAGGCCCAGCAATCACTCACAACCCCGTGGTTACTGTCCTTTGTTCCAGTTTCTTTCGGGTATCCTTTGGGGGTGGAGAGGCTATCTCTTGAGCCAGCTGAAGACAAAATGGAGGGGCTTCCAAGGAGCTTAACTAGACTCTCTTGTGTGTGGAGACCCCCTTCTCTCTCCTATCCAGAATTCAGCTCCAAGGTGGAGTTTTGGAGTCACATGGGCAAGTCACATGTCCATGCATGGCTCAGAACTTTACACGTGGCAGCCATTGTTCACATGCTACTTTGAACATCCTCAGGTAGACTTCTTATGTGGATTGAAGACTTCCACGATCTATTGTCCATTAAGTGTTTCTTGATTGGGCACTTAACTTGCAAATTTCCTTTCTAAAGAAGCTGACCAAATGCCTTACTAAGGCTACTTAAAATCAAACAAGTACACAGCCAATATTCATAACTTCAAATACAAAAATGATACATGCATACAAATAGAATGTATATATTCAGTAGATCATAATCTTTACAGAGATATGTTACATGGCATATGTAGCATAAAACATATTCCAGTTTTGTCATATATACATTCATAAGCCTATTCCCATAAAGCATTATGGCGTGCAACATCACACATGAAATATCTGTTCATTTGTTAACAAATGTTGCAAGGCTGCCTAAGAGTAGCAAGATAGGGGCAGAAAATGGTCCAAGATGGTATAATTTAAGAGGGAGGTGGAGAATTCATATGTGAGCACATACAATGTAATCATCGGAAGAATATAATTTGAAAAGTACCTTTTTTGTTCCCATTGAATTCCAGATTTCTTTCTACTTTTGCAGATTAGTTAATCTTGTTTCTCATAGTAACTCTTTACAGGCAGCTAACACAGTTCTGTGTTTAGAAGAAGAAACAACCTCTGTGCCTGAAACACTCATTTCAATTAACACAGACAAAAGAAATAGCAAGTGATTCTAGAAGATCCACAAGCCTGCTACTAAAGAAATATATTCATCATGTTTGATTCAGTCCCATCAGTTAGTCGGGCAATGAATAAGATTCTCACACCCAAGCAATTTTATTGAAATTCACAGCTTTGCCTCTCTGCCTTTATTCCTTTTTGTTCTAGTTGGCAGGATATGTCAGCTAAGGTATTTGTACAGCCCCCATTATTGTCATATTTGAGCACCTCATAATACTTCGGTGAGGTAGGGGAATATCTGTATTGTACAGATTGGAAACTGGCTTGTCTGAAGTAACACAGGAAGTTTTTGGCAGAGTAGGGAACTGAACCTGCGTGTCCAAAGTTGCAGGCTCGCATCCTAACCAGTCTTCTTTCTCATACACTTTGTGATGTCAGGTTTCCCTCTTCCTCAGACAGCAGGCATGGAAGCTGGTCAGTCCATGTATAAAATTCAATTTCTTCCATGCCACTATTAGAGGGGGTTTTGTCCAACTGTTTGTCCCTTGGGCCCAGAACATTCTAGTTTCTTTTGGCCAAGGAGGTATCTGCCCAGATTCTCCCATTCTGAGAAGTAGGAATTTTTCCTCCTGTACTCCCTAATATACTCATACACAAGCCGGATGCAGGGGTTTCTATCCCATTCTTGTCCTCTACTTCAAAAGAGATCTGCCAGTCATGATTTGAGATAGAAACTCCCAGGTCCACACTTCAGGTTATCCCATATCCTCTGTTCAGTGGACCTAAAAGATACACACCTGCCATCATATCCCCATCTGTTAACGTTACCCAGGTCTTTCAGTGTCTACTCTCATTTAGCTCAGGGACAAAATCAATCACTATGCTATGAATCATGGATACCTAATCAATTGGGAGACAGACAGCATAAGGAAATAATGCATTTAGGAACATAGATAGCAAGGTCTTTCTTTTTCAAGTTTTATCAAACTCTCTTATCTTCTGTAGCCAGGTGTAAGAGGAATGCAAGTGTTCATAAATTCCTGCTGACTCATTGTGATGTGCAGTTTGTTGACTCTACCCAGGATGTAAAGAAGGTGGGATTGTCTCCTTGGGCGAGGTAACTAGGTCTGGGATTAGAGGCTCTATTGTGAAATTGTTAGAAACAATTTAGCCTGGAGGAGAAGGTTTAAATTGAGCTTTGTTTGGTATTATTTTTATTTCAAGTGACAAAAGAAGACATTTAGGAAGAGGGGTGAATTTGGGCATTAATCCAGAGTATGTATGCTCTTTTCTAGAGTGTGGTAAGGACTCAGCTTTTCCTGGCAGGGTCCTTTCCAGTTTCTTCCTCTCCAATCAGGTTGATTTTACAGCTCATGGACTGAGTGAACCTTATCCTGAAGGGTTGTTTTCACCTTTATTTTCTTCAAAGATTCCTCCTTCTTCTGTGGCATTCTTTCTTGAAATATTTCCTTTCTCTCCCTTAGTCTTTCATAAACCAGTTATGTAATGGTGCTGCTCCACTTTGGTTACTATGGTCCTGAGCTTCTTTTCCTACTCATCTGATTGTATCAAAATGATACTCTCATTTTGGTCCCCATCTTCTAATACAAAAAAACATAACTTTTCTTGGTGTTAGACCCAGAGACAGATGATCCTTTCAGATTTGTAGTCTTAAAAAATACTGGTCTTCCAGCACCCCGTAGTCTTGTTTATCACCCTAGCTGAAGTAGCATATGTAAATAGATAGTGGTGAACACCTGGACCCATACTGTTGGACTTCTCCTTATCTTCCCTCTGCATCTGGGTAGAGCCTCACCTTGTTTACATCAGAGTGGTTTAGCTTATGCAAAGAATACTTCATGGAGGATTTCAGAAAAATGGAGCTTACTGCTCCCTGTCTTCAAGGTCATGTGATAGCAACATAGGTCTTCAACAGTTGATTAGTTCACGATAGTTCACTTTTTGTTCTTATATGACCTAGTAATGAAACCTCATCATGTCATAAGTGCTAATAGTCTCAGGGTATGACAATATCTTGGCATGGAACTTTAAAATATCTGTCTTTTATATTTGCAAAGCCGTCAACTTGCTTTGTCTGTTGCTGTAGACTCAGTTTGACTGTTTGGTTTTCCAAGCCAAGTAGTCAAGCCATCCTTTGGGGTAAAAATGTATGTCCATAAAGACTGTTACCAGGGAGAATGGGAAAAGGAGGCACAACCAGGGAAAGTTACTCACTCTTAATCCTGTTTATCTCTGTTCTCTCATGTGATATCCCTCCTTCCTCCCTGTTCTTTTAAGTAACTTACAGTTTTCCTTCTTTTTAAGTTTTCACTGAGAGGAAGTGGGTGGATTGGGGCTTATATACTATCTATGATATCTTTGCCTCCTGTTTGGTGGAGCCATAGTGTTACTATTAAAGGCTGTTGCTGTATTGAATGGGACAAAAGAGGACTGCCGCAAACAGGATTAACAGTGAGCAATCTTCCTTCTGCTCCACAGGGAATCACCAAGTAGTGCCAAGTATCTTGCCTTCAAATTCACAGGTACATGTGAACATGAGATTTAGATTGTCACCGGGGTTTCTTCCCCAGGGTGCCACGTAGGCCCTAGACTTAGCCGCAGCACTCACTCAGGCCTCTGATCTGTGATGGCTGGGTGTTTTCCCATGCCAGGTCCACTCAGAAGGGGTTCAGCCAGAGGGCTGAGCCCCAGATAGTCCACCCCTTCCAGTGTTGTCAGTGAACTGAAGAAGGGGAATTAACACAAATGAATTATCCCATGACTGTGGTAAGATTCTTTTCCTTCAGAGAGCTCTTGTTGAGCTGCAGTCCCCAACTAAGTTCACAGGCAAATATAGAGGAATAGTCACCTCAAAAAATGAATCAGGATCAGACCCTCTCTTCTTTCAAGGAGAGGCTAGTGGGCAGCAGCCATCAGAGGAGCCCCTACCTTGTCAGCCTTCTCTCCAGGAGCTGAGGCCTGGAGGTTTCCTCAGCTTTCCTCCTTGGTCTGCCACCAAATGTGCTGGGATTTCCCCTTTTGAGCTGTTTCCTCCAGGTCCGACATCTCTCATAGGTGTGGTGGGGTGGAGCCACCTGCTTCCACATTAGCTCATTAACCCTAAATTGCCTAGTGTGGTGTTTTGTATACCGCATTACGCTGTTGTAGAGTAGATTTCAGAATGGAAGCCATGTTAGTCTGTATCAGCAAAAACAATGAGGAGTCCTTGTGGCACCTTAGGGACTAACAAATTTATTTGGGCATAAGCTTTTGTGGGCTAAAATCCACTTCATCAGATGCATGGAGTGAAAAATAGAGTAAGCAGTATATAACAGCTCGTGAAAAGATGGGAGTTGCCTTACCAAGTTGGGGGTCAGTGCTAACAAGACCAATTTAATCAAGGTGGAAGTGGCCTATTCTCAACAGTTGACAAGAAGTGGTGAATATCAACAGAGGGAAAATTACTTACCAACATGCCTCCAGCTTTCATCCAGAGCACGTCACACAATCGATTGAGCTCTAAGATCCAACCTCATTTGCTTCAATCCCTCAGACAGAGACAAACACCTACAGGATCTCTATCAAGCATTCTTAAAACTACAATACCTACCTGGTGAAGTGAAGAAACAGATTAACAGAGCCAGAAGGGTACCCAGAAGTCACCTACTAAAGGACAGGCCCAACAAAGAAAGTAACAGAACGTCATTAGCCGTCACCTATAGTCCACAAATAAAATCTCTCCAGTGCATCATCAAGGATCTACAACCTATCCTGAAAGACAATCTCTCACTCTCACAGACCTTGGGAGACAGGTCAGTCCTCGCTTACAGACAGTCCCACAGCCTGAAGCAAATACTCACCAGCAACTACACACCACACAACAAAAACACTAACCCAGGAACCAATCCCTGCAACAAACCCTGTTGCCAACTCTGTCTGTATATCTATTCAAGGGACACCATCATAGGACCTAACCCCATAAGTCGCACTATCAGGGGCTCGTTCACCTGCACATCCACTGATGTGATATATGCCATCATGTGCCAGCAATGCCCCTCTGCCATGTATCCGGATAGTCTCTACGCAAAAGAATAAATGGACACAAATTAGATATCAAGAACTGTAACATTCAAAAACCAGTTAAGATAAAAACCTAAGATAACTAGCTGATTGCCCTGCTTTCTCAGTATGAATCAGGAGGTCTCCCCTGTTGCACCCTCCTCTTTGTGTTTCCTTCCAGTATCCAACTTCCCCACTTACCTCAGGGCTTAGGTCTCCATCCCCTGGTGAACTTAGTTTAAAGCCCTCCTCACTAGGTTAGCAAGACTGCCTGCGAAGATGCTCTTCCCTCTCTTTGCTGGGTGGATCCCCTCTCTTCCTAGCAGTCCTTCTTCCTGGAACAACATCCCATGGTCAAAGAATCCAAAGCCCTTTCTCTGACACCACCTGCATAACCATGCATTTACTTCCACTATTCGATGGTTCCTACCTGTGTAGTAGAAGAATTTTATGTTTGTGTTTTGTATAAATTAGAATGAAGGATAAAGAATAATAATGTAGCATGTATTAAATGTATTGATTTGACCATATTCTGCCAGCCACCCTGTCTGAAATCAGAAAGGAATGGCCTACTGTGCCATTGGTAAAGATGCATCAGCCAGAATCTTGTGTCTGAAGTTGATTTCAAGGCAGTAATAGACCTTTAGGGTCACCACTCTGTTATAAGTTTAAAAATTAGCATTTTGAAATAAGTGAAAGAATGCAATGATTGTTTTCTCCTGCATTGCAATTTGATGTTCCTGTTCAAATGTTCTGTGTAAATCAATCCTGTTTTGTGTGTGAATGAGGAATGTGTGTGTTAGAAGATAGGTGTGAAGGCCATCACTGGACCAGATGTTCTAGGGAGGAATCAAGGACAGATGTAAAGGCACCAGGAGATTGCAACACACCCCATTGAGATGTCAGAGGAGGGCAGATTGATGACTCTAAAAGAGAAGGCAGGCACCTATCAGTGGGGACAAGATAGCTATGATCAAAACCAGCATGGGATAACTCCCTGAGAGACTGATGAAAGAACAAGATAAAGAATAAGAAGAACAATTTAAGAAAACAAGCACTCGTCAAACGGCAATTGATTACAGCATGACAGTGCAAAACTCATTGGTCCCAATGAAGGAAGATCACTATATAAATAGGGTGCTTTGCCATTAAACTTTGGGTTGGTCCTGCCAAGACTTCCCCAGAGCATCGTGTCGCGACCAACAGAACCCGGCTCCTCCCTACCTGCGATCAACCTAGCTGGCCCCTAGGTTGCTCCTGACTCTGGACTGGTAACTATAACATTGACTGGCGGGATAGTGTGTGTGTGTGTGTGTGTGTGATTGAACATATATGCTAATTGTAGCTCCAATAGATGCGGCATATTGCCTTTTCCCCTGAAAAAAGGTCCTGATGCTGCTTATAAACATAACACCTGGGCCTTTTCCTTCAACAGGGAGGATGGATGAGTGCATGACTTACGTCTCAAACTCCTTTATCCTTCTTCCCCAAGCCACATAGTGTGCAGTGACCCACTTAAGGTCATTCTTGTTAGTATTATTGGTGCCCATGTGGAGTAGTAAGAAGGGGTAACAGTCCCAGGGCTTGATCAGTTTCAGCAGACAGCCCTTCACATTCTGAATTCTAGCTCCAGGCAAGCACCACACTTCTTGAGTTTCCCGGTCTGAATGGCAGATGACTCTATCCCCCTCAGGAGGGAGTCCCCGACCACAACCACGCATCTCCTCCTTTTGGGAGTGGTGGTCATGGAACCCCCATCCCTAGGACAATGCATCCCATGCCTTCTAGTTGATGGGGTCTCCTTCTGATCCCTTCCCTCAGATGACTCTTCCAAACCATTCTCCATCGTAGTACCTGTGCAGAGAGCCTGAAAATGGTTTCTTACCTCTATCTGCATTGGGGGTATATGGGATCTCCTCTTTCTTCTTCTGGAGGTCACATGCTGCCAGTTTTCTTCCCCGTTCTGCACTGCCCTCTCTGATTATTCAGCATGCAGTGCCTGCAGTACCAAACGCTGACTTCTGTGCAAGATGTGACAAGTTTTTTAAGACTGATAGACGTGAAGAAAAGTGTAATTTAGAAGTTGTGAATAGGAAACTTGGTAAGGGGAGAGAAGCTCACATAATTTTTTTAAAAATTTCTTTATTTTAGGTGTCTATGGCACATGGAATACAAAATTTGATTAATGCTATAAGAATGATTCACAGTGTTTCAAGGTATTACAATACTTCAGAGAGAATGACATCATTGTTTATAAAGGTAAGCACATTAATATCAAGGCTTCATTTATATAAACCGTGATGAAAGCAAACAGCTCTGAATATGACATTGCAGAAATTCTTGTTTTACTTCAATCAGCAGGATATCTTGGTGAAAAGTGGTAAGGATTTTATAAAGCTGTGATGCCCACTACTAAATATATAACACTTCTGTTGTCATGCTATAAAACAAATCAGGCATAAAGAAAACATCAGGCATTGCAACTGCAATTTATTTCTTATAATATTTTATATAGACTCACAAAGGTCTAGATTATGTCATCTTTATATTTAGTAGTCCCTTGCTCCACAAATACTATTTAACATGCAAAAAGAGAAGGAACTGTAGTGCTTCATGATGGACAAAACAGGTGGCAGGTCCAAGCATGAATGCTGTCTACTTCTTATCCTATAGGTTTGCTACTGTCCTCTAACTTCTCTCTCAGAACTTGTCTATGTCTGGCCAAATGATACCCCCTTGTCAGGTTACATTACCCAGCCTCTCCAGGGCTCTTCCCAGGTTCTTTCACAGGGTTATTCCAAAACTTTTCTTAAACTCTTTCTTTGTGGAGACCCAGAGCCCTGGCTTCTAGTCTCTCTAAACAGGTAGTGGCCTAGAATACCCCATCTAGAACTTCTGAGTTTTACTAGTGTGGCAAAGCTCCGACCTTGTCTCAGTGGGTCCCACGTTTCCTGGCAGATTAAGCTAGCCTCAGAGGCTCACTGTGACCCTCTATGTAGCCCTTCTCCCTCTAGAGGCAGGGGTCACAGCCTACAGAGCCATTTTCATCATTAGCAAGCAAGGGAGGTGAGGAGAAGCCACCTTCCCTCGCAAAGTCTCTGTTGTCTCCCAGTCTCAGTGATTAGTCGGGGAGGGGAGGTGGGAGCCCAGGCCCGCCCTCTACCGTGGGCTCCAGCCCAGGGTCCTGATAGTAGCAGCTCTTGGTATCTGACTTTTTAGAAACAGGATGAGTATGATTCCCTGGGCCACTTCCCCACAGCAGCCTTCACTTCTTCAATATCTGCATCACCCTTACCTTCCTTGTGCCTGATAGGGTTTGTACTGCTCCGTTTCTCCAGCAGCCCGGCTTCCTCCTACAGCTCCTGACACACACACCTCCACCTGACTAACTGGGAGGCTTTTAACTAGTTTCAGCCAGCCCCTGGTTGGCTTCAGGTGTCCCAATCAACCTAGCTATCTCCCCTGCTTTCTGAAAGGATCTTAATTGGTCCCAGGTGTCTTAATTGACCTGGAGCAACTGCCATTTTCCTACCCTGGTAACAAGGATTCATTTAGCCTGGGACTAATATATCTGTCTCCCACTACTTTTCTATAGCCATCTGGCCTTACCCCGTCAAACTAGCTAAAACTCAAGTAGAGAAGACACCACATTTGTTTTCTCAGGACATTGCCCTTCACTCATGGATGTGCCCTGCAGCCACGGATGGAGCCATTTCTAGTTGGAACACTGGATAGCCTCTGTGTATGTATGTTTAAAACATACAACAAACATAGTGTCTTCTATTCTTGAGTTTCTGCTAGTGACATTCTGTGAGTATCTATATATTTTACACATACGGGTGGATGTGGGTATGGTGTGTGTAGATAGATAAAACACACCTGTAAGAATGATGCATGACTTCTAGTGGGGGTCCTGGCTTACATACTACACAGCTACCACATGAGTAAAAATTCTCAGAACTCTGGTAGTTCTGCTTGTCTCATGGTGGGAAACTAAGATCCAGGAGTGAGAATCCTGTTAGAGTGATCTTTTGAGAAGCAGAATTATGAGCAAACATCTTTTCCTTTTATGCCTGAGACTTGTTCAAATATCTGTGTCTAGAAGTATCTAAAATACTGTACTGTACTTAAGTCACATATGTTAGGATATTTAACGTAAATGTGATGGAAAAGTTCCAATTGCAGGTATATAATTTGTTTTTTTCAAGGTGTAATAAAAACAAAATTTTGGAGATCATTAACAAAGTTTGTTTTTCATTTATATGTACTAGGTTACAAATCAAATGGTTACAGCATGTAAGGCATATATTACTGATGGTGGTTTATCTCGTGTATGGGACCAGGATACACCTGTAGTAATTAAAAAAATTCAGGTTTGTATAGTGGTATTTTGTTGTTTTCACTGGTTTAGATCACATTCTGATGTGGGTTCTTATTTTACCTAGTAAGCACCGGCTTGTAGGACTGCACTGAAGTCCATCATTTTTATTAGAAAAGTATGCATTGCTTTGTAATATAAAGTTTTCCAGATTTCATATTAAATAAATTATTCAAAGCTGATTTATTACTGTTAAAAGTAAACATATAACACTATAGGATTTAAAAGAGAGACAGTCCCACTATTTAGAGTGTTCAATCTAAGGTAATCAGTCAAAGAACATAAAAGCAACAGAAAAAGGAAAAAGGATGATATTTAAAACAAGTAAAAATAAGTAATTACAGCATAGGGAGCTAATCATGTAAATTCTGATATTTTTAAATAGAAGTTGGGAGTAGCACAGAATGTGTAACTATCAGAGCCATGTCAATCAAGAGGATTTAGAGGGACAGGATGGTATACAGGAGGAGGAATGTTATTCCAGGAATCAGGAGCAGTATGAGATAAGGCACAAAGGCAAGAGTGACAGCAGTGTACTAATGGAGAAATGAAGCAAGAATGGTCAGAGTGCTGGGCTGATAGGTGATAATGAGATGTAGGTAAAGGGAGAGTTTTAAAAATGATGAGGAGTTCCGATTTTATGTAGAAAGAGACAAGGAGCCAGTGAAAGCACATTAGAAAGTGAATTACATGGTAAGAGCAGCAGGAGAGTAAGGTTATTTTTGCTGTTGAATGTTGGGTAGATTGGAGAGGAGATGGTCAATGGTTTTGATGAGAAAACTATATAGCATGAACCAGAGTTTTGTCAGACTAGGGAGAGATTTTGGAAACGCTAGTGGGAGAAGCAAAAGGATTTGGTGAGAACCCGGTGAGGAGAGAAGGAAAGGGAGGAGTCAAAGAATTTAAAGGTTGAGAGAGGGAGTGTGCATATATGTGGAGGGACTGTGTAGGGCACCAAAAATTTAACAGCCTGTCAGAAGGTTGGGCTCCCTGCTTCATGGTAATAATGTAAGTTTATCCTTTGTAGAAAACCAGTTTGCAGGTTAAGACCAGAATTTCCCTTTATCTTCTGTTGATCCCCTTTTCATGATCAATGATGAGTATTTAATGAGGTGGGACCTAATAGTACTCCAGTCCACTTCAATTTGCATTGCTCTTTATCATTACTCTAAATAATCCTAATTCTTCAGCTCGGTTTTACTCTCCTTTGAGTTGCTGTACACGTATACATTCCATTTTAGGTGTATGTGTACTCAATGCACTTTAGTCAGAGACTTTTTCTAGTAGTACCTTTGGGGTAGTGGATGTGGTCTGGTGTGGTGGGGCAGTGCCCCACCCCCATGCCAGATTGGGCTACAACAGGCCAGAGCGGCTGCGCAAGGTGGCAGCCAATCAGGGAGGGCCTGTTAGGGAGCCAATCAGGGCCAGTATTACAGCCAGCCAATCGGGGCTAGTCTAGTACCTATATAAAGGCTGCCCAGGAAGGGAGCAGGCAGTCTCTCCCAGGCCTTCAGAGGGTGAAGGTCTGTCTCCTGTGTGAGGAGACTAGCACCAGGGACAGCGCAGCGCAGCGCTGGGCAGGTGGGGGTAGCAGAAGGGAACTCCCGCCCGGTATCTGCTGGGCCGTGGGCCCTGAGAAAAAGGGCCTAGCCAGTGCAAAGGGGCCGAGGGGGAAACGGCCCAGGGAGAGAGACGGACAAAGAGAGAGAAGGAAGGCAGGCAGGAAGGCTGCCACCAAAGGGTCCCTGGGTTGGGACCCAGAGTAGAGAGCGGGCCTGGGTCTCCCCCCCTTGCACTTCCACCTGGCTGTTAGGAGTGCCCATCACGGACTGCACCAGACCCCTGCCAAAAGGGGTTAGACTTTGGGGTGTGGTTGGCCATTGTGGCTGGGGCGAAGAGAAGGACTGCTGATAACACCAAACCCCCGGAAGGGGGTGAGACCGGAGCAGTGGGCACTGCCAAAGGGCAGTGTCCTGAAGAAGACGCCGCAAGCTGGGAGCAACGTGGGTCGAGACACCAACCAAGGGCGGGAGACGGACGGGACACCACTGGCAGAGGGCGCTCTGCATGAACTGAGCTAATTCCCTGACTGAGCAGCAGGACGTGCTGCAGTGGCGAGTCCCAACCCCGTCACACCTGGATGTCCTTGTGATGCATCAGAGGGCATAAAGGGCAAGGCCACACTGACTCCCTCTCATTCTTTCTTACTGCCCATGGCAAGTACTGGAGATCTCCACTGCTTTTTGAGCTTTGTCATTTCTAGCCAGCTTTACATATTGAAATTGTATATAGTTGTAGATACTGTTAATAGTTAGTATTAGTTTAGTGTTAATTAATTATATTATATTATTATTATTTTCATTTTTCCTTCTGAGTGTTGCTCCTGGAGTCTCTCTGTTTACAATGCAGAGATCTTCAGGTTTCAAACTGTAAAGTAATGCCTGCAACTGATGGGCATCAAGTTGCTTGTTTTGTTTAGGAGAGGAACATGTTAAAGATAAGTGCTCCAATTGTAAGTCTTTTCTGTCGAGTACGAAGTATGAGAGAGATTCATCTTATGGCGTACCTGTTAGAGAAGGCGATGTGCCCCTCCTCAGAATTTGATGACTTTGTTTGTGAGAGCTGAAATCTCTGCCACCCTGTAAAGAATGACCTTTTGGCTACCTCTTCTGCATATAAGGGAGAGAATGGGGGAAAGAGATGGTTATCTTTGTCCACAATGCTTCCTTGAAACCAAAGATGCTTGCTATTTCCTCCGAGTCAGACTCGAGACCAAAGAAGTTTTCCTTTTCAGCTCTCAAAGGTGAGACATCGGAAGGAACTATACGTTCTCTGGTACTGACTTGGGTGGAACATAAGAACAACGATGACCTCTGGTACTGTTAGAGGTGGCACTGTCAGATCTGGCACTAATGTCTCTGGTGCTTTCGATACTGACACCTTCTTCATCTCACATGATAATGTCAACTCCGCTATTTAATTCTTCAGAACTGTCGAGATCAGTGTTGTATACTTCAGCACCAATACCATCTACTTGGACTTGGGGGCACTTCATTCTATCTCCATACCTACAATGCTTCAAGCTTTCTTAGTTGCTAAGGACTTAATATGTCTCTCAGTACCAGACTTGCCACTGCAGTCAGTACTGGTCGCAGTCATGTCAGCTAACATAGTCTCACTATACCTTTTATGGATCTGCCACCATTGCATGCTCCTCAACAGTCATTGGTACTGGTAACTACTTCTGCATCAGTACTTGCTACATTGGCTCTAATACTGATGACAGTGCTGACAACATTTCTGTCTACATCTCTGGTACCACATATTTCTACCTCCCTTTACTCAAACTGCTATTGCTCCAAAATTTCCAGAGAACTGTAATATGTCTTCATCTAACTCCAGCAGCAGCTGGCCAGCTTCACCTGTTATGTCATTTAGATCTTGCTACTCTCCTGCTCAATCCTCATATAAATGTACTGCAAGGACATGATACTTGGCCACTTCTCCCATGTGCCTTCAGACAAGACTGAGATTCATCTGGAGACTTCTCTGTCTGGTGCTCATCACCTTGGTCTGTGGTTCCCTATAACTTCCCGTCCTGACCCTATTGGGCCACGGGATGCCGCTCAAGATATAAGCTTGGTGTCTGCCTCTTGATCCATATCCAAATCACTGCTCTGTTCCATCTTCTGCTACATAGGAAGCACCTCCCCTGGCTTCTGAGCAGGTGTCCCGCTTAGAGATCTTGGAAGAGGCGAGAGACAGGATGACACCACTGTCTAACTTCCTCTTATCTCATCATCCTCACCAGATGAGGTGATTACATCAGAAACATCCTTGCCACCTAGTGGATTTTTAAACTTTTCAGGATTTGATGAAGTGGTGACATACCCATAATGTGAATGGGCCAAGGTTGTTTAAGATAACCCTCATAAACTCCTGAAAATATTTGAAACTTTGGCTCCAGAATGTGTGGCTCTTCTGATCAATGAAACTCTTCTCAATTCTGCTAAGACTTTATGGCAGAACCTGGCCTCTCTCCTGCTGGTATCAAAAAGGGCTGACAGTTGCTACTAAGTGCCCTCCCAAGAGGGTTATTGTTTTATCACGCATCCTTCCTTGTATTCTCCTGCGCTAATGGCTGTGAATGAACATACCAAAACAGTCACAGACAAAATGTAACCAAAAGATAAAGAATTAATTAAGTTAAACCTGTATGGCACGAAATCCTATACAACAGCCAGTTAGGAAATGGAAGTAGTAGGCTCTTCTGGCAAATATGTTTATTAATTGGAACTCTATCTCAAAATTTGGTGATAAATTGCCTGAGGAACTTAAGGAGCAATTTCTTGCCATCATAGCTATGGGTCACTTAACCACATTGACTCAGCAGTCATGGCTTTTAAATCTATGGCCACAGACATATCTATAAGCCATTCCTCCTGGCTTCAGGCCTCAGGGATTCCTAGAGAATTTCAAAACACAGGTGAAGATCTGCTTTTCAAAGGTCTAAATTGTTTTTGAAGAAAAAACTGCTATGCTTTGCTTACTCCAAAAGACTCTAGGGCTACATTATGTTCTTTGGAAGTCTACTCTCTGCCTCTAAAAAGGGACACTGTAAATCTCAATTTATCTGCTTAGACATGTGTACCCTTGTAGGAGATGCAGTAAGCCTTCGAGGTGCAAGCAGCTGCAGGATCTTCTAACCAGATGTCAGCTTCTTTAAAGCAGTCAATTTGATGGGCATATCAATGACAATTGACCAGTCACTATGTATCTGTAGTGGGGTGGTCACCCGCTCCGGCCTTAAACGGCTTAAAACAGCCCAGGAGAGGGCTGTGGCTGGGAGCAAACAGTTCCCAGGCTGATTGGGGGAAGCAGGCTCAGATGTGGGCACTGGGGTCCGGGAGGGACACTGGGGCAGTGGCAAGCAGGACACCGGCCTGCAGAGGGCGCTCCGGAGGTTGGAAAAGCTAATTACCTGAGAGACCAGCAGGAGGCACCGCACGGGTGAGTCCCACACCATGACAGTATCTTCATACTAATTCCCTTTGAGAACCATTGGTAAAGATGCATCAGCCAGAATCTTGTGCCTGAAGCTGATTTCAAGGCAGTAATATACCTTTAAGGTCACCACTTTGTAGGTTAAAAATTAGCATTTGTCTCTCTTCCTCAGTGCCTGCACCTCCATAACATCAGACAAATGGTTCTGAGCACTGCTTAAGAAGGATATGTCATACGGTTCCAATCCTTCCTCCACTAACCTTCCCAGGGACCCTTTTCACAAGACTGCTTCAGAAAGTGCAGTCTCTCCTCTGTATGGGAACCATATTGAAAGCATCTCTACAACAAGGGGGGAAAGGGTTTTATTCCCACTACTTGCTCATTCCCAGAATAGGCTGGTGTTCTGATATCCAGGTTTTTCCTTAGCTGGATGACTGGCTGATTTGAGGTCAGTCAAAAGAGCAAGTAGTGAGCAGCATTATTCAAATCCAGTTACTGTTTGCTCATCTGGAACTGAGAATAAATGCAGAAAAGTCAACTTTAATCCCAGTCCAAAAGACTGAATTTGTAAAAGCCATCTTCGATACTACTACAAAAAGAAAAGGAGTACTTGTGGCACCTTAGAGACTAACCAATTTATTTGAGCATGAGCTTTCGTGAGCTACAGCTCACTTCATCGGATGCTACTACAGTGACTGCTTACTTATTTCAAGACAGGTTTCTGGCCATTGTCAACTTTTCAAGAACTTCAAAGCCAATCTCAGGACAATGGTATAATCCTGCCCATGACTTCTAGGTCTCATGGCATTATACACATATGCAATTTAGCATGTCAGACTTCACCTCAGGTACATGGAGTCCTGGCTCCATTCCACAGCTGAGCAGACACTCTCTGGACATGCTGATATATGTACTTGTATGAGTGCTTTTATCCCTAGACTGGTGAATGGACCCCAAAAACAGCTGTGTGGAAGTTCCCTTCTTCCCTTCTGTGCCAATTGTCATTGCTGGTTCTGATGCCTCCACCAAGGCCTGGGGTGTCCACCCAGGGGAGTTTCACAACATATACAAATCATAGAGTTAGGGGATACATTTAATGCAAGCAAGTGTTCCTAGCCATAATCAAAAGGCACACAACTCAGGTACTTATGGACAACACCACTGCCATGTTTTACCTGATCAGGCAAGGCAGAGCCAGGTTGGGTCACTTATGTGAAGAATCGATTCATCTCTGAAGTTTTGTGTTCAGAACATTACACTGAAGCCTTCCATCTGCTGGGATGAGAAACACTACAGTGTATTCCTTAAGCAGAAATGTCATTTATCACCAAGAGTCATCCTTGAAGATAAACATATTGGCCATCATGTTCTAGAAATGGGGACCACCCACTGTAGATCTCTTTGCAACAAACCTAAACAAAAAGTGTTAGAGGTGTGTTTCAGGGTGGTTGGAGTCCAGACTCAGTAGCAGATATCTTCCTTCTTCCTTGATCAACCGATCTTCTCTGTGCCTTTCCACTGGTTCATCCTTGGAATCAAAGGATAAGGAAACTAAAATAAGACCACGCTACATTAACACTGATAGCTCTGGCTTGGCTAGGGCAGTATCGCTACATAGATCATCAAGAGCTCACAATCCAATCACCAATAACACTGCCATTTGTTGAAGGATGTTTGTCTCTGAATCAAGATCAGAAACTACATCCAGACCTACAGAATGTGCATTTCTGGGCCTGGATGAGATATGGTTGGACTCCTTGGAAAAATCTTGTTCTCAGGAGATCCAAACCATTCTTATTAACAGAAAGGATTCTATGAGATCTATCTACTTAGCTAAGTGGAAGAGATTTTTCTATCTGGGCTGCTTCTCATCATCTTTGTCCCACTGGAGCCGAAATTCAGGACATCTTGTATATATACAAGACTTTTCAATTAGCTCCATTAGAGTTAATTTAGCCACCATCTTGGCCATTCACCCTTCCATTAAAGGCTTGTAAGTTTTTTGTCACACCTGGAGGTAGTGAGATGTCTTAAAGAGCTTGTTTGTGTATACTGTCCTGTCAGAGATCTAGTTCCATTTTGGGAGCTGAGGGTGTGTGTCTCAACTTCAAGCCTAAGTTGACCTATATTAGGTCAACTTACAGCCACCACAGTAATTACTGCAGTGGTTCATGTCCACACTACCCTCCCTGGGTTGATGGTGCATGTCCTCACCAGGAGCACTTGCACTGACCTAAGAGGGGCAGCATGGGGAGCTGAGAGCCCAGTCTCTCAGCTCTGCTGGCAGCTTCCTGCCAGGAACCTGGCTGCCCTATAGGTTCCCAGGTTCCCAGCGGGCTGTGCTCCCCTCTGCTTCCTGTTCCCTGCTGGGAGTGGGGGGGAAACCCCCTGGAGCTTCTCCCCCATCGTTCCCTGCCGGGAACGGGGGAAGCCGCCTTGAGGCAAGTCATTTAGAGTGTCTCCTAGACTGTTTGTGCCCTACACAAAAAGAGTGAAGGGGAAAGCAATCTCAGCTCAGATATCTTCTTGCATAAGATCCCGTTACAAATTCACAAAAGTAACTTCTCCAACAAAGATAACTACTCACTCTACAAGGGCTCAGGTTACCACAACAGCCTTCCTAAATAATGTACTGATTGTGGATATCTGTAAAGTGGCTACATGGTAATCAATACATACCTTCTCCAGACTATGCCATCAACTCCGGCATTGTGAATGGATGTAGACTTTGGTAAGTCTGTACTTCATTCCCAGTTCAAGTAGGTCCGAAGTCCCACTGCCTGTAAAGAAACCCACAGTGAAATGTACATGTACACAATCATTCAAAGAACTAAAAACCAGTTACTTACCTCTACAGTAGCTGCTGCTCTTCACCATAGGTTTGTGCACACATTGAGCTTGTCTTCACTACTGGGGTAAGTCAACCGAAGTTACTCTACTCCAGCTATGTGAATAACATAACTGGAGACAACATAGCTTAGGTCGACTTACCCCGGTGTCTTCACTGCTCTGCATCAATAGGAGACGCTCTCCAGTCCACTTACCTTACCCTTCTCAGGGAGCTGGAGTACTGGAATTGACCGGAGAGCACTCTACTGTCGAGTTAGCAGGTCTTCACTAGACCCACTAAATTAACACCCACTGCATCAATTGCAGCAGTGTTGATCTCCCAGTAGAGAAGACAAGCCCATACATTCCATGACCCTCCCTCCTTCTCTTCTAGTTTGGAAGTGTTTTCATATTTCTGATGCAAAGGAACTCAGGAGGGTTTTCTTTAATGCCCTTGGCTGCATACACAAGGATATCGTAGGTGCATGCAGTGCCCCGACAGTACTGCTTATAAAAGTCTCTGACTCAAGTATTTTGGGCACACACATACACCTACAGTGGAATGTATGTATGCCCAACACATCTTGAAGAACAGTGATTATAGTAGAGGTACGTATCTGTTTCTTTCACATGACAACGATCATGTGCAGGTCAGTTTTTAGATTAGTTTTGTGAGTTACCTTTTGTAAGAAACATCAAATGCTTTACTGAAACCCGAATATTTTGCTATGTTTCCTCCAGCCACAAATTTTGTAATTCTAAGTGTACAAATCTGGGACAAAGCTGTCGTGTCAGTCTTGATAATAAAGAAAAAATTTCAC
Organism: Lepidochelys olivacea; assembly: GCF_965140295.1. Taxonomy (NCBI): domain Eukaryota; kingdom Metazoa; phylum Chordata; order Testudines; family Cheloniidae; genus Lepidochelys; species Lepidochelys olivacea. The sequence goes on from NC_140413.1 coordinate 151,494,493, forward strand.
AAAGGAAAATTATAATAATGTCTCTTTAAAGGCTCCAGCCTTCATGTTTAACATCCTTTAATGCTGTGGCTTCTTTCTAAGGATATGGACCAGGCTTCCCTCACATTGTTTTCACTAAAAAAGTCTACTGCCACACCTGGGCAGGCTTCTTTTGGACCTTATAAACAAAGACAAGAAATCAAAAAGTCTTATTGGAGAGTCTTTTCAAGCAGAATGCAAACCTCAGGCAGAGACGAAGCAATCTTTTCTTCTGGGAGCACCAACCATTTCCACTTCCTGTTTAAATATCTGTTTTGCTGTCAACATGTGTTAAGATGGCTTGCAATCTGTCTCTTAATAACTAGTTGTATAGTTTTTTTTTTTTAAAATAAAATAATGGGAAACCAGGGATGTATTGAAAATGAGGGATCTGTCATGTACCAAAGGACTGGGGGAACCTCCCCTTCCACAAAGGTCTTATTATATATTTTTAAAAAAGGACGGAAGAGTTGGGAAAGAGGGATTCTGGAAATTACTGATTGGTAAACATATAATGGATTGAAAATAAAGCACAAATATTTTTCCATCTGTAAGCACTTGGAGGATAATGGAACTATGGGAAATAAAGTTATTTCTTCAAATCACGAACTGTATGTTTTGATTGATAACATTGGTGGATGTAGGAAACATAGTGGTAATATCTGGACTTAAACACGATATCGTGCCTCACATAAGCTAAATTGAAAACAAATTCAGAATGGCTGTGTTGAAGGCCCCATGACTTGCAAGCTTGGCCTAGATTCTGCAGCTAGATCCTATATTCTGTAGCACTCTGATGAAAATTCTGCAGCTTCTTAAGAACAATTTTAAAAATTGATGATATTTTAGAGAATTAAATATGAAAATGAATAATAAAATTAAAGTAGCTCCTAGGTTATTTATTTTAATATTAAATTTCCATTTATTTTACATTGCCTCCCCCATTTTCAGTATACTGCAGATTGTTATTTTTTAGGTTTCAGCATTAAGAACACTTTAATTTAATGGTGCATTTCAGACATTCTGAGCTATGTTTTCAGGCAGTATGACAACTCAGGAAGACATCAGTACTTCGATTTACATTTGGATCACATTTTCAAGCGTTTCTTTGGGACCACAAAGCCTAGAAACACAATTTTTTAAAATGAAAGCTGAGATCCTGGAGCAGCTTTTTGCAGAAAGCATGACTTCCATAACAAATTCCATTGAATTCCGGAATACATGGGACTTTGGCCATGTCTACACTACCACTTTTGTCAGTATAACTTATGTCATTCAGGGATGTGTTTAAAAACAAACAAACAAAAAAAACCCCACCCTCTTGAGCAACATAAGTTACACTAAAAGAAAAGGAGTACTTGTGGCACCTTAGAGACTAACAAATTTATTTGAGCATAAGCTTTCATGAGCTAAGGTGCCACAAGTACTCCTTTTCTTTTTGCGGATACAGACTAACAGGGCTGATACTCTGAAATAAGTTACACTGAGAGACATGCTGGTGTGGACCGCGCTATGTAGGTGGGAGAGCTTCTCCTGCTAATATAGCTACCACCGCTCATGGAGGTGGTTTTATTATGTAGATGGGAGAGCTCTCTCTCCTGCCAACATAGAGCAGCTACACAAGTGATCTTACAGTGGCACAGCTGCATTGGTACAGCTGTGTTGCTCTAAGCTCGCTAGCGTAGACATGGCTTTAGACTATGATTTGACTGCTGTCACTTATGACCCTAAACAAGGGCTACTGATAAGTTTGTTTTTCCTTCTTTAAATTGGGTTGAGATGACCAACAGAGTGCTTTAAGGGTTTGTGTTGATTTAACATAAAGTATCTATTATAAAACATTCTAGAGAATAAAAGCTTGAACATTTTGATTGAAGACTGGTTTGTTTTTTTTACATCCACTGAACTGGTGCATTAATTAAGGTCTCAATTCAACAAACCACTTAAACATGTGCTTGCAGTTCAACATGTACTTACATGGCTTTTCTGTGGAATTCTACTCCTGGACAGCCAAGACAGGGTTTTTTACGTTAGGTATAATATTTGAAAGAGCTGCTGCCTAATTGCCGTCAACCTTTTTCCTCTACATTTTAAACTGGAAATGCTCATATTGGCATAGCTAGTTTTAACCATGCTGTGCTAATAGTATGGTTATAGGAAGTACTGTTTTCTGTTTTGGCTTCTTCTTGATACAGCCACTGTGTGTCAGAATCGTCTCATCTTTCTCCTTTCCCATACAACTTCTTGTCTTGTTCCTCTCTTGTTGAAGTATTTTTGCTAATTATTATTAGGTCAGTAGGTCTCAGAGGCCCCCCAGCCATCCTTAGCACCCCCTTTTGTTAGGTGCTATACAACACATGGTAAAAGCCTCTGCTCTGAAGGGCTTACAATCTAGGGCCTTGATCCTGCAAAGGCTTACGCACATGCTTAATTTTAGGGGTAATAATAATATTTGAATAATACTTAATACTTCAGCAAGAGGGAGGGAGAAGTCAGTAGAACTATTCAGTGTGGAAAGTTAAGTGTGCTTAAATTTTTGCTGGATCAGACCTAAGACAAGACACATCTAGCAAATGTAAGAAAAGAAATCTGAAGGATCTGAGATGTTCAAGGGTAACACTGATATGGCATTTGGTAAAGATTAGCTCCCTGCAGCAATAGTTTTGAGTCAATTATTCTTAATCATAAAGTAAGATAAATACAGGAAATCCTTATTGGTCATCCATCTAACATTATTAGTTTGGTTTTTCACATTTTCTCCTCATCACTTTCTTCTTTTTGAAATGAGAATAGTAAGTGCTAAATAAGAAAAATTTCTCCATGTTAGTGCAGGACACAAGGAATAGGTCACAAGTCTGGTTGCAAAATTCTGTTTCAGTATCAAAATGATAATGTGGACTAATTACAAAAAATACCATTTTCTAAAATACAGAACAGCCAACAGAAACAACAGATTTTTTTTGTACATAAGAAATATTGCATGTTTCTTTCCATCTGATAGTTATTGCATTTGTTTCTCAACTTTTTTAGGACTGCATTTTTTTATTTAAAGAATATCAAAAATGCTTTCATAAAACAAGGAAACAGATTTTGGAAGCTCTAGGGGAAAAGACATTTGAAGTATCAGAGATGTATATTTTTGGCAAATTCGAAGCTTTTTGTAAAAGGCTAGAAAAAGTAAGTAACATTTTAAAAAAAAGGTAATTGTGCATGTCTTTAATGAGAATTTTTGTAGATTGACTAAAGAATTGCTTAGTGTACTGTATTCTTAATTCAATATGAAAGATTTTTTTTCTTTAAAATGTGGTTGATGTTTTTGGATAAATACGGCATTTCTCTTGATTTCTTAGACCATCAAATTATTATGACTTTCACAAATAACGAAAGCTGTAGTTAAGAGTTGCAACTCACTTTTTTCATTTGCTCATAGCTTGTTAAAAAATTCCGTGTTTGGCTTTCTATGCTTGGTCTCAGCCTAAAATTCAGTTTTTTAAAAGGGTTCAGAAAAATCAATTAATCTGAACCTAAGCTTTGTCTACACTATGCAGCTTTTAGCGACATGGCTGTGCCACTACAGCCACGTTGCTAAAAGGAGCGCAGTGTATCTGCTGTTTGTTGGCAGGAAAAAGCTCTCCTGCCGACAAACTTCCACCCCGCTCAAGCAGCAATGACTTTGTGGGCAGGAGAGCACTCCTGCCGACAAAGTGCTGTTCACATCGGTGCTTTTCGTCAGTAAAACTTTTGTCGTTCAGGGTGTGTGGTTTATTTTTTTTTTCCCAACACCCCTGAATGACAAAAGTTTTGCCGATGAAGTTCCAGTGTAGACAAAGCCTAAGTTAGATGGGCAGAGGAAAAAAAATAATAGATTTACATTTTTGCCAAAATACATAAGGCTTTCCCCCCCCAAAGATTATAAAAAGAAAGAGACCCACCACACACACATTGTACTTCAAATTTTCAAAACATGATGTTTTTATTATTAATTTGTTTATTTATTAAGCTCCCATAGCATTATTTGTGTTGTACACGACAAAAAATTAAGATAATTATGTATCCTAAAGAGTTAATAATCTATCCACACCCCATTAAAGTGAATGGAAAGAGTCCTGTTAATTTAATGGGCTTTGGAACAAACTGTAAAAAATAAAAAATGGAGAAGTAAAGAGTAGGAAACCCAAAGGGAGGATTGTTTTAGAGTTGTTGGTTGCTGGTGTGGTTTGTTTTTGTTTGTTTTTTGTTATTCTCTTCCTATGGGTTTTGTAGAAGTGACATTTTAGGAGGGATTTGAACGTGGAAAGAGAGGATGGTGGATTAGCTCCATGCAGGTGGCCTGATAACTCTTGACAGCCTTTTGTCTTCAGCGCCCTCTGGCAAACTCTTGTGCATGAGTCTTCAGCATTAATCAGTGCATTTACAAAATCAGTTTAGGATCAGTTCCTCCAAATTGATCCCACTTGCACAGAACAAAATCAGAAAGAAGCATTTAAAGAATTCCCTAAGAAACTCAGGCTGGAGACTTTCATATCCTGGGTCCAAGGGTGTCATAAATATAAAGGGAAGGGTAAACCCCTTTAAAATCCCTCCTGGCCAGAGGAAAGATCCTCTCACCTGTAAAGGGTTAAGAAGCTAAAGGTAACCTCGTTGGCACCTGACCAAAATGACCAATGAGGAGACAAGATACTTTCAAAAGCTGGGAGGAGGGAGAAAAATAAAGGGTCTGTGTCTGTCTGGATGATGCTTTTGCCAGGGACAGAACAGGAATGGAGTCTTAGAACTTAGTAAGTAATCTAGCTAGGTATGTGTTAGTTTATGATTTCTTTAAATGGCTGAAAAAATAGCTGTGCTGAATAGAATGACTATTCCTGTCTGTGTGTCTTTTTTGTAACTTAAGGTTTTGCCTAGAGGGATTCTCTATGTCTTGAATCTAATTACCCTGTAAGGTATTTACCATCCTGATTTTACAGAGATGATTACTTCTATTAAAAGTCTTCTTGTAAGGAAACTGAATACTTTTTCATTGTTCTAAGATCCAAGGGTTTGGGTCTGTGGTCACCTATGCAAATTGGTGAGGATTTTTACCAAACCTTCCTCAGGAAGTGGGGTGCAAGGGTTGGGAGGATTTTGGGGGGAAAGACGTGTCCAAACTATGTTTTCTCAGGAACCCAGATAAAGTTTGGTGGTGGCAGTGGAAGTCCAAGGGCAGAGGGTAACAAATAGTTTGTACCTTGGGGAAGTTTTAACCTAAGCTGGTAAAAGTAAGCTTAGGAGGTTTTCATGCAGGTCCTCACATCTGTACCCTAGAGTTCAGAGTGGGGAAGGAACCTTGACAAAGGGCCATGAAGTAACCCGAGGTGGATCAAAGAGATCCTTACTCTCAGATCAATTGATATTCTGTTTGTCTTGAAAGCAAGGCAAGTGAGCTGGAAAATCTGGTGAATGGGCTATCTCTATAAGATAATCAGTTGGTGAACTCTTCCTCAGCTTATTTGGGGGTTATACTGAGCCTTGCAGTCCCTTCTAACCCTATAATTCCACCATCATTGCTACCTGCAAATGTCAGCTGAGATCCTCTGATTAAACCAATAAAGACTCCAGACCCAGATGCTCCCAATATGTTGAAAAGCTAGGCAGTGGTTGGATCTAAGCCTCTTGCAACCAAGGAGGACATATTTCTATTCTTCTGTGCAAAGGGGGTAGACATCATTGGGGCATACCTGTCCTTAGAGCATCTTGTAAAATGCAGAGATTGGCACTATGATTCTAGAGCACTTCTTCAAAACTTTTCACTTAAAGGGTCACAAAGCCTTTTTGTTAGTACTGTTTTTAAAGCACCAACAATGTGCTTAGTGATGAGCAAGATACAAAATTATTACTAGTCTCTGCCGTGAGGACAGTCCAATCTAAAAAATAAATCAGAGAACAAAGGATTCCATGGGAAGCCTAGCAAAGTGAGTAACTTGGACTTCTTTCTTTCTTTCTTTCTTTCTTTCTTTCTTTCTTTCTTTCTTTCTTTCTTTCTTTCTTTCTTTCCATAAACGGATGTAGTGCAATAGATGTGTAACCCAAGGCCATAGGTACAAGAAACAGGAAGAGGGATGTGGGAAATAGAAACACCTAAATAAAAGAGTTGTCTCCTATTATTAAAATAGTGTCTCCTATTACTTAAGACATATGTACCTCTGTGGAAAATGTTTCTCTACCCTGACCCAATGTCTGAGTATGACTGGAGACTAAAAACTGAAGCCTATCCCAAAAACAAAGAAAAGTTGTCTACCCTACAAAGTTTTGTTGGCAAAAGTTATGTCACTTTAGTTAAAACCACTGTTGCATGTCTACACTATGCTCCTTGTGTGGGCAGAGTGCATCCACACTAGCAGCTCTTGCATTGATAGCCATGTGCTGTGGTATCTATCCCACTATGCAACTGTCCGCAGGGTGCTTTAGGAAGGGTTTGCAATGCCTCGTGGGGCAGGTACAGTGTCACATGATGCAGGTTTCTCAATCCCATCGTTCCATGGCACCCTAATAGATTGTCAGACACTTTTCAACTGAAGTGGGCAGGGGTGGGGGAGGGAGAGGAGAGTGGTGTGTGTGTGTGTGGGCGGGGGAGACAGCAGGCTGTCCAACCTATCCTGAGACAGAGGGTGGGGGAATTCCCCCCATCAGCCCCCAGCTCTGCTCAGCACAGCAGTCTCTCCGGAAGCAGCCTGCTCTGCCTGCCTATGGCTCTGTGATTTCTCTAAGAGTTCTCCCACAACCTCCTCAGCTGTCGGAAGCAGGAGCGGCATCCTGCACAGGTCTGTGAGCTCTCCATGCTGAGGAATGTCAAAGCAGCACAGCAGTCCATCCCCTCCCCTCCCCCCCCCCCACTCCCTGCAGCAGCAGCCTGTCTTCCCCTGTGTTCCTAGTGCAGGGCAGAACAGGAGCATTCCACATAAATGATCTGACAGCTGAGCTTGCAGATGCTTCCCAGAAAGGGGAGGGACTCATGCCTGCAGGGCAGCAGAGATCAAAACAGTGAGCAGAGCCCTCAGGCATTGTGTTTTTCCTTGGTAATCATACAGTGCATATACTAGTTCTTGTGGTCTGTCTGTTGCGCTTGGAAATTCCTGTTTGTATATCTTAAACATTGATGCTTCAGCTTTTGAGCCATTCCCCACCCTATCACTCAGATATTAAATGTAATTTAATGTAAAAGTTAACTACAGATAAACCTTCCTCAAGATTTTCTTCCTCCAAGAAAAACAGAGCAAAAATATTGAAACGATTTAGATTAGGTTGAGTGATGGTGAGGGTTGGGGTAAGAAGTTGAGGGAGCAGTGTTTTGTTGTGAGTATTTAGATGAGGAATTCTGAGTGAAATAACCAATCAGAGCAGACTGGCCATTGATCTCAGTCTAGTCTGTTTAGCCCAGGATGTAATTATTCCTTTGTCAACAAGAAGCACCACAAGCAAACTAAATGAATTGAAATAAATTCATAATTTGATCTGAGTGTGAAAAATATTTTTTTATTTCAGATTACAGAGATGATTACTATAGTACAAACATTTTCTGCACTTAGTATGTCTACAATTGAAGGGATAGATATTATGGCAATAAAGTTCAAAAATATCTACCAGAGCGTTCAAAAGAAACAATATGATATTCTTGACCCACGAAAAACTGAATTTGATGTAGATTTTGGAGACTTCATGACAAAAATTGAAAGTTTAGAGGTAAGTAACATTGTTATCTGTAACTTATTCAAGGCCATAATCTCATGATTTTTACATATTCAGAACCCCTTGGACTTCAGTGGGAGCTTTGACTGAAAAAGGACTGTATGATTTGGCTTTATTTGGTGAATGGTAGAGTTTGTTAGGAAAATAATAACAAATTTCACAACTTGTGCAAAGGCTTTTATATTTAACTGATCCTTAAATTTCTTGCCTTTCTTATGGTTATTTACAGATTATTAACTGCAGGAATATACTTGCCTACAGTTTTGTCAATGATATAGGTGTCTGTTTTCCAGATCTCGTGTACTCATAGCTCCCATTAATATTATAGGAGTTATGTTCTCACTTTGGGAAAATGTTTCACAAATGTAAGTTTTGCTATATACTGTGTACAGTGGACACCATTGAAACGGCACATTCATCCCCTGTGGTAGTTAAATTTACCAAGGTATCTGAGGAAGCATTCTAACTATAGGTAAATATTTCAAACATTGTGATAAAGATAAATATGTGGGTGTTGTAAACATTCTTTATTATTGACACCCACTGATGGGCAAGAGTTGGATCTCTTTCTGGGTTGATCTCTTGCCAGAAAAGAGAGGTTCTTCTTCAAGTGATTGCACATGTCTGTTCTACTTAGGTATGTGAACATTACGTGCACTTGAGTTAGAGAGCTTTCACTAATAGTACCCTGTGATTACCTGTGTTTTCAGCTGTGGGTTTAAAGGATGGAGCTGCCCTGACCTTCCCTCAGTTCCTTCTCATCTTCCATGGCTAAGAGTTGGAGGTCCCCATGGACTTTGCTTATGGTTTTTCCCATGAGCTTTTTCACATCTTCTATTTGGTAAATGGTAGTTAGATTAGGATAGTTAGTAAGTAGTTTTGTGTCATTTTGCATTTTTGTCCCTATCTTGGTTTTTCAAGGCCTGAGATGCTTGGTACTGGCTTTAAAAGACAAAAGTCGTCATGCTTTAAACAGTGCCCCTCCAGCCAGGTGGCAATGCCAACAAACAACCCACATACTCGCTGACTGTTATGTCAGGATGAGGGACACATCAGAGAAAAATGCAGCATTAGCTGTTTTTTTTTTTTAAAAGAACACAAACATCCCGGGCAGCATATCTATTCATGCAGTCCCCCCATGCATCTTCTAATGCTGGCCCCTCACAAGTTCTGAGATTTGACTTTATACCAGAGAGGAGTGCTCCCACAGCTTTCTCTATTTCCCACTGTGAGAAGAGGAGGCACTCCCCTTCACCAGGACCTTCTCATAAGATGCCCCAAACTATGACTACTTCAGATCAGTCTCTAGCTTCAAGACCCAGGAAGGGCTTCTTGAGCTACACAAAGGACCCTGGGGATTATTGTGCCTCAGATAAATCATGTCCATACACGTTCACAAAACATTCCACAATAAACAAGGGTTTAAGATTGGACACATTGCTAGGTCTTACAGTGTTATCATCGCTTACACAAGCAATGCTGAAGCTCCTTCTGTCCAATGAGAGAGACTGCTCAACAGTCACCTGAAGTGGAGCACCCACAGGGACACTCTCTTCAAAGAAGAAGAGAGGGTTACTCACCCTGTGCAGTAACTGAGGTTCCTTGAAATGAGTGTCCCTGTAGGTGCTCCACTACCTCCCTACCTCCCCTCTACTTTGGAGTTCAATTTCTGGACTCTACAGTAGAGAAGGAACTGGGGAGGGGGGTCTGGACACATACGCAAGGTAGGTGCCGACAACAGCACAAGACGGGGACAGCACATGCACGACCCAAATGAGCACTGCTGCTGAAATTCTTCAATCAAAGACGCAGGGATGCACATTCACCTGAAGTAGAGCACCCACTGTCTTCACCCATCTTGAAGAATCTCAGTTACTGCACAGGGTGAGGAACTTTCTCTTCCTCATCAAATAAGATCTGGTCACCAGAGACCTCAGGCCCTGAGAGGATTGCTAGTGAGGCTCTGAGCACTTTGGGTACTGTGAAGCACATTTAGACTTCAACTAAGTCCCATACCTCAGTGGTAAAGGGCTTAGTATGAAAGGCTGCTATGACCAAGAGAACGGATTCAGTGGAATCTTTTACCCAGTTGGTACCAACATCAGCACCTCACACAATGGCTTCTGTAACATCATCAGTGCTTTTAGCAAGTTCTTTTGTGCTCCTGGGTACTGCAGGAATTCCAGTACCTGAAAGACCTCAGGATACCAAATGAGCTTGAATCTCCAGTCCTTGTGACCTGAGTACTCCTCTCAGGATTGAGGTCAAGAGGGTCGTTGACTGCTCATGTTTTTGTGAGACCTACCTCTTCTCCATCTTCTACTATCCATGAGGAGGGGTTATTACCTCTGATTCAATATGTGGAGGAGCATTTCGACTCAGTGTCTGAACTTCCTGTTCAAGACTCTCCAATTTATTCCAGGAGATGTTGTTGTTCCCTAATGTGGCTGCAACAAAGACAGGACACCAGACCCCTGTCTGCTAATACTTGGTATGACCAACATTGGATATCTCCCCACATGCCTTACTGGGATTTATGGGCAATGTACTGCCAGTAATTATGAGAGACCTCAACTCAATCCTATAGGGAACACAGAAGACTTCATTCCCCAGTACTATTTATCTCTTCACTCCACTTTAAGAGTCCAAGAAGACCTTTGAGGAGAAAGAGGCAAGGGTGGACAAGGAGGTTACCCGCCTTACAAACATCTCTTTGTCGTCACCTGATGAGGCAGTAAAACCACCTCTGCCATTGTTAACTAATGACTTTTAAACATTTACAGGATCTGATGCAGTGGGTCGCTGACCCATGAAAGAATGACCCATTCCCCTGAAGGAAATCTGGGTTTTCCATCGCAAGCTCCTGGACATAGTGCACAGCTCTTCCTCAGCACTGGTTGCACTGCAAATTACTGAATCCCTCCTTGAGCTAGCTTAGTCCATCTGGTAAACCCCACCTATGTCCTCCACATACGTGCAAGCAAGCTGATAAAAAATCCTGGCCTTGATTCTCTCACCCAGCATCAAATTATTTTGTTGTCGCCCCAGTCAATGAAAGGGGCAGGCAACATACCCAAAAAGCCATCCCTTATAAGGATCAGAAACCTCTAGACATTTTTGGTTGTAAGAGCTACTCGTTGGCAACATTACAGTTGAGGAAAGGTAATCACTAGGTGCTGATGTCAAAATATGACTACCTGAACTATGAGAAGTTTAATGCATTTATTGACCATTTGCTACAGGAACATCCAGAACAGTTCTGTGTCATAATAAAGGAGGGTCAGCTCTTGGAAAAAACTTCACTGCAGCCTTCACATGATACTGCAACCAGGTCTGTTTACAACAGAGTAGGGAGGAGATGAGCTTCCTTCTTTCCATTGTCTGGTATCCCTGTAAAATTTACTATTCGATGGCCAGAAGCTTTTTGCAGATTCCACAAACGACTCGCTTAATACCCTAAAGGGCTCCATGGCAACACTTAAATCTTTATGGATATACACCCCTGCAAATAATAAGTTTAGCAGGTCTCATTGGGCACAAAGATCCTACCCTACTCACTCTTCCACCTTCCGCAGGCCACTGGAACCACCAGCTAAGAGGCTGAAATTTTCAAAGAAAAAGCTGTCAACTACCTAGATTGTCATTCCAGCCTTTAACATTGTCCAAGCACCAGTTCTGATGATTCAGACCACCCAATGATCAGGTTTTCTCTGCTGCAATGCACAACCCCCCCTTCCTCAATGTGAGCACTAACACTCTCTCTTTCATCAAGTATGGGAGGCTATAATATCAGACAGATGGACGTTGGAGGCCATTAGTTTGGGTTGTATTGTCCAGTTTACCTCCATCCTGCCCTTCCAACCCCCTTCTCTGTCCCGCCTTGGGGATCCCTCTCAGATTCATTTGCTGACACAGGAGATTTCATCACTCCTAAGTCTAAGAGGCATAACACCAGTCCCACTTCAACACAGGGGAAAAGGATTCTATTCAAGATGCTTTCTGATACTCAAGAAAAACAGGGATTGGAAGCTGATATTAGATTTCAGACAATCGAAGAAGCATGTCAGACATCTAAATTTCAGGGTAGTGTCCCTAGCAGCTATAATTCCCTCCCTGAATCCAGAGACTGGTTTGCGATCCTCAATATCAAAAGTGCGTATATCCACATAAACAACAAGCAGTCCTTGTGGCACTTAGAGACTAACAAATTTATTTGGGCATAAGCTTTTGTGGGCTAAAACCCACTTCATCAGATGCATGGAGTGAAAAATACAGAAAGCAGTAAAAATATTACAGCACATGGAAAGATGGGAGTTGCCTTACCGAGTGTGGGGTCAGTGCTAACGAGGCTAATTCAAATAAGATGGAAGTGGCCTATTCTCAACAATTGACAAGAATGGGTGAATATCAAATGGGGAAAATTACTTTTTTGTAGTGCTAACAAGGCCAATTCAATCAAGGTGGACGTCACCCATTTCCAACAGTTGAGAAGAAGGTGTGAGTATCAACAGAAAGGGAAAATTACTTTTTGTAGTGACCCATCCACTCCCAGTCTTTATTCAGGCCTAATTTGATGGTGTTTGCAAATTAATTCCAGTTCTGCAGTTTCTCATTGGAGTCCGCTTCGTTGAAGAATTGCCACTTTTAAGTTTGAGTGTCCAGGGAGATTAAAGTGTTCTCCTACTGGTTTTTGAATGTTATGATTCTTGATGTCTGATTTGTGTCTATTTATTCTTTTACTTAGAGGCAGTCCGGTTTGACCAATGTACATGGCAGAGGGGCATTGCTGGCACATGATGGCATATATCACATTGGTAGAGGTGCAGATGAACGAGCCCCAATGCTGTGGCTGATGTGGATGTACAGACTCCAAATAAATTTGTTAGTCTCTAAGGTGCCACAAGGACTCCTTGTTGTTTTTCCTGATACAGACTAACACGGCTACCACTCTGAAACCTATATCCACATAGCAATTCATCTTTCTCACAAAAGATTTCTTTGTTTCACATTCAATCACAATCATTACCACTATCAGGTCCTACCCTTCAGCCTGTCTTCAGTCCCAAAGGTGTTCTCAAAAATCATGGTGGTCGTAGCTCCTACCTCCGTTGTCTAGGAATAACTATCTTTCCCTACCTTGATGACTCACTCCCCAGGGGCTGGTTATATCAGGAGGTAGTTCAACCAACAACTTCTCTATGTCAAAGTCTAGGCCTGCAGGTAAATCTCGAGAATTTGATCTTACCCCCTACACAGTAAATTCTGTTTATAGAAGCATTTCTGATATTGATAATAGGTAGAGCTTACCTCCTTCTGGCTCTAAAGGACTTTATGCAAAGAGTACAGCTCCGTCCTCAAGTTCCAGTTAAGAACATGTCTGTAACTGCTGGGATGCATGGCACTTCCGTTTTTGTGGCATAAAATGGCAGGTTGCACCTTCAAAGTTTCCAGGGGTGGCTTAGGACAGTTTATGTAACTAACAAACACAATCTGCACAAATGGGTATCTGTATGAGTAATGAGTAAAGCAGTCACCTGAGTAATGCAGTCACCTGGTGAAGTAATCTGTCCGAGGTTTGTGGAGGATTCCAGTTCAACCAGAATCCCCCTTTGGTCATGTTAACATCAGACACTTCCCACTTGGGCTGGGGAGCAGGTTTTTTAGATCCTCATACAGTCGAGGGCAAATGGTCACAACAGGAACATCAATCTATTGGAGTTAAGAGTGATCAGAATACTTGGCTTCATTTTCTTTCCCTACTCAAAAACAAGGCCATCAAGATCCTGACAGACAACATAGTTTGCATATATTATATCAATTGTCAGGGCAGAGCACATCCCCCCTCACTCTGCACCAAAGCAGATGAATCTTTAGAACTGGGAATTGGTGCAAAGCCAATCAGATAGTCATCTCAACTGCTTACCTCTTGGGTATACAAAACACCTTGGCAAACAACCTCAGCAGACACTTCCCTCTAAATTACAAATGTGAGTTGGACTCCTGAGTCTTCAATAACCTACTCCTAGCTTGGGGATTTCCAGAGGTCAACCTTTTTGCCATGGCATAAAGTGGAGGAAATTCTGTTCCAGAGGGGGACTCGATCCCCAGGCTCTGGGAGATGCTTTCTTCATTGCATTGACAAAAGGTCTTTTTTATGCATATCCTCCAACTCCATTGCTCTTAAAGGTTCATATCAAGATCGGACAGGACCAAGCCAAGGTAATTTTGATTGCAGCAACACAGCCAAGACAAGTTTGGTTTCCTCACCACATCAGACTCACCTTTTGCCCTTCATGGTGGCTCCCAATCAAGCCTTGACTGTTGTCTCAGGAGGCAGGTCAGATGCTTCACCCCAGTCTGAACATTCTGCAAGATAAGCATGGTTTCGCAAAGGTTCTTGGGACTAGAAGCTGCCGGTTCAATGGAAGTACAAATTGTAGATTCCTTTTAGCTGTGGAAAAGTACAAGACATATTTACTTTCAGAAATGGAGAAGATAATTGTTGGTGTAACCAGTGCCATATTTTCTCCTATCCAGTTGTCTCTTTCCACAATCTTGGATTACTTGTTGGAACTGAAAATTTCAGGCATTTCTATGAGTTCCATCACGGTTCATTTAGCAGTATAGTTTGTAAAGAGACCACAACTAAAACTCCTAAGTCGGATGGTTTCTGATTTCCACCTTAATAGACTTCTGCCTAACTGTTTTCCTAAATCACACATAGAATCATAGACGATTAGAGTTGGAAGAGACCTCAGGAGGTCATCTAGTCCAAACCCCTGATCAAAGCAGGACTAACCCCAACTAAATCATCCCAGCCAGGGCTTTTTTCAGGCCAGGCCTTAAAAACCTTTAAGGATGGAAATTCCACCACCTCCCTAGGTAACCCATTCCAGTGCTTCACCACCCTCCTAGTGAAATAGTGTTTCCTAATAACCAGCCTAGACCTCTCCCACTGTAACTTGAAACCATTACTCCTTGTTCTGTCATCTGCTACCACTGAGAACAGCCTAGCTGCATCCCCTTTGGAACCCCCGTTAAGTTAGTTGAAGGCTGCTATCAAATCCCCCCCCCACACTCCTTTTTCCCCACAGACTAAATAAGCCAAGTTCCCTCAGCCTCTGCTCATAAGTCATGTGCCCCAGCCCCCTAATCATTTTTGTTGCCCTCTGCTGGACTCTCTACAATTTGTCCACATCCCTTCTGTAGTGTGGTGCCCAAAACTGGACGCAATACTCCAGATGTAGCCTCACTAGTGCTGAATAGAGGGGAATAATCACTTCCCTTGATCTGCTGGCAATGCTCCTACTAATGCAGCCCAGTATGCCAATAGCCTTCTTGTTAACAAGGGCACACTGTTGATTCATATCCAGCTTCTCATCCACTGTAATTCCCAGGTCCTTTTCTCAAGAACTGCCACTTAGCCAGTCGGTCCTTAGTCTGTAGCGGTGCATGGGATTCTTCCGTCCTAAGTGCAGGACTCTGCACTAGTCCTTGTTGAACCTCATCAGATTTATTTTGGCCCAATCCTCCAATTTGTCTAGGTCCCTCTGTATCCTATCCCTACCCTCCAGGTTATCTACCTCTCCTCCCAGTTTAGTGTCATCTGCGAACTTGCTGAGAGTGCAATCCACACCATCCTCCAGATCATTAATGAAGATATTGAACAAAACCGGCCCCAGGACCGACCCTTGGGGCACTCCACTTGATACCGGCTGCCACTAGACATGGAGCCATTGATCACTACCCGTTGAGCCCAACAATCTAGCCAGCTTTCTATCCACCTTATAGTCCATTCATCCAGCCCATACTTTTTTAACTTTTTGGCAAGAATACTGTGGGAGATGGTGTCAAAAGCTTTGCTAAAGTCAAGGAACAACATGTCTACTGCTTTCCCCTCATCCACAGAACCAGTTATCTCGTCATAGAAGGCAATTAGATTAGTCAGGCATGACTTGCCCTTGGTGAATCCATGCTGGCTATTCCTGATCACTTTCCTCTCCTCTAAGTGCTTCAGAATTGATTCCTTGAGGACCTGCTCCATGATTTTTCTAGGGACTGAGGTGAGGCTGACTGGCCTGTAGTTCCCAGGATCCTCCTCCTTCCCTTTTTTAAAGATGGGCACTACATTAGCCTTTTTCCAGTCGTCCGGGACCTCCCCTGATTGCCATGAGTTTCAAAGATAATGGCCAATGGCTCTGCAATCACATCCGCCAACTCCTTTTTCACTCTCGGATGCAGCGCATCCAGCCCCATGGACTACTGCTAGTCCAGCTTTTCTAAATAGTCACAAACCACTTCTTTCTCCACCTCCTCCCCATGCTGTGCTGCCCAGTGCAGCAGTCTGGGCGCTCACCTTGTTCGTGAAGACAGAGGCAAAAAAAGCATTGAGTACATTAGCTTTTTCCACTCTGTCACTAGGTTGCCTCCCTCATTCAGTAAGGGGCACCTGAAGAAACCCTTCTTGTTACTCTTAACATCTCTTGCTAGCTGCAACTCCAGGTGTGATTTGGCCTTCCTGATTTCACTCCTGCATGCCCGAGCAATATTTTTATACTCTTCCCTTGTCATTTGTCCAATCTTCCACTCTTTGTAAGCTTCTTTTTTGTGTTTAAGATCAGCAAGAATTTCACTGTTAAGCCAAGCTTTTCACCTGCCATATTTGCTATTCTTTCTACACATCGGGATGGTTGTAACCTCAATAAGGATTTTTTAAAATACAGCCAGCTCTCCTGAACTCCTTTCCCCCTCATGTTATTCTCCCAGGGGATCCTGCCCATCAGTTCCCTGAGGGAGTCAGTCTGCTTTTCTGAATTCCAGGGTCCATATTCTGCTGCTCTCCTTTCTTCCCTGTGTCAGGATCCTGAACTTGACCATCTCATGGTCACTGCCTCCCAGATTCCCATCCACTTTTGCTTCCCCTTCTAATTCTTCCCGGCTTGTGAGCAGCAGGTCCAGAAGAGCTCTGCCCCAGTTGGTTCCTCCAGCACTTGCACCAGGAAATTGTCCCCTGCACTTTCCAAAAACTTCCTGGATTGTCTGTGCACCGCTGCATTGCTGTTTCAGCAGATATCAGGGTGATTGAAGTCTCCCATAAGAACCAGGGCCTGTGATCTAGTAACTTCTGTTAGTGGCCGGAAGAAAGCCTCGTCCACCTCATCCCCCTGGTCCGGTGGTCTATGGCAGACTCCCACCATGACATCACCCTTGTTGCCCACGCTTCTAAACTTAATCCAGAGACACTCAGGTTTTTCTGCAGTTTCATACCGGAGCTCTGAGCAGTCGTACTGCTCCCTTACATACAGTGCAACTCCCCCACCTTTTCTGCCCTGCCTGTCCCTCCTGAACAGTTTATATCCATCCATGACAGTACTCCAGTCATGTGAGTTATCCCACCAAGTCTCTGTTATTCCAATCACATCATAATTCCTTGACTGTGCCAGGACTTCCAGTTCACCCTGCTTGTTTCCCAGGCTTCTTGCATTTTAGGCACTTGAGATAACCTGCTGTTTGTCCTGCTTTCTTAGTATGAAGCAGGAGCCATCCCCTTTCGCGCTCTCCTGCTCGTGCTTCCTCCTGGTATCCCACATCCCCACTTACCTCAGGGCTTTGGTCTCCTTCCGCTGGCAAACCTAGTTTAAAGCCCTCCTCACTAGGTTAGCCAACCTGCTTGCGAAGATGCTCTTCCCTCTCTTTGTTAGGTGGAGCCCGTCTCTGCCTAGCACTCCTTGGAACACCATCCCATGGTCAAAGAATCCAAAGCCTTCTCTCTGACACCACCTGCGTAGCCATTAGTTGACTTCCACAATTCGACGGTCTCTACCCAGGCCTTTTCCTTCTACGGGGAGGATTGACGAGAACACCACTTGTGCCTCAAAATCCTTTATCCTTCTTCCCAGAGCCACATAGTCTGCAGTGATCTGCTCAAGGTCATTCTTTGCAGGATCATTGGTGCCCACGTGGAGAAGCAGGAAGGGGTAGCGATCTGAGGGCTTGATGAGTCTCGGCAGTCTCTCTGTCACATGCCCATAGCTGGCCTTTTTGGTGGCAACAAAGGAGCAACTAACATCCCCAAGACACATTTACATTAGGACTAACCAGCCAGGGGTTGATGGCCCATTAAGGAAAATCTACTCTCCCACTGGATCCCTTCTGAAGCACATAGACAATGGAGGTCCAGTGTCTCGGCAGGGCACATAGCACATACGACCTCTGACTCCATGTTTGAGACAGTATCTTTCCATGCGCATGGATTGGGGGGTATAAATTGGAGTCTGTAACATTAGCCAGGACCTCTCCCCTCCCACATCTATTCTGAAGGCAACAAAACCGCTGGGAAGAAAATGACTTTGAACTGTGGAGTTTGGTCCCAGACTGAGCAGGGAATTCAGCCTGTGTATTAATAACTGTGAATTGCTTAGAACGCAGAAAAACTGCTTGATTCAAATCTTGCTTAGTCTGATATAGCAATCTAAATTCTAAACTTTTTTTATTTTTTATTTCTCATGTAACCATCTCTGTCCTTTATGCCTAGCACTCATAATCACTTAAAATCTATCTTTCTGTTGTTAATAAGCTTATTTTAATGTTTTATCCTTACCATTGAGTTTATTTAAAGTGCTTGGGGAATCTGCTCAGATTACGAAGGCTGGTCATGTTCACTATCTTTTGATGAAGGGGTGAAGTAATTAATGAGCTTGCATTGTTCAAGAGAAAGTCTTGAGCTGCGTAAAATGTTATATTTCTGGGGTACAAGGCTTGGGGGTTGGGGGATTTGCTGGTGTCTCTCTCTGTATAGTTTATGAGTGGCTTAGAGAGCATTCATGCAATTTAGGTGGGTATATCCCTGCATGTTGTTGGCTGAGTGATCACAGCACTTGGAGAGGTTTATTGCTTATCACAGCAAGTGGTGTTGCTCTGCCCCTCCTTAGGAGGGTTTAATGGCTTTAGAATTCTAGCTAGGAGAATTACCTTCATTGATAGGGTGCCATCTCTTTAAGATCAGGACAGGTTGGATACCCTCCCCAGGATATATAATAAAGTTTACCAGAGTTTTGGTGTATGTAAGACTTATAGGTACTGCAGTAATGGGCTTAATAAGGGAACTCAGTTTGGATGTAAGGGTTATGTCTCATTTTGCTGTTATTGCTAATAAACTTGGCTTTGTAGCCCTTGAGTCTTAGCAGTCTTCAGGATCTGGGGTCCAGAAGACCCTATGTTGCACTTCCAGTCACACGTTAGGAGCATGGATACAGGAGTTGAGAACTATTTTATTAATCACTCACCTTTGGAGTATCTGTTGTTACAATTTCTGCTATCAATAAATACTCAGAGAAAATATTCAGAGAAAATTATTTATATGTTGAACGTGCAAATATATATGATTTGAAACTACATAGAAACAGCAATGATTTCTTGTCATGATCTTCCTTATTTTCTCTTTCTAGATTGTCATAGTGGTCTTTCTGTGCTTTTTTATTACATTAAGAAGGTACATTTATTGTAAAATACTCTTATTAAACATGTAGGAAAGCCATAGTAAATTAATACAGAAATATGTAAATTATTAGTCATTAGTCACATCCATAAAATGTAGCTGGAAATATTCAGCTGGAAATATTCATATTTGTCTTAGGTGCAGATACAGACATTTATGAATACTTGTTTTGGAAGAATTTTGTCTTCACAGCATTCAGTTCAGCTACTTCAAAGGTAATGGCAATTATGCTTACAAAATATTTTTAAGTAGTAATGTTAATTTAAAAATGAATGACCTAGTCTACTACAATGCATTTGTGTCTTTATGGACTGTGCAAACTTTGAAAGCCCATGGATGAACACGGGTTTTCTAGCATATTTTAACCATTCCTCTGTTTCTTAGTTTAATGGTAATCTCAGACAGGTTTGGCTAGGACTTATCCTTTGGGCAATTTTTTTTGGTCACACTCTAGTTTTTGCACATTGCTCATATAACTTTATATATCCCAGAGTTTCAGCCTAGATTATTAGATCTGCAGAAACACAGTAAATTAAAGTGTTTTTCCTTTAAATAATATTTGATTATAATCTAATATAGGTTTCAGAAGCTGAATATGCCATGTCTTAAGCAGGAAATAGCACATACTGTTGGTCTTATTCTCCAGCATTATGTAGCAGAACTTGAAGCTACTAAAAAGGTAATTCTTTTTTGTGTAATTAGATATTTGAAATAGTGTGTAAGTATAAAATCTCCAATATTTAAATATATTCTAATCTAAAGAGTTCCTAGTTTATTTTTTAGCCATTTTATTAGTCTTGATTTATTATACTTCTTCCTGCATCCTACCGAAGAGAACATCCTGTCTAAATGTGGGCACACTTTTCCTTTCTAGGCACATCTAGGGGAATGCTCCCTCATGAAAATTTTGCAATTTAAAACAAACCAAAACATTATACTATTATTACTTAGGTTGGCAAAATGAAAATATATAATCATTTATCAATAAACATACCTTGATTTTACACATCAGCTATTAAAATACAAGATCACGTTAGATGTCAAACATATTTTGCCTAGGTATAACGTGATGTTTATAAATCGAATGATCATTTACACAAGGCTGCTTTATACTGTTCTGTAAAGAGCCCTGTGTCACTTTATAGATTAACAGACGTATTGGAGCATAGGCTTTCGTGGGTGAATACCCACTTCTGACAGTGTAGAAGGACTTTAATTATATTTACATCCCACTTTATATTTACATCTGGCCCCTTTACATGACTAAAGTAGTGCAAATGAGCATCGGGCTGTAGGTGTCTAATTGAGTAAACTACTATCTACTACACAGACTGGTTATAATTATTAAATTAGTGTCACTGGTTAGCAATTTGATTGTTTTAAGGCAAACTATTTATGAATCAAAAAGAGCTTCCCAGTAGAGAATTGGGGGTAGGGAAGTCCATCCTTAGTTTGTACAAGCCTAGAAAACATAGAATATGATCAAGTAGGGCCAGATTTTATTTATCTGTAATGTAGCCATGCAGGGATTAAGACTTCCCTCCTTCTCTGCTTTGGCACAAAAGAGAGCATGGACTGCATGCGTAGTACTACCTACAACCAGAAATATGGGAAGTGGTGTGTACAGAGGGCACAGGAGATTTTTGTTATCAGTGCCCATTTGGTCAGTGTATGCTTTCTACTGGTACTGTTCTGTGTCTGAGTTAATGATGACTCAAGATTGTCAAATAACAGGCTCAACTGGAATTATTTAATCAAAGATTACTAATCAGAGATTAGTGCAGCACTATACAGAATACACAAAGAACAGATACATTACCACCCTTTGATGTAATAAAGAACTGGATCTGTGTCTCTTCTTCACTGCAACCGGAGAGATCCGCAGTTTCATCCCTCAACTAAATTCTAACACAAATGTCATTATATAGGGTTTTTAAACAACGAAAACCTTTTTGCCAAAATAAACATATATTCTGGTATAATTTCTATACATTCTCAATTTACCTGATTTTTGTGTGAAGGCATAATTATTTACAGCTGAGAGGACTTTAAGATAATATCTTTCAGGGGGGTTTTCTTCCCTCATAATTATTCTTCCCTGTTGATTCTCTAATAGGAAACATGTACAGTAACAAGACTATCTACAGTTCTATAGACATGGAGATGCCATGGATTATTAGATGCAGCCTAACACACAGAAGTCCTGAATAGGATTACTTTTTAGTCAAGGACCAGTGTTCTGGGCCTTAGAATTCAACATACTCTTTGTTAATATCATAAAGATTCCAGAGAATAGTGGATATATACATGAATCAAATATACAGAAAGAAAAGAACTAAAAGAGTTAATATTTACTAACAGATACTAACACTCCCGACTCTGGTACTGGTTTGGTACGTGGTACCTGGAAATGAGGGTTTATAATGAGACTGAATCCCTTTTACTCTCAGGGAGATTGCATTTTGTACCAAGGTGAGACACGATGCCTCTATCAGTACTGTTCTCTTCCCTAGTACTGTCTGCAAATTTGGGTAAACCTTAAACTAACTCTTTCCCTACTGCTCCATTTCTAGAGTCAGGGGTATGATATTCTTTCTTTGACTCCCAGCATAGTGGACATGCATCATCTGAATATTCTCCCAGAGATCAGCCTCCAGAAGGGGCTCAGATAAATTTGAGGCATTGTAGTGTTCTAGATTTAGGCCCAGATTTTTAAAGGTATGTAAGTGTGCTGTGCTCAGAATTGCAAAGCCTATCTGATTTAGTAGCCTAAATCTCACTTTCAAAAGGGATTTAGGCATTTATGAGCCAAAATCCCATCAACAGTCAATGGGATTAAGATGCCTAAGTGCCTAAATCCCTTTTCAAAGTGAGATTAAAGATTTGTGTACATGGTGCCACAGACCAGTCCCCAACTCAACCTCTGAGGCATCAATTTGTAGGAGGAATTCCTTGGTGAAGTGTGGGTTGTAGAAAGCAAGCTCCCCACAGAGGTGATCCTTTAGGGTCTGAAAGGCCTTCTCACAGGTTTCCATCCAGGAGATCTTTCTCAGGCTGCTGTCGTTGAACAGATTGATGAGAGAGGCTGCAATAGATGAGATGATATCCCTGGCACAAACCAGCGATAGGATCCTGCCAGCCCCAAAACCTGGTTATCAGGGCTGGGGTCTGGGCAGCCTGAACTAGGGGTTAGTGTCAGGCATGGGTCCAGGGACCAGAAGTCAATTACCAGCAATCAGGTTGGGTGGAATGCCAGGAGATCAGAATCAAGGGACCAGCTGGAGGGCAGGAGCTAGAAGGCAGTTACCAAGAGTCAGGCCAAGTCAGGATACTAGAAGTCAGGATCAGAAAGCAGTAGCAGATAAACACTAGACCAGCAGTCCATGGCAGGGTGAAGCCCAGTGTACAACTTCCTGTTTCCTCTTCTGGCTTAAATTCAGAAGCATTAGAGCTCTTCTAATCAGAATGTAGGGCTGGGGCTAGTGTCCCAGTTGGGCTCCATGAATCCCAGTCCCAGCTGCTGTCTGTGAGCTGCTGGGTGGAGGATTGGAGCATGAAGATTCACAGGGCCACTGCGGCCCCGGCTTCAAGACCCCCAGGGCCTGACACTCCTACTTCCTTGAGGTGGCAACAAGGCAGGGCTTCAAGGCCTGTGCCTTGTCTATAAGAAATTGTGGAATGGCCAGATACAATGTATATACCAGGTAAGTAGTTTTGTCTATGCCTATACAGCATTTTGTGGGGTTCTCCTTGAGGGACTGGAGTACAGCAGCTACCTGCTTCACAGTGTCCTCCTAATTCTGGCTATAGAAAGCAACATCATTGAGGTAGGCCATCGACATAACTATTGTGTGGCCAGAGGACCTGGTCCGTTAGACACTGGAACATTGGTGGGGCCCCATGTAGCCAAAACAGCATGGTCTGAAACTGATGTAGGCTGTGTGTGTGGAGGGGAAGGCTGTTTTTTCTCGAGACTCTAGAGTTAGTGGAATTTGCCAGTATCCCTTTGTAAGATCTAGGGTGGTAATATATTTGGTCTCACCTGGCTTGTTGACGTGAAGTGGACCTCTTGAACCCTTGTGAGGGAGAACCCAGGAGGAGCTCTTCTTCAGGCCATTGACACCCCCAGTCCTGCCAGGTTTCCCATTACCTGGAGCCGATTCCTTCATTACAAGGGTTCCTCCATAGATGTTGCTGCATTACTCCTCGTGCTGCTGACAGAACGAGGAGTAATGGTCTCAAGTTGCAGTGGGGGAGGTTTAGATTGGATATTAGGAAAAACTTTTTCACTAAGAGGGTGGTGAAACACTGGAATGCGTTACCTAGGGAGGTGGTAGAATCTCCTTCCTTAGAGGATTTTAAGGTCAGGCTTGACAAAGCCCTGGCTGGGATGATTTAACTGGGAATTGGTCCTGCTTCGAGCAGGGGGTTGGACTAGATGACCTTCAGGGGTCCCTTCCAACCCTGATATTCTATGGTTCTATGATTCTATGATCTGTCCCAGCCACCTTATACCTCTCCATTAATTGGATTGCTTTGGCTACTGTCTTGGGCCAGTGCCGTAAGTCTCAGTCCTTTTTCCACCGCCTGGGTGTAACTGAGTAAATTGTTCAAGCAAAATCATTTCAGCCAGTAGAAACCCTGTCCTTGTCTTGGGTTTTAGCCACTGCTGGCACAAGTCCTGCAGTTTCTGGGCCCCTGAGAAATATCGTTCTTCATGAAATTGCTGGTGGAACGTTTCTGGGATATCCAATGAGTCTAAAATGGATGCTTTGACTTGGGCATTGGGTCTAGTCCATGATAGGCAGCTTCTGTTGTCCTGGTCAAGTGTGGGGCCAGTAAGTCTGCCTATTGCTACAGTGGCCAGTGTGCTGCTCTTGCCACCCATTCAAAAGTTTCAAGAAAGGCCTCTGGATCATCTTCAGGCCCCATCTTCATGAGTTTGACCAGCACCAGGGGTCCCACTGGGTATAACTCCAGCGAACCCATGGAGGAAGGCCCCCAGCCATTTCTCTTAACAATTTGGGCATTTAATTCCATGCAGAAGCTATATCTGTTCCAAATATATTATTATTTTAGTGAAGAAAGCATTGCTGGAAGCTCCATCATCTCCCTACATTTTGGTTAGGGAAGAGATATTAATCTGAAATATTAGAGAAAACCATTTTAATTTTTCAACAATTTTATAGCCTTGCATTTACTAATAGTGAATTTATTTTAGCTTTATCAGGCTCAAAAAGATGACCCTCCTCTTGCCCGAAACATGCCCCCTGTAGCAGGAAAGATACTGTGGGTGAGGCAGCTTTTCCGGCGGATAAGTGAACCAATCAACTTTTTCTATGTAAGTTGATCATTACTGATGTGAGAAAAAATTATATATTTCATAAACAATCCATACTTGGTTTACTTGTGATCCAGTGACAAGACCACCTTTGACTCTGAACTTGTCACTTCTCATGTGTGAAGCAACATCAGTATTTGGATGTAAAATTGCTAGGAAAACACTGGTTCCACAAGAAGCACTTCTGGGGATTCAGGAAGTGGTAGTATTTGACTCAGTATTAAACAAGTGCTCCAGCATCGTGGTAGCAGGCATTGAATTATTGGAAATGCAGTCATAAGAACGGAAGAATCGCCATACTGGGACAGACCAATGGTCCACCTAGCCTAATATCCTGTCTTCTGACAGTTGCTGGTACCAGACGCTTCACAGGGAATGAGCAGAGCAGGGCAATTGAGTGATCCATCTCCTCTCATCCAGCCCCAGCTTCTGGCAGTCAGAGGCAAAGGGGCAGCCAGAGCACTGGGTTACACCCCTGACCATCTTGGCTAATAGCCATTGATGGACCTATCCTTCAGGAACTTGTCTAATTCTTTATTGAACCCAGTTATACTTTTGGTCTTCACAACATCCCCTAGCAACGAGTTCCACAGGTTGACCATGCATTGTGTGAAGAAGTACTTGCTGTCTATTAACTTCATTGGGTGACCCTCCATGTAGCCAGTGGTTCTTGTGTTATGTGAATAACTCTTCCTCATTCACTTTCTCCACACCACTTATGATTTTATAGACCTCTAATATTCCCTCTTAGTTGTCTCTTTTCCAAGTGTGCAGT
Source organism: Lepidochelys olivacea (assembly GCF_965140295.1). Classification (NCBI taxonomy): domain Eukaryota; kingdom Metazoa; phylum Chordata; order Testudines; family Cheloniidae; genus Lepidochelys; species Lepidochelys olivacea. The sequence goes on from NC_140413.1 coordinate 151,519,846, forward strand.
CACAGTCTTTTTTATGTCTTCTCATATGGAAGCTGTTCCATATCCCCAATTTTTTTTTCTCTTCTCTGTCCTTTTCCCAATTCTAATATATTTTGTTGAGGTGCAGTGACCAGAACTGCATGTAGTATTCAAGGTGCGGGTGTACCATGGATTTATATAATGGAATTATGATACGTCGTCTTATCTATTCCTTTCATAATGGTTCCTAACATTCTGTTAACCTTTCGACTGCTGCTACACAGTGAGCAGCTGTTTTCAGAGAACCGAGTAAATGTTTTCAGGTCTTTGAATGAAGTATTATTTGAAGATATATTTCATCATTCCAATCAATAGCACCTATGAGGCAGGATGAGACCAGTCAGTAAGGAAGGACTTATGCTCTGCCCATCATCTAGCAAGGTGCTATCCTGTTTGGTTTTCAAATAATATAATGAAAGTTCTCAATCAAATTAAAAAAACATAGCACCTTGATATTTGCTTAATAACTTTGTATGTGACATTTTTTGTAATCCAAATTATTTACAATTTGAAAAGTTTAATTGCTTTTCATGTAATTATTTAAAGAAATAATAAAAGTGAAATTTGTGTGTGTTTAGCCTCAAAAATCTCCTTTATTCAGATTAATCCAAATCCTGAGTAGTGCCGAGTATCCATTTCAACAGAAGTTATAAGTTCTTTGCACAATAAAGTTGTCACTTTTTAATGTAGTCTTTAAAAATGCAGAGGTTTTTTTTAATTATTACTTAGGTCAATCTCCTATTGATTTCAGCAGGCCATACATTTGGATCATACTCTACTTGATAGCATGCTTTAAATATAAATTTAATTTGAGATTTAAAGCTTCAAAAATTCATAGTAAATCATTTTAAACAATTTTCATTTGACATCAAGTTAAACTGCTGTTTGATATGTTTATAATTTTAATTTGTAATGTTTTAATAGAAACATTCAGATATCTTGACAAGTCCAGAAGGTAAAGCGGTGGTTCGATTATTCAATAAAATTTCCTATGTATTGGTGGAATTTGAGGTACTTTATCACATGGCTTGGGTGAAGGAAATTTCACAGCTACAATATGGTGAGTAGTTAGGTATGTAAGACTTCTAATAAATGTGTGTAAGTTTTTCACATCAGCCTTGTTCTGCCTGTTATAATGTTTTATTGCAGTTTGTTCTTATATGTTGTTGACAACTGCTAGATTTATAGAAAATCAACTTAAATATGTTTTTAGTATTTTAGCCTTTAAAATGTGCAAATGATAGTCTTGCTCCTGCAAGTATACATGATAGCACAGACCCCTGCCTCCGAATGACTTCAGTGGACCACTGTGTGGGTGAAGAGGTTTACAATACAGAACTACTTGCAGGGTGAGGCCAATGATTGATTTATTTGTAAAGCATAATCAGGGCTGGCCTTACCAGGAGGCGAACTAAGGCAGCCGCCTCAGGTGCCAGACTGTTGGGGGGGGGCACCACTAGGACCCAGAGTGTAGAAAATTATGTCTGCTGCTGGTGCATATGTATTCTCTCTGCTCTAGATGCACAGAGATGATGGAGTGCTGTGTTGGAGGAAGGAGGGCACAAGAGACATAATAGGCAGGCAGGAGAAAAGGCGAGAGGGAATAACAGAAAGCAGCAGGCAGGGAGAGAGAGGAGGAGGAACCTCTTATGCACTTCTCTAGCATCCCCAGGAGCCTGGACTGATTAACACCAGCTTCTCAAGGAGCTTCCTGTTTCCTGCTGCTTCCCTGAACCCACTTGAGGAGAACAGGCAGTCAACCGAAGTAGTAGGAGCCAGTTAGGCCCTTAAGACACTGATCTCTTCCCTCACTCAGCCCCTGCTACCAGCCTGCTTATTTGTCCCCTTCAACTGAGTGTTGAGAGCCACTATAGCTGGCACAGAACAGCAGTCATAAGTGAAAGAAGAAAATGCCTCTCTGGGGCAGCAGTCAGAAAAAGAAAGAAAGCAAAGGAAGCTTTTCTAGCTAAACAGGAAGGAGCTCTCCTGAGATACACAGACACAAATGTTAATGGTGAGCCTTCCGGCCCCAGTGAGGATGTGAGTGGTGAGGAGATGCCTCATCTTCCAGTTAGTCAGAGTGCAGGTGACCTGGCAGCTACTGCAGCATCCATATCTCCATCTCAAATGGATGTAACCACACACACTCCTGAAGAAAAGTGTGTAGATCAGAGAAGAGTGTGGTGGAGGCGCAAGAAACAGCTGCTGCTGAGTTTAGTTCCTTAAGTCTAGATGATCCAGGACTGTGGACCCATTTGAGCAGTAGCCTGAGGGACTTCCTTGTACTGCCTTGGCCACAGCAAGTGAAAAACTTCATGTTCCCCAAAGACAATGAAAATAGACATTTCCATTCAACACATTACTGGCGTGAAATCCCCAATGGTGACAAAGTGGAGAGGCCATGGCTTATGTACTCAGAACCCCAGAATGCTGCATACTGTTTTTGTTGCCAACTCTTCCAGTCTAATGTTCCAGCCACATTGGGTTCTACAGGAACAAAGGACTGGAAAAATCTGGTTAGAAATCTGGCATGCCATGAGAAGGTAGCAAATCACCAGAGAGCATTCCATAGGTGGAAAGAGCTTGAGATGAGACTAAGGTTAAAGGCCACCATAGATGATCCGCCTCAAGAGAAGATTGCATCAGAGTCTCTTTACTGGCAAAATGTTCTGAAAAGGCTCATTGCTATGGTGAGAATGCTTGCTACCCAAAACCTAGCACTGTGTGGCACTTCAGATCAGCTGTATGTGCCAAACAAAGGAAACTTCATTAAAATTGTGGAGCTGATGACTGAGTTTGATGCTGTATTCCAGGAGCATCTAAGAAGAGTCACCACCCACACACTACCTTGGAAAAACAATTCAAAATGAGATCATACAGTTACTGGCAACAAAAGTCAAGCAGAAGTTTGTGTTAGATCCGAAGTCAGCAAGATATTACTCTGTTCTTGTGGACTGCACACCTGACATCAGGGATACGGAACAAATGACTTTAATGGTGTGTTTTGTAACAACAAGAGAACCTAGTGAAAATGTCCTGGCAATGGTGACTGTCAGAGAGCATTTTCTAGAATTTATTGACATTGATGATACTACAGAAGCTGGTATGACAAGTGAGCTTCCTAAAAAGCTGGAAGATATGGGAATTGCGATAGCTGACATGAGAGGTCAGAGCTACGATAATGGAGCCAACATGAGAGGAAAGAACAAAGGAGTGCAGACACGGATCCAAGAGTTAAACCCTCGAGCTTTTTTTGTCCCACACAGTTCTCATTCACGGAACTTGGTGGTCAATAATGCAGCATCAACTTCCAGTGAGGCTGCTGAATTTTTTAATGTAATTCAAAGCATCTATGTATTTTTCTCTGCATCAACTCATCAATGTCAAATTTTGAAGCAACATCTGGGAACATCCTCTCTGACACTGAAACCACGGAGTGCCACACGATGGGAAAGTCGAGTGGAGGCAACAAAGCCTATCAAACACCAAATTGAGAAGATAGATGTTGCCATAGTTGCCATTATGGAGGATAATGCTATGACAGGAACTGTTCGTGGGGGAACAGTGGCAGCGGGAAATGGAATCACCAGAAACATATATAACTTCAAATTTCTGTGTGGCTTAGTGTTGTGGCATGACATACTGTTTGAAATAAATGTTGTAAGCAAGAGACTCCAAGGCGTTGACCTTGATATATCTGGAGCAATGGAACAACTGGACAGAGCAAAGTCATACCTACAGTCTTACCGGTCAGATGAGGGATTTCAAAATGTTTTGAAGAGTGCACAGAAGTTGGCACAGGAACTTCACACTGAAGCTATTTTCCCACGCATTCAAGAATACAAGAGTCACCGAAGAAGAAGACATTTTGATTATGAGACACGGAATAATTCCATAAGAGACCCCAAACAACAATTCAAAGTTGAATTTTTTAACCAGGTGCTACATTGTGCAATATAGTCAGTTAAAGAACATTTCATGCAGTGCAAGGAACACAGCAGTATATTTGAGATGTTGTATAATATTCCAAAACTCCTCACTATACCTGAAGAAGACCTCACCAGCAATGCTGGGCACTAGAGACATTGTTGACACATGATGACGTGCACGATATTGATGCAAGTGATTTAGGTGATGAACTGAAAGCCCTTTCAAGATACATTTCAGCAGGATCAACTTCAAAGGCTGTTCTGGAATATATGTGCACAAATAAGATGATCACCCTCTTTCCAAACGGTTTTGTTGCTCTGGGCATACTTCTAACACTTCCTGTATCAGTTGCCAGTGGAGAACGCAGCTTCTCCAAGCTGAATTTAATAAAAACACATCTACGCTCCACAATGACACAGGAGAGGTTGGTCGGCCTTGCAACCATCTCAACAGAGCATGAGCTGGCCCAGACTGTGGACCTTCAGCAGGAAGCAGTTCAAATCTTTGCAACCAAGAAGGCACGGAAAGCACCACTTTGATTATTCAAACAGATAAAAATGCCAGTGTTTACTATGCAGACAAGAAAAGTTATATTTGCTGTTCATGCGTTTGAAAGTTAAGTGGCAAAGCGTCCCGTGGCACCTTATAGACTAACAGATGTATTGGAACATAAGCTTTCATGGGTGAATACCCACTTCTTCAGACACATGTGAAAGTTAAGTGTTACTTCAAATTTTTGAACAAGGCATTTTAAGTTGTTAGTTCTCCTTTATTGGGGTAGGTAGCAGAGCATACCATGAGAGGAGTAGAACAGGAAAAAGGCAGAATTGAAACGTTTCAAAGTTTTGGCCCAAGCAAGGGGGCATGGGGGCATCATTTGAGCTCCCCGCCTCAGGTGCCAAAATGTTGTGGGCCAGCCCTGAGCATAATTATCTTAGTATTACATTACATTTTTAGTTATGTAGGTTATATTGAATAGGAATTATAGTACAACTAGCTAAAGTAGTAATATGTAAAAGAAAATCTTCCAGATATAAGATAACATGACTTTTTAGCAATTAAAACATTATTATTAATTTGTTTGTTTACCGAGTTTCCAAAAGTGTGTTAGGCACCATAAAACAAACCAGTCATCTCTGAAGAGATTACAATGGAAGGCCCCGATCTTACAAAGACTTAAGCACATGCTTAACCAAATGGATCCTGCTCTGAAAAAGCTTACAATCATATTATAGATATGGTGCAACATGAAAGCAACAATTAACTGGGCTTAAATATATGACTATGAATCAGGGCACCTCAACATACTTTAAATGCCTCTAAACCATGTTGAGGTGTCCTGATTCATAGTCATATATTTTAAGCCCAGGAAGGATCATTGTGATCATCTAGCCCAAGTGTTCTCAATCTTCATTGCAGCATGATTTCCTTCTGACAACAAAAATTACTACACGACCCCAGAATGGGGGACTGAAGCCTGAGCCGTCCTGAGCCCTGCAGTCCCAAGCCCCACCGCCCCAGGTGGGGGAAAGCCAACGCCCGAGCCCCACCATCCTGGGCATGAGCAAAGCTGAAGCCCAAGGGCTTCAGCTTCAGGCAGGGGGCTTGTAACCTGATCCCTGCCACCCAGGGCTGAAGCCCTTGGGCTTTGACCCTCGGTGGTGGGGCTCGTTTTTGGCTTCGGATCTGGGCAGTGGGGCTCAGGCTTCAGCTTTGGCCCTCAGCAAGTCTAATGCCAACCCTGGTGATCCCATTAAAACAGGGTCATGACCCGCTTTGGGGTCCTGACCAACAATTTGAGAACCGCTGGTCTAGCCTGATCTCCTGCATAGCGCAAACAATAGCGCTTCTCTATATTAATTTCTGCTTCCAGTCCAATAGCTGTGCTTGAACTAGAGCATATATTTTAGAAAAACATCCAATCTTGATTTAAACATTTCCGGTGTAGGCTGTTCCAGTGTTTAATTACCTCACTGTTAAAATGTTGTGCCATATTTCTAGTCTGAATTTATTTAGCTTCAACTTCCAGTCATTGGTTCTTGTTATACCTTTGTCTGCTGGACTGAAGTTCACACTATCATCAACTTTGATCATATAGGTTGCTATCAGAGACAGAAAATAGAACAAACCACTGGGCTTTAACTCTGAAAATGGATCCAAGCAAGTAGAATTTTGTGCTCGCATGGAGCCCACAGAACTCCTCATGGAAAAAAGTGCCCACATGTGTGGTCTGATTGCAGGAATGGATTTTTCTATCCTTACATTTTGGGTTTTATTTGGCTTTGTTTTTCCTTAATCTTCCTATCTCAGTATTATCTTCTTCTTGGACTTGTTCCTGCAAGATATTGAGCAACTCCTGAAGGTGCTCAAGTCCTTGCAGGATTGAGCCCATAACTGCTTCATGCCCAATCATTCACATTTTCTCAAGTCTAATAAGGACTCATTATACAATAGAAACAACAGATAGTTTGTTATGAATATTTATTTTAAAATATACTTTAATTTACTTGCAGCATTACAAGCTACACTACTGGTACGTCATCCTGAAACTGGGAAGTTGCTTGTTAATTTTGATCCCAAAATTCTAGAGATTGTCCGAGAGACTAAGTGTATGATAAAGATGGGTCTGGAAGTACCAGAGCAAGCAAAGAGGGTAGTAAAAATGGAAAATATTCTGAAGACAAACAAATTGTATCTGGAGGTAAGTTAAAAAAACCACCATTTCTTTTTAAAAGAAATAACTATTATTGTCTAGATTATAGTGCCATACTCTGCATACTGGTCTTTTAATACCACATTTTGAGTCCTGACTCTATATCAGTAATGTTAATTAAGAGGAGCCAGATTTTTTTTAAAATAGAAAATGGGAAATCTTTCTTTGGCTTATCACCAATTTTCAGGAAAAAGGTTGGTGAATAAGACAGTTTGACAACTGAGGTGTTTTTGTGTTAAGGGGAAATTTGGTATTTGGAAGGTTTTGTCTGCTTGTGTGAGTGGTAAGATTGGGGAGCATATAATTTAATATAGAGAGAATGGATTTGGTGGGACACATGAGTAGGAGGGGGTATTTATCTTCATTCATTGCAATTTTCCAGAGCCTCTTTCTCCCTCTCCTCTATTTTGGTTGCAGCTCCCTGATCTTTCTTACCTTAATTCTGATCTTGGGCCGAACTTTCTCAGTGTTGGTCCATAGTGCACTAGGCTGTGTCATCTTTCTTTGAATTATCAGAGCACTACTGTACTGTGGATTATGCAATACAATCTGGAAAGCTTTATAATCATTTGTACAGTAGCATATGAAGAACACAGTGAGGAATGCCTGCAGACAGGGAAACAGTCCATTCAAGTTTCAGCATTAAGACATCTAGATTTTAGGCCTGAATTAAGGTGAGGATAGGGAAAAAGGGAAGAGATAATAGAGAGCTTTTTCATAGGATAAAAGACTGTGGAGAAGTAGGAGAGGATGCCAGATAGCTGATTTTACTTAATATAGGAATTGCCATTCTGGATAAGACCCGTGGTTCAGAAGGCTATTTCCAATGGTATCTAGTAATGGATGCTTCAGAGAAGGTTCAAAGAACCTTGCCAATAGAGAAAGTTTCTTCGTGACTTTGGTTAGAGTTTTCCTTATGCCCTGAAGCAAGTGTGTGTGTATAACCCTTCTAAAAAATCTTCTTTTGTTTTTAATCCTTACTATTTTAATTATGGGTGTTCTGATTATCCATATAAATGAATAACCTTCTTTTAATCTTGCTAATTTTTTTGCCTCCGTGATATCTTATGGCAGTGAGTTCCACTAGCTAATTAAGTACTGTGAAAAAGTATCTCATTTTATTAATTTTAAATGTGCAGCCTATCAATTTAATTGAATATCCTTCTGTTCCTGAGATTATGAGAAATGATACATAGGCTGGAGAAAATGCCTTCGAGTGAAAGTCTTATGGAGTTCAATCTGTTTAATTTATCAAAAAGAGGATTGAGAGGTGACTTAATTACAGTGTCCAAGCTCCTTTATGGGAGGAAAATACTGGGTACTAAAGGGCTCTTTAATCGAGCAGAAGGAGAGGTAACAAGAACCAGTGGCTGGAAGATGACACCAGATAAATTAACATTAAAAATTAGGCACACATTTCTAACCATGAGGTTGATTAATCACTGGAACAAACTACCAAGAGAAGTGGAGGGTTCTCCATCTCTTAATGTCATCAAATTATGACTGGATGCCTTTTTGGAAGCTATCCCTTAGTCAAACACAATTTATTGGGCTCAGTTTTGGGGTAACTAGGTGAAACGTAATGGTCTCTTGTATGCAAGAGATCAGAGTCCCTTCTGACCTTAAGATCTATGAAAATAGAAATGGTCAGTCAATCTTCTCCATACCTTTTTTTGTTTTGTTTTGTGTACGTCCTCATTGTGATGGATATGGTGATGCTATGTAATAACCTGAAAATACTGAGATGTAATAATTTTATGACTACTGCACATGACTTGTTCAGTGAAGTAAAATTATTGTACATTCACTTCTTCTAGTGGCCTCTACATAATCCCATTCATGGGATGCACTGACTGGTGCTGCTTTAATGTCAGAAACGTAGCTAGCAGTGCCCGTTGGAGCACTTGCGCGCCTTTCTCCTCACTTCTCTGTTCCTAAAAGTTCTACAGGCAAGGCTAAAAAAGACGTATGTGTGGTGCTTCACCTGCTTCAGTTTGTTCCAACTGCTGTCAGTGACTGTTTAGCAAGCTCTCTGGATCATTGGTCCAGATCCTTCTTAGACGAACTAAATGCCAAGTTTTTAACACATCTAGATTTAGTTAGCCTGTATATAGTTACATAGTTAAGATTTTAGATAGGAACCAATACCAGGAAATGCCTATGTGGAAAATACTTCAATGGCCAATCGAAGATAAAAAGACCAGGATTTAAGTGTTGCGCTTCCTTCCCAGTAGCCTTCCTAACATCAGATGCACACTCACAAGGCACGTCTATGCTACAAAGTTAAGTTGACTTAATGTAAATTGAGATCCAGCTGCCACAGTAATTAAGTTGGTTATGTATGTCCACACCACGCCCATTGTGTCAATGGGGTGTGTTCTCACTAGCAGTGCTTGCATCAATGCACAGCAGTGCACCATGAGTAGCTATGCCACAGTATAACTAGCTGCAGGTGGTTTTAGGAAGGGTTTGCAACGCCTCATGGTACCAAAATATTGTCGCAGGGGGGAATGGGAATATGGCTTCAGCCTTCCATGATGCAGTTTCCTTCCTCCCTCCCTCTCTCCCTACCCTGATATCAATGGTAAACAACACATACTTTCTCATGCTTTTTTACAAAAGCCTGGCTTAGCCATGCATATGCCATAGCCCGAGAAGCATGGTCCGCACTCAGCTGTGCACTCTTGTGGTGAGCATTACAAATACCTCACACCTTATCCTGCAGTATTTCCAGAGCTGAGACAGGAACCACTGAGTGAAACATTGCAATGTAATTCAAGCAGTCCTGCTGCAAGCCATAGAATTAAACAATTTCCAGTTGCTGCTGGTAGTTGTACAGCAGCTGAACATGGTGGAGTGCCATTTCTGGTTCTGGGAAACAAGCACTGACTGATGGAATCGCATCATTCTGCAGGTATGGGATAATGAGCAGTGGCTGTAGAACTTTTGAATGCAGAAGGCCACTTTCTAGGAGCTTTGTGAAGAGCTTTCCCCAGCCCTGAAGCAGAGCAATACTAAAAAGAGACTTGCTCTGACAGTGGAGAAGTGAGTGGTGATTGCTCTTTGGAAGTGTGCAATGCCAAACTGCTACCAGTCAGTGGGGAATCAATCTAGAGTTGGTGAATCCAGTGTCGGAACTGTTGTAATGCAAGTATGCAGGGCCATTAATCGACTTTTGCTAAGAAGGGTAGTGACTCTGGATAATGTGCAGTACATAGTGGATGGTTTTGCCGCAATGGAGTTCTCTTAGCTGCAGTATGACAGGTTTCAGAGTAGCAGCCGTGTTAGTCTGTATTCGCAAAAAGAAAAGGAGTACTTGTGGCACCTTAGAGACTAACAAATTTATTTGAGCATGAGCTTTCGTGAGCTACAGTTCACTTCATCGGATAGTCTCTAAGGTGCCACAAGTACTCCTTTTCTCTTAGCTGCAGTGAGGCAGTAGATGGCATGCATCTCCCTGTCGCCAGGCCACCTAGCCAAAGAGTACATAAACTGTACTTGTGGCCAGGGTGGCAGAGCACTTCTCTGGCCCTGTGGCAGTGACTGGGACAGATTGCTCCTCTGCCCCCATGGCCGAATCCATGGAAGAGAGTTCCCGCAGGGCTGTGGCTGGCGCTGAGAGTTCCTCCAGCCCCGGCTGTGGCTATGGCAGAGGGCTCCTGTGGCCAAGGCTGGGGCAGATAGCAACTTGCACCAGTGGTTGTGGCCAGGCCAGAGAGCACCTCAGTCCCACGGCCATGGCCAGAACAGAGAGCTCTCCTGGGGTTGTGGGCAGGGCAGAGCCCTCCTTCATCCCCGGGGTCATGACCATGGGGCCATGGTGGAACAACAGAGAACTCCTCGGCCCTAGGGCTGCGGGGGCAGGGGGAAGAGAGCTCCTTTGGCCCCAGGGCTGCGATGGGGTGGCAGAGCACTCCTCCGGCCATGGGGCCACGTTGGGAGGGGGGAATGGGGGCGAGGGGACCACAGAGAGCTCCTAGGGGCTTCAGATGGGGCAGAGAGCTGCTCCAGGGCCATGGCCAGGGTGGTTATAGCACTCCTCTGGCCGCGGGGCTGTGGTGGGGTTACAGAGCACTCCTCCAGCCCTGGGGCTACATTGGGGCGGGACAGAGAGTTTCTTGGGGCTGCAGTGGGGTAACAGAGCGCTCCTCTGGCCCTGGGGCCACGGACGGTAGACAGCTCCTCCGGTTCTGGGGCCACGGGCAGGGCAGCAGAGCCTCCTCCAGCCCTGGGGCTGTGACTGGATTCTGTATTGTTGTTTTGATTCTGCGATTCCATCCACATTCTCATTCATAAGGCTCTATCTATTGGTGCTCCATGACCCATGCTCCTATCCTCTACTTCAGAGTTCTTAATGTGAGGGCTCCGCGGTCGAGAAGAGACTGAGGATGGTTTGCCCATGCAGTGCTAGTTAGCCTTGAGACAGAACACAAGGAGGAGAGAATGCATGTGTGGGGCAAATGGACACTGCTACCAAAGATCTCTGATCAGAAGCACAGGTCGCAGACACACCTACAGTGGAGCACCTATAGGGACATACATCTTAAAGAACTGTTGTTACTGTACAAGCTGAGTAACTTCTTCTTTTTAAGCATTTTTTTCTATTTAAATTTTCACAGTTGTGGGAAATTATGGGAGGGGTGTCAGATAACCGTACAAGACAGACAATTATTTAATGATAGAAGATGTTAAAATTCAAAAAGTTAAACCTTTGTATCCTTTGAAATACAAATTGTCTACAAAACATAAAAATGTACAAAATAAATATCTTTACATCAAACTCTAAGCTCTCAAGCAGCATTTTTCTTACTTCGTATGTATCTGTAAATTTTAATTACTATCAATGGAGATTTTTTTGTCAGTTCATATGCATATTTTGAACTCAACACTTACTGATAAAAATCTAATCCTTCCAAGCCTCTGTATAACATTTAATGTTAAGAGTTCTGATTTACATTATGGAGTTCTCCCAAATTCAGTCCAGTGCCTTAACCATAAAATCATTCTTCCTCTCCCTTTTTATTGGCCATGCCCCCTGTGCTGCTAATAGACAGGAGGGGAGTAATGCTGGAGTCTGTATTCTGGCTGTGCAGCATCAGAGGATCATCTTTATACTGGGGCCAGATATCCCAGGCTAGTTTTTACTGATTTGGTACTGCATTACAACAGAGTTAAGTCAGTCGAACTCCATTAAAAAACAATCCAGAATGGAGTTGCACTGATTTAAAACTGAAGTAACATAATGCTGAATCAGATCCTAATATCTTAATCTTAACCTGTGTGATAGATAAATAAAGTTGACCTAAATTTCAGGTTGTTTTCAGGTCCTTGCTTGTTACAGGTTTTTTTGTTCAGTAGAACTTTACTTAGGAATTTCTGAGTTTCCTAATATTTGTGGGTTGCTTTTAGAAAACTGAAATGTTTAATTTTTTTTTGCTGAAAAAAAATTGGTTCTTTAAACCAGTACTCAAGGTTAATTAATATTTTTGCTTGGGAATTTCCTTAAATATGTTTAAGGTTGTGTAGTGTCAGAATGCCTTGCAGGCCTTTTAGGGACTCCTACAGACCTGACAAACCATGCATAGACTTCACTGGACCTTTCAGGTATGCATGGCCACTGGTGGATCTTGCTAGCTTCCCAGAAATGAACCCTGTTCTATCCCAGACAACTGCCCATCTCTGCATATTTACTTCCTTCTTCTTGTTTTCCATGTAGACATGCTAATTCCCCGTGTAATTTTTCCCCTTTTTATCTCCTTCTAGACTGGATCTGACAGCACTACAAGTGGTTTCCTACCTGACAGTCCTCCCATATGTGCAATGCATGCTTTGCAAAACATGCGATAAACAGATGCATGCATTACTATATATATTCTTTAAAAGATACAAGTATATACACCTTCATAAAATACAACTGCCTATTCTTTTAGTGGGGTTTTTAAGTGTATATATGTGTGTTTTATATTCTAGTGATATTTAAATATCTCTGCAATCTTTTTGTTTACTTTTTCAAAGGCATTTCTACTTGTTAGGGAGTTTTGGAGAAGCAGTTTGGAATTTTTATGTAAATCTGTTTTAGAGATATCGTGAGCCAAAAATGCAATAGGAAAACCTCTGAAAACTAAATATTGGGAAACCCCTAACTTCTTATGAGATTTGTTTCAAATTTGCCAGAAAACTTCTACCTTTGGGATGAGATGTAGTGTGTGAAATTTCATGATTGTTTGTTTTTTGTTGAAGATGGGGACAGGATGGGAGGGTGCTGAAAATTGGATTGATAGCAGGAAGTGAGTTTTAACTTTACTATATGTAAGAACTAGGGCCTCTAGTTCAGTGTCGGAGAGGGCATGGCCCTGCCTCTCTCTGCTTCCTATGGGGAGGCTACTGCCACTTCTGGTACTAGTCTTGAGCAAGGACTGGTGTTTTGTGCTTCCTAAGCACAAGGACTGGTATTTTGACTGGGACATGTGCATAGGGACTGGAGATGTGAGGTGGGAAGTATCCTTTTTCTTCTTTCTTTCTCTTTTGCACTCACACAGGAAAACACAATCTTGCTGTTTTTCATTGATGATAACAAATAGATAAATATTGTAAGTGTTCATGTCAAATTTTGCATTTAGAAACATTCAGGGGGAATATGTTCTGTACCATTGTCCTGTTTTCTTATGTCCATTATAATGATTTGTTTTTTATTTCTACTGGTTTGCTTCTATGAAAATCTTCAATAAAGAAAAATATTTTAAAAAATATTGCTAATGAAATTGTCATGTTTTAATATTAACAGAATCTTCTCCAATGTTACGAAGATTTGTGTCAGGAAATACCAACAGCGTTCGTAAATTTGATGGCACCAAAAATGAGAAAGGTTGGTAATGCTAAATATATTTTTATTTGAATATACTGGAAGTTAGTGTAGCTTTAGAATTGTTTGTAATTTTCTTAACATTAAGATTCCAAGTTAAACAGTTCTGCACAGTATAATCTTACTGATTCTCACTAATGCCTGGGAGACCCATCGCAGATTATGTAATGTTGTGATTTAGCAAGTGAATAACACAGTGCGCCAGATTCTCATTTACAGTCAGGCCACTTTATACCAGTATAAAGATTGCTTACTCCCACTTTGAGGCTTGTTTAGATTGCCAAAGCAGTGTATGTGTTTAGTATAGGAACATAGGCCTGGAAGGGACCTCCTAGGACGTTGAGTCCAGTCCCCTTATATTGCAGGTGAGATGTGTTCCCTCTAAGCTGCCTGGTTGCGCAGCCGCCCAGGAGTGAATCAAGTGACACACACTTGATTAGCAGAGGCATGTACTGTGGCATGTGTTCAAGTGCCCCTCTCCCAGATCTGCAGCCACATTGCTCCTGCCCTCTGCCTTGTGTGCTTTTACATTATACTATACAGATTTCACTGGGAAGACTAGCATTTCTCAAATTACGGATCCTGACCCAAAAGGGAGTTGCAAGGGGGTCACAAAGTTATTTTAGGGGGGGGTTATGGTATTACCATCTTTACTTCTGCACTGCCTTCAGAGCTGGGCAGACAGAGAGCGGCGGCTGTTGACTGGGGGCCCAGCTCTGCAGGCAGCAGCGCAGAAATAAGGATGGCAATACCATACCATGCCATCCTTACTTCTTTGCAGCTGCTGGTGGCAGCTTTGCCCTCAGAGCTGGGCTCCTGGCCAGCAGCCACCACTCTCCAGCTTTCCAGCTTTTCAGCAGCTGCGCAGAAGTAAGGGTAGCAGTATTGCAACCCCCCTACAAGAACCTTGCGACCTCCCCACAACTCCTTTTTTGGGTCAGGACCCCTACAGTTACAACACTGTGAAATTTCAGATTTAAATAGTTGAAATCATTAAATTTATGATTTTTAAAATCCTATGACACTGAATTGACCAAAATGGACCGTGAATTTGGTAGGGCCCTAGTCATAGACTTCCCCAGCAGTCAGCGCGTGCGCGCACACACACACACAGATTGTTTGTTTGTTTGTTTGTCCCTCTCCCCACACCTATGTACCCCCACGGAGCCAGGGTTGGGGGTGGGGCAGGGCTCAGGAGCTGGAGAGCTGTTGGCAGTTGCTGCAGTCTGAGCCTTCATACACTGTCTCTTTAAGGCACTCACCAGATCTCAGACTTCCCCAGCAGCCAGCATATACACACACAGTCTCTCTCTCACACACACACACACACACACGCACACACACAGTCTCTGACACACTCACCTCTCAGCCCATACTTGTGTTTTGTTACTTCTTGGTACTTCCTGCAATGTACATATATTCTCTGTAATTTTATTCTTTCAAAGTGCTGTTATTTTAGTTTTTTGACTAGTCTATGCATTTCATAGAATCATAGAATCATAGAATATCAGGGTTGGAAGGGACCCCAGAAGGTCATCTAGTCCAACCCCCTGCTCAAAGCAGGACCACCATTTCATAATTTTATTTCTCTCTTATGCTTATTGAGTTCTAAAATGCTTAACCTGTCCTGATTGGAGTAATTATCCCTATGGTAACTTTTAAAAATATATATTATATCTAGGTTTTTTTTTGTTTCTACCGGTGGCACACATCCGCACATTAACTTGATATTGGTGCACCTAACAAAATTCATTCCTCACATGAAAGGAAAAAATTAGCGGGAACATTGCAGGTGACCCTGTCCTATTAATACAGTTCATAAACTGATCAAGCTCCATCTTAAAATTAGTTAGATTGTTTGCCCCCACTACTCCTATTGGGAGGCTGTTCCAGAAGTTCACTCCTCTAATTATTAGGAACCTTATTCTAATTATCAGCCTAAATTTATTCATGACCAATTTATAGCCATTTGTTCTTGTGATAACATTGTCCTTTAGCTTAAATAGCTTTTCTCCATCCCTGATGTTTATCCGCCCCCCCACCCATGTTTTCGTAGAGAGCAGCTATTTCTTCTTCGAGTAGTGGCTCAGTGGGTGCTCCACTGTAGTTATGTCTGATTCCCTGCACTGATGATTGGAGAACTAGCAGTGTCTGTTGGACCCAAGCATGCACTGTCTCTCCTTCTCAACCACCTTTGGCTAGAGACAGAACTTTAGCTGTCCATTCGCGGATCATTAACTCCTTTACAGTTGCTAATTTTTAGTTTCCCTTAAAGCCTCTTTTCTTTATTTTCTTTGTTTTTCCATTAGCCGTGCCTTAAAAAAAAAGAGAGAGAGAGAAAAAGAAAGGACTTTGTTCTTTTATCAACCCTTGGTGTTGGGGGACCCCCTGACCAAGGGTATGCCCCAGCTCCCCGGGCTTCAAGAAGTGCTGCACTTGCAGCGAGGTGATCCCGGTCGCTGACAAGCACCCTCAGTGCATCTGCTGCCTTGGCAAGGGCCATGTCCAACAAAATTGTTCCCTCTGCCAGCAGCTCCAACGGAAATCCCTCAAGAACAGAGAACTGTGCCAAAAATTATCTTCATGGAGGCAGCTCTTCAATCTCAACCTCCCGGCAGTCGTGAGTCTCCCCCACAACCTTCAACCTTGAAGGGCAGTGAATCAAGGAAGCGGACTGGGACTCTTCTCACAAGTCCAAAAAAGAGTCAGAAGTCCCCTCAGCAAGCCTAGGGGTAGCCGCAAGCAATCGCCATCTCGCTCAATATACTCAGCACTGCTGACATTGAGGCCACATGGCACCCTCGCCTCATGGTAACCGTCAATATCTAACCAATGGACCCTTTGGGCATGGGCACCAAATCGTCATCACCAAAAGATAAGGGCAAACATCCTAGAAAGATGTTCCCGGTATGCGAGTCGACCTCAGTACTGTCAGCAACAGGAGTCCACCAGCACCAGAGAGACCAGTGATGGTTTCCTCTCCCCTCTGGCAATGACACCGGGATGATTGGTCTGATGGAATTCCACCAGTACCGGAGACCTCTGCATGCTAGAGGCATCCGAGTCTTCGCTCCTCCATACCGACATCATGGCACTGAGTCTTTGCCAGGCACGGGGGATATCCCCACAATCATGCCATGCCCCTCCATTGTCTAGTGAGGGGTTGGACAGTGAGCCAGAGGAGATCTCACAGTACTCCTCCGAAGCTCCATATGAGAACCACTATCAACAGGGTCCAAGAATGTACTTGCAGATGGCACCACCACCATCTTGGTATGGCCACCCACTGACATCTCCATCAGATCCTATACCACCACAATGGCCATACTGGTACCCTTGGATGGCACCCTGACAGCCAGCCTCGCAAGCATCAAGCATCACCCGACAAGCTTCCTGGCATGCTCCTTCAGCCACAGCATCTAGGGTCTCAAAGCCTCAAGAAATGGAGGAACAAGAAGCTGACACAGAGGAAGACATAACACCGAAGCGCATATCCTCCTCTTTCCTGAACAAAGTGGTCATGCCTTCACCACCATCAATGGCAGATGACTTCTGTCTGTTTCAGGAGCTGGCGAAAAGAGTAGCAGATGCACTACCAGCTCATTGATATCCTCTACTTGTCATACTCCCTGAAGATTGCCTCCCAATTAATGAAGCCATCTTAGTCCCAGCTAAAATGGGTCTAACCTCGGCATTGGTAATCTCGATGTACAAGAATGCAGGCAAGTAATATGTCCCCGCAAAGGAATCAGAGTTCCTTTTCTCCCACCTGCCACCCAACAACATTGTGATGGATGCCATGAATTTCTGTGGCCAAGAACACCATTCCAGTTCAATGCCATACCTCAAAAATTGGAAGTGACTTGATCTCTTTGGCAGGAAGGCGTATTCCTTGGCCACCTTACAATTCCGTGTTGCCAACTATCGGGCGCTCATGGTAAAATACAATTACATGAATTACAGTAAGCTGAATAACTTTATTGTTAAGCTGCCAGAGAGTCACTGGGAATCCTTCAAGGCCATCATTCAGGAGGGACAACTAGTAGCAAAAACATCACTACAGTTGGCCCTCGATGCCACCAACACGGCAGCCAGATCCATCTCCACTGCTGTGGTGATGATACGGGTGTCATGGCTCCACTTGCCAGCATTCCTAAAGAAGGTGCAGACCACAGTAGAAGATCTCCCCTTTGAGGGTGTGAAGCTCCTTACAGAGAAGACTGATGCCTCCCTTCATAACTTGAGGGATTCCAGGGCCACTCTTTGGTTACTGGGAATCTGTACACTGGGGCAAAAGAGACGCTTTAGCTCCCCCAATCCCATCATAGGCCATATATGACTCAATTCCCATCACAGTGCCATTATGAGCCACAATGGAAAAAAGGGAAAATTCCCAAAATGCAAACTGCCCAGTCCACAATCTTTGACGAAGCCCCCTGCCTCTAAGCACCACTTTTGATGGGCAGGTCAAGGTGCCGCAAGACAACTCCCACAAATGACTATGATTATGCAGCCATTTGGCCAATATTCTGCAGTGCCGGGGAGTGCATAATGTCATATAAATGGGTCTTAGAGATCGTCCAATCCGGATACTCCGTGCACTTCACCTCTCTACCCCCTCCACAACACCCTTTCTCATCCCTCTTTAGGGACCCTTCTCACAAGAGTCTATTATGAAAGGAGATTGCTCCAATTAGGAGCTATAGAGCCAGTACCTCAACATCTGAGGCAAAGGGTTCTTCTCTCATTACTTCCAAATACTCAAAAGAAAGGGAGATTGGGGACCCATACTGGACCTCAGAGCTCTCAACACGTTTATCGAAGCTCGGAAGTTCAAGATGGTTACATTATTGACAATTATTCCATCACTGGAACAGGGAGAATGGTTTTCAGCTCTTGACCTACAGGATGCCTACTTTCACATTTCAATACTACTGAATCACAGATGATTTCTCATAGTCTCTCTGGGACATGACTATTACCAATACAGAGACCTCCCCTTCAGACTCTCATCGGCCCCGAGAGTATTTTCAAGTGTTCTCTCAGCGATAGCCTTTCATTTACACTTGCAAAGGATAATGATCTCCCCATACCTGGATGATTGTCTCCTCAGAGCTCAATCGCTCCAAGAGGCTCATCGAGCCATCAACACCACAATGCACTTGTGTACAGAACTGGGCTTTCAGATCAACACCTAGAAGTCAACCGTCACGCCAGTGCCACACCTGGAATTTATAGGGGCTGACCTGGATATTCTACAGGCCAAAGCCTTCCTACCTCAACACATGTTCCTATCCCTGATCTCACTCATAGACACAGCTCAGCATAGTCCGCAAATACCAGATAGACGCTGCTGTCTCCAACTGTTGGGGCATATGGTGGTGGGCACGACCGTGATACCATATGCCAGACTCCACATGTGATACCTCCAACTATGGTTCAGTTCAGTTTAGACTGAACAGGGACAGGGTGGAGAAACCTCTGTCACTATCTACCAGGATCAACAACTCCTTAGAGGTTTCAGAGTAGCAGCCGTGTTAGTCTGTATTTGCAAAAAGAAAAAGAGTACTAATGGCACCTTAGAGACTAACCAATTTATTTGAGCATAAGCTTTCGTGAGCTACAGCTCACTTCATCGGATGCATCCTTAGGCTGGTGGAAGGACCCAGCCACTATGTGCAAAGGGATACCCTTCTTGTGCACGTCACCATTGTTGCTCCTTACTACTGACGCATCACTCATAAGGTGGATCATGCACTTAAACAGCCTCACTACTAAGGCAAATGGTCACTTACAGAGATATCTCTACACATGGATCTCCTTGAACTGAGGGTGGCCAGGAATGGCTATGCCCATTTCTTCCTGCTGATAGCAGCATCACATACAAAGATCCTAACAGACAACATAGCCTACATGTACTACATCAAACACTGGGGCATAGGAAGCCGCCCTCCATGTGTGTGGAAGCAATGAGGCTATGGAATTGGTGCATCTCTCACAACGTCATTTTGTCAGCAGCTTACCTCCCTGGCATGCAGAACTCTACAGTAGACAACCTCAGTCGCAAATTCCTGCATGACCATCAGTGGGAGATGCACCTGTCAGTACTCCACACTCTGTTCACATGATGGGGAACACTGTCCATAGGCCTGTTCATCACTTACCAGAACAAGAAGTGTCTGTGCTACTGTTCCAGCGCTATCTGGGTGATGCTCTTCTCCCCTGGGACAAAGACCTTTTTTACATCTTTCATCTGTTTCCTCCTTTGCTGAAGGCTCTGCTAAAAATAAAAAGGGATGGAGCTCACGTCATCTGATCGCTCCTACTTGGCCAAGTACCCTTATCCGACACAGCTTGCGACATGCCTGACGATCTCTCTTTCGACTCTTCCGCAACTCCTTTCACAGGCTGATAGGCGTACCCTACATCCCAATTTAGGGATGCTCTGCCTCAAAGCATGGTTCCTGCATGGTTCCAGCACTAGAAAATTTATGCTCAAAGGAAGTAGAAGAGGTCCTATTACACAGTAGAAAGTTATCCACACAACATACTTTACCTGCAGAAATTGTCCAGGTTTCAGATTTGGTCTACATCCCAATAAATCTCTCCAACATCAATAATTCTTCCACGTATTCTGGAATATGCCCTGTGCTTTATAAAAATTGGGATTATCCCTAAACACTCTTAGGGTCCATCTAGCAGCTATCACAGCCTTTCACCAACTCAGAGGGATACACGGTGCTGTTACATCCAACCACAAAAGGGTTCCTTAAGGGTATAATAATCCTTTTTCCTCACCTCGACTTCCTACCTCCATGTGGGACCTAAACTTGGTTCTGAAAGGGCGGATTAGAACCCCCTTTGAATCCATGGCCACCTGTTCATTAGCATACCTACAAGTAAAAACAGCCTTCCTGATACCAATCACCTTGGCAAGAAGAATAGGGGAGATAGCAGCTCTGATGGGGCATCCTTCTTATGCAGTATTCTTTCCAAACAAGGTTACACTCAGGCTGCATCCAAAATTCATCCCTAAGGTAACCTCCCCATTTCTAATGAAACAGTCAATTCACCTTCCAGTCTTCTACTCCAAGCTTCACCAAGACAATAGGAAGGCTATACTACATACCCTAGATGTTAGGAGAACCCTGGCCTTCTTCCTTGATAAGACAAAGGCCTTCAGAAAATCCCCTAGATTTTTCCTCTCTGTGGCGGATAGATCCAAGGGCTCACCAATATCAGCCCAAAGACTCTCTAAGTGAGTCTTGAATTGGATCAGACAGTGCTATGACATTTGCAAATTGACCCCTCCAGATTTGATCCATACAAACTCCACAAGATCAGTCTCCTCATCTGTCGCTTTTTTCAAGGTTGTCCCTATCTCAGAGATCTGCAGAGTGGTGCATGGGCATCAGCCCACACTTTTGCAGAACACTGCGCAATCACTGGGGACTCCACCACCAATGCTATCTTCAGCTCCACAGTACTGTCATTTGTAATTGACCCAACTCTGAAGTCCCCACCCTCCAAAAGGGATGCTGCTCAGAAGTTACCTACAGTGGAGCACCCATAGACACACTACTCAAAGAAGGAGAAGAAGAAGTAGTTACTCACCTTGTGCAGTAACAATGGTTCTTCTTCAAGTAGCATCCCTGTGGGTGCTCCACTTTAGGTGAAAGACTCTTTTCCTCTAAAACAGATGAGATCATACATACAATGAAAGACTCTGGGGCCACATTATGTACCTTAGGCATATACACCCCACCTAATAAATGATGCTGATACACACCATATCAAAAAACAAGAATCACATCTTTCCACCACCAACAACCAGTGGCATTTTGACCACAGCCGGAATAAACAATGCCCTCAAAGTCATAGAGCCCTGTAACATCAGGCCTCATCTTCTCTACCATTGACAACCAAGTATCAATTTTGAAGTCTTGGTTGAAGGTCTGAATGACCTCCCCCAAACTATAGCGCTCCTACCCAAACTTTTGGCCACCGCTTATGCCCATTCTGCCACGCTTGGGCAGCTATAACAACGGACCAATGGAGATCATAAGATCTGGTTATGCCATCTCCTTCCTCTCCATCCCTCTTCAGGGACCCCTCTCACAAGCACCTCCTACAACAGGAAGTGGACCACCTCCTACACCTGGGTGTTGTGAAACGAGTTCCAAATCAAAACAAAGGGAAGGGTTTGTACTCAAATTATTTCCTCACCAAAAAGAAAAGCGGTGGATGTAGACCCATCTTAGATCTTAGGAAGCTAAATAAATTAATATGCAACCACAGGTTCAAAATGGTCACAATAATACCAGCACCAGACTGCAGGGACTGATTTTCAACCCTCGATCTTCAAGACACATATTTTCATA
This sequence comes from Lepidochelys olivacea, assembly GCF_965140295.1. NCBI lineage: Eukaryota > Metazoa > Chordata > Testudines > Cheloniidae > Lepidochelys > Lepidochelys olivacea. The sequence continues at coordinate 151,541,750 of NC_140413.1, forward strand.
TCACCATACAACCGGCCCACAGACAATTCATGCTAGGATCCAACCACTACCAATACTGAGTCCTACCCTTTGGTGTCTCCACTGCCCCTTGAGTTTTTTCAAAAACACTCGTGGTAGTAGCGGCACACTTAAGTCGCAGAGGAGTGATGATCTTCCCGTATTTAGATGACTGCCTACTGAAAGGTATGACCCGGGAAGAGGCGACACACATGGTACAAACAACCATAGAGCTATTCCACAAATGAGGGTTGCAGATAAGAACTCTCTAACAAAGAAATCAACTCTAACCCCGACACAACACCTGGAGTTCATTGGAACCTACCTCAACTGCGTACAAGCCAAAGCAATACTACCAAACCACAGGTTTATGACAATGAACACACACATTTCCATGATCACCACCAGTCCACAAACCTCAGTGAGGACTTGCCTTCAGCTCCTGGGGCATATGGTAGTCACAACGTTCGTCTAAAGGCATGCAAGATTCCATATGCGCTGTCTTCAGGGCTGGCTGAGCACTGTGTATATGCCCAGAAAACAAGGCCATCATGTCACTACACTGATGGATGAAATCAGAAAATGTCTTCACAGGGATCCCCTTTCAACAGGACCCTCCATCACTCTCTATCACAACGGACATGTCCCTGATAGGTTGGGGCTCTCATTTGGACCACCACATCACACAGGCAAGTGGTCAGTGACCACTTCACATCAACCTCCTAGAGCTCTGAGCAGTACACAACTCATGCCGTCATTTCCTGCCAGTCATACAAAACAAATCAATTTGCATACTAACCAACAACATTGCATGCATGTTTTATATCAATCGACAAGGAGGAGCTCGCTCTTGCACTCTAGGCACAGAAGCCCTGAAATTGTGGAGTTGTTGTATCTGCAACAACATAAACATCACGGCATCTTACCTACCGGGATGCCAGAATACAACAGTGGGCACACTAAGCAGACACTTCTCAGAGGAACATGAATGGGAAATACGTGACAGTATCCTCAAAATGATATTTCAGAAATGGGGCTACCCATCAATAGATCTATTTGCATCAGCAACAAACTGTATGCATTCCCACCGATACCCCTAATCTTGCGAGCCATTCACAAGATATGGACCAACGGAGCACACATCATCCTGATTGTCCCCACCTGGCCCAGACAGACTAGGTTCCCTTACATGTCGCGCCTGGCAGTGTGTGCTCCACAAATGCTTCCCTTGTGGACGGAACTTCTGTCAGAGAACAAGGGCCGAACACTCCATCCGAATCCAGAGAAGCTCCACCTCAAAGCATGGGTCCTACGTGGTTTCAACATGGAGAACTAGACTGTTCAAAAAAAGTATTGCTAAACAGAAGACAATCTACCAATAGAAATACTTACCTCCAGAAGAGGAAGAGATTCTCGATACGGTGCCAACAAAAAAAGACATGCAGTCATGGCACCTCTACCGACTATATTAGACTATATACTAGAACTGAAACAATTGGGCTTAACCATAAACTCAATCAAAGTACATCTAGTGGCCATTATGGCTTTTCACAATAAGGTAGGGGGGCATCAGTCTTTGCTCACCCAATCATGAGACATTTCCTAGTGGGTATACAGAACATGTATCAGGAAGTTTAACAACCTACACCACCGTGGGACTTGAATCATGTACTCAAATGCCTGACCAGACCACTCTTTGACCCATTAGCGACCTGCTCTCTCCTACATATGTCAATGAAGGTCATGTTTCTGGTGGCCATCACATCAGCCAGAAGGGTGAATGAAATATGGGCACTGATGGCTGAACCTCCCTACAACTAAGGAGAAAATCATGCTATGACCACACCCAAATTTTTTTGCCGACAATAGCTACATCCTTCCACGTAAACCAAACTATACGCTTACCCATGTTTTACCTTAAACCACACAGGGATTCACAAGAGGCTGACCTGCACACACTTGATGTCAGGCGAGCCATAGCGCTCTATTTAGACAGAACCAAACCATTCTGTAAATCACCAAGACCGTTTATCTCCACAACAGAACGATCTAAGGGTCGTGTTGTATCGACCCAGAGACTATCTAAATGGATCTCCACCTGTATTCAAACCTGTTACCAACTACACAATAAAGAACCTCCCTCAGGCTTCAGATCTCATTCTACATGTGATATGCTACCTCAATAACCTTCCTTAAGAATGTCCCCTTAATAGAGATATGTAGAGTTGCCACCTGGGCATCCAAGCACACCTTTGCTAAACATGATGCAATCCCCGAAGTGCTATGTCAGATACCATAATTGGCCTTACCGTGCTCTTGACCACTACACACATAACTCCAAAGCCCCTACTATCCACAGTAGGGCACTGCTCTACAGACACCTAAAGTGGAGTATCCACAGGGATACTACTTGAAGAAGAAGTTACTCACCTTGTGCAGTAACAATGGTTCTTCAAGATGTGTGTCCCTGTGTGTGCTCCATTACCCACCCTCCTTCCCTCTACTTCAGAGTTTTTGCTATCAGACTTCGCAGTAGAGAAGGAACTGAGGGGGTCAGGTCATGCGTGCACTGCAAGAGGCGCCAATGACACTGCGAGACAGCTACTGCATGTGCACTCTCGGACCGAGCACTGCTACCTAAAATCTCTGATCTCCGGTGCAGGAATGCACCGACGCCTAAAGTGGAGCACCCACAGGGACACGCATCTCAAAGAACCATTATTACTGCACAAGGTGAGTAACTTCTTCTTCTTTGAGATGTGTGTCCCTATGAGTACTCTACAACCTGCCCTCTTCCCCTCTGCTTTGGAGTTCTTGTTATGACCCTGCGATAGGGAAGGAACTGAGGACAGTTAGCCTGTGTGCACCAACTAGCGTTGTGGCGCAGCACAAGGAAAGACAGCGCATGTGCGGGCCCAATAGACACTGCTACCAAAGTGTCTGTGATCAGCAGCGCAGGGACACAGACACACCTACGTTGGAGCACCCATAGGGGCACACATCTCGAAGAACCATTGTTACTGCACAAGGTGAGTAACTTCTTTATCTCCTCACTGCCTTCATTTTGCTAGACTAAACAAGCCAAGCTCTTTCAGTCTCCTATGATAAGATAGGTCTCTCCACTCTCCTGATCACCCTAGAAGCCCTCCTCTGAACCTATTCCAGATTGAATTCATCTTTCTTGAATATGGGTGACCACATTGTACAAAATATTCCAGATGAGGACTTATTAGTGCCTTGTACAATGACATTAATACTTTACTATTTCATTGGAAATATCTCATCTCATATATCCCAGGATTGCATTTGTCTTTTTCACAACCACATCACATTGGTGGTTCATAGTCATCCTGTGATCGACTAATACATCCAGGTCTTTCTCCTCAAACCGATTAGCATCCCAGCATATAGCAGAAATTCTTGTTCTTTTTTGAGTAATGTCCCTACAGGTGCTCCACTTCTGGTAAAAGTGCACCCTGTGCACCATTGATCAGAGACTTTTGGTAGCAGTGCCTGTTTGGTCCAACATGCACCCTAGCTATACTTGTGCCTTATACCAAGGGTGTATAGGGCTGTGTTGGATGAATCAGTTCCTTCTCTACTGTGAAGTCCAGCAAGACAAAGACTCCAGAGTAGAAGGGAAGGAGGATGGATAGTGGAACACCTTATGTGGGACTAACGTCTCAAAGAACTCCAGTTACTGTACAGGATAATTAAATTCTCATTCTGTGAATAATGTCTTCATGGGCGCTCCACTTTGAAGTAATACTCCCCAAAGAAAGTGGGTGCTTTTGAGTCCTGTCTAAGACTGCTTGTAGAACTGCAGTACCAAAGGGGGTGACTGCTCTAGAGGCATGTACTACAGCATAATATTTTAAGAAGGTACGGACCAAACCCCACGTGATAGCTTTGCATATTTCTTCAGTGGATGTCTCGCAGTGTCATCAGGGCTATGGAAGTAGATTGTGATTTAGTAGAATGCACTTGTAACAGGTCATGCTGTCATCGCCATGGTGCTTCCAGGAATTAGCTCATCCTAGCCTTGGAGCGTCTCCTTCTGGCCGGCATCTCTCCTGCTGTCGCTATTTGTCTTTCCATTATGAATCTTCACCCACTATATCTCAGGCCCCACGTCCCTCCTGGCCTGCGATGCCCCTTCTCAGGTACTGCCCCGCGGCAGTACCCCAACACTAAGGGATCCTCCCCTACGCCCACCTCGCCTCAGTGACCCACTGCCAGTCTTCATCTAGCCCCTTACTTCAGGAGCAAACCGCAGTCTGAAGTGGCCACTCATCATCAGCAAGGAGGTTGAACCTGTTGCCTGTTCCTCCTCTGGCTGCCTCCCCACAGCCCTAATACCTCTTCCGGCCCTGACAGCAAGGCCTCTGCCTGGGGGTTTGCCAGGCTGGAGCTCCCACAGCTCCTCCTGTCCTTCCCCAGCACTACACTGTCCAAGGAACCCTTTTCCTCTTTCAGGCAACCAGGTCCATCTCTCTCCAAGGTTGGAGAAAGACTGACTGCCTTCCGGCCGTGCAGCCCTTTTATAGGGCCCAGCCTGACCGTGATTGACTGCCTCCCAGCCTTCTCTGATTGGCTCTGAGTCCTCTCCAAGGGCTGGCTTTTAACTCCTTGTAAATCAGAGCGGGGTGACTGCCCCGCTACAGCGCTATAACTAAGGCTGCAAGTCTGTCATGGACATCATGGAAGTCACGGATTCTGTGACTTTCCATGACCTCTGTGACTTCTGCAGCGGCTAGTGCTGGTGCAGGGGCTGTCCGGCTTGGGCAGGCCCTGGGCCAGCAGCAGAAGTTTGGGTGTGTGGGAGGGGGCTAGAAGCAGGGATTCGGGGGGTGTGCTTACCTGTCGGGGGGGGCCTGCAGCTTCGAGGAGGGGGGGCGGGTCTCCGCGCTGCATTCTGCTGGTGCCTACAGACCCCACCCCCACAGCTCCCATTGGCTGCATTTCCTGGCCAATGGGAGCTGCGGCAAGCAGCACTTGTGGCGGGAGCAGCGGAAGAGCTCCTGTCCTGGCTCTTGCCTCTGCCGCCTAGAAGCTTCAGGGACATGGAGCCGGGTAGAAAGCCCCTGCCAGCCCCTTCAATCCTCCCTACCCCAGTACCAGCGGGGGTCCCGGGTCACCTCCCCCAGCACCCGCGGTGCCCCCAGATTGCCCCCCCAGAGCACCCACGACCCAAGTTTTAGTCACGGCGGATATTTTTAGCAAAAGTCATGGACAGGTCATGGGCCTGTGAATTTTTGTTTAAGACCCGTGTCCTGTCCATGACTTTTTTACTAAAAATACCTGTGAATAAAACATAGCCTTAGCTATAACCATAGGAGGGGGCTGAACATTAGCAGTGTTGTGGTAAGAGGGGATACAACCGCAAACCCATTTCAGGAGAGCCTTTGGGTCAAAACAGGGGCCACTTTAATTCTGGCCATGAAAGAGACAAACAGCCCTCAAGGCTTTAGTCCTTTCCAAATAGAAATCGAACACTCTCCTGACATCCCAGGTGTGAAGAGCAGCATCTTCCCTAATCAGATGAAATTTAGAATGAAAACTGACAGCTGAATGACCTGATTGATATGAAAGTCTGAGGTTACTTTAGGCAAAAAATAAGGATATGGCTGGTAAGGAAAGCGAGGATTTTAGAAATAGTATAGGGAGTGCAACAACAAGATTTAGTGAGAAAGTGGATGTGATGAAAAAAGGAAAGGGAAGAGTCAAAAATACTGATTCATATGAGCTCCAGAGATGTGATGTCAATCTGATCACAGTGATGGAGAAGTGCAGCAAAGAACAGGGTTTAGGAGAAAACGTGGACAGTTCATGTTTTGTTTTAGTTAAAGGAAATAACATCCATGAGGAAATGTTAGAGGACCAGCAAGAGATTTGAGACTGGACAGGAAGAGAGAGGTCAGTGGTTGGCAGGTACATTTGAGAATTGTCAGCATAGTGGTGAATATGGCTGTGGTACACATAAAAACCTAAATAAACATCGAGTAAATCACTTCAAGGAAAACTGCAGAAACAAAACATAGATGCAAACTAACAGAATCTGTTTCTTTCAGTAATGAGCACAGGACCATTGTTCATTTTTATAATCATCAGTCCTGTTTGTATGTTATATTCCTAACATTTATTTTTTTCTATATTTAGTTATCATCATTTTTGTTTTGTTTTGTTTGTTTGTTTAGGTAGAATCTGTGTTGAGACAAGGACTTACTATATTAACTTGGTCATCTCTGACATTGGACAGTTTTTTTCAAGAAGTTGATGAAGTTATGAATATGTTTAAGCAGCTTTTGAAAAAGGTATGCATATTTGCCAAATTAATTAAAATGACATTTTTTGAAGAAATTTCAAATACACTTTCATTTGATTTTAGAGTATTTCACAGCAAAAAATAACTTGTGCTTTAAACTCAATTAATGATTTGACTTCTATTCACATGTAAGAAACTTCTTAAGGCTTGTCTACATTACCACTGGATCGATGGGCAGCGATCCATCCAGCAGGGGTCGATTTATCATGTCTAGTCTAGACGTGATAAATTAACCGCTGACCGCTCTCCCGTCAACTCCGGTACTCCACCAGGGCGAGAGGTGCAGGCAGAGTCGATGGGAGAGCCTCAGCCACCGACATACCGCAGTGAAGACAACGTGGTAAGTAGATCTAAGTATGTTGACTTCAGCTATGTTATTCACGTAGTGGAAGTCGCGCAACTTAGGTCGGGCCCCCCCCTTCCCTCCAGTGTAGACCAGGCCTTAGTTAAGATTAACATTAAATTCTTAATAACTTTTAGTGATAACGTTTTGCAACATTGAAATATGTCTCTGTTTTTTTAAAGCAAATATTGTTGTTCACATGCATTTCTTTTGGAAGAATGATAAGGCCCTGGTAGTTTCTCCATATTTACATCCTTGCTACCACCTTTAAACCCTAGATTTTAACCTCTTTTCTTCAAGTTGAGTTTGTATTAGGTCTCACCATTGTTTGTGACTAGCACTCTGATTTCTTGTCAGAAAGGGTCTCTAATTTTTGTCAGTGCCCTCCCCTTCTGGTCTGAAGAGCAAGGTAAGTATTTCTTATTTCTCAGACCACTACTGGGGTAACCGTGCCTGTCTACCGAGGCAACTGCATAATCCTCCCCAGCCTTTTCTAGGTTCCTCCTGCTGAACGTGGCCAATACTGCATGACCCCCAGTCATTGCCTCCATTGGTGAATGAGAAGTATCTTCAGCTCTCCTTCTGGAATCCTTTCTTCTCCAAATCCTTTTTCTCCATGCTGAGAATTGCTTTGATAACTTTGCCTAAGGTTCAGGAATTCCAACTTTTGGTCTAAGCCATTAAGAACAACTTGGGAAGCCTGAATGTCCCAGTTGTATTCCAGCAGCTATTGAAGCTTCCCCCTCTCCAACAACTCTATTCATTGGCCTTCCATTATAGAAAAGAAGTCAGTTCAAGTGGGAGAGTGTGCAAAATCACATGACACTATCAGTTCTTCAAGTAGTTGCAGATGTGTATTCCACTCAGGTGTGTGTATGCCCAGTGCACAGAAGCCAGAGAATTTTGCTTAACAATACTTGTAGGGGTGACACTCATGTCTTCTGGCCACCTAGCCCCTCCTCTGGCTATTTAAGAGCAGCACTGCCCCAACCCTCCTCTGTTCCTTCTCACTGCCCAGGGCTAGAGTTGGAATGCTCAGTGTGCTTCTTACCTTATGCTGTTTCACAGAGTTTTTTTGTATATACACCTCTAGCCCGATATAACGCGACCCGATATAACACGAATTTGGATATAACGTGGTAAAGCAGTGCTTTGGGGGGCGGGGCTGTGTGCTCCGGCAGATCAGCATGTCTGGCTCCGACACGCTGCTCTGAGCGGCGCCGGGCTAGGGCCGAGGGGTTGGATAAGGGGCAGAGGGTCTCAGGGGGTGGTCAGAGGACAGGGAACAGGGGCATTGAATAGAGCGTGGGAGTCCCTGGGGGCCTGTCAGGGGGCGGGGGTGTTGAGAGGGGTCAGGGAGTGTGGGGGAGTGTTGGATGGGTCGGGGGTTCTGAGGGGTCAGTCAGAGGTCGGGAAGTGACTATTAATAAAGGAAATTCTCGAGGCCAAAGCAAGTTCAATATAACGTGGTTTCACCTAACACGGTAAGATTTTTTGGCTCCCAAGGACCACGTTATATCGGGGTAGAGGTGTAGTTGTTAATTGTAGTTAGTTTAGTGGTGCCTATAGGTTTAGTTTTATTAAAAATGGTTGGATAGGATTTTGCCTGGTGTGATGCCCTCGCCAGCATTTGAACACTGCCCATCATGTGGGGTAGTTAGCTCTAATAATGAGAACCGCACACTCAGTGTTTATTGTGCCTTCGGGAAGGGCCCATTAAAGAAAGGTCCTTCATCTGCAAGTCATTCAAAAAGAGAATGCAGGTGGACAGAGACTTTTATTTGAAGCAGCACCCTCAGGAACAGACCATGAGGCCCTTTTCAGCACTGGGGACCTTCACAGATTGTCAGGCCCCTCAGAGGGCATCTGAGCTGGCACAGGCTGCTGTTAGGCCAAATTCATATTCTTCTCCCCCACAGAAAAAAAGAGACAGTTCTTCCTCTGGTCCTCCTAGAAAAATTTATCACAAAATGGACTGGGGCTATTCCAGAACTCAGAGAGATTCCTCCTCCCCTTCCAAGAGGAGTGCAGATCTACATTGTGATTCATCCCGGATGCACGATAGAGCAGGGCTATTTGCTCTCCAGTGCCGAGATGAGAGCAACTGGACTCTACCATTGACTCAGGTACCATCCATGGGGCTTCCTCTGAGTCCAGTACCAACAATTTCAGTGTCAGCACTGACTGTTTCCACACCAGTGGTGTATCAGGCAGCAATGGACTTTCTTTGCCTGGCTGTTCCTGATCCTCCACTAACTGAGGAATGTTCAGCTGTGGAGGCTTCTTTAGTGTCCTTGGTGCTGTCTGGATTGGTTGCAGACCTGCCGTTATTATTGGAATCTTCTTTTGCGCCTCTTCCAATTCAGGGTGCAGAGTTGAGGTCGCCTGCCTTTTCGGTACTGAGGGACTTGTCAACACAGCTACTATCTTCCGTGCTAATGATGATCCCAGCACACTGCATCTATGGGTTCGGTGCCAGCTTCGACTTTGGCACCAATGTCTGCTTCAGTACTGAGTGTGAGTATGAGGCCTGTGTTAGTGGTTAAAGCACCAACTGCTTTACTGTTGTCAGTACTGATGCATCCTGTGAGCAGGACTTTGGATAAGGCTGGATGTTTGTTGGATGGGTGGCTCCTTCATTGCCTATGGACTACTCTGAAGGTTCCTCAGGTTTGGGCTCGGAGACCTCTTCCTCCTCTCCCCCGCCTTCTCAGTATCTCTCTCAAAAGTTGTTGAGACTTCCTGGGGATCACCAGTGGTACTGAGATTGGCACCACATGCAGAGTGTAATACATATCTGCATTAACATCTCAAAGAACAGCAGTTATCATACAGGTAAGTAACAGTTTTTTTATGTAATAGGGCACTTTTGACTCAACTGCCCCCTCCACGTGTACAGAGAAAGCAGTGGTCTGGGTTGATCTCTGTGTATTTAATCTTGTGGGATGCTCCCCCGCAGTGCTGCAGAGTTTCAATGACCTTCTGCAAAACTGTCCATTGGGCTTGCTCAGAGAAATACAGATCTCAGCTTTGGAAGGCTTGCCTTGTGAAGGTCATGAACTCTTCAGTTTAAAGACTGACTCTTCATAGTAGCCTGACATCAGTCCTGGACAAAAAAATCAAAAAGCTGAGGTGGTTTAAATTGATAAAGAATTAAAGGATAGGAATAGAATTATTGCCAGTCAACATAATTATATGGAAAATAAGTCTTGTCAAATAATCCTGATTTCATTTTTTGGATGAGATTACAAGTTTGGTTGATAAAAGTAAGTGCATAGATGTAATATACTTAGACTTGTGTAAGGAATTTGACTTAGTACTGCACAACATTCTTATTAAAATTTAGCACTATACAATATCAGTAAAGCACACATTAAATAGATCAAGAACTGGCTAACTGACAGCTCTTAGAAAGTAGCTGATATTGGGGAACCATCATTAAATTGGGGTGTTCTTTGATTGCTTGCATATGTCCATTACACTGTAGGTGATTGTGTGTCTTGAGGACCAGTGCTGGGGAGTTTTCTCTGATGGTACCTATAAGGGCAGCACATCTCATTGCCAAGCTCCTTGTGCTGCAAGTGAGAATATAAAGGGCTGAGTCCCTCTTTCAGTTCCTTCTTTCCATCTGTGGTCAGAGCATTTGTGTTCCTTGTGAACAAATACTTGATCTACCTAGTGCTGCTAAAAAGTCTTTGGACTTTTATTTTTTTCTTTATTCATTTTATAGTTCTATTTTTATATGGCCTTTCTTTTGGGATTTTTCCAATATTGTGGGTCTCTAGACCCTGCCTGGAACTGAGAAACCTATGCCAAAGTCCCTAGAGTTCAAACTTTCATCGGCTGCAGAAAGCCTCTCCCTGTTAGTGACCCTCATTCATACTGCTGCAAGTGTTTGGGTGAGGGCCAGGTTACAGGTGCTCTCTCTGTTGCAGCTTCAAGACTAGAACTAAGAAGCTGAGGGAGGAGTGCCTCTAATATATCCAGATGGAGGCTGCCCTTAGATCAATGTCAGAGCCTGTCATAAATATAAAGGGAAGGGTAAACCCCTTTAAAATCCCTCCTGGTCAGAGGAAAAATGCTCTCATCTGTAAAGGGTTAAGAAGCTAAAGGTAACCTCGCTGGCACCTGACCAAAATGACCAATGAGGAGACAAGATACTTTCAAAAGCTGGGAGGAGGGAGAAAAACAAAGGGTCTGTGTCTGTCTGTATGCTGCTTTTGCCAGGGACAGAACAGGAATGGAGTCTTAGAATTTTTAGTAAGTAATCTAGCTAGGTATGTGTTAGATTATGATTTCTTTAAATGGCTGAGAAAAGAGCTGTGCTGAATAGAATGACTATTCCTGTCTGTGTGTCTTTTTTGTAACTTAAGGTTTTGCCTAGAGGGATTCTCTATGTTTTGAATCTAATTACCCTGTAAGATATCTACCATCCTGATTTTACAGAGGTGATTCCTTTACTTCTATTAAAAGTCTTCTTGTAAGAAAACTGAATGCTTTTTCATTGTTCTAAGATCCAAGGGTTTGGGTCTGTGGTCACCTATGCAAATTGGTGAGGATTTTTACCAAACCTTCCCCAGGAAGTTGGGTGCAAGGGTTGGGAGGATTTTGGGGGGAAAGACGTGTCCAAACTACGTTTTCCCAGTAAACCCAGATAAAGTTTGGTGGTGGCAGTGGAAAACCAAGGGCAAAGGGTAAAATAATTTTGTACCTTGGGGAAGTTTTAACCTAAGCTGGTAAAAGTAAGCTTAGGAGGTTTTCATGCAGGTCCGCACATCTGTACCCTAGAGTTCAGAGTGGGGAAGGAACCTTGACAGAGCCCCTTCAGTCATCTGAGGGAAGGTCTTCGAAGACTCCTTCCCGAAGTGTTCCTTTGGATGTATCAGCTAAAAGAGGCCTCAGAAGATCCCTTTCTCTGGGACTGTCCTTTTTAGGCCCAGAGAATCAGAGTCCCGGCCTCAAAAGCAGAAACAGAAGTTGGCATTCGGTTCCTTGAAGTTTAGGATACGGGTATCTGTGATGTTTCCTGGGGTACCCAGAGTTGCATGGCAATTCATACCACTCCCCCTTAGCATGAGAAAACCTTGTCTGTGCCTGCCAGGAGGTCATCTTTCCAACTCCACTGGCCACGGTTAACACAAGCACTTCCCACTGCTGTTTCTCTACATGTTAGTGACGGTCAGATTACAACTGCTGAGCCCTCTGAACTTCTCCTAAGCGGGTCCAGCCCCTGTTCCACTGGACATTCAAATTATTCATAGATCCACTGCTTCCAAAGAAACAGAACACTCCAGCTGATCAGTTCCACCCCAGATTACCACTCTGCTTAACACACAGCACAGTCCAATCTCCCACTTTGTCATCAAGCTGTCTGTTGCTCATGGCTGAGGGATGCCTTGGCTCTTGTTCAGCACTGCAAGCTTCCCTGGAAATGGTGGACTCTGCAGCTAGGGCCATGGTGACAGTTGTAATGATGCACTGAGCCTCCGGGTTGCGTTCCTGGTTGCATACTGTTCAAAACAAAGAAAAATCCTTTCTCATGCTCCATCTTGTTTTGAATCAATAAGTCAATGATATTTGTAACTAATTTATCACTACTATCACATCTGTGACCACAATTAGGTCTTAATGCTTAGACATCAATCCATACCTAATTGTTTTGCTGACACATTGATTATAGAACACACCTGCTATACCACATGTGCCTTGTCTATTTTGTCATTTATTAAGTTAATCAATTACAGAAAATTTATGGGCATTCCTTATCAGTTACACATTTGGTTCCCAAATACATACACCTATAGCAGTGTAACCGTTCTGTCAGGTGGAGTTGGCAGCAACAAGGGGCAGGTTCAATATCTAGGGCAGGGATCGGCAACCTTTGGCCTGCCGCCCTCCAGGGTAAGGTCCCGGCGGGCTGGTTTGTTTACCTGCTGTGTCCGCAGGTTCATCTGATTGCAGCTCCCACTGGCCGCAGTTCACTGCTCCAGGCCAATGGGGGCTGCGGGAAGTGGCACGAGCCGAGGGATATGCTGGCCGCCGCTTCCTGCAGCCCCCATGGGCCTGGAGCGGCGAACCGCGGCCACTGGGAACTGTGATCGGCTGAACCTGCAGACGTGGCAGATAGACAAACTGGCCCAGCCCACAAGGTTGCCGATCCCTGATCTAGGATTTCCTCTTAACAATATAAAACAGAACTGGCTTGAGCCCCTACCCAGTAATTTGGGAAAACTTACCACCACCCCTAGGTTCCTCTGATAAGCAATATTTCCCCGCTCACAAGGACTGAGTCTGTGTATAGCAAAAGAGAAGTTTTATTAAAAGGGAAAGGGAACCCAGCATGAATTTAGGGGAAAAACGGTTATTAACCTTTTCATAGCTCTTGTTCTTTGAGTTGTATTGCACATGTGCATTCCAATGTAGATGTGTGTGCGCTCCAAGCACAGTTGCCAGAATTTTTCTCCTAGTGGTATCCATTGTGTCTGCTCAAAGGCCCTCTTGTGCCGTGTGTTCAAGGTGCCAGCATAAAGGGCTCTGCCAACCCCACTTCCCTTCAGTTTCTTCTTACTGACTGCCTTTGATAAAAGGGGACGGAGGCTGGGTTTTGGAATGGATATGTGCAACACATCTTGAAGAACAACAGTTATGGAAAGGTTAGTATCTGTTTTTCTTCTTCGAGTGATTGCACATGTCCATTCCAAGGTAGGTGTATAGGAGATGGGTTTGGTGTTCAAGGACAGGCTGACTGCAAGACTGCATGTGTACCGACAACAAGGTTGCTGCTCCGAAGATGTCTAAAAAGGGACTTGCACTAGGAAGGCGGCGGAGGAGGCCTGAGATCTTGCCGAATGAGCTGTCAGATTAGCTGTGGGCAAGATGTTTGTGAGTTTATAACGTGCTCAGATGCATGAAGTAATCCAAGATGAGATTCTCTGTGTGAAGATGGGGAGATGCTTTATTCTCTCTGCTATCGCTATGAACAGCTGACTAGATCTGCGGAATGGTTTGGTCCTTTGTATATAGAAAGGTAGGGCCCATCTAACATCCAAAGAGTGAAAGGGCTGTTCCTCTCTGTTCGCATGTGGTTTTGGGTAGAATACCATCAGGAAGATTGCTTGACTACAGTGGAATTGTGAGGCCATAGTATCTACATGGTGAACAAATTTAATAATGGGCTCTTCAATCTAGTAGAGAAAGGTATAACATGATTAAATGGATGGAAGTTGAAGCTAGACAAATTCAGACTCAAAATTAGGCATAATTTTTTGACAGTATGTGTAATTAATCATTGCAACAATTTATCAGTGGTTGTGGTGGATTCTCCATCACTGACAACATGTAGATCAAGATTGGATATTTTTCTAAAAGATATGCCCTCGGAATTATTTAGGGAAGTTCCGTGGCCTGTGTTATACATCAAGTTAGACAAGATGATCACAATGGTCCCTTCAGATCTTGGAATCTATGACTCTATGAAAGATCTGGTCCATGATTCTTGACCTGATCATCAAACTAGCTGCTTCCTTCCTGATGCAGCAGATGCTGATTCAGATGATAAAGAAAGTCTCTTCCTGGAGTATTGCAGCTTCTTAGATGGTTTATTAGATCTTTGGTATCGCTTCTGGACCTGAAGGAAGACTTCCTCTTTCTGGCAGATGTGCAAAGTGCAAGGAACTGCAATCTTGTCCTGGAGTCATCTACAGTATTCATAGATTCATAGAGTTTAAGGCCAGAGGGGACTGTGGTCCCCAAATCTTTTTCAGAGTCACTGCCTCTGAGGATAGAATCCCCAGTCCTGTAAGTATGGCCCAAATGCTTTGTTCCTAGATGTATATATTTACATTTAACCATATTAAAATGCATATTGTTTGCTTGTGCTCAGTTTACTAAGCAGTCTGTATCACACTGAATCAGTGTCCTGTCCTCTTCATTATTTACCATTCCTTCAATTTTTGTGTCATTTGCAAACTTTATCATTGATGATATGTTTTCTTCCAGGTCATTGATAAAAATTTTAAATAGCGTAAGGCCAATCCCTTTGGGACCCCATGAGAAACATTCGTGCTCGATGATGATTCCCCATTTACAGTTATATTTTGAGACCTATCAGCTAGTCAATTTTTAGTCAATTTAATGTGTGCCAGGTTAATTTTATATCATTCTAGTTTTTTAATCAAAATTTTGTGCATCACCAAGTCAGATGCCTTGCAGAAGTCTAAGTATATTATGTCAACACTTTTATCTTTATCAATCAAACTTGTAATCTCATCAAGATATTCAAGTTAGTTTGGTGACATCTATTTTCCACAAATGCATGTTGATTTGAATTAACTACATTAGCCTTGTTTAATTCTTTATTAATGAAGTCCCATATCAGCAGCTCCATTATCTTGCCTAGGATCGACATCTGGCTAAGATGGCGTATAATTACCTAGGTCATCTCATTTACCCTTTTTAAGAATTGACACAACAGTAGCTTTCTTTCAGTCTTCTGGAACTTCCCCAATGCTCTAAGACTTATTGAAAATCAACATTAACAATCCAGCATGCACCTTGGCCAGCTCTTTAAAAACTCTTGCAAGTTGTCTGACCCTGCTGATTTAAAAATGTCTAAGTTAAGTAGTTTCTGCTCAACATTCTCCAGAGATACTACTGAAATGAACAAAGTGTTAGTATAATCATTTGATGAGATTATATCATCTGTTTACTCAAATAGAGAACAGAAATATTTAATGAACACTTCTGCCTTTTCTGCGTTGTTAGTGATACTGCTACCATTTCCATCCAGAAATGGACCAATACTATTGTCAGGAACTTTTAATTTGTTATAACTCTATAGTCTATTCCTTTAAAAACTCCTTGTCCTTAACTCTGTTGTCCACAGAGTTCTCCTTGTGTCCCTCTTCTTCCCTTATCAATTGTCTGTAATTCCTGACCTGTGATTTATATTAATTACTATCAACTTCCCCTTTCTTCCAAATATATCTATCTCTGTATATGGCTGCCTTCACTTCCCTTCTAAACCAGATTGATTTTTTAATGAGAGTAGCCTTCTTCCTCAGTTGTAGGACTGTGGCTTTTTGGGCATCTAGTAAAGTGTTCTTAATTGATGCCCAATTATCATTCCTATTCTTCTGATTAAATTCTTTCTCCCAAGTGATTTGGTTTATATTTGTTTACAGCTTTATAAAATTAGCCTTATTATAATACGAAGTATATGTATTATTGTTCTGGACTTTATTCTGCTTGCACATGTGATCAAGTAATGATCACTTGTACCTAAGCTACCATTAACTTTTAGTTCTGTGGTCACTTCTTCTGTTTCTGTTAAGACACGGGCTAATAAGGAATCTCCTGTGGACTGCCTTACTTTTTTGACAAGTACCTTTCTTTATTTCCTTGCTGCATTGAGAGGGATTACCACAACCAGATTCTCAATAAGCAAACAAGATTACACCATCCAATTCCACTCCATGATGTCTTCCATCACCCTTCATGGTCCCCGTCAGCTGTAATGTGGGTAATGTGGGATGCTCATCTGGGACTCTTAAAGACATAGAGCTGCAGAAAACCTCTACTCCCAAGAATCCCTCTGTAAAAATGTCCCGGAGCTCCATGAAATCTGTCTAATTTAGAAGGTATTTTTAAATCAAATGTTGGGCCTCTCTCTTCACAAATCTTGAGAGACAACACCACTATCATATATCATGTCACATAGCAAAGGAGGGCATAGTCAGCTCCTCTCTGCCTTGAAGCCTCAAGATTTTAGAAACAGTAGATGACAGCTATAGCTCTTATCTGGGCAATGACCTGGCCAGCAACCTCAGCAGACAATCAGCCCACTATGTGTGGACCTCAAAGCATTTCTCAGGAGCACCAGGAGCACTTTTCCCTCAGCCCCCTAGAGAATTAGGCATGTCAGCACCCCACCCACAAATACACCCCATCTGTTGGAGTAAGTATCCGTTTGGGTCTGTGGTCTGTGCCCATTGTATTCTTCTCTTGCTACACATCAATCTTTGGTGTGGTTTTGCCAGGCCTCCCAGAATAGTGGGTCTCAGAGTAAAACCTCCTTGAGATCTGTGGGAGAGTTCATATGTTTCAGAACTATTATTTCAGGTTATCTGCAGACTCAGGTAGATATTGCTGTTTTGGTTACTGTGATAGGGAGCACAAACCTCACACTGTCCAGGATAGGTTTATCTTTCAGGGTTGTAGCTGTCCATACTTCTCTTACCCTTAGTTTATTATTATCCCTTGCTGTATTGTCTTATTTAATGCCTGATTCTGCAAGATGCTGAGTACCTCCTGAGAGAAGCTGTGTATTAATTTGGCTCTTATTAAAGTCAATGGGAGTAGAGGGAGTTCAGCATTTCTGAGCACTCAGCCCCTTGTAGGCTCAGCCCTTACATTGTAGATTCGGGGGGGCAAGGAACTGACAGTATTTGTCTGTAAAACCCAGGGTATACTGATGGCATGATATAAATAATAATGGTGCATAACACTTTAGAGGTATAAATGTAGTGTTAATTACATTTTGCTTTTCTTTAGGTTAATGACTTATGTGAAATGCAGATTGATTTAATAATGAAAGACATATCAAATACTGTTTTAATTGTCCTGCCAGAGGATGGTCCTATCAAAATGGAGGATATGCTGGCACGTAATGAGGTATACATCATTTTACATTCTAAGATTGTGAATCCTTGTGTTTTGAGTACATTCGAAAATAATGATTAAATAATACTTTTTTTTAATCTAGAAGAGGGATTTTCCCTCTCTGGAGCAACACAAAATAATGAATATTGTTATTTTTAATAAGTCTTAACCATACTTGTATTTTCTTTCTGATTAAAATATTTCATTTTGAATAACTTTGCCCGTTTTGCAAAGGTAAATATATTCTTTTATAGTTATAGTCCTTGGTCTATGTCTTTGATCTACTGAGATTACAATATTGCATAGAATTTGAATTTATTTAACTATCACTAGTATATGGCATGCATAAACCTATTTTTTATTGAGGTCTACAGCTACTAGCTTTGTCAACTTAATTATTTTTGTCATATGTCTGGTCTTCTCCACCTTACAGTAGAATCCTTACATTAAATATTATTTCAGTTATTGAGACACAAAGAGGGGCAAAGTCTTTCAATCAAGTTTTAAAAAACCAGACTTATCACTTTCCCTTTAGTCTTTTTACTTGTTCTTAAAGTACAAAGCCCCTATCAGTTCTCAATTCTAATTTTACTTCTACTTTTTTTTCTTTACTGTTCTGTAGTTAGATGTGAGAAGAAAAGAAGGCAGATAATAGAAGAAATGGTAGCATGAGGCAGTTACAGCTCAGGCATTTTAGCAGTACAGATTATTTCCTTGCTAGATCTGCAGAATCCTGAGTTGTTAACTGGAAGTTCACTGCATTAAACCTCATGTTGCCATTCCTTCTTTATGGCAAACCCATGCTTCAGATTTTGGTGCCTGTGAAAAAGTTGGTGTTGCTGCTACTTGTAATGATGGTTTCTGTGTAGTTGGTGTTGGCATGAGCTCTGGCAGTAAAGGCTCTCTCTTATCTCCACATTGGTGTATCATTCTTCAGGCCTGCTTGAGATTGAGACACACTCAAATTGGAATGATTAAAACTGATTTTTTTTTAAAATACAAAAGACACTAAGTATTCATAGATCAGAAAATATCCTTATGGTAAGAGGACAACAAGCATATCTGGCTTCAGTTTCTAGAATGGATCACTGGAGTCACTGGCTTTTCTTTATTCACTGTCAAGTAGTTCCTCCACTGAATATATTTGCAGTGCCTTTGAACCCTGTTCTGGACAGGTTGGTGAAAGAGATATGGCAACATCCTCATTCCATCCTGGACAGAGTAAAGGCAGTTGAAAATAATTATATTTTACCTATAGATACCTCAGCCCCATGAAAATTTAAGAATAGCCCCTTTCTGTGAGGCATTAATGCCTTTCAAGGATAGGCACACTAAGTGCCTTCCATGTCTAGGAGAAGGCCACATTGACAGGTGCTCAATTTGTAAGTCTTTCTCAAAGAGAACACCAAAAGCTAGAGGAGCACACCAGAAGATGTTTTTGATTGAGAAATCAATTCATCCATCCTCAAGCCCTGGAGTCACTGGGGCTGAAAATCTGGAGCAATTGTCTAAAGTGCTCCACATCAAAGGACTGCACTGATGAAGTGACAGGAAGTCATTAAAATAAGCTTCCTCCTCAATTGGTAATGACTCGCGGTGCATGGGAATAAAGAAAAATTCTGACAGCTAGATCTCTTCCCTTAAGTCTCTCTCACAAGACTCTCAAAAAAACAGAGCTCCCGCTTTGGCCTTGGAGAAGGATATCACGAGGCCCAGAAAGGGTCCCTTTGCAACTCACTCAAGCTTTGGACACTGAACCTTCGTACTGGTCTCCTCAGAGTGTAAAAAATTGCCAGGTACCAGTCGTGTGGAACTGAAGCACATGGTACTGATGCCTTCAGTACTAAATTTTCAGCCAAACCTGCAAATGAGAATTGCCAATTAGCAGGCATTATTGGGCAAATATGACTATTTTAACTATGACAATATCTCCAAATTCACTGTTAAAGTCCCACAGGACTGCAGGAAAGAATATTTAATTTCAGAAAGTCAACTAGTAGTACATCCTTCCCTTCAGGCAGCTCTTGATGTGTTGGATATAGCAGTGTTGATCTCCATGGTACAATCATTTGGCTCCAAGCTTCCTGCATTCTTAGGAGATACAGGTTATGGTGGAAGACCTGCTGTCATAAATATAAAGGGAAGGGTAAACATCTTTAAAATCCCTCCTGGCTGGAGGGAAAACCCTTTCACCTGTAAAGGGTTAAGAAGCTAGGATAACCTCGCTGGCACCTGACCAAAATGACCAATGAGGAGACAAGATACTTTCAAAAGCTGGAGCGGGGGGAGAAACAAAGGCTCTCTCTGTCTGTGTGATGCTTTTGCCGGGAACAGAAAGGAATGGAGTCTTAGAATTTAGTAAGTAATCTCTCTAGATATGCATTAGATTCTGTTTGTTTAAATGGCTGAGAAAATAGGCTGTGCTGAATGGAATGGATATTCCTGTTTTTGTGTCTTTTTGTAACTTAAGGTTTTGCCTAGAGGGATTCTTTATGTTTTGAATCTACTTACCCTGTAAGGTATTTACCATCCTGATTTTACAGAGGTGATTCTTTTACTTTTTCTTCTATTAAAATTCTTCTTTTAAGAACCTGATTGCTTTTTCATTGTTCTTAAGATCCAAGGGTTTGGGTCTGTGTTCACCTATGCAAATTGGTGAGGATTTTTATCAAGCCTTCCCCAGGAAAGGGGGTGTAGGGTTTGGGGAGAATTTTGGGGGGAAAGACATTTCCAAGCGGGCTCTTTCCCGGTTATATATCTGTTAGACGCTTGGTGGTGGCAGAGATAAAGTCCAAGGGCAAAAGGTAAAATAGTTTGTACCTTGGGGAAGTTTTAACCTAAGTTGGTAAAAATAAGCTTAGGGGGTTTTCATGCAGGTCTCCACATCTGTACCCTAGAGTTCAGAGTGGGGAGGGAACCTTGATACTTGCCTTTTGAGAGATGTAATTTATTCAGTTCCAAGACTGATGAGGCCTTACATTCTTTGAAGGACTCCTGTGCAAGTCTGAGATCATTGGGAGTATATATTCCTGCTTCAAAGAGGAAGCCAGCTTGACACCACTCTTATCCAAGTGAATCTTATTACCTGCAACACAAATCTTCTAGCTTTCCAAGAAAGCTTCAGAGGTTCTAGAGGAGAAAACCCATCAGCATTCTCTGTGTCATCTGCACATCCAGCTATGTCCTCAAGGCAGGAAATTTGACTTGTCACTCAGGAGTTCTGTGCAACTTTGAGTAGACCTACCTGTTATTTCCCTACCTTTTGGGAACTGCCTTTTTCATTTTCATGGGGTTTGGATTACCATAACGACAGACGGTTGGGTTTTGGAGATAACAGAACTGGGATATTCCATTCAGTTTCACACCTTTCTCACCTCCCACTCCTCTTTCCCCTTTTTGAGAGCCTCTCTACAAAAGAATCCTATATCAGGAAGTATGATAGCTTCTAGCTCTTGGTGCAGTAGAAGTAGTTCCATCAGAATTTAGAGGGGAATGGTTTTAATCCTGTTTTCTGATACCAAAGAAATAGGGGGTCTGGTGTCCAATTCTGGATTTGAGACAGCTTAATGGCTTCATCCACAGACTCAAGTCCAGGTAACTCAGGCTTCAATAATTCTTTCCCTGGATCCACAGGACTGGTACTCTGTTCTCTATATTCAAGATTTATATTTTCATAGTACTACTTCCATCCTGCCCACAGAAAAGATATCTGAGGTTTCAAGTCAGCAATTCCCATTACCAGTACAAACTTTTGGATTACGCATAGTAATGAGAGTATTCAACAAATGCCTGTAGTAGCAGACTACCTAAGAAAGTGAGAAGTCAGTTTATCCATACCTTGGTGACTGGCTCCTCAACGGGTGGTCAACATCATTTAACAGATGCTTAATTTTTTTGTCTCCCTGGGAGTAAGGATCAACCAGGAAAATTGATTCTAGTCCCCATTCAAAAAATACATTTCATAGGAGCAGTCCTGGATGCAACAGCAGCAAACACTTACCCGCCCCAGGAGAAATTCCATGATTTAGGAGATTTAGTCTTTGGCGAGCAGATGGATCTTAGAGACTGGGCTCTAACCTGAGCCTGAATGTCTACATTGCTATTTTTAGCCCTGTAGCATGAGCCCGGTGAGCCCAAGTCAGTTGACCAGGCACTGAGACTCACATCCACTAATTTTTTGTTTGTTTGTTTGTTTTCAGTGTGGGCATATCCTTATACTTTAAGGGCAGAAGGGACCATTAGATCATCTAGTCTGACCTTATGTATATCACAGGCCACCTGTGTATTAATACCTGTGTATTAATCTCAACAACTGAAATGAGACCAAAGTAATACAACCCACAGGAGACTAGACTATTACGTGCCATAGGCAGATAATAGGAGGTACTGAGGTGCACCAGTGCCCACGGCGCTTGCAGTGGCAGGGAGATTAAGTGAGATACCCAGATAATCCTGGCTGGTGACCTGCACCCACATGCTGCAGAGAGAGGCAACCCCCCACGCTCCCAGGTCACTGCAAATCTGACCTGGAGGAAAATTCCTTCCTGACCACACACATGGTGCTCAGTTAGACTCTGAGCATGTGAGCAAGAACCAGCTAGCCAAGCCCTTGTTTACCAGGAAAGATCTTAACACAGTCCTTGAATTACAGTAGAGTCCTTTAGAGTAGAATTATAGAGAAAGGTGAGACCAGTAATCAGTGGATCAAAATTGGTGTGTTGGAAACTAGGTTTCACTTGTGAACAGAATAATGAGGGGATAGGCTGTTCCATCTACTACCTGTTTGGGATCCTCAGGAAGAGACTTTGGGGGAAAAGCTGGCTCCACAGTGCTGTCTGTTAGAATCCCAATAAGGGCAGTTAGGGCTAAGGGTCAAAGCAGGGGCAAACCTGAGGCTAGGAGTAGCCGAGGGGTCCATACACAGTTCCAGACCAGGGTCTATACCAAGCATCAGAGTCGAAGTCAGGTTTCAGGGTCTGAGTCTTGAAGCGAAGCCTAAAACAAGCTGATGTTAAGCTAGTAATTCAAGAACATAGAATAGGAACTGTCATTGCAGCTACAGAAGCTCCATTCTGTTGTCTGGATGCTTCCTGGAATGCCCCTTGGGTTTATATAGGGCAGGGAGCCAATCAGGGGCCATGGGGCTGCTCCCCACCAAACCTTTGAAGTGGAACTTCCCATGATCTCTGTCCACAGCAAGTCATGGGATGTAGCACACAGATTGGGTACAGCTGCTGCTGGTTAGTAGCTTGGAGATGTTAACTGCCTTGTAGCTCTATAAACCTGGGTCCTAGATCTATGGGGCCTTACACTGGATGGGGAAAGAGTGATCTTTATCATTATATCTGCCACCCCCCACCCGTCTTTTGGAACCATCTTAACATTGTCGTGCCTTTATCATTCTGATTCTGACCAAACTGGGCCAGAAAGAGGGGGAACCAGATGACATTGCCATCTTCACTAATGTTGACTAAATTCTGAACAACACTTGGCATGTGAGACTTTGTAACTCACAGTCTGCTCCCAGTGTGTCCTTTCCCCACACCTTATATCTTCTCTTTCCTATCCTTCTCCTTTTGCCTTCTGTCTAATAAGAGTCTGTCTTAGCCAGCCAGGACCTTATATTTTGCAACACTCCTGTAAGCTTCTGACTAGAGAAACACAGCTAAAAGCAATGACCTAAACACCTCAATACTGGAACAAGTTTGCCATGTTTGAGTGGCTAATAAGATCATGTGCCATGCCTGTTTCTGCAGGAGTAAGGTTACAAGTAAGAGTCAACACCAGAAATAGTAGCTGCATTTTCTATCTTTGCTGTTCTTTTCTCTTCCCTCTAGTGTGTATTTGTCTTGTTTTGTCTTCTAGAAAACAGGATCAGACTTCAACAACAACAGCAATGACAACAGCTGCAGCCCATCTGAACTAACGTCTCTTTCCTTCCCAAAGGACACCTATGACCATCATTAATATAATCTAAGAGACTGTTAAATAAGAGATTTTTTTCCTTCTAAAGACTCTTTATAGCTGAAGGGAATGGGAATAAAGAGATACTGTTAAAATGAAAGCCTTACTTAATACTTTACATTTCAAATGCTTTAACTTTTTCCTTTTTTCCCCTATATTTTTAAATATGTTTGCCATGGTACTAAGCAGGCTGAGGTCTTGGTATATCAAACCCCGAAACTTGTTTAGCACTGTTTAATATTGGACAGTAAGAGAGTCATGTTAACACCTTTAATTCTGAGTCCCTATAATCCACATACATTAATACAATTTCTTTGAGAAGTATGCCCTTAGCAGAAATATGTAGGATGACTACTTTGCATTCAATACATATATTTACACAGCCATAGTAGAAATATTGCAATCTGAAACTTGTTTTGGCCTGGCCGTCTTACATGTTTAGGAGGATTAGGTTGCTACTTGTGACTCACCATCAATGAAATATATATATTGGGCAAGCACTCAAAGAAGAAACTGTTACTTACCTTACAGTTACTGTGGTTCTTCAAGATGAGTTGTCCATATATATTAGATGAACCACCTTTTTGCTTGCTACTGTGGAGACTGATTACACCTGAGAGGGTTCAGAGATGAGCCACAGGAAAGATTTGAGAGCTGGGAAAAAAATCTTTACATCAGTGTTCTCTAAACTTTAGAAAGCTGAGAAAATTAAACCAATCACAACCCCTTTCAGCCCTGACATGGCTTTAATGACATAGCCATATTTTAAGTCTTTGTAATATGATGCATCCTCTCTTTTCTTACATGCTTTGAGCAGTGAAATAGTAAACAATGTTGATACTTAAAATGTCATCACTGGCACCTAAGTTAGCATTCATTAAAAGCAATAGGGCATTTCATGCCTCAGAACTATTATTCCAGGCTCTCTGTAAATTCAGGCACACATTGTTGCTTCCTTTACACTCAAGATCTTGTTTTTAAGGTTTTGTCTGCAACCATAAAAGCTAGAGATTAAAAAAACTGAAAAGTGAAACTCTGGAGAATGCATAAGAGGCCTTGTTTGGATATCTTTAGGCAGGTATGCCTAATGCTTTGGGGAGCACTGCATTTCAATTAGATGTTTAAGGAGCACAATTTATTTAGTTTATAAAAAGAAGGTCAAGAGGTGACTTTGTCACTGCCTGCAAGTACCTACACAGAAAAAAATGTCTGTGTGCATTAACATTAATGTAAAGGATTGTGTGATACATTCAGTTCAGGGATCAGTAATGTATTTATTTATTTATTTTGAGATTAATAACAGCACATGAAATACTGTTTAAGGTGTGATTTTTTTTTCCAAGGAGCTTACAGGAATCAGGAGCCCAAATTAAGTTCTTTTAAAAGTCCCAACCTATATTTAGTAGAAATCCTTACATTAAAAGGTGCATATATTACAAGTAACTTTTAGTTCTAGCATATAGTTAGTATTTTATGATGGAATTAAGTTGTTTTGTTATCCAAATTTAATAAAGTATTTCATATTTCAAACAGAACATGCTCTGGTAAATATGAGGATTACATTTCTCCATCCAATCACTTGATTTCCCCCTCAAACCCTAGGGAGGATCCCTGCAGATCAGGGTTAAGGCACATGACAGTCAATGAAGAGAAGCTTGCACTGCTATACATACATTCTTGTTTTGTAAAAAAAGAAAAAACTCTCCAATCTCTGAGGCTTTCAGTTGGCTAACATTCATTAGCAGTAAATACACTTTTAAAATATTTTCCTATTGCAATAGCACCTTTTAGAAAAGATGATCTGAGAGCAAGATCATTAATTTTGTGTGTTCCTTTACCCTTATTAAATTCATATTCAGTGTACTAAACATATGTCCAAGTAACAATCTGTATTAAGGTAACTGACTGTGTATATTTTAACAGACTTACACCAAAGAATGGGCTGAAATATTGAACCACAAAAGTATGCACATAGAAGATGCTGTCCAGGAGCTGATATCTATATTTGAGACGATTTATGAAATTAAAGATTCTAAGAAAACTTTAAAAAAGTATTCATTGCCAGGTACTTATTAGTATGTGTACTTATGTTAAGCAATTTCTACTCTAAGTTTTTGAGAAAAGAGAGTATCTGACAGTAGAATTTCTTTCCAGAAAAGAGGGTTATTTTAGACCTCTGCCTTCAACCCCTTCTTCTGTTGCATGGCTTCTCTTCGCATTCCTCACTAATGAGTTAATGTCCCCCACCTATTGAATTCAGATGCAGTCCAACATTTTTGCTCGGACTCCAGGACTAAGCCCCACCTTTCAGTTCAGACTGCCATACAAGTCCTTTCAAAACTGGAAATACTCCAGCAACCTATTATTATCATTAAGACAACAACTTGATATATTAATTAATGTTAAAACAATTATATGTCTAAATCTTCCTTTTGAGAAAAAAATCAGTTTGTATTCTGATTATTTACTGAACTACCAGGGTGGGTTGAATGAAGAGAGAAGCTGCTAACAGAATAAGATATTTCTTACTTGATAATTTTCTGTCTACACAGCTTCTTTCCTCATTCATCATTAATGGTAAGTAGCATTGAATCACAGAGCAGAACCTTGGGCATTTTGCATTATTTTTTTGTGAAAAGATCTATTTCTGGGTGCCTTAGACAGCAATTTTTTTTTGTCTTTTTTCAGGGACCATTCTTATATTTCTTCCCCATCCTTGTTGAGATGATCTGCCAAATATTGTCTTTTCCTTCTAGATCAGGGGCGCGCAAACTTTTTGGCCTGAGGGCCACGTTGGGTTTCTGAAATTGTATGGAAGGCCGCTTAGGGGAGGCTGTGCCTCCTGAAACAGCCAGGCATGGCCTGGCCCCTGCCCCCATCTGACCCCTCCCTGCTTCTTGCCCCCTGACAGCCCCCCCCCAGGACTTCTACCCCATCCAACCCCCCTCCCCGTTCCCTGTCCCCTGATGGCCCCCCTGGGACCCTTACCCCATCCACCCTCCTTGCTTCCTGTCCCCTGACTGCCCCCGGAACCCCTGCCCCTGACTGCCCCCCCATCCCATCCAACCCCCCCCCCCGACTGCCCCGCTGGGACCCCTGCCCCCATTCAACCCCCTGTTCCCCACCCTCTGACTGCCCCAACCACTATCCACCCCCCTGCCCCTGACCACCCCTCCGAACTGCCCTGCCCTCTATCCAACACCCCCTGCTCCCTGCCCCCTTACCACGCTGCCTGGAGCACGGGTGACTGGTGGTGCTACAGCCGTGCTGCCCAGAGCACCAGGACAGGTAGCCGTGCCGCCTGGCTGGAGCCAGCCATGCGACCACTCTGCAGCTGCACTGCCTGGCAAGAGCTCACAGCCCCACCGCCCAGAGCATTGTGCTGGCGGTGCAGTGAGCTGAGGCTATGGGGAAGGGGGAACAACAGGGGAGGGGCTGGGGGCTAGCCTCCTGGGCCAGGAGCTCAGGGGCTGGGCAGGAGGGTCCCACGGGCTGGATGTGGCCCGGGGGCCATAGTTTGCCCACCTCTGTTCTAGATGGAATGCTATGCGTAAATGCTGTGATGAATGCACCAGTCCTATTATATAATAGCCTCCTTGCAGAACTGTAAAGAATGAGCTCCTCCCTGTTTGTTTATACAGAACATAGCTACTGCGTTGTCACTTACTACTTCAATTACTAAGTCTTGTAGGTGAGGTAGAAAAGATTTGAGACTTTGTTAGACTGCCCTTTGCCCCACCATGCTATGTAGATATTTCTCAAAGTGGTTCCAATGACTGTGTTTGCTGAACTGACCACCCCATCCTAAGTTGAATACATATGAAGTGATAGTAGCTGATGGAGTGGAGGATTGAATGACACGCTCCTCAGAATGTTGCTTCTCTGTATCCACCATTTAAATGAAAATAGCATTTCTTTTGGAAGAGACAACTTTATGCAAATGACTTGGCTGCTAATTTCTTGCTAGCCAATGCTGTAATAATCTCATTCTGAAGTGAGTGTATAGAGTTACAAATGTTGCTGAAGCCCTGAGGCCCATCAGTCTGAAGAGGAACATATCTATCTGGTTTGAGTCTCTTGGAGGTTCATTGGCACTGAATCTTTAGGAAATTTTCTTCTGGAGGGAAGGCTCTTCCAATTTGGGAATCTAAAATTGCTTCAATGAAATGGATCTGCTGTGTAGGAAGAGATGTGACTTCTTCCAACCTATTCTGAGATCTGGTTTCTCAAAAAGAATTAAAGCACAGTCCATGTTGATGGTCAGGGATTCTTTCAATTTAGGAAGAAACAATCAGTTGCACACATACAAAATGGGAAATGACTGCCTAGGAAGGAGTACTGCAGAAAGGGATCTGGGGGGTCATAGTGGATCATAAGCTAAATATGAGTCAACAATGCAACACTGTTGCAAAAAAAGCAAACCTCATTCTGGGATGTATAAGCAGGAATGTTGTAAGCAAGACCCGAGAAGGAATTCTTCCACTCTACTCTGCACTGGTTAGGCCTCAACTGGAGTATTGTGTCCAGTTCTGGGCACCACATTTCAGGAAAGATGTGGACAAATTGGAGAAAGTCCAGAGAAGAGCAACAAAAATGATTAAAGGTCTAGAAAACATGACCTCTGAGAGAAGATTGAAAAACCTGGGTTTGTTTAATCTGGAAAAGAGAGGACTGAGAGGGGACAGATTACAGTTTTCAAGTATGTAAAAGGTTGTTACAAGGAGGAGGGAGAAAAATTGTTGTTCTTAACCGCTGAGGATAGGACAAGAAGCATTGGTCTTAAATTGCAGCAAGGGAGGTTTAGGTTGGACATTAGGAAAAACTTCCTAACTGTGAGGGTGGTTAAGCGCTGGAATAAATTGCCTAGGGAAGTTGTGGAATCTCCATCATTGGAGATTTTTAAGAGCAGGTTAGACAAAGGATGTCAAGGATGGTCTAGATCAGTGGTTCTCAAAGCCGGTCCACCGCTTGTTCAGGGAAAGCCCCTGGCGGCTGGGCCGGTTTGTTCACCTGCTGCGTCTGCAGGTTCGGCCGATCGCGGCTCCCACTGGCTGCAGCTCGCTGCTCCAGGCCAATGGGGGCTGTGGGAAGCGGCGCGGGCCAAGGGATGTGCTGGTTGCCCTTTCAGTAGCCCCCATTGGCCTGGAGCAGCGAACCGTGGCCAGTGGGAGCCGCAATCAGCCGAATCTGTGGACGTGGCAGGTAAACAAACCGGTCCGGCCCGCCAGGGGCTTTCTCTGAACAAGCGGCGGACCGGCTTTGAGAACTACTGGTCTAGATAATACTTAGTCCTGCCATGAGTACAGGGGACTGGACTAGACAACCTCTTGAGGTCTTCTCCAGTCCTATGATTCTATGAAATGAAGCTATTAGCGAGTGAGTCATCCACACAGAGCTATATGTGAATCTTGCAATCTTAAATGCTCTGCCATGACTGAGAGGCATCTTGATACCTGACGAGCAGTAGAAAGGTCATAGAGGAGGATCCTGTACTGTTAGCGATCTTCCCCTTCCAGGAAACAGAGGTATTTGCGATGTGGAGGTATGATCAATGTATGAATATATGCATATTTGAGGTCAAGAGTGCTGAACCAATCTAGGGTGGATAGCGAAGGAATTATGGATGCAAGGGTCACCGTGTGGAATCTGAACTTCATGACGAAGGAATTAAATGTTCTGAGGTCTAAGATGGGCTGGTCTGCCTTCCTTCTTCGTATTAGGACACATATTTGGGCTTTCTGCATTCTAACTTCTTTCCCAGTTTGAGACATATCCATGTTATATCTCTGTTGCAGCGTATCCTGGAAGTAGATCAAACTTCTCTATGAAGGCTCTGGGACTTGGCCACACGATTATCCACTTCCAGACCAGTAAATGAGGTCTCCTTCCTTTCCTTTCCATTTCCCAGCTTTTAAAGCCAAACTCTAGAAGTAGTATGCAGCATCACTCTCTTTGCCTTTTGCCTTTTCTTGAGGCAATTGTTTAAAAAAGGTTCTTTACTTGAACAAAGTGGAGTACCTTTCTTCCATTTTCATCACCTTGCCTGGAAGCAAAAAATGATAAGGTGCTCTATCTGTGAGGAGATGAACTCAGGAGCTCCAGCAGGGGAGCTCTGTCACAACAGATAACGACCCTGCGTTGCATACGAGAAACTGAGGATTTTCTGGACAAAACTCAGGATAGGCTTCTAGGGGCACAAAGCTCTAAAGATATAGAGCAGGTTGCACAGAGGAGCCAAGAGGCCAGTGAAGAAGCTTGGCAACATGTGACCTCCAGAAGAGGTAAGCGGAATGTCCAGGTTCCAGTAACACAGACACAGGTAACTAACCGCTTTCATGTTCTCTCTGCAGGTACCATTGCGGAGAGTGGACCAGATGATATGTCTGGGGCGAGAAAGCAGAAGGAGACTCCGCTGGTTGGAAGCCATGAGATGCGATGTCCTGAGGTTGGGGGTTCCACGACCACCACTCCCAAGAGGAGAAGGCGGGTGGTGGTGGTCGGGGACTCTCTCCTCCGGGGGACTGAGTCATCTATCTGCCGCCCTGACCGGGAAAACCGAGAAGTCTGCTGCTTGCCAGGGGCTAAGATTCGCGATGTGACGGAGAGACTGCCGAGACTCATCAAGCCCTCGGATCGCTACCCCTTCTTGCTTCTCCACGTGGGCACCAATGATACTGCCAAGAATGACCTTGAGCGGATCACTGCGGACTACGTGGCTCTGGGAAGAAGGATAAAGGAGTTGGAGGCGCAAGTGGTGTTCTCGTCCATCCTCCCCGTGGAAGGAAAAGGCTTGGGTAGGGACCGTCGAATCGTGGAAGTCAACGAATGGCTACGCAGGTGGTGTCGGAGAGAAGGCTTTGGATTCTTTGACCATGGGATGGTGTTCCATGAAGGAGGAGTGCTGGGCAGAGACGGGCTCCATCTTACAAAGAGAGGGAAGAGCATCTTTGCCAGCAGGCTGGCTAACCTAGTGAGGAGGGCTTTAAACTAGGTTCACCGGGGGAAGGAGACCAAAGCCCTGAGGTAAGTGGGATACCGGGAGGAAGCACAGGCAGGAATGTCTGTGAGGGGAGGGCTCCTGCCTCATACTGGGAATGAGGGGTGATCAACAGGTTATTTCAAGTGCTTATATACGAATGCACAAAGCCTTGGAAACAAGCAGGGAGAACTGGAGGTCCTGGTGATGTCAAGGAACTATGACGTGACTGGAATAACAGAGACTTGGTGAGATAACTCACATGACTGGAGTACTGTCATGGATGGTTATAAGCTGTTCAGGAAGGACAGGCAGGGCAGAAAAGGTGGGGGAGTAGCACTGTATGTAAGGGAGCAGTATGACTGCTTAGAGCTCAAGTATGAAACTGTAGAAAAACCTGAGTGTCTCTGGATTAAGTTTAGAAGTGTGTGCAACAAGAGTGATGTAGTGGTGGGAGTCTGCTATAGACCACCGGACCAGGGGGATGAGGTAGATGAGGCTTTCTTCTGGCAGCTCACGGAAGCTACGAGATCGCATGCCCTGATTCTCATGGGTGACTTTAATTTTCCTGATATCTGCTGGGAGAGCAATACAGCGGTGCATAGACAATCCAGGAAGTTTTTGGAAAGCGTAGGGGACAATTTCCTGGCGCAAGTGCTAGAGGAGCCAACTGGGGGGGGGGGCGCTTTTCTTGACCTGCTGCTCACAAACCGGGTAGAATTAGTGGGGAAAGCAAAAGTGGATGGGAATCTGGGAGGCAGTGACCATGAGTTGGTTGAGTTCAGGATCCTGACGCAGGGAAGAAAGGTAAGCAGCAGGATACGGACCCTGGACTTCAGGAAAGCAGACTTCGACTCCCTCAGGGAACGGATGGCCAGGATCCCCTGGGAGACTAACTTGAAGGGGAAAGGATTCCAGGAGAGCTGGCTGTATTTCAAGGAATCCCTGTTGAGGTTAAAGGGACAAACCATCCCGATGAGTCGAAAGAATAGTAAATATGGCAGGCGACCAGCTTGGCTTAATGGTGAAATCCTAGCGGATCTTAAACATAAAAAAGAAGCTTAGAAGAAGTGGAAGGTTGGACATATGACCAGGGAAGAGTATAAAAATATTGCTCGGGCATGTAGGAATGAAATCAGGAGGGCCAAATCGCACCTGGAGCTGCAGCTAGCGAGAGATGTCAAGAGTAACAAGAAGGGTTTTTTCAGGTATGTTGGCAACAAGAAGAAAGCCAAGGAAAGTGTGGGCCCCTTACTGAATGAGGGAGGCAACCTAGTGACAGAGGATGTAGAAAAAGCTAATGTACTCAATGCTTTTTTTGCCTCTGTCTTCACGAACAAGGTCAGCTCCCAGACTGCTGCGCTGGGCATCACAAAATGGGGAAGAGATGGCCAGCCCTCTGTGGAGATAGAGGTGGTTAGGGACTATTTAGAAAAGCTGGACATGCACAAGTCCATGGGGCCGGACGAGTTGCATCCAAGAGTGCTGAAGGAATTGGCGGCTGTGATTGCAGAGCCATTGGCCATTATCTTTGAAAACTCGTGGCGAACCGGGGAAATCCCGGATGACTGGAAAAAGGCTAATGTAGTGCCAATCTTTAAAAAAGGGAAGAAGGAGGATCCTGGGAACTACAGGCCAGTCAGCCTCACCTCAGTCCCTGGAAAAATCATGGAGCAGGTCCTCAAAGAATCAATCCTGAAGCACTTGCATGAGAGGAAAGTGATCAGGAACAGCCAGCATGGATTCACCAAGGGAAGGTCATGCCTGACTAATCTAATCGCCTTTTATGATGAGATTACTGGTTCTGTGGATGAAGGGAAAGCAGTGGATGTATTGTTTCTTGACTTTAGCAAAGCTTTTGACACGGTCTCCCACAGTATTCTTGTCAGCAAGTTAAGGAAGTATGGGCTGGATGAATGGACTATAAGGTGGGTAGAAAGCTGGCTAGATTGTCGGGCTCAACGGGTAGTGATCAATGGCTCCATGTCTAGTTGGCAGCCGGTATCAAGTGGAGTGCCCCAAGGGTCGGTCCTGGGGCCGGTTTTGTTCAATATCTTCATAAATGATCTGGAGGATGGTGTGGATTGCACTCTCAGCAAATTTGCGGATGATACTAAACTGGGAGGAGTGGTAGATACGCTGGAGGGGAGGGATAGGATACAGAAGGACCTAGACAAATTGGAGGATTGGGCCAAAAGAAATCTGATGAGGTTCAATAAGGATAAGTGCAGGGTCCTGCACTTAGGACGGAAGAATCCAATGCACCGCTACAGACTAGGGACCGAATGGCTAGGCAGCAGTTCTGCGGAAAAGGACCTAGGGGTGACAGTGGACGAGAAGCTGGATATGAGTCAGCAGTGTGCCCTTGTTGCCAAGAAGGCCAATGGCATTTTGGGATGTATAAGTAGGGGCATAGCGAGCAGATTGAGGGACGTGATCGTTCCCCTCTATTCGACATTGGTGAGGCCTCATCTGGAGTACTGTGTCCAGTTTTGGGCCCCACACTACAAGAAGGATGTGGATAAATTGGAGAAAGTCCAGCGAAGGGCAACAAAAATGATTAGGGGTCTAGAACACATGAGTTATGAGGAGAGGCTGAGGGAGCTGGGATTGTTTAGCCTGCAGAAGAGAAGAATGAGGGGGGATTTGATAGCGCTTTCAACTACCTGAAAGGGGGTTCCAAAGAGGATGGCTCTAGACTGTTCTCAATGGTAGCAGATGACAGAACGAGGAGTAATGGTCTCAAGTTGCAGTGGGGGAGGTTTAGATTGGATATTAGGAAAAACTTTTTCACTAAGAGGGTGGTGAAACACTGGAATGCGTTACCTAGGGAGGTGGTAGAATCTCCTTCCTTAGAGGTTTTTAAGGTCAGGCTTGACAAAGCCCTGGCTGGGATGATTTAACTGGGAATTGGTCCTGCTTCGAGCAGGGGGTTGGACTAGATGACCTTCAGGGGTCCCTTCCAACCCTGATATTCTATGATTCTATGAATTGTTCTCAGCTTACGGACCCTGGCATCGCTGGGACCCTTGCTTGGCTTAGCTCAGAATCTGGAGATTTGTGGAGATCTTTGTGTCTTCCAACACCAGCTGATACTCCTCCCATGAAACTGCCACAAGGACATAACAGTTCTCCTCAAGTTAGGGAGGAGTGTCAAGGCCATCTCCAGTCAGAAATCACTGGGGATTCAATTCCCTGAAAACTTTTTTTCCCCCTCCAACTTTAAGAGAATAATATCCATAGTCCCTTCTCAAGTTGTTAAGTGGGTATTAAGAATCACATGACAAGGAGCCTGGTCTTCCCCTGTTTCCAGCAGAAGGATTTGGATCGGTTCAGGGGGAAGCCTATAGGTGGGCTTGTTGATGGACAGGTAGAAGTACGGTTTGGGGTGAAGGTCATGGTTTCTGTAGTTGACTATACCTGCATGTATTGCAAAAATAAAAGGTGCCTTTAGTCTTTGTTATGCAGGAGGTCAGAGTAGATGATCACAGTGGTCCCTTCTGGCCGTAAAATCGATGTCCTTCTGTATTTCATTTCAACAAGGGGCACATTTTAGGGAAGAAGGAGGAAATATTTTGGTGGCAGGTTAATCTTTTAAAAATGGTAGTTGTTTGATGGGATTTGGAATATTAAAATAAGCCCTAAGGAAGAAGTTTAGAAGGCCAAGGGCAGTGAGGCAATCAGAAATTTATGAAATTGCTCTGTAATTTAGCAAATGGACATCACCTCACTTCAGTGTGATGGCAGACCAGTGTGTATGTATGTGTGTACATATATGTATATGTTGCCCTTAAGCTAACAAAGCACCATGTGCCATAGGTGTGAAGAGAAAATCAAACACCTGTTCCAACTCCCATTAAAGTGAATGGAATGATTTCCATTGACTCCAGCATGCTCTAAAGCAGAATATAATCTTCAAGTTACAAGAAATACAGTTAAATAATTTAATATTTGTTATAACTCTAGTCTATTTTAGTTTTATTGTCTTCTAATTGTTTTTTATTTACAGTAAAAGGGAAACATGTGGCATTTGGAGGTGATGGAGAGGAGGGAGATACTGATGGTTCTTCAGGTATTCTTAGTGAGGATGCTGAGGACAATGAGAAAGAAGATGAGTTTAGAAAGGTACTTCATTATAAAAAGAGAAAATGTATGAATTTCATAACAAAAGTTTTTAGAACTGAACAGAAAATGCCTAATTTTTAGTAACTGAGTAACTGAAGCCACCACACAACTTCTGAATGTAGTTCATAAGGTTAAAAATGTCTTATCTTTCAAAGAATGTATTATATGCTGCAGCATGGCTTTCATTAATCAGTTTTTCAGTAAGTAAGGGAGCCAGAGATGTACTGGTTGGGCAACAGCACAAGATGTTGTGCTATAATAAGAGGCCATAACAGACAGGCTTCCTCTAGTGCAGGCAAACACACATTCTCCTCTTCCTCACAGTACAACCAACTACCCATCCTCCTCTTCATTTCCCCACTGCCTCCTTCATTTCAGAAAGTCCACCCCTATATTTTTCTGGCAGACAGTGCAGAAAGGCACCCACCTTCTTTTTCATCTCCCACTGTGAAGGGAGTTGAAGCTTAAGTGCTAACTTAAATGCTAATGATAGTTCCAGGAGTTACAGCTGCTGGGTGCAGGTGAGTGGTAATGTGTTGTGGTGAATGGTGACTGGGTTGTGTACAGGTGCATGGCGCTCATGGGTCCTGTGGATTGAATGATATTTTTCTATGAACTTCTTTAGTCCAGTACTGTTAGACTTTCCTGCCTTTGTTCCTTTCTTCAGAGATCGACACAAGATTCTTGTGATTTTTATCCCCAAAATGAATGCTGGCTCCTCTTGATGGCATCTTACTTACTGCAATCATATTGGGTATGTCTACACTGCGCATTAAGCCCAGGTCTTTGACATGTGGATTTGGTGTTTCCAAGCTTGCATATGAGCATCCAGACTACTTTGTAGACTGTGTTTTCAGGTGCTGGACACAGGTCTAAGAGCTGTGCTAATGTGTCCATACTGTGCTATGGAGACCTTCTGACTCAGGTCTGCTGCTTGACCTGTGTCCAGACTGCAAAGTGACAGTGCTTGGATTTGAATCACAGCAAGACTGAGTTTCTGACTCCCCGCTGCCCTGCAGAGTCCTAGTACCTGGGTTGTGAGTGCTTGCTGACCAGAGTCAGAATGATTTGTGTGTGAATGGAAGGGGGGCTTAGGCTCAAAACTGAGTCAGAGCCCGGGCTTAGTGTGCTGGTTAGACATACCCCATTTAGAGCCTGTTCTTATCAAGGCAAACTGAGTTTTCTCAGGGATTTATCTGTGTGCCCTCTTCCAAGCAGGGTGGGTGGGATCTTTCTGTGGGGGTGTAGCAGGGGAGGACTATTTCTCTCCTTCTAGCTCTGGCCTAGCAGCAGTTCTGGAAGGGAGAGGCTATTTTGGAAGGCTTTCAGGAGACCAAGGGAATTCCTAATATTAATGCTTTCTGTAGCTCAGCATCTCCCACTTTTGTGGTACATATGGGCTATTCTTCTTTGACGGTTCACACTTATTCCACTCAAATAAGTGCATGCCCCAGAGCTGGAGAGTTTTCTATAGTAATATGCGTCAGTGTGGTGCATGCACTGTGTACTTCCTGGTGGTCCTTTCCAAGGCTATTTAAGCACAGCACTGCTTTGACCCCTCTCAGTTCTTTCTCACTTCAAGTGGCCTGAGTCACTCCCCATGCGGTTTACCTCATGGTTACTATGCAGTGAGAAATTCTCTTTCTAAATCTGCTACTGTCATAAATATAAAGGGAAGGCTAACCACCTTTAAATCCCTCCTGGCCAGAGGAAAAAACCCTTTCACCTGTAAAGGGTTAAGAAGCTAGGATAACCTCACTGGCACCTGACCAAAATGACCAATGAGGAGACAAGATACTTTCAAAAGCTGGGAAGAGGGAGAACATCAAAGGGTCTGTGTCTGTCTGGGTTAGGCTTTTGCCAGGGACAGAACAGGAATGGAGTCTTAGAATTTAGTAAGTAATCTAGCTTGATATGCGTTAGATTATGATTTCTTTAAATGGCTGAGAAAATAAGTTGTGCTGAATAGAATGAATATTCCTGTCTGTGTGTCTTTTTGTAACCTAAGGTTTTGCCTAGAGGGATTCTCTGTTTTGAATCTAATTACCCTGTAAGGTATTTACCATCCTGATCTTACAGAGGTGATCCTTTTCTTTTTACTGTTTCTTCTATTAAAATGTTTCTTTTCAAGAACTGAATGCTTTTTTTCATTGTTCTAAGATCCAAGGGCTTGCAAATTGGTGAGGATATTTACCAAACCTTCCCCAAGAAGTAGGGTGCAAGGGTTGGGAGGATTTTTTTGGGGAAAGACGTTTCCAAACAACGCTTTCTCAGGAACCCAGAGAAACGTTTGGTGGTGGCAGTGGAAAACCAAGGGCAAAGGGTAAAATAATTTGTACCTTGGGGAAGTTTTAACCTAAGCTGGTAAAAGTAAGCTTAGGAGGTTTTCATGCAGGTCCCCACATTTGTACCCTAGAGTTCAAAGTGGGGAAGGAACCTTGACAGCTAGTATTGTTAGTTTTTCTAGTTTAGTAATAGTTTATAGTAGTGCATGTAGTTAGTGATAGTTTGGTAACTTTTGTTTTTTAGAAGAAGATAGTGCCTGGTGGCATTCCATCACTGTCTTCAAACATTGCCCATTGTGTGGGGTGGCTATCCCAAACAGTGATCCAGACATGCTCTGTCTCTTATGCCTTGGTGAGGGGCATATCAGAGAGAAGTGCGGTATTTGTTGCTCCTTTAAATGAAGAACACAAATCTCTAGAAACGTGTGCCTCAAACAGCACCTCAAGGAGCAGGTAGTATGATCTTCTTTGGCACTGAGGCATATGGCAGGTCATTCAGCCTCACAACTGGCTTCTGAATGGTAACAAGTCTCAGACAGGCCTCTGACTCAGACTCCTCTCCACAGAAGAGAAGGGATCAATCCTCCTCTACAGGTCCTCCATGAAAGAGCTCCCATAAACTAGACAGGAGCGATGCGAAATCCAAGAGACTTTCATTCTACCTAAAAGAGAGATTATTGAACACTGCTAAAATTCCTCTGGTGCATAGGGCAGAACCCGGCCTTCATCCCATGTCTCCTTGGTTCCAAGGTGGAACCATACCAGTACTATACCATCGACTCCGACACTGTTACAGGGATGGCAGTTGAGTCCAGTACCGATAGACATGACTCCAGCACTGGTCCTTTTGGTGCCACCGCCCCCACAGCACTTTCAAGTGACAACTGGCCTGCTTGGCCTATCCCAAATTTTCCAATGGCACAAGAATATAACTTAAGATCTGCCTTCAGCCATTCTGGTTCCATCCAGTTCTGCAACCTCTACACACAGTCCACCAATGGTACCAGTACTAGTTTCTACACAGAGAGACAATAAAAATGCTTCCTCGGCACCAACTTCGGTACCACGGTTTACCAGATTGGTACTGTCTCTGACTTTGACTTCTGTGTAAAGTCTACTTCTCATGAGGCTTCAACTTAGAATAATTAATTATCAAGCACTTGCAAAATATGACTTCCTGCTGTGGGACAGACTCCCACCCCAATGGACATGTTCCCTAAGGAATATCAAGAGCAAGTAAGATCAACTATGACTGAGGGTCAACTCAACAGCAGAACAA
This sequence comes from Lepidochelys olivacea, assembly GCF_965140295.1. Lineage (NCBI taxonomy): Eukaryota > Metazoa > Chordata > Testudines > Cheloniidae > Lepidochelys > Lepidochelys olivacea. Next base: position 151,579,703 of record NC_140413.1, read on the forward strand.
CACTCCGGACAGTGATCGATGTCTCAGATATGGTGACAAGGACCACAGCTATGGCTGTGACAATGAGGCAGTCATCCTGGTTCCAGATTTCTGGCATCCCTTGTGAAGTCCAAGTGACTATAAAGGACTTAGCATTTCAGTGGAATGATCTTCTCAACAATATAATTAATTAAGAATTATGTTATCTGAAAAATTCCTGCATGACCCTTTGTTTACTGGATTTCCATGTTCCAGCTCAGAATCACAAGCAATAGCAACAACAGTGGCCTCAGTTCTCATTCAGATACAGGCCTCAACAGTTTCAAGAACATCTTTCAGAGCCACTGAGGAAGAGACAATGATTCCACTAAAGGCACTCGTTGTTCTGCCCCTCGGCAGCCCCACAACAAGGGCAAGTGCCCAGAAACAGTACTGATGTGATTCTCGAGAGCACAGCTGGAGCATCTATGGATATGTCTCCTTCTACTCAGTTTGGCAACTGCTTGTTTTATTTCAAGTAATCTTAGGTTGAGATTACCTTTGGCCAGTGGGTCTTCAAGATTTGTGAACAAGCGGTATCCCATCAAGTTTCAGACTGAGGCCATGTCCTTCTTTCCTCCCTGTCCCAATCTCTCTTCAGGGACACTTTTGCAACAAGAAGTCAACTCCTTACTACAGCTGGGTGCAATAGAGGTGGTACCTCAAGAATTCAGCTGGAAAGACTTTTACTTCCAGATTCTTAACCCCAAAGAAGAAAGGGGGATTTAGACGCATCCGAGACCTTTGATGTCTTAATCTCTTTATTCATAGTTTCAAATTCAGGATGGTTGCCTTAGCCTCTGTTATCCCCTCCTTGGATCCTTTGGACTGGTTCAGGGCTCTCATCTTGCAAGATGCCTGTTTTCACAGCTCAATAATTCTGGCACACAGAACATTTCTAGAGTTTATGGTAGAGATATCTGAGTACAAATACAAAGTCCTACCCTTTAGCCTGTCCACCATTCCAAGGGTGCTTACCAAAGTTCTCCATGATTGAAGCCCAGCTAAGAAGGCAAGGAATCCAGATTATTTTACCTACACAACTGGCTGATATGGGGCACATCCCTGCAGTAGTTCACTGGCTCCATTCAAAAGGCTCTCAGAACCTCTTTGTTACCCTAGGTCTTGAGGTCAACAAGGACTAGTGGACACAACTGGATCAGGTATGCACAGATGTTCTGTTCTTCTCATCCCTTCCATCGAAGACCCTAATCATGAATGCCTACACCAACTTCAGGTTCAGTGGAAATGGCTGATGCCCAAGACTTCCCTTCTCATCAGTATGCTTGAACTCAGAGCTCTTTGGCTGCCCCTCCTATGGAGACTTACCAAAGCAGTGCCTACAGACAATAAGATGGCCGTGCATTACATGAATAGGCAAGGAGGAGCCTGGTTTTGCCCCGCAGTGTAAAGAAACCTTTCTTCTGTGAACTTGAAGTATTCGGCCTCATATCACCCTGACAGCTTTCCATCTTCTGGGTCTTCAGAACACTATGATAGATTGGCTCAGCAGAGACCTCTCAGAAAACCCTGAATGATCCCTCAAATTTTGTTGTCCAAAGTTCGTTCCACAGAAGGGAATACCAGGCGATAGTTCTATACATGACATGCCACAACAACAGATGCCAGAGGTTTTGCTCCAGAGGAGGTAAGTGCCCAGGATCCCTCACAGATGCCTTCCTCTTCCCTTGGACTGCAGACCTCATGTATATTTTTCTAACAATATCCATGATCTCCAAAGTCTTGTGGAAGCTTGGATAAGACTCAGACTGTCAATCTGATAGCCTCATCTTGGGCCAGGCAGCTCTAGTACTCAGACTTGATGAGGCTTTTGATTTAGAAGCCCATCACTTAACTGGCCTTGCTTGACTTACTGTTTCAGGTCTACTGTCAGGTCCTCCATTCAGACCCAGACTCTATATGTTACAGCCTGGGTCCTGACTGACTGACCTCTGCTGAAAGGAATTGCTCAATGGCAATCCTAAACTTCTTGCTTCAGAGTTGGAAGCCTTCCATAAGACAAATTTACTAATTCAAATAAGACCTTTCTCTGTGTAGTCTGAACAGCAGCACCTACACTTCTGCAAACAATGGTCCCAAATATATTGAACTGTTTACTCCTCACTGAAACAGTCGGGAATGTCTCTTAGATTGATTAAGGGTCATCTCCCTGCTGGAGGGACACACATTGTTCTCTCAGTCTACTGTACTGAGATTTCTTAAGGGACTGACTTATGCCTTTCCACCAGTCAGAGAACCCCTTGCTCCCTGGGATCTCAGTGTAGTGCCAACTTGCTTAATGGTTCCTCCCTTCAAGCCAATGGCTCCCTTCTGATACTATCACCTTTCCATGAAGACATCTTTCCTGTTGGCCATAGCATGGGCCAGGAGAAAAGGGGAAATTCAGGCCCTCCTGGCAGAATCCTCCATACAGTCTTTCACAAGGATAAGATCACCCTGAGGTCTCATCCTAAATTCCTGCCTAAGGTGTCTCAGACTTTCACATTAATCAATCTATTAATCTACCAGCCTTTTTTTCCCCACAGATCTCATTCTTACACGACCAGAGTAAAACTTCATACACTAGATGTGTTTAGAACATTGTCCTTTTCCATGGCCAAGATTAGGTTAGTTAGACCTCACCAAGACTATTTGTTGTATTTGCAAAATGGAAGGGGGACAACCAAGTTTTTCACAGAGACTATCCAAATTGGTTTTGGACTTTATACATTCTTGCTATGGATTAGTGAAGCAAGATTTACCTGGTCACATAAGGTCTTATTCAACCTGTGTTCAGGCAGCCTCTGCCAGTCTTTGACCAATGTTCCCTTGACTGAGGTTTGTAGAGCGGTAATTTAGAAATCAGTCCATACTTAGACCATTCACTATGCCTTGGTACAGGCCTCTAGATCAGACGCAAGCTTTGGTAGAGTGGTCCTTCAATTGATATTTCAGTAGGACCCCTCTTAGACATGTCCAAGAGCGGTGTACTGCTTGCTAGTCACCAAAAATAGTGCGGATAATCACTCTAGAAGAAAGTACAATTATTTATATCACAGTAACTCTGGTTCTTTGAGTTCTTATTCTTATTCTATTCTTATTCTTATTCTATTCTATTCTATTATTTATTCTATTTATATCTATTCTATTCTATTCTTATTCTATTCTTATTCTATTCTATTCTATTATTTATATCACAGTAACTCTGGTTCTTTGAGTTCTAATTCTTATTCTAACTGATAGGCAGTTGAGACCACCCTGCCCTTTATATCCTCAGCTGGTCACAAGGGCTGCCAGAGTGCAGGAATGGCCCAAAGTACACTGCTATCTCAAAATAATCGAATCTCACACACGTTGGGTGCATCTACATCAAGAGTGGAATCTTATTTTTATTTTGTTTTAAGTGGTTTTGTCTTCATGGACTTTAAAGTAACTTTTTTTTATCAGATGATTCTGGTGATTCATTTTATCAGATGATTTTTTTATCCAGATGATTCTGGACTTCAAGCTCTTTGACTTATAGACCAATTCCCAAATAGAAAAATTACTGTAAATCCCTTGTTTTTGAGAAGGAACTGGAGGTGTTGAAACTAATAACTGATAATAAGTTTATTCAAACTTACTTTAAATCTTGCTGATGGATGAATGCTGAGTGACTGGTTGTTGCTAGATTTCTTTTTCAGTTAGCTATTTTTGTAGGACTTTTATGACGAACATTCTGCAATCTTGTGACCCAATGTCATCTCAGGTCTTTCATTCAGATAAAACAATGCCAGTTTTCTCAAAAGTGGTCTCATGAATCTGTATTTTTGATATTTTTAGGTGTTCACAGACATCAGTCTCTATGGTATTCAAAATACCAAATATTTTTAAATTGCTGATTTAATCAGGACTTTTCCAAATCTAAAGATGACCTAATTTGAATCAGATTAGACCAGCTTGCATGGCTCCAAGATAGCCTTGCACCAGATTAGTTCAAATATCTTGGAGGGAGGTGCTGCAAGGTGGCATAAGCAAAGTTTGCAAGTCATAAGAATCAAGGATTAGGCTGAGAAGTCCAGCCTTTTCGGTCAGTAAGTCACATGAGAGGAGACTGATGTTCCAGAATCTCCGAGATCTTGAGGAGAGGAAGTCACAACATCAACACACAGGCTATGCCAGCCTTTGACCAATCTTCCTGCAGCTGAAGAAAGTCTGCTAGTGAGAAGCACTGTGCCAGCAGAACATTACTGTCTGGCTTCTTGACTGCAGTTCTAGCTCTTCCTCTATGAGAGACCAGAAGACTGAGAGAACAGAAGAGGTTGCAACCCCCTATTATCTTAAGTATCTTAATTTTCCTTTTTCTATTTTTATTAGTTAAGAAACAGCCCAGCCATTTTATATTCTTTAATTTTAGGATGTGAAAGTGTAGTATGTACATGCACAGGCCCGCCGACAGCAATTCTGGTCCCCAGGGCGGAACAGTCAGTGGCCACTCTTCCAGCAAGGCCAGGGCTTCCACATGCCACTTGGCTGCCTTCGCTACTGCTGATACCACTCACTGATCGGGAGGTGTGGGGAGGGAACAGGAGGCTCTGATCGGCCGGGCTGCAGAAGGGTGGGAGGCACTGGGAGCAGGGTGGGGGAGCTGATGCAGGGGCTGCTGATGTATTACTGTGGCTCTTTGGCAGTGTACATTGTTAAATCCTGGCTCCTTATCAGGCTCAGGTTGGCCACCCCGCATTAAACCATTTGCTTTCAGTATTAAACTCTTGACCTGTTTAAACCAAAGATCTGATAGACTTTAGTGTAAAAATCTTTAGTTGGGATTTATAACCAAATATTCAACCACCTTTTTAGAATCCTCTTTAGAATTTATAAGCATTGATTTTGATATTCATTTCATTTAATTAATTTGATGGTTAAATTCCAATCCAATACTGAATCTAATTTATTGATTTGATTTTGATTTAATTGTTGTAATGTTCCATTTTTAGTTTAATATTACTATTAACAGCTTAGCTTTGATTGTTTTGTTGATTTTTCTTTTGTTTAAATTTTTAAATAAAATGATATTGAACCACATTTCTTTCAATAAGCAGTGTTGGTCCAGAACTTTTGAGGATCTTGTTGGGTGTTGGCTAGTTAAACTAAAATCCTGACCATAATTCCCCATAATTAGTCATTGATTCTCAGCTGGTGTAAGGGGGGACCGAAATGTCCCATTTCTGGCTGAGGTAACATTTCTTGTGGTATAGGCATTGCAGACGAAATTAAAAATGCAGGTACAATTATTTCAGATCATTAAAATGAGAATTTTTTAAAAAAAATATTACTTCATTGAGTGACTTAGAATAATTTTCTCTCCTTTATTTTACCTTCTCCAATTTACTTCTTTTACATTTCTTTTAACCTTTGGATTATATGAATAAAGGATCTAAATATTTTTATTTGTTGCAGGAATGTAAAGAGATAGTTGCATATTTCAGTCATCAGTTATTAGACAGTCTGTTGAAAGCCACCCGGCTATCTTTGGATACTCTTAAAAAAAGAATGTTTGTTTCAAAGTAAGTTGCAAGTGAAGTAGTACTTCAGTAAAACAGCTTAGAGAGTAATACTGAGGTAGTATTATGAAAATCCATTTGGTTTCTTTATCTTTGTTACCAAGAATTTATACGAAAGACTAAGGGGAAAATGCATTTATGTTCATTGATTGTAATTCTTTTTTTCTAGTACCAACAGATGCTACACATCCTTTTTTCATGAACCAAAGCCTTCTGCCTTTTAATATACCTTCCTGTTTTCAATAGACAAAATAAAGGGTTTTGGCAGTGTAACATGTTTCAAATTCATTATTTTTTGTTCATTTTTTCTAGTGGCACTCCCAATACACTAGGTGGTTTCCGGAAATTGGAGAAAGAATTAACCTTGCTTTACATAGCTCACATTCTAACAATGGATAAACCGATTAACAAAGGCTTTTTCCTTCAATCCTTCAACCAAGATTTTCCTTCAATCCTAAAGAAGGTCATCCTGGTGACAGTTTTGATAGCAGATGTATCTGTGAATGCCATGTGCTTTGACTTTAGAATAGTGAACTCAAACTCTGAAGCCAAGTGCTAGATCTGATTTCATCCACAGATAGCGAACAAACACTCTAAGCAAATATTTTGTGCTTCCAAGTTCAAAGAATCCCTACTTTTCTGAGAAAAGATGGTGAAACAATTGTAGCTTACAATGCCCCAACCCAAAAAGTTGCTTCCTCTCTCAGCCAACAAACCAAAAAGAGAATAAAAGTTTTCCTCTACGCAGAGTCACTCCTTTTGCTCATACTCAGGGCAAAGGAGAAAGGAGAACACTTGCAGTGTGTTCTTGGATTGCAGATGCAATCCTTGGAGTAAAGTCTAGGATTCCAAGACTAGAGTTATCTCAGATGCCCCCTAGACATGGCATCAACTATCCACAGAGATTTGGGCCAGTTCTGTAATCAGAGCAGACACTTTGGGGAAACTGTCCTTGCTTAGGAGATTGGTCCTTCCCCACTTCATGCAGCAAAATGTGGGAAATATCCCTTTGGAAGGACTGGAGTTGTTCAGTGAAAAGACACAGCACTCTAGAAATTAAAGGATTCCTGATCAATCTTGGTCTGTCTACCAATCTTCCTATGGAAGACCCTTTTCCATTTTCAACGTAAGGGACAACAGTAATAGTAGGCTATGGTTTGGTACACAGTTTCCTCAATGAGACAGTCGTTTACTAGAAGATAAAGGTCTAGACATTAGAAAAAAAAAGTCTTTATATGGTTCAATTTCTGAATCTTCCTCCAAGATGCAAATCTAAGGACACTCTTGAATTTTCTAAACTTCTGGATTTTAATTTCCCTTCCATTTCTTCTTGAGGAATCATGATTTTTTTCATGATGGCATGGAGTTGAACCTCAGACAAATGGATTTTGGAAATTCTCTGACGAGGCTGTGTAATCCAACTCCTACACATAACATCTGGCCACTGCCTACCTTCAGAGATCTTCCCATTGTAGATATATATAAAGCAGCTACTCTTCACATTTTTACAAAGCATTGTTGCTTGGGTTTGGCTTCAAGTTTCAGGTTTCCCATACCCAAGATTTATTTCCAAGGTAGGGAAGTCCAAATTCTCGCTATAGCCCTACCACCACTGCCAAGAAAATAAAAATTTTCAGGATGCGCTTTTTCTTATTTGACCAATTTCCTTTCAATATATTTTTTTCTTTCTAATTACTGTCTCCTTCTACAGACTTTAATGTATCTAGTTTCTTGTGTTGGACGTTTAAGAGGTGTTCTATCATTGTGCTTATTGCAGCTTTATCAATTTCGGGGGGGGGGAAGGAATGGGGGACATGATTCATACTTTTGTCTGCAAAGTGAAATCCTGGCCCCATTGCAGTCAATAGGAGTTTTGGCTTTCACTTCAGTGGAGCCAGAATTTCAGCACAGATATCCTGCACAGTTGGAATCTTGAGAGAAGGAAATTACTTAGTAGTTTTTCTGGTTCACTAAATATATCATTTTGCAGAATTCTCACTCACCTAGCCACTGCATTTTAGGATTTGTAAACTGTCTGTTTTAACATGTCCTGATTCTTGCAACTTGTTTTCACTTTTTTTTGTCTTTGGGGGTATGTTTTAATCATGTGTTGATCATTTTGTAATGGTTTATCATCCTGGAAATTTCACTTTCCACCCTATTGAAGGACCTGATTGAAATGCTTGGTGAGCAGATTTCATTATTTTTGGAGAGCCTTCTGTCACACTTAAACAAGTACTGACTGGAAGGCTCTGAGGGCAGTGTCTAGGTCCAGGGTGACATGTGGCTATCTTTGGTGGGGATGGTGGTGCTCTTGGCTGCTACCACTACCCTTAGACATTAAAAACTTTTAGAACTAGGGGCATTCTGTCTGTCCTGTGTTACAGATCCTGGGGTGAGAATTCTCCAAAGTGATTTCAGAGATGCCAAATTTCAAGGGAAGTAATTTCCTTTTATAGTAACTCAAATGATGATGGCATGATAATTAAAAAGTTTTATGGTGAAGTATATATAATGTATTTCAATTTTATTTTCGGCACCAGCACCTTTGGACGAACAGCTTTTTTTGCTCAGGCAAGCAAATCTGAAGAGGTTGTTTCTTTCCTAAAAGCTGAAGTGCATCTTGCTATTCCTAATGTGGTAAGCACTATGTGATATTATATTTAGCAAAGTAAGAAGATGTTATCTAAGAATTACATTTCCATATCCCCACTTGTGAGATGTGTGATACCTGTGCTGACCTTGAAACCATCTAAAAGAACAGTGACTGCTGGGGCAAGGCAGGTGTCCCTTTGGTAAAATGTGTTCACACCCCGACATCCTCAGTTCCCTCTTACAGTGGCTAGCTGCAGGCATCAGGACCATTTATAGAGTGTTGTAGTATTTGTCAGCAACTATATTTCCTATTTGTTCATTTCTGTTCTTTTTGATTATTGTAGTTGGCTGTTAATTTCTCCCTTATTTTTAGTTTTTGAAATGTTAGATTGGTTCTTTTTTATATTGACTCTTTGGCTGTTTTATGACTTTAGCCCTTGGTGTGGTTATGTGATTGTGTTGATAGTTTTTGTTGTTGTGGTGTTTTTGTCATGGCCACCATCTTTAAAGGCACATCACCTCACTTGTATTACGAACAATGGAAAATGGTGATCATTTGGAAAAAGAGAAATTCTTTGTAGGTTTCTCTGAAGTTTTTATGCACCAGCCTGTGCTGACAGATAAACTTTGTTATGAAAATTAATGCCAAAAATTGCCATTAATATTAAATACTTATTTTCAAAAGTAATCCATTTCACCAGATCTATTTAACAGGGAAGGTAGATGGGAGTTGCAAACTAGGGTGTCTGCATGTGGGTTTTTTTAGAGATTCATGAGGAAGGTGGAGACTGGAGTATGAATATATAGGGAAGTTTAAGGAGGTGCAACAGGTAGGGGAAATTTGGAGTAAAGGAGGGAAGGGGTATACTCTCTAGCTGCTTTGCAGTGATCTGGCTAAAGAAAGTGGCTTTAAATCCTGCATAACTGGACAAATATGTTCAGGCTGTTTTATGCTACTCTAGAGTGGCATAAAGCAGCTGGAGCATACTGGTGAATCTAGCCATGAAAATTATATATTTAAAACGTGATTTGAGATTGATACTACTTATCTTAAAATCTCTAGAAATGTCACATGGTAGTATTCTTTGAATTTCTTATGTAGTGTTAATATATGAAAACTGTAATTAAAACCAAAAATTTACATTTTCTGACAAAACTGTGTTGAGATGGAGTTAAATACATTACAGGGATGTTGTAATTATCCCCAAACCAAATGTTGTTCTTTGAGATTTTTTTTTTTTTTTTTTTGCACATGGATCTTACTTCAAGGTGCATGTGTGCTCCATGAACATGAGATTGTGGTTTTTTTGATCAGCGGCGTCCACTGGAGTTGCACCTGCACCCTACATATTGTCCCTCACTTCTTTTTTTTTTATCACCCATGGCAGCTGAGACGGAACTTAGGATATGTCCACCTGCTTCCCCACAATCCTTTATTATAGATTCAGTGTTTTGTGTAGTAGTTAGGTCTTTATTACTAGTTATGCTTATTGTTTTACTTTTATATAGCCAAAACCCACACATTTTTATTAGGTTTTAGTTAGGGCCAGGACCTTCTCAACACCAAGACCTTTCAGCCTCATGGCAGAAGCTAAGTACCCATGTTTTAAATCTTGACCACCTTCTTCAAGTGCTTGGCTATATATATTTCACTGTTGGTGTGCATGCGCCCAATGCACCTGAGTTCAGATTCTTTTGGCCAGCAGTGTCCGTTGATTCCAAGATTCTGACTTGTGTCTGTCTATACAGCTGGCTCACAGGAAGTACATGTGATTCCTAGTAGGAAAGACTTACTACCAGTGCAGGTTCACTAAGGGCCTTGCAGTGGTGGCAACACATTTAAGAAGGCGCAGCACACAAATTTACCCATGTCTCAATGACTGGTTGATCAGAGAGAAATCACCTAATCAAGTAGCACAGTTCAAACATTCTTCAGTCTGTTCTCACTGGGGTTCAGAATAAACAAGGCCCCCATTCACTATAACCCTTATCATAGAATACATAGGGATGCTGCTGGATTCAAATTCAGCAAAAGTGTATTTCCCATGGTAAAGATTCCAGACTATAGTGGACTTCATTACCCAATTACAGGCTCACCAAAACATCAATAAGGATGTGCCTCAGGCTTCTGGGACACATGGTCTTCTGAACATACATGACACAGTTTGCTAGACTTCACCTATGTTCCATACAGGGGTAGTTAAAAATCAGTGTATTTTCCCAGAATCACATGGACATGCATGTGACCTTTGCAAATGAAGTTATCTTCTTATTAGACTGGTAGAAAGACCCACATCAAGTGGAAAAGGGGTTCACTTCTCCTGGCTTCTGTCTACCAAGAATCTAGTGACAGATGCCTCCATTCAAGGATGGGAAGCTCACTCAGATTACCGATAAATATAAGACCACTGGTAGTTTTAGCATATTATTTCAATAGAACTACCAGTTTTAGGAAGTCATTTTGGTTATTTGTTTCTTACACTATGACCTTTATGATTCTTAGTATTTCTGCCCAGACTTTTTCCAGGAGTGTTAAACAATGTATCATTTAATGCTATGAGTGAGCAGTAGTCCCTGTGGCACTATTGTAAGGTTTCATTGTACTAGGGCAGTGACAGTGTCTTTTGCTTGCCTTAAACATGTTCCTATTGAAGAAATCTGTAAATCTGCTCCTTGGAAGTCAGTCCATATCTTTAATAAATATTATGCTTTGGATTTGCCTTCAAGAGCAGATTTAGATTTGATGATGCTTCAAACTTTATTTAATTAGGACTCTTTCTACATCCTGAGTTTTCAGCACTGCTTGCCATACTACTCACAAGTGGGAATATGTGGAGCCACTCAAAGAAGAAATGAAGGTTACTTACTTGTAACTAATATTCTTCTAGATGACTCTGCATATTCACCCTTCCCTCCCACCTTCCCCTCTTTCTTAGAGTTATATAATGGTTTCTCTATGTTGGCAGTGGAATGAACTGAGGCAGAAAACATTGCAGAGCCCCTATATAGACTCACCCTCAGAACGTTAAGGTACACTGAGGAGAGAGACAGGAGGGGGCATATGTGTGCTCTAATGGGTGCTGCTTGCAGACGGTTCTACCATTACCCTGCAGTGGACAGCACATAACCCGTAAGTGTGAATGTGCAGAGTAATTGTGAAGAACTCCAGGTATTAGTAAATGAAGGTTATTTACTGCAATTTAAGTAACCTCTTTATGAATCCAACAAATTTAATAAATATTAAATTTAAAAGAAATGCAAACATACCCAGATATGGAAATGCACATTTAGGGCACCCAGACTACCTTAACTCTGCCTCATAGTGACACTATGGTGGGGAGGGGAGGAGGAGGAGAAAAATCTGCGTCTTTAAAAATAAATTTAATCTAATCTGTGACCAAAAACATGAATATGCCTAAATCATAATCATATGATTATTGCATTGTGACACTACAGGACATTTTCAGAAATGGTCTTTGTCAAGGTTCCTTCCCCACTCTGAACTCTAGGGTACAGATGTGGGGACCCGCATGAAAGATCCCCTAAGCTTATTCTTACCAGCTTAGGTTAAAAACTTCCCCAAGGTACAAACTTTGCCTTGTCCTTGAACAATATGCTGCCACCACCAAGTGATTTAAACAAAGAACAGGGAAAGAGACTACTTAGAGAAGTCTTCCCCAAAATATCCCCCCACGCCCTACACCTCCTCTCCTGGGGAAGGCTTGATAATGATATCCTCACCAATTGGTACAGGTGAACACAGACCCAAACAGTTGGATCTTAAGAACAATGAAAAATCAATCAGGTTCTTAAAAGAAGAATTTTATTTAAAGAAAAGATAAAAGAATCACTTCTGTAAAATCAGGATGGTAAATACTTTACAGGGTAATCAGATTCAAAACATAGAGAATCCCTCTAGGCAAAACCTTAAATTACAAAAAGACACAAAAACAGGAATACACATTCCCTCCAACACAGCGAATTTTACAAGTCAAAAAACAAAAGAAAATCTAACGCATTTTCTAGCTAGATTACTTACTGACTTTACAGGAGTTGGAAGGCTTGCATCCTTGATCTGTTCCCGGCAAAGATATCACTCAGACAGACCAAAACTTTTTTCCCCCTTCAGATTTGAAAGTATCTTGTTTCCTCATTGGTCATTTTGGGTCAGGTGCCAGCGAGGTTACCTTAGCTTCTTAACCCTTTACAGGTGAAAGGATTTTGCCTCTGGCCAGGAGGGATTTTATAGCACTATATACAGAAAGGTGGTTACCCTTCCCTTTATATTTATAGGTTTCAGAGTAGCAGCCGTGTTAGTCTGTATTCGCAAAAAGAAAAGGTACACCTTTTCTTTATATTTAAGGCATTCTTGGTCCTGGTAATGGTGCTGAGGAAGTTGAGGTCAGCTTTGCAAATCCAGAAGTGAAGGTTTTTGAACCTGTATCTGTCTTTGTCAGCTCCTTCAAGGATTCCAGTCAGGAACCTTGGATAATTCAGCTTCTCTCATGGCTTCTCCTGAATTAGAAGGATCTGAAGCCTAGCCTGTCAATCCTTGCAATCCATAGGTGTTAAGGTCTGACAGATCTCACACTGGTTGGGGGGATGAGCTTCCTCAGACAGAATAGTTAGCTGGAGACGGCACCCAACTTCAGAAATATTCCTGGGCAGGAGGTGCAATCCTTTAATTTTGGGGGGAAGGGTCAGCACAAGCAATGGCATTGAGTAGTTGGACACAAGAAAGGTAATATTCTGTGGCTGGCAATGGGGCAATGTCACACATATCCATCCCTGAGTAAAACAGAGCTCTGGACAATTGTGATTCAGAGGGGTGCTTCTGAGTCACAATTATTTTGAACTCCTACTGGGGTGGCACAGCTATGCAGCACCCTTAGCAAGGACTATAACGAAAGGCTCAATGTAGCCCTTGGAAAATTAGGTTATGGTGCATTTATTTAAACAACATTTTTTATATTTTGTGCAGGTAATGGTTCCTAGTTTAGATGATATACAGCAAGCCATCAATCGCATGATCCAATTAACACTGGAAGTAAGTCGTGGAGTCGCACACTGGGGACAGCAACACTTACAAAAATCTAGTATATTACTGAACAGAAATGTACCTCTTGTCTCCTCATCACCCAGTGTGGTAGCAGGGAAAACAGCCAAAAAAGAAGAAAGTAAGGTTTTTTGCTTACTTTAACTTTTTTCTTCTAATAAAATGTCTTTGCTTCTGAATATTTCATGATTATTCTCATTTGGTTTGAAAGGGACCTAGTGTGTATTCTTTTGGATTATCTTAGCTATTTTTACTTTAATTTAGTCAGTTGTATTTAACAGAAGTGCGTATTTCATACTCATGAAAGTAGTAGTAAACTACATAATAATCAGATAAACTACTGCATTATGTAAATATTGTCACAGTATAGGTTTCCCCTTTAACTTCAAGTAACATAAACTCGTTAGTGGTACCTTTATGTACTGCTCCTACTTTCTTACTACTGAAGAATGTAGTACATCATGTTATTGGATAAAATAAAGAGTTATGCAAATTTCATTCACTGGGTCGTTAACATGGGAAAGAGAGGCAGTGCTGTTGTTAGGATTCAGGATTCACTAACATTACAATTGAAAGATTTCATTATTATCTGTATTCCTAAAGTGGACATATGCAGAATTGTTCTATTACCAGTGTCAAGGTTCCTCCCCCACTCTGAACTCTAGGGTACAGATGTGGTGACCTGCATGAAAAACCTCCTAAGCTTATCTTTACCAGCTTAGGTCAAAACTTCCCCAAGGTACAAAATATTCCACCCGTTGTCCTTGGACTGGCCGCTACCACCACCAAACTAATACTGGTTACTGGGGAAGAGCTGTTTGGACGCGTCCTTCCCCCCAAAATACTTCCCAAAACCTTGCACCCCATTTCCTGGACAAGGTTTGGTAAAAAGCCTCACCAATTTGCCTAGGTGACTACAGATCCAGACCCTTGGATCTTAAGAACAATGAACAATCCTCCCAACACTTGCACCCCCCCTTTCCTGGGAAATGTTGGATAAAAAGCCTCACCAATTTGCATAGGTGACCACAGACCCAAACCCTTGGATCTGAGAACAATGAAAAAGCATTCAGTTTTTTACAAGAAGACTTTTAATAAAAAATAGAAGTAAATAGAAATAAAGAAATCCCCCCTGTAAAATCAGGATGGTAGATGTCTTACAGGGTAATTAGATTCAAAAACATAGAGAACCCCTCTAGGCAAAACCTTAAGTTACAAAAAAGATACACAGACAGAAATAGTTATTCTATTCAGCACAATTCTTTTCTCAGCCATTTAAAGAAATCATAATCTAACACATACCTAGCTAGATTACTTACTAAAAGTTCTAAGACTCCATTCCTGTTCTGTCCCTGGCCAAGACGACTACAGACAGACACAGACCCTTTGTTTCTCTCCCTCCTCCCAGCTTTTGAAAGTATCTTGTCTCCTCATTGGTCATTTTGGTCAGGTGCCAGCGAGGTTACCTTTAGCTTCTTAACCCTTTACAGGTGAGAGGAGCTTTCCCCTGGCCAGGAGGGATTTCAAAGGGGTTTACCCTTCCCTTTATATTTATGACAACCAGCATTATTAAGAGAGAGGAAGGATGCTAGAGTGGTTAGGGCACTGGGTAGGATTTATGAGACCGGGGTTCAGTAACCTGCTCCACCACAAGCTTTCTGTCTGTGCTTCAATTCTGCATCTGTAAATTCAGGACAGCAGTACTTCTGTAACTCACAGGAGTGTAGTAAGGATAAATACATTAAAGATTGTAGGATGCTTGGATGCTGAGGTGATGGTGGCCATATAAGTAACTAAGATAGGTGACTAGATTGTCATTTAAATCACGAGGAGCATATGTTGCACAGAATTTTTAGAGTTCAATTAATATGCTATGATATGAGAGAATGTAGAGATGCATAGAGCATTACTGGCAGGGCTGGCCTTAGGGCAGGGCAATGTGGGCACCCACCCAGGGCTCTGTAGTCAGGGGGCACCGTGGTGCATAGGCCAGGGGCTTGGGCTTCCCCTTGCTGCCTGTGGGGTGCAGCCTGGCATCGCAGGAGCGTTGCGTACACTTCCCTGCTCTTGAGCGAAGGTCACCTGCTCACTGCTCCATGTGGTTTCCCAGCCTGGCTCCAAGTCGTGCCTCCACACTCTGTGACTGCGAGCCAGGCTCTTCCCCGCGTCCTTCCCCCAGATTGTCCCAGTCCAATGGAAGGTGAGTGGGGTGTCTCGGCCAGCCAATGGGAGCTGGAAGTTGCCAGCCTCTTCCAGGTTGAGATGGAAAGGGAAGAGACTGGGAATTAAAACTGCAGGGCAGAGAGATCAGTAAGTCTTAGGGGGTCCTGATTCCGTGTCCCAGGTTCCAGCCCCCCACAGCTCCCAGGGGACCCCCTCTCTATGCCCCCATCTACAAGCCCTTCCATCTCCTGAGGGCCCCTTCCCTGTGCTCCCAGCTCCTAGCCCCCCCCAGCTCCCAGGGGACACCTCCATGTGCCCCCAGCTCCCAGCCCCCCCCCAGCTTCCAGGGGCCTTCCCTGTGCCTCGATGGTCCCAGCCCTCCCAGCTCCCAGGGCTCTCCCCCGTGCCCCAAGAGCCCGAGGTACCCCTCCCTGTGCCCCTAGCTCCCAGCACCCCTCCATGCCCACACATCTCCCAGGAGGCACCTTCTTCTGCCCCACCAATCCCCGCCTCCCAGTTCTCAGCCCCTCCTCACCCCATTCTCCCCAGTTTTCAGGGGGTCCCTCACATCTTCAAGGTTCCCCTCCTGAATGCCACACTCTGACCTCACAGTTCCCCATGCTCCCCAGCTGTCATGGACTCCCCCTTTTTCTTACTCATCCCAAAGGGAGGTATTAGTGCAGGTGGTTGGGGATATTTCAGGAGCCAACCTTCCGCCATCACCATCCACCCTAGCTACCGTCAGTGGACTGGAGCATTTTAACCTCTCCCTCCCACAATAAGCCACCTTCCCTGGGGCTGAGGAGGGGCACTTCAATATTGTGGATGCTCAGTATTGGGGTGGGGAGAGATCTGCCCTTCTGGAGCCCCCATGTCACCACAACATTGTGATTCCATCTGTGCAGCTCCAGTTCCCTCCACCCTTTCTGGGACTCTCAGGTCACCATGCTACTCTGCCAACACCAGCCTTCTGGTGCCCTTTTGTGACTGCGCCTCCCCTTGGGCTGCCAACCCTCTGGGGCTCTGGCAGAGGAGCTGGATGCTGTGTTGAGTGGGAGAGTTTGGGAAGTGCAGGAGAGATACGACTCTGCCCCAGAGCCCACTCACTCTGTGAGAATGCGGAAGACTGCCTACTATATTGTCTTGGCTGTCTTGCTCAATGACCAAATGAGGGAATTCCTATAACACTTGCTGGGGGAGTCAAAATGACTTCTGTGGGGTTTCCTATGATGCCCATCACCATGGCATCCAGATGTGAATCACTGCAAGGCAAGACCGGCCCTAAGTGTGGGCAATGTGGGCAGGGGCGGTGCTGTGGTTAAGAGGCAAGAAGCAGGGTGGGCCTGAAGTGTGAGGTCATAGAAGGGAGTTTGGGGTAGTGAGGGGTGGGGGGAGAGGCAGTGGGGGCAGGGGCGATGGGGATGGGGTAGGGAGCCTGGGAAGGCAGCTGGGGCCAGAGGCGGCAAAATACAAGTTTGCCCAGGGTGCTATTTTCCCTAAGGCCAGCCCTGATTACTTTCTGAAAATATTTTTGACTCTTTTAAAGAAAATGTGAGAAAATAGCATAAAAATAATTGTCAACAAAAATACTGGGAATCACACTTTTAAAAATGTGTTGAATTGTATGTAAATTAGGGCTGCAGATTAATCGGAGTTAATCCATGTGATTAACACAAAACAAATTAACTAGATTAAAAAATAGTTGTGATTAATCACATTTTTAATTGTACACTTAAATAATAATAAAATGCCAATTTAAATTTATTATAAATATTTTTGGACTTTTTTGACATTTTCAAATATATTGATTTCAATTATAATACAGAATACAAAAGTGTATAGTGCTCACTTTATCTTATTGTTTTTGATTACAAATATTTGTACTGTAGTGTAATCTCTTTTTTTATCATGAAATATCTTACAAATGTAGAATTATTATTTTTTACATAATTGCACTCAAATACAAAACAATGTAAAACGTTAGAGCCTACATGTCCATTCAGTCCTCCCCTTTATTTAGCCAATTGCTAAGACAAACAAGTTTGTTTACATCTATGGGAGATAATGCTGCCCGCTTCTTAATTATAATGTCACCTGAAAGTGAGAACATGCATTCGCATGGCACTGTTGTAGCGGGCGTTGCAAGGTATTTATGTGCCAGACATGCTAAACATTCATATGCCCCTTCATGCTTCGACTTGCAGGCTCTAAATTTTACATTGTTTTGTTTTTTGACTAAGGTTATGTAAAAAAGCCCTACATTTGTAAATTGCACTTTCATGATAAAGAGATTGCACTACAGTACTTGTATGAAGTGAATTGAAAAATACTGTTCTTTTCTTTATCTTTTTTATAGTGCAAATATTTATAATAAAAATAACATAAAGTGAGCACTGTACACGTATTCTGAAATCAATATATTTGAAAAGGTAGAAAAACATCCAAAATATTTATAATAAATTTAAATTGGTATTCTATTATTGTTTCAGTGCAATTAAAACTGCAATTAATCACTACTATTTTTTTAATCTCACAATTAATTGTAATTCTTTTTTAAAATCATTTGACATCCCTAATGGACTTATATGTACTAACCTCTCACATGTAGAAATTGAAGTTAAAATGTTTCTCTTGGGCGACAAGTGACATTTACGGATCCTTAAACTGCATATTTTGACTCAATTGGATGTCTGCTTAGAAAAGAGTCTTTCATGGAATAACAAGGGTGTAACATATAAGAGATAAAATACCTCATACTGTTTGAGAGAACTTGTATGGTTAAATATTTGAAATGTATGGTTTTAACAAACCTAATAAATATCACTTTACATAAAGTAACATCAAAACTGTGCTAGGTGTCCACTCTACAAGAAGAATGAAGACAGAGTCCCTGAAAATTTAAAATGCAAATGGGCAATATATAGATAGAGGAGAGGGGAATGGGATGCAACAACCCAAACAGTAATGAAGTACAGGTTACAGGTTTTGACACTTCCACAATTTTTGGTTTAACTCTTTTGTCTTCTGTTTTGTTAAAAGTATATTGGGAGATGATTCTAGTTTTATGTTTTTGGAAATCTGAAGGGGGATTTTAATGGTTTGTTAACTTTTATGTAAATTGTTTATTTTACAGAAGTACTCGATGACAGCATTCCTGTAAGAAAGCTAAGAAATTTTTATCCAGGTGTTGCAGAACACAAAGATATTTCTAAATTAGTTGTGCTCCTCTCCTCGTCTGTAAATTCTGTAAGAAAAGCAGCTAGTGAAGCACTGCAAGACTTTCAGAAATATAAGGTTCTGTGGACAGAAGACAGAGATGCTAAAGTTCAGGTAAATTTATTGATGAGCATTTCTAGAGGAGTATCATCTATAACAGGGGTACACAAAGGTCTTCGAGGGGGCATGTCAACTCATTGAGATTTTTGCCTAGTTTTACAACAGGCTCTAGAGCCATGCAGTGGGACAGGGATCCCACAGGTACCACCGGACCCACTGCCATAATACCAGGAGCAGGATAAAAATTCAACAAACAAGGCGGGAGCGGGTTGAAGTGGGTATTATGGGGTGGAAAGGAAGCAGGATTAAAATAATAGTGCTCCCTTGCCACAAACAACTTGAACGCCCCAGCCAGCAACCATTGCTTTCTGGTTGCCCAGTTCTGAAGGCAGTGCCGCTGTCCGCAGCAGCGCAGAAATAAGGGGGGCAATACCATACCACTGCTATCCGGCCGCCGAATGACAAGGCTCACAAGTGAAAAACAGGCTTAATATCACACTGAAATGTAAGTAAAATATTTGTATTCCAGTTGGTTTATTTTATAATTATATGGCAAAAATGAGAAAGTAAACAATTTTTCAGTAATAATGTTTTTTGACACTTTTGTAATTTTATGTCTGATTTTGTAAGCAAGTAGTTTTTAAGTGAGGTGAAACTTGGGGTACACAAGACAAATCAGACTCCTGAAAGGGATATAGTAGTCTGGAAAGGTTGAGAACCACTTCTCTATAAGTCTCTTCATCTTCTAAAATAAGAAGACAACTGAAGAAGATTGGAGGAAAAGGATGTGGAAATAAATTGAATAACAGCTGAAAGAAATCACTATGACCTTCAGCAACAGGAGTAAACTATATATACTGTATTTTTCCTAAGCAGGAGCACCCCACAAGTGAGGTGAATTAGGGTATATTTACACTGTGATTAAACCCACCCACGACTGGCTTGTGTCAGCTGACTCAGGCTCACAAGGTTTGGGCTGCAGAGTTGTAAAATTGCGGAATAGACGTTCAGGCTCAGGCTGGAGCCTAGGCTCTGGGACCCTCCCCCTTTGCAGGGTCCCAAAGCTTGGGTTCCAGCCATAGGCGGCAACTTCCCCTCTTCCCTGTGAGTGCTCGATTCCCCTCCCTACCTCCAGGCCCCGCCCCCACTCCACCTCCGGCAATTTGGCCATCCTGATGGCAATGGGGCAGGTTCATGCTGTGGAACGCCTATTCTGGGCCTGTGAAACAAGCACAGACTGGTGGGACCACATAGTGTTGCAGGTCTGGGATGATTCCCAGTGGCTGCAAAACTTTCGCATGCATAAGGGCACTTTCATGGAACTTTGTGACTTGCTTTCCCCTGCTCTGAAGCACAATAATACCAAGATGAGAGCAGCCCTCACAGTTCACAAGTGAGTGGCGATAGCCCTCTGGAAGCTTGCAATGCCAGACAGCTACCAGTCAGACGGGAATCAATTTGGACTGGGCAAATCTATTGTGGGGGCTGCTGTGATCCAAGTAGCCAACACAATCACTGAGCTGCTGCTAGCAAGAGTAGTGACTGTGGGAAATGTGCAGGTCACAGTGGATGGCTTTGCTGCTACAGGATTCCCTAACTGTGGTGGGGTGATAGATGGAATGCATATCCCTATCTTGGGACCGGACCACCAAGGCAGCCAGTACATAAACTGAAAGGGGTACTTTTCAATAGTGCTGCAAGCACTGGTGGATCACAAGGGATGTTTCACCAACATCAACGTGGGATGGCCGGGAAAGGTACATGACGCTCGCATCTTCAGGAACTCTGGTCTGTTTCAAAAGCTGCAGGAAGGGACTTTATTCCCAGACCAGAAAATAACTGTTGGGGATGTTGAAATGCCTATAATCATCCTTGGGGACCCAGCCGACCCCTTGCTCCCATGGCTTATGAAGCCATACACGGAGCCTGGACAGTAGTCAGGAGCTGTTCAACTATAGGCTGAGCAAGTGCAGAACGGTGGTTGAATATGCATTTGGATGTTTAAAGGCACGCTGGTGCAGTTTACTGACTCAGGTAGACCTCAGCGAAGCCAATATTCCCATTGTTATTACTGCTTGCTGTGCGCTCCACAATACCTGTGAGAGTAAGGGGGAGACATTTATGGCGGGGTGGGAAGTTGAAGCAAATCGCCTGGCTGCTGACTACACGCAGCCAGACACCAGGACAGTTAGAAGAGCACAGCAGGGCACGCTGTGCATCAGAGAAGCTTTGAAAATCAGTTTCATGGCTGAGCAGGCTACTGTGTGACAGTTCTGTTTGTTTCTTCTTGATGAAAACCCGCCCCCTCGGTTCACTCTACTTTCCTGTAAGCCAACCGCCCTCCTCTCCCGCCTTTGATCACTGCTTGCAGAGACAATAAAGTCATTGTTGTTTCAAATTGATGCATTCTTTATTAATTCATCACACAAATGGGGGGAGAACTGCCAAGGTAGCCCGGGAGGGGTGGGGGAGGAGGGAAGCACGGGGTGAGGTGGGGTGGGGGAGGAGGGAAGGACAAGGCCACACTGCACTTCAAAACTTATTGAATGCCAGCCTTCTGTTGCTTGGGCAGTCCTCTGGGGTGGAGTGGTTGGGTGCCCGGAGGGCCCCCCTCCCCACCGCATTCTTGGGCATCTGGGTGAGGAGGCTATGGAACTTGGGGAGCAGGGCAGTTGATTACACAGGGGCTGCAGTGGCAGTCTGTGCCTTTCCTGCACCTCAGCCATACGCTGGAGCATATCAGTTTGATCCTCCAGTATCTTCAGCATTGCATCCTGCCTCCTTTCATCATGCTGCCGCCACCTCTCCTGTTGCTCCAGCCATCTGTCCTCATGTTCATTTTGTGCTTTCCTGGACTCTGCTATTGTCTGCCTCCATGCATTCTACTGGGCTCTTTCAGTTGGGTGGACTGCATGAGCTCAGAGAAAATTTCATCGCAAGTGCATTTTTTTTTTTGCCGCCTTATCTGTGCTAGCCTCTGGGATGGAGATGCTAGTTGCAACGTTGAAACATTTGCAGCTGTGGGAGGAAAAAAAGGAAAAAAATTGAAAAAGACATATTGGCCATTTAAAAGGAGGGGCTGATGTTTTTGGGTTAATGTGCAGCACAAACCCAACTAACCCCCCCCACCCACAATCCTCTGGGATGATCACCTGCCCCCCTCCCCCCACCGTGTGGCTAATAGCGGGGATGATTTCTTTCCAGCTACAGGCAAACAGCCCAGGAGGAACGGACATCTCTGAACGTCCCCCGAATAAAATTCCCCTATTTCAACAAGGTGACCATGAATGATATCACTCTCCTGAGGATAACACAGAGAGATAAAAAATGGATGTTGCTTGAATGCCAGCAAACACCGGGACCACACACTGCCATGTTTTCTTATGCAATGATTCCAGACTACGTGCTACTGGCCTGCCATGGTAAGGTGTCCTACCATGGGAGATGCAATAAGGCTACCCTCCCCAGAAACCTTTTGCAAAGGCTTTGGGAGTACCTCCAGAAAAGCGTCACTGAGATATCCCTGGAGGATTTCCGCCCCATCCCCAGGCACGTTAACAGACTTTTCCAGTAGCTGTACTGGCCACGAATGCATCTCAAGTCTTCAGGGCAAAGTAATCATTAAACACGCTTGTGAGCTGTAGCTCACGAAAGCTTATGCTCAAATAAATTGGTTAGTCTCTAAGGTGCCACAAGTACTCCTTTTCTTTTTGCTTTTAAACCGTGTATTATATTTACAAAGGTACACTCACCAGAGGTGTCTTCTCTGCCTTCAAGGTCCGGGAGCCCGGGTTGGGAGGGTATTGGATACAGGGTGATAAACAGTTCCTGGCTGTCGGGGAGAACGGTTTCTCCGCTTGCCTAGCGTGTGCTGTCTTCAACATCCCCCTCCTCATCATCTTCCTTGTCCCCAAAATCCTCATCCCTGTTGCGTGAGACACCCCCCCTTGCAGGAGTCCATGTACAGGGGTGGGGCAGTGTTAGGGGCACCCCCTAGAATTGCATGCAGCTCATCATAGAAGCAGTATGTCTGGGGCTCTGACCCTGAGCGGGCGTTTGCCTCTTGGGTTTTTTGGTAGGCTTGCCTAGCTCCTTAGGTTTCACGTGGCACTGCAGTGGGTCCCTGTTATAGCCTCTGTCCTTCATACCCTTGGAAATTTTTTCAAATATTTTGGCATTTTGTCTTTTGGAACGGAGTTCTGATAGCACAGATTTGTCTCCCCCCTACAACGATCAGATCCAGAACCTCCAGTTCGGTCCATGCTGGAGCTCTTTTGCGATTCTGGAACTCCATGGTCACCTCTGCTGATGAGATCTGCACAGTCACCTGTGCTGATCAGCTTGCCACACTGGCCAAACAGGAAATGAAATTCAAAAGTTGCGGGGTTTTTCCTGTCTACTTGGCCAGTGCATCCGAGTTCAGAGTGTTGTCCAGAGCTGTCACAATGGAGCACTGTGGGATAGCTCCCGGAGGCCAATACCATCGAATTGCATCCACACTAACCCAAATTTGACCTAGTGATGTCAATTTCAGCGCTAATCCCCTCATCGGGGAGGAGTACAGAAATCAATTTTCGGAGCCCATTAAGTTGACAAAAATGGCTTCGTTGTGTGTACGGGTGTGGGGTTAAATCGATCTAACGCTGCTAAATTCGACCTAAACTCATAGTGTAGACCAAGGCTGATAATATGGTGAGCAGCACTAAAAAATGGCAATTTACTGCAGCATAATATTCTTATACCATGACATTTACTTTTACAGTTGCATTTTCTATTATTTATATTTAGAATTAAAAATACCTCAAATACTGCAATTAATTAAACTACTCTGAGTAGTTAATGTCCAGAATTTTGTGGCACCCAGCATATTTAATGTTAGAGAAGGATATATATTTCTTGATAAAATAACATTTTGTAAGGATGTTTCTTGAAAACAGCACAAAAGTGGGAGCGGCTAAAGAGAGGGATATAAATTAGACTGAGCTGTTATTGTTTCTGCTTTGTGTATTGCGAATATGGGCTCCTACTTAGGGAGACAGATGCTTCCAGGTGCGTTCAGATAGAACTCTGGAAAGTGCAGTGCCCTCTGGAACTATGAATGTACCTAGCCCCAGCTGTCATTTAGTTCCTCCTCACCTCCATCAACTTAAGGTCAGAAGTTCCAGTCTTCACATTCAATCTTTCATTGGCTTTTCATTTTAAAAATCTCCAAAATAATCATTTATATTGAGCTATTTTTTGTGTTTTCTCTGTTTTTATAATTGGGCTAGATAGATTTAGGTAGTTCCACACTGTTGCATAAGTCTCTGCAGTTGTCTTTGGCGCTATACCCTGTTATATGCTGGCTTGTTAACCCTATTCTTCAGTTCTTCTCCAAGTGCTGTCTCTGTGGGTGCTCCACTCTAGGTGTCGGTGCATCCCAGCACTGTTGATCAGAGATTTTGGTAGCAGTGCCTGGTCGGGACACAGGCGCTCAGTTGGTATCTCCCGTCTCATTGGAATCTTCCTGAGTGCCTGCGTCCCGCACCCCCCTCAGTTCCTTCTCAACCGTCCCCGGCTGAAGACGGGACTCGGGGCAGTGCTACTTCTCTTCCCTGGTCTCTGTAGGAAAAAAATAACAAAGAATATAGAAATAGTTACATCCCAGTTGTTTCCCTTCCTTTAGTGTAGTTACATAGTTACTTAGTTAAAAAACAAAAACAAAAAAACTTTTCGCTTCAGGCTTGTCTCCTGCTGAGACACTCTCCGCTGCCATTTCTAGTTCACAATGCCAGGGGCTTCAGGATACAAAAAGTGTGTTTCCTGTCAGGACTCCATGCCACGGTCCGATGGGCACTCACATTGTGTGAAGTGCCTTGGGGAAACCCACATTCCCGCAAAGTGCCTCCACTGTACGAGCCTGAAGTCAAGGGCTCGTTGCGACAGGGACCTGCAGCTTAAAATGCTTCTGGTGGAAAAATCCCTGCAGCCGCTTTCGGAGACAGGGAATGTTAAACCCGCTCCTACGTGCTCCCTGGCCAGATCCGAACCAATGGGGAGCATTGCTTCACCCTCTTTGGAACAGAGGCAAGAAGCACAGCAGTCTCATAGGAGAGACTCTGACAAGGGTAAAGGGTCTCCCGTGAGATCCTTACCCTCTGTGCTAGAGCGCCACAGGCAGGCGCCTCAGCTCTTTCTAAAGCCTCAGCCACGGCTCCTGCAGACTGCAGAGGCAGGACCTGACCTCCCGTACCGGGAAGGTTTCCACGGCACCGAGTGCCTCAGTGCTAAAAAGAGCTGCGGTGCTGGCTGTGCACTCTGCCCCAGTGCCGACAAGGACGTCACCACCAACCCCCTCCACGTTTAAAATAGCCGCAGTGCTGACTGCACGCTCTGCCCCGGTGCCGGGAAGAATGTCGGCACCGAGCCTGCCTCCTGCCCCAGCACCAGCAGCGGACCCCCTGCAGGGAACCTCCAACAGACCCATGCACCGCTGACACTTTCACTTTCACTTGCTAATGCGCTACAGCACAGTCCAGGCTCAGCGCAGCCCAGGGAGGAGGAGCAACAGTTCCTCACTCAGTGTATCCTCTCAGTGCCACCTGAGCCTAACTCTCCGCTCCTGGATGGACAAGGCTCACTCTTCTAACAGCCCCTTTTACCACCTGGACTGGCTACCTTCACTGACAGTGAACCCGATATACAGCAGCAGGTGGAGTTCTCTCCACCTGCCTCTCCTCCTCCACTGGACCCTCTTCCACCTCAGGCTATGGTCCACAGCCACCAGCCTCAGTTTCCCTACTTAGTCCCCGTCCCCGTCCCCCGTGGACGGCACCTGGGTTCTCCTACCCTATGCCTTGGCCCCAGTGGTACCCTTGGCCACATCCTCCTACCACTCATCCTCAGACCTCTTCCACGAAACCACTACCTGCTTCTGTGCCTCGATCTCCAGCTCCGTCCACTTCTAGAATACCAGAACCTCTTCCTGAGAATGTAAGCTATGAACCATCTCCTGACTCACTGAACCCTAATTCTCCATCTGCTCCAGACGGAGCCCTCTCCCCCTGGTCTCCACAGAACATGGACGACTGTAAACAATTTCAAGAGCTTTTCAAGAGGGTGGCACTCAGTCAAGACATTCCCCTAGAAGAGGTTCAGGAGACACAACACAAACTCCTCAGAATCCTTCAACCCTCTGCACCCTCAAAGATCGCACTCCCTATAAATGAAGCACTCCTGGAACCAGCTGACACTCTCTGGCAAACTCCAGCTTCATTATTACCTAGCTGCAGAAAGGCTGAACTTAAATACTGTGTTCCTGCTAAGGATGCTGACTTCCTATTTTCTCACCCACAACCGAACTGTCTCGTCATAGATACAGTCACACAAAGGGCGAAACAGCCACAATATCCGCCCATCCTGCAAGACAAGGACCTTAAACGCCTTGACGTCTTGGATCACAGGTTTACAAGTCCTCCACTCTACAATTCAGGATTGCAAACTACTCTGCACTCCTCGCCAGCTACGACTTTGATAACTACAATAAATTTTTTGAATTTGCCTCCTACATTCCAGAGGATAGGAGAGCGGACTTTAAATCAATTCTGAGCGAGGGCCAATTGATTTCCAGAATGGCCCTACAAGCCTCTTTAGACACGGCGGACACAGTAGTCCGTACTACTGCAACTGCTGTGGTTATGCACAGATCTTCATGGCTTTCTACATCTGGCATCCCTAAAGATCTGCAGACCAAAGTGCAGGACCTCCCCTTTGATAAAGACAAACTGTTTTCCAAAAAAAACAATGAACTACTTCACGCTATGAAAGATTCTAGAGCAACACTGCGCAGCCTGAGTATTCACCCATCTCTTCCCAGGAGACGACGATACCAACCTTACCAAAGACCACACACACAACAATACCCAAACCATATGATGTAAATAGGAATTGCTCTAGCCCCCTAAGCGCAGACAAAATCAAGCTCAAGCAACCACCTCCCACCCATCCGGGAATAAACAACAATTTTGAAATGTTGGTCGAGGGTCTGCACGACCACCCCTTGATTCCACAGCCTACTTGCCCATTTGGCCACCGCTTCCAGAGTTTCCAACATGCCTGGCAGCATATTACACAGGATCGCTGGGTCCTCGAAATAGTTCAGTCCAGTTACTCTATCCCATTCATATCCTATCCTCCTACTCTTCCCCCTTCCCCGTCCCTCTTCAGGGACCCCTCTCACTAGCACCTACGTCATGTAGAAGTGGTTCATCTTCTCCAGCTAGGCGCAGTGGAACCTGTGCCAACGCAACATCGAGGGAAAGGGTTCTACTCCCATTACTTCGTGACCAGAAAAAGACCGGGGATGAAGGCCTATACTAGATCTATGCCAACTGAACAAATTTTGAGGATACAAAAATTCAAGATGGTCACACTGGACACAGTAATTCCTGCACTGGATCAAGGGGACTGGTTCACAGCCCTCGACCTACAGGACGCTTATTTTCATATATCAATTCATCCAGCTCACAGATGCTTCCTATGATTCACGATCGGTCATGACCATTTTCAATACAGAGTTCTTCCTTTTGGCCTCTCCACAGCGCCGAGAGTCTTTTCCAAAACTCTAGCCGTGGTCATGGCTCACCTCCACAAACATGGAGTCACACTTTTCCCCTACCTGGACGGTTATCTCATCAAGGGCAACTGCTATGGCGAGACACTTCAAGCTACCCGTTTCGCCATCTCCCTCTTTCACAGCCAAGGCCACCAAATAAATATCCAAAAATCCACCCTGACACCTACACAACAGATTGAGTTCATTGGAGCTCATCTCGACTCAATCCAGAGCAGAGCCTCACTCCCGTATCACAGATTCCTCGCTATCATGCAGCTCATACACACGCTCTCTATTCGTCCCAAGACACAGGCAAGAATCAGTCCACAGCTCCTTGGTCACATGGCAGCCACCACCTTCGTGGTCCAGTATGCCAGGCTACACATGAGATATCTTCAGGGCTGGTACAATTCCAATTTCAAACCCAACAGAGACACCTTAGGGATGCTGCTAACTCCTCCTCCCAATGTTCTAGCTTCCCTACATGGGTGTACAAGACCAGAAAATCACTGCACAGGGGTTTCCTTCCAGCAACAGCAGCAGGGGGAGGCACTATGGGGTGGGTCTGATCTCCCCCTGAGAGAGGCCATGCCACAGAAGGATAAGTCCTGCCCCTCCACAGCCCAGCGGGGACTTGCAGCTAGGAGCCCTTGGCTGGGCGCTCCCAGCAGCATGGCGGGAGATCAGATTTCACAGGGAAGGGCTTATATCACAGTCTGAGACATGTTTTTCACAGCCGTGAAATTGGTAGGGCCCTAACTATATGACTGCCCTGTCCTTTTTATTATTTACCAATTCCACCAATCTTTGTGTTACCTGCAAATTTTATCAGCAGTGATTTTATATTACTTCCAGATTGTTGAAAATATTGAATAGCAATGGACCTAGTAGCAATTCCTGTGGAACTTCACTAGAAAAACCCAAACTCCATGATTATTTGCCATTGACAACTACTTTTTGAGATCTGTCAGCTAGCCAGTTCTTAATCCATTTAATATTTTGTGACAGGATCACCCCTGAGCTGGTGGCAAAGCGCTGCTGGGTCCTTGGGCAGATGTACAAGACAAAACTATTTTATTTGACTGTCATGCCCTTCTGGTGGGTACCGTCTGCACCAGCTGTACTCAGCAATAGCATGCAAGTCACTAGTCTTAAATCAAAATTATAATTCCATATGAGTCATACCTTCCCTCAGGAGGATCTCACAAGCAGCAGTCCTTCAAGCAATTCTTGACCATACCCAGGCATCTCTCACAGAGTGAGAGCAGGAGGTCTGGTCTCCCTCTCATCCACCTCCCAACCGATCTGGGTTCTCCCCACAAGCCTGACACTTATTGCAGCATAGTTGGGTTGGGCTGATTGAGTCCACAGAAGTGGCCAGGATGGAGATTTTATATCCCACCACATATGTGCTTAACAGAAATTGTACGGTGCTATGTTTTTAATCAGAATATTATGTGGCACTAAATCAAATGCCTTATCTTAGCAATATTTCTGTCTTTAAATGGTGATTATCATGATGGAGCAAGATGTTGATCATGGATTAACATTCCTAGTATTTGAGTTAAGGTTATTCCATATTGGTACTCATTAGGACCAGTTAGTCAAGGCTTAAACTCCTTCTCTTAGAGAAAGTTTTAATGAAGCTACCTACCGTTAAAAAGCCTGTATGTTTAGAGTTAGGGTTAATTTAGAGCAACAAGACTATTTTGAAGACTAACTCCAAAAAGTCTTCAGGATTGAAGAAATCCAGAGGCAGTAGAGATGAGCTGAATTCAGTATTAATTACTTCTTCCTTGGTGTTGAAGAGGAAGTATGATCATTGCTCTGAGACTTGTTCAGAAAGCAAGAAAGCTTATGTTTTATAGTAAATTGACTGCTTCACTTTAAAGAGACTCAGTGCTGAACCTCCTTTGCTTTGAGCGGGATTGGGAGCAGAAGTGTGCTTTGATATTCACTTTGGTTTCACCCATCCTAATAGTGTCCTCTTGTTAATGGAGTATCCAGTACCCAATGACTGTGGGTCACTTCCCTTGGAAAACATTCTGACTGTGAGGACAAATCTGATTAGGAAGATGTGGGTGCTGATCCTGTCCCAGATAATTGACTGACATTAATTTGTCAACATCCCTAGATGAGGATGTAGCTATATTCTCAGTTTTTCCATTTGATGACCAAAACCAATTTCACTAGATGTCATCTAGGGTGGCAGAATGATTTTAGTGTGTCTCTTCAGGAGAAGACCCATCTTTTACTTGATGTTCTGGGATTCCTAGATTTACAGAATACAAGGTCATAAAGGACCACTATGATCTGACCTCCTGAATAATACAGGCCATCGGACTTCCCTGAATTAATTCCTGTTTGAACTAGAGCACATCTTTTAGAAGAAACGTGCAAACTTAATTTAAAAATTGTCAGTGATAGATAATCCACTACAACCCATGGCAAGTTGTTCCAGTGGTTAATTAACTTAAGTGTTAAAACTTTTCTATTTCCTTTATTTCCAGTTTGACTTTCTCTGGCTTCAACTTCTTCTTTGAGTTACTGTCCCTGTGTGTATTGTATGTGTGGGTAAGTGTGCGCACTGTGTGCCCAAGCCTGGAACTTCTTCATAGCAGTGTCTTTCGATCTGCATATGCACAGTGACTCTCCTTGTGCTCCCAACTGAGGGTATAAGAGGCAGTGGGGGGTCAATGCTTCTCTAGTTCTTTCTTACAGCTGGATGGCCTGAGTTGGAATCATGTCATCCTTCGTTATTGCAGAATCTGTAAAATTTAATTGTAAATAGTTTATATCTTACCTTAGGAATTTTAGTTAGTGTATAGTTTAATATAGAATAGAAAACTCCCCTTCCCCTCTCCCCAGTTGAGGTGAAATCTTTCCTGGTCCTGAGAGTATGCCCAGGGTCCTGGGATTCAAGAACTGTGTCTCCTGCCCTCACTCCTTCTCCATCAGCGACGAGCATCACAGGTGCCTATACTCTCTAAGTGAGGCACATATCTTTGTGAAGTGCAATATCTGTAAATCCTTCTTGCCCAGAGCTAAAGATGCCTGAGAGCTGTGACTGAAAGTCTCTGATGGAAGAAGCTATGAGGCCCTGCTCTGACACAGGCCTGAGAGACCCCCTGTACATCTGCTTCAGCTGACCAGCAGTGCCTCTTCAAGCACAAGCATTGGAGCAGAGCCCTTAACAAACCAAGGGCTCATCACACAGGACTCCCCAAGAGAGTCAGAGACACTTGCATGAGCATAAGGACAGAACCCTGCATCGGATTGTCCAGGAGAAATGTGTTTCCTCCCCGAACTGGTCCAGGTTGGGTGAGACATTGTGTATGGAACCCTCAGAAGCAGCTCTGCTGAGACCCTCAGGCTGCAGGGTAAGGAGTGGGAAAAGAGGGATTCAACAGTGACTGACGGTGACCGGGGCAGAAAGACAAATACTTTCCAGTCCTATCTACGAGTGCAGGTATCATCTCATCATTCCAAAGTCCGCCTGGCTCTGTCCCATGAACTGGGCCCTTTAGGCATTTGTATTGGAACTCCTTGGACTCTGGGCCATACAGAGACCTTTGTAATGCTGGAGGATATCTTCCTTCCTTACCTGCAGTCTCCACTCCTTTTGGGCCCTGCCCTCCTGAGAGACGTCCTTACCTCGGAGGAAGAACGGTTGCTGTTGTCTCAGGAGAGGCCTGTTTTCGATCCATTGGGCAGGAACTCCTCAGTACCAGCGGTACCATTGCTACCAATGCAACTGTCCTCAGAATTGGAGGACTGGAGAAGATAGCTGCACTAGTATCTCTGCAAAGGCTGAAGAGTCCTGACAGACAGCCAAGGCATTATTATCCCTCCAGTTATGAACCCCCACCCCGGGACACTTGGTATTGGTTCCTGCGGGGGGGTCCACCATGACCTATGGATTCTTCCTTCTGGCCTTATTGGGGCTCCCTGGTAGGAACTTCTCAGGAGTCATACCGCTTCTCCCCCTCTCATCAGCTGGTTCTGTCAATGTGTGAGGAGGAAGAACCAGACCTGGTTCCACTGGTACTGCTGGTTCTGATGGGGGCTTCCTTATAGTCTCTGGACTCTGCAACCACTCCTTCATCATCCTCTCCACTGGATAACCACTGGCAATATCAGGAATTGTTGCAAAGGGTCACTAATGATCTACATATCCTGCTAGAGGAGGCTCAGGACCCTCAACATTGATTCCTGGACATTTTATAACCACAGGGACCAACCAGGAGGCCCTTCCAATCAATGAGGCCATATTAGAACCGGCCAGAGCATCTGGTACACACCAGGATGTCGTGCTCCTATGCCAAAAAGAACCAAAAGATGCTATTTTGTGCTGGCCAAGAGTGCTGACTTCTTGTTTTCCCATCTGCACCTAAGTTGTTGGTGGTACAGGCAGCTATGGAGAGAGCTTGGCCACATTACCAAAAATCTACCCTGCCAAATAAAGGGTCAAAGAGACTGCACCTCCTGGGTAGGAAGGTATTCTCCTTCAGAGGCCTCCAATTTCATATAGCTAATTACCACACTTTATTAGCAAAATACAATTTTAACACCTACAGAATGTTGCAGAATTTAAAGACAAACTGCCCATGGAAGACTGAGCCCAGTTTCTATCATCTCTGGACAAGGGGAAATTGGTAGCAAAGGTGGCTCTCCAGGCTGTGGTAGATGCTACAGATACAACATCCAGATCTTTGGCCAAAGGATCATGTGAAGGGACTTGTGGTTCCAGTCATCCCAAGAGAGGCCCAAAATACTATACAAGACCTCGCCTTTGATGAGTCCAACTTTTTAAATGAAAAGACAGATGAGTCTCTACACTCTGTCAAGGACTCAAGATCCACCCTGCAATCCCTGGGGATTTACACTGCAGCCCACAGGAGAAAACACTAGAAACAGACCTTTAGACCACGAATACCCCCATTTGCATACCCTGTACTACCAGTGTCTACCTGAACCTCCTCGTACATGACAAAGGATTTAGCGGTCCCATTTCTTAGCTCCCTCCACTGCTACACTCTCCAAACACTCCCAGCAACAGACCAGAGGCCCTTTTTTTGGCATGCACATCAAGACCCACGTACCACCACTGATGCCACCTACTTCTCTGGTCATCTTTCGAGACCATCTTACTTTATTGCCCACAGTTGGAACAAGATCACCATGGACACTTGGTTTCTGGAGATTATCCATGAGGGATACTCTATAGAGTTTCTTTCTTTCCCACCACACAAACCAGCTTCCCAATGCCACTTCAGGGACCCCTCTCACCAACTCATTCTTCACAGGAAGTGGAATCCCTGTAATGTCGGGTGTGACAGAGAGTGTCCCACTTCAATACCAGAGGAGAGGTTCTATTCCCCATATTTTCTAATCCCCCAAAAAGACAGAGGGTGGAGACCCCTCTTGGACCTTCAGCAGTTGAACATCTTTATCCGAAAGCTGAAATTCAGGATGATTACTCTGGCCTCTATAATCCCCTCCTTTCAGAAGGGAGTGTGGTTCACAGCTCTCGACATGAAGGACACATATTTCTGTCAATTAGCCACTTTTTAATCCATTCAAAGTGTGCCATATTTTATATCATTCTAGTTTTTTAATCAAAATGACACATGGTACCAAGTCAAATGCCTTATTGGTTTTCAGTTATCTGGTTTATTCTCCTTTCAGCCTGAGTGTTTGTCTGTAAGGCTACAGATTTGACAGGATGTTTGAGACCCTCAAATCAGCCATTGCTCCTGACCTTCTTATGGTGATCGGCTATCACAGTTTCTTGTATCAGGACATGGAATTAAAGGATTTTGGGTCCTAGAAACCATGATGTGTGGCTACTCAATCTAGTTCCACTCCCTGCTTTCTCCCAAGATATCTCTTTTAAGGGATCCCTCTAATGAGAAAATGTTGAGATCAAGTCTCTCCCCTCCTGAAGATAGTATCTGTAGAAAACATTGCAGAGGAGTACAGAGGGGGAAAAATCTATTCAAGGTACTCTTTTTGCTAAAGGATAATGGTCTTCACCCTAATCATGGACTTTGGAAAGTTAAACAAATACATCAAGAGTTTTAAGTTTCAGATACTCACTTTGTCTTTCATAATCCTTTTACTTTCCTTGTAAGATTGATTTGGGATTTTCAGTTTGAAAAATGTTTACTTTCGTATTGCAGTCAGGCCATTCCACTGTCAGTACCTCAGATTTTATAGAGTCATAGAAATGTAGGGCTGGAAGGCACCTTGAGAGGGACCCTGTATGTGAGGCTGAACCAAGTATACCTAGACCATCCCCGACAGGTGTATGTCTAACCTGTTCTTAAAAACTTTCTATTATGGGGATTCCACAACCTTCCGTGGAAGCATATTCCAGTGCTTTACTATCCTTATAGTGAGAAAGCTTTTCCTAATAGCTAACTAAATCTCCCTTTCTGCAGATTTTACCCATTACTTCTTGTCCTACCTTCAGTGGACATAGGGAACGGTTGATCATTGTGCTCTTTATAGCAGTCCCTAGCTTAGATGAGTAATGAATTCAGCCATTTTGAAAAGTCTTAAAAGCCTCAGCAGAAGGAACTTGCAACCTATTTCAATCTGTGAATCTCCTCATACATTGAAAAAATTCTCAACGGTCCCATCCCAGGATCTCTTTAATTAGAGCCATTCTGGGCTAGATTCAGGCCAACACCTTCCTTCTGAAGTAAAAGGATTTTGAACCTCTCAGACCATATGTACTCTGTGTTGAAGCAGAACTCATGTCAGACAGTGAAATTTTGCCTTCAGTTGCTGGGTCTCATGGCCTCCATGAAACATCCTTTGCTCAACTTTGGATGAGGCCACTTCAACACTTGCTAGTTCAGAACTTCAGAGCCATTGTGGAATGTCTGTGAGCTTGACAATTACATCAGAAATCCTCTGGGTCTTCTTCAAGTTGGTTGTACATATATATTCCATTTGTGGTGCACATGAGCTGCGTACACTTGGGAGCAAAATCTTTTTGATCTTGCATATGACCTTATGCATTGTATTGAGGTTGTAAAGGGAAGAGTGGGCCCAGCTGCCCCTCAGATCCTTTTTACCATCCATGGCTATGAGATGGAATCCCAGCAGTCTCTTTTGTCTTCATGCACACACTAAATCAGTTGTTGTGTATTTAATTTTAAATACTAATAGTTTATGTCATAAATATAAAGGGAAGGGTAAACCCCTTTAAAATCCCTCCTGGCCAGAGGAAAAATCCTCTCACCTGTAAAGGGTTAACAAGCTAAAGGTAACCTCGCTGGCACCTGACCAAAATGACCAATGAGGAGACAAGATACTTTCAAAAGCTGGGAGGAGGGAGAGAAACAAAGGGGTCTGTATCTGTCGTTATGCTGCTTTTGCCGGGGATAGACCAGGAATGGAGTCTTAGAACTTTTAGTAAGTAATCTAGCTAGGTATGTGTTAGATTATGATTTCTTTAAATGGCTGAGAAAGGAACTGTGCTGAATAGAATGACTATTCCTGTCTGTGTGTCTTTTTTTGTAACTTAAGGTTTTGCCTAGAGGGATTCTCTATGTTTTGAATCTTATTACCCTGTAAGGTATCTACCATCCTGATTTTACAGAGGTGATTTCTTTACTTCTATTAAAAGTCGTCTTGTAAGAAAACTGAATGCTTTTTCATTGTTCTCAGATCCAAGGGTTTGGGTCTGTGGTCACCTATGCAAATTGGGGAGGAAGTGGGGTGCAAGGGTTGGGAGGATTTTGGGGGGAAAGATGTGTCCAAACTACGTTTCTCAGTAAACCCAGTTAGAGTTTGGTGGTGGCAGTGTAGATCCAGGGACAAGGGATAAAATTAATTTGTACCTTGGGGAAGTTTTAACCTAAGCTGGTGAAAATAAGCTTAGGAGGTTTTCATGCAGGTCCCCACATCTGTACCCTAGAGTTCAGAGTGGGGGAGGAACCGTGACAGTTTATTTATTCATATCATTAGTGTAGTTTTGCCTGTAGTCCCACAGATTTACTCCTTACTATTTTTGTTTTTTAATTGTTTTGGTTTGAGAGGAAATATATTTCTCTGGTACCAGGATGTAGGAATGACTGAACCAAAGTCTCCTGTGTTCAATGCTTCCCCTTCTGTGGTGAGACTATAATGTTCACAGGAGAATCACATAAGATTCCTCTTTTGCCTCGGAGAGGAGCATATCCCCAATAAATGCTTCATTTGCAAGTTTTTTTCAAAAAGGTAAAGAGAGGCTTGTCTCAAATTATTTCTCTCTCAGAGGGCTATGTGGCTCTCATCAGACCTGACCAAACATGAAAGTCTGAGGCCAGAAGTGCCCTAATGAGCTCCGGATCAGCTGCTAGCTCCATAAACAGATGTAGCCCTGACTATGGACAGTGGTGGATTATCGCATGGGCCTGTGCCCAAGGGCCCCAGCCAATTTGGGGGCCCCGCAGGAATGGCGAGAACTTTGCCCCCACTGCCCTGCTCCTCATGTCCCCCCTGCCCCGCTTCTCCTCTGTCTTCCCCCTGAGGCCATGCCTCCAGCCCAGCTGGCAGCCTGTGGAATGGCTAGCAATCCATATTTCTTCCACCCCCAGGCAATGCTGGCTGAGCAGCTGAGGTGGCCCGAGTCCATTCGTGCGACGTGCTGTGCCACGCTGGACGAAGCCCCATACATCCGACTGAGCATACAGAGAAAATTTCTGAGGAGGAACTTCCTTCTGTGGAGGAATACACTACGCCAGCTGTCATCTCATCATTGTCCCAGACGAAGCCGTGGTTTCATGCACACCAATCCAGTTGGATGACTAAGACCTTTGAGGACTTAAACAGTCATATTGAGGAGTCTCTGGAAACACCTGTGGACGTACTAGAAAAGAGCTCCCACAGTCTCTTTGAAATACTGCATATTTCCATGCCTGGTCAGCTACTGCTTGCTCTTAATGACAAAAAACATCTGGCAAACTTTGCAAGTGTTGCACCAACCTCTGAGAAAGAGGAGAAGAGGTACCAGGTGTTGTCCACTGGACTTGTATACCTGTCTGCGCACATATACTTGGTTCCATGGTGGTTGCAGCAGCACAGGAGAGGAACAAACAACATCCAAAAATGACACCATTGAACAAGGAGCCCAAACAGCTGGATTTTTTTTGTGAGAAAGAACTATTCACAGCCACTCTGAAATTAAGAATTGCTAACTATCAAGCACTGTAAGAGAGGTATGATTACTGAAATTGGCATAAGTTCTCAGACTTCATTAACAGACTTCCTCAATAATAACAATATCTACCTCTTATATAGCACTTTTAATCAGTAGATCTTAAAGTACTTTACAAAGCAGGAGTATTCAAATCTTTGATTACTGAAGGGCAGCTTATAGCTAAGATGACTCTCTAGGCTTCATTAGACACCTCTACCACTGTGACTCAGTCCATGGCAACCTTGATCACCATGAGGAGAGTATCTTGGCCTCAGTATTCAGGCATCCCAACGGAGGAGAAGATGAGAATTTAAGACATCCCTTTTGAGAGTTCTAAACTCGTAAGCAGAAAGATGGATGACATTCTGCATTTGTCAAAGGACCCTTCTAGAAACAGTGACAAAGCTCTGTCCTTGTCTCTGGGGGTCCCACGTTTCCTGGCGGATTTCACTAGCCTCAGAGGCTCACTGTGACCCTCCATGTAGCCCTTCTCTCTCTAGAGGCCAGGGTCATAGCTTACTGAGCCATTTTCATCATAAGCCAGCAAGGGAGGTGAGGAGAAGCAACCCTCCCTCACACAGTCTCTATTGTCTCCCAGTCTCAGTGATTAATCGGGGAGGGGAGGGAGGAGCCCGGGCCCGCCCTCTACTCTGGGCTCCAGCCCAGGGACCCTAATAGTAGCAGCTATGGTAGCTGACTTTTTGGAAATAGGACTTGTACAATTCCCTGGGCCACTTCCCCACTGCAGCCCTCACTCAATATCTCCTTCACCGTTACCTTAGGGCCTCCGTCCTTGCGCCTGATATGGATTTGTACTGCTTAGTTCCTCCAACAGAGTGGCTTCCTCCTACAGCTCCTGACACGTGCGCCTCACTGACTAATTGGGAGGCTTTTAACTAGTTCCAGCCAGCCCTTGACTGGCTTCAGGTGTCTCAATCAACCTAACTATCTCCACTGCTTTCTAGAAGGATCTTAATTGGCCCCAGGTGTCTTGATTAACCTGGAGCAACTGCCATTTGGTTACCATGGTACCAGGGATTTGTTTAGCCTGGGGCTAACATACCTGTTCCCCACTACTTTACTATAACCATCTGGCTTTGCCCTGTCACAAAACATATACATTAGCTCCTAAAAGGAAGCAGGGATGATTACAGTCATATTCTAGGCAGAGAACATTCTTGAATGCCTTTTACCATCAGTGGCTCTATAAACCTCCAAGAGGCAGTGCTTCCAAAACAGGAGACCTCTGACATCTACATCAGCCACCTATCATGCTGTGACCACTTCAAAGCAATCCTTTTGGTGTGTTGGTCGACGGTTGTCCAACAATCAGTCCACAAGATCTTTACCATTTCTTCCTCCCATTTGGGGATTGCCTTTATTATTTTGAAGGAGCATGAAGCCTTATAACATCAGACTGCTGAGTTCTAGAAATAATCTTGGTGGGGTAGTTGTGTACACTGCCTACCACTCACCCCCTTTCCCTGCTGTGATTCAGGCATTCTTCTCACTTCAATAAGTGCAATGCCTTCTTGATCTAGGAGCAAGAGAGGAATTTCCATTTCAGTACAGGGGGAAGGGTTATTATTCCAATTATTTTCTAATACGAAAGAAAAAGGGGATAGCATCATATCCTGGATTTGAGGTGTCTCAATGCCTTCTTTTGCCACTTCAACTTCAAAGTGGTAACTATAGACTCCATAATTCCATTGCTAGATCTACAGGACTGGATTCTAACTCTTGCTTTGCAAGATGCATACTTCTATATCTCCAGTCACACCTCTCATGGAAAATGCCAAAGGTTTCAAGAAGGAGAGCCTCACTACCAATTCAGGGTTCTACACTTTAGACTATTGACAGCACTGAGCATCTCCAAATGCTTATCAGTGTTAGTGGCTCACTTCAGAAATGAGGCGTAACAGTAACCCTGGTCCGAGGGAAGTAACATCAACAATTGGAGAAATTCCATTCATCAAATTTTCTGACACTTTGTTGAGTTAGGCCTGAAAATCAACAACAACAAAAATTCCATGATAGAATCATCAAGGTCTGATGCTTCTTTTGGCAGAGTGGTACTACAATCTTTAAGTAGATTCCAAGCACCCATCTCCTTGCATCAGGTCACTGCTTATGAGACACCAAGAGCAGACTATATGTGGACAAGCACTTGAAGAAGAAATGGTTACTTTCCATACAGTAAGTGTCATTCTTAGATGTGTTGTCAATATATATCTCCTACGACCAGCCATCTTTTCTCTCTATTGTGAAATCCTGTAACACGGGTTCTGTCTTAGCAAAGGGATTGGGGGGCAGTTGGGACAGCTCCATCCTTGTGTCCTTTTGTACCCATGGTACAGGACACAAGGACACGTCAGACACTGTATGACCCTGTCATAAATATAAACGGAAGGGTAAACCCCTTTGAAATCCCTCCTGGCCAGGGGAAAGCTCCTCTCACCTGTAAAGGGTTAAGAAGCTAAAGGTAACCTCGCTGGCACCTGACCAAAATGACCAATGAGGAGACAAGATACTTTCAAAAGCTGGGAGGAGGGAGAGAAACAAAGGGTCTGCGTGTCTGTCTATATGCTGGTTTCTGCTGGGGATAGACCAGGAATGGAGTCTTAGAACTTTTAGTAAGTAATCTAGCTAGGTATGTGTTAGATTATGATTTCTTTAAATGCTGAGAAAAGAATTGTGCTGAATAGACTAACTATTTCTGTCTGTGTATCTTTTTTGTAACTTAAGGTTTTGCCTAGAGGGGTTCTCTATGTTTTTGAATCTAATTACCCTGTAAGATATCTACCATCCTGATTTTACAGGGGGGATTTCTTTATTTCTATTTACTTCTATTTTTATTAAAAGTCTTCTTGTAAGAAAACTGAATGCTTTTTCATTGTTCTCAGATCCAAGGGTTTGGGTCTGTGGTCACCTATGCAAATTGGTGAGGCTTTTTATCCAACATTTCCCAGGAAAGGGGGGGTGCAAGTGTTGGGAGGATTGTTCATTGTTCTTAAGATCCAAGGGTCTGGGTCTGTAGTCACCTAGGCAAATTGGTGAGGCTTTTTACCAAACCTTGTCCAGGAAATGGGGTGCAAGGTTTTGGGAAGTATTTTGGGGGGAAAGACGCGTCCAAACGGCTCTTCCCCAGTAACCAGTATTAGTTTGGTGGTGGTAGCGGCCAATCCAAGGACAAAGGGTGGAATATTTTGTACCTTGGGGAAGTTTTGACCTAAGCTGGTAAAGATAAGCTTAGGAGGTTTTTCATGCAGGTCCCCACATCTGTACCCTAGAGTTCAGAGTTGGGGAGGAACCTTGACAGACCCCAAAAGTGCCTGTGCACCAAGTAAGGAATTTCTACAACTCACTGTCAAGGATGATGTCCTTGAGAAGAAGCAGGGTTGTGCTCAGCCAAATTAACTCAAACAGTTCTAAAACAAAAGGAGTACTTGTGGCACTTTAGAGACTAACCAATTTATTTGAGCATAAGCTTTCGTGAGCTACAGCTCACTTCATCGGATGCATACTGTGGAAAATACAGAAGATGTTTTTATACACACAGACCATGAAAAAATGGTTCTCTCCCCACACCCCACTCTCCTGCTGGTAATAGCTTATCTAAAGTAATCAGTCTCCTTACAATGTGTATGATAATCAAGGTGGGCCATTTCCAGCACAAATCCAGGTTTTCCCCCACCCCCCCAAAACCTACTCTCCTGTTGGTAATAGCTTATCTAAAGTGATCACTCTCCTTACAATGTGTATGATAATCAAGGTGGGCCATTTCCAGCACAAATTGGGGGGCGTGGAGGGAGAAAACCTGGATTTGTGCTGGAAATGGCCCACCTTGATTATCATACACATTATAAAGGAGAGTGATCACTTTAGATAAGCTATTACCAGCAGGAGAGTGGGGTGGGGGGAGAGAACCATTTTTTCATGGTCTGTGTGTATAAAAACATCTTCTGTATTTTCCACAGTATGCATCCGATGAAGTGAGCTGTAGCTCACGAAAGCTTATGCTTAAATAAATTGGTTAGTCTCTAAGGTGCCACAAGTACTCCTTTTCTTTTTGCGAATACAGACTAACACGGGCTGTTACTCTGAAACCAGTTACTAAAACAGTTAATAGTGTACTGGATCTCACAGAAATGCAGTCACCCAGAAACAGATTTGTTTGTCATCAATATTTATGTGAAATGTTCAAGAATATGATCGAGGGCATGATGGACATACATTTTCTCTCAGTAATTTTCCTTTAAAGTTGCAACAAAGCCTTGATTATTCAAGTAATTGGGAAAACAAAACAAAATAAAGCCAGAGTCCTTTTGGATACATCTTCACAGGCTGTGGCAGCCTGCAGCGTTGATCTTGGAAGTCAACAGCAAGCTGGCATATTAACAGACTCATGAGGGTTGTGCTACAATGCAAAAAATAGTTGTGTAGACAGAGCTTTTAATTTGTGACATGGGCTGGAGCTTGTGCTCTGAAGGCCCCCTCTAACCTTCAGAACCTAAACTGCAATATCTACACACCTGTTTTTAGCACTTGGAGGCTCACTGCTGCAGCTTGTGTAGACATACCCTTTGATTGCACCAGGTTGGGCCAGACATTCAGTGTTCACAGAACTCCAAAAGCTGTCTTGAGAAATGGCTATATCTCCTTGTATCTCCTGTTGACTTAGTCTAATTCAACATTTCAATCTCAAATCTCTTAATTTAACTACTAAGACCATGGGAGTCTAACTTCATCTGCCTTGCTTGTTCTGCTAATGTACAGCTTATACTTCTGTGTGGAAAATCATCTATATTAAAATGCTACTTTCAAAAATACAAAATATTCTGACTCTGATTTTTCAATCCTAGAATATATGCTTTACCTTAAATTGTTAAGTCTTTCCATATCATGAATTCATGTGCTTTTCTCAGCAATTTCTGTGTACTGTTTCCCTGTGGGCTGATGCTGTAAGGGTCATCGTTGATAGAATTTCTTCAAAGAACTGATCAATCTTTCCTCCATTTAAAGTCCCTATTTTGATCTGGGATCTCAGTCGAATCCTCACGAGGATGAAGAGGGATAATTTGAGCCCTTGAGAGAGATCTCTCTGTGTCACATGTCTCTAAACAAAGCTTTTCTCCTAGCAACTGTATCTGCCAAAAGATTTGAGCGTAGTGCAGGCTGACTAATCTTCCTTTCACGGACTCAGAGCTCACTCCACTAAGGCTAAGGAAGATTCCATGGCCTGCCTTTGTAACATCTCTACTAAAAATAGGTAGGGCTGCTATTTTGAGTTTAATACATGCTTCTACACCACTGTCTTGACTTAGGGTATGTCTGCACTGCAATAAAAGACCCATATCATGACCACAGCTGGCCCAGGTCAGCTGACTTGGGCTTGAGAGGCTTGGGCTGTGGCTCTATAAAATTGCAGTGTAGATGTTCAGGCTTGGGCTGGAGTCTGGGCTCTGAGACCTCGCAAGGGCAGAGTCTCAGAGCCAGGCCTTCTGTCTCAGCCCAAACGTCTACACCAGCAGTCCCCAAACTTTTGAGGGTCATGTCCCCCCTTACCCCGTCTATGCCCACCCCAAAGTTGGGCCGGGAGTGGGGCCGTGGCTCCAGGGGAATGGGGATGCAGGGAACTGAGGCTGGGCCCCAGCTGGGAAGTGGATCTGGAGCCAGGAGCACTGCTGTGGCCAGAGGCTGGAAGTGGGCACAGGAGTGGAGCTGCAGCTGGGCTGCTGTGGGGGCTGGTAGCAGGCCTGCAGGCAGGTGTGGCTCCACTCCCAGCTTTGTCCCCCGCCTTGGACCTGGGCCAGGAATGGAGCTGTGGCCAGCAGCTGAGGCTGGGGGCTGGCATGGGGCTGGGTGGCACTCTCTCCCACCCCCACAGGGGCTGGTCCGGCCCCTCTGTGCCCCTCTGGACGTTGGTCCATGTCCCCCTAGGGAGGCGTGCCCCATACTTGGGGGACCTTGGGTCTACACTGCAGTTTTATAGCTGTGCAGCCTGAGCCCTGTGAGCCCAAGTCAGCTGACCTGGGCTCTGAAACACAGTGCAATGGATTTTTAATCACAGTGTAGAACATACCTTTAGTTCCCATGATAGATGTTTATTTTGGGAGGTGAGTTTTTAGTCTCCATTCAACTAGTACTTCTCCACCCACCTCTTCTTGTGGTTTGTACTGCTAGCTAAACTCTCACAAGTAGTGGGCACATGCAGAGGGCGCTATGCAGAAGAAAATTTTAGTTTACACTAGTAACTGGAGTTCTCTGAGAGTGTTGCCTCTGCATATTCACACTACCAACCCATATCCCCATCTTCCTGACAGTTCTTAGGTGAGATTTGAACTCTGAGATTTAGCAGAAGGAAATGAGATAGTTGGGGACTGCATCTCTTATATATAACTTCAGCCCTGGATATTTGGTAATGTGAGAGAGAGTTCATGTAGCACTCAATGGACACTGCTCTTTTAGAAGGTTCAGAAGTCCTGCAGCATCCAAGGACACATCCCACAACTGTGACTGTACAAAGACAACACTCTCAAAAAACTCCAATTATGATTAAATAAACTGTTATTCAAAAGACAGCACCTCTGTTACTTGTGATTGACTATTCTGATTTGAAAACTGAAAACAGAATGGAAGCAGAATGGAAGTGCAGTTAAATTTATATTCCCTTTAAATAAAACTGATACATTCTTTTTCTTTGCTGCAGAACATTTATCCTTATGACACTTTTCAGTTTTAAGTTATTAATTATAATTAAGACTGTCCAGTTTCCTAGAATAGATTGAAGGGAGCTATTACTAGGAAATACAATGAGTTTGGGTTTCTTTCAGTGGCACATTGAGCACAGTTGGGACTGTTGCTCAGAGACAATCCTAACTTGCTTCATATCAATCCTGCTGGGAACCATTCCCGGTTCATGCAGCTTGTCTTCTCAATATGTCCAGCTTCCCCTCACTGCCTGTTCTGTATGCATTCTCATGCAAGGAACCTGCGAAAGAGAGGTGTCAGACATATGGAGAGTGTATTGAGAAAGAGAGGCTGGCATGGAGCCTAAAGTTGGTCTATACTCAGATAAGAGACTGGGAGTGGAGAGAGGAGCTTTCATTACTTGATACTCAGTTGAGACAGGGGAGGGAAAAGTGGGACACTCAGCAGTGGGAAGGAGTTGGGGCCACTTCAAGAGAAGAGTTGGAGTATGGTTGTCCTCAGGACTCTAAAAGTAAAACCTTTCAAGCAGAATTTTTTGCTCAAATGTGACATAACAGTGTGGTGTACAATGGCTAACACTGAGTTATTTTATAGCCTCACCTTGTTTTTTTTCCTTTTTTTAACAAAACAGTAATTATATGTCCAGCTGCACATCAAAAATTACATCTTTACGTTTTGTAGTCTAAGAAGAAATATTAGATAATACATCCACAACAACAATGAATATATAATTCGCTATTTTAGTGTACTGAGGGCCAAATTTTCAAAGGCCCGTATAATGATAAAACCAAACACATAGACAATTGTGGGGCAAAATCCTATAGGTGCATGTACATACTGATACTTGTGCATGGAATTACTCAATTTGTCCATACAGTTGTGGGAAGTACACATATATTTGATGCAGCTCTTTCATGGTGTGGTTATGATGGGGTGTTTATCCCTTAC
This sequence comes from Lepidochelys olivacea, assembly GCF_965140295.1. Classification (NCBI taxonomy): domain Eukaryota; kingdom Metazoa; phylum Chordata; order Testudines; family Cheloniidae; genus Lepidochelys; species Lepidochelys olivacea. Next base: position 151,623,799 of record NC_140413.1, read on the forward strand.
CAGTCCTAAAGAAGTAAAGGGGCCCAATAGGGGCCAATTAAACTAGAAAACTCCACCTGGAGGGACACTTAGGCTTAACTGACAAGCACTAATTGAAGATATAGCCCATCTGAGCAGGAGTAGGTGAGGCTTGTATAAAGCCAGGAAGTGAGAGCAGAAGAGAGCTTCAATGTGGAAGTCTGCAATCACTTTCTTTGCCTAGTGAGGAGAGAAGAAGAAATCTCATGGGGGAGCAGAAACTCTGGGATTCTGACCCTGAGGGATGGGGGTTTACCCAAAGGGGTGGAGAAGGAAAGCCTGAGAAGGTAGGGTAGGAAGAAGCCCAGGGAAACAGCTGCCAAAGTCGATACAATCCCCATCTTGGCAGATGTTTCCCTGGGCTTCTTTCTATCCTGCTTTCTTAGGGTTTCTTTCCTCACAACTTCTCTGGGGTTGACCCTTCTTCCAAGGCTTAGATCCCAGGGCTTATTTTCCACATTGGGTTTCCTCCTCCCCACCTCTGCTCCTGGAGAATGACTTCAGACTCTCTCCCTGCATCCTCCTTCTATTACAAATCTCCTCTAATCATTTTCCATCGTCTCCCTCAGCTGGATGTCATCTGCAATTAGTAATTATAATTCCCTGAGTCTCCTGTCAGGTGCAACTGTAGAGGTTAAGTGTCCCCTCCTTGACCACCTTAACCCCTTCAGGGCTAATGTGGGGTGAACACCCCATTACAGCAGAAATTTCAAAATTTGGCCTTTTAGGTTAACAACTTTGACACATTAAAAATGTGATATATAATATTAAAGTTGTTTCACTGATGAGATAAAAAAGACCATTTATTAACTGAGAGTTTAAACTACCCACAGCAATTTCTGGCTAGCAGTCCCTCTCTGACTGAAATCAGAGCAGAAATTCTTCATTATGCTACTTTTGAACAAGAGATTGAGGATTTAAAACCTACTATTATTGTGGGTCCAGTTGAATTACATACAGGTATGAACATTTCTCTTTTTTCTTTGTACATAATATGATATAATAAATTAATATAATATTTATATTTAGGGCCCTGACAAATTCATGGTCCATTTTGGTCAATTTCACAGTCATAGGATTTTAAAAATCATAAATTTCATGATTTCAGCTATTTAAATCTGAAATTTCACAGTGTTATAATTGAAGGGGTCCTGACCCAAAAAGTAGTTAGGGGTGGGGGAGGTCCTCAAGGAGGGATTGTAGTATTGTTACCATTACTTCTGTGCTGCTGCTGGCAGGGCTCCACCTTCAGAGCTGGGTGCCTAGCCAACAGCCACCGCTCTCCAGCCATCCAGCTCTTAAGGTAGTGCAGAAGTAAGAGTAGCAATACCAAAAAAAGCAAGGCGAACTCTTGTCATGATACCTGGTTCTCTAGGCTTGAAAAGATGTGACTCCTGCTGTGATGCAATGCCAGTCTCCAATGGCCACTCTATATGTGTCCGATGTTTGGGGGAGACACATATCCCTCAAAAATGTGCCCATTATAGTAACTTGAAAGCCAGGGCGTGATGCAACAGAGACCTTCACCTCAAAATGATTCTAATGGAAAAGTCCCTTCAGCCTACTGATATGGGACCAAACCCAACATCAGCAGATGGCTCCCCAAGTAAAACCTCTGCAAAAGAAAGTGCTCAGTCTTCCTAAGTTTCTAGGAAGTGATCTGCGACCTCCCCTCACAGGGACACGCAATAAAAGAAGAGGTCCCCAGTGAGGTTGCCGTCCTCTGTGCTGAGCTCAGCTAGAGTTAGCATCTTTGAGGCTCCAGGCACCTCTGGCACTGTCCCTTCATGGACCCCTGCTGAACCCCGCCACACCGATAAAGAGTTGAGGCACAGACCCACCTTCTCTTCTATGGCACCAACCACCCCAGTGTTTGACACAGTACCATTGGCAATGCTGCCAGCAGCGACGGAGTCATCGGCACTGACTGACAGACTGAGAATGGCACCGACTGTCCTGATGAAGGCTACATGTAAATCTGCACAGCACTGACCAAATCTACAACAGTGGCACCGTTGACACCAAAACAGGCAGCTCCGCAACAGTTTCTGCACCACAGAGACATTGCTGTCTCTTCAGTGCCACAATCATCCATGCTCAGCACTGATGGATCTCCAGGCTGAATATTGGAGCAGATACCCCGTTACCTGCTCCCCCACCCATCTCCAGTAATGATGATGGTGATTTTCATGGGAACCCCTTCGCCTCCGAACACTCCTCTCCCATGGAACATGGACCTCTATGGAAAGCCATGAAAACTAAGACCCAGCAGAGTCATGAAATGCAGCAATGGTATGGGCAACCCTGGATCTGTCCATCAATGCCCTGTCCTATGCAGTGCCCCCACCCCCCCGGGACTCATGAGTGGTGTATAGGGCTCACTACACCAGACCGCTGACTCCAACCAGGGTGAAATCCGATCACCTCCACCATCCCCAAGCCAGGAGACATCGGAGGCACCAGAGGGCTTAGCAGAAGAGAGGGAAGAAGACACAGACCAAGACAGCATTTCACCTACCCAAAACTCATCCTCTTTCCCCGATGAAGCAGTAATGCCACTGTCTCCAACCACGCTGAAACAATTCCAGGAGCTCTTTAAAAGAGTAGCCATCAGCCAAGACATACGACTGAAGGAGATGCAAGAAATCCACCACAAACTGCTGCAAATCCTACACACATCTGCATAATCTAAAATAGCACTACCAATAAATGATGCAATAATGCTACCGGTGGAGAACATTTGGCAGAGGCCTGTGTCATAAATATAAAGGGAAGGGTAAACCCCTTTAAAATCCCTCCTGGCCAGAGGAAAAATCCTCTCACCTGTAAAGGGTTAAGAAGCTAAAGGTAACCTTGCTGGCACCTGACCAAAATAACCAATGAGGAGACAAGATACTTTCAAAAGCTGGGAGGAGGGAGAAAAACAAAGGGTCTGTGTCTGTCTGTATGCTGCTTTTGCCGGGGACAGAACAGGAATGGAGTCTTAGAACTTTTAGTATGTAATTTAGCTAGGTATGTGTTAGATTATGATTTCTTTAAATGGCTGAGAAAAGAGCTGTGCTGAATAGAATGACTATTCCTGTCTGTGTGTCTTTTTTGTAATTTAAGGTTTTTCCTAAAGGGATTCTCTATGTTTTGAAACTAATTACCCTGTAAGGTATCTACCATCCTGATTTTACAGAGGTGATTTCTTTACTTCTATTAAAAGTCTTCTTGTAAGGAAACTGAATACTTTTTCATTGTTCTAAGATCCAAGAGTTTGGGTCTGTGGTCACCTATGCAAATTGGGGAGGATTTTTACCAAACTTTCCCCAGGAAGTGGGGTGCAAGGGTTGGGAGGATTTTGGGGGGAAAGACGTGTCCAAACTACATTTTCCCAGTAAACCCAGATAAAGTTTGGTGCTGGCAGTGGAAATCCAAGAGTAAAATAATTTTGTACCTTGGGGAAGTTTTAACCTAAGCTGGTAAAAGTAAGCTTAAGAGGTTTTCATGCAGGTCCGCACATCTGTACCCTAGAGTTCAGAGTGGGGAAGGAACCTTGACAGCCTGCGACAATACTGCCTACCAGCAAAAGAGCAGACAGAAAATACTTTGTCCCAGCTAAAGGGATGGACTTCCTTTTTTCACATCCGCAACCTAATTCCCTAGTTAAGGAAGTCGCCAACCACTGTGGCAAACAACCCCAATATTGATCCACTCCCCAGGACAAAGAACATAACCGTTTAGACCTTTTTAGCCAAAACATATACTCGTCAGCTATACTACCATTCCAGGTTTCCAATTACTCAGCCCTCCTAGTCAAATATATCTTTAACAATTATGGTAAGCTGCAAGAATTTATTGAGGACTTACCAGAAGAAAAATGACCACAGTTCAAAGCTATAACGACGGAGGGACAGCTAATTGCCTGAAAAGTCCTACAGGCCTCTATGGACTTAGCGGATACAGCTGTGAGAATGATGGCCATGGCTGTAGTAATGTGCAGGGCCTAATGGCTGCAGTCCTCAGGTATCCCGAAAGAGTTCCAACTGAAGGTTGAGGATCTACTCTTCGATAGGGAGAAAGTTCTTTCCACAAAAATGGACGACACCCTTCACTCAGTGAAGGACTCACGGGTCCTTGCATATTTTAGGTATATACACGCCACTTACCAGAAGGTGTCAGTACCAACCGTACCAAAAGGACAGGGACACCTAATTCCACAGCCCACAAAAACGGCAGTTCGAACCTAACAGGAACAAATAATGCCTGCAGAGATGCAGGACCCCTCAAAATCAGTCTTCGACTACACAACCAAATAACAGTTTTGAAGTTTTGGTCAAGGGCCTGAACAACCTCCCCCGCAACATGATGCTATCAATTACTTCCTCCCACCCTTTTGGCCACCACCTGCACCCATTCTACCCTGCTTCGGAAGCATTAACAACAGATCAATGGATATTGGAGATCATAAGATCAGGCTACACCATCCACTTTCTCTCCCATCCTCCTACCTTACCCTCTTCCCCATCCCTCTTCAGGAACCCTTCTCATGAGCACCTCTTACAACAAGAAATGAACCATCTTCTACAACTGTATGCTGTGGAGCAAGATCCCATGCAATACAGAGAGAAGGGCTTTTACTCCCATTATTTTCTCACCAAAAAGAAAAATGGTGGATGGAGACCCATCTTGGACCTTCGGAAGCTCAACAAATTTGTGTGAATCCATGGTTTGAAAATGGTCACACTGGCCGTGATTATACCAGCGGTTAACAGAGAGGATTGGCTTTCAGCCCTCGACTTCCAAGATGCTTATTTTCATATTACCATACATCTTGCGCATAGGCAATTTCTATGATTCACAGTGGGAACCAATCATTACCAGGACAGAGTGCTACCCTTTTGCCTCTCCACTGCTCCACAGTTTTTTTTTCCAAAATCCTTGCAGTAGTGGCAATCCATTTGCGAAAACTGCGGGTAATGATCTTCCCGTACCTTGACGACTGACTACTGAAAGGTATGACTCAGGAAGAAAAGACAAACATGGTGCAGAATACCATCACTTTGTTCCAGACTCTGCAGTTGCAAATAAATGTACAAAAATCAACCCTGACCCTGGTGCAACAACTGGAATTCATTTGGGACCTATCTCGATTCCACACAGGCTAGAGCATCGTTACTCAGCTCCAGATTCTAACACTAAACAACTTCATCACAACAGACACCAGCCCTCAAATGTCTGCCAGAACCCTGCCTAGAACTATTAGGTCACATGCGGCCACAACATTTGTGGTAAGACATGTGAGATTGCATATGCATTGCCTATAGGGCTGGCTGAAGTCAGTATAAATCCTCATCAAATACAATCTAAACAAAAGAGTAATGATACCATCAAGAGTCATATCCCTAAAGTGATGGACGAAACCAGAAAACGTCTGCACAGGGATCCCTTTCCAACAGGATCCACCATCACTAATAATTATGATGGATGCATCATTGGTAGGCTGGGGTGCTCACCTGGACCAGCACACTGTACAAGACAGGTGGTCACCAATGGAAGCCCAACTTCACATCAATCTCCTAGAGCTCCTGGTGGTACACAGTGCATGCAAACATTTCTTCCAATCATATGGAATGAGTCAATCCGGATACTGACTGACATGTGTGTTCTATATCAATCACCAAGGAGGAGCTTGCTCCAATTCATTATGCACTGAAGCCATGAAACTATGGAATTGGTGCATACACAACAACATAACCATCTCAGCATCTTACCTCCCTGGGTGCCAAAATATGACAGCGGACATGCTAAGCAGACATTTCTCCAGGAACACGAATGGGAAATACATGACAGTGTCAACCAATGATATTCCAGAACTGGGGCTTTTCATCTGTAGACCTGTTTGCATCAGGAACAAACCACAAGTGCCCCCTTTATAGCACTCTAGTCACTAGGGGATGACTTCGTCATCAAATGGGATGCAGCACTCATGTATGCATTCCCACCGATACCTCTAATCTCGCAAGTCATTCACAAAGTATGGACCAACAGGGCCCATGTCATACTGATTGCTCCAATGTGGCCCAGACAGACTTGGTTCCCTAACCTGATGTGCTTGGCAGTGTGCGCTCCATGAGCTCTTCCCTTGCAGGTGGATTTCCTCTTACAGAACAAAGGCCGGACTCACCAACCAAATCCAGAGAAACTTCACCTCAGAGCATGGCTCCCACATGGTTTCAACACGATGAATTAGCCTGCTTGGAAAGAGTGAAATGTGTTATTAAACAGTAAGAGATCCACTACTTGCAATACTTACTTCCAAAAATGGAAGAGATTCTCACTATGGCACCAACAAAAACAGTTAACTGCAGTCACGGCACCTCTCCCGATTGTAATGGACTACATATTGGAACTTAAAGAATTGGGCTTATCTATAAGCTCAATTAAAGTACACCTAGCGGCCATCTCAGCCTTTCACCATAAGTTGGATGGAACATCAGTCTTTGCACACCCAATCACTAAATGCTTCCTCATTTGTATACAAAACATTTACCTGGAAGTCCGACAACCTACACCCCCATGGGACTTGAACCTTGTACTTAAATGCCTCACCAGAGCCCGTTTTGAATCTTTCACTCCTCATATGTCGATGAAAGTTGCGTTCTTGGTTGCGATCACCTCAGCCAGATGAATCAGCAAGATTGGGGCACTGATGGCTGAGCCCCCTTACACCGTGTTCGCTAAAGACAAGGTCACATTGTGACCACATCCAAAATTTTTGCCTAAAATATCAACATCCTTTCACATAAACCAACTCATACACCTTCCCACGTTTTACCCAAAACCACGCGGGAACTGACAAGAGGTCATCCTACTTATGCTCAATGTCAGTGAGCCATAGCGTTTTACTTAGACAGAACCAAGCCCTTCCAAAAATCTCCAAGGCTGTTTATTTCCACAACAGAACACTCCAAAGGATGCACAATATTAACCCAGAAACTGTTTAAGTGGATCTCTACATGTATCCAACTTTGCTATTGGCTGCATAACAAGGAACCCCCACAAGGGATCCCATCGCACTCCACACATTCCATAGCTACGTCTATAGCCTTCCTGAATAATGTCCCTCTGATAGACATGCAGGGCTACCACCTGGGCCTCTAAGCACACCTTTGGAAAACACTATGACATCACCCAGTGTTCTATGTCAGACACTATATTAGGCCTTACTGTGCTCTCTGCAACAACTCATGCGAATCTGAAGCCCCTTCTGTCCACAGTGGGGCACTGCTCTAGAGTCACCAGAAGCAGAGTACCCACAGGGACGCTACTTTGAATCAGAAGAGGAAGTTACTCACCTTGTGCAGTAACGAGGGTTCTTCAGATGTCTGTCCCTGTGGGTGCTTCACTACCCACACTCCTCTCCTCTACTTCAGAGTTCACTAATTGAGCTCAGTGGTAGAGAAGGAAATGAAAGGGTTGGGTTGTGCGTGCACTAGATGAGGCGCCAACGGCACTGCGAGATGACTACTGTGTACATGCGCCCCAACTGAGCACTGCTACAGAAAATCTCCGATCTATGATGCAGGGATGCACCAACACCTGAAATAGCACACCCACAGGGATACACATCGCAAAGAACCCTTGTTACTGCACAAGGTGTGTAACTTCCTCTTTGGTAGTAATTTGTCATGAAACCTGGCAAGGTTTTACTTCAGTAGACCCTTGAAGAAAGTATTCATACATTCTTATTTTCAAAGCTCACCAGAAGAATCTTGAATTTGCCCTCTGTAAAGAATACTAATAGTATTCCTTTTTTCTGTTCAGCCTTGAAAATGTTCTGATTATGTGTCATGCAGTTGGCTGCTACCCAAGCACCCCTTATGATCAGAGGTCTTTCTGCAGTGCTTTGCCCATGTTGTCTCCTTCACCTGGTACCTTAAACAAATTCAAGACAGTCCAAAGGAAATTAAAATATTCCCCACCTGGGGTCCAATTTATTCACTCTTTAAGTATATGCTGGCTGGGCAGGTCTCGACCCCAGTTCAATGTCTCTCTCCCCTTAACTGGTGGATTCCTAGTCCTCTTTCCCAGAGCTGGGCACAGTTCAAAGTCTCTGCATGTGCTAATCTTGCTCCCTGAAGCCGTGTCTGTTCCAGCCAGCTATAGCTTCTCAAGCCTCTGTTCCTGGACATCCCCCAGCATTCTGCAGCAACCTGCTGCCCTTTGTAGGGAGTTTCCTGATCCTACTCAGATGGGGCTTAACCTGTCATCAGGGTTGGCTTAGCCCCAGGATCTCTGCCTATGGGGCAAGCTACCCTGTTACATGGTGGCAGCGATAAAACCAAGGCTCAAGTAATCCCATATTTAGATAACTATCTGGTGAAAGGTTCAACGGCCACAACCACTTAGGATGCAGTATATCAAGTAATTCTTTATCTCTTCTGTATGGTATTCATGATAAACTTAGAATTTACTGAGCCCTTTCCAAAATTTCTCATTTGGGATCCCTCTTCAGCAGTCTCATGGGGGGAAGTTCATCTGAATCAGAAAAGGATTGAGAAGATAATTATCCCATACAGTATTCTGTTTTGTGGGAAAACTTCAAAGCTTTAATATATTAGCAGTTCTTTAATTTCTAGGGCTAATGTTTATTTGAGCTGGTTGCTTAACTGAGACTGTTTTCCTTGATACTTCTCCATATTTTAAGGTCTTAGTGGGATCAGTTTCCACCCTTTTGCTCATCCCTTTTCTCTTCATATTTTTCTTTTCAATGCTGGGGTAACCAGATCAGCGTATTCACAGAAGCATAACTATGCACAACATGCGTAAACATCAAATGTATAAAGAGAAAATGAAACAAAATGCTGATCAAGTACACAGAGCTTAGAGAACATAACTTTGAAGCTGGAGATCTCGTCTGTGTTGTCAACACAGAAGTGGAAGTAGTCTAGAAGTAGGTTAGAGAGCCATGGGGAAGACACAAGGTTTAGGAATTGTCTGAATCAGAAGTTGAATCTGATTCCATTGCTTAAATTGTTGGTGTAATATTTAAATTAAAGAATTCTCTGCAACCTATGACTCTGCTTTTTCAGGAGTACTATCATAGATGTCAGTCTGAAAGATGGGGGAGCAACACTGAAAGCATGTTTTGGACACATCACCCAACAGGAACAAGAAGCAGTTTGCTGTGCCCTTTTGTCACTAAGGTCTGGATTCACAAAATCAGTTAAGCATATGCTTAATTTTAAGCATGTGAGTAGTCACATTGAAGACAATCTGCTTAAATGATTTGCTGACTAAAATCCTGAAATTTCTGGACATGATTCAGCCAGCACTGTGGTTGTGGCATATGTAAATTTAAGGAAGAGATATTTAGAGAACCCTTGGTTAGAGAGCTGTTCCACAGTCCAGTTAAATGGACAAGCAAGAAAAGCTGAGATTTTTACACCATTGCAGACAAATATTATTTTAGAGATATTAGGATGCACAAACCAGAAGACAGAAGTCGAAGTCCAGAGGTAACGCCTGAAGAATATGTATCGGAGAAGGCAGAAGATGCAACTCTAACAGTCACGCTGCTTTTAATTTTCAAAAAGATCAGATAATATTTTCCAAGGGGCAAAATCCAACCAGCATCTTGGAAATCATTAAGGATAGTCATTAATTCTCTCTGCTGTAACTAATAAATGTCATCTCCTCACATATACTGACCAACCCAGTTAATGGAGAAACAATGAAAGTCCTAATGGTATGTCACTTGTACGTTGTAGCCATAGAAAATGTCTCAGCACTAGTTTTCAGGCATTTATTCTGTTTTTTTTTTGTATGCCCAAGAAAAAAGTTAAAATACAGTCTGTTCTGGACTTAAAGAAGCTGAACCTGTTCAGTAAAGATCAAACTAAGAATGGAATTATTAACTTTCAATTCTTCTCGTCCCTTGAAGACCTGGACTTCACAGATGATCTCGCTCTCCTATCACATACCCAACACCATAAACAAGCAAAAAAAAACCTGACTCAATACATTCAGCAAGCAAATCGGGCTGGGAATCAACTGCAATAAGACAAATGTCATGCACTATCACCATCACCAGTATGGATAGAGGATCACGTTTTCACCCAGGTAGAAATATTCACATACTTGTGCAGAACCATCAGCCAGGACAGTAGAACAAGCCAGGACATCCGGAACAGAATCAATAAAGCCTGGAACACCTTCAGGAGCTTAAATATAGTCTGGCAATCATCAACAACACACCAAAATCAAACTCAAGATTTATCAGAGCTGCATGCTTTCAGCACTATTTTATAGTGCAGAATGCTGGGGAATAACAAAGTATGACATGTCCAAACTGTCTTTATTTCATACAAACTGCCTCAGAAAAATTCTCTGTATCTTTTGGCCCAGAACAATCTCAGACCAAGACCTATGAGCAACATCATTGCCAGGAGCCGTTGGGAGATGGATTGGCCATGTGCTTTGGATGGAAACTGATTCCATCACCAGAAAAGCAATAAGATGGAAACCTGAAGGCAGTAGGGAAAGAACCTTGCTTAAAGGTTTCTTTCTTCAGTAGGGAAAGAACCTTGCTTAAAAATCAGGTAGTCTTTTCAGGACTTAACTCGAGTTCATAGGGTGAGAGGCAAATTTCTGCCATGGATCAGAAACTGGCTAAGAGAAAGAAAACAAAGAATAGGAATAAATGGTCGATTTTCATCATGGCAAAAGATTCTCTGTGGGGTGCCACAAGGTTCCATATTGGCACTGATGTTTTTAAATATATTTATTAATCTGGGAAACAGGTGAGCAGTGAGGTGGCAAAGTTTGCAGACAACAGAAAATTATTTACGTTTATGAAGTCTGAACAAGAATGTGCGGAACTTCTGATGGCACAGGTGAAATTTGCTGTTAAAAAGGGTGAGCTAATTCATAAAATGAGAGAAATAATTTGAACTACATGCATTCTTTGCTCGGTTCTAAATTAAGTGTAACTGTTCAGGAAAAAGACCTGGACATTTTGGACAGCTTAATGAATCCTTCTGCTTATATAATCAGCAGCAGTAAAAGGAACCTAATAAAATATCAGCATGCATGAAGAATGGGATGGAAAATAATACTGAAAACTTTACAATGGTGTGTATATATAAGTCAGTGGTAGGCCTCACCTGAAATATGGTCTTGAGTTCTAGTTACTCTACTTAATATATGAGGTGGATAAGGTAATATCTTTTATTAGATCAACTTCTGTGAGAGAGACAAGCTTTCCAGCTACACAGTGCTCTTCTTCAGGTTTAGGAAAGGTACTTCGAGCATCACAACTAAATACAAGAGGGAACAGATTGTTTAGCATAAGTAGTTAGCTCATATTCTAAGGACAATTCAAGGTACAGTGAGCTACCTTGTCACTCTAAGGTCCTGGGACCGACACGGCTATAAATACACTACACCATACACACATATATATGTATATAATATAGCAGAAATAGAGGAAGTGAATGATTGGGCAAAAATAATGAATTAGAGACCTGGAAAAAAACTTCCATATACAGAGAAATTGAAAAATTGGGTCTGTTTATTTTAAAGAGAAAATGAACAAGAAAGGACAGGAGAAAGATATAATGAATGGTTGGAATAGAGAAGGTAGATTGGGCACTTCAATTCATCTTTTTGAATAAGGGATATTCAGTTAAATAGAAAGATAGCAAATATGAACTCATAAAAGAAAATATTTGTTGCACAATGAGCCTGAGGAACTCGTTGTCACAAGATATTATGGAAGTTAATAGCTTGGTAGGATTAAGAAAAACCTGCAATATGTATGGACCATAAGAACATTCAGCATCCTTGGTTCAAAAATGTAAGCCTCTTTCTAGAAGTTTTATCTATGATCATCAACATGCTTTTTCAGTTGTTTAGTGCTTGTATTAAAACATTTTGGCAAACATAATAGAAGAAGTAATTTATGTGCAATTCTTGTTTTATGAACATAATGATTATATTAGATTAGCAATTACTTATGTTCTATCACTAGAGTTCAGAAATGTTGTTTGTTGAAATTCTTATTGTTCCAAAAATAACCAGTAATAGAAAGAGTCGTTGGCTCCTCTGCTTCTCTTTTGGGTGTGTGTGTATTATCTGCTTATGATATGATATAACAATTCAAAATTTTAGTTGTGGCATATTCCAGATGCAGTCATATAAAGGAGTACAGGCCCAAGATGCCAAATTCTCAGATGATGTAAATCAGTTTAGCTCCATTGACTTTAATTAAGCTATACTAATTTTACATGAAAAGAGGATCTTGTCTGTGAATTTGAAATGATGCAGTATAAGTGAATAATTTTCTCCTTCTGTTAGTTGTCTTATACATTTGTTCTTTTAGTGAGATAAACTTATAAAGATGCTTTAAAGCTGATAAAATTTATAAAGCAACCAGAGATTAAGTGAAATAACTTTTAAATGATTATGAAACAATAGAATTAAGTAATTCAATTCACTTTACATAGTAATTTTTCTGACTATAATTCTATTTTAAAGATATACACATGATTGTTTTGTATAAGTAGTGTAGTTGTCTTCAGAGCATTAAAATTTAGATGCAATTAAGTGTTGGGGTTTTTTAAACCAGGACCATTGAAACTCGCTTTGTCAATTGAAGCCAAAGCATGGAAGATGCTACTCTGTCGTTACTTAAATGAGGAATATAAGAAGAAAATGACAGACATGATATCATTTATAACTGAATATTTGAAGAAATTATCTCGACCTATTCGTGACTTAGATGATGTCAGATTTGCAATGGAAGCTTTGTCTAGCATACGTGATAATGAAATACAAATGGATATGACCTTAGGACCTATTGAAGTAAGACAGTTCTTAATTTTTTTTGTTTTGAAATAAAATAATTTATTTAAAATTTGGGATTTTTAAATAAACTTGGAGAACCCTAATGATGAGTATATGTTCCTTCAGTCTCCACTTTGAGGGGTGGGAAACAAAATACTTATTTCTTCCCTTTTAGCTCCCTGCCGCAACACTTCTGTTGTTCTTGATACTCACCATCCTAGTCCTACCCTTTTTTGTATGCATAGATAGAGCCTTCTGCAATCTTATCTTTCTGCCTTCCAGATTCCCTGCACAGAGCCACTTTTCATTTAGTAAGTCACAGTACATTGTCAGAGGAATATGCATAATTTTTCTAGTGTAAGTTCTTTTAGTTTTCCCAGTTCTTTTAATTTCTTTTTTTTTTAATTTGTCCATCTTTTGTGGAAGGAGGGAAAAGACTAAACGCTAACATTCTCCATTCTGAAGACTGGTTATACTACCATGATACCAGAAAGATAGTGGTTAAATATTTCAAATGATTATAAAAGTACAAAAAGAACAAATATAAAGGCAAAGGCATAGTCAGGAAAAGCACATGCCAATGTAACAAAGTTCAATGTGCACCTGGTGGTGTACCTGGTGTTGTAATTTTGTCAGATAAAATAGACTGAATCTTTCTTTCATTGCTTTCTTTGATGTCAGTAGTTCTCTATGTTGGATGTCACTGACATTAAAGAATAAGAGTAATAAGAATTTTCTATATTAGGGAAATTTGCATTAGCATAATTGCATATTGTGTTCACAGTGAAAACCTAGTATTGCACCAGTACAGTGTGTCTACACTTGAGGTTTGTACCAATGTAACCATAGTGATGCAGTTACACTGGTGCAAATTTCCCTAATTTAGACAAGCCCCGTTTTTCCTAATTTAGACAAACGCTGTGTCTGTTTTTCAAATTAGGTATACGAGTCTGTCAAGGTTGAGTCCCCAATCTGGCACTTTGAGTGCAGAAGGTGGGGTTCCGCAAGGATTCTAAAAAATTAATACTGGCCACTTCAGGCTGCATTAACCTCCCAAGGTTATAGCTTTTCTCTGACCGTGGATGGGTATATGCTGCCCCCAAATGCAACCTCGGGAAGGTTATTCTTGATGGAGCACTTGGGAATTCCTTCCTGTGGGGTACCCTCAAGCCCTTTCACCCCCGCTCCGGGGAAGAGCTGAGAAAGAAAACAGAGGAAATTAGCTGTTGCCCCCAGCTAATTAAACAACATATGCACAAACTTCTTAGGACACCAAAAATCCAATCCTGTTCTTAAAAAAGGTAAATTGTATTAAAAAACAAAAAGAAAGAAAATACATTTGGCACTTAGGCTTTTGCTAGATTTAAAAAACCCACTTACAAAAATTAAACATCAAGAATAACCTTCCTGAGGTCCAGCTTAAAGGTTACAAGCAAAACAAAAAGCATTTGGGGTTAGCACAGAGGAGTCTACAAGCCAATAAGAAAAAAACATAAATAAACCTAATTGTGTCTTTCTAAACATTCCTGATCTACTTACATATCTGCATTGTTAAATAAGTAGTTCTAGATATGATTTGATGATTTCCATATCTGGCCTTAAGCTTCTCACAGCATAACTGCTCCCTGTTCCCCTCTTTTCCAGAGAACCACAACACACAGACAAAGGGAAGTTTTTTCCCCATTTTAAAAAGTTCTAACCCTCCCATTGGCTCTTTTGTTCAGGTGCCCACTCCTTTCCTTTTACCTGTGGGCTTGTTAACCCTTTACAGGTAAAGCAAGTAGAGAAGAGCACCAAGAGGGGTTTTATAGCTAACTGGCTGGCTGGGTGTCCATAAAAGGAAGCTCCCCCCTCCCTCATTTATCACTGAGTCATTCATGGTCCTTCGTGTCATCCTGGTGGGCCAAGATTCTTACATTCTTTTCTAATGATCCATTATCCATGAGTTCTAATCTATTTCAGATATGGAATTTCTGTTATTATAGCAGCCCAAAACGTATCTACTGTGAGAAAAGTTGTCTCATCCACACAGCTCCCTGATGAATTTAAGCTAGCAGCACTAATAGAAGCTGTAAATACCACCAACAGCAAGATTAAAAGAATAGGTAGAGTTTAGACAAGAGAAGTATGTGCACAAGTGGAGACATGGAACAGTATCTTCACCAACAGCAGTAGTTTTAGGAAAGTATAAGCCATCTTGTTCCTTAGTGGGAATCTACCATGCACCAACATCCAGTCTACCAGTTCTTGGGATTCTAGTACAATAATAAATTCTGATAGTAGCAGCAGTGTTCAACATATCTTCTAGTATAGCCAATTCATGTTGTTATAGATGTGTAGGGAAAATGTTACTGAATCTGATGAATATTTATTTTATTTTATTTTAATAGCTCCATATGTATCCTACGTACTTAGAGAGGGGTGTAAGGATAAGGTCCTGACCCAAAGTGTTTACAGTATATACTATAGAGCAGTGGTTCTCAAACTGGGGGTCAAGAGCCCTCAGGGGGTTGCGAGATTATTACACGAGGGGTCGCGAGCTGTCAGCCTCCACCCACCCCCCGCTTCGTCTCCAGCATTTATAATAGTGCTAAATATAAAAAAAGTGTTTTAAATCTATAGTGGGGGTCGCACTCAGAGGCTTGCTATGTGAAAGGGGTCACCAATATAAAACTTTGAGAACCACTGCTATAGAGTTTCCTAACATTTGAGTTCCACTCATGTCAGTGGGATTACTGACATGAGTACATCACTTTTAAATATAAATATTTTCAGGATTGTGCCCTAAGTGGAAAACATATAAACCAGGAATGTGATAAAAACCAGGATATAGAGTAATGATAATTAGCAAGTTACTTGTTAGTTCCATGTTTTTGTTTGATTTTTGTCCCCCTTACGCCCTCATTGATTTAATTAATGCTTTGTTGAGGGGAGGACTAGTTTTCATAAGCCTTACTGAAGTGTGGGTTAAGGGAATACTTAGAAGAAGAGATGGCGTAGGCTTGGGCTGAGATAGGAAGAGGTTTCCGAGCATAGAGGGTTGCAGGAAAGAAAGAACTATGTATTCACAGGCAGTCGTAAGCTGTAGTGAATACACGCTACAAGTACACAACAGCAGGCAAATGACTTACATGCTTCACTCAGCCATTTGTTTTAGTTGGTTATAATTTTTAGTATACAATTAATAATCTACTTTGAAAAAATATAGATAGTATACAAGATAGTATACAATTAATAATCTACTTTGAAAAAAATGTAATTAGCATGAAAAACATGTTATATAATAATACATTTTAGGTGGTTCTGTGAACATTAACACAGACAATGTCTAGTGTTTCTAAATTTGCCTCTAATATTTCATATAGCTCTGCTCATTACAAGATTAGCTGTATCTGTTGTGCTCAGAGACTGGCTCTTCTTCATCCAAACCCCTTTTTTTAAAAAAACCCAACAAAACGTATATTTTGGGCCTAAACTAAGTTGGCTGTATTCTTTTAAAGTATATTTTACAAACTTTGTATTCCTGCAAATAAATTATTTTTTCTTCTTTTATAGGAAGCCTATAGTATTTTAAATAGATTTGAAGTTGAGGTGACAAAAGAGGAATCAGAAGGAGTTGATACACTTAGATATTCTTTTAACAAATTACAGACCAAAGCTGTAAGTATCTGAAACTGTCCTTTTGCTACTATTTATTAGAAGATAATATGAGTCATTAGGCTTATATGAGAGTAAGGGATTAATACATAAACTGTACTACTCCAGGAGTAGCCAGTGTAGGAATTGGTCACCTCTTACAATGATAGTGAGAGAAGTAAGTTACTTCCCACATTTCATAGTGTCAGAATGCAGCTGAATCCTATCCTTTTGTTTTGTTCTTCCCTAATGCTTTTTAAAAAAAATCTCTGAATATGAACGATGTCCAGGTTTTGTTGTGTAGCTAGTTAGTTAAGTTTAGTTTGTTTTGACCACTCTGAATTTTCTAAAGATGAGGAAGTTACAGCATCTTGTAAGAGAATAATGCCTTGAAGGTGTTTGGATTTTTTGTTTGGATTTTTTTTAAACATTGTTTTTATATTTAGCTGTCTGAATAAAAAGCTATTTTTTGTCCAATGCTTCTGTAGTTTTTTTAATGTAACAAATCAACTTGATTATATAGAATTGACATCCCTTTCTTTATTACTATTTTTAAAGAAATAACTTTATTTCAATAATTTATTAATAAATGGACATTCATTTATATTTTAGGTCAGTGTTCAAGATGAGTTGGTTCAAGTTCAGCCAAAATTTAAGAGTAATCTGTTAGAGTCCGTTGAAATTTTTCGTGAAGATGTGGCAAACTTTGACACATCATATGACACGGTAATTAAGTTATCTGTTGGGCTTGTGGTTCAGTTCCTCGGAATATATGGCTTGCAGCAGTTGGGTGCCAAAATTTTGATCTGCTGAGTTGTCTCTGAGTTCCTGAGGGCATGGTAACCCAACAGACCTTCTGTCATAGTTACTAGGTCAGCTGTGCTTCAGATCCCTTTTAGTCCTTCTTAAGTGTACCCCTCAGATGATAAACCCGCCTTCATTAATCTCTCTCGAGGGTTGAACCATGCAGTTTTACCACTCCTAATCTTCATCTCTGTGCTGCAGCCCTGCTATTTCTCAATCATGTCTATCTGACAGACCAAACTGAGTTTAGCACCTGTAAGACTTTTCTCTGGGAGCCTGTGACCAACAAGCTGATTAATATGACTCAAAAACAATTTATTCAAAATAAAGTTTTATTTATTCTTTCACCCAAAGATATAAAATAAAAAAGGCCTATATGCATTTTCAGACAGCTCTTGTTCCTGGACACCCACCCGGCTGCTGGGTTTGGGTCCCACATCCCTGGGCCCCGTGTACTTTAAGCTTCCCTTGGTCTGAACATGCTGCAGCACTGCCTCTTTCCTTGGTCTCAATGGCACACTTCCTGTGCATAGACTCTCTGTTATCCCCTCTTGGAAATGTATCTTTGCAGCCCAGCTAGCCTCTGCCCCAGGATTACTGTTGTGTCTCCTTTCCTCTCCCACAGATTCCCCAGTAGTTTAACCACACCATCTCCCAGAACTCCAACCTTATGGGCATTCTGGGCTTATAATTTAACTCTTTAGGGACATGTGATAGGTGAAGCATATAACACAAACAAAGGTTTCTAAACACAATTACTCCTTGGTTTAGATAGCAGAAAAGCTATACAGATCCAGTCATAAATAATAAATCCCTACACGCATTTCCTCACTTCATTTTCATTACCACTCGGGAGCATGATCTGGGTTTAGGTCAGACTTTCTAGGGTGTTCAGAATCCCCTTCCTGCAGTTCATGGCTTCCCCTCCGAATCCTGGAGTCCCTCTGTCTCTCTTCCAGGTCAGCTTCCTTTGATGTTGGCTGGTCCCATACTCAAAAAAGTTCTCTGTTCTATGAAAGCATGCTCAGTTCACTTCTGCTCCTTGCCTCAAGCTTCCTGAGTGTAATCTGTGAGTTCTCCTGGGTATATAAATCCTAGCATTAACATCTGGCTTCTTAATTCTGTTGTTTAGGAATTTTCCAGCCTCCAAGCCCTCTCCCAGACAAACATAGACTAATTGGTTTCCCAGTTCTGGTAATCCTCCTTAGCATACCCGTTATTCAGTCAGAGCACAGTTAGATACGTCTTGATGGAGCATCTTCCAGATAACATGAAACGATCGCTAAGGGTATTTTCTCAGCATTCTCTCCAAGCATTTTCTGATGCTTCTGACTCCTTTAGCAAGTTCAGTGGAGACTGCAATTATGCTTCATTTGTGAAGCTACCCTGATTTTCACTAACTAAAGATCAGGCGCTAAACCTTTTATAAATGATTGATCTTAATGATCAGCTCATTTTTTCTCATATTACTGACGGTAACATTTTCAAAAGCACCTAAGTGCCTTAGGAATAGATCGCAGTAACATTTTCTGAGATGAAAAATGCAGATCATGGCAATGAAAATGCTTTGTGAATTTTTGTTGAATTTGCTGAATTGTTTTGGTCAGGAAAATAAAATTTGGAAAAAATCAAAACAATTTCTTTTGAAATGTTCTGAATTAAACGTTATGATTTTTTGAAACAAAACTACCTTTGTTTAGAAATTTACTTCAATTTTGTTTTAAAAAGGTTAGAAAAACTTAAAAACAGAATGAAATATTTCATTTTGGATCAAACAAAATGTTTTGCTTGTGGTGAAACAATTTTTTTTTACTACTTTGGTACACTGAAAAATGTAAAAAAAAAAAATGTTCATTTGCGTCAACCTGAAGCAATTTTTTGTTTTGTTTTTTGATATGACCAACAATGGAAAAGTCAGTTATTCACACATTTCTGTTTAGGGGCCTATGTCCCACTGATTTCATGCAAGGGCTTTTGAAAATTTTACCGTCAGTCTCATGGATGGGTCTCAAAGGAGAAATATAATTCTAGCTCTTTGAATATATTGCCTTCTTTGTTCTCCTTGCAAACTTCAGAAAAGTGGGATTTAAGTAGTGGAAAAAATGAAGGATGTTGTGTCACTAGAGCCCTTTGTTTCTTTGCTTTAACAGTCATGGGGGATGCTTTCACAGCCCTAATGGGCACTGCTTTTTTTTGTGATTCCAAGCTCTGTGGCACAATGGGTTTGCATCCCATAATGCAGATCTACAGAGTCAATATACTTGAAATACAGTTACTGGTATGTTAATCTTTCTATCTTCCTCCCTTCCACTCCTAACACCTCAAGTTATACTTAACAAGAAATTATGTGCAGTTCTATAAATACCAGTGAAAGTAAGCTCTGTGAAAAGAAAAGCAATACATGGCAGATTGGGTATTCTGTAACTTTGATTGTACCTTTGATAAAAGTAAAGAGTTGCCTCAAGTCACTTTTTGGGCATTCTCGCTTTATTTTTGACAGGATGAAAATATGTAAAACCTGAAAGTATATTATCTACTAATACTAAATTTGATTAGACTACAGAAATTTCTATTTTATCTAAAATATTTTTCCTTTGATACACTTCTGTAATTCTTTTGGCATTAGTGGGATTTATGGACACACTTCAGTGATTCATATACCCCTTACATATATCCCTTGACTATTTAAACAATTTTGTACATGCTGATGGTTTGTAAATATACAATTTGCCTTAACACACTTGAAGAGTTAATATTCACTTTGTTAACAATTTGTTTGCTTTAGGAAGGACCCATGGTTCCAAATACACCCCCACAAGAAGCTAGCAACAGGTTACAAATATTCCAGGTAAGAAAAAAGTAATTTTTGAAATGTTAAATTGAGAGTCATAGTTGTGAATCAAAGTGAGTTTAGAAAAAGATCCATTACTATCTATGGAACACGGGAATTGATGGATAAGCTTGAGCATTACACTGTAAATTACTTAGATCATAAACTCTTCAGAGCAGGGATTGTCTCTTACTGTGTGATTATACAGCACCTAGCACTGTGGGCCCTATGTTCAACTGGGACCTTGAAACACTGCTGTGATGCAAATAATAACAACAAGAAGAAGAACTTAATTTGTTCAGTGTGTTTTCTACAGACATTTTCTGCATTAGAAACAGAAATTCTCAGGGGATTTTAGGGATGGATTTCTGCAGCAAAGATACACAGTTGGTATGTACCTTTGCTTCATTCTGTTAGTCACAGTCAAATGGCCGTATGTCTTTTCTTCAAAACCAACACCTCTAGCTCCCTTTAATCTTTTTTTCCTCATTAGACACTTGCTGCTGAGTTTGATAGTTTCCTAAAACCAATTTTTGGTTTATGCAACAGTGTTCCTATCCATGTCTGCTTGAATTATGGTAATTTTGAAACTAATATTTTGAGAAACTGTACCTGCTACTCCACTGCCCTGTATTTTGTATAGTCATTTGTGTCTGTGAAGAGTGAATGCAAATTGCACATAATGTGCTTCCAGATTGGAAGAGTAATGCTTTATGTTCAGTCTGCACAGATACAAATGACTCTACAAGGTAGAGGCCCACTATATTTAATGCTTTTGTAAAATTCAAGTGTATTATGTTGGCCACTCTTACTTCTTCTGTCTACATTTGTTGTGCTGTCAAATAATGCAATCAAGGCTCAAATATCACAGTGATGGTATCGTACTTACTATAGGTTGAGTGATTTTTGTTTGGCCAAGTTTGTTGTTCATTGGTTATATGCTAAATATTTAACTTTTTTGCCATAATATTGATTCAATTATTTTTCTAAGGAAATAAGTTATAGTTATTGTGATAATCAGTAGACAGGCTGTCCTTTGTGAGACCCTTTATAAGTCCCTTGATTTATCCCTTTCAAGTGGTAGGCCCATTCATCAACTTCTCTTTGAGGAGGGATCCTGCTAAGCAACCACTCTCTGACTGGCCTCCAGCTTACAACACCCTGGTTGCCAGCTAGGGTTGCCAACTATCTAGAAGCTGAAAACTGAACCCTTGCCCCACCTTTTCTCCTGAGGCCCCGCCCCCACTCACTCTTCTTCTCCCCCCTCTCCCCCATCGCTCGCTTTCCACACACACACACCCTGCTCATTCCCCCGTCTTCTGGGACTCACCTGCTGCCTGCAGAGCCGGGCTGGGAGGAGCTGATGCAGAGCCTGCCTGCCTGCCAAATTGGGGCACAGCGGTCAGACTCTGGCTCAGGAAAGGAGCATAGTTAGTGCATACTCAGCCTTTTAACATTCTTTCTCTTTCAATGTACAATTGTATTGAGCTTTTCCTGATTTCACTTAATATCCCCCATTGACTTATAATTAAATTAGAGCCTGGTAACATAGTACACAGGAAAATGAAGGTGAGATTTTATTGTTTGATTTGATCTGATCTGTGCAATACCATTTGCATAAACTGTGACAAAGCTCTGTCCTTGCCTCCGTGGGTCCCGCGTTTCCTGGCAGATTTCGCTAGCCTCAGAGGCTCACTGTGACCCTGCACATAACCCTTCTCTCTCTAGAGACAAGGGCCACAGTCTACTAAGCCATTTTCATCATAAGCCAGCGAGGGAGGTGAGGAGAAGTTATCCTTCTTTGCATGGTCTCTGTTGTCTCCCAGTCTCAGTGATTAATCAGGGGGCAAAGGTTTGGGGGGGGGGAGCCCGGGCCCACCCTCTACTCCGGGCTCTAGCCCAGGACCCTAATAGTATCAGTTATGGTAGCTGACCTTTTAGAAACATAACATGTACAATTCCCTGGGCTACTTTCCCCACAGCAGCCCTCACTTCCTCAAGCTCCACTTCACCCTTACCTCAGGGCCTCCTTCCTTGTGCCTGATATGGTGTGTACTACTCAGCCTCTCCAACAGCACAACTTCCTCCCACAGCTCCTGACATGCACACCCACCTGACTAACTGAGAGGCTTTAACTAGTTTCAGCCAGCCCCTGATTGGCTTCAGGTGTTCCAATCAACCTAGCCTTCTCCCTGCCTTCTGGAAAGTTCTTAATTGGCCCCAGGTGTCTTAATTGACCTGGAGCAGCTGCCATTTCACTTATCCTGGTACCAGGGATTTGTTTAGCCTGGAACTAATATATCTATCTCCCACTACTTTTCTATAGCCATCTGGCCTTGCCCCTCACAAAACCCAAGGTAGAGCATAGAATCATAGAACTGGAAGGGACCTCAAGGTCATCTAGTCCAGTGCCGTGCACTCAAGGCAGGACTAAGTATTATCTAGACCATCCCTGACAGGTGTTTGTCCAACCTGCTCTTAAAAATCCCCAATGATGGAGATTCCAGAATCTCCCTAGGCAATTTATTCCAGTGCTTAACCACTCTGACAGTTTGGAATTTTTTCCTAATGTCCAACCTAAACTGCCCTGGCTGCAATTTAAGCCCATTGCTTCTTGTCCTATCCTCAGAGGTTAAGAAGAACAACTTTTCTCCCTCTTCCTTGTAACAACCTTTTATGTACTTGAAAACTGTTATCACATCCCCTCTGTCTTCTCTTCTCCAGACTAAACAAACCCAGTTTTTTCAATCTTCCCTCATAGGTCATGTTTTCTAGACCTCTATTCATTTTTGTTGCTCTTCTCTGGACTTTCTTCAATTTGTCCACATCCTTCCTGAAATGTGGTGCCACAATACTCCAGCTGAGGCCTAATCACTGTGGAGTAGAGCAGAAGAATTACTTCTCATGTCTTGCTTACAATACTCCTGCTAATACATCCCAGAATGATGTTTGCTTTTTTTGCAACAGCGTTACACTGTTGACTCATATTTAGCTTGTGATACACTATGACCCCCAGATCCCTTTCCGCATTACTCCTTCCTAGGCCATCATTTCCCATTTTGTATGTATGCAACTGATAGTTCTTCTTTGAGAGATGTCCCTGTGGGTGCTCCACTGCAGGTGTCAGTGCGCCCCTGCGCCGTCGTTCGGAGATTTTTACAGCACCCATACCGGTTGCGCATGCGCAGAGCCTGCCTTACATTCCAGTCTTGTCTTAATAGTGTGCATTCACGGCCGATCTCCTCTGTTCCTTCTCTACCGTCCCTGGCTGGATTCAGAGCTCAGCAGACTCGTTAAAAACTTTTTCTCTTACTCATTCTACATACTCTTTTCCCTTAGTTTAGCACTCTAGTTACTTGATAAGTTCATCCCTAAAAAAAAAAAAAGTTCCCTCTTGTTCGTGTCATCCTCCAGCTGATGCTAATATGCCTGGCTCCCCAGGATTTAAGCGGTGCACTACATGCAGGGACGCCATCCCTATCTTGGATGGTCACTCCCAGTGTATAAAATGCCTGGGGGGCCCCTTCATGGTGGCCTCTCCACTGAGGCTGCCTTGGATGGGGTTGGTTTAGGAGGCAATAACAATGGGAATTTTTGCCTCACTAGCAATGGGACTAAGCCCTCCTATTCATTTCCCAGTTCCCTGGGGACCCTCAGAGCTCCACCCAGACTTCTGAGAACCTTACTGGAAAATTGCATGGAGCAAGTGGGCTCTGAGCCATGATCCAGCCACTCGTCACAGTAATGCTTAGCACAGATCTAGTGCTTCACTGCCAGGGATCTCAAAGTACACTGTAAATGGAAGTGGATATTGCCATCCTCTTATGGAAGGGGAAACTGAGGCACGGAGCAGCACATGATTTGCTCAGGGTCACCCAGCAAGTCTGTAACAGAGCTGGGATTAGAACCCAGGAGTCCTATCTCTCAGTCCCTCTGCTGTAACCACTGGCCCAAACTCCCTTTCCAGCACGTGTGTGACCTATGCCCTTCCAAAGTATCCTGCTCCTAGACTGCAATCCTGCTCCCCAGGAAATCAATTCCCTACAGATGCTTACATGCCATCCTTGGGCTGGGGTCTGCCTTTCAGGGAGCTTTCCCCTGCCTGGTGGCTTGGTCCCTGGGACGCTAAGTGTGGACACAAAGCAGCCTGGTGAGCACAGGCCCTGTACGGGGCTCAGCCAGCTTTAGGAGCCAAGTGTGCTTGGCCTTTGTGGAGCTATAAATGAGTCAAGGCCACTTTTTCGGTGTGGCTCGTGAGCTGGAATATGGTGACAGGGGGCAGGGCCCATGAGCCACGGGACTTTCTTGCCGGGTCAGCAAAGCAATCCAACTGCAGAGAGCGGCTGGGCAGCCCAGGCTCTCTGCTGCCTCCTTGCCCCATGTGCAGCTTTGCCTGTTCCCCCCTCCTTGCCCTGTATATTGCCCGCCTGCTACCGCTGCCCCTCCCCACCTGTTGCTTGCCCCCTTGCTGCCCTGCATGCTGTCGCCCCTCTCCCTGCCCCACCTCTTCTGGAACACCTGTTGCCTGGGCTGTTGCCGCCCTCTCCACCCCTCTTGCAGGTGCCTGGGCTGTTGTCCCCCATCCCTGCTCTGAGTACCCCCCCTTTCTTGCTCCGCTTGTTGGAGTCCCGGAATCCAGCTCACCATCAAGTGACCCAGCCAGGTCACGGCACTCGCGTCTCTCCAGACACTGCTGGATCCTCAGCAGGTCTGGGAGCAGAGAGCAGCTCCTCGTGGCTCCAGCCACAGCTGCTGCTCTTCCTGCCCCCTCAGTGGAAGAGGCCGGTTACTACAAGTAACCGGACTTAGAGCACAGCTGTCTGGACGCTGCCAGGTTCCCTTTTCGACCGGGAGTTCCAGCTGAAAACCTGATACCTGACTCTATTGCCAACTGTGTTATTTATTAGCAATCCCTGGCACTTTGCAAGAGTTTTCCTTCAGGAGCCTGTGAAAAGCAACAATATGCAGTGAGACAGAAGCAGTTTCTTCAAAAAAAGTATGGTTTATTTGCTAAAAGATTCACATCACTCAGAGAAAAAAATTTAAAATAACAGATCTCTGTGTATACTGTGTTACCTGTGCTTGGCATTCCCTTCAAGCCCCTAGGTGGACATGGGTTTGCCTCAGTGTCCGCTCTTCTCTTGAGGACCAAATTACAGTTTGTCTGCTGCAGATCCCTCACTCCCAGTCCGTGTATCTGGGTCAACCTGCAGCTGCTGAAAACTCCCCCCACCCCTCCTTCTCTGTAGGGCATGTCTTTTAATAGACCAATGTTTTGATGTTCAGATTCTCAGCTTTGGCAAACAGTCACATTGCCAGGGTTGGAGCTGAGAAGTCCCTCTTCATGGCTATAAACGTAACTATTGTGTGTGAGGGGATGCTTCTTATCTAGGCTATGGGTTATCCTTTTCTACTTTCCTTCTCTACAGCCCCTCTTGATCTAACTACGCATTCAGGCACGGTAATATCACCCAGATAAACTGAAAGGCGTATGTTAGTTATAAAAAGTAATACAAATATTTTTCAATTCTCTATACTTGTGGAATGGTAATTGTCAGAATCACTTATCCTTCCTTTTTTAAAATTGATTCTATATTTGCTTTTTACCAATCTTCTGGCAGTACTCTTTGCTTGACAAGTTATATAATTCTGTCTCTATTTAATGGTTTTTTCTAGTTGTGTCCACACCAGCTAATACAATGTTTAATTTCTCCTGACTGGATAATATAATGTGGCTTTAAGTGCGCATCCTTTTTTATAAAATATTCCTTCAGATCTTTGTTGTGCACATTTTCTCTGTTTAGCTGGAGCATATGTAATATTAAATGAGACAGTGTTTTAAAAAAATCTGTTCAATTGTAATCTGCTGCTATTGTGGCATTCCTTGTTGACACTAGAAAAAACATTCCCCACTGTAGGTAGAAATTGAACAGGATTTAAAATCAAATGTATGTCCTTTGGAGACCAAAAGATGTTATTAGATATTTCTTTGTATACATACTGCAGACTTAAGATAGCTTTATAATTGGACAGCAGTTTATGATAATTAGAGGATCTCTTAGTTACCAAATGTATATCCTGTTTGCATTTTTAAATTTTAATTTGATCAGGCCAATTTTGATGAACTCTGGCGGAAATTTGTCACTTATTCATCTGGTGAACAGCTGTTTGGATTACCTGTCACAGACTATGAAGTTTTACATAAAATCAGGTAATGGAAAATAGAGCTATCTTCAAGAATATGTTAAGTACTTTAGAAATGCTGTAGTGAATTGAAAAAGGGCATTTGTACAAAAGAATATGTACTTATCCCATCATTTCTGGCAGACCTTATGTGGTATAAAAGAGCAGGGTGCCTGCAACTCTTAGCAGAGGGAGGAGAAAAAACTGAGGTATAGGAAGGAAGGTGAAGACCAGCTGTGGTCTGGAATTAGAATGGAGTTGGAACTGCAGAGTCATGGCTGACTGGGTGCTCTGTCCATGAAGTGGGACTCGCTGGAAGTAAAAACTGCAATTGGGCTCTAAAGTGGTACTGACTGGAGCCAGGAAGTGGTGTTTCAGTTGGGGAGTGAGGAATGACCAGCATCTGGAGCCAAGCAGCAGGGACTAGCTGGGGATTCAGAGATGGAGACAATCTGAGGGTTTGGGGAATTGGTGTAACTGGGGAAATGATATAAGTATTACATGTACTCCAGGAAAAAAATTTGCATGCCTGTCTCAGAAACAGTTGAACAGTATTCAAGCTTCCTCTGGATGGCTCACAGAGGTTTTTGCAGCTGTAGGCTAAATTAAAAAAAGCAAAACAATCCACAAAGGGAGATTAGAACACAGAATCTTTGTTAACTTGCAGGTAGGATTGTGCAATTGAAGAAAAGATACACCGTTAAACGTATCTGGAAAACCCCAAAGTATTAAAAACCATAGCAACTGAAAACTAAAGTTAGGCAAACAATTCTGCCACTATTTTTAACACTCAGTACATATACACAGACCATTTAACATCGAAACAACTTTAACTTTGATCCTGTATCAAAATACAGAGGATCAGATCCTCAGCAAGTGTGAATCAGCATAGCTCCTTTGAAAGATCAGGTCCAGAAATTTTAAAAGTTTACCCTTATTCATATAATTGTTCTAAAAAGTTGGCCTTTCATAGAATTCTAATTATAGTATATAATGAGTGAGTATATATATAGTGGGTATGAACTCACTCATTTCTCTATGTGTTTGCCTATTTGATATTTGTACAATATTGTATTGTATTGTCTTCTATTTACTCATTCCTTTATACTGGAATAATATGAGAGCAAGGTATTTTGTTTTTATTTGGGTTACTCTACCTAGATAAATGTATTGGTATGATATCATTTAAATACTAAATATAAATATTTCAGTCCTCCAGCTTTTTAATAATTTTTGTTAATATTCTATGAATTCCATCCAATTTATTGAAAACTTTCTGGTATTGAGACAGCCAGAACTATATACAGTATTCTAACGGTTGTCCAACCTCAGCTATATAAAAAGCAACAATCATTCTGGTCCATGATACAATGCCTATACAAAGGCATCCCAAAATTAATTAGAAATTTTATTAATATAATCTTGCAAACTCATGTCAAACCCATTGTCCCCTGCTAAATCCATTTCTGCTATACCTATTCAAGCATTATTCTATAATTTGATAGTCTTGGGCATCCCCCTGCCTCTCATATTCCACAGCTTTTTGGTCAGAAGTTCATTTATCTGGCCTTTCTGTACAAACCAGTTAAGCATTTCCTCCAACTTAAACCATTTCAGGAGGGAAATGCATCTTCAAATAAAAAGGCATCTTCAAATAAAAACTAAAATGTGGGCAATACAGGCTTGTCTACACAGGGGGGTTAAACTGGGTTGAGTTGAGCTAATATGGTTTGAAAACACTTTCATGCACAAACACCATTCATTGTGATGCACTAACTGCATTTATCAAACTCTGGAGTCCTCTTTCAAAGTGAACTAAGTTTGATAAGAATTGTGTTAGTTCAGTCTATTGTTTATGTTCATGCACTGCAGCTGCGCACTACTTTGGCCGTCCTCCAATTGCTATCCCATGCTGCTTTGTGGGTGACCATCACTGGTTTGTCCATATACCTGTGTGCCCTCCACTGCTCTGGTGTCAAGTTGGCTGGATGTCCCCATTTGCTCCTTAATTCAAAAGTATCTGCATTGCTGTCAGATTGCCTTACAACATTACTTGAGCAGCTGCCTGGAGCTATACTGAGACGCTCGATCTTATCCACAATCTGGGAAGAAGCATCAATGCAGGAAGCTCTTGTGGCCAGGCACTGGAATAAAGAAGATTTTATGTACATTGCTAAGCAGATGTCTGCAAGGCACCAGAACCAGATCACCCACCAATGCAGAATAAAGACCAAACAGCCCAGGAGAATGTACATTAAAACCAAGGATACCAGGAAAAGTCCAGCAGTGGAAATGTGATCTGTCTATTTTTGAGGAGCTGGACACAATTTTGATCCATTACACCAGAAGTCGGCAATCTCCGGCAGGCAGCACATCAGGGTAATTTGCTGGTGGGCCATGCGACATTATGTGCTGACCACCGCTTCCCGCAGCTCCCATTGGCCGGGAACGGCGAACCGCGGCCACTGGGAGCTGCGTGGGGCTGTTCCTGCGGGTGGTCAATGTAAACAAAATGTCTTGCGGCCCACCAGCGGATTACCCTGATGGGCCGCATGCCGAAGGTTGCCGACCCCTGCATTACACCACTACTGAAACTTACCTCCCCCTTTCCTGCCCCACTCCAAGGATGAGCAGCAAGAGTCATTGGAGGATGAACATGAGGAGCCTCCTGAAAAGCTGTCCCCAGCAAGCCAAGATGTGTTCAGGAGTCAGAACTTTGTTGCCAGGTAGAAAGTGACCCTGATTCCTGCCCTGCAGGAACTGAGCGTGATTCCTAGCCAGTTTCTAGCCTGAAAAACAGGCCAGGGTTGAGGAGGCACATCCTATTGAGGAAAACTTGTCACGTATCTAACTGTTTTTAAAATGTATTATTATTATTATTATTATTATGCTATACTGCCATGCTACCTTCTGTTCCGGAAGCCTAATGGCCACAGCCATTTTAGGCAGATATGAACTAGGAGCCTTTCTGAGTCTCCAGCCCCCTCCTCAACTCCCTTCTTCATCCCATACATTTGGCCTCCTCCTGCCCCCCACCAATACATGTTTTCAAAATAGAAACTGCTCATGCCAAAAAACTGACCTGTCTCATGTTAAAGCCCTGATTATCGACCATTTTGAAGCCTACACCATGACCTATCTA
Source organism: Lepidochelys olivacea (assembly GCF_965140295.1). Taxonomy (NCBI): domain Eukaryota; kingdom Metazoa; phylum Chordata; order Testudines; family Cheloniidae; genus Lepidochelys; species Lepidochelys olivacea. The sequence continues at coordinate 151,653,243 of NC_140413.1, forward strand.
CCTATGTTCCTTTTTCCTCCCCACATCTGTCCTGCCTGGTGAACTCATGCTGCAGTATATCAGGTGCTGCCAGCCCATGCCCTCTCAGTTTCTTCTTACCGCTAGAGTGCAGGCATCCTCTGCAGCCTTCCTTGCTCAGGTTCTGATCCAAGAGTTTGTCGGGCCGCCACCTGGTCGTCTGTTCATACGTTTGCATTGCACTACGCACTGATCCAGCAGGCATGAGATGACGCTGGCTTTGGCAGAGCAGTGCTGCAAGCTGCATGACGGTGAACTCCAAGACCACCTCCATTGATACTGCTTGTGAGTCACCTAGAATGGAATCGACATGAGCAAACACTCAAAGAAGAAAAAACAGTTATCTGCCTTTTGTAACTGTTGTTCTTTGAGATGTGTTGCTCGTGTCCACTCCATTACCCACCCTGCTGCCCCTCTGTCATAGTTGTCAGCAAGAAGGAACTGAAAGGGCATGGGCCGACTGTGCCTGATATACCACAGCATGATTGCGGCACTCTAGAGAGCACCACAGCTGACCCTATGAGTACCACTAAGGCAAAAATCTCTGACGGCCGCGCATGTGAGAACACACACACACACACACCTAGAATGGAATTGACATGAGCAACACATCTTGAAGAACAACAGTTACAAAAGGTAGTTAGCTGGTTTTTATGCACAGTATCTCCTAGTGGCTGAACAGTATAGTACAGTTCAGCATTCCATTACAACTCCTTAAAGTTTCTACATTCTTATCATTTCCAAAATATATACTTAGGAGAGGCTCATATACCAGAGAAGTGTACCTTCTGTCAAAAATTGAAGGCAAGGACAAGAAAGAGCTGTGAACTGAAGCTGAGGCTCCTGATGATGGAGAGTTCTCTGAGACCAGCCACTGACCCTAGTCCTTGGACTCCCCCAGAGCAACAATCCCCGATGCAACCATCAACGTCCATGGCACATCATACTCTGGTGGCATCAAAGAGGAAATCTACTGATTCCTCTCACAAAAGCTCAGAAAAGAGAGCTATTCTCAGATTGAAGAATTGACCAGGAGAAAGAGATCCCTGGCAAAATCAGTGACCTTGGTACCAACAGAGCTGCAGCGCAGTACCCATGAGACATTAGGCTCCTCAACTACCAGTACCAGCACTAAGCCTAAAAACCAGAGGGGCACAGCTCAGTAGCATCAGTACCATCTGACAAGAGAAGTGGTAGAGACCAGAATACCTCTTCTAAAACGGCACCTCTGGAGGCAAGGAAAGCCGTGGTACTGATCACTTCAATCAGAGACCTCTTCTGGCTGATCATCAGACAAAAGACTACAGCTACCACTGACTCCTTGATACTCATTGGCCATTCTAGACAAACTTTGTTGGTACCAATTACCATGGCAGTACCACAGGAATTTCGTTTCTCCAAGCACCTCTTGGTTTCAGAGAAACTCGAATCCCTGCTGCTTGGTATCGGTGGTGCGGTGCAGTACTGACCACATCTCGGTCTCTGGAATTCCCTGTGGTACTAGGACACTCACCACCAGCCTCTATCAAGTGAAAAGGAAGAGGACAATGATAACTTATCTTCGGTCTAAGTGCAAAGTTTCCCAGGGCAATGCTAAGGGACCAGTCACCTAGAACCATGACAGGACTGACAAGGCCCACCCATTTGGTATGGATATTTTTGTGTACCATCACCCAGGCCCTTCACACCATTCCAGTGGCTGTACTGGGACTCATGGGTAGCCTATAGACACCAGTCCTCTAGGACCTCAAGTGTCTCCCATAGGATTAGAGTAAGATGATCTTCCTCAGCTTCCATTTCTAGACTCCCTGATCCCCAAGAGGAGACCTTTGAGAAGCAAGAGGCAAGGCTTGATCAAGAAATTACTCGAGCAATAAACATTTCATCATCCACTCCAGGTGAAGCTGTGATGCCTCCTCCACCATCTACGGCACATAACTTTGAACAATTTTTAGACCTCACTAGGAGAGTGGCAGAGACACTTCAGATCTGCCTTGAAGAAGTAAAGGAGTTGCAAAACAAGATGATGGACATCCTCCACACATCCTCACCAGCACGTATTGCATTCCTGATCAACAAGGCTCAACTAGACCCAGCCAAGGTCATCTGGCAAACTCTGGCCATGATAACTCCCACATGTAAAAGGGCAGACAAAAATATTATGTCCCCTCAGTGATTGTGGACTTTTTATTTTCCCAACCACCCCCAAATTCCCTTATTGTATATACTGTAAACACACATGGCAAACAGCACCATGCTAAATCAACACCCTACTACAAGAACTGATAATGACTGGCCTTATTTGGCAGGAAGTCATATTCATCAGCAACCCTACCATTTCGGATTGCTAATTACCAGGCTCTATGGTGAAATATTATATCAATTATGGAAAACTTAATGCCTTTATTAAACATCTCCCAAATGATCAAAGAGAACAATTCCAAGCCATCATTGCCAAGAGCCAGTTTCTGGCAAGGACAGCACTACAGACTACATTAGACGCTGGAGACACAGCTGCCTGCTCCATATCAATGGCAGTAGTGATGAGGAGAGCTTCCTGGTTTCACCTTTCCATTCTCCCAAGAGAAGTCCAAATGACCGTGGAGGACCTTCCATTCAAAGAATCCAAACTCTTTGCAGAAAAGACAGATGCCTCACTACACACACTGAAGGACTGAAGAGCCACATTATGCTCTTTGGGGAGCTACACAGCGGCACAAAAAAGACAATACAGTAAGTCACAGACATCACAAAGATCCTGACCAGCCCAGTTTCCTCCACCTCAGAGACAATACAAACCCCAGCAGAAGACAACAGGTGCAGAAATGAAAGCCGATGGTTCCCCAAACTTCAAGTGTACAGCCCTCAATGTTGAAACATCAGTTTTGATACTTTGATTGAGGTCCCAAAGAACCACTGCCATCATCAATTGCTGCAAAACTCGAACCATCTACATCCCTTTGGACACTGCCTTGTTCTTTTTCAACAAAACTGGGAAAAGATAACATCAGACAAATGGGTACTGGAGATCATCTCCAATGGTTATTCAATCCATTTTGTCTCCCTCCCTCCTACCCATCCTCCCTCCCCACCCTCTTCAGGGACCCTCCTCATGAGAGCCTATTATGTCAGGAAATAAATCATCTCCTAAACCTTGGTGCTATAGAACCAGTTCCAAATGAACACAGATGGAAGGGTTTCTATTACAAATACTTCCCAATATTGGGGAAAAAACAGAGGATGGAGGTCCATTCTCAATCTGAGAGCACTAAACAAATATGGAAAGGCACAAAGATGGTTACACTACCAGCAATAATTCCATCTCTAGACCAGGGAGACTGCTTCTCAGTCCTTGACCTACAAAGATGCTTATTTTCACATTGTGATTCAACAGAAGGTTCCTCAGGTACACTTTTGGTCAAGACCATTTTCATTACAGAGTACTTCCATTCAGCCTGTCACCTGCACCCAGCGTGTTCTTGAAGGTCCTATCTGTGGTAGCGGCCCACCTTCACAAATCAGGAAACATGATGTACCTGTATCTAGATGACTACCTACTCAAGGCATGATCCTTTGATGACACCCAGTGGCCATGCAAAAGACTATAAATGTATTCACACAATGGGGACTACAGCTGAACACTCAAAAATTGACTTTGACTCCTGGACACCATCTGGAATTCATAGGAGCCTATCTCGATGCGGTGAAGGCCAAAGCCTTCCTCCCACTACACAGATTCAACACTCTAACTGTCTTAATAGATACCATTCAGACCAACTCCCAGATCTCGGCCAGAAATTGCCTTCAACTACTTGGGCACATGGTGGCAGGCACACTTGTGATAAGTCACATGACACTTCACATGCATTGCCTTCAAGCATAGCTCAAAACGGTATACACACCAAACAGAGACACATTGAATAAACAAACTACTGTCAACAGTCAAAGACTCTCTCGAGTGGTGGAAAGATCCTCAGAATGTCTGCATAGGGGTCCCCTTCACACAGCCACCTCCAACATTGAAACTGATAACAGACACATCTTTACTGGGCTTGGAAGCTCATCTAGACAGTCACACAATTCAGGGCAAATGGTCCCGCATAGAATCAATGCTCCGTATCCACCTATTGGAGCTCAGACTGGTCAGGAATGCTTGTGCACATTTCCTACCATTTTTGATCAATGACGAACATATAAAGGTCATGACAGACAACATAGCATGAATGTTCTACATAAGCACCAGGGAGGAGTGAGATCACCATCCCTTTCTGCAGAGGCAATGAAATTGTAGAATTGATGCATTCGGCACAGCATCATTATATCAGTAGCCTGCTGGGTGTACAGAATATCTTAGTGGACACCTTTGTTGCTTTTTTTCCCTTCTGTTTGCAACCTTTGTTGCTTTTTTCCTCTTTTTTGTTCTCCTTGGGTACTTGTTTACTTCTGACACCATGTCATGCTCCTCAACCAGAAATAGACTGACTACAGAACTGTCTTCTGAGCAAGATTCACACCAGATACAAGAGCCTTTAATGTTCTGCCTGTATGGCTCAAATAAGGTATGTTGCCACAATGCCACCTAGTGGCCCAACAGTATAATACAGCTTATCATTCCATTACACAAGTGGCCTTTGAATGGCTTCATTAACCAGGGCAGCAGAGGATAAGATGGGTCTTCCAGGATAACCAGAGCAATCTCCACACCATTAATGTCCACAGGGAGCAAATTGCCCTTTCTCCATTAATTTAAAAATAGTACTGAGTTTCAAAAGATCCTAGCATCATGCATCCTTCCAGACCATCTTGAAATTATGTTTGTAAACCTGCTATGGTGGTCAACCAGCCCTTGGAACACTATGGAGAAATACCCATACATTTCTGTTTATTAATTCTGAGCCTTGGTGTGTGTGTGTGGCAAATAATAGGCACATGTAAGGCCATCAATTGCCTTACTACACCTTGAGAACCCTATATAGTCAAAGTCATCAATAATCTCTTGATCATTGTCATGGTTTGTAAACCAGTGCAATGGTACCTTATGTATTGCATCACACGCCTTTGTGACAATGGCCCCAACAGTTCGCTTTCCTATGTCTATTTGGTTGACTACAGACTGGTAGCATTCAGGGATGGCAAACTTCTATATGGCAGTGGCAACCCACTCTTCCGCAGGTAAGGGACATCTCATGTTGGTACAGTGCTGCTACAGTTCTGGTGCTAGTTCAGCACATATCTAAAAAGGGTTGCCTTCACTATCCTGAAATTCTCTTGCCACTGTTAGTCATCCCAGGTCTGCAGACTGATCCATTCCCACCAATTGATGATGATTCCCTGAACCCAGAAACAGTGCTGCATGGTGTGAGGCTGCTCCAGGAACAGCTCCTGGAGTAGCAGTTGCTCAGCATTATCCTCTTCTTCCTCATTGTCATTTGGCTTCCTGTGCTGCTGTGGAAGCTCAAGCTTCTGTTGATGCCACATCATGCTTGGTGGTGCACTGGGCAAGTCGAAAATCAAAGTTATCCAGCTTCAAAAGCTGAAATACAGCCAAAGCAGCTTTTGCATATTTATAGTTGCCAACATAGTCTTGTGGAGCATTGTTGGATCCATACTGGCCAACAGCAATTTGAAAATGGTGCTAGCATACCCAGAAATGAAGCACTTGATTTTTATAAATGTGAACCTACTGGGCTTCTGCTATGCATCCCACAATGCATAGCAAGGAAAAATCCCAGAATGCACACTGCTGAGCGGCGAAGCAAAGGACCATAAGATATCCTCAGAGAATGCCATGTGTTTAGTACACAGCAAGCTGCTACCATGTGAATGCAATGATACCAATTGAAAGAGGGCACAGCTGACTTGTGTGCATGCTATTAAAGTGCGGCTTGCCTGTTGCATGTGAACTAATGCGCGTCAAATCAGTCTGGTTTGTCCCCCAACATCCCCCCACATAGCAAGCCCCGAATTAGTCTACCTGAAACTTTTGCAATATTGTTATTAATATCAAACAACTTGATTATTGGGCTATTCATACTAGTACTTCACATTGTTTTATTACTTGATTGCTGTTATTGTTCTCTTCGCTAGAGTACATAGACACAGCTTTCTATCCCCAAAGGCTTGCATTCTAAAAAGATTTTAGTTATTCTTCTGTACTCATAATAAATGAACAGAATTTATTACACTGTCTTTCAGTAGCTGATTCTAATGGTTGATATGATTTTTATCTTGTAGGAAGGAGCTTGGCTTGCTTCAGAAATTATATGGATTATATGATACTGTAATGAACAATATCAGTGGGTATTATGAGATACTTTGGACAGATGTAGATATTGAAAAAATTAATGCTGAACTTTTGGACTTTCAAAACAGGTATTTCTCCTAATATGAACTTTTTAACAGGTTAAATTTGAATATAAATAATGATAATTGCATTACAAATAACTTAGTATCTTTAAAGCATCTTGATATATAGATAAATTTGGAAAATTTGTTAATAGTGTTTGTCAAAGGGTGACTGGCTCCTTTGAGGGGATATGAGTCCCAGCCCCAACTGTTACTAATCAGGTGCCTCTTTGCTGAGGTTGTGGGGCTAGGTTCAGGTGACAACTGGAAGATTACCTGTTCTTTATAAAGACCAACAGGAGCTTTGTGCTGGAAAACAGTAGGGGAAAGAACCAAGTTATTAGGTGATTTCTAGACAGATGGCTTAGGGAGTGAACTGTAGGGAGTAGAAAAGCTGCTGCAGAAATCCCTGGCTCAGGGCAAGGATGGGGAGAGACCGAGAGAGGTGAGGGAAAAGCCACTGGGAACAGTAAACAATCTTGGGTGAACTATATATTGGGGTATTTTGCCCAAGTTTTCTGTTTAATCAAAAAACTGTGCCCAGAGACAAGGACCTACAATAGACTCAGGTGTTACTTTGATCCTACCTGGACTAGTGAGCTAGCTCACCGGCTTACAGTATTGACTATAAGATTAAAATTTGAGAATCTCTTGAAACATTGTATACTATTCTTAAAATATATAGGCAACCTAAAATAACTTGAGAAACTGAACACCTTTTACAGTAGGCGTTCCTGTTATATAATTAGTAGGTGTACTACTCCAGTATTCTTGAAAAATTTAAAATATTTTGATACTTTGAAGTCTAATGAGTTATAGTTTGCTCACAAAAAAGTTTTCTAATTTTTTTAATTTATTTTATTCTTAGTGCTTTAGAAATTAGCTTCAGTATTATGTGAGGAAATATATAGCATGGAAGATGGGGGCTAGGTTTATTGGACAGAATAGATTTTTTTTTTGTTCAGCATAGCTTCTTTCCTCTGTCACCACTAATGGGTTAATGCCCCCCACCTGTGGAATTTGTAGGCAATCCAAAGTTGTTCCTGGAGGCTCCAGGACAACGCCTCATCCTTCAGCTCAAGCTACCAGATGTCCAGCCTCTGGTAGCATAATAAATTGGTGGTTCAGTTTCTCCTGTGCACTTTGTTTTATAACTTTAATTTGTATTTGTTGTTGTGCAGCAGTAATTTATAATCTTTCTTCCATGTTCTCTTTCTCCCTTGGATTGGGTATTTGATAGTGTGATGGTTTCAGTCACCTAGATCTGTCACTGCTGTGCCTCCTTTCTGGGATTCCTCTGCCCGCCCTCCTCACAGGCAGTGCTCTCCCACAAATGTTGGGCTAAATCTAAGTGGTGTTCCCTATGTGAGGCAGCATGTACTGGCACTAGAGAGGGCAAATTATAGCCTACCTGTTCATAGCTAGCCAAACCTTGCATAGCCAGGGCACAAGGCTCAGAGTTGAACAGATATGTCAGGACATCACGTTCTCTCAGGAGCTGTGATTCCAATATAGAAAAGCCTGGAGGTTCTGAATATTTTGGGAAGAGGGAGGAGAAGGATGTTATCTGTCTAACCCAGAGGGTAAGTCCAGCATCAGAACTGGGCTGGAGTACAAAACCTCCTGAAAGGATTCAAAGTCGTATCTCTACTCCACCCCAGTATTGAAGTGGGTACTTAGTTCCCTAAGGAAAAAAGCAGGCCTTCTACAAAGCCCTTTTCCTCCCATGATGAATCAGGATTCTTATGATCCTCAGGGGTAAGGTGAAGAAATGGGTTTTCTTCTTCAAGTGTCCTCTGCATATTCCCACTCTGTAGATATGCACCGACTGGTGTGGTTGAATGGTGCAGGCTTCTATTAGTAGTGCCTGATTGTTTATGTGCCCTTCTCCGCCCCCGCCCTCAGCATCTGATCATGTTTTGAGGGCATGGCTGTAAAAGGGGGCATAGCAGTGGTTACCAGTCCCACCTCAGTTCCTTTTAACTGCTGCCTGGATGGATGTGAGCCTTCTTTGGATTCAATAGGTGCCATGTTTATTATTTTTAATAGTTAGATAGTTAGCACTTAGTGTTAGTATTAGTTACTGTTTGTTATTGCAGATCCAAAGATCAAGAAGCATGGTTTTAAAAGATGTGGATTATGTCTGGCAGTTTTTCCAGAGTCAGATGCCCATGCTTGCTCGCTTAGGAGCAGGACATTCTCCTTGTTGTTGCTTGATGTATGTACTTTCACACCATGAGCTAGGAAGGACAGGTAAAACAGATTCCAAGCTCTCCTTATCAGTTAAAACCTCCAGATCTGAGGTGTCTAAGGTTTCAGATAATAAAAGCAAGAGGCCTGGTTTGGCTCCAAGTCCTTCAAGTTCCACAAAGTCTTTTGTGGTTAAACCACAAGGAGTCCAGTGGCACCTTAAAGACTAACAGATTTATTTAAACCGTCAGTCTTGGCAATGAGCTCCAGTTCCAAAGTCCTCTGACCTGGCTGCAAAGAAGGTACCAGAGTCAAGGAAATCAGGTTTGGAAGATAAATGACTTATGCTTGAAAATTCTATGGAACTAGGGCCCTCAGTTCTGAGGAAGAAAAAAGCCAGGTCAGAACACCTTTCCAGAGATTCATTGATTCCCTCAGATCATGAACATTCAGATCTGAGACACAAGGAAGGGGATTCTAAGAACACTGAGCACTTTCATTGGACTGTTCTAAGGAAATCTGCAGCCCAGATGTTATACCAGCACTGATAGCATCTAATGTAGGGTCCCTACAGGTGTCTGAAGAACTGTACTCCTCGGGTACAGTTGATATTTCTATAGCAAAGAAAGACTTGGATAATGATCTGTCTCCACACACTCTTTCTGAGAAGAAGAGGAACTTAGATGACTCCTTGGTTATGTTGCCTCCACCTCCCAGGACACCTTGGCTCTCCTAGAAGAACGATATCTCCTGTGTCAATGTTAAGAATACAATGTTAAGAACAGGCTCAGATCCATATTCAGAGGAAGAACTGACTTCAATGACAGGACCTTTGTTAGACACAGACTATTACAAGCACATCTACCCCCTGACTCTCACATACTACTGGACTGGACAAATTGGCAGGACTGGCAAGTACCTTCCTGGATTCCTTAGCTTTATTGGTCAGCTCTGGGCCTTCCATACAACCTTCTTCCAAAGTCATGCCTCTGGTTCAGCATCAAACCAGAGAGGTTTTTGCGGGTCTACAGCATTCAGATCTAAGTTACACAAATTCAAGACACACAGACTTGAAGGAATATTCTGATCAGAGATGTTTGGATCCTACACTAATGGATCTGAAAATGAGACAAGTCCCCTATTCTAATTCAAGATGTTTTATATGATGAGGAAGAGGAAGTTGAGGTTCCTGTACAGACAAATATTTTGCACAACCAGGACTTTATGGGCATATCCTCTCCAGACAAAAACATTTGAATTGCCTAAGCTGCTTCACCATCTGAGGATGCCATTAAATTCCAAGAATTAATCAGCAGAATGGTTTCTATGTTGAAATTGCCTTCAGTTTCATTGGAGGAAACTTTGTACTCTGTTTTTGACATAATTGAAAATACTTCTTCAAACAAGGTTTCTCTGCCCCTTTTGAATGGTTTATGGCAATCAGCAAAATCAAAATGGAATACCCCATCTTCTTGACAGCCAATTGTAAGAAAGGTGGATACGCTTTACCAGATTCCGTAAGAAGGGACCAGGAATGGAGAGCAGTACAGCATTGCACAGACCACCCAGAAAGTTTTTGGAGAGTGTTCGGCACAACTTCCTGGTGCAAGTGCTGGAGGAGCCAACTACGGGTCATACTCCTCTTGATCTGCTGCTCACAAACAGGGAAGAATTGGTAGTAGAAGTGGGTGGCAACCTGGGCAGCAGTGATCAAGAGAAGTCGAGGTCAGGATCCTAACAAAAGGAGGAAGGGAGAGCAGCAGAATGTGGACCCTGGACTTCAGAAAAGCAGACTTTGACTCCTTCGGCGAACTGATGGGCAGCATCCCCTGGGAGGCTAATATGAGTGGGAAAGGAGTCCAGGACAGCTGGCTGTACAGTAACTCCTCACTTAAAGTCATCCCAGTTAACATTGTTTTGTTGTTACATTGCTGATCAATTAGGGAACATGCTCATTTAAAGTTGTGCAATGCTCCATTATTACCTTGTTTGGCTGCCTGCTTTCTCCACAACTGGAAGGCTCCCTATGCCGCCCCAACACCCCACAGCGCCTCCCGCCCTCCGGCAGACCCCACGGATCAGCGCCATCCCCCTCTTCCCCCCGCCTCCTGCCCGTAGCAGTCAGCTGGCTCGCGGTGTTTAGGAGGCAGGAGGGAAGGGAGAGGAGCAAGGACTCGGCGCGCAGACTCCCCCACCCTCCCCTGTCTCCTGAACACCACAAACCAGCTGATTGCCCTGGGCAGGAGGTGGTGGGGAAGGGAGTGGGAGCCTGCGTGCCGAGTCCTCATTCTTCCCTCCTGCCTCCTAAACACTGCAAGCCAGCTGATTGCCCTGGGCAGGAGGGAGGGAGGAGGAGCGAGGACTCGGCTTGCCACCCCCTTCCCTCCTGCGGTGGCAATCAGCTGGCTTGCTGCATTCAGAAGGGAGGGGAGAGAGGGGGGAGGAGCGACGACGCAGAGTGAAAATTAAAGGGGGAGCAGGTGGGGGGGGGAGAAGAGGAGGGTCAAGGGTAGAGGCTTGGGGGAAGGGGTGGAGTGGGCGGGCTGAGGGTTGAGTGATGACGATCCTGACAGGGAATGCAGCTCCAAAGTGATTAGGGTAGTTGGTCACCTAATGACTTGCTATAAAGAAATTTACCAAGAAAAAAAAAAGGAAAGCAAAACAACAAACTCTAGATTTGTTTTTTCGAGTTCAGAAAGTTCAGCAAGAGGAGCAGCTGGACAATCCACCCTCTTCCACTGTCTGACTCCACCATCTCAGCCAAGCTTCATACTCAGCAATGATGATTGTAGTGTTAAATTGCTTGTTCAGGAGTCAATGACCCGTATGACTGCCAGTGCTGAAAGCCGAAAGGAAGCCACTGGCATGAAGAATGAAGTGCTCAACCCCAAGACAAAAACCAAACTTGTTTTTTGGAACGTACGGACAATGTACGAAACAGGGAAGCTAGCTCAGGTCACAGCAGAGATGAGATGCTACAGCTTATACATCCTGGGTGTCAGCGAGAGCAGATGGACAGGATCAGGAAGATTAACAACAGCCTTGGGAGAAACTTTGCTGTTTTCTGAACAGGATGATGGAGAACACCATGAGGGTGTTGCCATCCTTTTGAAGAAGGGAGTGAAGCATTCCCTGCTTGAATGGAAAGCCATCAGCAGCAGACTTATGAGGGCCAGACTGAAAGGGAAACATAATATCACTCTGATTCAGTGCTATGCTCCGACAAATGACAGTGATAAAGAAGTAAAGGACAAATTCTACCTTACACTATAAGCGAAGTTAGAGTGACTACCATGCCATGACCTAACTATCGTCATGGGAGACCTGAATGCCAAGGTCGGTAAGGACAACACAAACAATGACAGACCAATGGGAAGACATCGGTGTGGCACCATGAATGAAAACAGAGAAAGTGTTGTTGATTTCTGTAACATGAATGACTAGTCATCAGCGGAACCCTGTTTGAACATTGTGAAATCCACAAGCTCACATGGTGTTCTCCAAATGGCAGAGGTAAGAACCAGATTGATCATATCATGATCAATGGCAAATGGCGACGCTCACTGACAGATGTGAAAGTGAGAAGGGGTGCAGATGTTGGCAGCGACCACCACCTTGTGACAGCCTCCATCAAGCTAAAACTGAGAAGTGTGGGTCCACCAAACAAGGGACATAGACGTTATGATATTGACAAGCTAAAGTCCCTTGAAATACAGAAAGCCTTCGTTCTGCAGTTAACTAACAGGTTTCAAGCACTTGCAGACCTTGATGAAGAGGAGGGGAATGCAGATGAGGAGATTAACAAGAAGTGGGACAAAGTAACAGCAATTTATAAACAGAGCAGTAAAGCCTGTCTAGGTTACAGGCAGAAGAGAAGGAAGGAGTGGATTACACACAGCACATGCAATGCCATAGAAACCAGATGAGCCCTGAAGAAAAAAGTTTTAGACACAAAATCCCAGAAGCTAAAGGATAGCAAGACACATCAGGAGGTCAAATGCCATGTGAGAGCGGACAAACGGCATTATATTGATAATCTGGCAACACAAGCAGCTGCTCGTGGTGAGCAAGGAGCTGTCTACAAAATGATGCGGCTTTTCAGTGGTAAACGCCAGACACCAACAAATACTCTCATCAGGAACAGACAAGGACACCTACTAACAACCGAAAAAGAACAAGAAATGCGCTGGACAGAGCATTTCAAAGAATTGCTGAACAGGGAGCCACCTAAAGAGGAAACAAACATCCAGGAGGCAGAAGAAGATCATGATATTAACATAGACACCTCAACTAAGGAAGAGATCATTCAAGCCATCAAATCCTTAAAAAATGGGAAAGCTCCTGGCAAGGATAACTTGAATGCAGAAATGTTCAAGGTAAATCCTAAATTAGCAGCATCTATCCTGGCCCCTCTATTTACATCAGTCTGGGAAAGGGAAAAAGTGCCAGATGAATGGACCAATGGGGTTATAGCGAAGATACCAAAGAAAGGAACTCTCAGTGATTGTAATAACTGGCGTGATATCACACTTTTATCTGTGCCAAGCAAAGTACTGTGTAAGATCATAGTCCAGCGTATATCTGAGGCAGTTGATAGTATTCTTAGAAAAGAGCAAGCTGGTTTTCCGAAAGGGCATGGTTGCACATACTAGATCTTCACTCTACGAAACATAATAGAACAGTGCTTAGAATGGCAATGGCAACTCTACGTAAATTTCATAGACTTTGAGAAGGCTTTTGATAGCATTCACAGGACCAGCCTATGGTGCATTCTGTGTGCATATGGAATTCCTTTCCGTATAATCAATGTCATCAAAAGCTTCTATTTCAATTTTACATGTAGTCTTGAACACAGTGAGCTCAGTTTTGAAGTCAAAACAGGAGTACGTCAGGGGTGTGTCATGTCTGCAATCCTCTTTTCTCTAAAGGGAGAATTAGACAGACATATTTGCTTGACAATTAGCTGTAATATACCAAGTATGTCTTAATGCTACTAATGAAGTTGCTGAAATGTTTCTACATCTTTGGAAGAATATTACTGATTACCTGAATTGAAGGATTAGGTTTAGTTCTGAAGCATTCAGCAATTATATTGATCTCTCTCCAAATTTCAGATTAACCCATTAGTAATGAATGAGGGTAGAAATGGCTAAGAGAAAATTATCAGATAATAAATCTTGCACTTGCATTAGAAGATTACTTTCTTGGAGTTCTGTTTAATCCACCACCTGTGTGAGAGTGGGATTGAAGGGATAACATTATGCTTTTTAGAACGGTGCTTACAATGATTTTTGCAGGAAAGATAGACACTGATATTACTGGTACACTATTTAAATGAAATTGATATAAGTCAACAGACTAATTGTTCAGCCATTGTTACTGAGAAAATAATTTTGGTGAAACAATGGTGTCTGTTTTAAATCGCCTATTTTTTTCAAATATACATTAAAATATTTCAAGGTCCTTTTTGATAAAATATTAAATCAACAATATAAGAAGTGTACAAATGTATCAATTATTATTATTTACTGAATTAAAGGTGCCGCAAACTTCCCAAAGGACTTAAAAACTGGCAAGCATTTTTAGACCTCAAGAAAAGAATAGATGATTTTAGTGAGTCATGTCCACTGTTGGAAATGATGACTAATAAAGCAATGAAGGAGAGACATTGGAATCGCATTGCTGAAACAACAGGACATCAATTTGATGTGGAATCAGATTCTTTTTGTCTTCGAAACATCATGGAAGCACCACTTCTTAAACATAAGGATGATATTGAGGTAAGTGCATACATTGCTTTTGATCCTTCAATTTATATTTTCAGGAAAGAACAAAATATTAATTGTATAAAAGTTATATTTATGATGCATTTAAGGACTTTTTGATTATGAAATAAAACACTATTCTGAAACAATGCATGGTATGTTAAATAGTTGTTGTCCATTATAGAATCATAGAAATGTAGGGCTGGAAGGGACCTCAAAGGTCATCTAGTCCAATCCCCTCTGTGCTGAAGCAGGTCCAAGTATACCTAGATCATCTCTGACAGGTGTTTGTCTGACGTGTTCTTAGAAACCTCCAATGACTGGGATTCCACAACCTCCCTTGATAAGCTATTTCAGTACTTAACTATCCTTGTAGTTAGAAAGTTTTTCCTAATGTCTAACCTAAATATCCCTTGCTGCAGATTATACCCATTACTTCTTGACCTACTTTCAGTGGACATTGAGAACAATTGATCACCATCCTCTTTACAACAGCCCTTAACATATTTGAAGACTGTTATCGGGTCCCCCCTCAGTCTTCTTTTTTCAAGACTAAGTGTACCCAGGTTTTTAAACCTTTCATGTACCTTTTATCATTTTTGTTGCTCTCCTTTGGACTCTCTCCAGTTTGTCCTCCTCTTTCTTAAAGTGTGGTGCTTAAAATTTGACATATTAATCCATCTGAGGCCTGACCAATGCCAAGTAGAGTGGAATAATTAACGCTTATCTCTTATATGATGCCCTTGGTAATGCACCATAGAATGACATTTGCTTTTTGCACAAATGCATCACATTGTCGACTCCTATTCAGTTTGTGATCCAGTAAAATCCTCAGATCTTTTTCAATAACAATGTTATTAGTGTGCTGCTTTTCCTTTGGTCTGCCTGCCCCTCTAAGGGTGTCTTCCAAAGTGCTAGTTAACACTGTTTTCCTCTGGCAAAAAGGGTTCATGTATACCAACGTTGAGATTGCCTGCTCAGAGCACCATTCCTGGAAAAGGCTCACAAAGCTGCGGTCCCACAGCTCAGATTCTGTTCTGAAGCAACATGTATTTATCATCACCAAGAGCAGAATGACACCACATGGGTCAATATTACTTCTGGGAATAATCAGGTGTCAACCTCCACATATGTTTATTTCTGTCAGAGAACAGGATTCAGAAGCTGGTGGCCACAGGGTGCAAAGTCATTCGATCTCCAGTCACATCTGTCAGGGCTCTGGGATCAGAATGATGGTCACTTGCACCAACATACTGCTGGGTCTTGAGAAATTAAATCTAGCTACATGAGATCTGAGAGGTAATAATTAATATAGGTTATTCAGATGCTTTTATCATATCTTTAGCCTTGAGAAAGTATACCCAGGGCCTGGTCTATATGTAAGGCTGTATATGTATAGAGAGAGAGCTAAGTTATTAACATATAAGGATCCAGTCAAGACAAGGGCAAAGCTTTTATTTCTTTCTATGTTTTTTTTTTTAATTTTTATAGTAAGTCTTAATATGAGCCAAAATCCTCAGACTTTAAAATCCAGATAATAAACATTTCCAGCTCACTAGAAATGCAAGTGGGTGCAGGATGTTCCTCTCTTCCGGACATAAGAATTCTTGGAGCTGCCTCACTTCTAATCTCTACACCAATGAGGAGAATTCCCACTTGGGATTAAAATCTTGTATTAAAAATCCAGATGAAGCATCCCTTTGATCCCTTTTCAGAAGTGCCCTTAGACTTTTTAAAAGGCTTATCTCCTTTCAGTCATTTCAGTAAATAGCGTTTTCAGAAGTTAAGGTCTTATTGGGGGACAGCGGCTGTTCACCTCTTCATGAGGACAAAGATGTACTGAGAGTTAATTCTTTATTCCCAAAATAAACCCAGTTACAAAAAATTATTTTCCCCATCACTTTTGCCCCCTATAAAAAAAACCTTTAAAAACAAAACAAAAAATGAAACAAAAACCTTCCACTCTTTTGGCATACTCTTGATGTCAAAGGTCTAAAAATCAACATTGAATGTAGTACCCAATTCAGAAAAATCTCTACTTCTCTTGGTCTGTATACACATCATAAACAAATGAAAAACAAGCAAAGAAAAACAGAAGAAATATTGCAGGTTTTTTATTAGTTGGCTAAGTTGGTGCATTTCAGATGCTTTCAAAAGTAGAAATCTTTTTTTCCCCTTGAAAATTTGTGCTTATTTATTCAAAGTAATTGAAGATTCTTAAAAATAGGTTCCTAGCTCCCCGCTCCCATCCAGGCTGCTGCTTGGGCTCTCAGCTCCCTGCTCCCCTCCAGGAGCCTGGCTGCCCCCCTGGGCTCCCCATTCCCCACTGGGAGCACAGCTGCGCCTAATGGTGAGCTCCACACCCAAAGTCTGCTGCTGTGCTCACAGTGGGGAGTGGGGAACTAAAACCTCGGGGTGGGGAAGGGCAGCCAGGCTCCTGGTGGGGAGATCTGAGCCTAGGGTGGGGGGAGCCAGGCTTCCGGAGGGGAGATCTGCGCCCATTGTCCAGTCAGCTGCCCTGTTGCTGGCGGGGAGTGGGGAGATGGGCGATCGGAGGGGAGCTGTGCACAGAGCTGAGAGCCCTGGCTCTCAGCTCCCCACACTGCTCCTCTTAAGTCAGCGGAAGAGTTTCTGGTGAGGACACACACCACCAACAGAAGAAGGGCAGTGTGGACATGAACCACTGTAGTAATTATTGCAGTGGCTGTAAATTGACCTAGCATAGGTTGACTTAAGTTTACACTGTAGACATGCCCTCAGTCTAAGCACTCCTCTGCTTCAGTACCACAGAAGACAGCATCGTTGATTCTGGTCCGTAGGCAGGTTCCATCAACTCCAGAGCCAGAAGGAGCTCCTGTCACACCTGTGGCACCTCACCATACCAACACTATCTCAGAACCAATCACACGGGAGGCAACTGTGGCTGCCAGGGCCTTCCTGCATGTTAGGTTGATGTAAGCTACATTGCTCTGAGGGGGTGATTTTTTGAGACCCCTGAATGATGTAACATATATCAATTTAATCGGCAGTATAGACCAGGCCTCAGTCGTCTCTCCTGTGTTAGTGTCATGACCTACAGGCCTCAAACCTGGTCCACAGGCACAGTCTCGCAACACCCCTCTACTGGGCTGCCTGCTAACAACTGCTTACCCAGGACCCATGAAGCCCAGCCTCAGTTTGAGCCTCTACCCCTGATGTCCCATTGGCACAGTCCTGGAGCAGCTGATTGGCCCTTTGGCCTTACTTAATCCAGCAACAGGAACAGGAAGCTGTTCAAACAACTGAGATCCACCCTGCTCTGGACTGTGTATCTTGTGCCTCCTGCTCCTGCTCCTCAAGCTTGACTTCCCAGCTTCCTGACGTGGCTTGACTCTGGACCTCTGACTTGTGGTTCTGACCTCTGATTTGTCACCTGCCTCTGTCCTCCTGATATCCTGATTGGCTTGACTGTGATTACTGTCTTGTGCTTCTGATCTCCAGTCTGTCTCTGGCTCCTGTCCTCCTGGTATCCTGACCCAGCAGATTCCTGACTGTTGACTCCAGCTCTGACCAGTAGGTGTCACTGCCCACTACTCAGGCCTCACAGTCAGGAAGCATTTACCTATGGGAATTTTGCATAGCCCATTCACTGAACCTTGAGGCCCGTTACCTTCCAGGGGTACAGAATGAGCTAGCAGATTGCCTGCTCAGGTCTTTCTCCAGTTACCAGTAGTCCCTTTGCTTGGATGTAGCCATATGCATTTTCCAGCAGTGGAGGACTCCCCAAATAGACCTATTTGCAAACAAGTACAACAGAAAATGTCACCAATTCTGCTCCCTACAAGGCTACAGTGCAGATTCCATCACAGATGCTTTCCTGCTACCCTGGATGGGAAATGCTTTTTATTATGCTTGTCCCCCAATCCCACTCCTACACAGAGATCCTACTAAAGATCAAGTGGGCCAACGTCTATGTTTTGTTAATATCCTCAGCATGGCTCCACCAACTGGTTCTCCATTCTACTGGACCTCTCAGTGGTGACTCCAATCTCACTCCTGTTGCATTTGGATTTGATGTCTCAGGATCATGGCTGGCTGCTCCACCCAAACCTGTGATCCCTTCTTTTAACAGCCTGGAAGCTCCAGGAAATCCCAAAGAGCAGGCTTGTTTGGAGCAAGTTTGCCAAATCTTACTAGGTAGCAGAAAGCCCTCCACAAGGGCCACCTATCTGTCAAAATGGAAGCCGTTGTCTCTCTGGGCTTGTCAAACCAGAGTCTCACCAATGCATTTGTCCATCCAACAAATGCTTGATTATCTGATGTACCTGAAACAGCAAGGCTCACTGACTTCCTACTTCAAGGTTCACCTGTCAGCAGTATCAGCTTTTCACCCTGACGTGGATAACTCTTTTTTTTTTTTCTAATGACATGACAAATTACATTCCTTGAAGGCCTGGAAAGATTGTACCCTCAACTAAAGAAGCACATTTTTCCTTGGGACTTGAACTTAATTTTGTCTAAACTTATGGGACCACCATTCTGAGCCTCGAGCAATGTGCTCCTTTCTACACCTTTCGTGGAATATGGTTTTCCTAATTGCTGTTACTTCTACCAGAAGGATCTCTGAACTGTGCACCCTCACATCTGAACCATTGTACACAGTCTTCTTTAAAGATGCAGTGTATTTACACCCTCATCCGAGGTTTCTCTCTAAGTTTCAAATTTTCATATCAATGTACTTACTTTTTTTTACCCAAAGCCACCTGCAAATACAGACAAGCAGTGGCTACACACATTGGATGTTAGACGAGCACTGGTGTTCTACATAGACAGGGCCAAACAGTCCACTCAACTGTCTGTGGCCTGAGGGGACAGAATGAAAAGTCTTCCAATCTCCAGGCAGAAAATTTAATCTTGGATAACTTCTTGTATCCGCATGTTATGATCTGACAGGCTGCCAGACAAACTGACGGACAACTCCGTAAGATTGCAAGTGTCCTCAATGGCATTCCTAGCACAGATTCCTATCCTGGACATTTGCAAAGCAGTAACCTGGTCATCCATGTACACTTTTTCCTCCCATTACACCATAACTCCTGGGAGAGTGGAGTGGGGGGAAGGGGGGAAGATTTCCAAGTGAAAAATGGCAGGGTTTTCAGGAGTAGGTAACAACCCCCACTCTTCTCCCAGCACCAGAATAAGAACCTGGGGGTAAGGGTTCCCAACTGTTTCAACCCAGGGAGCCTACTCTTGGCTCAAAGCTAACTATATTCTTTTCTTTCTTCTCTCAGTTTACTTAATTTGCTGCTAGTAGCCTGTACTTTAAACTGACCTCACAGGGTTAATTGGTTTCTTTCCACCTCTTCCTCCTCCTCTCCCCCTGCCTTTCCACACTTTTGTTTTTCTAAAGTTTTAATGGAGGGTACTTTGAATACTTATGTAAAATGTTTTTGGTTTTTTGAACAAAGTATGACAGAGGTCTGCTGTATTCCTCTGAAATTTTTTGGAGTAAAAGATCCATGGGCATCCATAGAGACAAATGTTTTACTGCCTTTTTGAACAGTCTCAAGGTAAAGACAGCACAGGTTAAGGTAGCTGTGTGGCAAAAATTGTACTTGGTGGCTAAGTTGTTACAAACAAATTGCACTACCTTAAAGAACTAAATGTAGGAGTAAGTGATTTAAAGAAGTAAGTGAAAAGTTACAAATACCTTTTACAAAAATTGATAATACAGGGTTTGGAGAAAAGTAAACATTTGAAAGTTGTAAAAATGGTAAAAGGTAACTATTGTAAAAATATTAAAAGGGTAACAGTTGTGGTGTTACAAAAAGGAAGTTTTTGGTTTAATAATAAAATCCAGTTATATAAATGTAACTGTATGTGCAACTCTGTGCAGTCACAGATGGATGGAAGCTTGGTAATTAAATTATACAAATGGGTCAGGTAGAGTGGCTACTACCACCACTCACTATGCTTCTGTCCCCAGAAGCCTTTACAGCTATTCTGAGAGAAAATGGGCCCTTTTCCCACAGAAATGGTCTTTAAGGGACTGCTGCAGGCAGCAGGCAAAAAAAAATCTGTTCAAAATTATTTAACTATTGGGTAATGTAATCAAAATTACGAAAGGAATGTAAGGGGTTTCTATTAAAACTTAACTTGGCTGCCCCTGGCTGTCTCTAGTTGTACAAGATGGAAGTATAAACGGGGTACAGTTGTGTAGAAAAAAGTAATCGCTGTGCAAGGGATGTTATTCAAAAGAAAATTTTGTATGTGTGCACTGGAAAAAGGGGAACAATGATGGGAACACTGAGCCTTGGGGTGGGTCTTAGGGATCGGACTCAGAGTAACAGCCGTGTTAGTCTGTATTCGCAAAAAGAAAAGGAGTACTTGTGGCACCTTAGACACTAACCAATTTATTTGAGCATGAGCTTTCGTGAGCTACAGCTCACTTCATCGGATGCATACCGTGGACTGTCGCTTTAGTGTGAGTCTATGAAAACTCTGTGGGCACGGGGGAGGCGGTTACACCTTGTGTAAAATTAATATGGCTAATATAATGTTATGGAGGTTAAACTATGGAAGGAATGTGCATTTTCTCAGGACGTGTGCAGTGTATATTGGAGAAGGGGTAAAAGAAATGCAAACAAAACATGGTACTTAATTAAAATCCTATAAGAGCTCCAAAAGGAGCCATGTCCTCTGGAATGCTGGCCGAAACATGAAGGGGCATATGAATGTTTAGCATACCTGGCATGTAGATACCTTGAAATGCTGGCTACAAAAGTGCCATGCGAATGCCTGTTCTCACTTTCAGGTGACATTGTAAATAAGAAGTGGGCATAGAATCATAGAATATCAGGGTTGGAAGGGATCTCAGGAGGTCATCCAGTCCAACCCCCTCCTCAAAGCAGGACCAATCCCCAACTAAATCATCCCAGCCAGGGCTTTGTCAAGCCTGACCTTAAAAACTTCTAAGGAAGGAGATTCCACCACCTCCCTAGGTAACACATTCCAGTGTTTCACCACCCTCGTAGTGAAAAAGTTTTTCCTAATATCCAACCTAAACCTCCCCCACTGCAACTTGAGACCATTATTCCTTGTTCTGTCATCAGCTACCACTGAGAACAGAACCTCTTTGGAACCCCCTTTCAGGTAGTTGAAAGCAGCTATCAAATCCCCCCTCATTCTTCTCTTCCGCAGACTAAACAATCCCAGTTCCCTCAGCCTCTCCTCATAAATCATGTGTTCCAGTCCCCTAATCATTTGTGTTGCTCTCTGCTGGACTCTCTCCAATTTTTCCACATCCTTCTTGTAGTGTGGGGCCCAAAACTGGACACAGTACTCCAGATGAGGCCTCACCAATGTCGAATAGAGGGGAACGATCACGTCCCTCGATCTGTTGGCAATGCCCCTACTTATACATCTCAAAATGCCATTGGCCTTCTTGGCAACAAGGGCACACTGTTAACTCATATCCAGCTTCTCGTCCACTGTAACCCCTAGGTCCTTTTCTGGAGAACTGCTGCCGAGCCATTCGGTCCCTAGTCTGTAGCGGTGCATGGGATTCTTCCGTCCTAAGTGCAGGACTCTGCACTTGTCCTTGTTGAACCTCATCAGATTTCTTTTGGCCCAATCCTCTAATTTGTCTAGGTCCCTCTGTATCCTATCCCTACCTGCCACCGTATCTACATCTCCTCCCAGTTTAGTGTCATCTGCAGACTTGCTGAGGGTGCAATCCACACCATCCCCCAGATCATTTATGAAGATATTGAAGAAAACTGGCCCGAGGACCAACCCTTGGGGCACTCCACTTGATACCGGCTGCCAACTAGACATGGAGCCATTGATCACTACCCGTTGAGCCTGACAATCTAGCCAACTTTCTATCCACCTTATAGTCCATTTATCCAGCCCATACTTCTTTAACTTGTTGGCAAGAATACTGTGGGAGACAGTGTCAAAAGCTTTGCTAAAGTCAAGGAACAACACGTCCACTGCTTTCCCCTCATCCACAGAGCCAGTTATCTCATCATAGAAGGCAATTAGATTAGTCAGGCATGACTTGCCGTTGGTGAATCCATGCTGACTATTCCTGATCACTTCCCTCTCCTCTAAGTGCTTCAGAAATGATTCCTTGAGGACCTGCTCCATGATTTTTCCAGGGACTGAGGTGAGGCTGACTGGCCTGTAGTTCCCAGGATCCTCCTCCTTCCCTTTTTTAAAGATGGGCATTACGTTAGCCTTTTTCCAGTCGTCCGGGACTTCCCCCGATCGTCATGAGTTTTCAAAGATAATGGCCAATGGCTCTGCAATCACATCCGCCAACTCCTTTAGCACTCTCGGATGCAGCGCATCCGGCCCCAGGGACTTGTGCTCGTCCAGCTTTTCTAAATAGTCCCGAACCACTTCTTTCTCCACAGAGGGCTGGTCACTTCCTCCCCACGCTGTGTGCTGCCCAGTGCCGTAGTCTGGGAGCTGACCTTGTTCGTGAAGACAGAGGCAAAAAAAGCATTGAGTACATTAGCTGTTTCCACATCCTCTGTCACTAGGTTGCCTCCCTCATTCAGTAAGGGGCCCACACTTTCCTTGACTTTCTTCTTGTTGCTAACATACCTGAAGAAACCCTTCTTGTTACTCCCAACATCTCTTGCTAGCTGCAACTCCAGGTGTGATTTGGCCTTCCTGATTTCACTCCTGCATGCCCGAGCAATATTTTTATACTCATCCCTGGTCATTTGTCCAATCTTCCACTTCTTGAAAGCTTCTTTTTTGTGTTTAAGATCAGCAAGGATTTCACTGTTAAGCCAAACTGGTCGCCTGCCATATTTGCTATTCTTTCTACACATCGGGATGGTTTGTCCCTGTAACCTCAATAAGGATTCTTTAAAATACAGCCAGCTCTCCTGGACTCCTTTCCCCCTCATGTTATTCTCCCAGGGGATCCTGCCCATCAGTTCCCTGAGGGAGTCAAAGTCTGCTTTTCTGAATTCCAGGGTCCGTATTCTGCTGCTCTCCTTTCTTCCCTGTGTCAGGATCCTGAACTTGACCATCTCATGGTCACTGCCTCCCAGATTCCCATCCACTTTAGCTTCCCCTACTAATTCTTCCCGATTTGTGAGCAGCAGGTCAAGAAGAGCTCTGCCCCTAGTTGGTTCCTCCATTACTTGCACCACGAAATTGTCTCCTACACTTTCCAAAAACTTCCTGGATTGTCTGTGCACCGCTGTATTGCTCTCCCAGCAGATATCAGGGTGATTGAAGTCTCCCATGAGAACCAGGGCCTGCGATCTAGTAACTTCCATGAGTTGCCGGAAGAAAGCCTCGTCCACCTCATCCCCCTGGTCTGGTGGTCTATAGCAGACTCCCACCACGACATCACCCCTGTTGCTCACACTTCTAAACTTAATCCAGAGACACTCAGGTTTTTCTACAGTTTCATACTTGAGCTCTGAGCAGTCATACTGCTCCCTTACATACAATGCACTCCCCCACCTTTTCTGCCCTGCCTGTCCCTCCTGAACAATTTATATCCATCCATGACAGTACTCCAGTCATGTGAGTTATCCCACCAAGTCTCTGTTTTTCCAATCACATCATAATTCCTTGACTGTGCCAGGATTTCCAGTTCTCCCTGCTTGTTTCCCAGGCTTCTTGCATTTGTGTATAGGCACTTGAGATAACTCGCTGATCGTCCCTCTTTCTCAGTTTGAGGCAGGAGCCCTGCTCTCTCTCGCGCTCCTGCTCATGCTTCCTCCTGGTATCCTACTTCCCCACTTACCTCAGGGCTTTGGTCTCCTTCCCCCGGTGAACCTAGTTTAAAGTCCTCCTCACTAGGTTAGCCAGCCTGTTTGCGAAGATGCTCTTCCCTCTCTTCGTTGGGTGGAGGCCGTCTCTGCCTAGCACTCCTCCTTCTTGGAACACCATCCCATGGTCAAAGAATCAAAAGCCTTCTCTCCGACACCACCTGCGTAGCCATCCATTGACTTCCACGATTCGACGGTTTCTACCCAGGCCTTTTCCTTCCACGGGGAGGATGGATGAGAACACCACTTGCACCTCAAGCTCCTTTATCCTTCTTCCCAGAGCCACGTAGTCTGCAGTGATCCACTCAAGGTCATTCTTGGCAGTATCATTGGTGCCCACTTGGAGAAGCAGGAAGGGGTAGCGATCCAAGGGCTTGATGAGTCTCAGCAGTCTCTCTGTCACATCGTGAATCCTAGCTCCTGGCAAGCAGCAGACTTCTCGGTTTTCCCGGTCGGGGTGGCAGATAGATGACTCAGTCCCCCTGAGGAGAGAGTCCCCGACCACCACCACCCACCTCCTTCTCTTGGGAGCGGTGGTCATGGAACCCCCAACCCTAGGACAGTGCATCTCATGCCTTCCAATCGGCGGAGTCTTCTTCTGTTCCCTTCCCTCAGATGTATCATCTAGTCCACTCTCCGCATTAGTACCTGTGGAGAGAACATGAAAACGGTTACTTACCTGTGTCTGCATCATTATCTCCTGCAAATGTAAACAAAGTTGTTTGTCTTAGTGATTGGCTGAGTGAGAAGAAGGACTGGGTGAACTTGTAGGCTTTAAATTTTGCATTGTTTGTTTTTTGAGTGCAGTTATGTAACAAAAAAAGTCTACATTTATAAGTTATACTTTTATGAAAAAGAGATTGCACTAGAGTACTCGTGTGAGGTGAACTGAAAAATACTGATTCTTTTATCATTTTTACAGTGCAAATATTTGTATTCTGTGTTGTAATTAAAATCAATATATTTGAAAATGTAGAAAGCATCCAAAAATATTTAATACATTTTCATTGGTTTTCTATTGTTTAACAGTGCGATTAAAACTGTGATTAAATTTTTTTAATTGCAATTAATTTTTTGAGTTAATTCCTTGAGTTAACTGTGATTAATCAACAGCCCTAAGTAGGATTACAGAAGCATGGTGGAATAGCACTCATGACTGGAATATAGGTATTGACAGGTATGTGCTATGTAGGAGAGATTAGCGATAATGATAAAGGTGGTGGGACAGCATTGTACATTGACAAAGTGGTAAAGTGTAAAGAAACAAGAAGTGATAGTATGGACAAAACTGGATCTGTTTGGCTCAAAATCACTTTGGAGAAGGATTGTAAAAGAGGTTTTGTTGGGATAGTGTTAGAGGTCTGCTGTAGCCCCCAGGGTCAGACTTAGATATGGATAGAGATTCTTTAATATTATTACTATTGGGAATTGATTTGTAATGGAAGACTTTAACTTCCTGAGTATAGATTGGAGAATAAATGTTACTAATACTGATAGGGCTCAGTTATTCCTGTATGTGATAGAAGACAATTTTCTTCATCAAACTGTAACCAAACCAACAAGAGGTGATGCAATTTTAGACTTGGTTTTGGAAAATAGAGAGGACATCATAGAAGAGCTGGTTGTAGAAAATAGCCCTTAGATCAAGTGATCATGAGTTCCTTCATTTTAAATTTAAATGGAAGGATAATCAAAACCAGATTCATCGACTGTGATTCTGGGTGTGAGAAAACCTGGATTTGTGCTGGAAATGGCCCGACTTGATTATCATACACATTGTAAGGAGAGTGATCACTTTAGAAAGGCTATTACCAGCAGGAGAGTGGGGTGGGAGGAGGTATTTTTTCATGCTTTGTGTGTATATAAAAAGATCTTCTACACTTTCCACAGTATGCATCTGATGAAGTGAGCTGTAGCTCACGAAAGCTTATGCTCAAATAAATTGGTTAGTCTCTAAGGTGCCACAAGTACTCCTTTTCTTTTTGCTAATACATCTGTGTTTTCAGTGGTAGTACAATATGACTGAGATTAGCTATCATTTTATCTATATTTAAGAAAAGGGAAAAAAGGTGATCTGGACAATTACAGATCTCTTATTCTGACCTCAGTAGCATGCAAGGCTTTAGAACAAACAGTGAAGGAAATAAAAATTAAACTTATGGAGGTAATTGGTAAAAGGGATGTAGTGCAACAGAGATTTACGAAAGGTATATCATTTCAGAATAACCTGATTTCTTTCTTTGGAAAATAATTGATTTTTTAGATATGGGAAGTGTAGTGAATCTAATATATTTGAATTTCAGTAAAGTATTTCACATGGTACCTCATGGAAAATTAATAGTTAAATTAGGGAAGATGTGGATTAATACAGCACTGTAAGGTGGATAAGGAATTTGATAAGGGGGAGAAAGCAATGGGTTATGCTGTAAGTGAATTATCAGACTGTAAGGAGATTACTAGTGTAGTTTCTCAGGGATTGGTCTTGAGACCATTCTTATTCAATCTTTTTATTAATGACCTTGGCACACAGAGTAGGAATGTGCTAATGAAATTTGCCAAGGACAAAAAGTTGGGAGATATTATCAATACAGAAGAGAATTGGAGCATTATACAGGAAGATCTGGATAATCTTGGAGACTGGAGTCACAGAAATGGGATGAAATTCAATAGTACAAAGTGCAAGGTCATGCACTTAGAATCTAATAGGAATTTCTGCTACAATCTAAGTGCCCATCAGTTGGAAGCTATAGAGGAGGACAGAGATCTGTCTGTGTGGGTGATCAGAGGATGACTGTGAGCTATTAATGAGATGTGGCTGTGAAAAAAGGCACAGGGCACTGGTAAGGTAAGTTCTTGTTTGGAATACTGTGTACAATTCTGGTCACCCATGTTCAAGAAAGATGAATTCAAACTGGAACAGGTACAGAGAAAAGCTATGAGGATGACTGGGGAATGGATGATCTATTTTATGAGAAGAAACTGGAAGAACTTGGCTTGTTTAGTCTAGCAAAAAGAACACTGAGAGGGGATGTGATTCATTTCTCTCTATAAATACATTAAAGTGTTAAATACCAGGGACAGTGAAGAGCTATTTAAGCTAAAGAATGATGTTGGTACAAAACAAATGGATATAAACTGGCCATGAACAAATTCAGGCTGGAAATTAGAAAGTTTCTAACCATTGGAAGGGTGAGGTTCTGGGAGTTGTGGGGGAAAACAACCTAATTAATTTCAAGAGAGAGCTGAGCAGATTTAGAGTGTGATTGTATGACAGGGTTGCTTGTGATGGTAGGGGGCTGGACTCAGTAGCCTTGGGGCTCAATTCCCATTTATATTGTATGTTCGTTAAGCTCTTGCTTCAGGCTTTCCACCAACAACCAGCAGGTGTCTGGAAGGGATTCTCCCCAATTTATTCTTTTAATCTCCTTCCTCTGAAGTGGCAGTGATGTCCATGGCTGGAGCTGAAACACTGGGCAGCATGTGCCAGGGCTCTGAGGTGGCACTGAGCATTCTCTATTTCAAATGCTTGGCTTGTCTAGTTCATGCTCACCTGCTCAGGGTCTAACTGATCACCATATGTAGGGCTAAGAAGGAATGTTCCCAGAGGTGAGATTTTTAGTAACTTTGTGGATGGGGTTCAACTTCCTGTGCAGCATATGGGTGTGAATCATTTGCTAGGATTATCTGTGTATATCTCATTTAATCATTTCCCTGCCATTGCAGGGGCTTTGGGCATTGATGCATCTTGTCTCTCTCCCTCCCCACCCCACCCTCCTTTTCAGATAACACAGCTTTTACTGTGTTAGGAAAGGTTTCACATCTGGATACTGAAGATTTAAAAACTGGTTTTTTTTTTACTTTGCAGGATATCTGTATATCTGCTATAAAGGAAAAGGATATTGAAGCTAAATTGTCTCAGATAATTGAAAGTTGGGGAGGCCAGAATTTGAGTTTTTCACCATTTAAAGCAAGAGGAGAGCTACTGTTAAAGGGAGCTGAATCAGCAGAAATTATTACACTTATGGAGGACAGTTTAATGATCTTGGGCTCTTTACTTAGTAACAGGTAATTCTTAAGTGAATTTTTTGTGGATTTGCTAATTTTTGTAAATGTTGATAATAAACACACCATAATTAAATTTTCAACCATGTTATTCGAAGTGGCAAAGAGTCCTATGACACCTTTTAGACTAACAGACATATTGGAGCATAAACTTTCGTGGGTGAATACCCACTTTGTCCGACGAAGTGGGTATTCACCCACGAAAGCTTATGCTCCAGAAGTGGGTATTCACCCACGAAAGCTTATGCTCCAATACGTCTGTTAGTCTATAAGGTGCCACAGGACTCTTTGCCACTTTTACAGATCCAGACTAACGCGGCTACCCCTCTGATACATGTTATTAGATTGACACTTAATCAGCAATAAACGTGGATGAAATGTTACTGTATTGTGTAGATGTTGGTACATTAATAATGTTACTACAGATAACTTCTTTCAGCTCACAAACATATAGCAATCTATTCTCTTGATACATTTGAATAAAATTAAATTTGTTTATTCAAGTTTTTAAAAGATCATTTTTGTTCTCTAATTTATCCATATTTTGTTTCACTCCCTCTATAAATATTTTTCTTTATACTTTAATTTAAAGTTATTCTTATTTTTCATCCCTGGTTTTAGATATAATATACCATTTAAAAAAGATATTCAGAACTGGGTGTACAAACTGAGCACCTCCAGTGATATCATTGAAGAGTGGTTGGTGGTTCAAAACCTATGGGTTTATCTTGAAGCTGTTTTTGTTGGGGGAGATATTGCAAAGCAATTACCTCAGGTAAATCTATAATACTTACTCATATTTATATTGTAAAAACTTAACTAAATACCAGTTTACAAAAGAATGTGTTACCGTGTTGATTTAAATTATGCTTAGGAAGCAAAACGTTTTCAGAACATTGACAAATCATGGATAAAAATAATGCAACGAGCTCACGAGAATCCTAATGTTGTTAACTGTTGTGTTGGAGATGAGACTATGGGACAGCTTCTGCCTCATTTACATGAACAGTTGGAGGTGTGTCAGAAATCACTTACAGGGTAAGAAATTTTTTTGAATACATGATTACGTTATACAGTTATATAAAGTCAGTAATGTTTTATTTTAATTACAAATCAAAGAGCTAAAAGTGTTAAAAGTAGAAGTTATTTTTATAAGGTTGTCACACACATTAATATACTGTAGTCTGTCTCTAGAAGAGCAGTATTGCAATCTTCATTTTATTATTTGTATTCAAAACTCCTTCAGCAATTGGGTGGCTAGATAATCTCCCAAGAATAGGAATCTGTACTAATAACATTCAAAGGAGAAAGTGTTACTACAGTAAGTATAGATATTCAGATAGGTTTAGACACCCAAACTGCCTTCCCACTTCTTTGAAGTATCATACATAGATTCTGATGTAAGGAACTAAATGAACACAGGACATTAGCTCTTGAAGTCCTGAATTCAGTTTAAATGATTTGCTGCACTGGGCCTGTGATCCTGTTATAAGTATTCTTTGTTGCCAGAAAGGCATGTGTGTGATCCCAGCAGTCATGGGGTATGTCTATATTTGGAGTTGAAGGCGACATTTCCAACTTGCGTAGACATCCTTGCTCTAGATGTCATCGAGGTAGCCCACTAAAAATAGCCTAGCCACTTTATCACAGGCAGCAGTGAGCGGTGACATGGAATAGCCACTCTAAGTGCACATCTGCCTGGACGCGGTAGGTACATACTTGTGGCTAGCCTCTGCCACTGCTCTCTGCCACCCATTCTACCACAGCTGCACTACTATTTTTAACATGCTGACTTGATGAAACCTACTTCTAGGATGTCTACACATCTGCAAAGTCGGATGGGAATCACACCCCTAGTTCCAAGTGTGGACATAGCCACAACTTTCCATATGTTTCTGACTTCAACACAGAGAGTATGTCTACACAGTAATTAAACACCAATGACTGGCCCGTGTCAGCTGACACAGGGTCTCATGGCTTGGGCTGTGGGGCTGTAAAATTGTGGTGTAGACATTTGGGTTAGGGCTGTAGCCCAAGCTCTGGGACCCCTTGAGAGGTGAAAGTCCCAGAGCCTGGGCTCCAGCCTGAGCCTGAATATCTACACCACAGTTTTACAGCCTGAGCCCACTAGCCCGAATCAGCTGACCCAGGCCAGCAGCAGGTGTTTAACTGCAGTGTAGACATACCCTGATGGTCCAGTTGTGCCCAAGAACAAGAATCTGTACAACAGAATTTACTCAAAGAACTACAGTTATTGGTAAGCATCTTTCTTTCTAGGCATTAGCACAGAGCAGGGTGGAAAAAATTCAATTATGAAAAAATTTAAATCTTATTTTTAATGGAAACACATTTTTCTTTCTAAAAAACCCATTTAAAATTAAATTTGAAATTGTCAACCTAAATCAAGATCTAAACTTAATAGATTATAGTAAAAGCATTTACATTAAATAAAAAATAATATTCAAGCAGTATGGGTTAGCTGCTGAAATTTTAAAGAAAATCAGACCACTGAACTAATGGAAATCACTGACAAAGCACCTGCAAACAGAGTTTGTTGAAGTGTCAAACCAGCTTTTGAAAGAAGCAGCTTCTTCTGTAGGCACAGAGAGAATATTTTCTTTATTTCAGTTTTTTTCAACTAGTTCAGTTCAATGACTAGTTCAAAGATGAGAAACTGATTGGGTGTTGAAAAAGCAGGAAAACTTGTTTTTCTCTTCTGGACTGTGCATGGAAGTGTGAGAGTATGAGATCTACTAGTTCTAAAGTCTTGAATGACCAGCTGACCCGAAGGAATCAGTTCAATTCACTTACTACAGATAATACTTCCTTTGTTTAATAAATCAATTTAAAAAACAAAACAAGTTTTGATAACTTACTGGTTTCTAATCTATCTAGCACATTTAAGGTAGTTTTATTCAACTGATAAAAACAATTTTAAATGCTGCTTTTTAAAAAATTAATGGAACTTCAGTTTGCATCCAAACACAGCTTGACACAAATCATGAGTAAAAAATTAATCTAGTAAATAACAAATGTGTCATTTGCCATTTTCTAACATAATAAAAACTGTAAATATTAAGAATCTGAATAAATGTATGTTAAACTCTATAATTGCTAAATAAGTGTATAAAATATAATATCCTCCTGGTTAGCAAAAAAAAAGCACCAATTTAGTGCAAAGGCTGTATTTAGTTGCATATCAACATGTTTTAATGGTTGCCAACCAATAAGAATAATCCTTTCTTTAGGAAAATAACTAAAAAGTAAAAATGCAAAACAGGATTAAAATAAATAATTTAAATCATGATTATAATTGGTGATTTAAATTACTTTGCTTTAAAACAGTTCACCCTGGCACATAGTATTGTGGCAGTGAGCTATGGCTTTTGATATTTTAAGCCCTGATTTGTGAAAGCTGCCCTATTCAGGACAGCACTTAACTATGAGCTTTAAATTAAGCATATGCTTAAAGTGCTATCCTGAATAGAGGTATACTCAAGCATTTGTTTAAATCTTTTTCTAAATTGAGTGTTAGACTGATAGGTTTAGGAAGGATGAAGAAAATGGTGGGTTTTTTTAAATGATGTAATATTTCACAGTCTGATTCACAATTTCATGTAGAATACATTTTGTAATGAAAATCTTGCACAATATTTAAGATATTTAGAGAAGAAAAGGCTACTGTTTCCCAGATTCTTCTTTATCTCTGATCCTGCCCTTCTTGAAATTCTTGGACAAGCAAGTGATTCACACACCATTCAGGTAAGTCTTGAGTGACTATTATAAAGTTAGTATGCTACCAAAAAAAGCTTTGAAAGAAATATTTAAATAAATAAAATATGCAAAAAGCAAAGGCAAAGTAAACTGTAAATGTAACAAATTCTTCTTGAAAACCTCATTCAGAGCAAGATTTTCAGCTGCTTCTCAGACTTTAGATTTTACTGTAAATTTTACTGTAAAACAAACGCACAGAAAGTAACTTAAAATTCTACATTTAGTGCATAATGACATGATCCTGCTACATAATCTGTGCAGTATAAAACTCCATTTGTGAACTTCCTTGCAGGATCAAGTCAATAGTTATTTTTCTTATATGTCTGTTAATATTAAATGTTTACATTGAATTACTTTCTAAATTATCCTTCTAGCCACATATGCCTGCCGTATCTGACAATATAAATGAAGTGGAGTTTCACCCAAAGGATTATGATCGCATAATGGCAGTCATATCAAGAGAAGGAGAGAAAATTCCAGTAATACTGCTAATTTCTTCTCAATTTATCATTAATTTTAAATGTTTCATTGTTTATTTTTTTCAGTAACCTTATTATATGAGAAGCCATTCTTTTGCTGAATGCACAGAAGTAGATGGTTAAACTAAGTTAATTATGAATTAATAGTTAATTACATGATTTCTTTAAAAAAAGATCAGAATAAATTCTACATATTTGGTAATATGTTTATTGATATTTAAAATCAAAACAATAACTATATAACATTTATAACACAATAATAAATAATAGGGATTTGGTAGCTACATATAATTGTGTACATTTCACTTCTATTAAATTTTTCAGTTGGACACTCCAGTGAATGCAAAAGGACCTGTAGAACTTTGGTTGCTAGATCTGTTGCGCATGCAACAGTCTTCATTACACTGTGTAATTAGGGCAGCATATTATCAAATTAGTGACCCAGGATACCAGCTGCTTAACTTCCTTTATCACTTCCCAGCACAGGTAAGAACAGGGGGGGAATGTATATGTCTATGTATGCATATATGTATAGATTAGAAGCAGCCTTCTGAGAAAAGCAGAGGTTGTACAATTTGTGGTTGGCAATTTTATCTGTTTGTTTCAGGTAGTCCTCAAAATGTGCTTGGTGTGATACAAACATAGTCCCTGACCTCAAAAGTTTATACTCTCAAAAAGTTGAGATGATGATGATGATGATGATGATGGGCGATCACTCGTTACCGGGTATGATCATCTTCCATGGGAGTTATGGGTCCTCAGGTGGCTAATAAAGCCAAAACGATACCCTTTTTTCAGCTGAGAGAACATAACCTGTTTTGGGAGGCAATGATATGGATTCCGGACAATGTGACCAGTCCAGGGGAATTGCTGATGGATGATCATTGCCTCGATACTGGTGGTCTTTGCTACTTCCAGAAGACTAATATTGGTGCACCTGTCTTCCCATTTGATCTTCAGAATCTTATGAAGGCAGTGTTGATGGTGCCTCTCAAGGACTTTCAAGTGGTGTCTATAGGTTTTCCAAGTTTTGGACCCATACAACAGTGCTGGGAGAATAATGGCTTGATAAATAAGGAGCTTGGTGTCTGTTCGAATGTTGTGATCTTCAAAAACCCTGTGGCGTAAACGAGAAAAAGCTACAGTGGCACAGCTCAGGTGATGTTGAATTTCTGGATCAATATCTGCCTTGGATGAAAGATGATTTCCAAGATAGAGGAAATGATCAACGTTCTCCAGTGCTACCCCATTGATTTTGATAGATGGGGCATGTAATACCTCATTTGGAGAAGGCTGATGGAGCACTTTAGTCTTCTTGATATTAAGAGTGAAACCAAGACATACATAAGCATCGGCAAACACATTCAAGATAGTTTGAAGATCTTCCTCAGAGTGGGCAAAGATTGCGTTGTCATCAGCATACTGAAGTTCTACAATAGATGTTGTGGAAATCTTACTCTTCGCTTTCAGCCTGCTAAGCCTGAACAGGTTTCCCTCCATTCTGTAAATGATTTCAACACCAGCTGTAAACTTCCCAGAAATTAGTTAAAGAATGACAGCAGTAAAAACCACAAACATGGTTGGAGCAATGATACAGCCCCGTTTGACTCCTGTTTGTACTTTGAAAGGTTCACTCTGGGAGCCAGTGCTGCTCAGAATAGTCACTTTCATGTTATCATGAAGCAATTTTAGGACATCAATGTATTTATCAGGACATCCAATCTTAGAAAGTACAGTCCAGAGGGCACAACGATTCACTGAATGAAAGGCTTTAGTTAGATCAATAAAAGTCATATATAGTGGTCAGTTTTGCTCCTGACACTTTTCTTGCAGCTGCCGTGCTGTGAAGCACATATTCACAGTTCCACAGTATGGTCGGAAACCACTCTGTGACTCCAGTAAGATTTCTTCTGATAGGGGCAGAAGGCAGGTTGCAAGGATCTGCGCCAGAACTTTGCCTGCAAAGACTAGGAGGGAGATACCACAATAATTTCCATAATCCACTTTATCCCCTTTCTTGAAGAAGGAGACAATCTCCTCCTTTATCCAGATTTTAAGGATAAGCAGATAAAGCTGCCAAATTAGCTCTGGTCCACCATTTTTAAAGATTTCAGCAGGGATCCCATCTAGACCCGCTGCCTTGTCGTTCTTCATCTGCTTGGTGAAATTGTGTACCTCATATAAATTGGGAGGGTCTCCGAGCTCATCCCGAAATGGTCATTGCAGGATTTGCTCAAAGACTTCATCTGTAACCATAGAATTACGGTTAAGGAGATCTTCAAAATGTTTTTTCCAGCGAGCATTGATGGCTTCATTGTCCTTCAGAAGTGTGGTTCCATCTTTAGAGCGAAGAGGATTCATACCATGACAAATTGGCCCATAAACAGCTTTCGTGGCACTAAAGAAACCACATGTATTGTGGATGTCCATGAGATGTTGGAGTTCTTGCGCTTTCTCAGTCCACCATTTGTTCTTTAGTTTTACATTGTATTTCTGCCCTAACCTTGGCATGGGCTTCTCTTTTTATATTACAATTTATGTTGTTCTGCCAAGTGCGAAATGTCATTTTCTTCTCGTTGATGAGTTGCTCAATTTCAGTATCATTCTCGTCAAACCAGTTCTAATATTTTCTGGTTTGGTAGCCTGTGGTTTCCTCACAGGCATTAATGATTACTGCTTTCAACTGGATCCAATGTTCCTCAATTTCTTCTGGAAACTCTGATGGGAGCTTTTCTTCTAAGACTGCTTGGAAGTGGTCATGCTTAATAGGGTCCTTCAATCTTGAACCTTCAACTTGCGCCTGACCTGCTTCTTTTGCAGCATCCATTTGGGAGCAATCTTAATTTTCATTGTGGATCGAATAAGGCGATGATCAGTGCAACAGTCATCAGCACTTGTCATTGTTCTTGTGAGAAGTACGCCACTACAATCTCGGGCACGAACTCTCGAGGAGATGCCAGCGCTTTGACCATGGGTGTCTCCAAGATGTTTTGAACTTTTCCTTTTGTCGGAAAAGAGTTTTCATAATAATAAATTCATGTTCAGCACACTTGGTCAGGAGTAGAATTCCATTTGAATTGTTTTTGCCAACTCCTTCTTTCCTGATTGTTCCTTTCCACAGGTCTGACTCTCGTCCAATATGTGCACTGAAATCCCCCAGAAGGATGATCTTGTCTTCTGTAGGGGTCTCTCATAAAATAGTCTCCAACTGAGAATAAAAATCTTCCTTTACATTCTCATCGGCATCCAGTGTTGGTGCATAGGTGCTCACAATAGTTGCCTGTTGATTTTTGGTGAGCCTCAGAGTGTCATAAAGTGCTCAAAAAGAAAAGGAGTACTTGTGGCACCTTAGAGACTAACAAATTTATTTGAGCATAAGCTTTCGTGAGCTACAGCTCCATGCATTTGATGAAGTGAGCTGTAGCTCACGAAAGCTTATGCTCAAATAAATTTGTTTGTCTCTAAGGTGCCACAAGTACTCCTTTTCTTTTTGCGAATACAGACTAACACGGCTGCTACTCTGAAACCTGTCATAAACTGCTCATTGATGCCAGCTGTTACCTCAGAGAGGCACCTTTCAAGCTTGTTCTTTATAGCAAAACCCACTCTATGAAATCGGGGTTCATCTACAGATTTTCCCTTCCAGAAGTAAGTATAGCCTCCTTTTTCCTCCCTCACCTGTCCTTCATCAGCTCTTCTAGTTTCGGACAAAGCAGCAATACTGATGTTAAACCGACTCAATTCACAAGCAATAATGCCTGTACGTCACTCTGGTTGGTCACTGTTTGAGTTGTCCATCAGGGTATGTACATTCCAAGTTCCAAAGTTGAAAAGTTTCTTTCATTTTCAACTGTTGAGGTGGTAATCCTGCTGGATGCAGCTGTTCAGCCAGGAAAAACAAAGGCAAGACAATTTTTAGGGTACCTTTTCTAACCTCCTCCCCATGTGGGGTGAGCAGAGTGGATCTTAAAAAGGACTTCTCAGTCATGGATGCAGCTGCTGAGATGCTTGACCTGCCTCAATCCTCGAGCAAGATGACTGTATCACACACCCACCTCCTGTGTGTGGGTCTGTGACTAGGAACTTCTGGATTTCACTGTCCTGTTCCCATCATCACTTGCCTATCGCCACTGGACTTTTGACTTGTGCAAATGTTGTTTTCCCCAAAACTGGAAGATGCCTGTGTGGGACTTCTTTTAAAGTGGTGAGACTGGTGCACAACTATCACCACACTATCCTTGACAGATAGAGGACCTGAAACCAATGGCATGGACACCATGACGATTGGAGATCCTCTATCTGCTGCAGCCTTCGTCCACCTTCACAGCTGTTGTAACATTACACAACAGTTTCATCTCCATTGTGCATTTATCCTCCGTCTGCTCTGCTGCTAGGGACTTCTTGGATCACACTCTGTCTGGAACCTCACCCTTGACTGTTCTGCCATGGGTGACCCTGAGGGAGTACATGACTCCAGGCAGCATTGTTCTCGGGGTCATTGAGACACACAAGCCTCTCCACCACTACAAGGTGGTGATCCATGGAGAGGGTAGGGAAAAGGGGAAAAAAATAAAGTGCGGTTATAATAGGGTGATCGCTACATCTTAATGACACAACAATTTAATAAAACAATGGTTTTATATATGTAAAATAGATTATGTGTAAAATAGATTATTCAAAACTATGCCTTTATACTTACATACTTCATATTGGAGCTAGTGATCTTATCTCTTGTCATGAATTCTCTCACTCCTTATGTTAATGTTGTGACATGGACATTACAGGGACAGATATTTTCAAACAAAATCTCACCCTAGCTACATGAAGCAGCTTTCTCCATCTGTTTGTATGAAATAATTTTTTGTTGGATCTTGTTCTCGGGGTCATTGAGACACACAAGCCTCTCCACCACTACAAGGAGGTGATCCCTGGAGAGGGTAGGGAAAAGGGGAAAAAAATAAAGTGAAGTTATCATAGGGTGATCACTACATCTTAATGACATATGGATACTGCTGGCCAAAATACTCCAAATTTGAGTGCATGAAGTGCAAGGACACCTGTCAGCTGTGATGAAACCAGCCTTGTGCAGAAGTTCCACTTCATGCTGTCTATATCACTTCTTAACCTGGCCAACAATTGTTCAAATCAAATTAGCAAGAAAAAGGCAGAGTCTATAAACATAAAAAAGAGTCTTTAAAAGGCTCTTGATTATCTGAGCTTTTATCTTCATTTACCCCTTTGCCCCCCCAAAGGGGTTACTAGTCTCTCAGAGGCAGACAGGTGGAAACTTCTTTGGGTGGCTGGTAGAAAACCGTTACTCCTTAGCAATCCCTAGTTCTTCTGCTCCTTTTCTTACTGTTTCTCCCTCTTTGTAGTTGGGCTTGCCATCATTAGTCATGCAGCTGTGGGTGTCTCTCCATAATTGGCATTTCTCACAGCTGAGCTGGGGTGTAGTTTGGCAGTCTGCTGGCAGGGAAGGTTCTTAATCCTTTCCTGCCTGTGTTTTGTGTAGGGTCTGTAGATCCCTTCACAGCATCCATTAATGAAATGTGCATATGGGAAACACATATTTAGTCTTGAGAAAAGAGTAGGGGGCCCTGATAACAGTCTTCTTCACAATCTAAACAGAGAAAGAGATCCTTCAAACCTTGGATGAAGACTAATGTAATCTTTGTCAAATGTTAGCTCACAGATCTGACATAAGGATTGAGAGGTGCAAATCAATCTGTGATTTACCTGCTTCCTAACCCTTTGAAGACCATCTGTCTCTTTTCTATGGACAACTGGATTTTAGAGATAATAAAGGAAGGTTATAGCATTCAGTTTGACAACTTTCCTCTTTCCAACCCTCCACCCCTACTTCTCCATTCAGGGACCCCTCTCAAAAAGGGGTGTTAAGAGCAAAAATCCATGTTCTAATACAAGCAGGACAATAGAGGAATTCCTGAGAGAGTTCAGAAGCCATGGTTTTTATTCCTGCTATCTTCTGATATCAAAGAAAGATGGAGGACTTTGACTGATGTTAGATTCAAGGAAATTAGACACATAGCAGGAAATTCCAGGTCGGAATGTTAACTCTAGTATCTATTATCCCTTCCCTTTCGACTCTAGTTTGGTTTTGCAACCATCAGTCTGAAGGATGTATATTTCTATAATATCATCACATCACAAGTATCTTTGGTTTACACTCAATCAAAACAATTTTCAGTACAAGGTTCTACCATTTGGTCTTTCCATGGGACACAGGATCTTTATGAAGTGTCTGTCTGCATTAGCAGCCCATTTAGGAAGGCATGGTATTTTCGCCTAACCCTGTGTCTGGAACTGCTTTCGTTGACTGGCACCCCATCTTGGTGGGGTGTGAACATAAGAATGGCCATACTGGGTTATACCAGTGGTCCATCTAACCCAGTATCCTGTCTTTCAACAGTGGTCAGAGCCAGATGCTTCAGAAAAAATGAACAGAGCAGGGCAATTATCAAGTGATCCCTGTCGTCCAATCCCTGCTTCTGGCAGTCATAGGTTTAGAGACAACTGAACAGGGGGTTACATCCCTGACCATCTTGGTTAATACCCATTGATGGATCTAGCCACCATGAATTTATATAATTCTTTTTTGAACCCAGTTATCATTTTAGCCTTCACAACATCCCCTGTCAACAAGTTCTGCAGACTGACTGTTCGTTGTGTGAAGAAGTACTTCCTTATATTTGTTTTTAAACTGCTGCCTATTGATTTCATTGGTTCATGTGTTATGCAAAGGGGTAAATAACACTTTTACTCACTTTCTCCACAGCATCCATGATTTTATAGACCTTTATCACAATCCCTCCACTAAGTTGTCTCTTTTTATGAAGCTGAACAGTCCCAATCTTTTTCATCTCTTCTCCTAGGAAGCTGTTCTGTACCCCTGAACATTTTCTTTGCCCTTTTCTGTACCTTTTCCAATTCTAATATACCTTTTTTGGGTTGGGGGAACCAGAACTGCACACAGTATTCAAGGTGTGGGCATACCATGGATTTATATAGTGGCATTATGAAATTTCCTGTCTTATCTTCTATCCCTTTCCTAATGATTCCTAGCATTCTGTTAGCTATTTTGACTGTCTCTGCACACTGAGCAGGTGTTTTCAGTGAACCATCTAAGATGATTCCAAGATCTCTTTCATGAGTGGTAACAGCTAATTTAGATCCACCATTTTGTATGTATAATTGGGATTATTGTTCCCATGTGCATTATTTTGCACTTATCAACATAGAATTTCATCTGCTGTTTTGTTGCCCAGTCACCCAGTTTTATAAGATCCTTTTGTAACTCTTCTCAGTCAACTTTGGACTTAACTATCTTGAGTAATTTTGTATCATCTGCAAATGTTATGACCTCCTTTTCACCCTCTTTTCCAGGTTGTTTATGAATATGTTGAAAAGTACAGATCTTTCGGGGACCCCTCTATTTACCTCTTTCCATTATGAAAATGGATGATTTATTCCTACCCTTTGTTTCCTGTCTTTTAAACAGTTACTGATCCAGGAGAGGACTTTCCCTCTTATCTCATGACTGTTTACTTTGCTGAAAAGCCTTTGCTGAGGGGACCTTGCTGAATGCTTTTTGAAAGCCCAAGTACACTACATCAGCTAGATCACCTTTGTCCACAGGCTTGTTGACACCCTCAAAGAATTCTAATGGATTGGTGAGGCATGGTTTTCCTTTACAAAAGCTGTGTTGACTCTTCCCCAACATACTGTGTTCATCTGTGTGTCTGATAGTTCTGTTCCTTACTGTAGTTTAAAACAATTTGCCTGGTATTTAATTTAGAATTACCAGTCTTTAATTGCCAGGATCACCTCTGGAGTGTATTTTTAAATATCAGCATTATATTAGCGATCCTCCAATAATCTGGTAGAGAGGCTGATTTAAGTGCTAGATTACATATCACGGTTAGCAGTTCTACAGTTTCATATATGAGTTCCTTCAGAACTTCTAGTTGAATGCCATCTGATCCTGGTGACTTCTGATTACTGTTTAATTTATCAGTTTGTTCCAAAAGCTTCTCTATTGACACCTCAGTCTGGGACAGTTCCTCAAATTTGTCACCTAAAAAGAATGTGTCAGATGAGGGAATCTCCCTCACATCATCTGTAGTGAAGACTAAGGCAAAGAATTCATTTAGTTTCTCCGCAGTAGCCTTGTCTTCTTTGAGTGCTTATTGTTTTTGTGTCTTTTGCTAGTTGCTCTTCATATTCTTTTTTAGCGTGCCTAATTATATTTGACTTTCCTGAGTTTATGCTCCTTTCTATTTTCCTTAATAGCATTTGACTTCCAATTTTTACAGGACACGTTTTTGTCTCTATCTGCCACCTTTACTCTGTTGTTTATCCATGGCGGTATTTTTTTTGGTCCACTTACTAATTTTGTTTGATTCTGTTATGCATCTAGTTAGAGCCTCTGTTATGGTGGTTTTTAAAAGTTTGCAGGCATTTCACTCTTTTGATTGTTCCTTTTAATATCTGTTTAACTAGCTTCCTTATTGTTGTGAAGTTTCCCTTTTTGAAATTAAATGCTACTGCGGTGGGTTTCTTTGATATTTTCCCTCCTAGAAAGATGTTAAATTGAATTATGTTATAGTTGCTATTACCAAGCAGTTCAGTTATATTCACCTCTTGGACCAGATCCTGTGCTCCACTTAGGACTAAATCAAGAATTGCCTCTCTCCTTGTGGGTTCCAGGACTAGTTGCTCTAAGAAGCTGTTATTAATGGTGTCTAGAAATCTACCTCTGTATCCTGTATTGAGGTGACATATACCCAGTCAATATGGGAATAGTTGAAATCCCCCATTATTACTTGGTTTTCTGCTTTTGTAGCATCTCTAATCGCCCTGAGCATTCACAATCACCATCCTGGTCAGGTGGTCAGTAGTATATTCCTACTGCTATACTCTCATTATTCAGCATGAAATTTCTATGCATAGAGTTTCTATAGTACATTTATAGTACAGTTTGGGCAAGTCTAACTCAGTTTTCCCTCTGAAAACTCAGTAATCCCTCTGCTGGGATTAGTAGGGGAACCCAGGCCCACTCCTCTTGGTTCCAATACATGAACCCTATATGAAGTAGTTGGAACTACTCCCTATCCTTCCTGCTTCCTACTACACCTCTATTGTACGCTATTTTGCAACTCATGCTCTATGATCCTCTTCATCTGGAGGTCCAGCTACCTAGGCAGCTTCTCGACAATCTGTTGCTGAAGGATCCTGTTCTCAATGGTTTCTCAGATTCCCTGGGAGCCATGGCTCCCTCCTGACCTAGAGCCTTTTTATCTCACTATCTGTTGCAGGGCCACCAGTCCTTCCAAGCTAAGGAGGCAACTCTTCATTTAGCAGCTGGGACACTATGGGGTCTGGTCACCTCATGACACCTTATTTGGATGGTTGACTTCTCAAAGCCAGCTTGGGTCTTATAAAAGACAGAGAGGAGGGAAGCTCAAAGAGGGGCAGCAGAAGCGAGCAGATGGCCATTCTTAGGGGAAAGTACTGCCCAGGAGCTCATTGCTTGAGACCTACCACCACAGACCTTTACAAACATACAAAGGAGAGGCCGGTGACTGAGCTTGTGGGTCAGAGACTAAACTGAAATGATTTGCTTTGGGAAGCCAAAGGAAGTTGGGGTAGGAAGTGGTCCTGGAGGACCTGGAGCTGCTTCACATCTCACTGTACCAGTTGGAGCTGCCCAACATTGGACCCTGGACCAGAGCCCAGTGAAGAGGGTGAACCTGGCTTACCTTACCCACTCCAAAAGGACGTTATCAAAAGAGCCTTCACCTAGGGTGAGAGGCCAGCTGGCAAAGGCTTTGACTGTTCAGGGGCCCAGCCCCTCAAATTCCTGTGCTAAAGGGGATGACTGGAAACCCTTAGGGTGGGGTGTTGAAGGACAACACTGTGTTTCAACTGGGAGATGACCTGCCAACCTGTTTTTAATTTCCTAGACCACATGCTCATAAACTAGATTACATAGTTTGCATGCTAAAAGGGCATTGTCCTACTACTTGAATAGGAAAAAGGACTTCAGAATCCCTCCTCAAGTGTTAATTTCTTTTGCTGAAAATTGTAAGGGCTGGGCTATTTCTGCTCAGTCATTGTCTACATAGGTCTGACAATGTATAGAGAAGCATTATAAAACTTCAAGTTCTCCCCCTGATAGAATTAAACCACACTCTACCAGAGCAATGGCTGCCACTTTAGCATGTCTTAGACATGTCCTGCTTGTTGAAATTTATAGGGCTGCAACTTGGAGATTGAGTCATACTTTTACTAAACATTACACTATAGATTTGGGATTTGATGCTTATTTTGGGAGAGCAGTACTTCAGTCATTTTTTAATTAGGGCCCTTAGTCCCTCCATCCATTAAAGAATATTGCTCGCCAAACTATCTCAAGTGTGGGAATATACAGAAGACACTTGGAAGAAAAAATGGCAATTACTTACCTGTAACCAGAGTTCTTTGAAATGGACTCTGCATATTCTGCTCCCCATCCACCTTCCCCTCTTCTGTGGAGCCCTAATTAGCTCCTGTGGTTTCTGGGGCTGTGAGGGGGACTGCAGGTGGACAGCAGAGGTGGAGTGATAGTGTGTGAACCATGGATGCGGGGCGGGGAGGAGCGTTGGACTTGAGTTAATCACCAGAGTACCAGAAGAAAGTGAGCGATGCACCCTGTGACAGTACCACATCCCCTTCAATAGCCTTGCCCTGAAACATACTCAAATGCTGAGGAGAAGAGAAAAGGCTGGGTGCTTTAATGGGCCCTGCGACCAGAAGCTGCAGTGATTGGCATATCTCAAGCATGTGAATATGCAGAGTCCGTCTCAAAGAATCCTGGTTACAGGTAACTAACCTCCATTTTGCTTATACTTGGGATATGAATTAAAGGTGGTTTTAAATCATATAATTCCTTTGTATCCTGAGGCTGTGCAAGGGCCTTTGTTGTAAGTTAGAGCAGCCCTGAGGCTGTAATTTATATTGTTTCCTATGGATTCTTATGGTCCTAGGGAAGAGAAAATAATTGTAGCGCTGTACACTTGAGCCATGCACCCAAACATCTCCCCAATCCATCCCCTCCACTAGGGGCTGGGAGCAGGTCTGGTGTCAAATCCTTACACTAGATCTGCACTGCCTATGAGATAATTTCACAGTACCATTTCTACCCATTTTAAAGCCAATTTATGCTTATGCAGCCAGAGCAGCATAAAAGGGCCTTAAATGTAACTGAGAATCATGTCAAATATATCTGTGTACCTCACTATGTGACTGAGATTATGGTAAAATAATGTATACATTTATT
Organism: Lepidochelys olivacea; assembly: GCF_965140295.1. NCBI lineage: Eukaryota > Metazoa > Chordata > Testudines > Cheloniidae > Lepidochelys > Lepidochelys olivacea. The sequence continues at coordinate 151,696,996 of NC_140413.1, forward strand.
TCTGGGTTTCCTTGAATGTTTGTGAAATATGATTTGATAGAAAAGTGCACCCTGGAAACCCTCTATTTGTCTTTCTATTGAAACAGGGAAATCCTTAGTGAGAAATCACTTTGAATCCCTCCAGTAAGTTACCCTAAGATATACTTAGAAAGTAAGGTACCAAAGTCTTATAAATCTTGGTTTACAATAAATGTTAATTAATGTGTCAGTTTACTTGTTATATTTTATAGGTAGGGTTACTGGGAATTCAGATGTTGTGGACACATGATTCAGAAGAAGCCCTACACAATGCAAAAGATGACAGGAAAATCATGCCAGTAACCAATCAGAAATTTCTGGATATACTAAATACACTTATCAGCCAGACAACACATGATCTTTCCAGCTTCGACAGAGTGAAATTTGAAACCCTGGTTACCATTCATGTGCATCAGAGAGATATTTTTGATGACTTGGTAAAGTACAGATTTTAATTTCTGAAAGCCAAATATAGTTTCTGTCACAATGATACCTAGTGCTTATAATGACTACATAGTGCTTTTATCTGCAGAATCCCAAACTGCATTTGTGTGTGTGTTAATATGGTAACATCATTATTCTCTCTAGAGTTAAGATTGTATTTAGATTTTTGCTTGTGGTGAGACTTTTGCTTAATACAGGACTAAAATCCATCTGTTTTACACTCATTCTAATGATTGAATTTAGTCTCCAAATTTTTATTCTTTCTAAACTATTTGATTCTTCTTCGAGTAGTGTCCCTAATGTTGTGTCCCTAAGCTCCACTTTAGGTGTCTGTGTGCCCCTGCACCTCTAATCAGAGTTTTTTGGTAGCAATGTCCCATTGAGCCCGGGCATGTGCTCTCCCTCCTGCCTCGAGGCTATTTAGCACTGCCTGGGTGAAACCCCCCTCACTTCCTTCTCTACTGCCTTTGGCCTCTGACTGAATGAGCAGTTGTCCCTTCCTTATCTGTGTCATTAGCATAAGTAGTGTTTGTTTTGTTACATTTGTTCTCCCTAAAAGTACTCAGGCTAGTGTCTATTTTATTTTATTTTATTTTATTTTATTTTATTTTATTTTATTCCTTTGGTTTAAAAAGAGGAAAAGAAAAAGAACTTCACTTTCCTTTCCTGTCTGGGGGCATTCCCTCCTCCCCAGGCATCTAGTAGACTCATAATTATTTTCTTTTTCAGATAAAAAAAAAAAAGTAAAGACTATGTTCTGCATATTCCTCCCTGCTAGAGGATGACAACCCCCTGCCCAGGGGCTTGCCTGGCTCTCTCTGCTCCAAGCCCTGCCTCTCCTGCCAGGAGTAATTTCCTGTAATGGCCAGACACTCACTGTGCCTGGGAGACCCTCACAGAAGTGCTTTACCTGCAACACCAAAAACTGCAGCCTCACAGGAGCTGGGAGCTGAAGTAAAAATTCCTCCCTATAGAGGAGGGAGGGGACTCCGGTGGGTGTTGACCCCGGATCATCCCTGGAGCCTTCACTTCAAAAGGGATCGAGTGGTGAAGGGGGAGGAGGGGAGGGAAGCCACCAGCAGACTCCCCCTAGAAAGGCTCCTCCGAGCAACTGGCCAGCCAGGGGGGTGTTCCCCAGTGCGGCCATCTCCGCACTGATCCCCGAGCAACTGGCCAGCCAGAGGGGTGTTCCCCAGTGCGGCAATCTTGGCACTGATACCCGAGTAGCTGGCCAGACAGTGGGACTCCCCAGAGCGGCCACCTCAATAGGACAATACCAGTAGAGGAACCTCTTGCTGTGAGCTCAGCTGCCACTCTGGTTTGGCACAGAGCTTCCTGCTGTGAGCTCAGCCGCCGCTCCCCTTCCACACGAGGGCTTTCTGCTGTGAGCTCAGCTGCCGCACAGTTCTGCACCTAAGCTCTGGAAGCTGAAACCTGAGAAGGGGCTTTCTGCGCTGTGCTGCTCTGAGCTGTACTCTGGGCAACTACTGCACCTAGAGGGGATAAAAAGAAAAGGAGGACTTGTGGCACCTTAGAGACTAACAAATTTATTTGAGCATAAGCTTTTGTGAGCTACAGCTCACTTCATGGATGCATTCAGTGGAAAATACAGTGGGGAGATTTATATACACAGAGAACATGAAACAATGGGTGTTACCATACACACTGTAAGGAGAGTGATCAGATAAGGTGAGCTATTACCAGCAGGAGAGCGGGGACAGGAAAAAACCTTTTGTAGTGATAATCAAGGTGGGCCATTTCCAGCAGTTGACAAGAACGTCTGAGGAATGGGGGGTGGGGGGAATAAACATGGGGAAATAGTTTTACTTTGTGTAATGACCCATCCACTCCCAGTCTCTATTCAAGCCTAAGTTAATTGTATCCAGTTTGCAAATTAATTCCAATTCAGCAGTCTCTCGATGGAGTCTGTTTTTGAAGTTTTTTTGTTGAAGAATTGCCACTTTTAGGTCTGTAATCGAGTGACCAAAGAGATTGAAGTGTTCTCCGACAGGTTTTTGAATGTTATAATTCTTGAGGTCTGATTTGTGTCCATTTATTCTTTTACGTAGAGAATGTCCAGTTTGACCAACGTACATGGCAGAGGGGCATTGGTGACATGTGATGGCATATATCACATTGGTAGATGTGCAGGTGAACGAGCCTCTGATAGTGTGGCTGATGTGATTAGGCCCTATGATGGTGTCCCCTGAATAGATATGTGGACACAGTTGGCAACTGGCTTTGTTGCAAGGATAGGTTCCTGGGTTAGTGGTTCTGTTGTGTGGTTGCTGGTGAGTATTTGCTTCAGGTTGGGGGGCTGTCTGTAAGCAAGGACTGGCCAGTCTCCCAAGATCTGTGAGAGTGATGGGTTGTCCTTCAGGATAGGTTGTAGATCCTTGATGATGCGTTGGAGAGGTTTTACTTGGAGGCTGAAGGTGATGGCTAGTGGCGTTCTGTTATTTTCTTTGTTGGGCCTGTCCTGTAGTAGGTGCCTTCTGGGTACTCTTCTGACTCTGTCAATCTGTTTCTTCACTTCAGCATTGTGGTTGTAAGAACGCTTGATAGAGATGTTCGCAAAAAGAAAAGGAGGACTTGTGGCACCTTAGAGACTAACCAATTTATTAGAGCATAAGCTTTCGTGAGCTACAGCTCACTTCCTCAGATGCATATCGTGGAAACTGCAGCAGGCTTTATATATACACAGAGAATATGAAACAATACCTATTCCCACCCCACTGTCCCTTGGGGTGGGAATAGGTATTGTTTCATATTCTCTGTGTATATATAAAGCCTGCTGCAGTTTCCACGATATGCATCTGAGGAAGTGAGCTGTAGCTCACGAAAGCTTATGCTCTAATAAATTGGTTAGTCTCTAAGGTGCCACAAGTCCTCCTTTTCTTTTTGCGAATACAGACTAACACGGCTGTTACTCTGAAACCTGATAGAGATGTTGTAGGTGTTTGTCTCTGTCTGAGGGGATAGTTACCTTACCATCTCTAAAAGAGAGACACAGAGAAGCCCTGCTGTCAGCTCTGCTTCCGCATGGAGACACCAGAGGCTTCCACCCCTCATGCTCTGAGGCAACTGTACCATCCCCTAAGGAGAGGGGACAGTTACCGTAACATCTGTAAAAGAGCGGCATAGAGAAACCCTTTTGTACCTGATGCAACAAAACTCCCATCTAGGAAGTGTTCTGCACCTTCCCAACCATTGATACTGACTACAGACACTGTGGTTCCACCTGAGCCCATGCTAACACAGGTGCTCTGATACTCTGGAGACCTGTGGCCTCAGTACCCAGGGAGAGACAATTACTAAACCATCTCTAAGAAAGTGGCACCAACAAACTTTTTGTACTGGGCAAACTCTCATTTAGGTAGTGCTCTGCCCAACTATTGGTACTGACAATGTACCACGGACCCTCCTCTGTGGTACCAAATGAACCCATGGCTCTGCATGGGCTCTGGTACCCTGGAGACCTGATGATTGGGGAAGAACCACAATCCTCATTAGTTGGTAGCAGGACCCCAATATCAAGCACATCCCGGCACCCAGAATCGCTCGTAGCACTGGGCTGTATACTGCCAATACCCTATTCAGTGGCACCCTTACACACTGACGAATCTGACACTGGCCAGGAGATCATTCCCTGGCCCCTCATGGTGGCCCACCACCACACTACAAGGGTCATCCCCAATTCCATCATGCCAGCCGCCCATGCCCGCCTTCCTGCCTCTCCCTCCCAAGGCCATATTGTGACTCTTCAGCGATACATACACACACATGGCGCGACTGTCTCCGGTGTCTCTCAGGGAGAGTCCACCAGATGGTTTGCTACAGCCTGGCACCTGAGCCAGGGCAGGAGAGCACCTGAGCCAGGACAGGAGAAAGCTTTTTCAGAACAGGAAAGAAGGGGGGGGCGAATGAAGAGGAAGCTACCTTTTCAGCACACTTCTCCTCATCTCTCCCAGATGAGACTGTGCTGCCCACCCCTCATCACTAGGTGAAGATTTAAGAACTTTCTGGATCTTACCAAGAGGGTGGTAGACAAGCAGCAGATTCCCTTACAGGAGGTGGCAGATACACATCACAAGTTGGTGGAAATTCTGCACACTACCTTCTCATCTAGAACTGTCCTCCCAATTAATGAGCTCTTTCTAGATCCTACCAAAGTCATCTGGCAGAACCAGCCTCCATCGCACCAACCAGCAACGGAGTGTAAACAAAAACAACCCTATATCTCTACCCAAAGAGGCAGACTTTGTTTTCAACATTCGCAACCCAATTCCATCATAGTGGATGTGGTTAATGCATGAAGCAAGCAACATAATGCCAAGTCAACTCCATATGATCAGGCTTCGCAAGATGGCGTATTCATCAACAACATTACTGTTTAGAGTAATAAATTACCAAACTGTTATGGCCAAAACAATTTTTTTAATGTTGGGAAACCCAGGATGTTTCTGAAACATTACTGGAAACACAAAAAGAACAGATTCAGACCATTCTTAGCGAAGGTCAGTTAATAGCCAGACTGGTCCTAGAGACACCATTGGATGTAGCTATTACAGCTGTCTGCCCGGTCTCCATGACAGTGGTACTGAGGTAGGTTGTGGGTTTGTTTGTTTTTTGTTCGCTCCACCTCTCTAAATTGCCCAAAGAGCTAGAGACTTCCAGTTTGGAGGGCCAAACTCTTTGCGGAGAAGACAGATTTTCTCTCCACATCCTGGAGGATTCTTGGACCGCACAATACTCCTTAGGAATCTACACTGTGGAACAGAAGAGAAGATATACCTCTCAACCACACCACAGATCACAATCTTCTCAATACTCATCATCTCAGTGCTGTTATGAACCATAGTGTAAGAGGTCCAGGGCTCAAAAGTGAGAACAGTCTGCACCCCAGTCCATGACCTCTCAAACTGCCTCTTATAAGCACTTTGATGAGCTGGTCGGGGGCCTGAATAATGGTACCTTACAGCATCAGCTGCCATTTATACACCTATCATGCCACTCAAAAGCCACCTTACCTTACTTCTCAGCAGTTAGGACCAGCTCTAGAGTAAAGAGATTGATTTCTAGCCCTGAACCTACAGGGTGCCAACTTCCATATCTCAATACAACCATCGTACAGATTTCCTACTGCTTACCTTTGGGGCAGGATCATTATCGGTACAGACTGCTCCACACAGGGTATTCTCCAAGGTTCACTTCATTGTAGTGGCATACTAACCCCAGTACAGTGACTGGACTTCATCAGCACCAACCTGATGCAGTATGAGCGAGAGCGCTCCTCTCACTACCCACATTCACCACCATGGGACATGTCTCCCTAATATTCTGGGGAGCTCACCTACACAACAAGATTCAGGACAAATGGTCTTCCACAGAAATGACCTGTATGTTTTGTATAAACTGCCAAGGAGCTGCCAGATCTCCCTCCCTCTACAAGACAGCATTCAGACTTTGGAATTGATGCACCTATCACAGTGTGCTCATCTCAGCTGTCTGTCTACAAGGGATACAGAATGGGACAACCAACAGTTTCAGTTGGAATTTTCTCACGACAGTGAGTGTATACTGAATTCAGAGGTGCTTCAAGATATAGCCACCCTTTGGGGAACCCGGCCTATGGATCTCTTTGCTACTTATCGGAACAAGAAAGGTCCTTGTTACTGCTCCAAGGTCTGTTTGGGGAAACATTCACTTGCAGTTGCCCTCATCTTCCCAGCAGACAGGGCCCACTTGTATGTCTTTTCCCAGTTTCCTACTCTATGCAAGATTCTGTTGAAAATTCAGTGAAACAAAGCGAGAGTTATTATGATTGCCCCTCTTGACTATGACAAGTCTGGCTCCCTTACCTGATGCAGATGGCAATATGCCCTCCTGTTCCTCTGACATCAGCCCATTCCCCACCCGCTCTCTCAAAACAATGGGCTGACCCTTCATCCCAACCCATGGGTCCTCCGTCTCCAGGCTTGGATCTTTCTTTGTTCCAAGGCTTAGAAGCAGAATCCTCTGACAAGCTGAAACACGTGTTGCAAAACAATCACAAGTTGACCACTCCACATACCTATCTACAATATGGAAACGATTCCAAGTTTGTACGATTCCAAATGCACAGACCCAAACTCATCTTTCCTCCCTCTGATTTTGCACATTTTAAACTCTCACTCAGCTCCTTTAAGGTAAATCTCATGGCGAAAATGGCTTCCACTTGGAGTTTGGTCAACCACTAATGCATAGATTCTTTAAGGGCACTGGGACTCTCTTCCCCCATGTAACACCACCTGCTCCAGCCTGGGACTTTAATCTAGTTCTCAGGGCTTGGACTAGACCTCCCTCCAAGTCCAGGGCAACTTGTTCTCTCTTACACCTGTCCATGACGACAACATTTCTAATTGCCATCACCTCAGCTAGGCACATAGGAGAAATAGCGGCCCCGATGGCACACCCGTCATTCATGGCCCTTTTTTTTTTTTAAAGACAAAGTAACTCTAAGCCCATATCCCAAGTTTCTCCCTACTTTTTCTGCACTTTCCATATGAATCAACAGATCCATCTCCCTGTTTTTTCTCAAAACCACATTGTGACAACTGGGAGACAATTGTGCATATGCTAGATATTAGAAGGACATTAGCATTCTACTTGGACAGGACTAAGGACTTCAGGAAATCCCCTAAACTCTTCCTTTCATCCACAGAAAGATCCAAAAACTCTGTGATATCTCCTCAAAGACTATCCAAATGGGTCTCTAGTTGCATTAATCACTTAGCAAGTGTGCAACTTGCTTCTGTCCATATGCACTCCATAAGATCAGTTCTTACCTCAATCGCATTCCATACGGATACCCCTATCTCCCCAATCTATAGAGCAATGATTGGGGCCTCTGTCCATACTTTCGCAGAACATTATGCGATCACTGAAGATTTGGCCGCTGACACCATCTTCGACTCCACAGTACTCTCTGTAGTAAAAGACTCCGCTCCGAAGTCCCAGCTTCCAGTGGTGGGTACTGCTCCAGAGTCAGCTAAAGTGGAGCACCCATAGGGACACTACTCAAAGAAGAAGAGGAAGTTACTCACATTGTGCAGTATTGATGTTTCTTTGAGATGTTTGTCCCTATTTGTGCTCCACAACCTGCCCTCCTCCCCTCTACTTCAGAGTTCTCTGTAGGGCTCTGTGGTAGAGAAGGAAGTGAGGGGGGTTCGCCTGTGCAGTGCTAAATAGCCTCGAGGCAGACCACGAGGGAGGGAGAGCACATGTGTGGGCTCAACAGGACACTGCTACCAAAAACTCCGATTAGAGGTGCAGGGGTACACAGACACCTAAAGTGGAGCACCCATAGGAACACACATCTCGAAGAACCATCGTTACTGCACAAGGTGAGTAACTTCCTCATCTTATTTTTCTCTAAAAGATTTAGAAATTTTGGCAAAAGCATGTTTAGAATGTTCCTTTTTGGAATTGGGTTCTGACACACTCACCTTTTGTTTGTGATGGAAAATCTGAGCTGGGAAGGGGGATTGGATGGGTGTGTGGTGATGGTAAAAGAATAGTTCAGTTTGTATTTCTGACCAGCTTCCCTTGATTCATCACAGGGGGAATTCTTATTTAATGAACCAAAGGAAGTTTGAGAGAGACAAGGTAAGTAAGTTAAGACTTTTTAGTGGACCAACTTCTTTTGGTGGAAGGTACAAGCTTTTGAGCTACACAGAGTCTTCTTCAAGTTTGGAGAAGGAAGTGGAGTGTCTGAGCTAAATACTAGTCAGACAATTCGTTTTCTTCCCCAGAACTGAAGCAGAGCTCTGTCTAGCTTGAAGGCTTGTACCTTCCACCAACAGAAGTTGGTCCAATAAAAGGTCTTACCTCACCTACCTTGTCTCTCTGATATCCTGGGACCAACATGGCTAACCCACTGCAAACCAAGATGTTTGTCTGACTAGGACTGCAGCTTTACATTCCTTATGAAGCTGGTGGGAGCCCTCAAGGGGATTTGGGTGGGGAGGGGGAAAAAGAGAAATGTTGCTTTGGGAGGGGGTTCAGACAGACTTGGCGGTAGGTATAGTCGCTCCACAACACTCCATCGCTCATGGGCTACTTCTTCCTCTCCCCAATTCAATGACTCTCTTGCTCATTGGCTTCTGAGGGCTTCTCAGCTTTCTGCAGTATTCTGCCAATGAAACAGCAGAGTTCTTGGGCTTATGGAGATGGAAACAACTAAGGGAGCAATAGGGCTGAGAGTGCTGGGAAGAGATTGGGCAAGTGAACCAGGATCTCAGGAGCTGGTGAGCCGAGAGGGAATAGAAACTGGAGGAGTGGAGGAACCAGGGGATGGAAGGAGGGAGACAGAAAGGGCTACTTTGCTTCTACCCCTTCCATCAGAGTTCCTGTACTTCCTACTCCCATAAGGCTGCTACTGGCCTGACAAGGGCAGTCAGTGGCAGTCCCAGTCTTATGTATGTTGGTTTGCCAGAAGAGGATCTCTTCTTTGATGAACTATGGGAAACGTATTCGAGTGGGATTGCTACTTTGTCTTTATAAGGCTAGTGGAAGTTTTGAGGGGATAAGGAGAAAAAACAAGATTGTGGTAGGGGAAAGGAGGAAGAAGAGAAATTGGGTGAGGTGGAAAGGCAGGCTGGGCTACTGGACCCCTGCTCTTGGTGTTCCCTGCCCTACAAAACAAGAGGGCCCATAAGTCTGGAGAGACTGACAGGTAGCCCTCAGAAGCAAGGAAGAGAGTTGACAGTGGACTGAGTGATATGAAGAACCAAGGACACTGGTGATCAGAAAGCTAAGGGTCACAACAGCTGGTGGGTCAGAGAGGAATAGATAGCGGGGAGGCATAGGAACCAAAGAGGGTTGAGGGGTGGGCAAGAACCAGGTGAAGGAAAAACCTTTAACCATGGAGCCAGTGGCTTAGGTATAGCTATGGAAGACAGGACTCCATGCAGTCCAGCCTGCCTTCCCCACATCACCAGCACCACTTATTTCTCCCCACCGAACACAATACCCAATGATCCTTCCCCTTCCTCCCCAAACTCTCTGGCTTTGCAGTGTGGCTGGTGGTAGACTCACCATCTACAAGGACAACTTATACTGCAAAATGGAAGTGTTTTTGCTTTTGGGTTTGCCAACATAATCTTTCTCCATGAGACACCAATCCCTCATATGCTTGCACATCTATTTTTCGTAACCTCTGGTTTGTCGCTTAGTTCATTAAATACTTACATGGGTGCTATCTCTGCACATCATCCACCAATTCAAGATGGTCACAGGGTGGCTGGCCCCGTGTTGAAAATAGATCCAGCTCCCTTGTACTAGAGTAGGTGCTTCCAGATGAGCTAATTGAAAGGGTGGGTCTATACCTATATTATAAAGAGTCAAAGGGAGTTTCAGTGAGGGCAGAGTTAGAAGGGGAACTGTGAAGTGAAGCTTCAGGGGGTGAGAGAGAGCGAGAGAGAGAGAGACTCCTGCAGTGGTTCCAAGAAAGGGAGCTGTGATTGAATAAGAAAACGCAGCTGAAAGTTTGTTTTGTTCTTCCTTTAGGAGAAGGCAGGCAGTCCAGGTCTTTGCATCTTCTCTAGATGCTCAGAGAGCAATAATGGACAGTACCCTTGGGAAGAGGGGCAGTGCCTAACTTAAGGCTGGGTGGAATTTTTTTTGTTTTTGGAACTTTGTTAACAAAAAACAGACCCCAAGAAGGGCTGTGATTGGATGAGGGAGACTGTGTGGCTTTCTTAAGTGGCCCTGAAGAAGAAATTGAGGCAGGGTGCTGCAGAGCAATCTCTGATGTCTACAGGGTGCTCAGGATGCAGCCAGCCATGTTATAAAGACCACAATGTTTTGTTTTTGTTTTTTATTGTTTTTTTATGTTAAAATGTTTGTGAAAGGTCTTCTGAAAGTTTATTTTCCCCCTCTGATAAGACCACTTTCTCCATATTGGAATCTTAATGTGGTACTTACCAATTTGTTGGGACCTCCATTGGAGCCATTAGCCTCATGCCCATTACTCCAGTTGTCTATGAAGACAGCAGTCCTCATTGCAATTACATTGGCATGCACGGTTTATGATTTGAAGCTCATGTGAACCCTTCATATACAATTTTTCACAGCGATAAAGTTAGTGTGACCATAAATTACTTTCAGAAGAAATTCAGGGTATGATTTTCATTTAAATCAGTCCATTCACATAGCTTTTCCCCCCAAAGACTCATACAACCAAGGTTGAGGCTGTGTTACAAACTCTGAATGTTCTCTGAGCTCTGAATGAGTGAACAATATGCTGCAGTTGTGAAAAAGGCTAATATTCTGGGGTGTATTAACAGGAGTGTCCTATGTAAGACATGGGAGGTAATTGTCCCACTCTACTTGGCACTGGTGAGGCCTCAGCTGGAATACTGTGTCCAATTCTGGGCATCACTCTTTAGGAAAGATGTGGACAAATTGGAGAGAGTCCAAAGGAGAACAAAAATGAGAAAAGGCCTAGAAAACCTGAATTATGAAGAAAGGTTAAAAAAACCGGACATTTGTTTAGCTTTGTGAAAGGAAGACTGAGGGGGGGCAGAGGGAACCAGATAACAGTTGTCAAATAAGTTAAGGGCTGTTATAAAGGGAATTGTGAGCAATTGTACTCCATGTCCACCGCAGGTAGGGAAAGAAGTAATGGCCATAGTCTGTAGCAAGGTTAGATATTAGGAAATAGTTTCTCATTATAAGGATAGTTAAGCTCTGGAATAGGCTTCCAAGGAATCCTCAGCATTGGAGGTTTTTAAGCAGATTGAACAAATACCTGTCAGGGAGGGTCTAGATTTACTTGGTCCTGCCACAACACAGGGGGCTGGACTTGATGACTTCCGGGTCCCTTCCAGCCCTGCATTTCTATGATTGGTTTTGTGCTAGCCAAAAATAAATAAATAAAATAAAAATTCAGGCAGTCCCTAGGCTATTAACTATGAAGAGATCCAAGGTTAGGCAGCCTCAAATCAGAAAATCTTGAATTGGATGTCACAGTCTATAAAGTCATGTGGTGGCCAGTTTAGAACTCCCAGATCATGTTATGTCACATTCTGCCAGAGCACAGGCCTCTTCTGCAGTCTGTTTTAGGGGAATGCCCATAGCTAGTATATGTAGGGCTGCTACTTGAAGTAGAATACATATCTTCACTAGCCATTACTCTCTCGTTTAGGCATCTCATTCAGATGCCCAATTTGGGAGTGCTGTGTTGCAGTCTTTGTTTATTTAGAGGAGGGTACTGCGAGTCTATCTATTACATTCTGCTGGAGAGTCACCAGAAGTAGAACATGTGTAAACAAGCACTTGAAGAAAAAAATACGGTTAGTAAATGGAGTTCTTTGAGATGTGTTGTTTGTGTTCGAAGACCTACCATCCTTTCCCCACATCTGCTGAGTCCAATAGCCTGGACTTGATAATTGCACAGGACCTGATGATTGGTTTGTTGCTCTGTTCCCTTGTGGAGGGAGAGGCTCGAGGACATCAGGAAGCAGGTGCGACCAACAGACACTGCTGGTTAAAGTGTTCTGATCTCCAGTGCATGAGGTGTATGCACACCAGTAGTAGAACACATGTAAACAACACATCTCAAAGAACTCTGGTTACTTAAGGTAAGTAATTTCCTTCTTAATGAGAGAGAAGTGGTGTGTGGCTGGGGGACAGCAGAGAGCATTCATCACTTGTGCTCTACTCTCTGGCACTGCCAGTCTCATGGGTTCCTACGTTGCATGTTTTGTGGCTCCCCATCCATTGTTTTTCAGATCTCCAGCACTCCTGCTACACATAGAGCAGTGGGGCCCATGGGGATAGGGACAAGGCTGAATGAGGACCATGTGCTGTGCAGGGAAAACAGGAGGCTGAGGAGAGGGAGTACTGGGAACACAGTGGGTTGGAAATCCAGGGGCCACAGGAGCCAATGGACTTGGGGGTTAGCAGAGATGGGAAGCAGAGGACCCCATGGCTTGTGGGGAACAGTGTCCGTTTAAAAAACAAGGAAATTCACACAAAATGTTGGTTCAAAACAGATAAGGCTACCAAAATGATGCATGGCTCCTGAATGCAAATACACAAAAGCATAGAAATATGAAAGTAAGCCCACACACACATGGTATACAAAAACACATATACACATATTCTAGATACTCATTTTTTGAGGAGGATAGTGGAAATAAATCTATTTGAAGGAAAAATGCCAATTTTTAAACAGGGCTAGCACCAAATGAGTGGGGTTAGAAAGTTGAAATTTGAGCATTATTTCATTCAGTATGCATCTATCTGCTGTGTGAAACAAAGTATTTATACACACAAAGGTCAGTGTCAATAGAATATTGGTATACAATTATTTTAAAAAATTGTATCAGTCTTGTATCCAGGCTAATGTTGCAGTAGAGATGTTTTTTAAATTCTTATGTCTGAGACCATAAAAAACCCACACATTTTAACTATCTCTATGCTATGCCAAATGTAAAGTTTTTGATCCCTTCTGCTGAGAACCTAGAACTGTCATTCAATTTTGTTATAATGGCAAAAGTTGGGTTTTTTGCCTTGTGGGGTTTTACATTCTTTTTTTATACCCATAAATGCCTGCACTATTTGTTGTTGTTTTTTTTCAAATTATTGGAACATTGACTGAGGTTTAATTTTTCTGTTTTCACAAAATGATATTTTGGACTAGAATATTTAGGCAATTTGTATATTCTTGTAATATTTACAAGAAAAAGTTTAAAATCACAACCTTAACCATAGGTATCTGTTTGTACTCCACCTGTGTATACACAAAATAAACCTTGATTATCCAAATGTCTCACATGATATCTGAAAACTTTAGATAACCATTTCAGTTTATGAAATAAATATTTGTGATGAAGAAACAAATGTTGGATAATCCAAAATTGAGATAATCAGTCTTCAATAATTGTGGTTTACCTATGTATATATTATAGCACTACTAAGAATGTTAATTTTGGAGGATTCCATTTATAAGTAGACTCTCTTCTAAGACTTGAATAAACTTGCTTAGTAAGATTGTTACCCCTTTTTTACCCAAGCATTTAGCTAATTTTCATGATCTAGTCAGTTTCCATTAGGAGGAGAAATTAATGTAGAAGGTATTTTGATGCAATCCTGTTAATTTATAAAGAATATACAAAGTCCTGTTTCCATGAACATAGCAGATATCATACAGGAGATAGTTTCTTTGCTCATATTTCCGTGCCTTTTTCAGCCAGGACTTTACCCAAGAAGTCTCTTAGCGTTTGTTCCTCAGTGTCACTTTATCAGGACTTCTCTGGCTGTGTCTGGGGCTTCTTTGTTCTGTGTCCTTCTCTCTGTTTCTGCTGTTCCTCTCACACACAGATGCACAGAGCTCACCCAATCAAAACAGCAGCCCCTGTGTTTGCTATATCGGTCACCAGCAAATAGCTTTGGGCCACATGGTTCAGCTTCTACTCAAATTTCGGAATTTCATTGTTTCATTTAAAATGAATGAAAGGCAGCAGTTACACCTACCAACTTCGGTGAGGTTTTGTCCAACCCTCCCCACCACCAGCATAACAATATGTTGTAAGTCCTCTGTACCTGTGTGGGCTAGCCTGAAGTATGCTGCTCCTCTGGCATGAACGATTTGTAAACCCATTTTAACAGGCCCACTTACTGAGGGGATTCTGCAGTGGCATGAAGCTGACATAGGGGCTCTTATACCATTTAGGGTGTATCTGCACTGCAATCCAAAGTGTGGTTGCAGCTACTGAAGCTCATACTGCTGCGTCTACACTACTATTTTTATCCATGCTAGCCCAAGTAAAGTCAGGGATGCTGGGTGCAGCAGCACCCCGTGGCTTGAAGTGGTTTCCATCATATACAGGGTTTACAGTTTTGTTCAATGGCTTTCAGCACCCCCACTATAAAAATTGTTCCAATGCCATTTGGTAAAGCTACTGTGTAAGTGTGCCTAAGCGTTCTGCAACCACACTTTGGATTGCAGTGTACATATGTCCTTACTGTTATTACTGTGCACATAGCAAGAGGAAGGAAAAAAGCATCTCTGGAGAAAAGAGGTGTAGGCCAAAACATCCCTGTGTCACACTGACCTCCTGCTGTATTTTGGCCCTTATGACAGTTGCAGCTTGGCCTTCAGACTGTTCTGAAACAATGCAAGGGGAATGGACATGCACAGAGCTAATGACAATTTTTTAAGCCAGTTATACACATCAGCTGCTGATTTACGATATCAGTATTTTGTTTGTCCCTCATCGTCTTGCTTTGTGTGTTCCTGTTAAAGCAGTGGGAGCTTTACTGTACGTGAATAATAGGTTTCGTATATGGATTCAAATTATCAGAACATTTTCTGAATTATAAACTTTAAAAATAAATTCTTTATGAGTTTTACTCCTACCAAAGCTTGAAACAGGTGATCATGCAAGTATAGTGAAATGTTCTATCTTTATTATTCTAATGCAGTTACTCGTTATATAAGACATAATACTGGGATACTGTGCATCTGTAATTTATGGCTTATTTTTCGTTTTGTTTAAGGTAAAAATGCATATCAAGTCAGTAACTGATTTTGAATGGCTAAAGCAGAGTCGATTTTATTTTAAGGAAGATGTGGATCAAGTTTGGGTATCCATTACAAATGTTGATTTTATTTACCAAAATGAATTTCTGGGATGCACTGATCGTCTGGTTATAACTCCTCTGACTGATAGGTGAGAAACAATGTTTTTCTTGAGGTTGGGGGAGAAGCCCAAAAAATGTTTAACATGCAGAGTGGCTTCTTTTATATAATATCTCCACAGAGTCATACTCTGGACTGCTGTAAATGTAAAATTGTACATTGTGTTCCAGAACATGTAATGAATGTCTACCTGTGTGTTTAAATAGGCATCCACACCTCTTTTTCGTTTAATAAAATAGACTCTCCCTAATCTACATACTTTATAACTCCTACAGAAATATGATGTCTTCACTCTTCTCAACAATGATTTAATTAACAGCAGAAATGTGTTTATATTAGTATAATATGTTATCATTTAGGAAGTATTATATTATATAATGATAACTTGATGGTAGAATTGGTATTTGAGGCCCAAGAGACTCCTAGACTTGGCTCAACAATTTGATGTGGGGGACCTAGAAATCTCTTCTTCCTTCTTGTTACTTCCCTATTCACGGTCAGCAATTTTTGTAGCTTTCTTCCAATACTCATGATTGTGCACCTGCCTGTCATGAAAACTGGTCTCTCTCTAAGGTCCATTGATATCTGGTCCATGTACTGAGTCTTTGGCCTCCTCCTTGGTGATCTTCCATCCATGATCATTGCAAGGATCCTCCTACCAATGTAACTTTTGGGTCTTCACTGGATATGTCTATACCAATGTATTCTCAGCTCACTCACCTGTCTTCAATTGGGACAATCTGCATTAGGCACCTCCCAACCTCATTTCATTTTTTATCACAGAACATTGAACCATTTGACCATCTCAACATCTTAATTTCTGTGGTGGGTGATTCCTTTTCTTGTGGCTGGCCACGTCTCTGTTCCATACATTAGAGTGGGTTGAATTACAGTTTTACCTTCATGGACATCTCTTTATTACAGAGAACTGGGGTCAACTCCCACCATTTATACTGTGGCTTTGAAACAATGCTAGGCATCACTTAGGAGGACACCACTGTTACCAACCACTGATCCTAGGTATTTCAGTTCTTTCACTTTTCTAAGCTCTCTGCCTGTAATATCCTTTTATTGTGGGTCCTCCTGCCTAAGCTATCATAGCCTCAGTCTTACCAATACTCACTCTAAATCCTCTCTACTGAAAACTCTGTTGCCACTGTTCAAATTTGATTTGCAGGGTCTAGCAATCTTCTGTGCACATCACTAAGTCATCAAGATAGTTAAGACCAAAGCAGACTGTGAAGAACTTCAAAAAGATCTAAGTGATTGGGCAACAAAATGGCAAATGAAATTTAATGCGGATAAATGTAAAGTAATGCACATTGGAAAAAATAACCCCAACTATACGTACAATATGATGGGGGCTAATTTAGCTACAACTAATCAGGAGAAAGATCTTGGAGTCATCGTGGATAGTTCTCTGAAGACGTCCACACAGTATACAGCGGTAGACAAAAAACCAAATGGGATGTTAGGAATCGTTAAAAAAGGGATAGAGAATAAGACAGAGAATATCTTATTGTCCTTTTATAAATCCATGGTACGCCCACATCTTGAATACTGCGTACAGATGTGGTCCCCTCATCTCAAAAAAGATATGCTGGCATGAGAAAAGGTTCAGAAAAGGAAAACTAAAATGATTAGGGGTTTGGAACAGGTCCCATATGAGGAGAGATTAAAGAGGCAGGACTTTTCAGCTTGGAAAAAAAGGAGACTAAGGGGGGATATGATAGAGATATATAAAATCACGAGTGGTTTGGAGAAAGTGAATAAGGAAAAGTTATTTACTTGTTCCCATAATGTAAGAACTAGGGACCACCAAATGAAATAATAGGTAGCAGGTTTAAAACAAATAAAAGGAAGTTCTTCTTCACTCAGCAAACAGTCAACCTGTGGAACTCCTTGCCTGAGGAGGTTGTGAAGGCTAGGGCTATAACAGGGTTTAAAAGAGAACTGGATAAATTCATGGAGGTTAAGTCCATTAATGGCTATTAGCCAGGATGGGTAAGGAATGGTGTCCCTAGCCTCTTTTTGTCAGAGGGTGGAGATGGACGGCAGGAGAGAGATCACATGATCATTACCTGTTAGGTTCACTCTCTCTGGCATTGGCCACTGTCGGTAGACAGGATACTGGGCTGGATGGACCTTTGGTCTGACCCAGTATGGCCATTCTTATGTCCTTATCAACGAACAGCATAGTCCATGGTGGTTTCCTTTGAAGACAACTACAGACAAAAAACCACAATGCTAACCCCTGGGGCAGGCCAATATCGACTAGAAATTCTCTGCTGTAGCTCCATTTGGTTTTGACTACAGTAGTCACCATTATACATATCCTCAATAAGATGGACATTCAGCAAGCTAGTTCTTTTGGTACACAATTGTATGCCTTCTCCAAATCCACAAAGACCATGCCCAGTTGCTGTTTCTTTTCTCTGTGCTACTCCATGAGGATTCATACAGCAATTATGGCATCAATTGTACTTCTTCTTGGCACAAATCTAGTCCAATCCCCTGCTCAAGGCAGGACCAATCTCCAACTAAATCATCCCAGCCAGGGCTTTTTCAAGCCTGACCTTTGGGTGGTATGTGTGGTATGTTTCCAATAAAGCACAACAATTCATTGAAAAACTCCTCTTACCTTTTGATCATCTCCTAACTGTGGTGCATACCCATTTACTGTGTGGATAGTCACTTCTTCTCACCACAGTTTAACACTCATCGGTCATTCTGGTAACGTCTATCACATGCCTCTGCATAGTTTCATCCAAAATAACTCCAACACCATTTCAGGAGGTTGAACTCACTGAATAGTAGATTTTTGTAACCCTCCTCCAGCATCTGAACTTTACAATCTCTCCATTTAGTCTCTTGTTCACATGTCAGATTTACTCTTCTCTAAGACCTCACATAGCTCCAAACTTCTTCCAGTTAGCATTTCCATGGTCCAACTTGCATAGCTCAGCTTACTCACTTCTTTAAATTTAGTAGCCCTAGTCCAGGTTACAAGTCAGGTAAGGCTTTTGTACATCACCTGCAGAGCTCACTCTGAGGTACACTTGACCTGGACATTAGTTCACATGAGCATATCTATTGGACAAGCTTTATGGATCACCTTCCCCTTCTTCTAGCTGAGCTGCCTCCCTAGGTTAGTGAGCTCATCTGCCCCAGCAAGACTTATTTTAAGGTGATCTTTAATCACCTTGATGTCCTTTTCATAGGACCAGTGTGGTATTTCATGGAAGGAGCCACTCCACCAGAGACCCAACACATCCTGCTGTGAGATGCCTCCAGTTGTTCTGAGACTCCTTATTAGGATCTTTGCAATTGTCTGGCATATGCAGGGATGTTCCCCTAGCTGCCACCCAGGGATGTGCCTGATGGGAGTTGATCACTCCTTCACAGGGTATGGGACATAAAAATCTAAAGGAAAAATACATCTTTTCATTAAGTTACAGTTTCCAGCTCTTTTGCTTGTGAAGATTACCTTGAAAATGTAAACCAATATGAATTGATATAAACCCCTCACTACAGCTGAAGACTAGTTACTGATTTTTTCTAAGAATCATAAATGTAGGCCTGGAAAGGACCACAGTTAGGTCATTTAGTCCAGTCCCTTGCACAAGTATTATCTGGACCATCCCCGACTTGTCTACCTGTTCTTAAAAACCTCCAATGACAGAGATTCCACAACCTCCCTAGGTAATTTTGTTCCAGTGCTTAACTACCATTACAGAAGGAAGTTTTTCCTGTTGTCTAACCTAAATCTCTTACTGCAATTTAAGCCCATTATTTCTTGTTCTGTCCTTGGTGGATACGGAGAACAATTTTTCACCCTCTTCTTGATAACAATCTTTTATGTACAGTTGACTCGTTTAGTTTGTGATCCACTATGACCCCCAGATCCATAGGTGCCAACTCTGTGGGTGCTCCAGGGCTGGAGCACCCACGGGGAAAAATTAGTGGGTGCTCTGCACCCATTGGCAGCCAAGCTCCCCGCTCCTCTCCCTACCCCAGCTCGCCTCCGCCTCCTCCCCTGAGTGTGCTGCGTCCCCGCTTCTCCTCCCAGTGCTTGCTGCTGCAAAACAGCTGTTTCGCAGCGTAACAATCTGTGGGAGGGAGAGGGGAGGAGTGGGAATGCAGCGTGCTCAGGGGAGGAGGTGAAGAAGAGGTGGGGACAGGGCGGGGATTTGGGGAAGGAGTCCAATATGGACAGGGAGGGGGCGGAGTTGGGGCAGGGACTTTGGGGAAGGGGTTGAAATAGGGGAGGGGCAGGGGTGGAGCCGGGGATGCTGGGGTTGTCACCTATGCCCAGATCCTTTGCTACAGTACTCTGTCCTAGGCAGTCATTTGCCATTTTGTATTCGTGCTGTTGATCCTTCCTAAGTGTAGTATTTTGCATTTGTCCTTTTTGAATTTAATCCTATTTATTTTAATTGGTTTCTCTGGTTTGTCAATCATCATTCTGAATTCTAATCCTGTCTTCCAAAGTGCTTTCAATTCCTCCCCACTTGGTATCTGCAAACTTTATAAGTGGACTCTCTATGCCAGTATTCAAATCATATATGAAGATACCAAATAGAACCAGACCCAGGACAGATCCCTGTAGGACCCCATTTGATGTGGCCTTTCCACTTGACTCTGTACCATCGATAACGATTCTGAGTATGCTTTTCCAACCAGTTGTGCATCCATCTGAGTGCTATTCTACCATGTTTCTATAATATCCGGTTTGACCTACTGCACTAGTTGTTCCAGTTCCTCCATTTTATTTCCCAGACTCCTTGCATTCGTGTACAAGCATTGAAGTCACTTCCCTTAGTCACAGAGTTTTCTAGCTCTTGGTATTCCATTATCCCTTGCCATATCTTTAATTAACTGATTTTCCTGCTCCTGTGACTTGAAATCAGGCATGAAAGACATGTTTCAAATTGTTGGAAAAACTGAGGCCTGTTAGTGCTTAGGTCCATTATGTAATCTTACTTTGAACATCCAAATCTGTGAGAGGGCATCTGCACAGCCCCTTCCTGATAAGTGGTTCTGATGGTACCGCTCCCAAGAGTGTGAAATTGCAGTCAAGTATTCTCCTGGAACTCCAGGTACATAATTATGAACTAAACAATAAGAAAATTGCACATTGGTGCCAATTTGGGTGGGGAAAAAATCTCTTCCTGAATTTTAAACAGCTTTGTGTCAACAGATTTATGCTGGATCTTTCTGAAGAATAACTTAGTGGTAGAACTGAGCCCATTTAGAGGTTTTATTTGTTTTTCTGGTTAGCTATCAATTTTTGAAAAAATTCCTAATAAGCAGATTTGTTATGTAATGACTTAAGTGAAAGGAAACAAACTTGATTATATTATTCAACACATTGTTCAGTAGTAAGCAAAAAGGAGCATTTTGGTATCATGTTGAAGACATTAATTTCAACTCTTTATATACAAAACATGTAATTAATTCCACTCCCCCATCTAAATACTACAAAATTAACAGAAATGTATCTTTCCGTGTTGTTGATGCTTTCTCAATGCTACTAATATTATTGTATGTTCTGCCATAACTATATTGAATGATGTATCAAGCCCATAATAATATGAAAGGTTAACCCACTAACAATCCAGTATTCAGCAGCTGACTAGAATGTCCTCTCCATTTGTATCCTCATCTTCGTTATCTGAACTGTCCTCCATAGTGTCACATCCATGTTATCACACATTTGCAAAATATGTGCTAGAGAGCATTTGAGTCCATGTGTAAGGCACTGGCAATCAGGTAATTTGCATTCTATGATGCATTTACAAGCTCTCAGCTGCAAGACTACCTCAGGGGCAGGCCAGCCTTTCATCCATTCTGTTGTCAGCTCACCCTTCTACATGAGACAGTGACCATGAGATTGTTGAGTTCAGGATCCTGACACAAGGAAGAAAGGAGAACAGCACAATACAGACCCTGGACTTCAGAAAAGCAGACTTTGACTCCCTCAGGGAATTGATGGGCAGGATCCCCTAGGAGAATAACATGAGGGGGAAAGGAGAGCTGGCTATATTATAAAGAATCCTTATTGAGGTTGCAGGAACAAACCATCCTGATGTGTAGAAAGAATAGTAAATATGGCAGGCGACCAGCTTGGCTTAACAGTGAAATCCTTGCTGATCTTAAAAACAAAAAAGAAGCTTACAAGAAGTGGAAGATTGGACAAATGACCAGGGAGGAATATAAAAATATTGCTCAGGCATGCAGGAATGACATCAGGAAGGCCAAATCACACTTCGAGTTGCAGCTAGCAAGGGATGTTAAGAGTAACAAGAAGGGTTTCTTCAGGTATTTTAGCAACCAGAAGAAGGTCAAGGAAAGTGTGGGCCCCTTACTGAATGCAGGAGGCAACCTAGTGACAGAGGATGTGGAAAAAGCTAATGTATTAAATTCTTTTTTTGCCTCTGTCTTCACGAACAAGGTCAGCTCCCAGACTATTGCACTGGGCAGCACAGCTTGGGGAGGAGGTGACCAGCCCTCTGTGGAGAAAGAAGTGGTTCCAAACTATTTAAAAAAGCTGGACGAGCACAAGTCCATGGGGCTGGATGCACTGCATCCGAAGGTGCTAAAGGAGTTGGTGGATGTGATTGCAGAGCCATTGGCCATTATCTTTGAAAACTGATAGCGATCAGGGGAGGTCCTGGATGACTGGGAAAAGGCTAATGTGTAGTGCCCATCTTTAAAAAAGGGAAGAATGAGGATCCGGGGAACTACAGGCCAGTCAGCCTCTCCTCAGTCCCTGGAAAAATCATGGAGCAGGTCCTCAAGGAATCAATTTTGAAGCACTTAGAGGAGAGGAAAGTGATCAAGAACAGTCAGCATGGATTCACCAAGGGCAAGTCATGCCTTTATAACCTAATTGCCTTCTGTGACGAGATAACTGGCTCTGTGGATGGGGGGAAAGCAGTGGACGTGTTATTCCTTGACTTTAGCAAAGCTTTGGATATGGTCTCCCACAGTATTCTTGCCAGCAAGTTAAAGAAGTATGGGCTGGATGAGTGGACTATAAGGTGGATAGAAAGCTGGCCAGATCATCGGGCTCAACAGGTAGTGATCAATGGCTCCATGTCTAGTTGGCAGTCGGTATCAAGCGGAGTGCCCCAAGGGTCGGTCCTCAGGCCAGTTTTGTTCAATATCTTCATTAATGATCTGGAGGATGGCGTGGATTGCACCCTCAGCAAGTTTGCAGATGACACTAAACTGGGAGGAGTGGTAGATACGCTGGAGGGTAGGGATAGGATATGGATACAGAGGGACCTAGACAAATTGGAGGATTGGGCCAAAAGAAATCTGATGAGGTTCAACAAGGACAAGTGCAGAGTCTTGCACTTAGGATGGAAGAATCCAATGAACCGCTACAGACTAGGGACCGAGTGGCTGGGCAGCAGTTCTGCAGAAAAGAACTTAGGGGTTACAGTGGATGAGAAGCTGGATATGAGTCAACAGTGTGCCTGTGTTGCCAAGAAGGCTAACAGCATTTTGGGTTGTATAAGTAGGAGCATTGCCAGCAGATCGAGCGCCGTGATCATTCCCCTCTATTCGGCATTGATGAGGCCCCATCTGGAGTACTGTGTCTAGTTTTGGGCCCCACACTACAAGAAGGATGTGGAAAAATTGGAAAGAGTCCAGCGGAGGGCAACAAAAATGATTGGGGGCTGGAACACATGACTTATGAGGAGACGCTGTGGGGACTGGGGTTATTTAGTCTGTGGAAGAGAAGAATGAGGGGGGATTCGATAGCTGCTTTCAACTGCCTGAAAGGGGGTTCCAAAGAGGATGGATCTAGACTGTTCTCAGTGGTAGCAGATGACAGAACAAGGAGTAATGGTCTCAAGTTGCAGTAAGGGCTGTTTAGGTTGAATATTAGGAAAAACTTTTTCAGTAGGAGGGTGGTGAAGCACTCGAATGGGTTACCTAGGGAGGTGGTGGAATCTCCTTCCTTAGAGGTTTTTAAAGTCAGGCTTGACAGAGCCCTGGCTGGGATGATTTAGTTGGGGATTAGTCCTGCTTTGAGGAGGGGGTTGGACTGGATGACCTCCTGAGGTCCCTTCCAACCCTGATATTCTATGATTCTATGACCCAGCCATGCCCCATGGTATGGCTGGTTATGACTGGATACTTCTCCAGGCTCCTACACTAGACAGCAGCCTCATAACTGGCACAAAACATTCAGGTAGAGGCAGTCTTTGCACAGAGGAAGCAGGCCATATTCAACATCTCCCTTCTTAGCAGTTCTGGTATCTTAGCTCATTTAGCTCTGTGATATTTGACTTAGCAACATACATTGTACAGGTGAATTCCTGAAGATGGTGTTGAAAGGTCTTTAGATAAGACCTCTGTTACCCTAACTCTGCCAGTGCTCAGTAAATGTACTCTTTTCTGGTGATTTAACTTTACACCAATATCTTTCCCACATCTTGCAAATGTGCTAACAGAATCATACCAGTGAATGCATGCATTCCCAACAGGGCTGAGCAGACTTATTTTCTTAGTGATGTGATGCCAAGTTTGGTTACATCTATGTACCTTATTTGATTTTTTATGTCAGATCTGGCATAGATTTTTGCCAATGTTTCTGAAGAAAGCAAGGGTAAGAATTGGCACATCAGTGTCCTCAGATACAGTAATAACTGATTTCATGGTTCTTTGATGCATGCTTTGCATGTAACATTATCCGTGTGTGTGATTTTTGTGAAGAGGACAAGTCCAGAAAGTTTGGTAAGCTTGTTATACAGTACTCCTGGTATGTCATATACATTATCTCACCTGTTTTTTCCAGGAAATAAGGCTTTTTCCATTCATCACATAAGAATTTGATGAAAGAAGTCTTGCTGGTAGAACATTCAGGAAAACACCTCCAGTGTTTGTATCAGGCCAGAAGATCCAATATTCTTCAATAGAACTTCAGGGTCTGCTCTTTTATTTTCCATCTCTGAATTTTTAATGGAGATGTGTGGTAGGGTTTACACACTCCACACTAAGATTGAGACAGGAGAAGGACCGGAGCAGGACTGGGCTAGGAAAGCTCATCCCCTCAGGTACTGCTGAGCATGCTCCTGAGGAAAAGACCAGTATAAAGAGAGCTCTGGCAGCCAGGGATAGGGGGTGGGGGAGAGAAAATACAGAAGCCGTTTCCTGAAGGAGCACTACTCTGCAGCAGCAGGAGAAGAAACCGCTACTGTGGGGGTTCAGCTATGAGTCTTCCTCCCCACCCCTTGACACTACCCAAGAAGGAGGTAGAATGCGAGGCAAGGGCAACAGAGGGCTGCAGTCATCAGTCCTAGATGGTGGGGGTTTGAGGCAAGGACTGCAACCATATGCCAAACTGAGACACAAGGTGTGGTAGGACGTGGCCAATGGGCCAAATTTTGAGGGGCTGATCTCAGGCCATCCCAAGCTTCAACACTTTTAGGGCCCTGGGCTGGGACCCCTTATACCTGGCCTCCAGAAGGGCAGGGCAAGGGGTTACAGGTAAAGAGGCTGGTCCAGCAGGGACCTCAACCAAAGGGCCCAAGTCATATTGAACTGAGGGAGAGACTGAGGTTGGCAGCCCAGACCACTAAATCTACTGGCTGACTAAACCACCCCACTAAAAGTTGTAACTGAACATATTGGAGATCACATCTATCCTGTCACTGTCAGTTGTAGTCTTCAAGGCTGACACATTCTCTGACAGATCACCATATGTTTTGTTCTTAATATTTATTTTGTGTATAAGACATTCCATCTATGGTGTAAGCAGATGGGCTAGGGATTATGCCAACTCTTTTCCTCAAGATTCCTTGTCAGGGCTGCTTTATTTGTCTTCCTCATGGTGCCATCAAAGATGGTGAGAGCCTGGGGCAGTGGTCCTAAGGGGTGCTGCAGTACTTCCCTTATGTCCAGATTCCTATTTGATGCATGTGGGATATGTGATCCACCTTTAATATAATTTCCTTATTTGAGACTTTTGTTTTCCTGGATTTCTTTATCACTGAATGTCTTTTGTTTTTGCTTTGGCAGCCTATCACAGGAGTTCTGGGTTGGCTGCACAGTTTCTAGTCTGTTATGTCTGAATGCTATATATGCACCTTCTTTTTTCTCCTTTGCATGTAAGAGATTGTGACAGGGTTGGGGGGAAAACCCGTCAAGTGCGGGGCAAGTGTGTCCCACACAGCCTCCTAAACCAAAGTCAATATACTCACCCTAATAGCTGGGCAGTGTGGCCCAATGGCCAAAGTCAGTAGGTTCTCCCCTCTTAGCAGGCAGTAAGGTCCAGTTATCAGTCTATAGTGCTGACCCTCCTAGCGGGGCAGTAAGGCCTAGCAGCTACAGTCAGTAGATTTGCCCCAGGGAGACAGGGGCAATAAGGCCTAGTGGCCAGTCAGTAAATTCACCCTTGTCAGCAGGGCAGTAAGGCCTAGAGGCTAGGGTCAGCCAAGATGGGGGCCACCACGCACAGGAAAGGGGTAGGGGTGGCCTGGGTAGGGCGGTCTGGACCCTCCCTCTCCGCCGGACCCCAGCCCAGGGCCCTGGTCATGGCAGGGGTGCATGCCACTGAGTCGGAGGGGGAGGAGGGGTTTCCAACCAAAACACACTGACTCAAAAATTCCAGTTCACTAATCAGGCCCCTATCCAGGGGCAGCCCTAGACTAGCTGCCAGCAACTGGTGCCTTAGGTGAACCGTGCAATCGGCACCCCCCACCCCCAAACCCAAGGGCAGATTTAGGCTGAGGTTTTTAGTAAACTGGGAAATATTTTCCCCTTTTTTTCCTTTCAGTGTTTTTAACCGTTTTTTTTTTTAAACAGAGGGTTAATTATTCGGTTTGTCCATCCGTCTGTCCAGCCAATGTTTCTGAGATCAGATAAAATAGAGACACGACATTTTCAGAATAGATTTGTACACAACAGCTAGATGATAGTTCAGTGTGATTTCAAATAAAAATGCATTAAAATGTTAATTATAATTTTTATTACTACAAATCCAAAATCATCCATTACGCTATCCTGCTTTAACTGCCATTACCACCACATCCAATATAGAAAGAAATAAGAAAACTCTTCAATGAACTTTAACCTGTATTTACAAAACACTCCAAATAAAAAACACTCTGTGCTCTTAAAACATGGCTTTTCTTGCTTTAAGTTTTGAAAATTCAGTCGCTAGTTCTTTTAGATCCAGTTTTCCAACTATTTCATGTTCTATTGACATTGTGGCAAGTCCAACAAGTCTCTCTTGCACCATTGTTGAACTCAGATATGTTTTTATCAATTTTAACTTTGAGAAGCTACGTTCCCCACTAGCTACGGAAACCGGCAAAGTTAAAAGAATGTGTAGAGCTATAAAAATGTTTTGAAAGCTGTCTATGGGTTTATTTTCACAAACAAACTTCAGTACTTCTTCAGGAGTGGAATGTTCCTTAAGTCATCTTGAAAAAGCCTGAAGCTCACTACACATCTGTAGCATCAATGTCTTTTGAATTTTCATGAGTCAATGCCGACTCCAGTTTTATACAAAATTCTCTTATCTGTTTTGCTGTTTCTTTTGCAAGCTGTGGATATCATATAGAAAGCCAAACACTAACTCTGTCTGCTGCATCTGTTTTTCATCAAACAAGTGAATAGCAGTATCAAAGACTGCAAAGTAGAAATTCACTTTGAACCTTTGTTTTGGTAGTATGATCAGAAATTTCAGTTAGGACATCATAAATGTTTCCAAGTTCATAGCGAAGAGGCTACAAAGCATCAATGTGACTCTCCCATCTTGTCTGATCAAGTGGTTTCACAGTTAGAGAATTCACATGGCGAGTCAGAATCTCCCAATGGCATGTTGAGCCTGAGAAAAACATATAAACGTGTTGCACCAGGTCAAAGAAACTGCTTGCCTCCAGACAGCATCTAGCAGCATCATTGACAACCAAATTCAGAGAATGCGCACTGCAAGAAACAAAAAAGGCCCTAGGATTGATTTCCATCATTCTCCTTTGCACACCATTGTCTTTACTCTTCATATTACTTCCATTATCATAGCCTTGGCCATGTACGTTTTCAATAGATAATGATGTCGTTTCAAGGTCTTGTAGAATAATTTTAGTCATAAATGCTCCAGTCGTCTCCTTCAGTGGTATGAAACCCCAAAAATGTTCCTTTATGAGCACTTCAACATTATCTTCATCTGCAGAGTTTCCAAATCAAGAAAATGAATGATCATCGCTATTTGTTCAACATGACTCACATCTGGTGTACAGTCCAATATTATTGAAAGGTATTTTGCAGAATGGGCAGCTTCTACAATTTTCTTTTTAATGGCATTTCCTAGGATTTGAATCAGTTCATTCTGCATATTTTTTCCTAAGTAATGAACCTGTGTTCCATGATCAGTTATTTTACATAGATGCTCCTTCATGACTGGATCAAACAAAGCTAGGTATTCAACAAATTTTAAAAATTTTCCATTACCTGGAGTGTATAATTTTTCATTTCTACCACAGCCGCGGAATGCTAAATTTTGCACATCAAGAACTCTCACTACAGCAATCAGACACTCTAATATTTGTTGCCAATATTCTTCTTTTTCCTTGATCACATGTAAATTTTGATTGATAGTTTTTTCTTTTTTCAATTGTAATTCAAGTTCTTTCCAATTTTGAAAAGATTCCAAATGTTCTGTACTTCTTTCATGTGAAGAGAGAATTGAAGATATGTTTTTCCAGTTCTTCGAACCATTTTCAGTAAGTGATATACCAATTGTTTGATTTCTAAACAACTTGCAGCAAAAGCAAAACACAGAGTCCTTCGACACTGAATATTATAACCAGTTTTGATGAATTTCTTCCCCATTAATGAGTTTCCTCTTGTAATGCTGAGCAGAGAATTTTCTTTTATTTCCATCCTCAGGGAAGGGAAATTCATGAACTTGTTCGGGTCCATTTCCACGAGAATTTGCTGCACACTGTCATCACATCTGGACCAGGAAGCTGGGTCCCCATACTGTAACTTGTTCGTAGCTTCCTCATCCTTTCTTCCTTCTACTTCATTTACTTCAATTTCTTCATGTGTCTCTGAAGGTGAATAAATTTTCTCCACTTCCATATCAGTCTGATGCTCTGAGCTGCCTTCATCTAGAAGTAAGTTTCTATCATGTTGAATTTCCAAACTCCTTTTTGTGGATGTGAGCTACCCTCATCTCAAAGTGAAATTCCTTCATCTGGATGCTGTGAACTGCTTCCTTTTTTATTTGGATTAAAGAGAAGATATTTCAGGAAGGATCCCTGCTGTTTTGCTTGGTCCTTTTCCTTCTCAGCCTTTCATTACAATACTCAGCTTCTGAGGGTTTTCTTTTTCCTGTTTCTGCCATGGGGCATTTGAATATTGTTATGTACTGTGCTCCTGACTGCAAGCATTATAGCGTTAAGGATGGCTGACACACCCACCATGTGGTTGGCAATTTAAACCACAGTGCAGCCATCCCAACACGTCTTTTCACTGCTTAAAGGTTCAATGAGTAGTAACATACACTCACTTACCTATTAAAACAGTTAGCTACAGCATTTACACAGAAACAAAATGACCTTTTTCTACATTATAACTTGACACCAGTTGTTTGGAAAGAAATCCACTTCCTCACGGTTACCCGCTTGGAGTGTGATGACATCACTTTCATAGTCTATTAAGCGTTAACGCTGTTACTTTTCTTTTATGGACCTTATTTATTACATGTGAACCAGTTATAACAAAGAAAAATTCATAATTATACAGTCCGATAATAACGCTAAGGTTTAAGAACACTTAAAGATACTCACTCACATTTTGGATATATAATGCTGAAAGATGTTATTCTTTATTCTTTGGCACCAAGAAACACAATTTTCTACAGTATTCGCTCAATTCTTAACCATCTACCTGTGACATGTGTTAAAATGACTGTTTGACATGTATCAACTCGCAATATCTCCGTTCTACATGAATTTCCAGCTATGCAACCTTGATGTATATTCGAGTTAGGTGTCACTGGCGTTGCAGCTCTTGCCACTGGCAGATGTGTTTCATTGTGGCTGAGTTATTGCTAATCAAAATTGCAGAGTGGGTCATCTTGACCCTACATCACAAATTGAAAAAAAAATTCGGTAAAATATTATTTACTTTTGCAGTAAATAAAAGATTTGACATATTAATAAATTCTCAAATGTAGAGAAATGAATTATAATTCATATTTCCTCTGTATGCACACAGGAATTGAAATAATGAAATCTTCGTTATTTTATTTGTATTTTTTTTCACCTTTTTAATTTTTTTTTTATTTTTTCGCTCAAATTTGGTGCCCCATTTAACTTGGCACCATAGGTGACCACCTAGTTCACCTATATGGATGGGCTGCCCCTGCACCTATCAAATTCCGCTTGGCTGCTTCCTACCATAGTTCCCACTATCCTGGTCTGGGCATCTCTGTTATTGCCAGATTCTCTGTCTGTGCTGTCCCTGGTGACTCTGGATGCAGTGAAGTCTCCATAGGTACCTTGGTGTCTGCCTGGGTTGCGGTGTCTTGGGCTCCCACGGCCTTGGGCATCAGCTGATCCTTGGCAGGAGCCAGCAAAATACGTCCTTCCTCCCCAGCAGTCAGCCCCAACTGAGGTGAGCTGCTCTCTTTTATACCACTGCACCTGGAGCATGCCTAATAGAGTGAAGTGGGCATGGTTTCCTCAGCCCACAATGTAGAGTTAACCCTTCAGCATCCAGTGCAGAGCGAGTGAGCCCTGTCACACAGATCCTTGCTAACATCTTCAGGAGCTACAGAACAAGTGAAGAGACGGACTAATTAATTTAGTTCTACAAAGGGATTGACCCAGGTCTTCTCCAGTGTATCTGTCAGTGACTGACGTCATTTTCATCTCTCTCTAACCTGGGTGGCTCAAGATCTGCATGAGATATGCCAGGTGTCTGGACCTGTACTGTTTGCCTTAGTTTTCTAAAAATAGGTATCTCTGCACTCCACAGTTAGGTAATACCTGTTCACTGCCCCAGACTGAGGACTTAATTCTTTGGTCCCATCTGTTATCTGTGTGTCCTTATTGACAGTCTCCTGAATGGCCTGATCTACAGGAATTTTTCCAAAGGGTTTCATTACTCCATCTGTACAGAGAAGCTTCCGATTTTGAAATGATCACACACCTCAGGATGTTCTATCTCCAACCATGCCATTTGTATGAAGAACACTAGCAGATATCTTGTTTAATTCTGCTTGTCATCAGCCAAACCACTAAGGTATCATGACTCCGATCATGGTTAGGTGAAGAAACCCAGTCACCTTCTCTGGATGCTTGAGAAAAAGGCCAGGAACCACAACAACCATATCAGTTTAACTCATCCAGAATGTTGATAAGTCGCTGTTTTCATTACTCAAATGGTTCAGGTATGTGTTAAAAAGCTGAAATCCAAACACAGGATGAATGGTTGAGGATATCATTCAACTGGTTTATGTTGCCATATAGCTTCTCCATCCAGATTGTGTCATTGAGGATTTGTAAATCAATCAAGTGGTGGTCCTCCATCCAGGTATAAATGCCCTTCCTGACTAATCTCATCAGGGCCTCCTACACTGATTTGAGTAGTCTAACAGCTGAGTGGTGCTTGGGTCCTTCCAGTACATCCCAATGGAACTTTCAGCAGTAATACTGGACTCCTAAATCATTGGAATCTTTTCCCAGTGATTGACATCATATTGCATATTTTATGAAATGCTCCCATTCTGATAATTATAGATTGGAATTTTATCATTTTTTTCTCATTCTTCCACAGTATCTCTGCATACAATGCCTCGTCAAAGACACACACTTCGTAAAATATAAATTGATTTTTTCCCAGTATTTTCAGAGTCTAATTAAGGAGTTTTTAGTCTGTGGACATCTAAAAGATTTTTTAGTCAGTGGTGCATTCATGACTGGCAAATATCCAACCTTGTCCTGAGTCATACTGACCTTGTTGCATGCTTGGATACTGAAGTCAA
The DNA here is from genome assembly GCF_965140295.1 of Lepidochelys olivacea. Taxonomy (NCBI): domain Eukaryota; kingdom Metazoa; phylum Chordata; order Testudines; family Cheloniidae; genus Lepidochelys; species Lepidochelys olivacea. The sequence continues at coordinate 151,728,162 of NC_140413.1, forward strand.
TCCAGGAGCTGATTGGTTATTTACATCTGTTTGCCTGAGCAGAGACCATACTTCATTCTTAACATGAGCATTGTGAATGGCCCCTTCATAGTGTACCTCCACTGGTTCCATCCAGAAGGGCCAACTCAGTTACCAGCATTATAAAGAGTAAGCAGTAGTGGTGGAGGAGTGATGCTGTTGTTTTTGACTTTCTCTGCATATGGAGGCATCTTGGCTTGTCCAGTAGTTCATATCTGAGGCTACACTGCAATAACATTTAATCTTTGATGTCCCTGAATCACTGAGTGTGTCTAATCAAGTCTGTTGCTGTTATCATATGCCAAAGTTGTAGAGATGCAGGGCAGAATGTTGGATGGTATTGACAAACCTGATTCCTCCTCATTAACCAGCTTCTGCAGACAGAGGTGAGTGTCCATTTCCTCCAGCTGACTATAAGATATCCATGATCTATTTGGTTGAGTGCCTGAAACAACTCCATATTGCTTGTGGGGGATATCCTGTTACCATGAGTAGTGAAGTGCTTTGCAGGGTTCTGCAAACTTCCACTAATGTCATATATATAATGTTGGGGAAAATAGACTGTATGAATCTTTGTACTCTCTTTTGTGTCCCCTGTTAACACCTGCAGGAAGTCCATGAGAGATTTTTGGCATTGGTGCGTAATAATTATCAAGCCTCTCTGGCTGTAGATGCCATAGAATCATAGAATAGAATCATAGAATATCAGGGTTGGAAGGGACCTCAGGAGGTCATCTAGTCCAACCCCCTGCTCAAAGCAGGACCCATCCCCAACTAAATCATCCCAGCCAGGGCTGTGTCAATCCTGACCTTAAAAATATCTAAGGAAGGAGATTCCACCACCTCTCTAGGTAACGCATTCCAGTGTTTCACCACTCTCCTAGTGAAAAAGTTTTTCCTAATATCCAACCTAAACCTCCCCCACTGCAACTTGAGACCATTACTCCTTGTCTGTCATCAGCTACCACTGAGAACAGTCTAGTTCCATGGTTAATCAATCTTGGATTCCTTCACATTTAACTGCATGATCATGGCACATTGCTTCGAAACCTGATCCTAGTCTTCTGTCAAAAGTGAATCCAGTTCAGAGGCCATTCTTAGATTCTCATTGACTAACATTGCCTTAGATAAATTTTCTGGTATCACCATAAGTTTGCCATTATCTGATATCTCCAGGCTATGACTGAATTCTGCTTCCAGTGTTCTCCAAATGTTTGAGACTTGATTTTTTTTTCAATACCTAGAGAGTTCATATTGGCCACCAATTTCTCTGGCATGTTCACCACTAATACAATATGAGGCTTTGAAAACAAATTAGGCTATTCAGTTATTCTCACTATCATATGTTTTTTCTTTCATAAAGTATACACTGTCATCATCTTCACCTTGACAAAACTTCTGCTTTTCTGATGGTCTTATGTAGGCTCTAACAAGATATGTGATCGTATGCTTCTGCTGCTACCATCTCCCTTGATGTAACAACCAATATCTTTCTCTTCTCTTCTCTTCTCTTCTCTTCTCTTCTCTTCTCTTCTCTTCTGTACATTCCTGTTTGACCTGAGATCTACTGCTCGCCACGGTGACTCTCAGGACTTGGTCCCTTTCACATAAATGGATACCTTTGTCATAAAATATACAGACTTTTTTGTATGCTCTGGTGGATGATGCTCCCATTCCCCTTATTGATTTGCATGATTCATGACCAATTTCTTAACTACAGGTTTTGCCTCTTTTTCATGCTGTTGCAGAGTTTTCTTGTGTATAAAGATCTTTCTGCAGTTTAGGTGATAAAATGTGTGTTGCTTCATTGGTGTCTTTATAGTGCATAATGGTGGCACATTTTTGGATCTCTGTCTCTTAAAAGATTCTTTCATGATTCCAGGTCTCTTGGTTTGGTCAGTCCTGTGAAAGGAGCCTCCACATCACATATCAGACACATGTTTTTAGACCTTTTACTCAGTTTGTGAATGCTTTTTTGGGAACCTCTGAATCAGATTAAATTGTTCATTCAGTAATCACAATAGCATCACAGTCAAATCTGAAGCAAACAGTACCTTATTTTATACAAAAACTACCAAAAATTGATTTTAAGTCGAGAAATCTGTGCAGAATCAAATAATTTTTCATGTGAAGCATGACCTCCGTTATTAGGTATTTGGTAGTTGCCATGTTAATGATTATGCAAATAAGACAATTTTTCATAGTATTCATTATTGTAATGTAAAAAAAGTAATTACCCAAAATTGGATGAAGATGAATTCATTTTTAGTCAAAATATTGCCTATACCCATTGTTCACCCAGTGTTTCTGCTTAGTAGTACTGTTACTGTGGAAACAGGCATACCTCCACCTTTAAAATACCATGCAGAAAGGTCCACCACATATTTATGTAATATGTATGCAAGAATATTTTTTAAAGTGGGAATTTGCCCACCCAGGTGGTACCAAAAAGTTGTCTGGCTCATGGACTAACACGCCAGTAACCTACTTTTGTCCCTTAATTGTTCAAATGTCCTATATTTTCTTTATCTCAACCCTAGAGAGTTCATGGAATCCTGCTCACTTGGATTTAGATTAAATTTTTAGTCTTGGCCCTGAGCAAGGGTGATTTATACCTAACTGCTCCTCCATAGGAGTAGTTTTACAAAGGAATTGTGATTCAGAGAGGCACAGTCATTCCCTGGCCTCTGTGTAAATTACTGCAGCCCTTGAAAAGGTGCATCTTATTTATTTCTTGTGTATGGATACCTGTTCTGACCTAAGGCTTTGTTCACTCTGTCTCTCTCCACACTTTCCCATCCATTGTCTCACTGAGAGGAATATCCAGAGAACAGGGGTTGTGCTCTACAACAGACCCAAGTCTGGGTAAATCAAGCAGTGGGGTTGGGTGGCCTCCTTACTCCCCGTGAAGTGTAACTTGGCCAAGCAAAGCAAAGTCACAAGTTAGCTTTTTATTTAAAAAAGGTTGGATTGTGTCTTTAACTGCAGTTGTCCCAGGAGGCAGTGTGGCTCAGAGAAATATCTCTGAGGCTCAATTCCCTCCCTGCTCCCCCTTTTCCTGGAAGTGGGGGAAGGGTAGGAGGATAATAATTTACTGTTGTCCTGTACTAGCCACAAATTACAACACCCCCTGAACTGTGCTGGCTCAGATATGCTGACTGGCATATTGACGGAGCTGAGCCAAGACTTTCCATTCCTCACCCATCTGCTTTGGAGGTGGTTCTTAATCCCTTTTTCTCCTCTGCATGGGCATTTAGTCAAGTCAATCTAGCCTAATGGGACTATATACCTGTGAGGTACTGCTTAACATGAACAACCATGGCAGAATCTGCTCTTCAAAAACTATCTGCTATGATAATTGATAATGAACATTCTTTATTGTGATACTGCAGGTTGTTTACTGCTTCTTTTTTAGGTAGCATACATTGTACCCCATCTAATACCTATAGTCTGTAGGTGAATCAGGTTAAGATTTATTTATGACATTAACATTTAAAGGCTATATTCTGCCACTCTCACTCATGTAGAGTAGTACCTTATCATGTGGGTAGTACTACTGTTATTATTGGGACTGCTCTCAGAGTAAGGTACAATTCAATGTGAGGGTTATAGCCCATACTTATTTCTTTGTTATACGCATGTAGGTTTTATTTCTCACTTTCATCTATAGTTAATTATACATTTGAATTAACATTTACAGATGCTATATAACCTTAGCTCAGGCTTTGGGAATGAACATGGGAGGAGCTCCAGCAGGACCAGCTGGAACTGGTAAAACAGAAACTACAAAAGACATGGGAAAGGCTCTGGGAAAATATGTAGTAGTATTTAACTGTTCTGATCAAATGGACTTCAGAGGCTTGGGTAGGATTTTCAAAGGTAAGATTTTCCATGTTGCATGTACTGAGAAACAAAGAACAAATTACTTTTTTATTAAATTATAATAGTCAAATAGGATAAAATTTTACAAGCACTTAACCCCCATTTTCAATAGTGCCTTAGGCACTTAGGAGTTCTACTTGCTCCTAAGAGCCTAAATCACTTGAAAATGGGTAGAAGTTCACTACTAACCTGTGACTGCCTCTGAGCATAGGCTTTGCTGCCTCCCTGTGGGCATCCAAATCCTACCTCCTGCCTAAGCCCTGGAGTGATTCACAAACCAGGGGAAGATGGGCATTCAGCAGCCTAACTCTTCTGAGGGGCCAGATCCGATAGATGTGTTCAGAGCAGAGGCAGGCAAACTTTTTGGCCTGAGGGCCACATCAGGTTTCCAAAATTGTATGGAGGGCTGGTTAGGGGAGGCTGTGTCTCCCCAAAACAGCAAGGCGTGGCCCGGCCCCGGCCTCCTATCCAAACCCCCCACCCCACTTCTTGCCCCCTGACGGGTCCCCCAGGACTCCTGCCCCGTCCACCACCCCTGTCCCCGACGGCCCCCCTGGGACTCCTACCCCATCCACCACCCCCTGCTACCTGTCCCCTGAACACCCCCAGATCCTCCACCTCTGACTGCCCCCTGCCGCCCCATCCAACCCCCCCTCTCATTCCTGACTTACCCTCCGGGACCCCTGCCCCATCCAACCACACCTTCTCTCTGTCCCCTGACCGCCCCCGGAACTCCTGCCCTTGACTGCCCCCTGCCACTCCATCTAACCCCCCCTCCTTCCTGACTGCCCCCCCAGGACCTCTGCCCCATCCAACACCCCTATTCCCTGACCTCTGACCATCCCGACCCTTATCCACACCTCCACTCCCTGACCACCACCCCCAATTCCCCTGCCCTTTATCCAACCCCCCCACTCCCTGCCCCCTTACTGTGCTTCCTGGAGCACCGGTGGCTGGCAGCACTACAGCCGCGCCAGCCGGAGCACCGGGTCAGGCTGCGGCTCTGCAACTGTGCTGCCCGGCCTCCCAGAGCATTGTGCCGGCAGTGCAGTAAGCTGAGGCTGAGGGGGAGGGGGAACAATGGGGGGGGGGCTAGGGACGAGCCTCCCAGGCCAGGAGCTCAGGGGCCAAGCAGGAGTGTCCTGTGGCCTGGTTGTGGCCCATGGGCCGCAGTTTGCCCGCATCTGGTTCAGAGCCTGCCTACTGGATCAGGCCCCAGTAGATGAGCTTACACAAAATAGCTGGAGGGGTAGGACCTCTCTCATAACTTTTAGCGCAGTGGTTAGGGTGCTCACTTGGGAGGTGGGAAAGCCCTGGTTCAAGTCCCCTCTTGAACCAGGGATTTGAACCAGGATCTGCTGCCTGTCAGGTGACTGCTCTAACCATTGGGCTATAAGTCTAATATAGGGAGTCCTTCGATCTCTCCTGTTGAAGCTGTTGCATTGTGGGTAAATAATATATGAATCATTGGAGCAGAGGGATTGGATCCTGGGTGTCCCATATCCTGGGTGACTGCTCTGTCAGGCTATAGAATCAACCTTTTGCTTGTATTCTCATTTTCACTTTCTTAGTCATTTTAAATAGTAATGCCTAGCCATACAAATATGCTTTCCTGAGGTAAATACTCATTTAGTCTTTTTCAATAATAGATGTATTACACACAAAGTTAAAAGAACATTATCAGGGTTGCAAAGTCAAGAAATCAAAGCTAAGAAATGCCAGAATTGCCTGTGTTCAGCTCCTTGAGTATGCATTATAATCTTTAATTACATGATCACAAGTTAGCTTATCCCAGTTATTGGTGACCTGAGATAACTGCAGTGAAAACATGCAGTCACAGCCAATCCGAAGTATCTGTACATGTTAATCTTCCAATCCCTTCCCACTAGCCCCCTGAGTCCCACTAGCCCCCTGAGCATTTAGTCCTGTGTGCCATCTACCCATACTTTGACCCTTGACTGGAAGATGTCTACCTTCATATGCATCTGCTCAGCTCCTCTGTCCCATTGTTTGTGTATTTTCTGAAGCTTCATCCATCAACCACTCTAAGAAGAAAACATGATTATTTAGCCCTATTGTAGTAGTACTTCAAATTATGGTTCACATGTGTATTCCACCACCTACCCTATCTCCCCTCTGCACTGGAGTCTTCAGACACATTTCCAATGTAAAAGAACTGAGGGTATAAGGGGAGAGGGGAAGTTTGGGGTGGCACCACACTTATATAGCCTTAGAAGGGGCCATGAGGAGGTGCAGGGTGCCTGTGCCACCTTGGTGGGTGCTCTAACAGAAAGCTCTCTGACTCCAGCTTGCTGGGGGTGCACACATTCCTGTGTGGAATACATAAATGAACCACATCTCAAAGAACAATAGTTGTAATACAGGTAAATAACCATTTTATCCTCTTTGCTAGGGCAGTTCTCTAAAAAGCGTAAATGATTGGACCACTCTTGATCTCCAAATCCGAAAAAGAAGACTGCTTCAACTTTCTCAGAGTCCTCAGTGTGAGATTTTTCTGCCCAGAGATTAGCCACACCTTTTGGCTTGCCACTCCCTGGTACTACCCCATACTGGCTCTCATAGAGCATGGCCTTTGACTTCTGTACCCATTCCAGGATGATCAAGACTGGCTACTTCATCAGTGGCAACAGTGGATCCACCATCGCTGCTGTTGGATGGTGCAGTGGACATTATTGGTACTGACCATGCCAGAGGCCTATATAGCTGCAAAAAATCTGCTCTTCCTCTTGGTAACACTTCACTGCTCATCCAAACTAACGGCACCTTGTCAGGACTGTCACATGCAGTGCAGACATCAGCACTGACATTGGGGTCTGTTACAGCAACTGTGACCACAGGTCAGATACAGTCTTCCTCAGTCTCCTTCGCCCAGACTGCAGGTTGTGCTTTTCCTCAGTGCACGGTACCAATAGCTTGGAAGCCCCTAATGTTGCCACTGGTATCTCAGTCCTATCATATTTCACTGTCCTGATCTCTGATGACACCTGCTGATACCATACTGCCTTTGCCTTTGGAGCATTCTGACCCTTCTTGGAGTGTGAAGTGGGTTCCTATGTCTCCCACTTCAGGGAGTTCAGGGCATCCTCCAGGCCTTGTTCCTGCTCTCACAAACATCCTGCCCAGAGCAGGTTGAAAGACTAGAGTGCTTGGTCTAGGCACAACTGGAGTCTGATACCATATCAGCCCCATTATTGGCCCTAATGGGTGCCTTGAAGAATGCCTCCAGTGACAAGGTCTGCTTCCTCATTACTCTACAGAAACAAATCGCCAAGAAGGGAGGGTTTCCCACCTGGTAGAGAGAAGTCGCTTTCGATCAGTACAAAGCAGCTGCCATACACCCAAGAGCGGGACTTTCCACAACCTGCTTCAGACTTGCCATCTATATTTGTGGTGCAAGATCAGCCTCTGGAGTTTTCTACCCTGCCTTCTTTGAATATCTCATCCTTGTCACTGGATAAGGCTCTGGTGTTGAAGTGTCTTCTCTGGTACCAGATGACATTAAGCTCTACCCAAAGCTCCTGAAAAGGATGGATACTACATCGGTTGGTATCCAGATGGAGCTCATGGAGCAGAATCCTCATAATCTCATGGGAATTTTACACCCAGCTATATCATGGAAAGATGCCCTTCCTGTAAGTAAGACTATAATGCAGCTCATTAAATCCCTATTGCAAACCCCTTCATCAGTCATGCTTGTGGCAAAGTGCATAGAACATAAATGCCAAGTTCTGTCCCAGACATACGGACACTTCTATCAACTCCTCCATGTCAGGCTCTCTGGTAATGGTAGGTAGTAAATGAAAGACCACAACAAAGGTAGAGCAAAAGCTTCCCTCAAAGAAAAGGACAAACAAAAATTATTTTTTTAAAAAGGTATTATTCAGTTGCAGGGGTACATCTGCATATGGCTACCCATCAGACTCTCTTATCCTGATACAACTATTCAAATTTGGCTGCTATGTTCAAATTCCTGAACAAGCAACCTGAGGACTGTAGGAACAAGTTTCAGTTCCTTCTGATGGAGGGTCGTTTGATCTTCCAGGCTGCTCTTCAGACTTTCCTTGATGCTTCAGACTTAGCTGCAAGGGTCATGGTGACAGCCATAGTCATGCACCATTTGTTGTGGCTTCAGTTGTTGGGGATTCCTGTAGAGGTGCAGCAGACTCTTGAAGACCTCCTCTTCGAAAGCTGTGCTTTATTTTTCTTTAAGACTGATGAGGAAGTATACATACTGAAAGTCTCCGGGGCTGTGCGAAAGTCACTGGTCTTTATATGCCAGCCTGGGAAAGCACTATGTTTCGGTATCAGTTTCAGCTGAAACAGCAGTATTACCCACCCAGACACCTGGACCAGTCCAGGTACAAACACAGACAACTTATAAGGAGGCCTACTCCATCTACCTCTGTGGTCATTTTCATCCAGACAGCTGCAGGCTTCAAAGGAACTTGTTTGACTCCTCTGTCAAGGATAGCCTACTTGTCAGATCAGATCTCTGTTTCTCCTACTTCCTATGTGCGTAGCAGTCCATCACCTCAAACAAGTGGCTGCTAAGAACAATGGAAAGTGGATATACCCTGAAGTTTCTTTCTTTCCCCTCTTTGGCCCCCCTTCCCTGTCCCTTTTCAGGGACCTATAACCAACTCTGTACTAAGACAAGTGCAAACTCTTTATTCCTTGGGAGCTACAAAGGAATTGACCCCTCAGTACCAGGACAAGAGTTTCTACTCCCACTACTTCCTATAACCAAAACAAAACAAGTCTCAGGCCAATTCTAGACCTTCAGAACTTGAACAAATGCATCAAGAACCTGAGGTTTCTTGTGGTTTTCCTTGTACCTATTATCCCTTCATCAGAGCCAAGTGATTGGTATGCTGACTTTGATTTGTGAGATGCATATTTCCTTGTGGCAGTCTACCCAGGCCACAGAATATTCCTAAGGTGCATGATAGAAAGAGATCACTTCCAGTTCACAGTTCTACCCTTTGGCCTATCATTTGCATTGAGAGCTTTCACTAGATTCATGGTGATAGCAGCTTGTCTCCACTATTGGGATGTCCAAAGGTATCCGTACCTGGATGACTGGTTGCTATGGAGTTGTTCCTGTCAACAAGTGGAAGGAAGTATCTATTGGATGCTCTCTCTATTCCAATACCTAGGGCTGGAAGTGAACAAGAGACATTGATCCTCAAGCTCTCCAGAGATATAGAATTTATTGGGACAGTTCTGGGGATTTCAGCTCCAACCCAGGTTGTTTCTTCTTTGAGACCCCTGTGTGCCATTCAGAAGCAGTCCCCAAATCTCAGTGAGGAACTATCTCAGGCTCCTGGGACCTATGGTAGCATGGACTTGTGACCTCTCCCTCCCCTATTCCAGACTGCATCTCAGAGGCTTGCACACACAGCTCAGATCAGTTACTGCCCTCATATGCACTATCTGGACAAGCTAGTGTTTATTCCAGGCAAGGGGTTGGTGGATGAATCCTGGCATGTAGGGGAGTCCTGTTCTCACCAACTCTCCCCTCTATGATCAGATGATGGATGCTTCTACCACGAGGTGGGGAGTGCATTTGGGTGATCTGAAGGGTCATGGCTTGTGGTCTCTCACGAGGTCCAATTACACATAAATGTTCTTGAGTTACGTGCAATATCCAGAGTGTGTTAGTTTCTTCCACGCATACAGGACAGAATCAAATCAATCATCCTGGTGCTCTCTGACAATACCACAGTAGTGTTTTTATGTGTACAAACAGGAGGGTGCCATATCAGGCAACTTGTCTCAAGAGGCAATCAAGCTGTGGGTTTCTACGTATGGATATGGGTTTCTACATTGCTAACTCTCAAACCATCTCACCTGCCAGGAGTCCAGAATGCCCTAGCAGACTGCCTGAACAAGTCATTCAACTTGGATCACAAATGGTCTCTCCAGCTGGCTACTCTAAGATCAATTTTTCAAGTAGGGGTTGTTTCTACAGTAGATTTGTTTGCAACTCTCCAGAACCGAAAGTGTTCCTGATTCTGTTCAAGTATAGGTCACAGTCCCAAGTCCATCTCAGATGCATTCCTCTTCCCACTGGACAAGGATCTGCTGTACATGTAGACACCAGTGCCTCTAATCCCCATGGTTATTGTCAAGCTAAAGCAAGAACAAGGCAAAATTATCCTCATTGTTCCAGATTGGCCAAGGACATTGTGGTACTCCAATCTACACAAGCCATCCCTTCAAGAACCTACTTCTAATAAAAAAATCTGATATCCTAGAATCATGGGCAGGTGTTGCACCTGAATCCTCAGTCGCTGTAGCTCATGGCCTACTTCCTCAGCAATTAAACCCAGAGGAGGTGCACTGCTCAGTACCAGTTTAGAACGTCCTGCTCAATAGTAGGAAACCACCCAAGAGATCTACTTGCCTTAGTAATTGGAAGTTTCTTCTAACTGGGCAGCTAGTCATGGTGTGTCTCCTACACAATCTACAATTCAAAAGATTTTGGATTATTTGTTACACCTTAAAGGTCTGGCAGTCCTCTCCATCAAGGTACATCTGGCCGCAATACAGGCATAAAATGCTGAAATTGAGGGCAGGACTGTATCTCTAACCCTATGACTACCAGCTTCCTAAAAGCTCTAGAGAAGTTGCTCCCACCATCAGAGATCCTACTCCACTGTGGGTCTTGAATTTAGTACTGTCAATTCTTATGGGACCTCTGTTTGAGCCTTTAACCTCCTGCTTGTTGTTACACCTCTCAGCAAAGGCGGCCTTTTTAATAGCCATCTCCACTGCAAAGACAGTAGGGGAACAGTGTACCCTGACAACGAATCCTCCATTTATACAAGGACAAGGTGCAGCTTAGCTCACACACTAAGTTTCTTTCCAAAGTAGCATCTGATTTCCATCTCAATCAGTCAGTGTACTTATCTGTCATCTTTCACATGCTCACAAAGATGAACAGAAGCACCACACTTCGGATGTTCACCGAGCCTTGGCTTATTACTTGAATAAACCAAAGATCTTCCAGGTCTTTTCTAAACTTTTTTTACTTTGTGCAGAATGAATGAGAAGCCATCTTGTCACCAAATGGATCACCAGCTATGTTGTCATGTGCTACACTGTCAAGGGTACTGTGCTCTTAAGAAGCTGTTAGAGCAATCATCCCCAAACTTTTTACCTGTGCCCCCCCATTCCAGTCTGTGCCCCTTCTCCCACCTCCCCCAAGCTGGGGCTGGGAGGGGGGGGATGTGAACATGGGTAAGGGGGCCAAGGCTTGGTCCACAGCTGGGGACAGGAGCGGAGTCTTGGCTGAGGGCCAGGGCCCCGGCTGTGGAGTCAGCAGCCGGGGCCAGTGGCAGGGGCCAGGAGCAGAGCTGGGTGGCTCTCCTGCCCTCCATGGGTGCTGGCCCGGGACCCAGCTGAGCTCCCCGAACATTCATTGGCACCCTCTGGGGAGGGCAGTGCCCCCCAGTTTGGGGACCTCTGTGTTAGAGCATTCATCTAGAGCATGCACCACCTCCTCAGTGTTTGTGGGGAAAGATCCATATCGTGGACATCTGCAGAGCAGCGACATAGTCCTCAGACCACATATTAGCTAGATACTGTATAATTATTGAGGCATCAAGGGAAGATGTGAATGTGGGCAAAGTGGTCCTGCAACCCCTCTTCCAATTATACTCCTAGTCCCCACTCCATTGAAAATGGTTTAGGAGTCCCCTACAGTGTAACAGACATATACAATCACTTGAAGAGAAGAGTTACCTTTTTGTGACTATTGTTCTTTGAGATGTGTTCCATATATTCATTACCCAACCCACCTTCCTTCCCCAATGCTTTGGAATCTAATTTCTAAGATTCTGGTATAAAGGAACTGAAGGATGGGCTAGTCGGCTCCACCCTTTATCCCTTCAACTCGGAGGATGTGGGATGCCGGGGCACAGGGTTGGCCGCCCTGCAGGTACTGCTAAGGAAAACTCTCCTGCACATCCCTGTACATATGTACAGTGTAATGAACATATGGAACACATCTCAAAGAACAACACTTATGAAAAGGTGAGTAATCTTTTCTTTTCCTTTAACCTTATTCTTGGAAATGGCTGAAATCTTCTTAAATAGTCAGACACGCAAACACCCAGCCTGGAAAATTTCAGCCCAAACAAATTAAGGTGTGGCAAAGTTGTAAGCAACTGACAACTGGGCCTTTACAGTGTCTGCAACATTAATAATAGGTGGTGCTACCAGCCCTGCCTATAATAATTTTGTTTTGAAAGCTTCATAATTAGGATGTTAGAGTCTTGTCGTTTAATGGAAAAGTGTCAAGATACTGTCTTTTTGGAACTCCGTGAATATTGTAGAGAGAGAGATTAGTAATTTTTTTTTAAATTACAATAGCAAAGGCCAGGAGGAAGTGTGTGAGAGCTGGAGAGAAAACATTCTTGGCTGAGGGGATCTGGGTATGGAATGAATTTCCACAGGAGATTAGGTGAATCTAAAGTGTTGCCAGCTTTAGGAAATACTGCACAATTTTCCTCTTCCAAAACCATATCTACTGTAGCAAGAATGACATTCACAACATTGACACCCTCATCTACCCAAACACTCTGCCCACAGAAAAAAAACACCCAACACCCTGAAACAAACAGATAAATAAAAAAATAAAATGAAAATGTCATAGCCAAAGTAGAGATTTTACCCCCAAAAGAAGAGTCAGACTCCAAGAAGTCCACTAGGAATTTCAATATTGGTATTAATTTAATATGGAAGGTACTTAGATATTGCAGTAATAGGCAGACATATAAAACCCATAAATAGATAACATACAATTTAAAAAATTTCATTTACAAATCTATATGAAGTTATTCATGGTGAAAGTCTGAAATTTGGGAGCGGTGGTTACAGAAAGGGAAAGTAAGAGGACAGGAATACTAGTAGATACTGAGGAAGAGGGAAGCCATGTAGCTGTAAAAATGTACTGTTCAGTTTCTGAAGTTCTGATCAGAAAAAAGATGCAGAAAGTGTGACTGAGTGATTTTAGAAAGATAGATTACATACCAATAATCCTGATTACACGGTCCACTTTTTTATTCTCACAATTTTATCCTGAGTCTTGCGATTGTGTTCTATTTAAAGTCCCAGATACTGGAGACAAGTGATTACATGAGAATCTTAGCTTTAACTTAAAAAAAAAGTAGTAAAAGTTTCTAGACTTCATGGTTGCAGAGGAAAGCTTGAAAGTGTGACCCAAGTGCACACTGAAGACTCAAAAAATAGAAGGCAGATAAAAAGAACCCAAATCTCATTTTTTTTTAAATTAAGAAACTAATCTTTATACTGAATTATGGGTCCAACTGTAGGAAAACCTGTATCCAAGACCTGGCAATTCCCTGAAGAATTAAAAACAATTATTCTGATTGCGTTTCACTGTTAAGAAATTTGTATACTGAAAGAACTGCCTGCAATATTTGCAGGAAGAGAGGTGCCGACCAAATAGCTTAGGCTTGTGGGGGAATCATTTCCAGAAACCGTCATCAGCCACATTTTCCTTTTCCATTGTAGGTCTTGCGCAGTCAGGTTCCTGGGGATGCTTCGATGAATTTAACAGAATTGAATTACCTGTTTTATCAGTTGCAGCACAACAAATTTATATTATTTTAACAGCAAGGAAAGAAAGGAAAAAGCAGTTCATATTTTCTGATGGAGATATTGTAGATTTAAATCCAGAGTTCGGAATTTTTCTTACAATGGTAAATATACGAATGGAAGAGTGTAATTTGGTAATCCTTGATAAGAGAAGACAAATTATACAAGTTAATAACATAGTAACTTGAAAACAATGCATATTGTTAATTACATTGTGGTATGTACATAGTACTGATTTTGCAAACAATAAGTATACAATTACTTACCACCACACTATCTCCTGAAAATGTTGTTTGAACTTTTTTTCAAAACAAAGCCCAGATATTTTTGCGTAAATGAATGCTGCTTCCTTCCGTATAATGAATCATGAATGTGAATTACCTATTAATGTAGTAATAGTTTTGTTCCTTATTTCATGATAGTGATGGCTAGTCCTCTAAAAAGATTGCCACAGATCTTGTGTGTGTGGGGGGGGGGATGGGGTGTCTTAATTTTTAATAGAATGCAATAAAATATTCTTGACGTGCTTCTCCATATATATTCTGCTTTTGGCATGCATACATCCCGAAGCACTCAAGATTGGAATAGTTCGTTGGGCCAGCAATGTCTGTTGGGCTGTGCATGTGTTTTGAGTGTCCTCATGACCCTTTCTTCTCCTCACACACACACACACACACACACATACACACACACACAGCTGAGGGCATAAAGGTCAGAGTGGGGCCAAACAACCCTCAGCTATCTTTTACCTCCCATGGCTGCAAGATGGAACTGTAAGCCAGTGTTTCTTTGTCTTGTGCACATGCATACAGTAACTCCTCACTTAAAGTCGTCCTGGTTAACGTTGTTTCGTTGTTACATTGCTGATCAAGTAGGGAACATGCTCGTTTAAAGTAGTGCAATGCTCCCTTATAACTTGTTTGGCAGCCGCCTGCTTTGTCCACTGCTTGCAGAAAGAGCAGCCCGTTGCAGCTAGCTGGTGGGGGCTTGGAACCAGGGTGGACCGGCAGCCTCCCTATCAGCTCCCCGCTTCCCTAAGTTCCCTGTGCAGCAGCCACCCAGCAGGCTATCAATTGCCAGCAGTTCAGCTAACCCTCCTCCCACTGCCAAGTGCTGCTCCTGCCCTCTGCCTTGGAGCTGCTCCCCGAGCCTCCTGCTTGCTGTGCGGGGTGGGTGTGTGTGCGCTAATGTCAGGGTGTCCCCCTCCTCCTTGCTCCTGCACCCCGCTTACCCCATCTCCGTAGAGCAGGGGGTTATGCAACAGGACTCAGGGTGGAGGGAGCTTCCTGGCAGCAGCTGTGGTCTCAGCTTGCTGATTAACTTAACAAGGCAGTGTTCTTAAGAGTGGGTCAGCGTACTTAAAAGGAAAATCCGCATCTCTCTCTCTCTCTCTCTCTCTCTCTCTCTCTCTCCATTCCTGCTGCCTTCTAGAGTGTGAGGCTACATTAACAACGAGTTAGCCCTTGAGGGCTCAGCCAATTGCTAGTTCATCATTTAGCAGTAAGGCATCCCTTGGGAAATATCCCACCCTCTGACTTCATCACCTCAACCAAGCTTCACAATCATCATTGCTGTGTACAGTATTAAATTGTTTGTTTAAAACTTATACTTTGTGTGTGTGTGTGTGTGTGTGTGTGTGTGTGTGGTCTTTTGTCTGGCAAAAAAATTTTTTCCTGGAACCTAACCCCCCCATATATGGGGAAATTGGATTCGCTTAACATTGTTTCGCTTAAAGTTGCATTTTTCAGGAACATAACTACAACATTAAGTGAGGAGTTACTGTATCTAAAACAAATTCATTGTATATAATTAACACTTTAGAATAGTTTTAGTAGTTTAGGATTACTATAGGTTTATTGGTTTCAGAGTAGCAGCCATGTTAGTCTGTATTTGCAAAAAGAAAAGGAGTACTTGTGGCACCTTAGAGACTCACAAATTTATTTGAGCATAAGCTTTTGTGAGCTGTTACAGGTAAATTTTTTCTGGTTACCTGCTACCAGGATTCAGCCTTTATGGATGAGCAAAACCTCAAATAATGCCTCTCATGTGAGGCAACTGTATCCCTCAGTGATGGTCATATAAGTTGTCCATTAGACTTTTTGAGAAAAAAGTTTTATGAGGCCTGCCTCTGATCCAGATATGCAGGATAAACCCATATCTGAGCAGTCTTCCTGAAATGCCCTGCAGCCAGCTTCTGGACTCCTGCTCCCATGAAACACACTCCTTGGCTGCTCCTGTTGTTAAGTATTCATCACTGAGTGTTAGTGGTAGGACACGGAATACTTCTTCTAAAGCACAAGGTCTCTAATAAAAGAGGCAGAGTTTGCCTCGTTCCTCCTTAGTCAAGGGTAGTAGAAGGCGTAAATTCAATCATTCAGACACTCATAAAGACTCTAGTTGCTGTACTTCAATATTAGCCATTGTCTCTGGCACAAGCTTCACAGCTCTCAATACTGACATCGGAGCTCACTCTAGAAGTACCAGCTATATTGTTATCATCATTGTCAGCAACTTCCACCCAGTGCTGTCATCCTCAAAATGTTGTTCACAGTACCAGCTGTCTTGACACTGAAATTCACAGTAGTGGGTGAATCTAGCAGTATCCACCCTTTCTGAGTCACCACTATTGTCTTTGGTACCAGATACAATCCTTGGTACTGACAAGCATTCTTCATCAGGCCCTGGAGCTCCTACCAAATCAGATCCTCCACTGGTAGAGAATTAGTACTTTTCCACATCTGCTTCAGACTGCAGTTGTGGGAGAGAGGTCTCTCACATATTCCCCAAGATCTTAATGCATCTCATAGAGATTCCAGAGCACGAGGCTACCCTAGTAGACACAGGAGATATAAGATGGACATCTTCTTTGGTATCCTACACCAGAGTCCCTCATTCATTTCACTTCTGGCTCCCATGCATGGCCATACTGGGCACCACAGGGTCTTCAACATGAAAACCCACCTCCTCTGTCCTTTCCAGGGCTAGATCTGCCTCCCCTTAGGGTTCAGCAACAACAATCCCAGATGTCAGTTGCGAATACTTAGCTATTACAAATTTCTGATGAGGAATTCCATCTGCCTACTGAACTCACCCTTGTTGCCATTTCATCATCATCACCTCATGAGGCTGTGGTCCCATCTACTCCATCACTTCCTGATGGCTGCAGGGCATTTCAAGACCTCCTTTGATGAAGGGCTGTGACATCAGAAAAAACATTTGATGTGGTGCACGACAAATCTCTCAAATTGTTAGCTACCATGCACTTCTCAATGCCAGCAACACTGGCTATGCTAATCAATGAAGGACGGTTAGAGACAACAGAGCTCTTGTTGAAGAACCCCCATCTATTCCACTGCCTTTGAAAAAGGAAGAGAACAGGTACCAGACACCATCATCAGGATTTCAGTATTTTTATACTAATCCACACCTAGATCTCTTGTCGTTACCACTGCCCAAGAGCAAGCAAGGCAATACCTAAGAAAAGGGAACTCAAGTGAATGGATCTCTTTGAAAGGAAAAACTACTCACCTGTCAGGCTCTAGCTTAGAATTGCCAACTACCAGGCACTCCTTTCCAAGTATGATTTCTTCAACAGGCACAAGGTATCAGACTTTACTGACTGGTTACAGCAGGAGTCTAGAGAGGAATTAAGTTCCTTGATCTCTGAGGTCTGATTGGGAGTACTGTGTGGCGGGATTCAGGGAGGGAGCACCACCTCCACCACCTGACTCATCTTAGTAGGCCACACAGCCTGTGGGTCAGTGTCAATATCTGCTGCAGCTGTGCCGATTTCTGCTCCCAGCAGCCTTCGTGCCCAGTGCTGGCTCTGCCCCCAGAGGCTTTGGCCTGTGTCTTCCCCCACCCTGAAAACCCGAGGGGGAAGGGACAGGTATTGTGTCTATTTTTGTCTTGGCTCGGGGTGGGGGCACAACCAAAAATTGTAACTTAAATGGGGGGGCTCAGCTCAAAAAGTTTGAAAACCGTTGCTCTAGGTATTAGAAGAGCATTGGGTTTTTACCTGGACTGTTCTAGGCCATTTATCTCAACTCTTTGTAACCATTTCAGATAGAGTAACAGGCCAAATGGTCTCCACCCAGAGGATCTCTACCTGGATTTCCAGCTTCATTAATTTATGTTACTAATTGGCCGATGTTACACCTCCAAATAGAGTGATGGTGCACTCAAACAGGTTGAGAGCAACTTCTGCAGCCATTCTGGCTAAGATTCCCATTCTGGATATTAGTAATGCAGTTACCTGGTCATAGAATCATAGAATATCTGGGTTGGAAGGGACCCCAGAAGGTCATCTAGTCCAACCCCCTGCTCAAAGCAGGACCAATTCCCAGTTAAATCATCCCAGCCAGGGCTTTGTCAAGCCTGACCTTAAAAACCTCTAAGGAAGGAGATTCTACCACCTCCCTAGGTAACGCATTCCAGTGTTTCACCACCCTCTTAGTGAAAAAGTTTTTCCTAATATCCAATCTAAACCTCCCCCCCCTGCAACTTGAGACCATTACTCCTCGTTCTGTCATCTGCTACCATTGAGAACAGTCTAGAGCCATCCTCTTTGGAACCCCCTTTCAGGTAGTTGAAAGCAGCTATCAAATCCCCCCTCATTCTTCTCTTCTGCAGGCTAAACAATCCCAGCTCCCTCAGCCTCTCCTCATAACTCATGTGTTCCAGTCCCCTAATCATTTTTGTTGCCCTTCGCTGGACTCTCTCCAATTTATCCACATCCTTCTTGAAGTGTGGGGCCCAAAACTGGACACAGTACTCCAGATGAGGCCTCACCAATGTCGAATAGAGGGGAACGATCACGTCCCTCGATCTGCTCGCTATGCCCCTACTTATACATCCCAAAATGCCATTGGCCTTCTTGGCAACAAGGGCACACTGCTGACTCATATCCAGCTTCTCGTCCACTGTCACCCCTAGGTCCTTTTCCGCAGAACTGCTGCCTAGCCATTCGGTCCCTAGTCTGTAGCTGTGCATTGGGTTCTTCCGTCCCAAGTGCAGGACCCTGCACTTATCCTTATTGAACCTCATCAGATTTCTTTTGGCCCAATCCTCCAATTTGTCTAGGTCTTTCTGTATCCTATCCCTCCCCTCCAGTGTATCTACCACTCCTCCCAGTTTAGTATCATCTGCAAATTTGCTGAGAGTGCAATCCACACCATCCTCCAGATCATTTATGAAGATATTGAACAAAACTGGCCCCAGGACCGACCCTTGGGGTACTCCACTTGATACCGGCTGCCAACTAGATATGGAGCCATTGATCACTACCCGTTGAGCCCGACAATCTAGCCAGCTTTCTACCCACCTTGTAGTGCATTCATCCAGCCCATACTTCCTTAACTTGCTGACAAGAATACTGTGGGAGACCGTGTCAAAAGCTTTGCTAAAGTCAAGAAACAATACATCCACTGCTTTCCCTTCATCCACAGAACCAGTAATCTCATCATAAAAGGCGATTAGATTAGTCAGGCATGACCTTCCCTTGGTGAATCCATGCTGGCTGTTCCTGATCACTTTCCTCTCATGCAAGTGCTTCAGGATTGATTCTTTGAGGACCTGCTCCATGATTTTTCCAGGGACTGAGGTGAGGCTGACTGGCCTGTAGTTCCCAGGATCCTCCTTCTTCCCTTTTTTAAAGATTGGCACTACATTAGCCTTTTTCCAGTCATCCGGGACTTCCCCGGTTCGCCACGAGTTTTCAAAGATAATGGCCAATGGCTCTGCAATCACAGCCGCCAATTCCTTCAGCACTCTCGGATGCAACTCATCCGGCCCCATGGACTTGTGCACATCCAGCTTTTCTAAATAGTCCCTAACCACCTCTATCTCCACAGAGGGCTGGCCATCTCTTCCCCATTTTGTGATGCCCAGCGCAGCAGTCTGGGAGCTGACCTTGTTAGTGAAAACAGAGGCAAAAAAAGCATTGCTCTCTATGTTTGCCTCTGACTATGCCATCTCTCATCAATCAAGGGACAATGCCAGATTAGGCCAAGTTGTCCTTCAGTCCATGTTCCGGTAGTTCAAATTGCTTGTGGGTCACCTACAGTGGAATGGACACTTCCGATCACTCAAAGAAGGAAAAACGGTTCTTCTTTGAGTGCTTACTCATGTCCATTCCAATGTAGGTGTACACATGCACGTGCACCGTCGCCAGAAGTTTTTCCCTCAGTGGTGTCCATCGGGTCAGCTCCTGCACCCCCTGGAGTGGCACCCTCATGGCATGGTATATAGGGGCCTGCAGACCATCTCCCCCTTCAATTCCTTTTAACCGCCCATGACAGTCGCTGGAACATTACTGGTCTCTTGGTCATGCAAGTGCTTCCTTCAGTGGACTTTTGTAAATAGAAAATTGTATATAGTTATTACATTAGTTGGTAGTTAGAACAGTAGTTAACTGAGTTAGTATAGGTTTAGTTCCCCGCACACGGGGCTCACCTGCTCCGGCTCCAGGACATGCCTCTATCCCAAGGCTTTAAGCCATGTGCTCCGTGCCACAAACTGGTGCCGGGGAGTGACCCACATGACAGTTGCCTAAAGTGCCTCGGAGAGACACATTCAAGAGAGGTGCTGCATCTGTAAGAACTTTACACATAGGACCAAGAAGGAGAGGGACAACAGGTTAAAGTTCCTTCTGATTGAAGTGGCACTTCATCCCCATACAGAGCCACAAGGGGAATTGGCACTGACCGCCTCAGGGTTGGTTAGGAGCGCCCTGGCGTCCCTTGTCACAACTTTGCTTTTCCTCCTCTGCACCAAGGAAGGACACTGAAAAGTACTGCTGGCCCTGTTATTCTCCACCAGTGCACAAGAAGATGATCCCTGCACCAACTCCTCAGCACCGCTCACCATTGCTGGTGCTGAAGAAGAAACAGCATAAGATGAACCATGGGCACTTGCTGACCCGAAGGCCTGAGGGCCATAGGTGCTCAGAGAGGGTGTAACCCGCACCAGGCCACTATGATGCAGCAGTAGAGTGCAATATTTCGTTGACTCCAGTGCCAGGAAGGGCATCATTGAGTCCAATGCAAATGCTTTCCCCGCTGAGGGAGAGCCACTGGGGAAACTCAGCTCTGGCTTTACCATCAACACCAAAGGCATTCCACGCAGTGAGGGACTTACTCTTCTTCCCGATGCCACCATCTCCAGTGCAGCATGAACAATCAACAGCAACCCCAGCACCGAGAGAGGCTATGGCACCAAAGCAAGTGCGTACCAAGGGCAAGCCGGCTATGATGCAATGGCACAGCTCTTCCCCAAATGGCACCACTCCACCTCGTGGAACCGATACACTTCACGACATTGGTCTATGTCGCAGCAGTGCTCTACCCTGCGACACTGTTCTACTTCCCAGCACCGACCCACTTCGGCACCGCACTGCTCATTGCCCCCACACCTCTGCTCGTTGGTGCTGACTGGCACCGCACCACCGTGGTCACCCAGGAATGACTTTCCTGAATCAGAATCAGACTTTCCTGAATCCTGTGCCTCAAGGGGGAATAAACATAGTTGGGCTACAGACACCGAGTGTTAGACATGGTTTAAGAGGTTGACATCAACACCATAGCCACCAACTCAATGGCAAATACCTATGCCGTGGCCAATTTGGAACCCGTGGGCATTCCAACAGCTCCAAGGGCCCCATTCAGAACACGCATACTTGGCGACTTTTAAAGGGTGAGCTCCCCCACAATCCCCCTTGGATCAGCAGTTCCCGGTGCCGAGGTCAGTGCAGAGGCTGGTGGTGATACACCTTCACGGGACCCATCTACAGAAGAGACGGTTCCAGGTCTGGTCCCTGTACCGGCTTCATCATCCTCCTCCCAAGATGAGGCACTAGTGGGGGCTGCTGTGGTGCCCACCGAGGATGACTGTAGGGCACATCAGGAGCTTCTACACAGGATGGCCCAAAACTTGGGCATTCAGGCAGAAGTCGCTGAGGCTGCTCACTCCCTTGTGGACATATTGGCACCCTCAGGGCCGTCGTGAGTTGCCTTACTCCTGAATGGGGCTATTCTGGAGCTGATAAAGAATCTTTGGTAAACCCTTATGTTGATACAAGTAAGAGAACAGAGAGGCAGTATTTCGTTCCTCAAAAGGGTTGAGTTCCTATATACTCACCTGCCACTGGGCTCCTTGATTGTCTCTGTGGCGAATGAAAAAGAGAAGCAGGGACAGCAGGGGCCATCCCCAAAAGCCAAGGATGTAAAAAAATTGGATTTATTTGGAAGGAAAGTCTATTTCATGGGGGGCCTCCAGCTGAGGATAGCCAACCATCAGGCCCTCTTAGGCTGTGTCAAGGTTCCTTCCCCACTCCGAACTTCAGGGTACAGATGTGGGGACATGCATGAAAGACCCCCTAAGCTTATTCTTACCAGCTTAGGTTAAAATCTTCCCCAAGGTACAAACTTTGCCTTGTCCTTGAACAGTGTGCCACCACCGCCAAGCGTTTTAAACAAAGAACAGGGAAAGAGACCACCTGGAGACGTCTTCCCCCAAAATATCCCCCTCAAGCCCTACACCCCCTTTCCTGGGGAAGGCTTGATAATAATCCTCACAAATTGGTACAGGTGAACACAGACCCAAACCGTTGGATCTTAAGAACAATGAAAAATCAATCAGGTTCTTAAAAGAAGAATTTTAATTAAAGAAAAGGTAAAAGAATCACCTCTGTAAAATCAGGATGGTAAATACCTTACAGGGTAATCAGATTCAAAACATAGAGAATCCCTCTAGGCAAAACCTTAAGTTACAAAAAGACACAAAAAGAGAAATATACATTCCCTCCAGCATAGCTTATTTACAAGCCATTAAACAAAAGAAAATCTAACGCATTTTCTAGCTAGATTACTTACTAACTTTAAAGGAGTTGTAAGGCTTACATTCCTGATCTGTTCCCGGCAAAAGCATCACACAGACAGCCCAAACCCTTTGTTCCCCCCGCCTCCAGATTTGAAAGAATCTTGTCCCCTCGTTGGCCATTTTGGGTCAAGTGCCAGCGAGGTTACCTTAGCTTCTTAACCCTATACAGGTGAAAGGATTTTGCCTCTGGCCAGGAGGGATTTTATAGCACTGTATACAGAAAGGTGGTTATCCTTCCATTTATATTTATGGCAGGCTGCTATGGGTTTAATTCTGTGTCTGCCTTGGAAAAGTTCAAGGAGCTCCTGCCTCTAGAATTGAGGGGTGAGTTTGCAGCTTTATTGGAGGAGGGGAAAGCAGTAACCAAGGGATCCCTCAAGGTGGCTCTGGATGGGGCAGATGTGGCTGCCTGAGTCATGGCCTTGACGTTGGTGATGAAACAATGCTCCTGGTTACAGGCCTTGGGACTTCCATATGAGGTCCAGAAAACCATCCAGGACCTACCATTTGAAGGAGGCTCCCTCTTCTTTGGGCAAATGGCCTTTTGAGGGTACACCTGGGGATGGCGTACCAGGACGTTACCTGGATCATATCTTCCCTTCATTTGTGGACCGGGCACGGTCCCGCATTACCACTGACCATTGGGTGTTGTGCACAGTAGAAGTGGGATATATCCTAAAGTTCAGTTGTTCCCCTCCTTTCCACCCATCCTCTTCAGGGATCCTTCTCCCATGAGATTTCTGGCCCAGGAGGTGCAGTCATTTCTAAGGGCAGGAGCAGTGGAGGAGGTTCCTCCAGAGCTAAGGAGCAGAGGTTTTATTCCCATTATTTCCTGATCCCAAAGACCAACAGTGACCTAAGATCCATTTTGGATCTGTGTAACCTCAAGAGCTTCAAGTAAAAGCTTACATTGAACATGGTCTCATTGGCCTCGATTTATCCCCTCTTTGTATCCAGGGGACTGGTTTGCCACCCTCAACCTAAAGCACACATTTTCACACTGTGATATTCTGAGGACACAGGAATATCTACAGTTTGTGGTGGACCAAAACCGTTATCAGTTCAGTGCTACCCTTTGGCTTATCAGCAGCACCAAGTGCATGTCAGTTATGGTGGTCTTCCTGAGGAGTTGGGTGCAAGTATACCCCTACCTGGCTGAGTGGCTGATTAGAGGCCAGTCCAGGAACCAAGTCGAAACTCATGTAGAACTGATACAGTTAACCTTTCAAGACTTGGGGCTATTGATAAACAAGTAGAAATCGATATTTTCACCAACCCAAAGAATAGAATTAATTGGCACGGTCCTAGACTCCACCTGAGCCAGGGCCTTTCTTCTGGAGAGACACTTTCAAGCAATAGGGATGCTTATAGAAGAAGTGGCAGAACACCCCATTAGTACAGTAAGGACGTCCTTGAAGCTGCTGGGTCACATGGCGTCATGCACTTATGTGGTGCAGCACACAAGGCTGAAGCTAATGCCGCTCCAGTTATGGCTAGTATCAGTATACACATCAGGCCACCATCATCTGGACAGGGTGGTCTCCCTTCCCCCATCGATAATTTCAACGCTTCGATGTTGCAGGACCCAGAGAACGTGTGTGCGGTTGTTCCCATCTCAAGACCTGCTCCCATGCTGTCCCTAGTCATGGACGCTTCGAATGTGGGATAGGAAACCCATCTGGGGAGCCTCAGGACCAAGGCCTTTGGTCACAAGAAGAGCTGGCTTTGCACATCAGTGTGAGGGAGCTAAGGGTGGTGCACCTAGCCTGCCTGGCTCTCAGAATTTGTTAGTGGGAAACCAGGCAGCGATCCTCATGGACAACACAACACAACAGACTGACAGGCCCCCCGTTCGAGCCACTGGCAATCCTGCTTGTTAGGATATAGATATTCAGGTCTGCCTGTAAGGGCCTATACTCTAAGAATTTAGGTGTATTCTTTTCACTTGGCTAGTTATAGAGATATAAAAGAAAGAAAGAATCAAAATCACTGTCTGCCGGTGTAAGGGCCTTCTCTTACTGTGACAGGCTGAGGCCCTGTTCGTAGGCTAAGGCCTTTGGCTAAGCAACAGGCAGCCATAAACTGGGAAGCGATCGTCACATCCTCACATTCCAAACTAGCCACATTGAAAGAAGGTGCTATTGGGCTGTTAGGAATACAATCCTGTCCTGATAGTGCTTATCACCTCCATAGAAAGGGAAGTGCCTAGACAATGTAAAAGGAAACTTAGTTTGATAGCATCCTGTCTGGCAAGAACTCACTTATCAATAGCTGGGATGTGAAATCCTCACTTCTGTATTGTTTTGTCATTATAGTTCCCACTTTGCTATTGTTTGTCTGTATAATCTCTGTCTGGTTCTGTGATTGTTCCTGTCTGCTGTATAATTAATTTTGCTGGGTGTAAACTAATTAAGATGGTGGGATATAATTGGTTACATAATCATGTTACAATATGTTAGGATTGGTTAGTTAAATTTCAGGAAAATGGTTGGTTAAGGTATAGCTAAGCAGAACTCAAGTTTTACTATATAGTCTGCCATCAATCAGGGAGTGGGGGTGGGTGTGTGGGTGGGGGAAATGGGAACAGGGAATGGGGGTAAGGAAATTGGAATCATGTTTGGCTAAGGGCAGGAATGGGAACAGGGACACTGGTATAAGGCTCTGTGGTGTCAGAGCTGGGAAGGGGGACACTAAGGAAGGAAACTGGAATCATGCTTGCTGGAAGTTCACCCCAATAAACATTGAATTGTTTGCACCTTTGGACTTCGGGTATTGTTGCTCTCTGTTCATGTGAGAAGGACCAGGGAAGTAAGTGGGTGAAGGAATAAGCCCCCTAACACTGCTCATTACTTTATCTGTCATGGAAGGTGGCATTCTTGGTGGCTATCACCTCAGGTAGAAGGGTCTTGGAGATTCGGGCATTCACCTCTGAGCCATCATACACAGTCTTTTTCAAGGACAAGGTGCAGCTACGACCCCACCTGTCCTTTCTGCTAAAAGTGGTCTCTCAATTCCATAGCCATCGAGATATATTCCTTCCAGTCTTCTACCCAAAGGCCCATGCTAGCAGGGAGAAACAGTGCTCCATTCATGGGACATTTGATGGGCACTCGCCTTCTATTTAGAGAGGACCGAGCCCTTTAGGAAGACCATGGAACAGTTTGTGGTCATCGCAGAGAGAATTAAAGGCAACCCAGTCTCAACACAGAGAATCTGATTGTGAAATCCATACTTGCTATGAGTTGGTGGGGGCCCAGCTCCTAAACTGATGGCACACTCTACAAGGGTACAAGCGTCATCAGCCACGTTTGTGGCACAGGTCCCGAAACAGGACATCTGTAGGGCAGCGATATGGTCATTGGTACACACGTTCGTGACACATTATGCTATCACTCAGCAAGCCAGAGATGATGCGGGCTTTGGCAGAGCAGTAATCCAATCAGCATGTAAATGAACTCCAAGCCCTCCTCAAATGTAACTGCTTGGGAGTCACCTACATTGGAGTGTACATGAGCAACCACTCTAAGAAGAAAAAATTGTTACCTTTTGTGTAACTGTTCTTCGAGATGTGTTGCTCATGTCCATTCCAAAACCCCCCCACCTACCCCTCTGTCAGAGTTGCTGGCACTAAGGAACTGAAGGGATGGAGGATCAGCGGGTGCCACTCCAGGGTCACAGGAGCTGACCCGACGGATATCACTGAAGGAAAAACTTCTGGCGACGGTGCACACGTGTGCACACACTTACTTTGGAATGGACATGAGCAACACATTTTGAAGAACAACAGTTACAGAAAAGGTTAGAAACCGTTTTTACCTACCTTTCTGTAAATGTTCTTTGAGATGTGTTGCATATGTCCATGCCACAACCCACCCACTTCCCCTCTCTATCGGAGTGTTTTTGGTACTAACAACTGAGAAGGGACGGGGGCAGCGTAGCCCTTTATGCCTGCAGTGGTACAAGGTACCAGAAGGAGCTCAAGTTGCCCTGACAGGGACTGGTAAAGGAAAAATCTCCAACAATATGTGGTGGAATGGACGTGTGCAACGCATCTTGAAGATCAACAGTTACAGAAAGGTAGTTACCAGTTTTTTCTCTTTCAAGTTCTCAGGCAAAATTCTGTGACAACATACATTCTTGTGGTATTTTGACACCAGAGGTTCTTGCAACAACTACCCAAAATATTTCAGCACCCTTAAAAGTATTTCAAACCGAAGAGGAAGATGTAGGATCTAGATCCATTCCTTTCTTAAGGCATTGCTTCTGATTAGGGCTATTGATTAACCACAGTTTTAATCTAACAGTTAAACAAGAGACTACCAATTGAAATGTATTAAATATTTTGGATGTTTTTCCACATTTTCAATAATATTGATTTCAATTAAATATAGAACACAGAGTCTGTGTTATTTTTATTACAAATATTTGCACTGTAAAAATAACAGAAATAGTATTTTTCAGTTCACCTCATCTAAGTACCATAGTGCAATCTCTTTATTGTGAAAGCACAACTTACAAATGTGATTTTTTTTTGTTACATAACTGCACTCAAAAACAAAACAATATAAAACTTCAGAGCCTACAAGTCAACTCAGTCCTACTCCTTGTTCAGTCAATTGCTAAGAGAAACAAGTTTGTTTCTATTTACAGGAGATAATGTTACCCACTTCTTATTTACAATGTCACCTGAAAGTGAGAACAGACATTCACCTGGCACTTTTGTAGCTGGCATTGCAAGGTATTTACATGCCAGACATGCTAAACATTTATATGCCCCTTCATGCTTTGGCCACCATTCCAGAGGACATGCTTCCATGCTGATGACGCCCATTAAAAAAATAATATATTAATTAAATGTGTGACTCCTTTGGGGAGAATTGTATGTCTCCTGCTCTGTGTTTTACCTGCATTCTGCCATATATTTCATGTTATAGCAGTCTTGAATGACGACCCAGCATATGTTGTTCATTTTAAGAACACTTTTACTGCAGATTTGCCAAAACGCAAAGAAGGTACCAATGTGAGATTTCTAAAGATAGCTACAGCACTCAACCCAAGATTTAAGAATCCGAAGTGCCTTCCAAAACCTGATTGGGCCGGGGTGTGGAACATGCTTTCAGAAGTCTTAAAAGAGCAATGCTACGATGCAGAAACTACAGAACCCGAACCACCAAAAAAGAAAATCAACCTTCTGGTAATGGCATCTGACTCAGATGATGAAAATGAACATGAGTTGGTCTGCACTGATTTTGATCATTATCTAGTAGAACCCATCATCAGCATGGACACATGTCCTCTGGAATGGTGGCCAAAGCATGAAGGGGCATCTGAATCTTTAGTGCATCTGGCACATAAATATCTTGCAACGCCAGCTATAACAGTGCCATGCAAACGCCTGTTCTCACTTTCAGATGACATTATAAACAAGAAGTGGGCAGCATTATCTCCAGCAATGGAAACAAACTTGTTTGTCTGAGCAATTGGCTGAACAAGCTGTAGGACTGAGTGGTCTGTAGGCTCTAAAGTTTTACATTGTTTTATTTTTGAATGCAGTTATTTTTTGTACATAATTCTACATTTGTAAGTTCAACTTTTATGACACAAGGACTCCTTGCTGTTTTTATGATAAAGAGATTGCACTACAGTACTTGTATTAAGTGAATTGAAAAATACTATTTTTCTTTTTAAAGTGTAAATATTTATAATAAAAAATAAATATAAAGTGAGCACTGTACGCTTTGTATTTTTTAATCACTTGACAGCCCTACTTCTGATGCTTCAGCTTATTTAATCAAGGTACAGGCACTCTTAGGTTTTCCATAGCAGTATTATATGAGATCAGACTGAGATAAGCTCAGTATATTTATTTATATTAGGGCTGTCAATTAATCACAGTAAATGCCAGCGATTAATGCAAAACAAGTTAATTAGATTTTTAAAAGTTGTGATTAATTGCAGTTTTATGAGTTACTGTTAAAGCAAATGACTGCAGTTTCCATGCAGCATCAGTCAGGTGTACCGTGACTCCAAGATAGCTGTCATTGCTCAAGGACGTCCAGTGATCATCAGTCAAAGCAACCACTAGTGCATTTTTCAGAAGCTCCAACTTCATAATCATGTTGTGATATAGGTCATGTATTTCTGATGTAATGGTTCCTCGGGAGCACAAGGTGTATGACTAACTGGCAGGTGCAGTTTGAATAACATCCCTTAGCCCTCTGTGTTTACAATGTTGAGTGGTCTGCAGTCCATAGCTATACACTTTCTAATAGCATTGGTTAAGCTGTTGCACTTAGTTGGATCCATGAGCTTGTAGTGATCCTGAAACTCTAAGTGTACTCTGTTGCAGCTGGTGAGATTCATTTGCTGTCAGTGGGTTATCCGTAGCAGAAGAACTAGAGGCAAAAGCATGTTTAGCGCATAGGTAGTACTGCAGACTTGAAGTATTTCAATGGTATTGGAACTCAGCCTCGCAAAAACTACAGATAACCATCTTTTTATCCAGAGAACCATCTGGAAGTTTTTTTAAACTAAACTTCCCATTCAAAAGACCTGAACTTTTGCTGCTTTGCTCCATTAACTTTTTCTGATATTTAATCACTCCAAACCATGAGAACATAATAAAACTGTGCCAGTATCCACCAAGCAATGAAGTACAGTAAGTGAAGAGGGTGAAAACAGAGGTGTATGATTAATGATAGTTTAAAAAACCATTAGTTTGTTTTGTGTTAATCGCTTGCATTAAATGCAATTGACAGCCCTAAAAAAATAATTTTACATTTGTAAATTGCACTTTAATGATAAAGAGATTGCAATACAGTACTTTTACGAGGTGAATTGAAAAATACTATATTTTTATCTTTTTTACAGTGCAAATATTTGTAATAAAAAATAATAATATAAAGTGAGCACTGTATACTTTGTATTCTGTGTTGCAATTGAAAACAACTTAGTTGAAAATGTAGAAAAAGATCCAAAATATTTAGAGTAAATTTAAATTGGTATTCTAGTATTGTTTAACAGTGCAATTAAAATGACAATTAATCATGACTATTTTTTTAATCTCGTGATTAATTTTGATTATTTTTTAATCATTTGACAGCCTGAATTTAGATTAATGTCTAGTAATTCAAAAGTTGCTTTATTGCATATATTTGGAGCGCCACAATATAGTACTGTACCTTCTGAACAGTAGAAAAATAAATACAACACATAAATTTCTCATGCTTTCAACTTCTCTTTTTGAAAATTAAATTTCTCCAAACAAGTAAAGGCATTTGTGTTTTTGGCAACTTAAATATCCATTTTTCAATTATCTAAATGGAAAAAATGAATATTTTCTTACATTAGGAAAAAAGCACCTTTGCAAATTTATAGAACTCAAATATTGGATAGGTTTTTATTAAATTTAACTAAAATATTCTGGAGTAAGGCTAATGAAGAAAAAGTTTTGCCCAATATATATTTTATTCCATAAAATCGTATGCATTTGAAAACTGGTTTGTAATGAAAATGCATTTTCAACCATAACTATAGCAATGCTTTTACAATTGTAGCTGTTGGTCAAAATTTCTTTCATGATCTTTAATAATTAAACAATAAACTAACTGATTCTGATCTCACCATAATCTACAGTAATCTGGATCAGAATCAGGTCTTAAATATTTAAGTCATCATTAACATTCCTTAAGTAACTGTTCTGAACACTAAAAACATTTATTGTAGATACTGTAAGTAAGAATATTGTACAATATATGTTTCATGTATAGAATCCTGGGTATGCCGGCCGTCAGGAGCTACCAGAAAATCTAAAAATTCAATTTAGAACTGTGTCCATGATGGTTCCAGATAGACAGGTAAAACTAATTACTTGGCTAAAGAGAAACAAAATATTTTAAGTTTATTTGAGATACATTTTTAAAAAATATGTGCATATTTAAAAAAAATTAGCCCATTTTCCCTTTTTTCCTTTCCTTCCAAAAATTTCAGAAAAATTAATCAAATTCTTAATGCTATGTTATATTTCAGATAATTATGAGAGTTAAGCTTGCAAGCTGTGGGTTTATTGATAATGTGGTCTTAGCTCAAAAATTCTTCGTTCTTTACAAACTTTGCGAGGAGCAGCTCACTAAGCAGGTGTGTTTCCTAGTCTTACAGTATTTACAATACGATTTTTCCTTTAGGTTTTGATCTGAGCACATCTCTATTGGAATATAAATGTTATGTTTCTTTTAAAGTTGAAATATATTTCAAACAAAAAATCTCTTTATAAAGTGTATAGAACCTTTGAGCAAAGAGCAATCTTATTTTTCTCCCCTTTAAACAGATTTATACATATTTTGTAATAATTGTTTATCAGTAATAATTTGTAATAATTTGGGTTCTTCACTCTCCTTAAGTCTCCTGCACAGATTCACACACATGGATTTGATGCTGGATCTGTGCGTGAACCAACAAGAAATTATTAGTATTTTAGGTTAATATCTTTATTACAGTAACACTTAAATGCCTCAACTAGGTTGGACCCCATGTGCTAGGCATTAAATAAGTATTATAGTGGTGCACCAGTTCTGCTATGTTTGGGGTTGTCTAGTACGTCCTGTTTAAAGGACAAAGCTTTTAAGTGCCCTGAAATCTGCATGCTTACTCATATTGTGTTGAAATGAGCTCTGCCTTATGTGGCATGGGATAGGGTTAGTGATCTAACTTTGGGATCAATTGAGCAATGTGTTCCCAAAATAAAGCCCTCCCCAAAAATAGCATTTCATAGAGTGCCCATATTCTACCAATTTGTTTTGCACAAACATGTGGCTCCAACCATGACTGTCATCACAGGACAGGACGGAACCTCGATAGGTCATCTAGTCCAGTCCCCTGCACTTAGCCTGTCTCGATTAGCCCATGCTAAACACTCATGCACATGCACCAAACAGATTGCAATGCATATGTCCAGAGAGAATAGCCAAGAGGGTTTCCAGCCATTAAATTTTCACATGGCCTGGATGGCTCCATACTACTGATCAAGGAGGCTGTTTTCAGCCCTATGAAGCTGCTGTGGCAGACCCCAGCATCCATCTCTCTGACCTGAAAACACAGTGACAAAAAATATTATGTTCTGGCGAAGGATGTGGAATTTCTATTCTTGCACTAAGAAAAGGAGTACTTGTGGCACCTTAGAGACTAACCAATTTATTTGAGCATAAGCTTTCGTGAGCTACAGCTCACTTCATTGGATGCATACTGTGGAAAGTACAGAAGATCTTTTTATACACACAAAGCATGAAAAAATGGGTGTTTACCACTACAAAAGGTTTTCTCTCCCCCCACCCCACTCTCCTGCTGGTAATAGCTTATCTAAAGTGATCACTCTCCTTACAATGTGTATGATAATCAAGGTGGGCCATTTCCAGCACAAATCCAGGGTTTAACAAGAATGTCTTGGGGGAGGGTAGGAAAAAACAAGGGGAAATAGGTTACCTTGCATAATGACTTAGCCACTCCCAGTCTCTATTCAAGCCTAAGTTAATTGTATCCAATTTGCAAATGAATTCCAATTCAACAGCCTCTCGCTGGAGTCTGGTTTTGAAGTTTTTTTGTTGTAATATCGCAACTTTCATGTCTGTAATCGCGTGACCAGAGAGATTGAAGTGTTCTCCGACTGGTTTATGAATGTTGTAATTCTTGACATCTGATTTGTGTCCATTTCTTCTTTTACGTAGAGACTGTCCAGTTTGACCAATGTACATGGCAGAGCTTAGGCTCAAATAAATTGGTTAGTCTCTAAGGTGCCACAAGTACTCCTTTTCTTTTTGCAAATACAGACTAACACGGCTGTTACTCTGAAACCTATTCTTGCACTCCAGCCCAAATTCTTTGGTGGCCAATGCAGTACAAGAGAGAGGCCATCAATACCAATCCTGTGCTAGTCATCCAAACAGATTGGAAACACCTAGACTTATTTGGACACACAGCATATTCATCAGCAATGCTCCAATTTAGAATCTCCAGCTACAAAGCTCTCATGGCTAAGTGTAATTACTTAAATTACTCTAAACTGGAGGAATTCTGCCATGACCTGCCGAAGGCTAAGAAAAAGCAATTCCAGTCTTTTATATAGGAAGGACACCTTCAAGCCCGAATAGGCCTATAAGCCTTGTTAGACTCTGCAGACATTGCTGCCCAGTCCATCACGACTGCTGTGGTCATGAGGCAAGCATCATTTTCCTAAAGAGACTTTCCTAAAGAGGTGCAAACCACAGTAGACGATTCTCTACACTCCAATCTCTTGGCATTTACCCACCTGTGCTGAAGAGATGCCTGGGTAAATATCATCTCCCCCCACAATCCTGACCACAGCAGTACATCCCTCAATAACACTATGACAGTCAGTGCCCAAGACAAAGGCCAGCTACCAAACGTAGGCAGCCCACTCCTCGAGGGGCTACCTCTCTCACCCCTCAATGAAGTAACAATTTTGAAGGAGTGATCAAGGACCAAAGAAGCCTCCCCTTATTTCAGTCATTCCCACCATCTTTGGCAGTCCAACCATTTGGCGACTGACTAGCTCTGTTTTTCCCATCTTGGAGACTAATCACCTTAGACAGGTGGGTTCGAGAGATAATCAGAGAAGGATACTCCATCCCCTTCCTATCCATCCTGCCCTGTGACCCCCTCTCCATGTCCTTCTTCAGGGACCCCTTTCATGATTCCATTCTATAGGGAGAAATAAACCATCTTAAGCAACTGAGAGCCATAGAACTGGTTCCTTCTCAGCACATGGGACAGGGTTTCTGCTACCACTGTTTCCAGATCCAGAAGAAATCTGGCAGCTGGCCACCAATCCTGGACCTTTGCAATCTAAAGAAGTTTGTCAAACTGCAACACTTCAAGATGGTTACCCTCTCCAGTATTATCCCAGCACTGGAAGAGGGGACTGGTTTTCGGCCCTTGACCTCAAAGATGCATACTTTCATACTACAATACACCCTGCCCACAGGCGATTTCTCTGATTCATCATGGGTGACAACCACTACCAGTATAAGGTACTGCCTTTTGGACTGTCCATGGCATCTCAGGTGCTCTGCAAGATCCTTGAGGTGTAGTTGCTGCCTACCTAAGGAAACAAGGAGTTCTCATCTTTCCATACTTGAACGACTGTCTCCTCAAGGCCCCATCCGAGACTGATGTTCTCTGAGCTGTCCGCATAACAATAGATCTGTTCACAAAGCTAGGCCTCCTTGTGAACCAAGAAAAATCCACTTTTAATGCTGGTACAACAACAAGAATTCATCAGTGCACAGTTGGATGCCATACAAGCCAGAGCCTTCCTACCACCTCACAGATTCTTGGCTATAATACACCTGGTATCCAACATACAAGTCTGCCCCCAGATCTCTGCCAGAACATGCCTCCAACTTTTAAGCCACATGACAGCAGCCACTTTCGTGGTCATACATGCAAAACTACACATGTGATATCTTCAGGCATGGCTCTGTACAGTATATCTCCCCCACAAACACAGCCTCCACAAGCTCTTATCCATGCCGATGAGAGTCAAGTACTCACTGCTTTGGTGGGCACAGCCCAACAACATCTGTGTCAGAGTTCCTTTCCTCCAACCAACACTGATCATGATCCTAACAACCAATGCCTCTCTAATCGGTTGGGGAGCACATCTCCATGATCACATAGTGCCGGGCCAATGTTTGTTAACTGAATCTGCCCTACACATCAGTCTCCTAGAATTACACAATGCCTGCTGACATTTCCTCTCTCTGCTCAAACCCTACCATCAGAGTCATGATGGACAATCTTGCCTGAATGTATTACATCAACAGGCAGGGCAGAGTGAGGTCCCACTCTTCATGCTTGGAGGCATTCAAACTATGGAACAGGTGTATCAAACACATCATCACCATTTCAACAGTGTACCTCTCTGGACACCAGAACACCACTGCAGACACATTGAGCATGAAGTTCTCCCATGAAAACAGGTGGGAACTGGACATGCAAGCACTTCAGCACATCTTTAACTGATAGGAATACCCCACCATAGACCTCTTTGCCACACAGCACAATGCCTGCTGCCCTCAATTCTGTTTCAGAGTGGGACTGGGACACTGATCTATGGGAGACGCATTCCTCATAATGTGGGATGCACCACTTCTTTATGCCTCTCCCCCTTCCCCTCCTATTCTGAATACTTTGCAAGATACAGGAGCGCCAAGCTCATGTCATGCTTATAGCTCCAACATGGCCATGACAATTCTGGTATACTTACCTCCTCCACATGATGGTATACCAACTGATCTCTCTTTCTCAGGATGCATCTTCCATCGCAATCCACAGATGCTCCATCTCAAAGCCTGGCTCATCTGTGGTTCTAGGATTCAGAAATAACCTGTTCAGACACAGTCAAACAGATATTTTTGAATAGTAGGTGTGAAATGACTAGACACACTTACAAATGGACTAGATTTCAATGCTGGTGCGCCCCCTTCCAAGTCGATGCAGCACACGTTCTGCTACCACTTATTCTGGGCTATATATGCTACACCTTAAACAATCAGGGTTATCTATCAGCTCCATTTGTGTACACTTGATAGTAATAACTACTTTTCACTGCCACATAGACAGTCATTCTGTCTTCACACATCTGCTCAAAAAACGCTTTCCAAAGGGTCTTCAAAATCTTTATCCGCACGTACGAGACCCAAACCCTGCCTGGGACCTCATCCTCATCCTACTTCCTCCGACTAGACCCCTGTTTGACCAACAGCAACCTGTTCTTACATGCATCTATAACGAAAATGGCCTTCCTTGTTGCCATCACTTCTGCCCGACAAGTTGGTGAAATTGCGATCCTTATGGCATATCCACTATACATACCCTTCTACAAGGATAAAGTTACGCTATGCCCACACCTTTCCATCTCAACCAAACAATACACCTTCCTTGATTCTTCCCAAAGCCTCACAGTAACCAGCAAGAGGCAGCTCTACACATTCCAATGTGAGACAAGCATTAGCGTTTTACCTGGACAGGACTAAACCTTTCTGAAAATCATCGCAGTTATTCCTCTCCACTGTCACACCCCCATGTCCCCCCCAATCAGAAGGTTCCCTGGGAAGGCAGATCAGCACTGTATGTTGCTAATGCTGTTGTAGGCATTGCAAAGTATTCTGGGAAGGGTGAAAGGTGTGCATGGGGAGTGGAAGATTCTTTTGCAGGCTGCAAGAGTCCAAAGGGTGAAGGAGAAAGAGAGCAGAGAACGGGTTAACTCAACACTTCAGCTAGCTCGGTCCAAAGATAAGATGCTGGCTCCAGCTCAAGGCCACAGCACACAACTGACACTCGGTGGCCTGCCAAGAAAGACGGGACGGACCTGGATTCCAACTCAGACCAGCCGCAAAAAAAGAAGATTCAACTGCATAAACCTGCAGCAGCTGGAAAACCGAGTGAGACAGTGAAGGCCAACGAGGGGGAAAACAACTGATGTAGCATCCCTAAAGCCAGAATGTTTGGGGAAAACCAAAGAAGCCACAAAAGGCCGGCTCAGACCAGTACAAAGAGCACGGGGGGGCAGAAGTCCCAGACCCAGATGCCCGCAAAGAACCCTAAGGTTTAAAACCCTCCCTTGAGCTAAAGCAAATTGGAGTTTGGCAGCGCACCCTGGATGACCTGTGCACACACAAGAGAACTCCTGTGCACCCCTCCCCCTCTTCTTCTTCTGTTACATCCAGGCCTGGCCAGCCTCGGCTACTGTGGGTGTGAGTATGAAAGTGGGTTAGGGCTAGGGGCACTAACGCTTTCTTCCTTACTCTGAGTTATGTGGGGAGCACCCATCGCTCTCTGCTGTTATTTTATTATTTTCTTAATAAAGCTTCATAACTTAGACACTTGGTGTGTTCCATCATCTCCTCCCAAACAATCCTGCGGCTTCAACCTGATCACCTGACGCCTCAGGCAGATTGGTAACAGAAATCTGTCACACCACCACCAAAAGATCTAGAAACACAGCCATACCTAAACAACACCTTTCAAAGTGGATTTGGCAGTGTTTATATTTATCTTACGAACTCCACAATAGACAACCTCCTACCACAGTCAGAGCACATTCCACACATTCATTATCCACCTTGATAGCATTTCTCAATAATGTCTCTATTGCTAAAATTTGCAAAGTGACCACATGGACATCAACAGACATTTTTTGCCCATCACTAATCTAGTACACATGATGCCACCATGGACACTCCTCATAGACTCATAGATATTAAGGTCAGAAGGGACCATTAAGATCATCTAGTCCAACCTCCCGCACAACGCAGGGCACAGAATCTTACCCACCCACTCCTGCAATAAACCTCTCACCTATGTCTGAGCTATTGAAGTCCTCAAATCATGGTTTAAAAACTTAAAAGTGCAGAGAATCTTCCAACAAGTGACCCGTGCCCCATGCTACAGAGGAAGGCGAAAAACCTCCGGGGCTTCTTCCAATCTGCCCTGGAGGAAAATTCCTTCCCGACCCCAAATATGGCAATCAGCTGAACCCTGAGCATGTGGGCAAGATTCACCAGCCAGATACCTGCCTCTACTTTTCCTACTGCTGGCAATGCCCTCGATCTGCTGGCAATGCCCCTACTTATACATCCCAAAATGCCATTGGCCTTCTTGGCAACAAGGGCACACTGTTGACTCATATCCAGCTTCTCATCAACTGTAACCCCTAGATCCTTTTCTGCAGAACTGCTGCCGAGCCATTCGGTCCCTAGTCTGTAGTGGTGCATTGGATTCTTCCGTCCTAAGTGCAGGACTCTGCACTTGTCCTTGTTGAACATCATCAGAGTTCTTTTGGCCCAATCCTCCAATTTGTCTAGGTCCCTATGTATCCTATCCCTACCCTCCAGCATATCTACCTCTCCTCCCAGTTTAGTGTCATCTGCAAACTTGCTGAGAGTGCAATCCACACCATCCTCCAGATCATTTATGAAGATATTGAACAAAACCGGCCCGAGGACCAACCCTTGGGGCACTCCACTTGATACCGGCTGCCAACTAGACATGGAGCCATTAATCACTACCCGTTGAGCCCGACAATCTAGCCAGCTTTCTATGCACCTTATAGTCCATTCATCCAGCCCATACTACTTTAACTTGCTGGCAAGAATACTGTGGGAGATGGTGTCAAAAGCTTTGCTAAAGTCAAGGAACAATACGTCCACTGCTTTCCCTTCATCCACAGAACCAGTTATCTCATCATAGAAGGCAATTAGATTAGTCAGGCATGACTTGCCCTTGGTGAATCCATGCTGACTGTTCCTGATCACTTTCCTCTCCTCCAGTTCCTTCAAAATGGTTTCCTTGAGGACCTGCTCCATGATTTTTCCAGGGACTGAGGTGAGGCTGACTGGCCTGTAGTTCTCAGGATCATCCTTCTTCCCTTTTTTAAAGATGGGCACTACATTAGCCTTGGGCACTGTAGTTCCCTGGGTTCTCCTTCTTCCCTTTTTTAAAGATGGGCACTGTATTTGACTTTTTCCAATCATAGAAACATAGAATATCAGGGTTGGAAGGGACCTCAGGAGGTCATCTAGTCCAACCCCCTGCTCAAAGCAGGACCAATCCCCAATTAAATCATCCTAGCCAGGGCTTTGTCAAGCCTGACCTTAAAAACTTCTAAAGAAGGAGATTCTACCACCTCCCTAGGTAACACATTCCAGTGTTTCACCACCCTCCTAGTGAAAAAGATTTTCCTAATATCCAACCTAAATCTCCCGCACTGCAACTTGAGACCATTACTCCTTGTTCTGTCATCTGTTACCACTGAGAACAGTCTAGAGCCATCCTCTTTGGAACCCCCTTTCAGGTAGTTGAAAGCAGCTATCAAATCCCCCCTCATTCTTCTCTTCTGTAGACTAAACAATCCCAGTTCCCTCAGCCTCTCCTCATAAGTCATGTGTTCCAGTCCCCTAATCATTTTTGTTCCCCTCCGCTGGACGCTTTCCAGTTTATCCTCATCCTTCTTGTAGTATGGGGCCCAAAACTGGACACAGTACTCCAGATGAGGCCTCACCAGTGTCGAATAGAGGAGAACGATAGATCTGCTGGCAATGTCCCTACTTATATTGCCAGGAAAGAATTCTCTGTAGTAACTCGTATCCCACCCTATCCAACATCCCATCACAGGCCATTGTGCCTATTTACCATGAATAGTTGAAGATCAATTAATTGCCAAAAACATGTTATCCCATCATACCATCTCCTCCATAAACTTATCAAGTTTAATCTAGGACATGCTGTCCTATCATTGACAGTAAATGTCACTCCAAAGCCCCAGTCTTCCAATTAGGGACACTGCTTTCTAGTCACCTACAAGTGGAGCACTCATAGAGGCATTACTCAAAGAAGAAGAGAAGGTTACTCACTCTGTGCAGTAACTGAGGTTCTTTGAGATGTGTCCCCCTATAGGTGCTCCACTACCCGCTCTCTTTCCATCTGCTTCATAGCCAAAAAAAGCATACTCTCTGTGGCAGAGAAGGAACTGGAGGCTATTGGACATACACCGCTATATATACGTCACATGCACTGCGCAAGAGAGGGGAGGTGTTCATGTGTTGTCCGATGTGCATGGCTGATGAAGATCTCCAGTCCCAGATGCAGGGGGTACTGCCGCACCTACAACTGGAGCACCCAGAGGCGGACACATCTCGAAGAACCTCAGTTACTTCACAGGTTGAGTAACCTCATTTAATAGAACCAGACCCAGGAATGACCCTGCAGGACCCCACTAGGCATACCCTTCCAATTTGACAGCAAACCACTGATAACTACTCTTTGAGTACAATACTCCCCTATACTAGACTTTGGGGAGAGATAAGTGCATCAGAGGGAGCAATCTGAAGTATAATCTCACTGGTGCTCCTCCTGAATGGCATGGTTCTGTCCTGCCCACTAGGCAGGGCTACAGTGTAAGTACCATAGCCTAGCCTTAGAGATTATGAACACTGGTGAAATCATTGAAGCGGCACCAATTTACACCAGAAGAGAACTTTGCTGAGAAGGCCTAATTCTCTTTTTTTAATTATTTAAATGAAATCATTCTTCATTTACACTAATTTCGGTGAGAGTAGACTCATGCTATAGTCATTGTGCATTGATTGAGTCAGATAACACTAGTTTGACTAATTTTTTTAATAGGCCCAGGCCTGAATGGCTTAGCACAAAACTGAGTATAGATCTATTGAGGAAATAAATCTGGAGACTTCCAATTATTGGTATGTAAGCTATTTTTCCCCCTTTTTAGGTTCATTATGACTTTGGGCTGAGGAATATCCTTTCCGTATTAAGGACTCTTGGAGCTCAAAAGAGGGCCAGACCAGATGACAGTGAATTGAGTACTGTTATGAGAGGACTAAGGGATATGAACCTCTCTAAACTGGTGAGAATCTGTCAGTTTAAGATTTCAGTAGTGTATGGGTGAATGTCCTGCCTTTTTTCACAGTTGACAGTTTTTATATGGTTTTTTAAAAAATCTCAAACACTCCTAAACTTCATTTTTAAAATTCAGACTGGCAAGTAGCTCAATGAGCAGAATGTGCTTATCAAATTTGAAAACAATGCTTAAAATGCTTGAGATCATAAACAAAACACTACTGTGCTGTGCATGGGCAGTATGTTGTTTTCCTTACTAAATTAAGTGTGCACGAGGTGATGAACGTGGTATAAATGAACAGATTAACTTGAGTGCTCACTTAACTAGATTGCTCTTTATAGTAAGCCTGCTCAATGATGCATACTTGTGTACATGGGTACACATCTAAAATATACATAATTAGGCATACTCAAAAGTTGGTGTGCATCTGCTTAAATGATGTTCCTTCTTTTTTGGTAGCCTGAATTTAGGGGCATAATCAGCATGTTATTTTGAAATCAGCTACTAAATTGTTTAATGCTCATTATTGTAACATAATGATTCATTTTGACTTATGAGAAAAGAAAACTTTACTATGCCTAGTTGTGCTTTAAATTTTTTTCATTTTTTCATTTTTCAGGTAGATGAAGATGAGCCCTTATTTCTTAGTCTCATCAATGACCTCTTCCCTGGGCTACAGTTGGACAGTAGTACATATGCTGAACTACAGGCTGCAGTATCCAACCAGGTTGAAGAGACAGGATTGATTAATCATCCACCTTGGAATCTTAAGCTTATTCAGGTAGAGCATCTTATCTCTCAAAGCCTTCAGACAAGCTATAGATCGTAATAGATGCTCTTGAATTCTGTATGTGAATAATCTATTTTTGCACATCGCATTCTCCTCAGTTCATAATGAATGGGATATGCCTCTTCCTTGTGGAATTTGGAAGTAGTCCATAGTTCTTTCTGAGGGCTCTAGGATTAAATTGTGCCTTTCTGATTCTGAGCCTGTGGGTTCTCAATCTGTCAGGGAATAGGGATCTGTGTCTCAGAGGTGAGAAGGGTCATTGACCCGTTTTCATTAACTGAACAGTTGAGCACAAGGAGTATATACTCACAACAGAGCCACAGAAGGGCTCCATTTCAATCTAGTTATACCATAATTGGTTTATACAGAGATAAGTAAGAAATCCTTTTCTGCAGCCCAGCATCTCCAGCACTTCTCAGATATATGGGTCTATTCCCCTCCTGTCTCCTGTTTCCAGGATCAGTTCAACACTGTAACACAGCCCCAGCTGATCACTCCCCCTTCTTTGGTTTATATCTAGATCTTCTGCCTCCACAACAATTCAGTGATATCATGGGCAGTGCATATCGTAGGCTGGGGGAGGCTAAGGTTCCCCAAACAGCCCTGCCCACACTCTGCCCTGAGGCCCCCTCCTGCTTGCTGCTTCTCCCTTGGCCCCAGCCCAGACAGGCTGCTCCTCTTCCCGGAAACATGCTGAGGCTGGGGATGGGACAAAGGCAGATGGCTGGGAGCCGGGACTTGGGGTGGCTGGGGCTGCCCAGTGCTGGGGGGCCCCCAGGCACTGGGGCTGCACTGCCCGGCACTCTGAGGCTGGGGGCGCTGGAGCTGTGCTGCCTGGCTCTCAGGCTGCCCTGCACTGGGGCCGCAGATCCCACTCCTCTGGGGGGCTGGGGCCACAGCAGCCGGCGCTCTGGGGGCTGGGGCTGAGGTGCCCAGTGCTCGGGGGGAGGGTGGGGGATGGGGGTGCTGGGGCTGCCCACCCTTTGCTCAGGGGAACTAGGGGTGCTGAGGCTGGAGCTGAGGTGCCTGGGTGCTCCAGTGCTTGGGGGGACTGGAGGTGTTGGAGCTGTGCCTGGTCTGTGCCTGTGGGGGCTGGGGCTGTGATGCCCTGTGCTTGGCTTGGGGGCTGGGTCCATGGCACCTGGCACTCGTGGGGGGGGGGGTTGGAGGTGCCTGGGCTGTCTGCCCTGTGCTCGGGGATGCTGGGGGCACTGGGGCCGTGGTGCCCAGGGCTCAGGGTGCTGGGGCTGCCAGCCAGGTGCTCGGGCCACCCAGCACTGGGACCTCAGTGTCCAGGGCTGGGGCCGCGGTGCCCTGTGCTCGGGGGGGCTGGGAAGGGCTGGGGCTGCAGTGCCCTGTGCTCGGGGGGCTGGGGCCGTGGAGCACTGTGCTTGGGGGTGGGGGAGGCTGGAGGCGCTGGGGCTTCCTGTCCTGTGCTTGTGGGGCTGGGGGTGCTTGGGCAGGGCAGCCCGGGGCTGGGGCGGCAGGGCCAGTAGCCATGGGGAGCAGGGAGGGGAGCTGAAGGGGCGAGGAAGGAGGCAGAGGGGTGGTGGGGCCTCTGGCAGAAGCAGCGGGACCGGGGGATAGCATACGACAATGGCAGGTCACATGTTGCCCATGAGTGATAGTTTGCTTTGCTCCCAACTATTCCTATGCCAGCTTTGACTTTAATATATATTTTTTGGAGTAGTTGTGTGCAACCATTAAATTTCCGTTTCTCCTCCTCCTCTCCTGGATCATATAAATAGCAGTCTGGTGGTATCAGCCACTCAGATGCATTACTTCAGGACCTCTGTACTGGACTCCTTGCCTCCCCCCGTCTCCCACCCTGGCATGGCATAGCTCTCCTGGAAACACCAGGCTAAATCAAAACAATGTTCCATGTGTGAGGCAGGAATTATGGGCTCTTCAGAGGGTGAATTATACTCTGCCTGATCACAGCCGGCCAACTCTCACAATGCCAGAGCAGGGTCTTAGAGTCGGATTTGTTGCCTTCCCACAAGGAGCCACAACTCCAGTGCAGAAAAACCTAATCAGGAAATACAGAGCATGTCACAGAGACAATCCAAGGATGAGGAGGACACCATCTGGCCAGCTCAGGGGGTATGTCCCAGGGCAGAGGTGAGCTGGAAGAAAAATAACCTTAGGGGGCACCATGTCCACCCTCCCACCAAAGTACACAGCTCCCTGGGGGAAAAAGCAGGGTTCCTACAGAGCTCCCCTGCTTCCCAGTACAAATCTGGGGACTCAAGTAATGAGATTCCCATCCCCAGACAGGGAAGTGGGACCCTGAGGGGGAGGACACAGTTGGAGATATATCCAGAAAGATCAAGACACTAAATAAAGAGAGATCCTATGCAGTCGCAGCCAAGTGACAACTCCTGCAAAGTAGGTGAAAAAGTCCAAAAATCCCCAAAAAGAATTTAAAAAGTGGGGGAGGGACAAATCTAGATGGTATTTATCCTCTGACTCTGGAGCCATCTCCTCTGCTGAGGAAGGAGTACTCTAAGATTCTAGCTCTGAGCAGGCCATAGAAAAAAGCTGCAAGGTTTTTTTTCTCCCTGATAAATTTGAGATTATGTACAGAAGGTTGTATCTGCCATTTAGGCACATGATGACAGGACTAAGGGTAAATACCTGCCTTCCAAATCTCTGCATGATATAGCCATCTTGC
Organism: Lepidochelys olivacea; assembly: GCF_965140295.1. Taxonomy (NCBI): domain Eukaryota; kingdom Metazoa; phylum Chordata; order Testudines; family Cheloniidae; genus Lepidochelys; species Lepidochelys olivacea. The sequence continues at coordinate 151,771,482 of NC_140413.1, forward strand.
TGCACCCCGCCTTTGTGGGCATAATCAGTGAGGAATGAGAAACACCTAGTGGGATAAACACTTAGATACTATGAAATGTAAGAGCTCAAACAAGCCATCACAGAATAAACCAAAGGTCAATACTGTAGTGACATCTTTAGCAAAAGATACGATAATCCCATCCAAAGCGGGATTTTTTCCCAAAGAAATAACTGCCAAAAAAGTGAGAGCCACTCTGAGGCTTCCTCAGCCACCATTAGAGCATCCCTGGCCATTAGCTGCTTTGCGAGAACCACAGAATTCAAGCCGGATGACCTTAAATCAATGAAAGACAAGGGCCATCCTGACTTCTAGCCTACCCTGAAGAAAATATCCCTAGCAACAGCCTTTGTAGTAAATGCCTCAGTGGATGCAATGAGATTCTCAGTCAGGGCCACAACTTCCAGCTCAGAAGCCAGCAACCTCATTTGGCTACACCTCCAGACTGCAGACCCCCATGACACTCACATCCTGTGCTCATCCAAATTCAAAGGTGTCATGTTTTGGGGTGCAATTCAGACAAATGAGATGTTGTGTCACTGCTTGTCCCATAACTCCGAGTTCCTTAAAATGATCTGCTGCTGTAGTTCCTTGCCTGGATGCTCACAGCCAGCACACAAGCATACACTGAGGGTATGTCTTCACTATCCGCCAGCTTGGCAGGTAGTGATCGATTTATCAAGGATCGATTTATTGCGTCTCGTCTAGATGCGATAAATTGATCCCCGAATCGACGACTGTACTCCACCTCGGCAGGAGGAGTAAGCGGAGTCAACAGGGGAGCCGCCGCGATCGACTTACCTCCGTGAGGACGGCCAGGTAACTCGAATTAAGATACTTCGACTTCAGCTACGCGAATAGCATAGCGGAAGTTGCGTATCTTAGTTCGAAACCCCTTCCCCGCCCCCAGTGTATCCCAGGCCTAAGTGTCTGTATGTTAAGCAAGCCTGGTTCAGCAAAGCTGACTCCAGCAGCCTGCTTGTTACACCACAACCAAAGTCTGGTCTCCACCAGCCTTTGTTACTGCTAGTCAATTGACCACATCACACCCCTAGTCCCAAATTTCCCCCAAATTGTCTGCCCTGAAATGTCCAGCCCTTTCCTGGAACTTTCAGAGGAGTAATAAGTTCTATTCATCCTTTTAAAGAAACAAAAGCAGTTTATCACTTTAAGTGGAGTTAATAATTACTTCAATTCAAATACAGCACTGCGTTGTTTTAGATCAAAGTTAAAAAAAAGTTTATTAACAAAAAGAGATGGGGCTTTAAGGGAGTACAAGAGATAAAGACAAAATGGTCACAAGCGAACAAAAGTAAAATACACTTTCTAGTGCCTAACACTTTACTCAACAAGCTGCAGCTTGGTTCTAGGTATATTTCTTACCAGTCTCTTTTTTCTTTCTAGCAATGTCTGACTTTCTCTTAGTCAGGTACTTACACAGAAGTATAATGTGCTGGTTTTCCTTGTCTTTCTAAGTGAAAGATCTTTGCCTTATCTGGTTTCTCACCTATATTCAGTTCTCAGAGACTTCATCCCTGCAGCTGAAGAATCCATCTTTCTCAGTTTTCAAGAACTCTGACCCCTTGTGTCTGTTCAGTGATGGATTCCAGGATGATTTCTTCTTCTTGTGTGTGCAATTCAGCACTTCTTCGAGTGCTGTCCCTGTGGGTGCTCCACTCCAGGTGACGGTGTGTCCTTGTGCCACTGATCGGAGATCTTCGGTAGTAGTGCCTGGTCGGGACGCACGCGCTCAGCTTCTGTCTCGCGGTCTCGTTAGGGTCTGCCTGAGCGCACGCGTCCCGCACCCCCCTCAGTTCCTTCTCAACTGTCCTCAGCTGAAGACAGGACTCAGAGCAGTGCTGAACCTCTTCCCTGGTCACTGAAGGAAACAAAAAGTACAAAGACATAGAAATAGTTAGTTAGAAACATCACAGTTATTTCCCTTCCTTTGAACAGTTACCTATTTGAAAAAAAACAAAAACAAAAAAACCCTTTTTTCCCCAAGTTCATCTCTCATTCAGACACACTCCCCTGGCATTCCTAGTGCAATAATACCAGGGTCTTAAGGATTTAAAAAATGTGCCTCCTGTCAAGAGTCTATACCACGGTCTGACAGACATTCACGCTGTGTGAAGTGCCTCGGCGAGACACACGTCCCTGCCAAGTGTGTCCATTGTACCAGCCTGAAAACCAGGGCTCGTCGTGACAGGGACCTGTTGCTGAAAATGCTCCTGATGGAGAAATCCCTACAGCTACCTGTGGAGATGGGCAATAACAAACCCTCTCCCTCATGCTCCCCGGCCAGGTCTGAACCGATTGGGAGAGCAGCTTCACCCTCTCAAGCAAAGAGGCAGGAAGCCCAACTGTCTCCATCCAGAGACTTTCAAAAGGGTAAAGGATCTTCTGCGAGATCCTTACCCTCAGTGCTGACAGCGCTGAAGGCAGGCGCCTCTGACTGTCCCAGCACTTCAGCCACAGCTCCCGTGGAGTGCAGTGTCAGGGACCCAAATTCCCTTAGCAGGAAGGTCTCCTTGGCACCGGTCTCCTCAGCACTGAAAATAGACCCAGTGCTGACAAGAACGTCGGCACTGAGCCTGCCTACCATTCCAGCAGCTGGAGTGGACCTCCCGCAGGGTGCCTACAAACAGCCTGCGGCACTGGTGAAAGCAAAACAGAAGTCAGTACGGGCTTCTGAGCACATATCACGCTCAGCAAGATCACAGCCCAGGGAGCAGCAGCAATTCTTAAATCAGGACATCTCAGTGGCCCCTGAGCCTGACTCTCCGTTCCTTGACACACCGTGCTCACTCTTTGACCAGCTGCTCTCCCTACCTGACCCGGCTACCTTCACTGACAGCAATCCCGATATGCAGCAGCAGGTGGAGTTCTCCCCGTCTGCATCTCCTCCTCCACCGGAACCATTTACACCTCAGGTCATGGCTCACAAGCACCAGCTTCAGTTTCCCTACTTTGCTCCCCTGTGGGCAGGACCTCACTTCTCTTATCCCATGCTTTGTCCTCAGTGATACCCTTGGCTGGCTCCTGCTGCCACTCGTCCTCATGATTCTTCCACCAGACCACAAGCTTTTTCTGCGCCCCTATCTCCAGCTCCGTCTACTTCTAGAGCGCCTGCACCCCCCCCCCCCCGAAGAGGTGGGCTATGAACCATACCCTGATTCACCAACTCCTAACTCTCCATTAGCTCCAGACGGAGCCCTCATACCTCATGCCACAGAATGTGGACAACTTTAAGCAATTCCAGGAACTTTTCAAGAGGGAGGCACTCAACCAGGACATCCCTTTAGATGAGGTCCAAAAAAATGGATGAAGTCCTTCACACTATGAAAGACTCTAGAGCAACCCTGCGCACCCTGGGCATCTACCTATCACTTCCCAGGAGACAATGGTATCAACCTTATCAGAGTCCACGCACACAACATCACCAGCCCCAGCCCAGACCATACAATATAGCCAGGAATTGCGCTAGACCTCCTTGGTGCAGACAAAACCAGGTCCAACCAGCTACCTCCCACCCATCGGGAAACAAACAACAATTATGAAGTGTTGGTTGAGGGTCTGTGCAACCACCCCTTGACTCCACCACCTATTTGCCCATTTGGCCACTGCCTCCAGGTTTTCCGCCATGCCTGGCAGCAGATCACACAGGACCATTGGGTCCTGGAAATAGTTCAGTCCAGTTATTCCATCCCTTTTATATCCTACCCTCCTACCCTTCCCCCTTCCCTATCCCTCTTCAGGGACCCCTCTCACGAGCACCTACTTCACGCAGAAGTGGTTCTCTTCTATAGCTAGGTGCAATGGAACCTGTGCTGACACAACATCGAGGAAAAGTGTTCTACTCCCACTACTTTCTGACCCAAAAGAAGAGTGGGGGATGGAGACTGAACATATTCATACATGTACAGAAATTCAAGATGGTCACAACTGGGCACAATAATACCCACGCTGGAACAAGGGGATTGGTTCACAGCCCTCAACCTACAGGATGCCTATTTTCACATATCCATTCATCCAGCACACAGACACTTCCTGCGATTCACACTCGGACACAACCATTTTCAAAACAGGGTACTCCCTTTCGGACTCTCCACAGCACCGAGAGTATTCTCCAAGACCCTAGCTGTAGTTGTGGCCCACCTCCACAGACACGGAACCATGCTTTTCCCCTACCTAGACGATAGCCTCATCAAAGGCAGCTCATACGATGAGACATTACGAGCTACCTGTTTCGCCATCTCCCTCTTCCACAGCTTAGGTCTGCAAATAAACTTTCAAAAATCCACCCTGACACCCACAGAGCAGATCGATTTCATCGGAGCTCACCTGGACTCAATTTGAACCAGAGCCTCACTCCCACACAACAGATTCCTTGCTATTACACATCTCATACTCACACTGTCCGTTCGTCCCAGGATACAGGCAAGAATTTGCCTCCAGCTTCTTGGCCACATGGCAGCCACCACCTTCGTGGTCAAGTACACCAGGCTGCACATGAGATGTCTTCAGGGTTGGCTCAACTCCAACTTCAAACCCAGCAGACACAGCTTCTGCATGATGCTAACTCCTCCAACAAATGTACTAGCTTCCCTACGATGGTGGACAAGACCAGAGAACCTCTGCATGGGCATTCCCTTCCAGCAGCACTCCCCAGCACTCATGCTCACCACGGATGCTTCCCTGATCGGATGGGGAGTGCACCTGGGGGGACACACGGCACAGGGCCTCTGGTCCCTGTCAGACGCATCTGCACATAAATCTCCTTGAGCTCAGAGCAGTCAGACACACCTGCCTTCACTTTCTCCCCCTCATAAAGAACAAATCTATCTGGGTCCTTACAGACAATATAGTATGTATGTTTTACATCAACAGACTGGGGAGCACGATCGAACTCCCTGTGCATGGAGGCCATCTGGTTATGGAATTGGTGCATACAACACCACATAGAAATTACCACTTCATACATACCCTGATGTCACAAAACAACTGCCAACACACTCAGCAGATACTTCTCTGAGGAACACAAATGGGAATTACATCCCATGATACTATGACAGCTCTTCTCCCACTGGGGCACCCCATCGATAGACCTCTTTGCCACAACCCAGAATTGCAAATGCCACCTATTTTGCTCCAGAGCGGGACTCTGGACTGCATCCCTAGGAGACCTGTTCCTCATCCCGTGGAACAACTCCTTCATGTATACCTTTCCATCGATTCCTCTGATACACAGGGTTCTATGCAAATTCAGAGATGACAAGGCCTAGGTCATACTTATTGCCCCAGCTTGGCCAAGACAGACATGGTATCCTTACATGCTACGCATGTCCATCCATCCTCCATGGTCTCTCCCCAACAGACCAGATCTGCTTTCTCAGGACAACGGCTGGCTTCTTCATCCGCAGCTCCAGAAACTCCACCTGACAGCGTGGTTCCTTCATGGTTCCAAACTAGACTGTTCTGAGCAAGTCCGGAATGTCCTCCTGCACAGTAGAAGAGACTCCACTCATAAAACTTACTTGAAAAAGTGGAAATGCTTCTCCGTGTGGTGCTCCCATAAACGCTTGACGCCCCACATCGTGACCCTCCCTAAATCCTAGACTACCTTTTGAAACTAAAACAGGACAGTCTCTCGCTCAGCTCCATCAGAGTACATCTCGTGGCCCTCACCACCTTCCATGATTTGCTGGACGGATAGTCACTCTTTGCCCACCCCACAATAAAACGCTTTCTCACGGGCCTGCAAAATCTCTACCCTGAGATTCATCCATCGGCAGCCGCCTGGAATCTCAACCTAGTTCTTCACGGTCTTATGAAACCTCCCTTCGAGTCCTTAGCTACCTCATCCCTTCTCCACATGTCTTTGAAGGTAGCTTTCTTGGTTGCCATAACATCAGCAAGGAGAGTAGGGGAAATAAGCACCCTGATGGCCTACCCTCCCTACGCAACCTTCTCTAAAGATAAAGTTACCTTGCGACCCCACCCTAAATTTCTCCCTAAGGCGGTGTCCACCTTCCACCTTAACCAACCGATATACTTACCTGCATTCTAGCCCAAACCTCATAAGACTCCGCACAAAGCTTCTCTACATACCCTCGATGTCATACGGGCAATCGCCTTTTATCTAGACAGGACTAAACCGTTTTGTAAATCCCCTTGGCTATTTGTCTCCACTACCGAGAGATCGAAGGGTGCGGCTATCTCTAAGCAACAACTTTCCAAGTGGATCTCTGACTGCATCAGATTCAGTTACCGAACTCAGAATGCCCAACCATGTGAGGGCATCAGAACTCATTCTACTCGGGCGATGTCAACATCCGTTGCCTTCCTCCATGACGTACCTATTACTGATATCTGCAAGGTGGCCACATGGACATCTGACCACACATTTGCCAAACATTATGCTATCACACAGGATACCATGGCAGACACCATCGTAGGCCACACAATACTGTCTACAAGGTCACTGCCACAACTCCAAAGTCCCACCAGCCATAGTGGGTACTGCTTCACGTTCACCTGGAGTGGAGCACCCACAGGGACACCACTTGAAGAAGAAGACAAGGTTACTCATCTTGCAGTAACTGAGGTTCTTCAAGATGTGTGTCCCTGTGGGTGCTCCACTCCCCACCCTCTTCCCCTCTTCTTTGGAGTACGATTCTGACATCTCCACAGTAGAGAAGGAATCGAGGGGGGTGTGAGACTCTAAAGAGACCGCGAGACAGCAGCTAAGCACATGTGTCCTGACCAGGCACCGCTACCGAAGATCTCCTATCAACGGCGCCGGGACGCACCGTTACCTGGAGTGGAGCACCCACAGGGACACACATCTCGAAGAACCTCAGTTACTGTAAGGTGAGTAACCTTCTCTTCTCTCTCCTTATATCTTCCCAAACTCGCTGATTTGTCCCCAGACTCATGACCTCATGCTATTCTTCCCTTCCTGTAGACTTCCCATTCCCCTGTTGATTTGTATGTAAATGAAGCTTCCAATGTTTTTGATCACACCTTGCTTAATTTAAGTGGAGACAGACAGATAGATAGCTGCCTTCCCTCCTGTCTGGGAGGAAACCTGTTTCTCCCTTTGTTTGATCACAGACTTTATTCCTCACATATGATTAATACATTTTTACAGTAATATTAATCGCAAATGTGTCATTAGATTTCACAAAAACCTTACTTGATACATTTTTATAATACAGTAATATTGTATATGATCAGTGGATTCAATTTCTTATAATTTGCGGTTCAGATCCCCGCAAAAGGCTAATCTCCCTCACTTGCTAGATTGAGGGCTCTGTTTATCATTTCTGTAAATGTGCCTTCTTTTTCTCTGCCTGACAGCAAGCTGGTCAGCCAAGCAAATACACATTCCATTTTCTAGGGCAGACTGGATTTATGTATTGCTTGCTGAACATAATTCTAATGCACATCCATAACTCTTTGTACACACCTCCAACATACATCATGCAAGAATAGTAACAATCAGTGAGCTATTAGTTTTACAATGATATATTACATGCCACCTTTTGGGAATATATCATGACAAGCGTGTTAGGTATAGTGAGTATATCAGTACTGGCACAAGTTGCTGACATAGAGTAGTGTCACAAGAGGCTCTCTCCTGTTTGGGGAAAAGTTGTGTAAGATGATGGCAGACAGTGCCAAACTGAAGCAGTGCCTCCACACCCCATGTAGCATATCAAGGAGAGTCTACAAGCTCACTAACACAGAGAAATATTCCTTTTGTCCACCCTCTTCACAAAAGTATCAGAGGAAAGACAGCAGGCTCTAATTTCACTGGGGAAAACCCTGGAATCGCAGATCAGAAAGCAAAGCCAGAAGTGGTACCACCACTGCCTAGGGTTTATTATGAAAAAGAGTAAATGTGCTTCTGCCCAGATCTGAATCTAGGAGGTAGAATTTGCAGCTTCTCAGGAGAATGGTCTGTATTGACCACACACAAATGGCTGAGAGAGATAATGAGCTGCCAAAGGACAGATTCCAGAAAATCTAGAATCTGATATCTATGTTGGTAAGGAACACAAGGTCATCCATAGCTTAGTGTCTCCAACTACTAGGCCTTCTGGTTTTGTGCATAGGATTCACCCCATGAGCAAGGTCCCATATCCGGTGTCTCCAGGCTTTTATCCTAAAAGTAAGGATCCAGTCATTGAAACGTATGCAGTATCAGGTGCTGGTCCCAAGCATGGTACTGAACTCCCTCAACTAGTGGTGAATCCCAGAGAATGCCTGCAAGGGTCTCCCCCTGTGCCTTTGACAACCACAGGTACTCAAAACAGGTGCTAGGCTAGTGGGGAAAGGAGCACACCTGAGACACAGAATAGCACAAGGCAATTGAAGCTCCATTGAAAGGAATCAGACCATCAAACTCTAGGAGCACAGAGCTGTCAGGCTAGCCATATGAAGGTTCCAGAGCTACCATAAAGGCCCAGGACATTTTGACCCAGTCGGACAACTCTACCACTGTGGTATACCTCATCAATCAAGGGGGAACTCAGAGCTCTACTTGGGGTGTAGAAGCAATTGAGATAAGATGGACTGTGCAGAGAAGAATCCCTCTTCCATAAGGCAATACACATCAAAGGAGAACTGAACCAGAAGTCAGACTGGCTCAGCAAACATGCTGTCAACAATTCAGAATGGTGTCTGAATCAGGAATTCTTCAACCTGATCTCACAGAATTATGGCCTTCTAGTGGTCAACCTGTTTGCCAGTCACAAGAACAGAAAGCTGCCAAAGTATTTCACTGGACAAGCAGATCCCAGATCACTGGGGACAGAGGGTCTCTCTAACAGGGCTTGCTTTATACATTTCCACTTCTTATACTTCTAGAGAAGGTGATTCAGGAAATAAGATGAGAAGAAGGTAAGGGTTTGTCTCCACACTGGCTGAGGAGATCATGTTACTCAGATCTGGTAGACCTGGCAATGGAATCCCCACTGTATCAGTCAGTGAGACTGGACATCCATTAGCAAGGTACTATCTTCCATCCAAACTCAAACCATCTCCAACTAACAGCATGGCTATTGAGAGGTAAGTGTTGATAGCCAAAATAATTGGGACTGTACTGTCTTCCAGATTATTTTTGATGCTAAAGGCGTACTCCTATATCTGGTCTAGGTTTAGCTCAGGGTGCCAAGAAAACAACAAAAATTCTGGTATTCAAGCTATTCTGGATTATCTTTATGATGGTGTGAACAAGGAGCTCCAGCCCAGCACCTTTGACTGGTGTTGGCCACAAGTAGCATCTTTATATGCAGGGTCCTCTGGTTCCTTGGCAGAGGATCGTCAAATCTCAAGATTTCTCAAGTCAATAAGACTGGCTATACCTGCAGTCAGACCAGTCTTTTCTAAATGGAACCTACAACTGTTTATTGGTTGCTATCATGCTTCCTAGATGAGTTTAGGAGTCGGCAGCTTTATCCATGCAGGAATCTCATTATGTGTACTATGACAAGGGGGTAAAGACTTTCTTGCCAAAAGTGAATGCATCTTTCCATGCCTCTCAGGAGGTCAGGATGACCTTCTCTTATTTTGTCTAAAGCCACAGCATTGTACCGAAAAGCTATGGCATAATCTGGTGTTCTTAGACCACTAAAGATCTATCTTAAGCACATCATCTTGACAAGAAGATTGGGCTTCTTCTTTGCCTTCTTTTATCCAATGTGCCAAGTGCTCTGGATATCCAAACTGTTTCTTTCCTTCCCAATTCACATAATTCACTGCTCACTGCTTTTTATTTGTCACAGATTGTGGGGGATACTATGTGCTAGAGTGGAAATTTTCTTACCCAATAATTTCCTCTCTAGTGGTAACATCCCCCATGATTAAGTAATTGATTCTTTTTTTGGAGTATGAGTTATGTATATAGGTAAAAGTTAGTTCAATTTTACGGTTAATAATGTTCTTAACTGACAGCTATATGAGTATCTCTACAGTTTGGGAATAACTCTCCAAGAGGCCTTGGGAACAAAATTGTACCACTGCCAAATTCCACAGGGAAAAGGGATAGCCTATTCATAATGAATTGTGGGAGATGCTGCCACTAGAAAGTAAATTATAGAATAAGTAATTTTCCCTTTCCCGGCTCCTATGGGTAGCTATGACTGAGACTACCTCACAGAAAAAGTCTCCTTCTTGAGATTTTTAGGTAGCCTCTTAAGGAAACAGGCAAAAGGACTTGAGTCCCAGGCAGTTTATGGTGTCTCAGATTCAGTATTTACAATGTGACTATGGCTATGATAAAATATCTTTACTGGCTGTTTAGTTTGACCTTTGGCTCTGAAGTTCAGGCCAGGATTTTGGCTAGGTCTTTAAAAGAGTCTTATTTTAGTACCAAGATGGATGACACATTGTCCTGTCTTAAAAAGATTAGGGCTAAAACTAAGTCTCAAGCAATGAATGTTACCCCACACAGAATATCAAAAGGTAAACAAGTATTCAGTTAATATTGATGATATAAGGGCTAGTATTACCATCATGTGGTATATCCAAATCTTGGGGGGGAGCGGGAGGCGTTTTGGTTAAATCCAACTGTTTTTGCCATTGAAATCTCCCTGTGATAACAGAAATTCCTGTGATCATCAGGATACAAAACTGGAGGTATTCTTTGTTTATGTGTACTTTACACATTTACATTATTTAGAACTGCAGTGGTTAACTATTCTCTTGCTATACCTTGTTTGTATTCACATTCATTTTTCTCTGTGAATAGCATTAAATTTCTTTTAAAAATATGTTATAGTAAAGTTATTTTTGAGCTGCTCTGAAGATGTCAGACAGGACTCCCCTCAAGAAACTATGTTTCACAATAAACACATTTGGTTTTCATCAGTTTAGGAGCTACAGGTTAGTCAGTAGCATTACACAAAGAGTAGCAATTACGAATGTATTTGACAGGTTTCAGAGTGGTAGCCGTATTAGTCTGTGTCAGCAAAAAGAACAAGGAGTACTTGTGGCACATTTATTTGGGCATAAACTTTCGTGCGCTAAAACCCACTTTATCAGATGCATGCAGTGGAAAATACAGTAGGAAGATATATATACAGAGAACATGAAAAAATGGAGGTTGCCATACCAACTCTAATGAGACTAATCAATTAAGGCAGGCTGTTATCAGTAGGAGAAAAAAAAACTTTTGTAGTGATAATCAGGATGGCCCATTTTAAACAATTGACAAGAAGGTATGAGTAACAGTAGGGGAAAAATTAGCATGGGGAAATAGTTTCCCCATGTGTAATGACTCATCCACTCCCAGTCTTTATTCAAGCCTAATTTAATGGTGTCTAGTTTGCAAATTAATTCCAGTTCTGCAGTTTCTCGTTGGAGTCTGTTTTTGAAGTTTTTTTGTTGAAGAACAGCAACTTTTAGGTCTGTAATTCAGTGTCCACGGAAGTTGAAGTGTTCTCCGACTGGTTTTTGAATGTTATAATTCTTGACGTCTGATTTGTGTACATTTATTCTTTTGCGTAGTGACTGTCCGGTTTGGCCAATGTACATGGCAGAAGGGCATTGCTGGCACATGATGGCATATATCACATTGGTAGATGTGCAGGTGAACGAGCCTCTGATGGTGTGGCTGATGTGATTGGGTCCTATGATAGTATCCCTTGAATAGATAAGCCTTTTAAAATAAGAATGAATTTTTCAAAATTATTCACTTTTTTCTTATTAGTTATATGAAACTTATAAAGTACGCCATGGGCTGATGATACTTGGACCCAGTGGATCTGGAAAAACAACAGTTATAACTATGCTGATGAAGGCAATGACAGAGTGTGGGCATCCTCATAGAGAAATGCGTATGAACCCAAAAGCTATTACTGCTCCTCAAATGTTTGGCAAACTCGATACTGCAACTAATGACTGGACAGATGGAATCTTTTCTACACTGTGGAGGAAAACACTAAAAGCTAAAAAGGGTATGCAAATATATTGTATGTGATATGATCAAAATATCTCATCCATGCTGTGCTGAAAAAGTATCTAATATTTGCAAATGTGGTAACATACTCTCTCTTGAATGAAGAAATATAGTTATGATGAGGGATTTGAGTTCAGGTCTGTTATTAATAAGAGGTCAAATAATCAGGCTGAATCAATCTTTGATTAATAATCTTTGATAAATATTAATACAGCACAACACAGAAAGGAAGGCTATAGTTACCAAACCTATCTGGAGACTGGAAAAGTGACTGCAGCTCTGTTCATTCCCAACTCACTCCCAGGAACTCTGCTTTTTATATACTGCATATTCCTATTTATCCGAAACCCTATTATCCGAACCTCTGCATTATCCAAATCCCTTCCTTGTCTCCCAGCATGAGATCCATGCTGCAGAGGACATGTGGAGGTTGGGATAATAGAGCAGGGGCCTCCAGCTGGCAGTGCGAGGACGCAGGGGATGAGCCCACCGGCTGCAAGAGAGGCCACTCTGTTGCTGAATAGCTCCTGCAGCTGCACAGGGAACCCTTTGCAGCCCTGTTGACATAGGAATGAGTGAATAGGGTCATGACAATGGAGCTACAGAGGGCTTCAGAGGCCCAGTCACTCCAACTTTCCAGTTCAGCACTGTTAATATGAATTATGCTTTGCTTTTGTAAAATTATAATCAAGATTTGTATGGATTAGTTTTTAGTGGCTTTAAAATAATGTATTTTCTATTTTAATGTTAATTACTTTGATAGAATATATGGTTGCAAAATTTCTATTCCTAATAATATGTTTTTTGATCTCTAATTGAAACTATGAAATATTTTTGATGGAGGAAGGGAATCTTAGTTTCTGCAACTTTTGTTTTAAAATTTGGAATTAACGGTGTCTGAGAAAAACACAGTTCTCACTCTTAGGTTGGGTGCAGCAAGTCAGATACACTTTATTATCTCAAGCAATTGCACAGAGGGATAGAGTGCACAGGGTTTCCCCCACCTAGGCAGGTCTCTCTAAAGATAAACAATTAGAGCAAGTATTTATACCTTTATTACAGACAATAATAAGCAACAGCTGCATATTGTTTATACATATTCCTTCATGATATCTTATTTTTCTCATATAGTCTACATTCTGTTCTTATCTAATACAAGGTCACAACAGCCTCTTTCACAGTTCTTTTCCAGTTGCTTCACACTATCCCCGCTTCTACACATCTTGCATTATTAAAGCTAGAGTTAGCCTGACTCCTGTTCTTTCCAGAGGCCTGCATCCAAATTCGCTTTATCTACTTCCACAATGGTAATATCATAAACAGAATTACAGGCCAACATTTTCAAGCTTGGGTGCCTAAAATTAGGCACCTACATCCATATATATTCACCTAAATAAAAGTGGTCCGATTTTTTTAGAGTTGCTGTTCACCCACAGCTCTTGTTGACTGAAGTGGAAGCGGTGAGTAATCCGCACCTGTAAAAACCAGGCCACTTTTATTTAGCTGCTTAAATGTAGATAGTTTCCCCATTTTAGGCACCCAAGTTTGAAAATTTTGGCCTTTAGAACTATATAGGATATTATATGAAGGCAGATACTTGGTTTTGGGAGAAAAGTGTTTAAATCGCTGTTGATTTACAGTAGCGGTGCTTCTCAGCCAAGTTCAGGGAGTTCAGTGCCATCCAGTCTGCTACAATGGAACTGTGGAGGCAATGCCAGAAGAGAACAAGGTTTCTTACTTACAGTAACTCTTGTTTGCTGATTGTATTCCTCTGGTGAGCCACACTGACCCTTGCTTTTCCTTCCCTTTAACTTCGGAGCCCAACTCCATTGGGCTTCAAGAGGCAGAGAGGAACAGTTTAAAAAGTCTGGGTTATTTATAATTGCCTTTGTGATGTGGGGTTAGAAGACATGCATCTATCCCCCAATGGCCAGCTACTGCTTCAAAATTGGTTCCCTGGATAGGTATTCAACTCCTACAGTGGGGCTTTGTCGAGTCAATGCTACTGGAAGACAAGAGTTCTCCTTTTACTGATTTTCCATATGCATATTCCACTTATGGTGTGCATGCATCTCATACATCTGACATTGGAGTCTTTATGGCCATGAGTGCTCCTTGTGGCTGAACATCCACTCCAAGTTTCTTGATGCTCCACACTGAGAACATGAAAGGTCAGAGCAGGCCAACCATTATTCAGTTACTCTTACCACCTCCTGGCTTCGAGACAGAGCTGCTCAGTCTGTTACAAGAAAAGGAGTACTTGTGGCACCTTACAGACTAACAAATTTATTAGAGCATAAGCTTTCGTGAGCTACAGCTCACTTCATCAGTATGCATCCGATGAAGTGAGCTGTAGCTCACGAAAGCTTATGCTCTAATAAATTTGTTAGTCTCTAAGGTGCCACAAGTACTCCTTTTCTTTTTACGGATACAGACTAACATGGCTGCTACTCTTAAACCTGTCAGTCTGTTACTTCAGTGAACTCCTATCCCCTTTTCTCTGTCTTTGTATATACATTTTATAATCAGTAGTAGTTAGCTTGTTGCCCATTTCGTACGTTATTTGTATTTAGCTTGGGTTATTTTTTAAGGAAATTATCTTTACTCTTGATACTGAGATGGCCTCTTTTAAGTCTCTCAGTTTTAAGTAATGCTCATGAATGATGAACATTGAGAAGCTGGATATGAGTCAACAGTGTGCCCTTGTTGCCAAGAAGGCCAATGGCATTTTGGGATGTATAAGTAGGGGCATAGCCAGCAGATTGAGGGACGTGATCGTTCCCCTCTATTCGACATTGGTGAGGCCTCATCTGGAGTACTGTGTCCAGTTTTGGGCCCCACACTACAAGAAGGATGTGGATAAATTGGAGAGAGTCCAGCAAAGGGCAAAAAAATGATTAGGGGTCTGGAACACATGACTTATGAGGAGAGGCTGAGGGAACTGGGATTGTTTAGACTGCAGAAGAGAAGAATGAGGGGGGATTTGATAGCTGCTTTCAACTACCTGAGAGGTGGTTCCAAAGAGGATGGTTCTAGATGATTCTCAGTGGTAGAAGATGACAGGACAAGGAGTAATGGTCTCAATTGCAGTGGGGGAGGTTTAGGTTGGATATTAGGAAAAACTTTTTCACTAGGAGGGTGGTGAAACACTGGAATGTGTTACCTAGGGAGGTGGTAGAATCTCCTTCCTTAGAAGTTTTTAAGGTCAGGCTTGACAAAGCCCTGGCTGGGATGATTTAATTGGGGATTGGTCCTGCTTTGAGCAGGGGGTTGGACTAGATGACCTCCTGAGGTCCCTTCCAACCCTGATATTCTATCATTCTATGACTCCAAAGTGCTTATTTTGTTTGGGAGAATTGCACATTCCTGGCAACTGTACAATTTGTAGGTCCTTTACTCATAAGAACTGAAAATCTAGGGAGGCTCACCTACAAATATTTTTAATGGGCAGATCCATGAAACCATCTTCAGAACTGGGGTCCTTTGACCCTTCTATTTATGACCTGGTAAGTTATAGGAGTGCTCCAGGGAATAAGAGGTCTACAACATCTGAAATCCCATCAGCTGCTTCTTTAGCCCAGAATCTGAGAAAGACTGATAGTGTTCCTGCTGTGAAGAAGGGGCATGGGGAAAATATGAGAGGCAGCTCTCCAATCAGGCTCTCCTCAGAAAAGAAAGTGGCTTCAAATGCACTGTTCCACTCAAGAGAGATTTTGCTGCCCCATGTGGCCTCAGCACTGAAATACCAGGCGAAAACAGTGTCTAGTACAGTGTCATCTCATGTTTCCTGCTCTCCGAGCTTGTTACCAACTACTGTAACTCCAACTCTGGTGCTATCTACTTCTGCTGCTCCAGTACTGCAGCCTTCATCACTTGCTCCAGTACCACTGTTTATCCTAATTAATGTGCTTTACATTAATAACAATATACCTGGCACTGGAGGATCTACCCATTTTGCAGGAACAGGCTTCTCAATCTGAGATCCTACTATGGAGTTGCCAATCCTTTCTGCTGACTTATTGGGACCTACCATAATGATGTTGTCTTCCTTGGATGAGGCTGTGCTTTCTCCCATTATGCTACAGATAGATGATTTCAAGAGTTTTCAAGACTAGTTAAAATCCATTTGGAAGAGGTTCAGGAGCCTACTCATAACTCATTGATGTTATCCAATCCTTGTCTGCTGTTTCCAATTAATAAGTTGTAACAGGGAGCCATCTCTGATTAGTATGCTGCCCTCCTTTCCAGGGCTTGTCCTGTTGGCTGGGAGAGAGGAGAGACTTGCTGCACCCTGCAAAACAAGAATCCTGGTCCCAGAACCTAAAAGGAGCAGAAGCACAGGATTTTTCCCATACACTAATTGTTCCTCCAGGACCACTTCCTCTCTCCCAGGATCTGATTCTGCCATTTCATAGGCCCTCATATACATCCATATTCCTGTCATACAATGGAACAGGGGTTCTCTGAGGGTTCTACTACCCTCAAAGGGGATGGACCATCTCTGTTTCATGAGGCCATTATAGACCCTGCAAAAATTCTTTGGCAGATTCCCACTTCAGCAGCTTCAGTGTTCTGAAAATCAGACACATATCACATTCCCTCTAAGAGAGATGAACTCTTTTATTCCTACCTGGTGCATGGTTCCCTGGTGATGACAGCTCAAATGAGAATTCCAGGCAACAATTCAAAACCACGCCGAAAGACTGGGAGCCAAAGTGATGAGATTTCTTTAGTCAAAAATCTTATTAGTTGGCCAGTTTACAGTTTGGGACTGCAGATTGTCAGTTTATGTACTATATGACTGGCAGATAGATAATGTGACACCAATTTTTGAAAAAATCGCAAGAGGTGATCCTGGCAATTACAGACCAGTGAGCCTAATTTCAGTACCAGGCAAATTAGTTGAAACTATAGTAAAAAACAGAATTATCAGACACATGCATCAACATGATGTGTTGAGGAAGAGTCAACACAGCTTTTGTAAAGAGAAATCATTCCTCACCAAACTATTAGAATTCTCTAAGGGGGTCAACAAGCATGTGGACAAGGGTGATCCAGTGGATACAGTGGACTTGTAGTTGCAGAAAGCCTTTGACAAGGTCCCTCACCAGAGGCTCTTAAGCAAAGTAAGCAGTCATAGGATAAGAGGGAAGGTCCTCTCATGGATAAGTAACTGGTTTAAAGACAGGACAAAAAGGGCAGAAGTAAATAGTTTTCAGAATGGAAAGTGATAAATAGTGGTGTCCCCCAGGTATCTGTACTGGGACTAGTGCTGTTCAACATACTCATAAATGATCTGGAAAGAGGGGTAAACAGTGAGGTAGCAAAATTTGCAGATGATACAAAATTACTCAAGATAGTGAAGTCCAAACCTGACTGCAAAGAGTTACAAAGGAATCTCACAAAAATGGGTGATTGGGCAACAAAATGGCAGATGAAATTCAGTGTTGATAAATGCAATGTAATGCACATTGGAAAATGTAATCCCAACTATAAATACAAAATGATGGGTCTAAATGATCTGTTACCACTCAAGAAGGAGATCCTGGAGTCATTGTGTATAGTTCGCTGAAAACATCCACTGAGTGTGCAATGGCAGTCAGAAAAGCTAACAGAATGTTAGGAATCATTAGGAAAGGGATAGATAATAATACAGAAAATATCATAATACCACTATATAAATCTATGGTATGACTACACCTTGAATACTGCATGCAGTTCTAGTCACCCCATCTCAAAAAAGATATATTAGAATTTAAAAAGATACAGAGAAGGGCAATAAAATGATTAAGGGTCTGGAACAGATTCCATATGAGGAGAGATGAAAAACACTGGGACTTTTCAGTTTGGAAAAAAGATGACTAAGAGGGGATATGATAGAGGTCTATAAAATCATGAATTGTGTGGAGAAAGTGAATAAGAAACTGTCATTTACTCTTTCACATAACACAAGAACTAGGGGTCAACCAATTAAATTAATAGGCAGCAGTTTACAACAAACAAAAAGAAGTACTTCTTCATACAATGCATAGTCAACCTGAAGAACTCATTGCCAGGTGATGCTATAAAGGCCAAAACTATAACGGGGTTCATAAAAGAATTAGATAAGTTTCTGGAGGATAGGTCCATCAATGGCTATTAGTCAAGCTGATCAGGGATGCAACCCCATGCTCTGGGTATCCCTAGCCCCTGAATGCCAGAAACTGGGACTGGAGGATACAGAATGGATCACTCGATGATTGCCGGTTCTGTTCATTCCCTCTGAAGCACCTGGCAATGGCTACTGTTGAAAGACAGGATACTGGGCAAGATGGATCATTGGTCTGACCCTATATGGCCAAAATAAAATAACCTAAGAGTCTTCTGACTCAAACACTTCCTCCTCCACTGAGGAAGGGGAGCTCTCAGATTCAGGCTCTGAGCAGACCAATAAAAAATATGAAGCAAAAGTTTTTTCCCTCCAGAAATGTTTGAAACCTGGTGCAAAAATGTTGCATAATCCTGAGTAAGTTGTAAAGGACAAGCCTAAAAGCAAGTACCAGCATTCTAAATCCTCACCTGAGATAGCTGTCCTGCTGCATTTATCCTTCCAGGATGTGAACAGAGAAGAATGTGAAACCTCTGGGAAAGGTAAACGAATAAGCAGATATGCAAGTTGTAAGAGCACACACAGACTACATCTTTGGTGTATGCAGGGCTGGTTATGGTATGTTACCATCAAGCATCATCTGGATATGCTTCTGTGTGTACCTCCACTAGTACTCTTCTCCCTGAAACTCACAGTCATACCAAAGGTCAACGTGAGGCCTACTCCTCCATCTGGACTAAGTTAACTAATGGAATCAAGAACACAACAAAATTGCTAAGGATCCTGCTATTCCACTTTTTTTTTTGGACTTTCTTCAGGGAAGGCATAGACCAGGATATTCAGCCCAGCTTCATAGCACCAGTAGTATCCTATTTGCAGGATCCTTCTGGTTCCTTGACAGAGAACCTTGAGGTATCCAGATGTCTCAGACCAGTCAGACTAACTAAACCTGTGGTTAGATCTATCTTTCCTAGGTGGGACCTACCATTGCTGTTAAAAGCCCTAACCACACACCATTTTAAGCCTCTGACATCAATATCTCCATTCTACCTATCCATCAAAAACTGTTTACTGGTCGCCCTCACACCTGCTAGATGAGTTTCTGAACTGGCAGTTTTATCCATGCAGGAATCCCACTGTGTGTTCCATGATGACAAGGTGATGCTAAAAATCCCAGAATTGTCCTTGCCTAAGATGAATTCACCTTTCCATGCCTCACAGGAGTCGTCCTCCCTTCATTCTGTCCAAAGCCATAGCACCTGACAGAAAAGCTGTGGCACACTTTAGAAGTTTGAAGAGCACTAAAGATCTATATCAAGTGCACCTAAGTGATCAGAATATTGATCTTCTTGTTTGGCCACTTTCATCTGAAGTGCCAAGGGCTCAGGTTATCTAAGCTATTGGTAGCTAAATGGATCAAGCCATGCACCATAGAGTCATAGAATGTGTCAGATGCTCTTGTTCCAGACAGCATCAAGGCACACTTCACAAGATCCGTGGACACTTTGTGGGAAGAAAGAGCTTATGCTTCCACCACAAAGACCTGCGGGGCAGCAACATGGTTGTTGGTTTATATCTTTATTACACACTGTACAGTGGACATTTTGTCCTCTGCAGAGGCCTCCTTTGGCAGGAGGATGCTGCAGGTAGTGGTCTAGTAATAGCATTGCCATTTTAGGCAATTAACTCTGGGGGTCTTTCCTGTCTCATTCCGTTTTTCTTATCCCTCCCTACTTCTTTTCACTGCTCGCTACTTCTCATACATATCAAAATTATGGGAGATGTTGGGCTGCAGAATGGTAAATTTCCTAATTTTCTTTCCCAATTCTACCCTCCCTGCCTGGCTTCCTAGGGACAGTATTTAATTTTGATAGTTTTGCTTTAGTCCATAGCTTACTGTACATAGTTCTCATTGAAATTAATGTTACTAATCATAGTCTGTCGGTTTTACACAGCTTTGGAACGAATCATCTGGCAGCAGGCTGGAGAAGGGGCATGGCTGGCATTAGCTGTGCTACAGCTTTGAATTGCCTCTGGAAAATGTAGACAGGAGGAGACTAGCCCGTATGTATCACAATTGTGGCAGACATTGCGAGTAGAAATAAAATGACTAAGTAAGAAATTTACCTATCTCACTGTGTGAGAACCTGTTTTGAAGTGGCCAAAGTGGAACCTCCTGCTTCTCTCAGAACTCACTCCACCAGCCCTCAGGCAGTCTCAGCAGCATCTGTGAGGAATATTTTGAGTATGCATATACGTAAAGCAGTCACCTGAGGTTTTATTCATACATTTACGATGCATTATGCAATCACTGAAACCTCCAGATCAGATGCTGCATTTGGTAAGACTGTTACAATCCCTATTCTCCTAAGACTCTGAGCCTCACCATAAGTAGAATATGCATATGGACAATCACTCAGAAAAGAAAGGAAAGTTACTTACCTGGGTAACTGGAGTTTTTCAAGTTGTGATGACCATATCGATATTCCATGACCTGCCTTCTATTCCCTTTACCTTGGAGTTCTGTATCACTAGGATTCTGCAGCAGAAAGGAAACTGTGTGGTGATTGACCCATTCTGTTCTTTTATGCCCTTGGTGTGGGGCATGAGGACCCTCGGCATATATGTGTGGCCATAACAGGTACTGCTGGCCAAAAGACTGATCAACAGTGCCTGCACATCATAAGTGGAATATGCATATGGACAGCACATCACAAAGAATTCCAGTTACTGTATAGGTAAATAACTTTACTATAGGTAAGTAACTCCTTTTATACATATAGCTTAGCTATTTAAAATATCCTCCTTTGAATATATTTTGTTCCCATTTTGATGTAAAAATGTGAATTATTTCTGTTTTGATTGTTTCCAGGTGAGAATATCTTTCTGATTTTAGATGGTCCTGTGGATGCAATTTGGATTGAGAATCTAAATTCTGTTTTGGATGATAACAAGACTCTGACTCTAGCTAATGGTGATAGAATTCCTATGTCTCCTACGTGTAAACTGTTATTTGAGGTTCACAACATTGAGAATGCCTCTCCTGCAACAGTTTCTAGAATGGGCATGGTCTACATCAGTTCTTCAGCCCTCAACTGGAGACCAATTTTACAAGTAAGGTTAAGACGGAGGGGAAGGGTATTACTTATTAATTTTATTTTGTTGTACTTTGTATGTAGACAAATTTTATGTTTTTTTATTTTATTTTGCAGGCATGGCTAAAGAAACGTACACCTCAAGAAGCTGATATTTTACAGAATTTATATGACAGAATCTTTGAAGCAGCATATACATACATGAAACTAAACCTTAATCCAAAAATGGAGCTTTTAGAATGTAACTACATTATGCAGGTAGAACAGATATTGCCATCTAAATTATTTTCAAAAAGAAAAGGAGTACTTGTGGCACCTTAGAGACTAACCAATTTATTTGAGCATGAGCTTTCGTGGGATACAGCCCATTTCATTGGATGCAAAGAATGGAACATATAGTAAGAAGATATATATATATACACATACAGAGAATATGAAAAGCTGGAGTAAGAGGCTAATTAATTAAGATGAGCGATTGTCAGCAGGAGAAAAAAAATTTTGTAGAGATACTCAAGATGGCCCATTTAGACAGTTGACAAGAAGGTGTGAGGATACTTAACTTAAGGAAATAGATTCAATATGTGTAATGACCCAGCCACTCCCATTCTCTATTCAAACCCAAGTTAATGGTATCTAGTTGGCATATTAATTCAAGCTCAGCAGTTTCTCGATGGAGTCTGTTTTTGAAGCTTTTCTGTTGCAAAATTGTCACCTTTAAGTCTGTTACTGAGTGGCCAGAGAGGTTGAAGTGTTCTCCTACCGGTTTTTGAATGTTATGGTTCCTGATGTCAGATTTGTGTCCGTTTATTCTTTTGTGTAGAGACTGTCTGGTTTGGCCAATGTACATGGCAGAGGGGCATTGCTGGCACTTGATGGCATATATCACATTGGTAGACGTGCAGGTGAATGAGCCCCTGATGGCGTAATTAATGTGATTAGGTCCTATGATGGTGTCACTTGAATAAATATGTGGACATAGTTGGCATCGGGCTTTGTTGCAAGGATAGGTTCCTGGGTTCGTGTTTTTGTTGTGTGGTGTGTGGTTGCTGGTGAGTATTTGCTTCAGGTTGGGGGGGTGTCTGTCAGTGCGGAGTGCTCTGTCTCCCAAGATCTGTGAGAGTGAGGGATTGTTTTTCAGGATAGGTTGTATGGGCCAATAATTCTTTTATTATGTATCCACAGTGGAACAGCTTCAACAGAAAAGAATGGGGGAGCCCTATATCAGAATATCCTATAGCACAATAGTTAGGGCACTCACCTCAAATGAAGCAGATCCTAGTTTAATTCTCTTCTGCCCCTCAGGTAGAGGGGGGACTTGGACAAAGGATCTCTCACATCCCCGCTGAGTACTCTAATCACTGGGTTAAAAGTTATTAGATGGGCATCACTACCACCTCCTCCTCGCCATCTGCCTGGGCTTCTTGCTGAAATGGGGTAGGTGCCTAAAGCCAGAACAGGGTTTACTGCTGAGCATCCCAAGCAGAGGAGGTGCCTTTCTGCAGCCTGACCTTAGGTACCCATCTCCAAGAGAAGGGTGAGGCTTAGCACACCCTGTCTTAGGCGTGGAGCTGCATAGCATGCTGGCTTTTGTGAATCCTATTCGGAGATGCCTGTCTCTCCTCATACATTGTATAGGGAGCCTAGGTGCCAAACTCAAGCTGTCATAAATATAAAGGGAAGGGTAAACCCCTTTAAAATCCCTCCTGGCCAGAGGAAAAATCCTCTCACCTGTAAAGGGTTAAGAAGCTAAAGGTAACCTCGCTGGCACCTGACCAAAATGACCAATGAGGAGACAAGATACTTTCAAAAGCTGGGAGGAG
Organism: Lepidochelys olivacea; assembly: GCF_965140295.1. NCBI lineage: Eukaryota > Metazoa > Chordata > Testudines > Cheloniidae > Lepidochelys > Lepidochelys olivacea. The sequence continues at coordinate 151,794,468 of NC_140413.1, forward strand.
GGAGAGAAACAAAGGGTCTGTGTGTCTGTCTGTATGCTGCTTTTGCCGGGGATAGACCAGGAATGGAGTCTTAGAACTTTTAGTAAGTAATCTAGCTAGGTATGCGTTAGATTATGATTTCTTTAAATGGCTGAGAAAAGAATTGTGCTGAATAGAATAACTATTTCTGTCTATGTGTCTTTTTTGTAACTTAAGGTTTTGCCTAGAGGGATTCTCTATGTTTTGAATCTAATTACCCTGTAAGATATCTACCATCCTGATTTTACAGGGGTGATTCCTTTACTCCTATTTACTTCTATGTCTATTAAAAGTCTTCTTGTAAGAAAACTGAATGCTTTTTCATTGTTCTCAGATCCAAGGGTTTGGGTCTGTGGTCACCTATGCAAATTGGTGAGGATTTTTACCAAACCTTTCCCAGGAAGTGGGGTGCAAGGGTTGGGAGGATTTTGGGGGGAAAGGCGTGTCCAAACTATGTTTCCCAGTAAACCCAGTTAGAGTTTGGTGGTGGCAGTGGTTATTCCAAGGACAAAGGATAAAATTAATTTGTACCCTGGGGAAGTTTTAACCCAAGCTGCTAAAAGTAAGCTTAGGAGGTTTTCATGCAGGTCCCCACATCTGTACCCTAGAGTTCAGAGTGGGGGAGGAACCTTGACACAAGCTTTGTGAATCCCAGTGTTTCTCTAGTCACCTAAAAGTTAGGTGACAAGATTTCTTTGTGAATTTAATCCCCATAAATACCTTTAAAAATCTAGCTGATTGATTTACAGGGAGACAGTCACTTTTGAAAATGAGACTTGGGCTCCTAAGTCACTTAGGTTCCTTTGAAAATTTTACCCATGGTTATATATATAGCTTTACTCTGTATTTCCTTGTTATAATTTTGAGTTTGACATTGTCCTTTAGCAACCTTGACTGGTTTTCAAAATGAGTTTTTAATGTCTGAATATATATGAAGCTAAAAATTGACTGTCATATTTTCTTAATGCTGTTTTTTGTATATTTCCAGTCTATTAATCTTTTGGAGGGTTTGATTCCCTCAAAGGAAGAAGGCGGTATTTCATCTCCAGCACATCTTCATAAATTGTTTGCTTTTGGATTAATGTGGAGTTTAGGTGCTCTTCTGGAGTTGGATAGCAGGGATAAACTGGAAGCCTTCATTCGAGCAAATGATAGCAAATTAGATTTGCCAGAAATCCCTAAAAACACCAATCAAACAATGTATGAGTTTCATGTTACTGATTATGGTAAGAGAAAACACATTGACATTCTTTTTGATAATTAATGACATTTTCAAATAAATAAGGTTGGTTCAAAATATAAAAGTACTCTATAATTACATATTATTTGGTCACATGGTCAGAGCTTTCCTTTCTTGCTAAGACCCTATTGGAACACTAATCTTATGGAATCTGAATGCAAGTTATGTATGTGGAGGTATACAGTGGGGAGGAGTTGAGGTCTTTTCTGGATTAGTAATAATTTTTTATACCTCTTGTTTTTAATTTAGTTTTCATGGATTCTTTCTATTGAGGTACCTTAATTAGTCTACAGCATAGGTAATTTTTGAGCATGTTATTTCTGTTAGATTAATTTTACTTTATCTTTTACATTTTTTCTAAAATAAACAGTATTGGTTCTCCTTTGACTTATTGTGCACATATACATTCCACTGTAGGTGTATGTGCACCCAATGCATTCGAGTCAAAGACTTTTGCTAGTAGTACTACTAGGCAATGCATATGCCACTTCCTCATGCACTGAGATGAGAGTATAAAAGGGGTATGTCCACCCACTCCCTCTCAATTCCTTCACCCCCATGGCAAGAGTTGAAGCCCACCCATAGCATTTGCTTTGATTAACTAGCATTTCAAAATTCCTGTAGCATACATAGTTATAGATAGTATTTAGTGTAGTATAGTTAGGTTAATTGGTCATAGTATTTAGTAGGTAAATCCACCAGGTATTTCCAGCAGTGTGGAACGCATAGGGCTGTTTTCCCTGTTACAGAAAGGCATTAAAGCGGCTTGATTTGCTTTTGTGAGGACCATGTGAGGGACAAATGCTCCCTATGGCGCACCACTCATGGCAGGTGGATGGCGCAGGGCTTCTGAAAGTGTGCTGGGCTTCCTGGGCAGCTCCTTACCACCACCCAGCTTTTGGACAGGCCAGGAGGCAGGGCCATGGTGGAAAGGGGAGGCAGAGAGGGTGGGGCCCCATGACAGGGGGGATGTGGAGGGCCCAAATGTTCTTTGTGCATAGGGCCCCAATAAATCTTAATCCACCTCTAGTAAAGGGGCATATAATTGCTCCATCCATTGAGCCTGAAGGAGGGTGGTTATCACACCCATCAGCTTTTAAGGGGGGTTGTGACCTTCTAGCTGAAAGATCCTCTTGATGGCAGCCATTAACACCTTCATAAAAATACAAAAGGAAACCTGAACATGAGGTCCAATTGGTTAAGCAGACAAACAGTAGATCTGTTGGAATGATTCCTCAACCAGAAAATATTTTATCAGATCTTAGACCAGTTGGGCGATGTGAGGCTCTGTCTATTGGCAACAAATAGAAATATCAAAGAACCAAGAAGCTAGCCAACCCCAGCTGCAAACTCCCATTCCAACAGTGTAGGGAACACATTTAAAAATGTAGCATTTTAAAAGTTATTCCTTTCTCCAATCATAGCTTCAAGTTGCTGCACCAAGAAAGAGTTGGTTAGCTCACCATCTCCTTTTGGTTTGTGGCAGAGACATGGAATAAATTTGAAGCCTTCCTACATACCCTGCATTTCCTTATTCTCTTGGTAGGAGGCACAGAAGTTAAAGGCTTCTCTTTGAGTCTGACAACTTCACTCCTCAGACAGCTCCTTCTGCTACTGAACTACCTGCTGCTGAGCTGTCTTTGGGTCTACTGCAGAGGGGAGAAAACACAATATTTTGACTAGTGGAGCTACTAAATGCAGACAGAGTATTATTAGGTACTATATTCTCCATTTGTTGCTCTCTTTAGGTGACTGGCAACATTGGAATAAAAGAGTTCAGGAATACGTTTATCCAACAGAAAGTATCCCAGATTATGCATCTATTCTGGTTCCAAATGTAGACAATGTCAGAACTCAGTTTTTGGTAGAAACAATTGCTAAGCAACACAAAGTAAGTACACTATTTCTTATTTAATTGCAAAGCTAATATATATGGCGTAACATAAAGAGGCTTCCTGTCATAAAACAGGGATGTGATAATCCGTCTTTATATTCTCTGTCTCTACTCAGATTTGGTCAGGTTGTACATTTATTTAATTGTATTTACATTATTTTCATTATCTACAAATTTGCCACTCACAAGCGTCTCTTCGTCCACATAAAACACTTAAAATAAAGCTCATTATGTAAAAGATCAATAGAATTAGTCATACACACACAAAAAAAAATGTTAAATATAATCCAAATAATCCCTGCCATTTTTTCCTCTCAGGAAAAAGGCTAAAGGAGATTTTACCATCAGTTTCTCAGTATCAACAGACTAGTGCTCTCTTAGATGAATTGGGAAGGTGGATTTCAGAGTCAAGGGACATCTGCTGAAAACACCTTACCACCACCTTTGGTTATATGAAGTTCTTTCAATGGGAAAGCAATAGCTGATCCCAACTGTCATGAAAGTACAAAGGAAGAGAATGCTTCTCATTTAGTAACAATCTAAACCAGAAAAAACTTTCAAGAGCAAAATCAATACCTTGAACTACACCTAGAAATAAATAAATATTTGGAGTAGTAATATGGTTTATTTAATTTCAATGTGTAAAATGCACTTATCGTACACTCTGAGGGTTTGCAATAATAGTACATGCAGTTCATAACAAAAAGATAAACCAGGCATTGATCCAATGCCACTGTGATGGGTTGTTCACTCCACATCAGCCCTGTAAGGGTTAAGGAAGCTGAGAAAGGGCCAGTTAGGATAATATGCCACACATGAGTGGCTTAGGGCAGAAAAGCAACCCCTAATTGGAAGATGAAGCTCATCTAAACAGGTGTGGGCTGGGCTAATATAAAGCCAGGAAGCTGGCAACAGAAATGGGGGCAGTGTGGAAATCTGCAGTCATTGTCTGTGCATTAGAGAGGAAAGGAGGGAACCTAGGGAAAGAGTTAGAACCCTGGGAGCATGGCCCTGAGGATAGAGTGTTCCCAGGAGAGAGAAAGATGGAGAAGAAAGCCTGTGGGAGGTAGATAGGAAGCAGCCAGGGAGAGAGCAGCAAAGCTGGGGACTGAGCAGACCTTGGCTGCATGTTGTAGGGTCTCTGGGTTGGAACCTGGAGAAGTGTGTGGGCCTGTGTACTCCTACCAGCCACTGACAGAGTGGCAGTGCCTGGACAGTGAGATTCTACATCTTGGAAGGGGAAACGCCATGGTAACCTGCCCGGAGGGTTGCAGCTCCTGGAGTGAGAAAGGGGCCACATAGTGACAGAGAGGACAATGAGAGGAGAGACCGCAAGAGGAGGTGTCACACCTGGAAGAGAGCTGTCAAGGTTCCTTCCCCACTCTGAACTGTAGGGTACAGATGTGGGGACCTGCATGAAAACCTCCTAAGCTTACTTTTACCAGCTTAGGTTAAAACTTCCCCAAGGTACAAACTATTTTACCTTTTGCCCTTGGACTTTATCGCTGCCACCACCAAACGTCTAACCTGTATATAACTGGGAAAGAGCCTGTTTGGAAATGTCTTTCCCCCCAAAATCCTCCCACACACACAGGTGGCCAAAATCCTGCACCCCCTTTCCTGGGGAAGGTTTGATAAAAAATCCTCACCAATTTGCATAGGTGAACACAGACCCAAACCCTTGAATCTTAAGAACAATGAAAGAACAATCAGATTCTTAAAAGAAGAATTTTAATAGAAGAAAAAGTAAAAAGAATCACCTCTGTAAAATCAGGATGGTAAATACCTTACAGGGTAATTAGATTAAAAACATAGAGAATGCCTCTAGGCAAAACCTTAAGTTACAAAAAGACACAAAAACAGGAATCTACATTCCTTTCAGTACAGACTTATTTTCTCAGCCATTTAAAGAAAACAGAATCTAACGCATATCTAGCTAGATTACTTACTAAGTTCTAAGACTCCATTCCTGTTCTGTCCCAGGCAAAAGCATCACACAGACAGAAAGAGCCTTTGTTTCTCCCCCCCTCCAGCTTTTGAAAGTATCTTGTCTCCTCATTGGTCATTTTGGTCAGGTGCCAGCGAGGTTATCCTAGCTTCTTAACCCTTTACAGGTGAAAGGGTTTTTCCTCTGGCCAGGAGGGATTTTAAAGGTGTTTACCCTTCCCTTTATATTTATGACACGCCCCCCCAAATCACAGATAGGGTGAAACGCTGGCTGTGATTTCTTCCTGGAGCTCTAGGAAAAAACAGAGTTAATAAGACACATGCACCTCTAAAAATACTACCAAGTATATAAAGACTAACAATATTTTCCACATCTCAAGGACGAATTTAACCAGTTGATTCTGGGAAACTTTCACGGGAGAGTGCATCAGCCATTTTGTTAGAAGCTCCTGAGATGTGTTGGATGTCGAAATCAAAATCTTGGAGAGCTAAACTCCACCAAATAAGTTTTTTCTTATTTTCCATGGCGGTATGAAGCCACTGTAACGCAGCGTGGTCGGTTTGCAGGTGGAAATGCCATCCCCAAACATATGGGCGTAGCTTTTTCAGAGCGAAGATAACAGCGTAACATTCTTTTTCACTGACTGAGCAGTTGCTTTCCCTCTCAGACAGCTTCTTGCTGAGAAACACCTCAGGGTGGAATTCTTGATCTGGTCCTTTTGCATTAAAACTGCTCCCACACCATGCTCGGACGCATCTGTTGTTACTAGGAACGGTTTGTCAAAGTCTGGGGCCCTTAGTACAGGGTCAGACATGAGTGTCTCTTTAAGCTGGTTAAAGGCCTTCTGACACTCTTCAGTCCACTGAACGGCATTTGGCTGTTTCTTTTTGGTTAGGTCTGTCAGTGGGGCGGCAATTTGGCTGTATTGCGGTACAAATCGTCTGTAATAACCAGCCAAGCTTAAGAAGGATTGAACCTGTTTCTTTGACTTTGGGACAAGCCACTTTTGGATAGCATCCACTTTGGCCTGTAGGGGGTTGATAGTTCCTTGACCGACCTGGTGTCCAAGGTAACTCACTCTGTTTAGGCCTATTTGACACTTCTTAGCCTTAACAGTTAGTCCTGCCTCCCTTATGCGCTCGAAGACTTTTTGTAGATGTTCCACGTGTTCTGCCCAGGAATCCGAAAATATGGCCACATCGTCAAGGTAGGCGACTGCATATTCTCCTAATCCCGCTAGGAGACCATCTACAAGTCTTTGGAAGGTGGCGGGTGCATTCCGTAGCCCGAAAGGGAGTACATTAAATTCATACAGCCCGACATGTGTGGTGAAGGCTGACCTTTCCTTGGCGGATTTATCTAGCGGTACCTGCCAGTACCCCTTGGTTAAGTCCAAGGTAGAGATGAACTGGGCCCGTCCCAGTTTCTCTAATAGTTCATCTGTGCGTGGCATTGGATAGTTGTCTGGGCAAGTTACAGCATTTAGCTTACGGTAGTCCATGCAAAAACGTATCTCCCCATCTGGTTTGGGAACTAGAACCACTGGAGATGCCCATGCACTTCCAGAGGGGCGGATTACACCCAGCGTATCCTGGATCTCCCATTCTATAGCAGTTTTAGCTTGAGGAGACACCCAGTAAGGTTGGACTTTAATTGGGTGAGCATTGCCTGTGTCAATGGAGTGGTATGCCCATTCAGTCAGTCCTGGAGTGGCTGAGAATGTCAGCACGTAGCTAATGCACAGCTCCTTGATCTGCTGTCACTGTATACACCCAAGGGTCATGGAGAGGTTCACCTCTTCCACGCCACCAGCACTTTTCCCTTCGTAGTAGACACCTTCAGGCCACTCAGGGTCATCTCCTCCCTGGGCTGTAAACTGACAAACCTTGAATTCTCTGGAATAAAAGGGCTTTAGAGAATTAATATGGTACACCTTAGGCTTTCGGTTGGAGGTGGGGAATGCTATGAGATAATTAACAGCTCCCAGGCGCTCTTGGACCGTGAATGGCCCTTCCCATGACGCTTTCATTTTATGGGCCTGGAGCACCTTTAAGACCATGACCTGGTCCCCTACTTTGAAGGAACGCTCTCTGGCATGTTTATCATAACAGGCTTTTTGTTCTTTTTGAGCATCCTGTAGGTTTTCTTTAGCAAGGGCTAGAGAGGTTCGGAGGGTGTTTTGTAGGTTGGTTACAAAGTCCAGAATGTTAGTTCCTGGAGAAGGTGTAAATCCCTCCCATTGCTGCTTCACCAACTGTAATGGCCCCTTAACCTCACGGCCATATACAAGTTCAAATGGGGAAAACCCTAAACTGGGGTGTGGTACAGCTCTGTAGGCAAAGAGCAACTGCTGCAACACTAGGTCTCAATCATAAGGAGTGCTCATATACGAATTTACGTATCATGGCTCCCAAAGTCCCATTAAATTTCTCCACCAGGCCATTTGTTTGATGATGGTAAGGGGTGGCAACCAAGTGATTCACCCCATGAGCTTCCCAAAGGCTTTCCATAGTTCCTGCCAGGAAATTAGTTCCTGCATCTGTGAGGATGTTGGAGGGCCAACCTACCCTGGCAAAAATGTCTGCTAGTGCCTGGCACACACTTTTAGCCCTGGTGTCTTTTTTGGAAAAGGACCCAGAATATCCACAGCTACTCACTGAAATGGAACTTCAATGATGGGGAGTGGCTGGAGAGGGGCTTTGACCTGGTCTTGGGGTTTTCCCACTCTTTGGCATACCTCACAATACCGGACATAGGTAGAAACATCCTTGCCCATTCCCTCCCAGTGGAGTGACCTCTCCAAATGGTGTTTGGTCCTGTTCACCGCAGCATGGCCACTAGGATGATCATGGGCTAAGCTCAAGAGCTTGGCCCGGTACTTAGTTGGAATTACCAACTGTCTCTGAGGATGCCAGTCTTCCTGGTGTCCACCAGAAAGAGTTTCCTTGTATAAAAGTCCTCTTTCTACAACAAACCTGGATCGATTAGAAGAGCTGAGAGGCGGTGGGTTGCTCCGTGCCACCATCCAAGCTCTCTGGATGCTTTCATCTGCTTCCTGTTCGGTCTGGAACTGTTCCCTTGATGCTGGAGACGTCAGTTCCTCATTGGATTGTGGACCGAGGCTTAGTCCCTCTGGAAGCAATGTAGGGGATGGGGCTGTTTCCGTTGACTGTGAACCGCTCTCCGCTGGTGCACTATGTTGGGGTTCAGGCTCCGGCTGAGGCTCTTGTGTTGGGTTATGGGCTGCTGCCGGTTCAGGTTCAGTGGGGCCCTCTGGTGTTGGGGTTGCAAGTACTGGGTTCAGTGCTGGCAATGGGTCTGGTGCTAGTTGTTCCGCTGTTGTGTTGTGTCCCAGATATGCCCCCTAGCACAGCAGGTTGGCATCTGTTGTATGTACTTCATGATCTGGAGGGCAGATAGAAAGACCCCTGTGGATATTCCCTGGGATTGTCAAACTCAGAGATTTGAGTACCTGGTTTGGAATCAGCACCCAATCTTGCATGTGTTCTGGTGAGTGGTTCCACACAGAATTGCTTGAGATGGATGACTGGATGACCACTTGTCTGTGCTTGAGAGAGACAATTCTTTAAATGGCTGAGAAAATAAGCATATAATTAGACATGCATTTGGATTTTATAAAATGCAAGAGACAACAAATGACATCACAGAACTATCCAATGTAGATGCTACATTGGTATCATTTATGAAGAATATTCTAATCCCATTGGAAGGGAATTTTCACAAGGACACAACAGTTAGAAAGGTGGAAGCCTCCCACAGGATTTATAGATTTTAATGTCAGAAGGAACACTGTAATCATCTAATCTGACCTCTTGCATAACAGAGGCCATAGGATGTCTTCAGAATAATTCCTGTTTGAACTAGGGCATATCTTTTCAAAAAACATCCAATCTTGATTTAAAAATTGCCACTGATGGAGAATATACCACAACACTTTGTAAGTTATTCAACACAACAGAATGCAGAGCACGTGGACCTCCAGAGACAGGAACAAGAGCATCCACTTCTTCAACTTCAAAGTGATAAAGAAAGTCCTCCAGAGGTTCCAAAGCCACCTTCGGGAGGATCACATTCTGCTCCAGTCAGAAAATATCATGACAATGGCATACATCAACGACCAAGGAGGAACTCAGAGCTCAGTCCTGCACTTGGAAGTGAGGGAGATAATAGAATGGGCAGAGGGGAACCTGGCTACCATAAGAGCAATACACATGAAGGAAATCTGAATGCAGACTAGTTTAGCACATGCTTAGTCAACAACTCAGAATGGTATTTAAATTAGGAAGTCTTCAATCTGATCTCACAGAAATTCAGCCTCCTGGCACTCATTCTATTTACAAGTTGGAAGAGCAGAAAGCTGGCACAATACTTGAGCAGAAAAACAGTTATCAAGTCACTAAGCACAGATGTACACAGGTGGCCAAAGGACTTGCTCTACACATTTCCACCTCTTCCACTTCTAGGGAAAGTGATTGAGAAGATAAGGCAAAAGCAAGCAAAGGTGATAGTTCTGGCTCCACACTAGCTGAGGAGACCGTGTTTTTCTAATCTAGTAGACTTGGCACTGGAATCTCCAGTGCATCTGCCAGTGAGACTGGACATCCTTCACCAAGGTCCCATTCTCCATCCAAATCCAGGCCATTTCCAACTGGCAGCATGGCTATTGGGAGGGAAGCAATAATTATACTGCGGTTATCCTCCAAAGTGACTGGGACTCTATTGGCCTTCAGACAAACTTCAGCGCTTAAGTCCTACTACTCTGGTTGGTCAAGGTTGATCTTATGTTGTCAAAAACTAAACAAAATCAGAAACCTCAACAATCCCTGGAATTCTAGCAATTCCTGATTTTCTTCAGTATGGTATAGACAAGGGACTTTGGCCCAGCACCAGAGCATGTCAGGTGTCAGCCACAGCAGTGTCTTATATTCAGAGTCCTCTGGTTCCTTATCTGAAAATCTTCAAATCTCAAGATTTCTCAGAGCAACCAGGTTAGTCTGGCCAAAGGTCTAGTCAGTCTTTCTTAAGTGGGATCTATCACTGGTGCAAAAAACCGTAATCACCTATTACTTTGAACTGTTAAGAGTTACACCACTCTATTTATCTGTCAAAACCTGTCTCTTGGCACATCCATTAGATGGCTTATGGAGTTAGCAGCTCTGTATATGCAGGTTCTAAGGACTGCAGAATCTTTCTTACCAAAAGTGAATTCCTCTGTCCAGGCATGACCAGCAGTTATTTGCCCACTATTCTGTCCAAATCCACAGTATGCTACTGTAGAGCAATGGCATAATCTGAATGTATGTAGTGCACTGAAGATCTACCTCAAGTGCACCAGCTTAAGAAGAAGATTGTGCTTCTTGTTTGTTCCTTTTCACCAGAAGTGCCAAGGTCTTCAGGCATCCACGCTATCTCTGGCTCATTCAAATAATGTGAAACATATTCCTGAAGGAATCAGAGCCTATTGTACTAAATTTCTAGCCACATCATGAACAGAAAGAGCATGTGCTTCAACTAAGGAAATTTTCATGGCAGCAAGATGGCTTCTATCAAAACCTTTATTAAACCTTATAAGGTGGATTTAATATTCTCTGCAGGGGCATTCTTCTGAAGGAAGGAGCTGTATACTGTGATAAAAAAATAACTTGTTCTTCAGGCATTTACTTTCAGGTGGAGAATTCTTTATCTCAGTCTGTTTTTTTGGTTCCTCTGTACTTACATTTCACTGTTTGCTATATCCCACACACAACAGACTTGTGGGAAATGTTGGGCTTCAGAATGGAAAATTTATTGTACAATAATTTCCTTTCTTCTAGCAGCAGCTCCCACAATTTTACATCCCTGCTATGAGTTCAGTAGTCATAGCCAAGGGACAACATTTATTTTTATGTCTACAAGTTTATGGGCCTGATGAGCCCTACTGGACATAGTTCACTAGCTAACATTAAGGTTATTGTTTCTTATCAGTGTCTGGAGAGGGCAGATGGACCGAGCTGCAGGGGGTGGAGGGTCAGCTGGACCAGCCAGATAGCTTCTCTGAAGCCCATGGAGCTGCCCCTGGCCAAGCTACTCGAGACCTGGAGCTTGCCTCCTATTTGCTGTGCAAAGCCAGGCGTGGAGGCACTGATGTTGGGGTGTCCCTCTGTCCCCACCCATGTACTTGGTCTCTGCTGAGCTGTGGTGGGGGTCAGGAGGAGCATGTCTGTGCTGTTGCCTCGGGGTTGGCAGTGGGTGCTGTCACCACTGCTGTTGAGGCTCCTGAATGTTCTGCTTAAAGAGACAGTGCACTGACACACTCAGATACACTCACATTCCCCCCAACACACACACACACACTCCTGCCCCAATGTACACACTTTCTCTCACACACACTCCCCCTAACACACACATACACTCTCACACACACACGTGCACACACACTCCCCCAACACACATTCTCACACACACGCTTCTCCAACATACTCTCTCACACACACACACACACTCCCCCCAACACACTCTCTGTGTCACACACACACATACACACACACTCCCTGTAACGAGGCTGGTTCTGGTGGACCCCGACTGCGAGTGCCAATTCAGGACAAATTGCTTCAAGCAGGGCAGTTACAGCCCAAGGCTGGGGCTTCTGTGCACACCAAGGCAAACCAAACCAAACCAGCCAAACAGAGAAGACTTTGATTTTACCCCACGAGCTAACCACAAGTCACACAAGCAATTCCCTTAGACACTCCAGTTTCCCAGTATCCCCACCAGTGCCAATCGTTATGGGGACAAATGGTTATGAAAACCAATACCCCAGTAAAAGAAAAAAGGTTCTCTTGATCCCAAAGGACCAAGCCCCAGACCTAGGTCAATATACAAATCAGATCTTACCCACAAATCACGCTGTTGCCAATCCTTTGGAGTCTACCATCTAAAGGTTTATTCATAAAAGGAAAAAAATATAGATGAGAGCTAGAATTGGTTAAATGGAATCAATTACATACAGTAATGACAAAGTTCTTGGTTCAGACTTGCAGCAGTGATAGAATAAACTGCAGGTTCAAATCAAGTCTCTGGAGTACATCCATAGCTGGGATGGGTCATTCAGTCCTTCGTTCAAAGCTTCAGTGTAGCAAAGTTCCTCAAGAGATAAGAAGTGGGATTGAAGACAAGATGGAGGAGCTGCAGCAGCTTTTTATATTCTCTTGCCATGTGGTCTTTCTTTCTTTGTTCCAAAGACAAGCTGTCCATCACATGGCCTGGAAAAATCTAAGAGGTCTGTCCATAGGCAGGTCCCTGCATATCTTGCTGAGTCACAAGGCATGTCTGCCTTCTCTCAGTGGTCACATGTATAGCTGATGGTCCTTAATGGGCCATCAAGCAGGCTAGGCAGAGCTGACACCAACTTGTCTGGGGTGTCACCCAGAATCATAGCATAAGTTTGGAATACAGACAGTATAGAGCCAATACTTATATCTTTAAATACAAAAATGATACATGCAAACAGATAGCATAATCCTAACCAGCAAACCATAACCTGTCTTAGATACCTTATTTGACCCCCTTTATACAAGATTTGGTGCCACTTCAGGACCTTGGTTGCAACAATGTTCTATACGGTCCCAGTTCAAGTCAATAACGTCACACTCCCTCAACACACACGCACTGTCCCTCACACACACACAGACGTTGTTGTTGTTGTTACTTCTTGGTACTTCCTGTTGAAATGCACAAGGGATTTATAATCTCTGTAATTTTATTCTTTCAAAGTTCATTAAGGATTACAGTATTGATATTTTAGTGTTTTGACTGGTCTGTGTATTTCATAATTTTATTTCTTGCTTATGCATAAATTTAATTCTTTGAGTAGTGAGTTCTAAAATGCCTTACCTGTACTTGCTGTAGTAATTATCATTATTACTTTTATTGCCATATTGTACTTTGTCATTCATTACTTAAAGCGGTACAATCAAATAATAGTATCCTTTTAGAATGTAAATTTTGCTTGTACTCACCTTAGCAATGCCAGTTTAAAAAATATTAGCTAAACACATAATTTTAGACACTGTGCAGATGAAGGACGCTTATTTTAAAATATTATTTTTAGTTATATCTGTAAAATAACTTAATATTCGTACAAAAATAAATGTGATTCCAAGTCTGATACTAATATTAATGATGGAGTCAAATGTTAGTGAGTCACACACATGATTGTGATCAATAAACATAAATGCCAAAATAATTAGATAAATAAATTCCTGTTCTTAATAAAAGAGAAAATAAAACCTTAAATGCATATGTTAAAATTAAGTAAATACATTTTTAGTGGAGTGAAAAACAATTGACTAAAATAAAGTGGGAGTAACACAGATTGTTACTGAAATTAAGCAGATTTTATTTATTTCTCCTAAATATAGTGTACAAAGTATCAAACTTGTGTTTCTGATATCTATGTTAAAGCTCCAGAATTGATACCTCAAGGTTTGGGATTGGGAATATTTTGCTGTATTATCTCTTGCTTGTTCTAAACTTACATATAAACTTAATATAGGGCTTTAATTGGTGTTTCGATATATGTTTTCTTTCTTTATATAGGACTTAGATGCAGTGCTCCTGTCAGCTAATTTCTAAATTATTATCTGCAAAAAAGTCTAGTTTTCAGGTTAAAGTTGTGCCCCCCACCAAATCTGAAATGGTGCTCCTGGTGAGCCAAGAGTTCCCAGAGGGCTGCAGGATGGCCATGGGTTCTGGCAAGATGCAGCCCTCATGTGACAGCACAGAGCCTGCCTTGAACTGCAGGCTGAGCACCAGGCATCACAAGCCGCAGCAACAGTGTAGAAATAAGAGTGGCAATACATCATATACCATGCTACCCTTACTGCTACGCTGCTGCTGGTGGTGGCGTTGCCTTCAGAGGTGGGTGGCTGCCCAGGCAGTGCTTAATTTGTGCTGGGGCTGAGCTCCTGCAACTCTTTCAATATAAATTAAGCACTGGGAGGAGGCAGCAGGGCCAGAGGTGTTGTGTGGGGTAGGGCACCTGAGGAACTTTTGGAGGACAGCGGAGATGGAGGGTAGGGAGCCATGGGGGCACCCATGGGGGCTAGAGGTGTCAACATATAAGTTTGCCCAGGGTGCCATTTTCCCCAAGGCTGGCCCTGACTGCTTTGACTAATCCAGTGCTGTCCTCCCCACAGCCATTTCTTGGAGGTTGAACTGCCCATTTTAAGGAGACTTTGGCAATGATCGTATCAGAAAAATGGGATAAACTGAGACTACTGGATAACATTTGTAAAACTTTCTCCAGTACCCTTTTCCCTTCATTCCTTCCCTCTAACAGCCGAACTTCAGTAGTTAATTTGTGTCAGGGAAACCAGAAGGGACAGAAACCTAATAGTTTGTCAATTCATACAGTAGCACAGACAGGCCGCCAGCTTAATTACAGTAATAAATCAATACCGAAGTTTATTGTTTTTAAATATCCTTTGCTTTAAAATAATTTTCTATACAGTAAGTCATTTAATTAGCAGTTTTATAATATCTGTCTTTCTAAAATTTTTATTACAGGCAGTTTTGCTCACAGGAGAACAGGGAACTGCAAAGACTGTAATGATTAAAGGTTATTTGAAAAAATATGATCCTGAAGAACATTTGTCAAAAAGTTTAAACTTTTCCTCTGCCACAGAACCATTTATGTTTCAGGTAAGATCATAGATCTTACACAGTACTAGTGTATTTTTTTTGTATAAATATTTAAAATGTACTTCAAAGTTCTGATGATAAAGGCTAGGATTTTCAGACGCTCCTAAATGATTTAGGAATGACTTATGCTGTAGGAATTATTTTGGGGAAGTTTCTTGGCCTGTGTTACATAGGAGGTCAGACTACATGATCACAACGGTCCCTTCTGTCCTTGGAATCTATGAAAGTCAATGGGTCTTGTTCTCCTAAATCACTTAGGGCTTGTCTACAGTACTTGCTGCATCGGCGGGCAGCAGTCTATCCAGCAGGGTTCGATTTATCGTGTCTAGTATAGACGCGATAAATCGACCATTGAGTGCTCTCCCGTTGACTCCGGTACTCCACCAGAATGAGGAGCGCAAGTGGAGTCAACAGGAGAGTGTCAGCTGTCGACTTACCGCAGTGAAGACACCGTGGTAAGTAGATCTAAGTATGTTGACTTCAGCTACACTATTCATGTAGCCGAAGTTGCGTATCTTAGAGTGACCCTGCACAGTACTGTAGACAAGCCCTTAGGCACTTTGGACAATTCCACACCAAATCACTTTTACAGTAAATTGATAATTCTGCTGCACAGGTTTCTTCATTCTTCATGAATGGGCTGTGCTTCTTTGCTGTGGAACTCTGAAACCATTTGCTGTTTTCACTAGGGGCTCCAGGACTAAGACCCACAGACCACTAGAAAATCCTATAGAAAAACTTAATGGTTTTGTTTCTCCCAACCACTTTGTTTTCTAACTTTATATTTCATTAATTTTTTTACAGTAATGATCTAACTTCAGCCTCTAGCTCTTCTCTCCTTTTCCTCAGTTGAGGAATCATTAGAGCATTGAGACTCAAATCTTCTGGGTCCTCTGGTGCAGCACTGCTCTAGCAGACTCCCTTTGTTCCCAACCATAGCTGCTGATAAACTATGGAAGCATAAAATCAAGTTCAACAGGTACTGCAGGGAGCATTTTAGGTGCTCAAGAGGGCAAATGCTAGGCAAGCCACTGACACCTGCACTGCCAGGGCAACTGCCAGAGCTGAATTAGTTAGCTGGTGCTGCTGTCTCCGTGCTCAAAGCAGTGACACCATGGTGGAAAGCCTCAAATAGGAGCAAGGATTCCCCTTCGAAGGGTTCTTGAATGGAAGGGGATGCCAAACAGCCTGCTCCAGGGGTCAGTCTTGCAAACTCCATGGGCTCTGGTCCCAGAAAAGCCAAAATTAAGCACTCTCTTTTAAAGACCTAACTCATAACTTTAATGAGAAAATGGTATAAAAGTCAGGGTTTAGATCTTTTCTTCTTTACTTTCCCATACTGAAGGAATGCATATAGGATACTTTCACGGTACTCTGTATCAGGCTCTGTGGCCCTGCAGTCTGTCTGGGTATGTAGAGAAGGCTGTTATTTCTGGGAAGTCCTGCCTCAGGTTCTCAGCTCATGGACCCCTGCTTTGCCAGAAAAAGTGGCTCAGATTTCAGGCAGCAGTATAATAGGAATTATGCCTAACTGGTTCTCAGTCTCAAGGACCCTCACTCAGCCAGGGGTGCAGAATCTCAAAGAGGTGAAGGGTCTCCTTACTGCTCTTCCTCCTTTCTGGGAAAATCCCTAAGTGGTACATATACCAAGATTAGCAGCATTCTGTGTCCAGGCACATTGGACTTCTCAATTGAATATTCACAGGTGTCAAGATTCATCAGAATGGCCAGATTAGACAAGACTGTGGCCTCTTTTTCTAGCTGACATCCCCTCCAAAAGGCAGGTTTCAGAATTAATACTTCTATCTAAATAAAAACTCATGTTGCACTTCTAATGAGGAAAAGTTTATCCTTATGCATCTAAAAATCCTTTTGGCTCAAAGTAAATTCTTCTTGCTATGCTTCTTGGAAAATAGTTCTCCTGTCATTTTATCCAATTCCCAAGCATCTTTTGGAAAGACTGGGGCATAACTGAAAGTTTGTAGAGCTCTAAAGATATATCTCAAGCATACAGAGTACACATGCTGATCATAACCTGTTTCTTATTCAGTCCAAAATGGCAGGGCCTTTGGGCCTCAAAGTTGCTGCAAGCAAGATGCTAAAATCCTGTGTCATTTGGCTTACTAGACATCTGGGAAATGTTCCAAAGGGAATCCAGGCACCCCCTAGTCTAATGCGCTGGAAATAAAAATGTGTGAGCCTCAGGGTAAATGTGTAGAGTGGCATCATTATCTTCAGAAAATGCATATATCAAACTCTGCGAAGTAAGTTTCCATTCCTCTGCATAGACATCCTTTGGGAAGAAGACGCTACATGGGTTCCCAAATAATTCCCTAATTTAAAAAGCCTTTGCTTTATAGAGGCGTAATTGTATTTCTTCTTCAAGAGATGTTGCTGTGGATGCTTCACTCCAGGTCAAGGTGCATCCCTGTGCCTTCGCTCAGAGAGTTTTACAGCAGTGCCTGTACGGGCCGCGCACGAGTGGTGCCTGCCTCGCACGCTGTCGGTGCCTCAATAGCGCATGCGCAGGCCAGACTCAGTTCCCTCTCTACCGTCCCGGCCTGAGATGGAGCTCAGCAGTCCTGCTCATTCTTCCTGGGACAATGATGCCCTATTGGAGTCCCTGGGGTTCTTACAGAAGACATTACAGAAGTCATCCCAGCCCACACAAGGAGGATGCTCAATCTTCTCCTCCACCTTCACACACTGCTATGGCTGTACAGGAGGAACTTACATTTCTACAGGGAGAAGATGTCGCACCCAACACCTCTCTACCCAATAACAATTCATCTTGGTCACCAGACGAGGCTATTATGCCGCTGCCACCAACAACGGCAGATGATTTTACACATTTCCAAGATTTATTTAAAAGAGTCACTAACAAGCTAAAAATCGCTCTTGGGAAGGTGCCAGAGACTTAACACAAGCAAACCGACATTTTATAAACCTTTGCTTCTTCCAAGATTGCATTGCCAATCAATGGGGCTATCCTGGAACCCACCAAGACCATATGGCAGACCCCAGCCATGATACCCCCAATGTGCAAGAGAGCTGACCGTAAATACTATGTCCCTTCTAAAGGATTCAAATTCCTTTTTACACACCCAGCACCCAACTCACTGGTAGTTGAAGTGACCAATCAATGAAACAAACAGCAACATTTTTGGTCCACTGCATCAGATAAGGACAGTAAGAGGATGGACTTATTCGGCCACAAAGTTTACTCGTTTTCCATGTTACAAGTTAGAGTGCAGTCTATGCGACTGTATTAGCCAAGTATGAGCACAGGAACTATGGAAAAGTCATGGAATTATTAATGACATTCCTGAAGAAAAACAACAACAATTCAAAGCTGTGGTCTCTGAGGGGCAGATGATATCTCGTACGGCTCTCCAGGCCACATTTGATTACTGCTGATACAGCCACAAGCTCCACCGCTAAGTCAGTGGTCATGCATCGAACCTTATGGTTGAGCTCATCCTCATTCCCACGGGAGATACAGAACGCCACAGAAGATCTCCCTTTCAATGGCGAGAAGCTGTTTGCAGCCAAAACTAATGAAGTGCTGCACACCATGAAAGACTCACGTGCTACACTGAGGTGTCGGGGCATCCACACACCTGCCACAAGAAGGAGACAATACAGATATCAGCCTTATTAACACTCACAATATCCGGCACACACACAACAACATCAAAGGCCATCAGCAGCACCAACGCCAGAGAAATAGATCTCAATGGCACGACCCCCCAACACCAGCAGCGTCTCAACCTCCTCCTCCTAATAAGCAGATTTGAAGCCTTGGTCGAGGGTATAGAAGACTGTCACGGGGCAATGACTCACCCCTGTGTTCCTGCTGCTGGCTCTCTGGGAAATAGCCCTTTTTACCAGCTCTGGAGCACCCTCTGCCGGTGTCTTGCCGTCGCTGGCCTCCGTGTCCCTCCCAGACTCCGGTGCCCTTTTACCTGGGGTGTTTCCCCTCCAGGCAATACCCCACCGATCTGGGTCTACCCTCCTCGGGGAACCCCCCAACCTCTATCCCCATCTTGCCTCAGCCTATGGGCTACTGCCAGTCACCATCTAGCCCCCTTTCCCTGGGGCTGACGGCAGTCTGTATAAGCCAGTCATCATAGGCAGGGTGGGTTTGGACCTGCTGCCTCCGCCTATCCTTGGGCTGCACTGTTGCAACCCCAGTACCCTGTCTTAGGTCGTCTGCCAGGCCTGCAGCCTGGGGCTTTTCCAGTCTGGAGCCTCCCAGCTCCTCTGGCCTTCCCCAGCCCTGCTTCACCTCAGGTACCTTCGTACGCTCCCCAGTCAGCCCCGCTTTTCCTTCTCTGCCACAGTCCTCTCCCCGGGCTGTTTTAAGCCTTTTAAGGCAGGAGTGGGTGACCACCCCGCTACAAAGACCTCCCACCTACTCTAGCACTCATATAAACCATCCACCCCTTTGGGCACTCTCTGCTCCCATTCTGTGCCAACTGGGTAGCTATCACTGCAGACGGATGGGCCCTAGAAGTCATCCGCTCTGGCTATACAATCCCCTTCCTGTCCATACCCCCCACCCACCCCTATCCCTCTTCAGGGACCCCTCTCACGACCTCTGACAAGAGGTTCAACATTTTCTGCAATTAGGTGCTCTGGAGACAATGCCAGCTCAGCACAGAGGGAAGGGGTTTTACTCCCACTATTTTTGATACAAAACAAAAGTGGGAGCTGGCGACCCATTCTTGGCCTCAGCCGACTAAACATGTTCGTCAAGAAGCAACAATTCAAGATGGTTGCCCTAACAGCAATAATTCCAGTGCTGGAGCTGGGAGATTGGTTTTCAGCCCTCGACATGCAAGACCCTTATTTTCACATCACTATGCACCCTGTCCGCAGATGCTTTCTCAGATTTGCCCTGGGCTCAGACCATTACCAGTACAAGGTTTTACCCTTTGGCCTCTCAAAGCACCCCAGGTCTTCTCAAAGGTTCTTGCGGTGGTAACGGCACATCTCAGGAAAAAAAGGGATAATAATCTTTCTGTACCTGGATGATTGCCTGCTGAAGTCACACACCTACGAAAAAGCCATCCTATTCATGCAGATGACTATTGACTGCTTCCAGAATCTTGATCTGCAAATGAATATAAACAACTACATCCAACCCAACAACTGGAATTCATAGGCACACACCTAGACTTGATAATGGGGTTCGCATCTCTACTGTCAGACTCTACACCATAAAGAATCTTGTTGGCCAGTTGAGGATCAGCCCATGGGTGACAGCCGCTGACTGCCTGCAACTTCTAGACCACATGGCTGCATGTACTTTTGTTGTCAAGAACGCACGCCTGTACATGCAGTGCCTACAAGGTTGGTTGGCCACCATCTGCAAACCAAACGTGCACAGACTAAACAGACTACTAACTATGCCGCCAAAGGTCAAGTATTCACTAATATGGTGGACTCTACCACACAACATGTGCTCCGGGGTCCTGTTCTCGCAGGATTCTCCCTCACTTATAATCATGACAGACGCCTCCCTCACTGGGTGGGGGGCACACATGGGACATCACACGACTCAGAGCCTATGGTCCTCTACAAAAACCATGCTACATATAAATCTTCTAGAGCTCTGAGTTGTCCAAAATGCCTGTCTCTACTTTCTCCCACTCCTCAAGAAACAAAGAATCAGGTGATGACCGACAACATCGCATGTACGTTTTACATAAACAGACAAGGGGGAGCTCGATCCCATTCACTATGCACAAAGGCTAGGAAACTTTGGAATTGGTGCCTCCAACACAACATACATATCTCAGCCTCATACCTGTCCGGGTAGCAGAACACCACAGCAGACAAGCTCAGTCAATCTTTTCCCCTAGACCACGAATGGGAGATAAACAGTACTATCTTACACGGCATCTCCCACAGTTGGGTTATCCTCAACTGGATCTATTTGCAACTGCGACCATCACAAAATGCCCCAGATTCTGCTGCAGAGTGGGTCTGGGAAAGGACTCCATGGGGGACGCGTTCATGATCACATGGACCGACAACTTGTTGAATGCATTCCCACCAATACCACAGGGTGATACAGAAGATATGAACAGACAGGACCACGGTCATCCTAATAGCTCCTACGTGGTCCAGACAGGCATGGTACCCATTTCTAACACAATGTCCGCTTGTGCCCTGATCTCGCTCCCTCCCCTTCCGGACCTATTATCTCAACGCAGGGGCTAATTACACCACCCCAATATAGCGATGCTCAACCTCAAGGCATGGCTCCTCAATGGTTCTCTACTGAACCCAACAAGATTGTTCCCAACAAGTCCGAACGGTGCTGTTACACAGCAGGACACAATCTACACATACTACCTATCTTCATAAATGGACTAGGTTCACCACGTGGTGTTCCACCAGGCACACCTCTCCTGCTTCTGCCCCTCTCTTACTTATACTGGACTGTCTTCTAGAACTTAAATTATCCGGGTTTTCCTTTAGCTCAATAAAAATACATCTAGCAGCAATCACAGTGTTTCACCAAAAAATCGATGACACAGTGATCTTTGCCCACCCTATCACAAAGAGATACCTCAAGGACATCCAAACCCTGTATCTGGACATTAGACCACCCACTCAGCCAGGGGACTTACACTTGGTCCTCAAAGCCCTGATGCACAAACCTTTTGCACCACTAGCAACCTGCTCCCTACTGCACCTATCCATGAAAGCTGCATTTTTAATGGCAATTACATCCATGGGAGAACTTGGAGCACTCATGGCTGAACCTCTGTACACTATCTTTTTGAAAGATAAAGTCACGCTTTGAACTCATCCTAAATTTCTCCCTACGGTGCATTCGTCCTTCCACCTCAACGAACCTATTCATCTACCAGCCTTCTTTCCTAAACTGCATGTGAATCCTTGTGAAGCTGCAATGCACACCCTTGATGTTTGCAGGGTGTTATCTTTTTATCTGGATAGAAGTAAGCGGTTGAGAGCTTCCCCTAAACTTTTTATCTCAATATCAGAACACACTAAGGGCAAATCAATATCCACCCAAAGAATATCTAACTGGATATCAGACTACATCCACCTATGCTACCAATTAAAGCACATACAACCTCCAACTTCAGTCAAGGCACACTCTACTAGATCTGTGTCATCCTCTATAGCATTTCTGCATAACATCCCACTTGCAGACATAAGAACATAAGAATGGCCATAATGGGTCAGACCAAAGGCCCATCTAACCCAGTATCCTGTCTTCCAACAGTGGCCAATGTCAGGTGCCCCAGAGGAAATGAACAGAACAGGTAATCATCAAGTTATCCATCCCCTGTCTCCTATTCCCAGCTTCTGGCAAACAGAGGCTAGGGACACCATCCCTGACCATCCTGGCTAATAGCCATTGATGGACCTATCCCCCATGAATTTATCTAGTTCTTTTTTTAACCCTGTTATAGTCTTGGCCTTCACAACATCCTCTGGCAAGGAGTTCCACAGGTTGACTATGTGTTGTGTGAAAAAATACTTCCTTTTGTTTGTTTTAAACCTGCTGCCTATTAATTTCATTTGATGATCCCTAGTTCTTGTGTTATGAGAAGGAGTAGCTGACACTTCCTTATTTACTTTCTCCACACCAGTCATGATTTTATAGACCATATCCCTCCTTAGTCGTCTTTTTTCCAAGCTGAAAAGTCCCAGGCTTATTCATCTCTCCTCATATGGAAGTCACTCCATATCCCTAATAATTTTTGTTGCCCTTTTCTGCAAGGCTGCCACTTGGGCTTCAGAGCACACCTTTGCCAAAAATTACGCTCTCACACAGGGACCCCTGATGGACACTCAGGTGGGATGAGCTGTGCTGTCAATGGCTTTTTTACCAGATCCCAAGTCCCTACCATCCTCAGAAATGCTGCCTTTAAGTCACCTGGAGTGGAACACCCACAGGGACATCTCTCAAAGAAGAAGAGGAGGTTACTCGCCTTGTGCAGTAACTGGTGTTCTTCGAGATGAGTGTCCCTGTGTGTGCTCCACTACCCACCCTCCTCCCCTCTACTTCGGAGTTTGGAGTAGGCTCTGTTGTAGAGAAGGAACTGAGGAGTCCAGGATGCACACACACTATTGAGGCACCAGCAGCACATTGGGCAGACACTGTGCATGCGCGGCCCGTATGGGCACTGCTGTAAAACTCTCAGAGCGAAGGCACAGGGAGTGGAGTGGAGCACCCACAGGGACACTCATCTTAAAAAACATCAGTTACTGCACAAGGTGAGTAACCTCCTCTTTGGCTTATTATTCCACTGTAATTTATAATTGAAATTCTAGTTTATTCTTTCTCATCTTGCTTTAGTGATTCCTTACTCTTTATTGCCCATTAGTGAATTTTGAGAGGAGAAGCTGTGCACCAGAACTGAAAATGTCTTAGTTGATCATTTTCTTTTTGTTAGCAATTCCTCTCCTCAATCTACCACCCTAGTAGTTTGTTAAATGACCAAAATACAATTCAAAACTAATTGTTTTTTTCTCTAAAGGGAGACCTCAACACACCTTAAGGTTCATTAATATAATTTGAGATTATCATCTTAATGCTAATAATCAGTTGTTAGGAGTCTTTTTACGTCTTTGGAAAAATTCTTCTGGTGGCATGAGGTAATGGGGTTTTAGTCCTGAATCTTCCAGGAATAATTCCAGACTACCTTTGAGTTCCATGAGGGAGAGAGACAGCCTATTTGCGAAGAATGAGACAAGAAACTGCTGACAAAAAGAAAATTCTCAGATAAGAAATTTTCCATTATCTCAGGCAACACGCAGTACATTTTAAAAAAACCCTTTCCAAATATAAATATAAAATGTTTAAAAAATATGCTGGTATTGTAGATACTAAATTCAAACTTTTTCTTTTTTCTTCAGAGGACAATAGAGAGTTATGTGGACAAACGCATGGGAAGTACTTATGGACCACCAGGCGGGAGAAGAATGACCGTGTTTATTGATGACATTAATATGCCAATAATTAATGAATGGGGAGATCAGGTATAGAAGAAAACTTCATATAAGAAGATATGACTAAAATATATTTTGTAGTATTTAACAAAAATATTTGAATCTCAGATTTTATAAGTCAGATTTTTTCTCATATACAGTAAACATTTGACTCCTTTTTACAATGCAGTGTTTTTATTAAACTGTAAATCATAGAAAAGTCATATGATTATGGTGTAATTATTAAATAAACATCAGGGAGTAGAATAGATATTCTGAAGATATATCTTGGACTTAGGAGTCATATTTCATATATTATCCTTAACTTTGTCATATTTTTAAAAGCTCTAATGAAAGCAGTATAATCCCCAAAACAGCATGTTATTCAAATGTTCAGCCTGACATTAAATTGACAGGACCAGTCAGTTTTAGTAAACCATACATTTCTGCAAAAAAGTTCTGTATTATTTGTGGGAAAGCCATATGGTATCTTGTACACAGACAAAGTAGTTCTTAGTATTGCTCCTAGAGTTATTTAAAATAAGAATATTCCATTCCACTTTTCCCTAGATATTGTACTCTCCTCATTCTACTGTGCTTATCCAAAGCCAGTTCACACCACAGAAAACAGATGGCATGACACAGATGTGCAAAGAGCACAATTAATCTGTTTTCCTTGAACACACACATAAGAAAGACCCACAGCCTAGTATGTCTCTTGGCACCCTAAAAGCAAAGGAAAGAAGTCATGGAAGTTTCCATAACCAGATACGTAAGATATTGCCTTGTGGAAACATATAGGTGTTAGGAAACTCAGCTCCTGAGGGGATTTAGGACACACTCACTTCCCAAGGTCACCAGTAACCTATTGGATGGATACATTTCCTCATCAATGATTAATGGAGAAATTATGCTGGGGAATACTAAATATACTCATCTAATAATTTCCTTCTATTAATCTTTTCACCAGAACATCCCAACAAATGGGAAGACCAACTGATATAAATATTAGCATGAAGATATTTCATGGGCAGTATATGTAGCTAATTTTAACCTTATTGTTTGTATTATGGTAGAGCTTAGGTCTCCAGACAAGACTGGATCCACTTGCTAAGCACAGTACATTCATATATTTAGAAGCTGTCTTTTCCCAAAAAGCTTATAATCTAAATAGACAAGATAGAGAAAGGTTGGGAGAAAGCAAATAGCAGTATTTTCCCCATTTTTCAAAATGAGAAACTGAGCCATTGAGAAATTAAGTGATTTGCCCAAGGCCACACAGAAGTCTGCTGCAGAGTT
Organism: Lepidochelys olivacea; assembly: GCF_965140295.1. Taxonomy (NCBI): domain Eukaryota; kingdom Metazoa; phylum Chordata; order Testudines; family Cheloniidae; genus Lepidochelys; species Lepidochelys olivacea. The sequence goes on from NC_140413.1 coordinate 151,819,545, forward strand.
AGGAACTGAACCCATCTTCTCTGACAGGTTTCAGAGTAACAACCGTGTTAGTCTGTATTCGCAAAAAGAAAAGGAGTACTTGTGGCACCTTAGAGACTAACCAATTTATTTGAGCATGAGCTTTCGTGAGCTACAGCTCACTTCATCATCTTCTCTGAGTACCAGTTCAGTGCCTTAACCACAAGATAATACTTCTTTATTTGGTCAAAGTGAGTAAGACAGTGTTTTTATTACATTTAGTAATATCTTAAAGCTCTGAAAAAAAATTTCTGGTGGTTTGCCATGTAGGAGGTGCTGTGGTCTGTATCTAGACTAAGATAAAAACAAATTTCTCTGAGGAGTAGAGGAGAGATTGCAAGAAGAAAGAAAATTAGAAGATGAGCATATTTCCATTTTCTTCTTTTGAAATGGTAATTAATATTTGTTTTATAATCTTGTAGGTAACCAATGAAATAGTTCGTCAGATGATGGAAATGGAAGGAATGTACAGTTTAGATAAACCTGGAGACTTCACTACAATTGTTGATGTACAGTTAGTAGCAGCTATGATACACCCTGGAGGAGGCCGTAATGATATCCCACAGCGTTTAAAAAGGCAGTTTACTGTGTTTAATTGCACACTACCATCGAATGCATCCATAGACAAAATTTTTGGTATTCATATTTTTTAGTTATTTTGATTTATTTTACTGTAGACTAATACATGTAAAATTTATAAACTTGTGTCCTGATTGTCCTCTTACATGAATTTAGATCAGGAGTAACTCCAATGAAGTAATTGGAGTTGTATTAGTATAAAATTGTGCAAGTGGGAGGAGAATTGGGCCTTGCATTAGAATGAGACAGTCAGATTCATTTGATTTGTGACTTAAAGGTGAATTAAATACTACTTCTAATTTTAAATACACAATAAATCTTTTTAAAAGTTTTCCGTTCCCAAATCAGTTAGAGTGAAATTTGTCATATTGGAAAGGGCCCATTCAAGCTCCAGTTCACTTCTTAAGTCCCTGGTGAAGACCTGGTGTAGGCCCTCTGAAATTAGGTGAGTTCCACCCTAACAAAATATATGTGTAGGCTTCTGAATTACGAACAAACATATGTTAAGAAAAGTTAACAGTTAATTAATGCTTTCCTCTCTGACCTCACAATACATGACCAATATAATTTCCTCTAAAATAGTTGATGATATTGCTAACATCAAAAGCCATGTAAGGAGCATAGCTCCCTGCACTGGTGCTGTTCACAACAGGCATCTTAGCTCCCAGTGCACTGGATGGATTACCCCCTGTGCGAGGAGCATCACAAGGAATTAAGTTCTTGCTGGTGTTCCACGCAGCCACCTATGCAGGAGGATTCGAGATGCAATTTACTCTTTGGTTTTTTAAACCAGTGGTTCTCAACCAGGGGTACACATACCGCTGAGGGTACACAGAGGTCTTCCAGGGTGTATGTCAACTCATCTTGATATTTGCCTAGTTTACAATAGGCTATGTAAAAAGCAATAGCAAAGAAACTAAAATTTCATACAGACAACTTGTTTATACTTCTCTATATACTATACACTGAAATGTAAGTACAATATTTATAATCCAATCAATTTATTTTACAGTTATATGGTAAAAATGAGTAAGTACGCCATTTCTCAGTCTTAGTGTGCTGTGACACTTTTGTATTTTTATGTCTGATTTTTGTAAGCAAGTAGTTTTTAAGTGGGGTGAAACTTGGGGGTATGCAAGACAAATCAGACTCCTGAAAGGGATACAGTAGTCTGGAAAGGATGAGAGCCACTGTTTTAAACTATTTATTATGGGCTAGATTCTGCCATTTATGCTTATTTTGAGTCACGCCTTACTTTGCAATTAGTCTCATTGAAAAAATAAATAATTAAAAAATAGAGAACCCTGAACTCAGGACTTTGCAGGTAAACAGCCTTTTAAGTTAATCTAAATAATTAAATTTGAACCCAGGATTTTAATTGTTAAAGTTTTTAATTCACTAACTCATAATTCTATTTACATCTGAGCATATCATTTTTAAGTTGAGCAATGCCTTTGTCTTTTAGCAAATTATCTGTCCTTTTTCCACTCTTTTCCTTTCCAATTTCTCTCCCAGTCAAATGTCTTCAGCTGAGTTAGAGGTTCTGTACCTATTATTCTCACCAAGCGTCCCTTTTCATAGCTGTCTGGATTTGGCAGGTATGATCTGGTTGTGTCATTTGTGGAATTTGTTTGGGTAGGATACAGAATAAATTTCAGATCTCAGAATAGAATTTAGAATTACAAAAATGAAAATTGCATGTTAACAAGAAGGATTCTATATTATACTTTTCAAAATCTGTTTATTGAAAATAGACTTGCAAACAGTCATGATTTTCATCTTTCCTTCTGCCCCCATAAATCCCTACTAATTCACATGAATAGTAGAAAAAAAAACAGTAGACCCAACTTTTCTTAGGATGCAAAGGGAACATAAGGCCAGCTTAACAGGCTACTTGGGAAATCCTCCAGCCTAGGGGGACTCTCTGAATGCAGGTGCATTGGCTCTGCACTTCAACACTGTGCTACCTCCAGCATAGGGGCATGGCTGGGGGTAGAGGGTTTGCAGCTGGAGTGTTTCTATACTTCAGCTGGTTTTGGCTGCTTGAACAGCCCATTGAGGCCATAGATAAATGGGCATAGGTTAGAACAGTCCTGAAGTTGCACTGATTAAGTTAGGATTGAATGGGCCCCAGAGCTGGGGTGCTGCAAAGGTAGTATAAAGCCAGCTTTGCACACTACACTCCTACTCTGTGGGTCATGGGCCAAACTTAGTTCAGTTGGATCCAAGAATCAGGACCAGTGATGTTAGCAAGGCTATTGCTAGACACTTTATTGGGGTATTACAGTCATTCTATTTCTGTGCTCAACAAAGCAAAATGTATACTACAAAGACTGCTCACTAGGGCAAAGAAAGTAGCCAGGACAAAAGAGACACTGAGTTCCATTTTTTCCTTGGCTCTGGAAAATTTTACCCTTCAGGGAAGTTACTCCTGCAAGTTCAGCTCCCTCAGCTCTGCTATCTTCTGCTGTGCTTTTATTTGGTGGGCTCCTATATTATCTTATTTTTAACATTAACTCTGTCTCCTTAACATCACTTATCTTCCTCTTTCTTTATGACAACCTTTATGTTCATTATCACTTGAAAGAAACTTAAGGTTTTCCTGTTGCATATATGAATTAAAAATAAGGTAAATAATACATACATACTTGTGGGCATAATTGTAAGCTTGTGATTAGTCCCATTTAGGTCAACAGGACTACTCATGTGCCTAATGTTAGGCATGTATAGAAATATTTGCACGACTAATTGCTGTGTTTGTACCTATTTTTTCTTCTTCAAGTGATTATCCACATGAATGTCACTTCGTGTGTGCATGCACCCCATGCTTCTAACATCAGATTCTTTTGGACAGCAGTGTCCGTCGGGGCTGCACTTGTGCTCTGAGTGCTCTTGCATCCCCCCCCCCCCGACCTGAGCGCATAAAGTGTGGAATGGACCCAACTTTCCCTTAGTTCCCTCTTACCACACATGGCTGTGAGATGGAACTCCTACAATTCCACTCCTCTGCACTCTGAGACTTTACTGATTTTGTGTATATCTATCTATCAATCGATACATAGATATAAGTAAATAGTGATATTAGTGCAATTAGTGTAATTGTTTTCTTTTCTATACCTGTTTGCTATACATACATATATAAAAAAGCTTTTTATGAGGGCTAGGAACTTCCTTGGTACTGGAATTTAGCCACTATGATTGAAATGAAGTCCCTGAAGTTCAAAAATTTTCCCTCCTATGATGCGGTTATTTAGCTTAATGATGGGACTTGAAGTGCCATTTTTATCTTGGAGAGGGGCATATCCCTGATAGATGCTCACTCTGTTTCTCCTTCTCCAAGAGAACGTAGAAGGTGAGAGAGGCCTATCATATACTTTTTCTTCTGGAGTGCTCAATGAGATCCTCCTCAGAATCAGAGAAAAAAGAGCCTACTGGGCCTGAACAGGCTTCCTTGGCTAGTACTTCTGTGAATTGCAGCTCAACTCCAGGCTCCTTGGCTCAATCAAAGAAACAGTCATTCACTGAGACTGGCAGCACAGCTATGTTCTCCTTCACCCAGTCATCTGAAAAGGGTAGGATGGAACATCATTCCCAGAGTGAGCACAGGCCTAGGTCACCTTTCCTGGGATCCAGTAAAAGGAGCCAGAGATCTCCTTGGGCTACTCAGCCAAATGGTGTTTCATGGCCCAAATCAGGTCCCTCTGATACCCTGATAAAACCCAGTCACCAAACATGTATGGTAGTGTCTCAGGAAGAGGTCTGCACTTAGCTGTTACCAATCTCTTGGTATGAACACACAGTGCCATGATTCTGGTACTTACTGCTGTGGTACAGATGTTTTCAGCACCAACTTTCTGAGCATTGACTTTTTTTTGGTACCCAGTGATCTTACAGTGACTGGACAACCTGAGTCACTATTATTATCCCCACCTGTGAGAGTGTCCTATATGGCACAAGTAACCAGAACTATTACGATACTGGTCACCTCTCCAGTTCTGGTGGTGGGAGAGATTCAAGCTTACTCCAGGACTCTGGTTAGGGTTGCCCCACCATCAGAGAAGGAGTGCTCTTACTCTTCCTCCCCTTCTGAATTGTAGTAGGGAGGTATCCCCCACCACTCTCCTCATTCCCATTCATATTACCATGCTAGTCTGATTGGAATCTAGGAGCTGTCACTGTCAGCATAGAGACCTATGGACTCTAGGAAAGAACACCTACCCTGGGATTCACCCCATGGCCCCAAGTCCCTCACCCCTATAATGTGCAATCTTGGCCCTATTGGGCCTCTGGAGGGATGCAACCAGTGAAGAGTTCTACCTCTACAGCTCTCTCTAGGGTTAAATCTCTCCTCCTTTCAAAATTCATACAGTTGCTTAAGAGGAACAGGTGGCACAGACTCTCACTGTATATCAGAAAGACCAAAAAAGTGAGAAAGAACACCTGCAAATGGAGCAATACCTGATATCAGTAGCCATCCCCTCTTCCTCACTAGACGAGGCAGTAATGTCCCCTTCTTCCATTCAACTTGGTGTTTTCAAAATGTTTCAGGAACTTTTGCATCAAATGGCAGATACATTAGAAATGCCTGTGGAGGTAGTGCAAGGGAAATCACATAAGCGTCTAGACCTTCTACGCTTTTCTATGCCCCAAATATTACCCATGTGAATTAATGAGGGGCTATTAGAAGCAATAAGAAATATATGGCAGACCCTGTCATCTGTGACACCTATCTCTACAAAGGCAGACGGGCTCATCAAGTCCCTTAAGTTTGGTATGAATATTTTTATGTGCACCAGTTCTTCTTCGAGTGCTCGTTCATGTCGATTCCAGTCAGGTGTGTGCATGTGCATATGCACATTGGCCGGAAGATTTTTCCCTTAGCAGCATCTGTCGGGTTGGCCTGGGAGCCCCCTGGAGTCACGCCCTCATGGCACCTAATATATAGCCCTGCCAACCCTCCACCCCTTCAGTTCCTTCTTGCCGCCAGTGATGGTGGCTAGAACTTCCCTTGGCTCTTGCTCAGCAAGTTTCCTCTCTCTTCCATTGTATATAGTTAGTTATCAGTAGTGTTCCTGTTAATAGTTTAGTGTAGTATAGTGTTGTTGGGGGTTTTCCCCCACTCCGGCCCCAGCGCCGTGGCGTGTTGCGGTCCCCGGGCTTCAAGAACTGCATGGCCTGCGCCAAGCACATGCCGAAAAGTGACCTGCACTCGTCGTGTCTTCGGTGCCTGCGGGAGACCCATCAGAAAGATCGTTGTAAGGTCTGCTACAAGTTCTGCCCGAGAACACTTAAAGAAAGGGAACAGCAGCTGAAGGTGATCCTCATGGAGGCAGTCCTATGCCCCCACTCCGACCCGGGCTGGAAAGACCTGACCCCTACAGTGTCGTCCCTGACGCAGAGTGCCCTGGTGCTGTCGGCAAGTTCAGCACCAAGGAAGGACTCCTCCACGGACACCCAGCACCACCATGGTTCCTCACAGGACCCGTCATGGGGCCTTTCTGCTCCCACTTGCCGGTGCCTCAAAAGAAGAAAAAGCCAGCAACCATTCTCCTCCAGCTAAGCCTCGAGATGTGTGACCCCAGGTGGGCCACTCCTCGACATCTCCTTCCGGGGCCGTGTCGACTGCTGCCAAGCTGCAGCAGTCAAGTCTGGCCCCACCTCGATCACTGGTACCTACGCAGCAGCTGCAGCTCCTGTCCATGCCGGAAGCCTACCAGGCTGCTCGAGACCTCCTCCACCTAACAGCACCATTCTCGCCTGCCAAGGAGGAACCCTCAGTGCTGACGGAGCCGCGTCCTCTGGTGCACTCTAAAGGGAAGCCAGCTATGATGTCGAGGCGCACACCTTCGCCTTGTCCATCGGTGCCTACTCGCTCCGACAGAGAGCCTTCCTGCTCCCCGAGTTCTTGACGTTTGAGGCATCAAAGATCAGCTCCGCCGTGGTCTTGTGTCTGAGACCTCAGAGTCAGAGCCCAACTCCTATCGCTCGAGTAGGAGCAGAAGCCATAGAGAGAGGTCGGGCAGAGACAGAAGGGAACATCATGCGTGGCCTCCGCAGTGGTAGAATCCGCCTCAGTGGCCCTTCTGGACCCCCTGGTCTTATCACCTGAGCCAGGGAGGAACCCAGGGCCCTCAGTCAGTGGCATCTTCAGTGGCCTCCACCACTTTTGTACCGCCTTCCACTACGCATCTGCCCCTGGCGCCTACAGTCCCAACGCCTTTGCCTCTGGCCCCGTCGTCAACCCTGGCACAACCTCCTCAAAGGTTCCAGCAGCAGAACCGCCAGGACAATTCCACATACCTGGCCAAGTGGAAGATATTTTCAGTCTGGTCAGCTCAGCGTTAGCCCCAGTGCCCCAGATTTTGGATTATCTTTTCCACTTGAAGCAAGAAGGTCTCTCCTTGTCTTCTATAAGAGTGCACCTGGCTGCCATCTCGGCTTTCCATCTGGGGGTACAGGGCCGCTCAGTTTTAGCTAACCCCCTGGTCACCCGCTTCCTGAAGGGCCTCGACAGGTTGTACCCACCTGTCCGCCAACCGGTTCCTGCTTGGGACCTCAACTTGGTCCTCTCTGGGCTCATGGGGCACCCCTTTGAGCCTCTAGCAACATGCTCCCTGCTCTACCTTTCCTACAAGGTCGCGTTCCTGGTGGTGATAACTTCAGCCCAGAGGGTGTCTGAGCTCAGGGCTCTAACATTGGAGCCGCCCTACACCATATTTTTTAAGGACAAGATTCAGCTCAGACCCCCATCTGGCTTTCCTCCCGAAGGTTGTGTCGCAGTTCCACATAAACCAGGACATTTTCCTCCCAGTTTTCTACCCCAAACCTCATGCAAGTAGCAGGGAGCAGAAGCTCCACACTCTCGACGTCCGCAGAATGCTGGCCTTTTACATCAAGAGGACAAAACCATTCAGGAAGTCGGTACAGCTCTTTGTCACAGTAGCGGACAGGATGAAAGGTCAGCCTGTTTTGACACAGCGCATTTCATCATGGATTGTGACCTGCATTACTGAGTGCTACAATCTAGCAAGTATCCCAGCGCCCCCAATAACGGTGCACTCTAAAAGAGAGCAAGCTTCATCAACAGCTTTCCTGGCTCAAGTCCCCACCCAGGAAATCTACAGGGCAGGTGACTTGGTCATCAATACACACTTTCGCTGTGCATTATGCGATTGCTAGACAGGCCAGAAATGATGTGGCCTTTGGTAGAGCAGTACTCCAATCAGTGGACAGCTCTGACCCCACCTCCTGAATTTGCTTGGGAGTCACCTGATTGGAATCGACATGAACAAGCACTCGAAGAAGAAAAAACGGTTACTCACCTCTCGTAACTGTTGTTCTTCGAGATGTGTTGTTCATGTCCATTCCAATACCCACCCTCCTACCCCTCTGTTGGAGTAGCTATGAAGAAGGAACCGAAGAGTTGGCAGGTCGGCAAGGCTATATATTAGGCACCATGAGGGCGCAACTCTAGGGGGTGCCCAGGCCGACCGAATAGATGCTGCTAAGGGAAAAATATTCCAGCCAACAGGCACATGCGCATGCACACACCTGACTGGAATGGACATGAACAACACATCTCGAAGAACAACAGTTACGAGAGGTGAGTAACTGTTTTTTTCTTGATCTGTGGTAGTAGCATCAATGCAAGAAAGGTCATGACAGCAGGGATGCCCAAAAACAACTCCAAAAGATAATGATTTGAAAAAAAATGTATTTAGCAAGAAAAAATACTCATCAAATCTGCAAATTCATATTGCAAATTACCGTGAGCTCCTAGAAAAGTTTGATTGTCTTAATAGGGACAAACTATCAGAATTTATTTAAAAACTCCCTCAATAAAATAGGGAGAAACTGAAATCTTTGTAACTGAGGGACAATTGGTGACTCATACATCACTACATAGCATTAGATATGTTGGCCACTGTAGTACAATCAATGGCTACATCCATCGCCATGTTCAAGATTTCATGGTTACAATTTTCAGGCATACCAAAGGAGCTTGAGATAAGTGAGGACTTCCTATTAAAAAGTTGTTACCAGTCCAACGCTAGAACCAATGAAGACCTGCACTCTCTGCGTGATTTGAGAGCCACTCTCAGTTCCTGGCAGTTTACATGCCAGCCCGTAGAAAGCAGCCAGGTCACAAAGTTACTCTAGATAAAGACCTATTATTACAAACCACTAAAATCATCAAAGCCATTGGGGAAGAAATAGAAGGCCCTCTGTCTCTTCCTCTGCAGCTGCACATCCCATGTCCACCTCAAAGCAGTAAGTTTGATGCCAACTTCAAGAGCCATGCGGAGACTTTTGAGTATCTATACCCTTCCCTCTATTTTTTTGACACCAGCTTTTGAATTTTTAGAAAGCCTGGAATTGAATTACCTTAGACAGTTGTGTTTTAGGGGTGATCAGTGTGGGGATTCTATTCAATTTCAGTCTCTTCCTATCTCCTTCCCCCCTTTCCTAGCCTCTTTGAGGGCCCTCTCATGAGATATTATTAAAGTAAGAAACATCTCCCTTCTAAATCTCATCACACTGGAAGACCTGCCTCTGCAGTTCAGAGGGAAAGTATTTTACTCACATTACTTTCTTATCCTGAAGAAGAAGGGGAGCTGGTATCCAATCCTTGATTTGAGGTTTATCAGCAAGTTCATCTACCATTTTTAATTCAGGAGGGTAACCCTAGGCTCAGTATCCTTAGATTTCTTAGACTGGTTTGTGGTTCTCAGTTTCTAAGAAACATACTTTCACCTATCCATTCACTCAGCACACAGAAAATACTTGAGATTCTAAGTGGGAACTTCCCACCACCAGTATTGACTTCTGCCCTTTGGTCTTTCAGCTGTACATACCAGAGAATTTGCCAAGTGCATGGCAGTCATGGTGGCCTATATAAGGACCTAAGGGAGTCAGATATACCCAGACCTCCATGATTGCCGTGTTCAAGGAAGTGAATGTTCCATTCACAAAATCCTACATCTTTTCACCACACTGGGTCTCAGGAAAAACAAAAAAAGGTCATTATTGCTGTTGACCCAGAAAAGAGAGTTGATTGAGGTAGTGCTGGTGGATTCCACATCAGCTGAGTTTATCTGCCATAGGGAAGACTCAAGACCATACTAGATCTCATCAGCCAGCTGTAGGCTTACCCACAAATGTCTGTAAGTGTATGCCTTAGACACCTGGTTCATGTGGCCTCTTAAGCGTACATTATACAGCATGCTAGACATCACCTACATTCCATGCAAGGGTGGTTGAAATCTGTGTATCTACCCAATAGACATCACATGCACATGAGGGTTCAGGTTCCTCAAAAAGTCTTGTATCATTAAACTGGTGGAAGGACCCTTTCCAGGTATGCAAGGAGTACTGTTTTCTCCTCCCTCCCTACCAAGAAACTGGTCACAGCTGCCTCCATACTTGGGTGGGAAGTTCACCTAGACTCCTCACAGACACAAGAGTTCTGGACTCCTGCAGATACTCACCTTCAAATAAAATTTCTGTAACTTAGAGCTATTTGTCTAGTGTGCACAACATTTCTTCCCATGGTACATTGACTAAAAGTCCAGATAATGACAGACAACACAAAACAATGTTTTATGTCAACAGACAGGGAAGAGCACATTCCTTCCTTCCTCCCCCCCACACCCACCCACACATACACACTTTGCCAAGAAGTTGTTCATCTCTGGAACTAGTGCATTCGTCACCGAATCACACAAGTAGCTCTGCAACTACCAGGCTTGCAGAATGTCATAATGGACCAGCTCAGCAGGCAATTTGCAAATGACTGCAAATGGACTGTCAAAGACACCATCCTACTGAGCAGCTTTGCAGGTGGGGATACCTGACAGTTGACCTGTTTGCTTCAGATTGGAACAAGAAATGCCAAACATGCTGTTCAAAGGAAGGCCTGAATCCAGGCTTCCTGTTGGATGCTTTGCTTGTCTCATGGTCTCTGTTTATCCACCAATTTCTTATCTACCATCCCTGTTAATACTTAGGGTACTCAGCAGGACTCAGCAGTAGTGATTGTGCTAGCCCCAGCTTGGTCCAGACAGCTAATTAACCTGTCAACTCACCCTCTGATAACATTACCTGTCTTACTTGATATGATCTGATCTTCCAGAACAAAGGTCAGATCCTTCACCCAAACCCAGCATCACTGCATCTGACAACATAGATATGGGCTGATCAATTACTGTCAAAAGAAGCTGCTCCTGCTGATATCCATGATACTGATACACAGCAGAAAGGACTCAGCTAGACTGACCTATTCAGTCAAATGGAAGAGATTCTCTCTTTGGCTCTATAATGCCACTTACCTCCCTTAGAAGCCCCGTACCTACTATTCTGGGCTGTCTGCTATCACTAAAGCATTTAGGGCTATCCATCAGCTCCATACGTATATATTTAGCAACAATACCCAGTCACTGTCCTCCACCATATTTTATCACCTTATAATTGCTTAGATTTCTCAAGGATCTTATTCGTACATTTTCCGCAGTCCAGGGGCCCTCTCCTTCAGGGGACCTTAATGCAGTCTCAGCAGAACAATTTGCTGTCTATACTGTCTATCCATGAAAAGGGCCTTTTGTAGCTATAACATCAGCTCAATGGGTAGGGGAGATTCAGGTCCTCATGGATGGTCCACTTGACATGGTGCTCCTTGAAGACAAAGTGACCCTGAAGCTTAACCCTAAATTTTAACCAAAGGTTGTTTTAGATTTTCATCTGAATCAGATGATTCACTGTCCAGTTTTCTTTCCAGGCCTCACTTAAACAAGGGGACGCCAAAGTTCACACCCTTGATGGGGTTAGGGCTCTTTCATGTGATCTTGACAGAACAGGACCTTCAGGAACTCTCCCATGCTGTTTGTAGAATTTGCTGATAGGATGAAAGGTCAGACAATATCCACCCAAAGACTATCTAAATGATATCTAACTGTATTAGATCGTGCTATGAGTTAGCAAAATTAGCCTAGAGCCCACTCCACCAGGGCTCAGGCAACTTCTGCGGCTTCTTTGGGAAGCATATCAATTTCAGAAATGTTCAGGGCAGCTACATGAGAATCAGTGCACACTTCTATCCAGCACTATTCCTTAGCTGAGACCTCAAGATTTGACGTCCTCTTAGGCAGACCTGTCTTGCAACCATTATTAAAATAGGACTCCTAGCACTCACTTTCTGATTATGAGGTCCTTGCTTGCTAGTCACTAGAAGTGGAATCCATGTTGACAATCACTCAAAGAAGAAAAAATGATTACTTACCTAACAGTAACTGCAGTTCTTTTAGATGTATTGTTCCCATTGATTCTCTGACACACCTTCCTTCTCTGCTACTTCAGAGTCCTATATCACTTGAATTCTGTAATGGTAAAGGAACTGAAAGATGGTAAGGTCCATTCCACCCTTTATGTCCTTCTAGGGTGTATTTGCAAGGCCATCTAGAGCACAGCCACAGCCCCAATAGACACTGCTGGCCAAAAAAATCCAATCTCACATGAATGGGGGGCCTGTGCACCAGACCAGAAGTGTAATCTATGTAGACAATGTATCTCAATGAACCATGGCGACTGTAAGGTAAATAACCTTTCTTTCTTAGGAAAGAATGAATTATATCTTACAATCATTGTGAACTTGTATATTGCATCTTATTTTTCAGGAATAATTGGCTGTGGATACTTTCATCCATGCAGAAAATTCAATCCTGAAATATGTGACATGATAAAGAAATTAGTTCCAGCAGGCAGAATATTGTGGCAATGGACTAAGGTACAGAATACAGGAAATAATGGAGTTGTATTCACTATTTATTAACAGGGTGCCTATTACCATAAGTTAGGTGCTTATTTCAAAATTTTAAAAACATATGTTTCATAAAACTACCCACAGTCGTTACCCACTGTGATCAGCGGTTAATGAGGTGAGAAAATGTGGGTGATGCTCTTCCAAACTATGCTCAAAAATAAGATCAACCCACATGAGATGCCACTCAGAGTAGATTACGCAAATGTTCCAAATGTGATCAAGAATGCTTGCTGGGCCCTTTGGGCTTGGCTTTCCCAAAATGGGATCTGCTTGCTCTGCTGGGCTCTTCGTACTGGGCTTTCCCTTGGTGAAACTCATATGCTCCACTGGGCTTCATGACCATGGCTCCTCTTAGAGGGGTCTCAGATGCTCCACTAGACTGTGCTAGGCTCTTTGGGTTAGGGCAAAGTGGTGGGGGAAAGTGGTGTTACTCCCCAAGTCCACTCACTCATGGCACCAATGAGCTGTTACTCACAATAGATTATGCAGCTCTTTATAATTTTATCCTTCCTCTTTTTTCTTGGGGCTTCTCCACACACAAAAGTTGTACCATTTTCACTATATTGGCATAGTTAAAGCTGTACAACACTGCTAGTGTGGACACAGTTATATCAATATAAAGGTATTTTACACTGGTATAGCTATTTTGGTTAAAAAAAATTAAGTTATCCCTAACTAAAATCGTGATACTGGTACAAAATTTGTGTAGGTCAGGCCAAAAGTACTGACTTTCACTGCTTATCAAAGAGAAAGTAAACATTCTTATATTGAGCATCTGAGTTAGCACCCATTGAAATAAATGGGGTAGTTCACACCTCTAAAAGTTATTTCAGATTCTGCAAAAGCAAGTATACATCATTGCATCAGTTATACCCTGTTCACATTTTCAAGACACTCTCAGCAACCAAAAGATCTAGAAACTTACTTTTTTTAAAATTAAAGCTTAGTTCTAGTAAGAGACCAATATGGCTCCCTCAGGAGCTCTTTAATAACCTGAAAATTAAAAAGGAATCCTACAAAAAGTGGGAGCAAGGACAAATTGCTAAGGATGAGCATAAAAGAGTGGCACAAGCATGCAGGGACAGAATCAGAAAGGCTAAGGCACAATATAAGTTACAACTGAGAAGGGACATAAAATGCAATAAGAAGAGGTTCTATAAATACATTAGAAGTAACAGAAAGATGAAGAAAAGTGTAGGTCCATTACTTAATGGGGATGGAGAGCAAATAATAGATGACACAAAGAAGGCTGACATCTTGAATACCTTTTTTGCTTCAGTCTTCACTATAAAAGCTAATTGTGATCAGATGCTTAACGTAATTAATATTAACAAGGGGGAAGGAACACAAGCCAGAATAGGGAAAGAATAGGTTAAAGAATATTTAGATAAAATAGATATATTCAAGTTGGCAGGGCCTGTTGAAATTCACCTTATTATATCTCTGAAATACTTCACGATTATCTTTAGAACTCAGACAAGTGAGGTTCCAAAGGACTGAAGGATGGCAAACATAATACCTGTCTTAAAAGGGTGAAAATAGAGGACCAGTGGAATTATAGACCAGTCATCTTAACTTCAATACCTGGAAGGGTATTGAAAAAATTATTAAACAATCCACTTGTAACCATCTAGAGAATAATAAGGTGATAATTAATGGCCAACAAGAAAAATCATGCCAAACCAACCTAATTTCATTCTTGACAGTGTAACCAGACTAGTGGGTAAGGGCAAAGTAGTAGACATGACATACCTTGACCTTAGTACGGCTTTTGACACATTCCCATTCTGATCTGACATTCTCATAAGCATATAAATACCATTAATATGGTATAGATTAAATTAAACTGGGAGGACATATCAAACAGGGTCACACAGGGGTCTGTCCTGGATATAGTTCTGTTCAACATTTTGATTAATGACTTGGATAATGGAGTGGAGATTACATTTATAAATTTTGCAGATGACACCAATCTGGGAGGGATTACAAGCTATTTGTAGAGCAGGATTAGAATTTAAAATGATTTTGACAAATTAGAGAATTCGTCTGAAATAAATAAGATGAAATTCAATAGGGACAAGTGAAAAGTACTACATTTATGGAGGAAATCTCAAATACAAAATGGGCAATAACTGGGTAGGCAGTGGTACCGCAGAAAAAGATTTGGGTGTTATAGTGACACACATTGTCACTCTATCCCCCACAAAGAGTCACAAATTGAATATGACTCAACAATGTGATACTTCTGTGAAAAAGGTAAATGTCATTCTGGGATGACCTCTAGGGCACTCCTGTGGTGTGAGGAAAGGAGCCTCTCTCATCACAGACTTCCTTCTCTGCTGTCTGGGCTCCGAACCTCATTGTGTCTGAAGAAGCAGGCTGAGCAACTTGGTTTCTAAACAAAAAGGAAAAACAGAGTAAAGTATGGTTTCAGAGTAACAGCCGTGTTAGTCTGTATTCGCAAAAAGAAAAGGAGTACTTGTGGCACCTTAGAGACTAACCAATTTATTTGAGCATGAGCTTTCGTGAGCTACAGCTCACTTCATCGGATGCATACTGTGGAAACTGCAGAGCTAACCAATTTATTTGAGCATGAGCTAAGGTTCTGCAGTTTCCACAGTATGCATCCGATGAAGTGAGCTGTAGCTCACGAAAGCTCATGCTCAAATAAATTGGTTAGTCTCTAAGGTGCCACAAGTACTCCTTTTCTTTTAGAGTAAAGTATGTCCTTCTGCTTCTCCAGAAGATCCAGCTTGCAGACGTTCTTCAGCCATTCTCCCAGTAAGCAGCCCCTGCTCTCTGAATGCGACCCTTTACTAAACTTGGATCATCCCATCTCTAGGTTTGGCAGGTTTCACATGTATGCCAGGTTGGGATTGACTGTGCCCAGAGGAGCTTTTTACCCTCTTCCTGACTGTGGTGGGAATCCATTAACAACTGTTGTAAGACACGGGATATAATTGTGCCAATCTAGTTGGCACTGGTGAGGCCTCAGCTGGAGCATTATGTCCAGTTTTGGGCACCACACTTTAAGAAAGATGTGTACAAACTGGAGCGAGGCCATAGGAGAGCAACAAAAATGACAAAAAGTTGGAAAACATGATTTATGTGGAAAAGTTGAAAGAATTGGTCATGTTTAGTTAGAGAAGAAAATGCTGAAGGGGGACTGGATAGCTGTCTTTAAATATAAAAGATTATTATAAAGAGGATGGTGATCAATTGTTCTCCATGTCCACTGAGGGTAGGCCAAGAAGAATTGGTATAGTAAGCAGCAAGAATGATTTAGGTTAAATGTTAGGGAAAAAAACGTTTTTCACTGGAACAGATTATCTAGGGAGATTGTGGAAATTCCCATCATTGGGGGTTTTTAAGAATAGGCTAGATAAACGTCTGTGAGGGATGGTGCAAGTATATGTCAGTGCTGGGGAATGGACTAGATGACCTCTTGAGATCCCTTCTAGCCCTACATTTCTGTAATTCTATAATTCTGAAAGATAAGAAGGCACCATGAAAGAGGGGTCAATATGTGATAGAGGTCGAATCTGTGCCCTGATTATGATATACCTTCATCGCTAAGTCATTTCCATTTTCTTTGTGGGCCAGATTCTACTCTCATATGCTTGTACACAGAGTTTTTCAAATACATGACAGTGTGAACTGGAAATATGCATCTGAACTCATTAGAAATACTTTTAATAATAAATAATAATAATATTATTCCTAAATCTTTAATAGATTTTGTGTATGTTTGAAAATCTTTCCCTCTTTCTCACCTGCCAAGATGTGAGTTCAGATTTCTATTTTTCTCCTGTTGGAGCTGATTGGGTTTCAGACATCTGAAGCCTTATAAGGAATGCAGTTGCCTTTTTGTAAATGTGTTTTATATTAACAAACCTTTCAGGAGAAACAGAACCATGAACATGCCACCTTGGCAGTCAATGAATCTTTGGGCCTATTTCTGACCTTGGTAGTACAAATGTAAATTCTGTAAACAAAAGAGTAATTTAAGAGGGATTCGGTGATTAGATCTGACAACATTCCACCCAACTCTAATACTAAAAAGCAAGACAACAGCAAGTTATGGGACACAGTTTCCACTGAGTAACAGGCAGTATCACAAGGAACTTTCTTCTGCCTCCAAGCCAAATGATAAGGAAGCCCTTCAGATAGCATGTTAATCTCTCTCACAATATAGCACACAACCTTAATTACATCCTCAGCAACTTTAGCAAATATTCAGTATCCACATATGTGCACAAGTTAAGTGTGTAGTGGGTCATGTATTTGTGGGGGCAGCATGAGTTGTGATTAAGGTTTTGCATTATATTGTGAGGGAGATTAATGTGTTCTGTGCAGTGTGTCCCTTAGCAGCTGGAGGCAGAAGGAAGTTCCTTATGACAATGTCGAGTTTGTTTTTTATTGTCTTATTTTTTCTTAATGTGGAACTGTGCTGTGTAGGCATTGTGGTACAGGTAAGAGGTGTCTCATAATTTGGTATTTCTTTTTTCTTTTTCTTTTCTTTTTTTTTTTAAAAGCTTTGCCTTGTGACAGGAAATATGACAGAGTGCTGGGAATCAGCAGCTGAACCAGCACTCTGGTCACTGGTTAACCAGTTAGGCCCCAGCAAGGGCCTAATTAATGAGAGAAGTTACTGATTACCAGATTGGATTGGGACTGGGATGCTAATGGGCTACTTAGCCCTTTAACAAGGAGGCCGGATAAAAGAGCACAGGAAGGAAGCCCAAGAGGTTGGGTGGGAGGAAGCAGAAGGAGGTGGGTGGTGGCAGGGAGGGAGGGACTGACTGACAAAAGGGAGTTCTCTGGGCAGAGACACCTTTACTCCCTTTTTAGGAGAAGGGGTAATGAAGCTGGATAGCATTGTAAATACCATGACTGCCCTGGTATATAAAGGTGGTGGTGTGAACCACGATAAATAAATTGCTTGGTGGTACCTACAAAAGGGAAGATTTCTGAGCCATTTGTGTGAAGCAAAGAGGATGGGAGTGGAGGAATTCTATCACAGGTGGGAGCTTGTCTGGGATCCAGCCTTTATCTGGACAAACAGAGAGTCTGATGGGGAAGCTGGTGTAAAGGTTCAGCAGGCTGGGAGATGGAGGAGGCATTGCAGTGGCTGGTTGAACAGCAGAAGGAAATGCAGAAGGTTTTCCAGACCTTCCAGCAGTCCCATCACGTGGAGAGAATATTCTTTCTCACCTAAGCTGAGCAACAAAAAAGTCTTCAGGAATTTATAAGGGAGTGAGCCCAGGTACAGCAACAACTATTACAAAATGGTTTGAGCCCTGTGACGGGGAGCGGTAATCGGGGTGGAGGGTGGACCTCAGCAGGATTGGCCCTGTGAATAACCCCAATGCATTTTTAGTTACTTTCGAGAGTGTGGCTGTAGATGCAGATGTAGGGACAAGGGAACCTGGGTCCTACAGCTAGCGCTCTAATTAACAGGGGAGGCTCAGGTCACCTATATGGCTCTCAGTGGCAAGCAAGCAAGGGATTATGAAGTTGTTAAGGCAGCCATCCTAGACTGGGTGGGACTTTCGACAGAAAAGTACAGGCAAAAATGTCCAGCTGCAAAATAGACTGGGGGTTAAGGTCCCAGGCATTTGCCCAAAAATTGACAGACTGAGACACTTGTTCACTGAGGCCAGACAGTCAAGGTGTGGGCAATATTATGAATGTTGTCATTCTTGAACAGTCCTCCTCTCCCAGAGAATATCTGGGTATGAGTCTATCAGCATCAACCCATTACCCTACATGCAACAATTAAACTAATACGACAGTTTGTAGATGTGGACTTCGCTACCAGGGGGTGAGGGGGTGGCAGGTTAAGAGGATGGATCTAGGGAGGAAGACTGGAGAAATTACATTCGGAAAGGCTGCCAAGAAGAAGGAGCCCAGGGGAACACTGATGGAGTCTCAGGTTCTTGCGTGTTACCACATGGGCATCAGGGACATATAAAAAGAGACTGCCCATACTTGGACTGTGGGTTTACAAAATTCTGGGTTTGAGCCAGGACTCCGAAGAAGGGAAAAAGAAGGAAATTACTTACCATTTCTGTAATATTGGGGAGGAGGTATCAAAGGGATCTGGTAGACACTGCCATCTCAGCCTGTTCATTAATCAGATGAGAGCTGGTGAAACCCCACTGGATATTTCCTAGAGCAAGAGTGACACCCGAATGTATACATCGGGATAAGAAACTCTAACCTATGGCACAGATGCCCCTGGATGTTCACTGGAATTTAAATGGAAGTGGCTTGGGGGGAGTAGATGGGTTGCACCACCCCCTTGTGTAAGGCACTGGCTGGAACCCCTTCCCACTAGGTGAGCAAAAGGGGCATCCCAGGGGGAAGGAGTGAAATTCACAGGAAAGGGAGAAGAGCTGTTAAATTTAGAAGGGTTGGAAAATATTATCCAGAAGAACACATGCTAGAGAGAGAATAAAGAAAGGGAAATTAAGGGAGAAGGAAAACAGAAAAACAAGGAAATGGTTTCAGGGAATGAAAATAACCCCAAATTTGTTAATAGTGGTCAAGCAGTTTCAGATTTTCTGCTTTAGAATGACAAAGGAAGGGACCCCAAGAGCAGTATGGAGTTGTTGGGAGAACAAGTGACCACAGGTAGCCAGGAGGAGCAGTAGCACAAGCAGACCCCTCCACAAAATAAAAGGGGCGAGAACGAAAAACCTGGCCCCCCAGGTTGCCCCCAGTGCAAGGACCTGTGGGCTGAAATGGAGTTATGAGGGCAATTTCCATCCACCAAATGTGATTTCTGTGGGTGGAGAATGCACACCCCTTACAAGGGGACTCTAGGTGACTATCCTGGGAGCAAAGAAAGATTGAAGCCAAACAGTGCCTCCAGTAAAGTGAGGAGAGCGAAGGGAATGAAACACCTTTCTAACAGGCAAGGTGCAGAGGTGTGTGATAGAGTGCTGGGAACCAGCAACTGAATCAGCACTTTGGTCACTGTTTAATCAGTTAAGCCCCAGATAGGGCTGATGTGGGAGATTAATTTGTGATTATCTGATCAGATTGGGGTTGAGAAGTTAACGAGCTATCTACTCCATTAACAAGGAGACTGGATAAAAGAGCACAGGAAGGAAGACCAAAAGGTGGGTGGACAACAGAAAAGAAAGAAGGAAGGAAGAGGTTAGCAATGCATAAGAAAAAGGCGTTCTTTAGGTGGAGATACATTTAACCCCTCCCTCCACCCTTTCAGGAGAAGGGGTAGTGAAACTGGATAACATAAATACCACAGCTGCCCTAGTATGTAAAGGTGGTGGCGTGAACCACTATAAATAAACTGCGTGGGGGTATCTACAAAATGGAAGGTCTCTGAGTAGTCTGAAGCAAAGAGGATAGGAGTGGAGGCGCCCCATCACAGGAAGTCACACTTAACCAACCTTAAACCTTTTAAACAAAGTTTTTGTGTATGGGATTTCCTGCAGTTTTAATACAGCAAGTTTAGGGGTTCATGAAATTGAGAAAGAGATCTCCCCCTACTTTCTCTAAGGTGTGTGAGGATATGAGAGTGTGGGGATGTTTGAGGTAGGAAAAGAGACACAGCAGAATGGAGAGGGAATGGAAGGGAGCTAAGTGTTTAGAAGGGCTCAGCAAATCCATATCGACCCTTAATGACTCCAGTACAATGATGCATTCCTGGGACGAGGGTGCTCTTCAGTGTAGTGTATTTCAACTGAATCAGGTTCCTTGTATGGGGGAAAAGGTGAAGTGAACAATCCCCCTCAAAATATACTTTAGCTGAATTAAACATGCAGTGTGTTGAGAGCCAGGAGACCACGAGTTCAAATCTTACCTGTTCTGCTCACTATTGTTTATATTTCTGTGCACTTCACAGCCTTGATTATTGAGCATACCTATACCTTAAGAGGAGGTCAAATATCAACTACTCCATTTGACACATTTAACTAAAAGGATGCACAAAGTAATTTATAGTAGAGCTGGGCATAGATACCAGCTTGCTTATATGGCCGACACTACACTGGTTCTCAGAAAGAAACTGTCAAACCTCTGTGTTTCTCTATGTAGTCTATAGCTACTGTTCTAACCACTAGACTACACTCCTCTCTGACATCCAAGAACAGAACTCAGGTTGTTCTTCGAGTGATTGTCCATATGTATTCCACCTCTGGTGCATGTGCTCCATGTATGTAAGATCAGATCCTTTTGGCCAGAAATGCTTGGGGCCATGCTTGCACCCCGAGTAAACACCCCCACCAATTACTCTGTGCCCAACCATTATTCTGTTTCTTCTTACTGCCCATGGCTGTGAGATAGAACCCTTAGCAATGTCTGTTTCTCTTGCAGACTGCGTAACCCAGAAAATTTTTCTGTAATACTTAGTTCTGTAAATTAGGTCTTAATATAATTAGGGTAGTGTTTGTCAGTTAGTTAGTGTAAATAGTGTAGGTATACACATTGGTTTTAACAAAAGAAAGAAAAAACCCTATATGTTTCTTCATAGTTTTAGGGAAATTTTTCCTGGTATTGGGATTTAGCCCTTGTGACTCAACCAAGGACCCCTGGGTTCAAGAATCGCCCATCTTGTGAGGCATTTATGCCACGAAACAACTGTCACTCAAGATGCCTTTTTTGCTGTGGGGAAGGACATATGCTCTATCTGCTGTTTTTTCTCAAAAAGAATGCAGAAAACGAGAAAGGCTCGCCTTAGACTTTTTCTTTTGGACTTTTTTTTTTAGGCCTACCTCAGAGAAAATAACTCCCTGGGCCTGAACAGCCTTTGTGTAGGAATGCTCCTGCTAGTTCTGACTCAACCCCTAGTTCCCAGGCCTTTTCTTCTAAGAAAACCTTGGCTTCAGAGACTAGCAAGACTGCCAAGTCCTCCTTGGCAAAATCTTCTGATCGTCGTAGGAAGGAGCACTGTTCCTCTGTAGAACATAAGTGCAAGTTGCCTTTTCTGGGTCTTAGTGGGGGGAAAAATAGCTCACTTCACCTCACTCCCTCTAAGGCTGGTTCATGGCCTGGAATGTGTCCCACTGACACCCTGATGAAGACTGGTAGCTGACTGACAGTACTATTTCAGGATAAGTTCTAGGCTGTGCCTGGTACCAGTTCTGTGGTACTGATGTCAATTCACTCTGTATTGATGACCTTCGGCAACCATGACACTGTGCTGATTATCTCTTTTCCACTCCTCTCAATTCTGACCTTCTCGGCACTGAAGTCATTTGTGGTACCAACTGACCTAACAGAGCCAACTATATTGTGCCCTGTAGTAAAGGTTCCTCCTATGGACCAGCGACTGCCATGGTACCCAGCACTTCTTCACCACTGACGAGATCACTCTTTAGTCCTCCTCCATCCCTGGAGGAGGAATATTCCTTTTCTTCAGTCTCTGAACACAGCAGTGAGGTGTCCCCTGTCCACTCACCAAGGTCTCACTCATATTACCTCTGTTGGTCTGTGAGGGAGTCTAGGGCCTGTTATTTTACGCACAGACTTAGGATCATGGATCCTGAAACATTCATGGGCTAGTCTCAATCACTGGGAGTCTACATGCCAGTGCCTAAGAGAAAGCAAGCCAGGCCTCAGAGTTATTCCACAGAGTCCCTCTGCATATTAATACACTCAGCAGAGAGTCTCAGAGCCACCAAGGAAGAGACAAAGATTTCAGAGATAGAGACCTTCTGCCTCTGTGTTTTCTGCTACAAACCCTGCATCCACTTTGAAACAGCAATTTTGATACTGTGGTCAAGAGCCATTCTGTAGAACATCTGGAAGATCTATATTCTTTTTTGCCCCCTTTTGGAGACTGCCTTTGTTATTTTCAGGGAGTCTGGGACCCCATCATCTCAGACGATTGGGTCGTAGAGATTTTCAGATTGGGGTATTCTTTATCATTTCAGATTCCCTACCTTCACTCCACTTCTCTGTCCTTCTTGAGAGACCTCTCTCACAAGAGACCTACTCCAAAGGGTGGACAGACTTCTACCTCTCAGAGCAGTGGAACATGTTCATTTGCAGTTCAATGGGTGGGGTTTTTACTCACGCTGTTTTCACAAAGAAAAAAGGGAGATGGTGCCTGATTCTAGAATTGAAGTGCCTTCATCATCAGCAATCTTAGCCTCTTGATGAAGGGAATATCTACCTTTGGGTGGAGAGGTTACCTGGATCATCATCAAATATGAGGAACTATGGACCTTTGAAGAATGCTTGTGCATAAAGGTGTCAGAACTCAGAATGATTTGTTTGGTCTGCCCAGCATTTCTTCTGATGATACAAGGACTGACAGTATGGCAGACTCTATGACAGTGATGATCCATGTGAACAGTCAAGGAGAAGCTCAGTTGTCCCCTCTGCCAGGAATCTGTTTGCCTTTGGAACTGGAGTGTTTGGCATCAAGTCATCCTGATAGCTCTGTATCTGCGAGGACTATTCACAACCAAGACATTAATCAATATATTTTAGAAGTTGGATTGAGATGTCTTTTGTAAGTTATCAGTTTTATTTAATGAAAACCAAAAAATATATGAACTTTTGGTTACATGTTCTAAGTGTTGACATTTTACATACAGGGCTCAATCCTGCTCCCACTGAGATTTTTGCCACTGATTTCACTGGGAGAAGGAGGAGGCCCAGATTGCGATATATGAAAGCAAGTATCATTATTATTTTCAGTGTGTATTACTCTTCTTTCCTTTTAGATGTCTTTGAGTTTGAACAATAACTATATTTTTGGCTTTAGGTAAAGATGCTGCCCACACCATCCAAGTTTCATTATATCTTCAATCTTCGAGACCTTTCCAGAATTTGGCAAGGAATGTTAACTATCAAAGCAGAAGAATGTGAGGATGTCACTACCCTTATGGCACTTTTTAAAAATGAGTGCAATAGAGTCATTACTGACAGGTACAATAATTCTATAATTTTGTATGTATTATAATATTTCGTACTATTGGGAGACCATTAATTCTTTTTGCAGAAGCTCTCCATCTGATGTCAAGGAGAGCTCTGCACAGAGATCCATGTTAGAGTATGTCTTTGGTGTTGATTTAATAATTCTGTAATTTTATATATTTTACAATATTTAGTAGTATTGGGAGACCATTATATTTATGGTCATATACTCTTGCTCTTTCTTCAGGGATGAAAATCAGCAATATAGGGCCAAGTTTAAAGATGTTTTATTTTTCTGCAACCATCCTGCCTTGTGCTTTTATCCCAACAAATATCAACTTAGGTCTAAATGGGCTAGGTCAGTAATTGGATTGAATAACACCAAAGAGCATATTCTAACTTGGATCTCAGTGCAGACCTCTCCTTGACATCAAAGAGAGGGCTGGTGTGAAAAGAAGGTAGTATGATGACCTACATTTGTACACTGGCCCACAGATCATAATTTAAAATGTAATTTAGTCCTCTCCACAGAATGAGTTTGACTGCCCTGTAATAAACCAATGGCCCCTTTCCCCCTGGGCATGTTCAAATGATTCATAAAACAGAGGTCTAGTTATTAAAGGTCCCATGGCACTATTTTCAAGAATAGGAGCATTAGCTCAGTATAACAAAGATGTGTGGCCACCCTCAGCGATTGACAGTGAGGGACGGCCAGATGCCCCCTGGTGAGTGGAACCAGGAAGGCCACACTCATCACGCCGGAAGCAGAGGTGTGGGACAGGAACAGGAAGAGTAAAAGGCAGGCCCTATAGCTCAGCTGGGAAGCAGCAGCCAGAGGAGACGGATGCATTCTTCCCACTGCTGATGCAGAAGACTTCAGTTACCCTGAGGACTCGCACAAGCTACCAAAGCTGCCAGACCCAGCCAACACTGAGGAACTGTTGGGGTTGCCACTGGCGGTGTACCCTGAGGAGACACCAGACACTCACCACACTGAAGTACCATACCTGGGGAGAGTAGGAAGTAGCCCAGGGAAACTAGACAACCCTCTGGTAGAGTGCTGGCCTGATACAAGCTCAGTGTGTTGCAGGTTGATCCCCACTCTTCCACTGTTAGGGCCCTGGGCTGGGACATGGTGGAGTCGGGTGGGCCTGTCTCCCCCTACCCTCTGCCACCCCACCCTTGGAGGCCCGTGTCAGTTTACTGCCTGAGTCCTAGACTGTGTTTGGTGCTCACCCCTGCCTAAGGGCCTGGGCCTTGGACTGTTCACTGCTCTGCCCTGCCTGTGGGTTGGAGCCCTAGAGACAGCTAATTTCCCCCTTGTACAGACTGCCATTCCAGGTGCGTGACAGCAAAGAAGCGTGGCCTCCCTCAGAGATTGACAGTGAGGGACAGCCATGCACTCCTATGTGCCTACACTCAGGAATCATAGTAAAATTGTAGCTAGAGCAGAGGTGGGCAAACTACAGCCCACGTGCCACATCCGGCCCGCGGGACCGTCCTGCCTGGCCCTTGAGCTCCTGGACGGGGAGGCTAGCCCCCAGCCCCTCCCCTGCTGTCCCTCCTCCCCCGCAGCCTCAGGTCGCTACGCTGCCAGTGCTCTGGCCCACTGCTCCTGCTGGGGAACGCAGCGGTGGGGCTAAGAGCTCCTGCTTCTCTGAGTGGCATGGTAAGGGGACGGGGAGTGGGGGGGTTGGATAAGGGGCTGGAGGTCCCGGGGGCAGTTAGGGGCAGGGGGTCCCAGGGGGCAGTCAGAGGATAGGGAGCAGTTGGATGGGGTGGAGGTTCGGGGAGGCAGTCAGGGGACGTGTGGGAGTCCTGGGGGGCCTGTCAGGGGGTGGGGGCGTGGATAGGGGTTGGTGCAGTCAGGGGACAGGGAGCAGTGGGGGTTGGATAGGGGGTGGGGTCCTGGGCAGGTGGTTAGGGGCGAGAGGTCCTGGGAGGGGGCAGTCAGGGGACAAGAAGCAGGGGGGTGGGGGTCAGGCTGTTTGGGGAGGCACAGCCTTCCCTACCTGGCCCTCCATACAGTTTTGCAACCCTGATGTGGCCCTCAGGCCAAAATGTTTGCCCACCCCTGAGCTAGAGTATAGTGATCACAATTAAAAATCAACATTTACCCACAATTACTACTGAGATCTCAGATAATGCAGGTTTCAGAGTAGCAGCCATGTTAGTCTGTATCCGCAAAAAGAAAAGGAGTACCTGTGGTGCTGTAAGTACTCCTTTTCAGATAATGTAGTTGTTTCCTATTCTAATTCCCGAGGGAAATTCTTTCATATTTCAAATACCGTAGGTTAGTAACTATGAATAAATGTTAACTTTTTATAAACAGTTGTATATATGTTGTATTTCTTCATGTATATATTACAAAGTGAAAGTAGTAATGTTTTGCTACAGACACAACAGGAAACAGTGTGTAATAAAGAATAAACTCTGTCTTGTCTTTCTTTCTAATTAGTCCTAAACTCAGAGGTCTTGAAATGGTACATGCCCTGTATCTTCTTTTGTACATTTATCAGCCATATTTTCAGATCATATCTTCATAAGATGAATTTATCTATGCTAAAGTGTTGGGTATATAAACATTACTGTTCAGCACAATAGATTTCACACACTGCTACATACCTACTTCCACTCTGGCAAAGCCAAAAGTATAAAAAATCTATTTCTTTCTCTCTCACACACACTTAGCCTGAGTCAGTGTAAGAGTTTCTGATGTACAAAAAACAAGATTCTTCTTCAAGTAGTGTACCTGTGGGTTCTCCATTTCAGGTGCACATGAGCCCTGAGCCTTTGATCAGAGATTTTTGGTACCAATGCCTATTTGACCTGTGCATGCTCCCTACATGTCCTATTAGCCTGTAGCTAGGCTATATAGGGCTGTGAGGGTGAATGGCCCTCAGTTCCATCTCATCTGCCTTCGGCCAGAGACAGAGTTTAGTGTGTGCCTGTTTACTCTTTATATTAGTAGTAGTTCTTTATTAGTAGTAGGTTTAGTACCTTATAGTTATTGGAATGGTTAATTTAGCTTTTTCTTATTTCCCCAAAAAAATTATATACATTTTTTGTTTTTCCCCTTTGAGGGGTTCAAACAAATTTTCTTCTGTCTGGGATGCCAAGCTCCCTGGGATTTAAAAGGTGGCTCTCTTGTGCAGAAGCTGTGATGAGCATTCCCAGTGCATATGTTTTTTTGGAGACGCTCATCTACTCAGCAAGTTCAAGATATGCACTTCTTTAAAGGGAAGATCCCATAAGAACAGGGAAATAACATACAGGCTCTTAATAACGTAGCAAGCCCTAAGACCAGCTTCAGGTGCAGAGAACCCCCCTCTACAGGGATCCTCCTCTTCTGTCAGTGCCCCGTTGAAGTCAAGGTCATGGTCACCAAGACTTTTCAAGGTAAAGAGAGCAGCAACGTTCTGGTCTCTGATACTTTCCATGAGTCAGGCCGATAACTGCACCAGCAGTACTGAGAGCTTCCTGCTCCAAGTCTAAGAAGGGGGATAAGAGGTGCAGAACAGAGAGTTCCTCCTCAAAGAAAACTCAGTCACTGGAGACCTCAGGCCCTGAGAGAGGTGCTAGTGAGGCTCTATGCACTTTGGGTACTATGAAACACTTTAGGACTTCAACTAAGTCCCATACCTCAACGGTAAAGGGCTCAGTACTGAAGATGACTGTTACCAAGAGAGCAGCTTCAATGGAATCCACAGTCCCCTTGGTACCGACACCAATGCCCCAGACAACAGCATTGGGAACATCATTGGTGTACATAGCAAGTTCAGTTGTGCTAGTACCACAGGAGTTCCCATATCTGAACGACCTTAGGGTACCTAATGAGCCTGAATATCTCCTCCTTGAAACTTCCAGACACCTCTTGATCCTAAGGCTTGCTTGGTCACCAATCACTCCTGTTTTGTGAGACCTGTCTCTTTTCCAGCTTCTAGTATCCAGGAAGAGGGATTTTCACCTCCTGTACAATATGTGGAGGAGTAGTCCAGCTCAGACTCAAAACTTTCTGTTCAAGGCTCTCCAGTTTACTCTGGGAGACATTATTCCCTGATGCAGATGCAAGAAAGGCAGAATATCAGATCCCTGCCTATTAACACTTGAGATGACCAACTCTTGATACCTCCCCCCATGCCTTATGGTCTCCTCATTGTCTGTACTGGAATCCATGGGCAATGTACTGCCAGTAATTTCTCAGGGCCCCAATTAACTCCTATAAGGAATAAAGAAGGCCTCGTTACCCGGTATCATCCATCCCCTCCTGCACTGTGAGTCAGCAGAGGAGACCTCTGAGGAGCAAGAGGCAGGAGTGAATACAGAGGTTATCCCCCTTACAAATATATCCTTCTTCATTAGCTGATGAGGCAGTAATGCCACTACCGCCATCAATAGCTGATGACTTTTGCCAGTTCCAGTACTTGATGAAGCAGGTTGTTGAGACCCTGCAAATTCCCTTCAAAGAAGTCCAAGATTCCCATCACAAGCTGCCTGACATATTGCATGCTTCTGCTTCAGCTTGAGTGGCACTGCCAGTTAATGAAGCCCATCTTGACCGAGCCAAGACCATCAGGCAAACTGCAGCAACAGTCCCCACTACATGCAAGCAAGCTGATTAAAAAAATACTACATCCTGGCCAGGCATTCTGAGTTTTTGTTTTCTCACCCAGCACCAAATTCTCTGGTCATGTGAATTAGGCAGGCAACATACCCAAAAAGTCACCCCATAAGAGCATAAGTGCCATTACAGTTCAGGATAGCTAATCATCAGGCACTGATGTCAAAATATGACTACCTGAACTATGAGTTTAATATTTTTATTGACCATTTGCCACAGAAACACCAAGAACAGTTTAGTGCCATAATAAAGGAAGGTCAGCTCTTGGCAAAAACATCTTTGCAGGCTTCACTTGATGTGGCAGACACTGCAGCCAGATATATTTTCACCACAAGAGCAATGAGACAAGTTTCCTGGCTTCAGTTGTGTGGTTTTCCATTGGAAGTGCAATCCACGGTGGAAGATTTACCTGTTGAGGGTCACAAGCTCTTCACAGATTTCCTGGACGATTTGCTTCATACCATGAAGGACTCTGGGGCAACACCTGCAAATAAGAGAAAATTGGCACAATTTTCTGCCTTCCATAGGCCACCAGAACTACCAGCTAAGAGGTCAAGATTTTCTAAAAAGCAGCCTGCAACTACCTTGGCTGCATCATCTCAGCCATCAATATTGTCCAAACTCCAGTTAGGATGGTTTGGTCAAGAGTCCAAACCTCCCAATAATTAAGGTTTCTTGGCTGCATGACACAACTCCCCTTTTTCAGTTTGGGCATGGGAGGCTATAATATCAGACAAATGGGTTTTGGAAGCCATTGCATCAGTTTATACTAACCAATTTACATCCATCCTACCCTCCCACCCCCATCCCTCTTTAGGGACCCCTCTCAGAATCATTTGCTGTCACAGGATATCTCAATGCTCCTAAGTCTAGGGGCCATAGAACCAGTTCCACTTCAAGACGGAGGACAAGGATACCACTCAAGATATTTAGTGATACCCAAGAAAAAGAGTGGCAGAGGCCACTATGATATCTCAGACAACTGAACAAACATGTCAGATATCTGAAATTCAGAATGGTGTCCCTAGCAGCTATAATTACCTCCCCAAATCTGGGGCCTGGTCTGTGACCCTCAACCTCAAAGATGCCTACTTCCACGTAGAAATTAATCTCTCTCAGAAAAGATTTATTTGTTTCACATTCAATCACAATCATTACCAATACTTGGTCTGACCCTTTGGTCTGCCTTCTGCCCCAGGGGTGTTCTCAAAAATAATGGCTGTTGTAGCTGCCTATATCCTCATGTAGGAATAACTGTCTTTCTCTACCTGGGCAAGTGGCTCCTCAGAGGTTGGTCTTATCAGGAGGTGTGGTTGGCAGTTCTAACAACAACTTCACTATTTCGAAGGCTAGGCCTGCAGATGAATCTCAAGTAATCAATCTTGACCCCCTATGCAGAAAATACTCTTTACAGGAGCATTTCAGGATTCAA
Source organism: Lepidochelys olivacea (assembly GCF_965140295.1). Lineage (NCBI taxonomy): Eukaryota > Metazoa > Chordata > Testudines > Cheloniidae > Lepidochelys > Lepidochelys olivacea. Next base: position 151,848,903 of record NC_140413.1, read on the forward strand.
TAACAGGCAGAGCATATCTCCCTCCTGACAGGTTCCTTGCTCTAAAGGATCTTATTCAAAAAGTGTAACTCCATACTCAAGTTCCAGCAAGGGCATGTCTGCAACTGCTGAGACACATGGCAGCTTGCATTTTTGTGACACAAAACACCAGGTTGCACCTTCAGTGTCTCCAGGGGTGGTCAGGACAGTTTGTGTATGAACAAACACAGTCTATACAAGCAGGTATCTATACCCAGCCAGGTCCTACAGTCACTCACCTGATGGAAGAATCCTTCCAAGATTTGTGTAGGAGTCCTGTTCAGCCAGAATCCCCCTACCATCGTGTTATATCAGACACTTTCCTTTTGGGATGGGGGGGCTCACTTGGATCCTCACACAGTCCAAGGCAAGTAGTCACAATAGGAACAATGCTGCACATCGATCTGTAGGAGTTAATAGTAGTCAGAAATGCTTGAGACCACTTTCTTTCCCTTGTAAAAAACAAATCCATCAAGATCATGACAGACAACATAGCTTGTGTGTATTATATTAATCGTCAGGGTGGAGCGTGTTCCCACCCCCCGCCCCACTCTGCTCTGAAGGGATAAAACTTTGGAGCTGGTTCATAACCAACCAGATAGTCATCTCAGCATCTTACCTCCCAGGTATTCAAAACATCATGGCAGATGACCTCAGCAGAAATATGTCCCTAAATTACATATGGGAGTTGGATTCAAGTCCTCAACAAAATATTTCTTTTGTGGAGATTTCCAGAGGTTGACCTTTTTGCCCCAGCAGCCAACACAAAGTGCAGGAAATTCTATTCCAGAGGGAACTCAATCCCCAGTTTCTAGCAGATGCTTTCCTCATTACAAAAAGTCTTTTTTATGCATATCCTCCAATTCCTTTGCTTTTAAAGATCTTCATCAAGATCCGACTGGACCAACCCAAAGTAATTTTGATTGCACCAACTTGACCAAGACGAGTTTGGTTTCCTTACCTCATCATACTCACCCCTCACCCTCTGTGGCAGCTCCCCTACCAAACCTCGGCTGTTGTCTTAGGATGCAGGTCAGATGCTTCACCCCAGTCTGAACATTCTGCAAGTACAAGCATGGTTCCTCAGTGGTTCTTGGGATTAATGGCAGCCTGTTCATCAGGAGTACAAAATGTACTTTTAAGTAGCAGAAAGGAATCTACAAGACACACTTACCTTCAGAAATGGAGACTATATCATCTCTGGTATAACCGGCTTCATCTTTCACCTGTCGTCATTTTTACACTGTCTTGGATTAGCTGCTGGAACTGAAAACATCAGGCCTTTCTATGAGTGCCATCAAGGTTAATTTAGGGCCTATAACTATGTGCCTGTTGCTACATCTGTCTCTGAAGATGGATTTTAGTGGCCATTAACCAAACTATTCACCTTTCTGTTTTCTTTCTTGAGCTGCATCAGTCTACACAGGAATCTGTCTTTCATGCATTACATGTTAAGAAGTCATTATCCTTTTACTTGGACAGCACTAGGGCATTCAGGAAGTCTCCTAGACTCTTTATTTGTATTACAGATAGGTCTAAGGGAGCCTCTGACTTCATTTTCTCACTGGATTTCTGGATGCGTTTATTGCCTATTATGGTTTGGCTGAGGTTGCACCTCCTCTACAAGTGATTGTGCATTCTACTAGAGCACAGTCTACAGCATTTCCCTACTTAAGGACATTCAGTTGCTGAAATCTGCAGGTCTGCAGCATGATCCTCAGTGCATACATTTTTCACCCATTATGCTTTGGTTCACCTGCAAGATCACATGCTTCAGTATGCAACACAGTTCTTACTTTTGTGATAACCTCTGTTCCAAAATTCCCACCTCCGTAAGGGGTTACTGCCATGGAGTCGCCTGAAGTAGAACACCCACAGGGACACTACTCAAAGAAGGAGATTACTCATCTTGTGCAGTAACTGGAGTTCTTCAAGATTTGTGTCACTGTGAGTGCTCTACTATCCACCTTTCTTCCTCTCTGTTTCAGGGTTTCCTCTGTGGGACTTTGCAGTAGAGAAGGAACTGAGGGTGGTTTGCCTGCACAGCCCTATATAGCCTCAGTATGGGACACGAGGATATGTAGGGTACAAGTGTGGGTCAAATGGGCATTGCTACCAAAAATCTCTGATCAAAGGCGCAGGGTATCTGATGTGGAGCACCCACAGGAATGCACATCTTGAAGAATGCCAGTTACTGCACAAGGTGAGTAACCTTTCCTTCACAATGCTTGCCTCTGGTAGTCAAGTGGAGGCAGGCTCTAATTTTTATATTCCAATAATCTTCTGGTATAAGGAAGGCAATAAAGTTATAAAAGCTGGAGCTTTCCAAAATACTGACGACAGGATTCTGGTAATATGGATGAAGCAAAAACAGGCTAAATATACATTGGCATGTAGACTGCAGCAAATGATAGCTAAAACACACACAAAAAGTTAAAAGTTACACATTGAGCCTCTCTTTCCCCCATTCCCTCAGCCTGTTTTCCTTGTGTCCCTATTCACAGAGCCTGTCCCCTTTCTCTCCCCTGGTCCCTCTTGAGTCCACGCACCAGGCTGTCCTTCTGACACCCATCTCTTCTCCCATCCCATTTTCTGAACCTGTTCTCACTTGAACTGATCCCTCTAATAGTTTCTATCTAAAGCCCCTTATATAGCAAGCATGCTTCACCATGAGTCTCTGTCTCTGCCAGAAATGTCCTGAATCCATTGGCTGCTGCCTCTCCCTTCTCCCTAGGGAGCTCCACACTGTCTGAATGTCAGCAAGGGAGAACTCTGGGTGGAGGAAGGCAGACAGTTTCCCTGAGCTCAGTGCTGGTGCCACAGTAGCTCTTAGGGGGTAGGAGGAATCACTTAGTGGAAAAACCTGCTTAGTTCCTATTGCCCCTCTGGATGCACAAGATTCCAGCAGAGTTGAGGGAGTTCATAGAGGAAATCTAAAATTCTATGCAGCAATTTGCATTTTCTTAATTTTCTTAATCTCAGGATTATAAATGTAACCCTTCTGCCAGGCCAAGTTGATAGCAGCAAGGGCCGGGTTCAGTTCAGTACGCAGGGGTTCCCTCTCATCAAAGCAAATGCAAAACTGGCTTGAGCCCCCACCCAGTGATCTGGGAAAATCTTACACACCCCCTGGGCACCTCAAAGAGGCAATACTTCCCCTCTCGCAAGCACAGAGTCTCGGTGTAGCAGAGAATCTTTAATAACATGAGGTAAACGACATCAGCGTTAAATTGGGGAAACACCACAACTAGTGTTCATTAACTAAACCATGAGCAAAGACCCACCCCAGCAAATTGGGCCACATCCTTTCCCTCGGGTTCTTGAGTCCCAGAACCCAAATGTCTCTTGAGTCCAGCAATCCACAAATCACCCAAAGTCCAAAAAGTCCAGCCTCAGAGTTCAAAAGTTCATCTGCAGAGTGTTACTCTCCAGTCTGGCTAAAAATGTGCCTGTGTGTGGGGGGGGGAAGAGGTAAGGGGCACCTTACGTAACCTGAAGCTGACTGCCCCACAGGGCTCCGCTCCTCCACGAACGGCTCTGTTCCGCTCTGCTCTCTCACGAACAGCTCCGCTCTGCACAGCTCCGCTCCGCACAGCTCCACTCCGCCGTCTCACAAACGGCTCCGCTCTGCACAGCTCCGCTCCGCACAGCTCCGCTCCACACAGCTCCACTCCGCTGTCTCACGAACGGCTCCGCTCTGCACAGCTCCGCTCCACCCTGCCCAGCTCCGCTCCGCCCCGCCGTCTCACGAACCGCTCCACCGTCTCACGAACGGCTCCGCTCTGCACAGCTCTGCTCCACCATCTCACAAACTCTCCGCCAGCCTATCCATGAACAGCACCACTGCACTCTAGATCTTCCAGCTCCCCACTACTTGACACAGTGCTCAGTGATTTCAGCTCATAGTAGTGGGAGCCATAGTGCTGGTGCACCATAAGGCCAAAGTGAATACAGCACAGTACCTGTAGCAAGACTCTTAATAGACCCAAAATTAGCTCTGACATTCCACAGTGGAGAGAGACAGAGGTGCAATTGATGTTTCACGCCCTCACAAAGGGGCCCACACCACCAGGTACTAATACCTGTCTCAAGCCTCTCTCCCTTCACAGAGTTTTGGAACCCATGACCCTTGCCTAGCGAGTGCTACTTAGTTGATAGTGAGTCCCTCCATCATAACAAAAGGTCGAGTACAGTTCCAAGCACAGTTCCCATAATCAGGGTAAGAACAATTTATTCTTCCTGCCCCAATAACAGAGACACTGGGGATCCCACAGCAGCCAAAGTGACCATTTGGGCAGCTATGGCCTCATGCTAGGTGGGGTGGGTGTGCCTATGCAAATGAGATGGGCCCCTGAAGTTGTTTTCCACAACTTGCCATACCTCACCACCAGATATCAGGGTGGAGCTCATCCTGACACTGCTTACATAAATGGAAGTAAGACAAGAGTTTCCTGCTCCAGCCAGACACTCTCATTGCCCCCATAGTATGAGAAAGACTACTCAACATAAATCAATTGTAGAGTACATTATCTGTTCATAGATTTCTTTGTGCCCTAAATTATGCTTACCGCTGCACATTATGAGAAACAAAAGTATATATTTGTACAGACATTAGTGCCTTGTTTAATGGAAGAAGAAAGATGACACTCAATTTGAATTTGAAGTCAGGACCATATCCATTCATAAATGCCATGAAGCTTCAAAATAAAACCCTTTTAGAGAGAGCCAGCTATAAAGCGAAAGACTTTACGTTTGGCATGCAATTTATGTGATATCAGTTTACTGAATATGTTCACATTCTGCATTGATTGGACAATACCAAAGTACATAAAGGGACATGAAAGATGAATGTATTTATATAATGTTCATGTATTGTCTTCTCCTACCCTGCTTTGGGTTCAACACAGCTAGTGTTATGGTGCCATCTGTCAGAATGCTAGTAGACTAATAATGAGATTTAGGGGTTATATACAGGCTGACTCCACCCCTCAATTCTTCAATATTTTTGCCTCCTCGTCCAAAAGCACAGAGCTTTGCTCACAGCTGTCTGATTTGGGGTTGCCCTGTTCTTTCCACCCCCCAATATTTCATCTCTGAGAAGGAGGAGAAAAGAAGGCTGTGAATATCAGCACATTTAAATATCTGTGATTCAGAGTTGTTCTTAGCTGCCCACTTTTCCCTTTTCTAGAACCTCTCACACTCTTATCTACCACCACTGAGCAGAGTGTTCCTAGCTGTTTCTTAAGAAATCACACTCCCTCTACTAAAGTAACTGCTTGCTAATTCTGTTAGCTTGTTTGAATCCATATGCAGGATAGAATCAAAGGAGAAGGTTTAACTAGGTAAAATTCCTCATCAGTAACTGTATCAGTGTTCTCTGTTTTCTCCCATCCTGCATTCCTCCCTTCCTCTCCTCTCTATTCTTTCTTCTTTGTTTGCCTTTCCTCTGCTATTTGTGGATTTTGGTGTAAGAGCAGTCTGAAGGAACAAGTTGTGAAATCAGCCTACACAGGTATATCCCCTCTTCTTTTCACTATTTTTTTGTTTCCTTGCTGTCTGAGAGGTGGCATCATGACTTTAGATGTACTGAATCCCAAACTAAGAGGGTAGAAAAGGTAGGGCTTTGATTAAGCACAGCTATCAGTGAATCATTTCCCCTTATTTAACTGATAAATTAAATGTTCTGTCCTAACTGGATGAAAGTCAGAAAGCTAAATTATTCTGTATTATAGAGATATGACTACTGTACTTGTAAAACATAGTGGCACTTAAATTTCAGTGGCTATCATTATCTAATTTGTGTTTTGCTAAAGTTTTACTTGAGTCATTTCAGTGTTTAACTATTTTCATTCCTTTTTAGCTAAAAAGTTTTTCCATTCTTTTAAATTGTATTAATCTATGTCTTGTAGATTTGTTAATGATGAAGATGTAGCTTGGTTTGATAAAGCCACTACTAAAGCAATTGAGGAACATGTGGATCCAGGATTAGCATCAATTCTCCAGGCTGAACCATATTTTGTAGATTTTTTACAGGATATGCCTGAACCAACTGGTGATGAACCTGAAGATTTTGTATTTGAAGCACCAAAAGTTTATGAAATGGTATTTTATTTTACACCTTAAAAATTAGGCATTCAAGGGGTTTTTTTTTTACTTATTAAATGTACTATATTGTTGGGATCATATTGAAAGTTTTATCAAATAAATGCACAAATTTTGGTTTAGGGAATACATTATTAGGTTGGTCAAATTAGTTTACAGTTAATCATGTAAATCTACATCTTTAAAAAGCAATTTAAAATGTGGTAAACAATCCACCTGATATAAATATAGGCTGTTCATTCTCTTCCACTTCACTCCACTGTTCTCCAGTCTTAATGACATATTTCGGCTACACAGAATTAGTGAAACAGTTTTAAGAACCAACAGGATTGTGTGCTCCTGTGCAGCCCGCAGCATGCCCTTTAAGACAGCACTGAAGAATATCAGTGAAATTTTAAATCCTGAAGGATAAATAGAGGATCTAAAATCACTATTTTCTTTTGGGGTTGGTACAAACAATTTGAGATTCTTCTTTCATGACATACAAGATAATGTTAATTCAGGAAGAGCAGCAGTGGCCGCGTGTTTTACTTCATTTGTAAAGAAAGTCATTGTCAAGGTCAAACAGGAGGTTGGTGTTGAAGCGCGAAGTGAAAGGTACCTTCTCAAGCCTTGAAGCAGTCACTGCAAGACCTTCTAAATAAAAGGATGCTCAGCCTCCTTTCCACCTCAGTTTTACTTTTTTTTCCCCATCTGCCCATGACTTGGAGCTACTTGTGTCTGATGCTTTTTTAATGTGTTATAGTTCAAATGTAACTTTTCTTTGTTGGTTTTAAGTACATTTTAATTATTAGTATAGTTTATCTGTGTTTGGCAGCAAATTTTCTAGCTGGCATTTTTTCCCCTGCTAGAAAAAATTGACTTAGCAACTTTTTGTGGTAGCTTCCATTAGACAATGTAAGTCAGTTTGAACTTCTATGGGAAATATTTTCACGCAAGGCTGTGTTTTCAAAATAATGTGCCTGAATGTACATGTAAAATAGGCAATTGTATACCAATTGGGCCCTAAAACTTTTTGATTAAGTGGCATTTAAGAGTGTAAAACCAATCATACACCTAAGTGAAAGGAAAATTACAGGCAGGCCTGAGGGTTGACCATGTATTGTATGCACAAATAAATTTTCAACATAATTATGGGCTGAAACTGTGATATTACACTTAGGTGATGGTTTTGCCCATTTAAAGAAGTAATAAAATAAGATCCATTCTGGAAAAATGCAAACATACTACATCTGGGGAAAATAATCCAATACACAGATCCGTGGGGGGAGATTCTTGAAAAACAGTAATGATGAAAGAGACTTGGGTTGACAGTAGACTGCAAATTTACTTGTGAGATGCCAACATAATTTTTTGCAGTATATAAAGAAACCTCACATCTCAAAGCAGAGGAGGCATTTGTCCCTTTCCATGTATGGCTGTTGGAACTGCACCTAAAATACTGTGTTCTGTTTTGGCAATCTAATTATCATTAAGTTGTTGAAAAAATTGAATCAATGCAGAAAAGAGCACTATAAATGTAGGGATTGATTTATGAGGAAAGATTTTAAAAAAATACATTTGCATATGGTTACTTTGGCCAACAGACGGAGACAATATAGTTGTGCATAAGTATTTGAAGTGTGTAAACCCCAAAGAAGGAAGTGGATTCTTTTGACTCATACAAGGAGCTATAATTAGGAATTATAGGTGAAATTAAGCAAAGAAATTTTAGATTGAATTTCTAGCAAATGTCTGATTCCTAACCCTTCTGTAGTGTGAGACATTTTGGTTGTACCTATCTTCCTGAAACTGGTGGACCACTTCTGTGCCAGTGATCTTTCAGCATTCTCCGTATCCTTTGCAATCCTAACTTTTAATGCTAATATTGGGGCAGCAACAAGAAAATTATTTCCCCTACTCTCTGTTCTCCTTTAGGGGACAACATTTTTGGGCTTTGTTCTTCAAAGAAGATCCCCCCAACAAGTTATTTTTCTCCATGTATTCTCCCTCCCCCATCATGGTGGAGCAGGTCAAATGGAACAAGCCAAAGGTTCAGAGTTGTTTCATCTGTAATGAGACCTTCTCAGAAGCCATGAAAGGGGAATACTGCCATGATTGTTTCAAGCTCATGTTTGCCATTTTTTCTAGCCATCAGTCTGCCAGAACAGGGGGTTGAGAGTTTAGATGAGTTGTTGGTCTCTGCATTCCTCTACACCAGCTGAGACCACTCCAGAGACTCCTCCACAAAGACGGGTTAGTCTTCTTCAACTCTGTGACTCAGCAAATTGAGCCCCTAAGATGTTTTAAATTACTTGCAGAACTGTTTCAATCCACAACTGTCCAAGAATCAGGGGAGCTGAAAACGTGGCTTTGAGCCACCTTTTCGTCTTACTTTCCTCAATAGTGCAAAGTGTAAATTCAGCACAGCTGAGAATCTGTCCCAATATAAATAAGCCACAAGCAAATAAATCCTGAAGGAACTAATAAGAATACCAGTGTTCTAGATATAAGAACAAGTGAAAAAACCAGGAACCGACCGCAGGATTCCTTGTAAAGATGCAGTTTATGTGCCATGTCAGAGCCTGCAAGCCTATTTTAGTTCTAAATGCTGTTAACAGTTCCTGATTATATTATGAGACACAATTCTAAAAGAGAGAGTCTATGGATGCAGCAGATGCATTGATCTCAGGTAACTGGGAAGTAATTCAGTGAAGGAGTTTGCCAAAAAGTTTGTCTACATAATTTTATTCAGATAAGTGTTTTTACCTCTGTAGTTACACTAATATGCTAGGACTATCTATAAATATTGTTATTTTTCTTGCTTTTTTCTCTCTCTTTCAGATCCCAAGCTTTGAATTTCTGTGTGAAAAATTGCAAATGTACCAGAGGCAATACAATGAAGCCGTTAGGGGATCATTTCTTGATTTGGTGTTTTTTAAAGATGCAATGACACATCTTGTTAAGGTTTTGTTTATACAGCATTTAATAATACATTTAATTTAGGTGACTGGACCTCATGAGTTACATGAATAGTAGAACTAAACTGACCATTTGAATTTGGAATTGTCAGGTAGGGGAAGGAAGCACTGAAGGCAGATGTATTATACAATAACAGTGAGTTATGGTTTCATTGTTTGCAAACAGCAAAAATGGCAGTCTTAGGGCTTGTCTATATGGGAAAGCTATTGTGAAATAAGCTAGAGGGTGAATTTAAACCACAATAGCTGTTCCATACTAACTGCCCATGTGTACACTATAGTACTAAGAGTGCCATTTTGGATAAAGCTAAACTGCAAAAAGGCACTCTTGGGCAATATCTCCACTGGCCAGAGCCTTTCCCACTGCCTCCCACCTCCAAAACCTCTTCCCACTGCCTGGAAAGCTACTGGCAGCTCTGCACTGCAGGAGTCTTTTCCTGTGGAAGGGAAAGGTTGATGCTGCAGGGAGTTGCCAGAACTTTTCCTGGTGTTGGAGCCCTTCTCTGCTTTAGGGAAAGACTCCAGCAACAGGGAGGCAGGGGGACACTACATTGCTAAAAATAGCAGTGCAGATGAGGGAGGCACTGCTTTGATGAGTAGGGTACATACGCTGGTATATACCCACAGGATTCAGGCATGTCCTTACTCTACTGACCTAAGCAGTGCCTCACCATCAACACTGTTCCCATGCTAGGGGTGTGGATAGTGTATGTACTCTACATACCACCAAAAGCAGAGTGCAGCATAGATGTACCTTTAGTGTGGAATAAGAGTGTCCACATGGGGAGCTAGTATGGAATAGTTATTGTGAAATAATTATTCTACAATACCTATTCTGGGCTATTTCCCTATGTAGATAAGCCCTTAGGATAGAGTCACAAATTAAAACCTTTTATCATGCAGACTAGATGCTACATATTATGTACAAAAGCTTACAAATGGAGAAGCATTACATTAGGAATACATGGACATTTATTTCAACCCACTATGCAGTACAACCTATGTAGATGCAATCTACTGCTACTGGTACACAACCTTAAGTGTGAGCCTGATCTGTTGGGCAAATTTCAATTGAAAATATAGAAAACTATTATAATCACTTGTGAGATACTTTGACAATTAAGAATATGTGATGTGAAAATATTTTATGTTAGTATATTGCAAAATTTCGATATTTACCATTTTTGCCACATGCTAAACAATTTCATTATTTCTGGGGAAAAAGTATTTGCCCATGCAAAACTAATAATCATCTTTTAATACATTGTCATTTGTTAGCTTTTTGTTAAACACCGCATTAAGGTATTGAAATTAACTTAAACAGTACAAACTATAGTCATGGTCATGCTGCAGTGTTTCTGGAACTGTGCAAAAAAATGACACCTTTTCATGTTGGGTATCCTTGTTTCACCTCACCTACTGGCTTATGATATCTTTTGGCAGTTCCACATTATACCTCATCTAAATGTACATAATATAAGATTTTAAATTATATATAATGTCGGTGTGTGTAGGGTGGGTACTTTAAACTCCAAAATATGGCCCTTTTTGGAGAATTACCGCACACCTATATGGACAGACTGTAATTCTTGAAAGCTCATAACTTGGTCAAAGGAAAGCGAGTTTTCACCAGAGCACTGAAAGGCTCTTCTTTTCAGTGAAAGATATTTCCATACTCTATTTTCATTTCTCTACCTTTTAATCAAGAGATGTTTTTAGAAAAAAAATTGCAAACATTTCTATAAGTGTAGATGTGTGGGTTTTTTCACTCTTCTGCTAATTAAAAGTGGCTTTTGTGGTGTTGTCTTTTAAAGTCCCACTCATTAGGAGATTAAGCTTGGAAAATTTCAATCTTAAATCTACAATTAAACAGAAATCCTAAACATATTTATTTTAAATCCCACATGCAACTCATAAATTAGAAGCTATGTTCTTAAAATGCAGCCCTTTCACTTAAGTCACATGAATCTCTTCAGATACTATTGCTTTATTTGGAAGAAGGGGCCTTATTTTTCTCTATGGGAAAGGTCTTCAAAAGTACTCTCCCAGATAATATTTGGAGTAAAACAGATATATAACTCTGCTAATCTTTTATAACTAGCTAAACACAGCACAGATTACTTGTATTTTTTCTGTATAGATTTCACGAATAATTCGGACTGCATGTGGAAATGCTTTACTTGTAGGAGTTGGTGGTTCTGGAAAACAGAGTCTTTCAAGATTGGCCTCTTTTATAGCTGGATACAGAATATTTCAGATAACTTTAACCAGGTAAGAAATGAAAAAATATTGTGTTATTTGTCTCTCCAAAACTAGAACCTGATGTTTTTGAGGAAATGTAAGTATTTTAATCTTTATTTTAAACACTGTCTTTAAAAACAGTAAACAAAAAAATTGTTACACTCTGATTCATTTATGCATCAGTGGCTACTCACTAGGACCCTAATTCAGCAAATCATAACTACCCATCAAAGCTCTGAAGCACGTGCTTAAATGCTTTCCTGAATTGATCCTGAGTCTTTCAGTTTATTTCACGGGGAGATGGATCTTCCCCTCTCTGAAGTGTGTGGATATTATAGTCATGATTTGTTCTACAAATTATATATTAAATATAATTTGAAAAATTGCTAAGATTCTGTATTGTGTATTAAGCAAATTTGTAATTTCTCTTTTTCCTCATAGATCCTATAATGTTTCCAATCTGACAGATGATCTGAAACTTCTATATAGAGTAGCGGGTGCAGAAGGAAAAGGCATCACTTTCATTTTCACTGATAATGAAATAAAAGATGAAGCATTTCTGGAATATCTTAACAATCTGCTATCTTCAGGAGAGGTTAGATCCTCAAAATGGCAGTATACTTTAGCAGTAAAAAATTTCAATATTTGCTCTTAACACCTGATTGCCATTGATTTTTGTAATAATTAATGGGGCTAGAAAGGATTTAAATCCCAAATATCTCAAATTTGGGACATTTGGGGCCCCAACCGAATCTCAATATAAATTTCTGGATTTACGTCAGTACTCTTGCAAGAATACCTTTTGATGCTCATAAAAGTACAGTATTTCCTCATGCAGCCATGCTCCAATGTGAAATTGATTTGGACAGATTATGTAAGCATTAGGGAGAAAATAAGTGAAGAGGGTATTTAAAAGGCCACCATTACCGAAGGGTGTCCTTGCTAGTTTAGGGCTTTATTTTTCCCTAACATCCATTGTCTTTAATGAAGTTGCTCAGGGTGTAAATCAGGGAAGAATTTGGCCCTTAGTTCATCTAAATTGTTTCTGTGTGTGTAGAGACAGATAGATGGAAAGATAGATTACAATTATAAAATATATTATCATTCAGTTAAATTAATGCAATTTCTTTTCTTATGCATTTTGGTTTTGTACAAAGATTTCCAATTTATTTGCTCGGGATGAGCTGGATGAAATTACACAAGGATTAATATCTGTGATGAAAAAAGAGCTGCCTCGATTTCCTCCTACATTTGATAATCTTTATGAGTATTTTATATCACGGTCAAAGAAGAATTTGCATGCTGTTCTCTGCTTTTCTCCAGTGAGTTTTCTTTTTGTAACTATCTTGTTTATTTCTGTGGGTACATTCCCATATAAAACATGATGTGATCATTCAAGGTTTATAATTTGAAGAGTCAGGGCATATATCAAGCAGTGAATGCAGTTTTTCAGTATTTTAGGTTTTACTGAAGTCCTTGTTTGTTGCTGGAAAAACAAGAGCCCTCAAAGCAGGTGTGAGTGGATGTCAAGCTTTTAATTGAAATTAATGTACAACTAACTGAAGTTTTAAAACACTAAGTAGCATTCATCTTTAATATGAGTTTTTTTCTAATGTTTTATTAATTTTATTGAGGATATCAAGATAATAAAAAAGAATAGGATGCAGATACAGGGTAAAAGCTATGCATGATGTTATAATGGTAAAACAGAATGAGAAAAAAATGCTTAAATTTTATGTACATGTTAATGTTTTGGATAAAATCAGATATGGTATCACACACACTATATTAAGCATTGTTTTAAAACTGTTACTTTTGTTAGGTTGGTGAGAAGTTCCGCGCACGTTCTTTGAAATTTCCTGGTCTGATATCAGGCTGCACTATGGACTGGTTCAATCGGTGGCCTAAAGAAGCCCTTGTTGCTGTAGCCAGTTACTTCCTTTCAGAATTTAATATTGTTTGTTCTTCTGAAGTTAAAGCACAAGTAGTAGAAACTATGGGCCTCTTTCATGATATAGTTTCTGAGAACTGTGAGAACTATTTCCAAAGGTAACATTTTGTACAAATTTAAAAATTGAGCAACCACAAAAAATATTATTACTATTTATGGAATAATGTTTATGGCATTGTAATATATGAAGAAATAGTTGTCTTTTACAGTTTATTAATACAGAAGTGAAGTTGGTATTTGATAAATTCAAAAGCCATCCATAATAATCACAAGTATGTGGCAACTTCATTACCCTATTCCCATTGTAGGATAAGAATAAAAAATGGTACAAGAAATTTTAATATAGCTTGTGTGGATAAGGACAGATGTAATTGCACATAAAAGGTGACATTAAGTATTATCGTTGTGAAGGGATGCTGCATTTTGACTGCATGAAATGCTTCTCTTTCCATATAATATTTGCTGTCTGTGTTTTAAAAAATAATTCAGTTGAAACTGAAGACCTGGACACTAGTGCGGCTATTTAGATCTCCAATGAATACTATGTGAAAGTTATATATTAAATTATAATTTTCTTAAATTTCTGCCTTTCAGATATCGACGAAGAGCTCATGTTACACCCAAATCTTATCTCTCTTTCATAAATGGTTACAAAGATGTTTATTCTGAAAAGCTAGGAAACATTAATGAACAAGCTGAACGCATGCAAATAGGTAAGATGTATAGGGAATAAAAATAAATCTTAGATATGGTCCCAGATGACCTCTGTTTTATGGTTGGGCTTCTCATTCACAGATCATTTAGGATCACTCCCTTTTTGTATCACAGTCAAATAGCCCAAACCTGAAATGTGTATGTTAAACCTTATAATTCAAATGATGGTTACTTCAGAGTACTGTATGTGGTAGTAACGTCAATTGGCCAAGTCCCTTGGTATGATAAGAGTGGTACAAATACAGCATTAAAACTAGTTTAATCATCTATATGAGCATTCCCTCTATTAAACATAAATATTTAATATTCCCAAATTAGCTTTTATAACAGAAAAGGGAAGTTGAAAATGTCTAGAAAGAACACCTGACTGATTGGCTTGAGGGTCGAAGAGGCAGCTCAAAACCACTCCAATCCTTTCTCTGAAGTTTCTGCATTAGCAGTGAGAATTCGGCATAAACTGTCAGTTTGCCTCCTACCCTAGTACAGTGTTGAACGTGGCTGGAGAAGTGGTTGAGACAGGCAGAAGTGTGAGGGAGGTTACATGCTTTTTATGCCTGAACCTAGTGCTTGTAGTATTTTAAAAAAGAAAAAAGAAAAGCCATAAGTTCATTCAATTGGAGGTTAGACTAGATGACCCTTGAGGTCCCTTCGACCCTATGATTCTATGATTACTGTAGGCAGAATTGGCAGTGCTGCCTATTATTAAGGTCGCCAGACACTTCCCATTATAAGACTGTGTTTTTAGTTTCTTATAATTTTGCCATACTTTAACTGTTTGGGCAGAAATTTTCCATGCTGGGTGTCTGCCTCAGTGTGACGGGGTGCACATGCCCTGCACTGTACAAGAGGGGTTAACCCCATACTGTGGGCAAAGAAAGCCACTCCCCTCGCCCCTGCTGAACATGCTCCACTTTGAGAGCCAGTATAAAAGGAGGTAACCCAGCTCAGTCAGGAGGGATTGGTGAGGAGAGAGGAGACACATTGCAACCTCCCACCCAGGAGCTGCTGGAGCCCCAGACCAGGGGGCCTAAGCCTGCTGAGACCTGGGTAGATACCCAGCTACCCGTGGACACCCAGGAGGCATTGGAACGGTCAGAAGCTCCACAGGCTGGAGACCCAGGAGACACATGGACCATACCACTAGAAGACAGGGTAGGAAGTAGACTAGGGGGAGTAGTCATTGATCCAGTTGTAAGACCTAGACAAATTAGACAAATTGTAGGACTTGGACAAATTAGAGGATTGGGCCAAAAGAAATTTGATGAGGTTCAACAAGGACAAGTGCAGAGTCCTGCACATAGGACAGAAGAATCCCATGCACCGCTATAGACTAGGGACCGAATGGCTAGGCAGCAGTTCTGCAGAAAGGGACTTAGGGGTTACAGTGGACCAGAAGCTGGATATGAATCAACAGTGTGCCCTTGTTGCCAAGAAGGCTAATGGCATTTTGGGCTCTATAAGTAGGGACATTGCCAGCAGATCAAGGAACTTGATCATTCCCCTCTATTTGACATTGGTGAGGCCTCATCTGGAGTACTATGTCCAGTTTTGGGCCCCACACTACAAGAAGAATGTGGAAAAATTGGAAAGAGTCCAGCAGAGGGCAACAAAAATTATTAGGGGACTGGAACACATGACTTATGAGGAGAGGCTGAGGGAATTGGGATTGTTTAGTCTGTGGAAGAGAAGAATGAGGGGGGATTTGATAGCTGCTTTCAACTACCTGAAAGGGGGTTCCAAAGAGGATGGATCTAGACTGTTTTCAGTGGTAGCAGATGACAGAACAAGGAGTAATGTCTCAAATTGCAGTGGGGGAGGTTTAGGTTGGATATTAGGAAAAACTTTTTCGCTAGGAGGGTGGTGAAGCACTGGAATGCGTTACCTGGGGAGGTGGTGGAATCTTCTTCCTTAGAGGTTTTTAAGGTCAGGCTTGACAAAGCCCTGGCTGGGATGATTTAGTTGGGGATTGGTCTTGCTTTGAGCAGGGGGTTGGACTAGATGACCTCCTGAGGTCCCTTCCAACCCTGATATTCTATGATGACCAGGAACTAAGTCAGCGTGTTTCGGTTGGATCCCCGCAGACCCAGTTTTGAGTACACTCACCTCTGACAGGGACTCTACCCCGGCCACACGCCTCCCCCACCCCCGACCATTAGGCCATCCAGCCCGGTGAGAGAGGGCAGCCATACTGAATATGGCCATTTGGCCATCCAGCCCTGCAGGAGAGGGCAGCCATATTGATTCTGGCCATTAGGCCATCCAGCCTGCAAGAGAGGGCAGCTGTAAGGACTCTGGTCACTAGGCCTTGCAGCACTGTGTAGAAGGGCAGCCATATTGACTCTGGCCATTAGAACATCTACCTCTGCAGGGAACAGCAGCTGTATTGATTCTGGCCATTAGGCCATGCAGCCCTGTGAGGAAGGGCAGTCATATCGACTCTAGCCACTAGGCCATACCGTCCTGAGGCAAAGGGTGGTCTGGTAGAGTCAGCCGCGAGGCTATAATGCCCCTTCCTCCACCCCAAAGGAGGGACAGAGTGCACTTGCCCTGTGACACTCAGATTGAACTTTTTGAAAAGTTATAGTCAAAATGGGTCCACTGTTTGCAAGAATGAGATTAGAAAAAATAAATTATTTTGCCATATTAAAAAAATTCTTACAACTATTTCATTGAGAAGATCTAGTCCCCCATGCTTTGGAGTAGGGATTTGAAATTCAGCATGTGGAGTTACATTTGTATCAGGGATGTGCCCTTTGCTGTTCCCATGAAAAGTGTCCCAAATTGGGTCAAATTATAACACTTTGAAAAAACATAGTTTGCGTATGTTTAATAGGAATTTATTAGAGCTTTGCTGCTAAAATCTCTGAAGATTCCAGTTGCACTAACATGCTCCAACCTATCTCAGCTCCTGCATGTAACTGAAGTGTGCATTTGCCATCCCTGGGCTACTGGGGGTGAGCAGGACTTTCCCTGCAATTGCAGCTCATGGCTGCTGAGGCTGGGCATTGGAACTGACAGCAGGGAGAGTGTCTCTTCTGTTCTCTCAATGTCACCCCATTGGCATCTAGACAACGTAGAGGAGGAAGGTGCCCGACTTGAATGAAGTGGGGACAAGAGCCAGACTGGGGAAAGGTGGGAGGAGCAGATTGAGAAAAAGGCCCTAGTGCGGAGAAGAGACTTGAAGTGGAGTCTGGCAGGGTGCAAGAAACTGGGACCTGGGGTTGAAATTGGCTGGGCAAGAATACATGGACTAGGAGATGGGGGAGGAGAAGAGAGGGCATTAGGACAAGGACCCTGAGAAGAGTGAAGGGGAAGGAGACTAAGATTGGATGAGAAGCCCAGGGTAGGAGACTGTGAGCTAGTGGGCAGGTGAATGAGAGAGGGGAGTAATTGGAGGGTGGTTGTGAGGGGGCAGATTGGAGAAGAGTTAGAAATTATCAAAAATATAGCATTATTCTCCACCTTTCTGAACTGCCATGATTATCTTATATTTGATAGGTCTCGCCAAGCTGATGGAAGCCAGTGAATCTGTTGCCAAACTCTCTCTGGAATTGGCAGTGAAAGAAAAGGAATTGGCTTTGGCTTCTGTAAAGGCAGATAAAGTACGTACTTATTTGCTAAACATATTTGTGATCTAGATTCACTTTAATGTCCACTGGTGGCAAAAAAAAAAAATAGTGTGGGAGAACTGTAGTAGTGTAAAAGGTCCACAACATCCTCTTTGTCAAGGAACTTGCAGGAAATGGATGTAACCCAAAACAGCCTGCTCCTGTGCAAGGAGGAGATGTGGCAAGGGCAGCTGTGTATGCTGCTTCAGCACAGGCTCCACAGTAGCCCTGCCAGTGAGGCTCCTGAGGAGCCCCAACGGAGACTAAAGCTGCCCTGGTGGAACCCACTGGGGAGGGAGATGGTGGAAAAACTATATAAATGCCGGGCCTGGCTTTCCCTAGTTTCTTTCCTCTGTAAGCAGCAGGTCTCATTGCTTGTTTCAGTGCTCTTTGTTGTAATAGAGCTTGGTTTGAGAGTTATTCATAGTTAATTTTTAGTTAAGTTATATGTATTAAATTAAGATAATTTGTTAATATTCAATAGCTGGACCTTTTTAGTGTTAGTCAATTCTGTTTCATTGTGTGGTTTGTCTCAGCTTTAATATAGGAGGTCCAGAAAGAAAAATAAAAGTTTGAGTGGTTCTTGTTTTGCAACAACAAAGTAAAGAGTCCCTGTGATCTTGCACAATGCTGGTCCAGTGGGTTGTGCATGTAAGCATAATTTTAAAAATGATGCTCAGCAAAGAGACCACAGAGGAGCCTGATTTGACTTTAATGAAAGTGTTTCTATAGGGAATCAAATTATTCTGGCGTAATAGCAGATGTAGCATCTTCTCTTCTCAAGGACACTCTACACTACTTATCAGCCTTGGTGATGGTCTCTTGGAAACTGACGTTAAAGAGGAAGGAGAAGAGGAATATGTTGATGATTCTAAGGCTGTTTCCAAAGCCTAGGCCCTCTTCCTCCACCTCACAAGACAACAGTATGCTTCCATTGCTTCCATTTAACCACCAGATAATTATAAGATTTGTGGAGTTTGCAGTTCAGGAAAAAAATTGTACAGACTGTTTGACATTTTGGAGTTTAAATGTAATGGCAAAATATTTCTCCCACAAACCAAGGGATACTTGTGGAATTGGCAGTCTTAGATAAGTCAGAAAAAGGAACTATTTCTGATCAGTGTCTGGAGACAGAGAATCCAGAAGGTTGGACTATCTAGGATACAAGAACTACTCTTCTGCAGTATGGTCTTCTGTTTATCAAATTAGCCCCATTTTTACCTCTCTGCAGTCATCTTTCTTTACTCCTTGCCTTATTTTCTTCACTGTCTCCTAGCCACAGAACTAACCATGCATGTGTCTGGGGGGTGGGGATGAGGCATATGTGTGTATAAATAAAAAAAACACCAAACAGAAAACAAAACAAAGCTCTTTGAGCCCAGGACTTCATTTTTTATTTGTCTATAAAGTGATTTGCATATATAAGTATTATAGAAGTAATTAAGATAATAGCACACAATAATGTCCAAGTACAATTTCTACACTTGGGATTAGATCCCTGGAACAGCTGCCTGAAGAAAAACACAAGGTCAGTATGCCTTTCATTTCCTTAGAGAGACATGATGGGTGAGGTAAAATCTTTTATTGAACTGAATAAAAGATATTACTTGACACCTTTTCTCTCTAATATCCTGGGACCAGCATGACTACAACACATTGCATTTCATTGTATAGTCTGATTCTGTTCCTGGGGAAGACCCAGAGCTTGTGAGATTTGTAGATAGAGTCTGGTTAAGGCCAAGCAAAGAACTACTGAGTCCCTATGACAGTTTTGTGAAACATCTGCAAAAGTGGAGCGACTTTTGGGACAGACTGAACTTTATTTGGCATGAGAGGGAAGTGGAACATGAGAGAAAAAGAGAGAAGCTTCCTCAAGACCTCACTCTGCTGCAATATCTGTCCCTCTCCTCAAGCGCTAAACATGTCAGAGTTGATGTGACATAATCAAATGCCTCCTTTGGATGCAGACATATTCTGTCTGGATTATGTCAAAAAACAAAAACAAAACCCCAAATCCAACTCCATTATCCCCAAAAAAATTTGTTCAAGACTGAGGATAAGATTTACAGCAGTGATCATCAGACCTCAATGGTTCAGTAGCAAAATCAGCAACAACATTCACAAAAGAGCCACAGTAGTGTGAATTCATTGTTTCATTTACTATTTATATATATATATTTAGTCTCACAGCAAAGTGACTGACCAAGTATTCTACAATTGGTATAGAAGGTGCAGCTGCCCCACCTCAGAAGAGCAGGGGTTAAAAGCAGCCCTTGGAGAGGGCTGTGGCTGGGACCCAGTTAGACAAGTGATTAAGAGCAGCTGAAAGAGGCTGACTGAGTAGCTGGCCTCAAGTGTAGCTAGCTCAATCAGGGCACAGTGGGCCCTGATATAAGGGCTAAGGGAGGTGCTGGGTCAGTCTCACTCCAGCTTTGGAGTGGGAAGGGCCTAGCTGCCTGGGAGTACAAGGGTACCTGAAGCAGAGCAGTGCTAGAGAAGGGCAAAAGCAGCTCCAGCCTGGCAACTCCCCAGGCTGAGGCCTTTGTAAAAGCCTAAAGAGGTGCAGAAGTGCAGCCCGGGGATAGGCAGAGGCACCTGGTCCAACCCCCTTGCCAATGATGAGTGTCCATTAAAAACTGAAGTCTGCCCCAGGGAAAGTGTCTAGATGATGACTGGCAGTAACCCCTGAGGCAAGGTGGGTATAGAGGGATGGGGGTTCCCCTGGGAGGGGAGATCCATGGTGTGGGGGTACTGCTTTGAGCAGAACCCCAAGGTAAAGGGCACCAGGGTCTGGGAGGGAAAGAGGGGGCCTGCAGCAGGCAAGTCACTGGCCAGCAGGGGGTGCTCCAGGTGGTGGAATTGAGCTAATTCCCAGATGACCAGCAGGAGGCACTATGCCGGTGAGTCAGCGATCTGCTACATATCCAAATCCCAAATTAATCCATTTTACCCTGTATAAAGCTTATACAGGGTAAATTCATAAATTGTCTGCCCTCGATAACACTGATAGAGAGATATGCACAGGTGTTTGCTTCCCCAGGTATTAATAACTTACTATGGGTTTACTAATAAACAAAAGTGATGTTATTAAGTATAAAAAGCAGGATTTAAAGTAATAACAGACAGAACAAAGTAAGTCGCCAAGCAAAATAAAGCAAAAACACGCAAATCTAGGTCTAATACATTAAGAAACTGATTACAGGTAATATCTCACCCTCAGAGAAGTTCCAATAAGCTTCTTTCACAGACTAGACTCCTCCCTAGTCTGGGCCCAGTCCTTTCCCCGGTATAGTCCTTGTTAGTTCCAGCAGACATCTCAGGTGGTAAGCAGGGGTTTTCTCATGATTGGCTGGCCCTTTTGTCCTGCTCCAACCCATTTTATAGCTTTGGCACAAGGCAGGAATCTTTTGTCTCTGTGGGTCCCCACCCCTCCTTCTAAATGAAAAAGTACCAGATTTAAGATGGATTTCATTATAAAGTGACATGGTCACATGTCACTGTAAGACCCCTAGTTTCCATTCCCCATGTACTGGCCACACATACACAGGAAGGCTTTCAAGTAACTAAGGCCATTTAGAGCTGATTGTTTCTGGAGCACCCTTAATGGCCTCCACTTAATATGTTTACATCAGTGATACAAGTTTATATCTTATTTTCCTAACTCCAGATCTAGAAATAATACATGCAAACAAATAGGATGAACACACTTATTAGATTACAAGCTTTCTAATGACACCATACAAGGGATATTTAGTGTAAAGCATATTCCAGTTATGTCATATTCATAAGCATATTTCCATAAAGCACATGGACTGCAACGTCACAAATATATACACCTGTTCTGAGGTCCAGAAGGATGTGCGAGGCAGATCAGTTGAAAGTCTCTGTATGAAGATGAGGATAGTTAAACTCTGGAATAGGCTTCCAAGGGAGATTGTGAAGTCCTCATCATTGGGAGGTGGGGGTTAAGAACAGGCTAGACAAATATCTGTCAGGGATCGTCTTGGTTTACTTGGTCCTGCCTCAGCAGAGGAAGTTGGACTAGATGATCTCTTGAGATCCATTCCAGCCTCACTTTTCTATGATTCTCAGATGGTGGCTGTTATATGGCTTGTCACTTGGTGTGACTGTTTTTTACTGTGTACCCTCTCTCTGTTATTTTCCTGCTTGCCATTTCCCAGTAATTCTCTCCAGATTGTAAGAAGGGCCATTCTATGAAAGTAGATCAAGTTTATCTTACCTGTTAATTGGAATGACCCTCTGCCAATTCAGAACAATCCTCCTTTGTGTGTTTTTCTTAATTATATTTCATGTTATTATTATTATTATTATCATAATTTCTTAATTATATTTCCAGCATTGGAAACTTTCTCTGGAAGTTTTAGTGACAAGCTGGCTTTTGTGGACCAGTGGCTGATACCTGGACATAGAAATGTGCATACTCCTGCCTCTAAAAGCAGTTTGGCAGAAAATTCCACTTCGGGTGTGCATGCACCCCAGGCGTTTGAGATTAGAATCTTTTGGTCAGCAATGTCTGCTGGGGTAGTGCCTTCTGTGTCCTTGTGCAGCTCCCTCCTCCCCCCACTTCTAATGCATAGATAGAGCCCTGCACAGATACAAAATTAGGATCCGCATCAATCCGCAAACATAGTCTGCGGATATAAAACGGATATCCACATATTTTCAGGGCTCTATGCATAGAGGGCGGAGCAGGGCCAACTGTTGCTCAGTTCCATTTTTTACCAACAATGGTTATGAGACAGAACTTCTAGCAGTGTTCTCTTGTGTATTTTGCAATTTAATCTATCTAGTTGTATATTTGTTAGTATTAGTGTATAGTATATGTGTAGTGTTAGTATTATTCCCATTATTTTCTAATATCCAAGAAAAAAAGGATGATGGTGCCCAATTCTGGACTTGAGATGGCTCAGTGCCTTTATTTGTTGATTCAAATTCAGAATGGTAACCCTGGTCCCTATAATCCCATACCTAGGTCCACAGGACTGGTTCATATTTCTCAACTGCAGAATGTGTATTTTCATATAACTATCCACCTGGCATACAGGAAATACTTGAGGTTTCAAGTGAGGACCTCCCCTTTTCAATAGAGAGTCCTATTGTTTGATTTGTCCACAGTACCAAGAACCTTTACCAAATGCAGTCATGGTGGCTAATCTAAGACAAGGAATACAAGTTTATCCTTACCTTGGTGATTGGCTCATTTGAGAGAGTTCACCTCAGCAGATGAAAGATTCATTTAATTAGTTCTGTCAGCTTTTCACCATCATCAACAACAAAAATCATCATTAGTGCCAACCCAGAGGATAGAATTCATACAGGCAGTTCTAGATTCTACTACATTACTACAGCAAGAACATACCTACCTCAAGATAGTTTCAAAGTTGTGACAGATCTTGTTATGAATTATAAAACTGTCCTCAAACTCTGGTAAGAATGTGTCTAAAACATTACATGGCCTCTTGCACATATGTAACACAGCATACCAGACATCACCTTCACTACATGCAAGGGTGGTTGAAATCCATCTACCTTCCAAACAAACAGCACATTGACATGAGAGGGCAGGTCCCTTGAGAAATCCTCTTATCATTAAATTGGTGGAAGATCCCACTCAGATATTACAGGGGAATATCAATTTCGTCACCTCTACCCATGAAATTTTGCTACTTTACATTCCATAGTAAAATTATATATGTACCGTGTGTAGCTAATATTAACCAAGAAACAGCCCTTTTGTATTCTGATTTCATTATATTTGCAAATGTATTCATTTGTTCTCATATTTGCATATTTTTACATTTTATTTGTTTATATATTTATTGTTAATGCTAGGTGCTGGCAGAAGTTACAGTAAGTGCTGAGGCATCAGCTAAAGTAAAAAATGAAGTCCAAGGTGTGAAGGACAAAGCACAAAAGATTGTAGATGAAATTGATTCAGAGAAAGTGGTAGCAGAGACCAAACTGGAGGCAGCTAGACCAGCATTAGAAGAAGCAGAAGCTGCATTGAATGTGAGTAAAGTTTGTAGGTTTTCATCAGTCTACCAGGTGTTGTCTTCTATGATTAAAGAATAGCTAATACCAGCCAGACAAGGGTTCACCGCATGTTCATAGCCATCATTTGAGCTTGTCAGTTTTAGTACGCAAGCCTTTTGTTAACAGTTGTGGAGTCCATATTTTACTTCCAAGTGCATCCATATCTCGCTTTAAGAGAGAGAAATAAATATCCCTTCAGGTCCTGCTTCCATCTAGTCAGTTAACAAGTATAAAGGCTTAGATGTAAATCTTCCCAAAAGTTCTTTGAGTGATTGCACATGTGCATTGCACTCTTGATGTGCGCATGCCCCACGCAGTCAGAATTTTTTCCCTCAGTGGTATCCATTGGGACAGCTCACCCTTTGAGCCTCTAGCAACATGTTCCTCCCTGCAACTAACTCTGAAGGTGGCTTTCCTAGTAGCTATCACTTCAGCCAGAAGGGTGGCCAAGCTGTGTATTCTGACATCCAAACCATCTTATACAACCTTCTTTAAGAATAAAGTATACTTTCCCAGTCATCCAAGATTTTTCTCTAATGTGGTGTCTAATTTTCATATTAACTAGTCAATTTACTTACCTACTTTTTACCCAAAACCACACACCAATAGGGAGGAACAATGCCTGCACACCAAAGATATTAGGAGACCTTTGGCATTCTACATGGACAGGACTAACCAGTTCTGTTTGTCAAGCCAATTATTCATGGCCATTGTGGACAAGGTGAAGGGTCACCAGGTCTCAACACAAAGAATTTAGTCTTGGATAACTTTCTGCATTCGTATATGTTATGATCTGGCAGCAGTGTGACAGCACATTACACAAAATAGCAAACAGCCTCTGTGGTGTTTCTTGCTCATGTCCCAGTCCACGAAATTTGTATAGCAGCAACCTGGTCTTCTATTCACACCTTCTCATCACATTACGCCATCACTCATTACTCTAGAGACAGTGCTAAATTTGGATGAGTTGTACTCCAGTCTGTGTGTACATGATCTCCGATCCTTCCTCTTACTTTATGACATGTGAGTCACTGAGTGTGAAATGCACATGTGCAATCAATCAGTGAAGAAAAATGGTTAGTAACCTTCCATTGTTGTTGTTCAAGATATGTTGCACATGTCCATTACATGACCTGCCCTCCTCTGCATCAAAGTTGTCCAGCAAGAAGGAACTGAGGGAACTCGGGAGTGGCTGGGCCCTTTATACTGTCATGCTGTAATGCATGGCAACAGAGGGCACTCAAGCTGCTCCGATGGCTACTGCTGATGGAAAAATTGCCCACAATTCTGTGGGGGCACACACACACACACCAAGAGTGCAATAGACATGTGCAACACATCTCAAAGAACAGCAGTTATGGAAGGTTAGTAACCATTTTTTTAAAGGTGTCAGTAGAATCTAGAATGCCTTCCAGTCTGACTTGGAAAGTATTCTCTTAGTGTGAGAATAATGGCTTTTCATTATCTTGTTAGATCACTGACATCTTTCCATATTTCCTTAGCAAAAGTGGAGTCTGAAGGATGGATGCTCCCTCTCCCATTAATGGATTTTATGTATATTTTTCTGGAACTAAAGAGAAAGGAACAAAGTAGGTCAGAGGGATCATAAGAAGAGAAGTTAACAAATGACGAAGCATTACTGCATTTCAGATCTTAATTGATTTGTTCTGCTGTACTCTGAACAGTTGTCAAGCAGAGAATCATGGAGAAAGGAGGAAGTGGCGTAGAGAGATAAAAGCATCAGTATGTCTTATTGATTCAATCCATCTCCTGCTCCAGTTACTAATAGTTATACCAAGAGAAGGGTTCAGTCAATCACAAGCAAGAGAAATCAAGCATTATCCACTCAGAAACATTGAAGTCCACATTGGTGATAGGAAGGGCCAGACTTTCAAAACTCTTGCATGCATCTTGAAAATTCCATTTTGTAGATGTAATTACCTCTTTGCTTTGCAAATAGCAGCATGCATATATTTTGTTGGCACAAATTAGGCTGCTGGTTTTGATATGTTGACACAATATTTGTCTAATCACATCACTTCATTTACAGATAAATATTTATTCAAATGAGAAATCTATCTAAGCAGTGGTCTCAAAGTGACACTAATAGAAAGCCAAAGAGCAGCAATACAGGACTTTAATGCCTTCTCAATGACTCCATTTACCAAATGCCCACGCAAGCCATTTTCTTGCCTTTCTATATTCTTCTGCCGGGAACATTACACTTTAAGTTACACCAATTTACAATTCATTTTTCATCACTGTTAAATATAACAGCTTAATTCCATAATGCCTGTATTATTTGTATTTAATTTTGATTTTCACAGGGGGATGGAGAAAACAGATAGGTGTTTAGTATATATTTCTTTAAATCAGCTTCGGGGCATAGAACTATAAAGTTTAGTAAAGTAATCCCAATAACTCATATATACTGTATGTTCATAAATCAAACTTCCCTCAAGCACAAAAATGAAAATTGGAATAATAATAATAATTAATATGATATTGAATGAAAAAATCTATGAAATGGTACTAAGCAATAAGTCCACTTTCCCCCCCCCCCGATATAGACTATCAAACCAGTGGATATTGCTACGGTTCGGAAACTTGCGAAACCCCCTCATCTAATCATGAGAATTATGGATTGCTGTTTGTTACTGTTCCAAAAGAAAATAGACGCAGTGACACAGGATCCAGAAAAGGCTTGCTGCAAACCATCCTGGGGAGAGTCACTAAAAGTAAGTAGAATGTCCAGGCAGCAAGTCTTGAACATTTTCTAAAACAATAAAAAAAATGAATATCAATGTTTTATGGTGCTAAATCTTTATTCAAAATAGGGACATACATCCTTAAAACATGAACACAAATATAAGCTTTTAGAGCAGCATAAATATGCAAACAAATTCTGCTTGATAACACAAATTTTGCTATGTCCTTAGTGGCAAGTGTGTTGATTAAAGTTTTGATGAACAGACACATAAAGGGCTTTGTTCAATCCTTCAGAGTAAAACTGCAAGAAAGAATAAGTGAGGAAATGTAGTATTTCTGTAGCTCTAATTTTGTCTGACATTGAACCAGTTAGTTAATTTTATTGGGAACTCTAGGTGCTTCGCACCTCTGAAAATCAGGGTATTTTTATTTAGGGCTTGTCTACAGACAAAAGTTGAACTGCTTTAGATGTTCAGGTATAGTTAAACAGATACAGCCCCCCTAGTGTGAATGCAGTTATACTGGTATAAATGTGTATACTGGTAAAGTTTATTCCCACATGGAAAGAAGCTATACCAATATAAGAAACCTTTATGTTAGTATAACTGCGTCCACATTATGGGTTTTATCGGTATAACTATTTTGGTTAAAAAAATAAATAAAAACCTAACTGACATAGTCAGATCAGTAAAAAAACTTTGTGTAGACCAGGTCTAAGGTACCTACATTTGAAAATGTTGGCCAATACCCTTGCCCTGGAAGGCTTACAATATAAAATAGGAATGAAAAGAGAACAGAGAGGAGTTTAAACTGGTGTAAACCAGTGTAGCTCTATTGACTTCCATGGAGCTATGCATACCAGATGAAGATTAGGTTTACTGGAAGAACTAAACATCACAAAGCATGGGGGAGGGAATGGATAGTATAGTTGACCTTATGGTTGAGTCATGGAACTGGGAGCTGAGAGATCTGAACTCTGCTCCTACTTATTGAATACATTGGACCAATAGGTTTTTTCATAGCTGTTTGAACATGCTAGACAAAATGACTAGTCATCAGCTTCAAAGATACTGTCTCCTTGTCCAGCTGCACTCCTTCTCAGACTGACTTCTATGCTTTCTTCGGTTTATCTTCTGCCTTGGTGCCTCCTGAAGAGGTCAACCATTTTTATGAGCAAACAGTAACATAGATAATAGAATCATAGAACTGTAGGGCTGGAAGGGACCTCAAAAGTTCATCTAGTCCATCCTCCCCATGCTGAGGCAGGATTAAGTATACTTAAACCATCCCTGAAAGGTGTTTGTCTAACCTGTTCTTAAAAACTTCCAAAGATGGGAATTCCACGTCCTCTTAACCTGTTGCAGTGCTTAACTATCCTTATAGTTAGAACGTTTTTCCTAATATCTAACCTGAACCTCCCTTGCTGTAAACTTACCCTCAGTGTACATGGAGAACAATTGATCACCATCTCCTTATAGCAACCTTTTACATATTTGAAGACTGTTATTATGTCCTGGCTCAGCCTTTTCTTCTCTAGACTAAACATGTTTTTCCTCAAGTTTTCCAAACTTCTTATCACTTTTGTTGATCTCCTTTGGACTCTCTTCAATTTGTTCATGCACAAAACTGGACACGCTATTCCAGATGAGTCCTCACCAGTGCTGAGTAGAGCAGAACAGTTACCTCTCATGTCTTACATATGACACTCCTGCTTATAAATCCTAGAATGATATTTGGCTCACACTGCATCACACTGTTGACTCATATTCATTTTGTGATCAACTATAATTCCCAAATCCTTTTCTGCACTACTGCTGCCTAACCAGTTGTTTGATTTTTCCTTCCTAAGTGTAATATTTTGTAGTTGTTTTTATTGAATTTCATCCTATTTATTTCAGACCAATTCCCTAATTTATCAAGATAATTTGGAATTCTAATAGCTGTGCCCAGATTCTTTCAGTGGTAGACTCATGATGCTAAAATTGTGATGCGTCCAACTCATCCTTGTTCTCTCTCAAGGCTGACAAGAAGCTCCCTTCCCTTTTAAGGCAGGCATAGTGGTCTCTTATAGCAAAGTCCATGACAGTGGCACCAGACTGGGAGCACTAGTTCCCCGTTGTCTTGGGCTTTAGCTACTGAGTTCATTCCCTTCTGCCCAGCTCGTGATTTGGTCATCATTAGGAGCCCAGGTTTCTGCTCCCTGTTCTCTCAAGGCAGGTACCACTTCTGGCAACTTCTCCTGAGCCTTGTTTAAATGTCCCCATTCTACTGCACAGCATCGCTCCTCATTTCTCACTCATGAGTAATGCCACCCACCTGTGGAATTCAAAGGTGGTACAGTGTTGTTGATAGAGGTTCCTGGACTAAGCTCCATCCTTCATCTCAGTCCACCAGAATTTTCTGCCTCTGGCAGTTGACCAAATTCGAAATTCAGATTCTCATGATCATTTTAATACTTTAAATTGATAATTCAGTTTAATACTTTAAATTGTATTAGTTTTCATGCAGTAGTGACTTCATTTTGGCAACTAGCTCTTCTGTTCCTCTCCCAAGGTGAGGAATTGCAGAGCATTGAGGCTCTAACCATCTGGTTTCTCTGGTACAGCCAGAAGCCACCAACCCTTGCTCTTCCAAGGTGTGAGATTTGATACCAAGACCTATGTCCTGTTACCATAAGATGCTGATCCTCGCATTGTCAGGGCATGGGGCTTTGAATTAGACAGGTGTATAGTGACTTAGCTCCCACCCAAAGCAGAGACTCCACAATGGTAAGGCTGTGGTTTCCAGACCTTCTACAACTATTACAAGGAACCTGTCTCTCCCCATAACCACAGATCCAGAAGAATGGTCAGATTTCCCACCCAGACCCACAATATCTTCAGGTGACAATATGAGCCATAGGGATCTGACAGACCTGGAAATATCCTTCTAAATGCCAGAAACAGTCAACCCACAGATGCTATGACCTTAAATGGAAAAACTTTTCTGTCTGAGCAAATAATATGTATGCAGTGTTGTTGTAGCTATGTTGGTCCCAGGTAACATAGACCCAGCATTAGTTTCCATCCATTCTATGTTGGAGTATCTGCTTTATTTAAAATCCATAGGACTGTCTGTATCACTTGTAAAATGACAGGTTTCAGAGTAACAGCCGTGTTAGTCTGTATTCGCAAAAAGCAAAGGAGTACTTGTGGCACCTTAGAGACTAACCAATTTATTTGAGCATGAGCTTTCGTGAGCTACAGCTCACTTCATCGGATGCATACTGTGGAAACTGCAGAAGACATTATATATACACACAGACCATGAAACAATACCTCCTCCCACCCCACTCTCTTGCTGGTAATAGCTTATCTAAAGTGATCATCAAGTTGGGCCATTTCCAGCACAAATCCAGGTTTTCTCACCCTCCGCCCCCCCCACCCCCCACAAACTCACTCTCCTGCTGGTAATAGCCCATCCAAAGTGACCACTCTCTTTAAAATGTGTATGATAATCAAGGTGGGCCATTTTCTTATCACTTGTAAAGGTGCACTTAGCAACTACTTCTGTGCTCCATGTACTGATAACAAGACTATATTCACCCATGACAGAGTTAAGAGATTCATGAAGGTGCTAATGAATGTTACCCTCCAGTTGAAGAACCAAGCAACATGGGATCTCAACCTTGTACTTACTAAGATCATGAAATTCCTTTCAAAACATTGGGAGAATGTTCCTTATTTCACCTTTCAGTGAAGAAAGCTTTAATTGTGGCCATTACATCTTTTGTAAGAGCAAACAAGCTCTTATGAATGACCCACCGTCTACAGTCTTCCACATAGATAAGGTGGTCCTATGCCCACACCCTACATTTATTCCCAAGGTGGTAACAGAATTCCATCTCAACCAATCCATTAATTTGTCAGCATTTTTCACAGACTTCAGTCTCATTCGAGTGAGACAAAGTTACACCCTTAGATGCCAAGAGAGCTTTAGCTTTCTTTTTAAATTGGTGCCTGGAATTTAGGAAATCATCAAGATGCTTTATCTCTTATTGGGATAATAATAAAGGACAATCAGTTACATCACAGTGTCTGTCTAAGTGGGTTAGGTTTTGTATAGAGGAAAGTTAGAAACAAAGCTCAGTTCTTGCTTTTACAAAACACTACTCCCTAAGTCTGACATCCAGATTCGCTCTCAGTTTAGTAAGGCACTGTTACAGTAGTTGCTTAACTAGACTCAGGGTCCCACTATCTGGAGACCGGAGTACTGCTTATCACACTATTCCAAGAGTGGTAATGTGCAGAGGCATTGAGGAAGAAATGACTGTTACTCACCATTAATCAGAGTTCTTCAAAATGGATTCTGAACATTGACACACCCTGCCCTCCTTGCCTTCTTTCTTAGAGTCCTGTTTGTAACTGTAGATCTGAGGAGGTGATGGAAGGAAAGGAGAGGGCCAGGGCACTTCTCCTTTTATAGCCTCTCTCTCAGAACATCCATAGAAATGTAGGACTGGAAGGGACCTTCTGAGTCATTGAGCCAGCCCCAAGCTTTCACAGTCAATCATATCATATAATCATGTTCATAACCTTATCAAGCTCCATCTAAAAACTACTTATTTTGTTCAGGAACAAGGAGTAGATGACTGCTCTTGTGCTCCAGCTGTCCAACAGGCACTACTATGAAAAGGTTCTATTGTCCAAGCTGCACCGCCAGTACATTCCCAGAGTGTGAATGTGCAGAGGTCATCTTAAAGAACTCTGGTTATAGGTGAATAACCTTAATTTCTTCAAGAATTACTTCTGTGCATTCACACTTTGCACCCACTGTCTCCTGTACCTTGGAGTTCTTCATATAGACAAATCTCAGTGGCTCAAGAGAAGGAGTTGAGATGATTGAGGCACTGCACTTACTTAAATAGATGGGGGTACCAATCGCTCACTACCATGAGGGATCACTCATGTACCCCCCAAAAGCCATGTCTTTGAAGAGAGCAGTTTGAGCTCATCACCAGGGGCCACTGTCCCACAAGCTGGATTGCACAGAGGTGACTCTTGAGGAACAGTTACTGGAAAGTAACCTCTCTTAATTTTAAAACAGTTGAAAGACTAGTTAAATAAAAATGTAGGAGGAGTTAGTACAATAAAGTTTCTCCTCTTCATATTAAGTGCAACAGATTGCTCCTTCTGTACTTTAGGGTCATTTTCCAAACATTACTCAATCATGAAAGATTGAACTTTTCAATGTAGAATATCAAATAGTTACTAAAGCTGATTTTTGTTTTGTTTTTGCAGCTTATGAGTGGTCCATTCCTGCAGAGTCTCCAACAATTTGCTAAGGATAGTATCAATGAAGAAACAGTAGAATTACTACAGCCTTATTTTAACATGGAGGACTATACTTTTGAGAATGGTAAAAAGGTCTGTGGTAATGTGGCAGGACTCCTGTCTTGGACACTAGCCATGGCAACATTTTATGGAATTAACAGAGAAGTGTTACCTCTTAAGGTAAAATATAATCTTTGGTTTTGATACTTGCAATTAGTGAATTTAAATACATATACTGTTTTATTTTGTAGCAGAAATATACTATCAGGGTTGGTCCATTAAAAATGGCATATCAAGAGTTGTTATGAATAAGAAAAAAACCTTCTAAATTGGCTGAAAATAGTCATGTGTTGAATAAATGGATTTTCACTCTCCCTCCATCAAAGACCCAGAGTAATCTTAACCTCCCGCATGAAATTGTATCTGCTACATGCCAGGGAGGTCTCTGAAATGTTAAAAACTCTAATATCCCACAGGGTCCTAGAGCGCAGGCTCCAGCATGAGCCCGGGATGTCTACACAGCAATGAAACAGCCCTGCAGCCTGAGCCCCATGAGCCTGAGTCACTGGCACAGGCCAGCTGCAGGTTTTGCTTTGCTGTGTAGACATACCCTATGAATCTTGGGACTGCTGGATTTTCAAAAGAAATTGTTTCTTTTCTCCATGTTTCCTTCAAAATAGGAGGAAGGCTTTTTCTTGTTTATTTCTTAATTTAATTTAACTGAATTTAGTAGTGAGTAGCCAATTTTGTTATTTTAGAAATCTTAATTTCTTCAGACCTATTTGTCTTTAGACCATTATAATTAAAAGTGATAAGAAATCAGGATTTGAAAGGTGCATTTTATGCATGCAAAATTTCCCTGACAAAGAACACAATTTATGTTTGGGATGCCATGACACTCCCATAGTGGTGGTTTTCTTTTGGCTTTGAGGGCATTGAGAAAGAAATTTCAAAATCTTCTTTATAAAAGTGACTTTAGGCATGACATTTGTGTGAGCGATTTTGCTTTTTCTTGTTTTAATCATGGATCCCAGATCATCTTCAAAAACATCTGAAAAAAGGAAAAGAAGTAATTTGATTCATATCACATTTTTGGCAGAGACTACAGAGCCCTTGTCAGTGACAATCCTGAACTAATATGCTACTTTAGCATGATCCTTTCCTTGATCAATGGCCTTGATATTTAGCATCAGTTTGCTGAATCAGTTCCATCTCTTTTGAACAATAGGGTTTTCGTTTGACTTCCCGCATGGCATAATGTTTGGTCTAGCTTACAGAGCAAAATCATTAGTAATCTTGATCCAATCCAGGCCTCCAGTCAGTCTGCTCCCTAGAAGTTTCTTTCATTGCTGTAACCAGTGGCACACAGTATCAAGCGCTTCTGCTCCAAAAGCTTTAGTATTAAGCACCATCTCAGTAAATTAAATTAAAGTTGCCTGTTTTTACTGTGCTCCAGCTATAATACTAAAGCCAGAAACCCACAAGAGGAATACTTTAAAGCTAGAGACACAAGACAATAACTACAGGTTTCAGAGTAGCAGCCATGTTAGTCTGTATTCGCAAAAAGAAAAGGAGTACTTATGGCACCTTAGAGACTAACAAATTTATTTGAGCATAACCTTTCGTGAGCTACAGCTTATGCTTATGCTCAGATAAATTTGTTAGTCTCTAAGGTGCCACAAGTACTCCTTTTCTTCTTAAGACAATAATTGTAATCAGGCAAAATGGGGGAAAGAATGTCATATATATCAGCAGGGAATTTAAGGAAAGAGTGTTCTTTTTTCCAGGGGTTGAGATAGGCAAGGGAAAAGCTTCTGGTGCCGCAGCCCTCGTTGATCAGAGGAGTTACTTTATTTTGATGTTACTCTTGAGTTTTGTGTTTGAAAAATCAATTGTCCCCTGAGGCAAGGACCTGAAATGGACTTGGGTGTGAGACTGGTTCCTTTCTGCGCCAGTGAGATAGCTTACCAGCTTACAGGTCTTCTTTTCTAAAAATTCTTTAGAATCTAATATGGAGGGATAACTGCACAGTGATTTCAAAACTTCAGCAGTAATCTTGCAGTCATTGATAGAAATATCACATCCGGGAAGAGCAACAGTATATTGCAGGCTGATAATCTAAAGAAAAATGACTAAAAAGTTTCCCTGTCATTAGTAAAAATATCTACTTGGCCACAATTGAGTGGCTTATTGGCCTACGGCTATGATTCTCAAGAATGTTAGGTTATCCTTGACAAATCTCCTAAACTCATGATTAGCTGCCATTGCAGAAAACATGAATTATAAAAATAAAGTAAAACAGAGCTGAACAACAAAGCCCCAGGGATGTTCTCTTTTCCAGGAGTCTGATTGTAGTGCTCTTTTCAACATGCCTCTGTCTTGCTCAGTGAGGCATCTGACATCTTCCCAGACCAGAATATTATTTTAAAATTGGCACCCTGGAGCAGGAAGCCAATTTCTTACATTATTATGCTAATACAAATATCATAAGTAGAGATTTAAAAATATGGATTTAAGTGACATTGTTTGGAAAAGGAAATAATTTAAAATACATATTTCATGGTGTTTATTTAATAATGATATTGTGCACAGATTTGTATTCCTGTCCCGGTTGACTAACAATGGAGTAGATTTGAAATAACAGATTTTCTGTTGTATGCCATTATTGTCTAACCATGCTTTATTCTTAGTCTAATTTAGCAAAACAAGAAGGACGTTTGAAAGTAGCTAATGAAGAGTTAGCCACGGCTCAGGCATTATTAGATGAGAAACAAGCTGAACTGGATAAAGTACAGGCAAAATTTGATGCAGCAATGAAGGAGAAAATGGTGAGATAAAAATATTGTATGAATATAAAAAATGGTTTGCACACTGAAACTTTAAAGCGTTATATAGTTTGTGTTTACTGGTTCAATCTTTTCAGAATACAATGAAAGATAAATTGGAGAATAATGTGTAATTACTACAAATGAGCTTCATTTAACCCCTCTTCTTTATGATGCAATGGCTCAGGAACTACTTGCCCTTTATAGAAAGGTGATTTTTAATGCAACAGCATTTTGCTTATCTTAGTTTAATTCTGAAGGTTTTAAAACTTAGCTAGGAAACCTGTTTATTTTAAAAGCCACTTGTGTGAAACACTGGGACCAGGAACCAATAAAAGCTGCATGTTCATTCAGGGTCTAGTGCCTTCTGAAGATCCAGTAGGGGACTCAGATCTCGACTTCTTCAGTTTTCCTTTTTTTTTTTTTTTTTGGTTGATCTCTCCATGCATAGGGTAAGTATTCTTGAGAAAAAATAGTTTATAAATTTTGTAAATATAGTAAAGGTCTTTGAATAATAGAATTTGAATATTTAATGAGACTGGAAAACTTGTCCAATTTTAGGACCTGTTGAATGATGCAGATGTGTGCAGGAGAAAGATGCAAGCAGCCTCTGCACTTATAGATGGATTGAGTGGAGAGAAAGTTAGATGGACTCAGCAAAGTAAGGAGTTTAAAACGCAGATTAACAGGTATAGTATCTGTTCAACAAAAGAGCAAGATGTCTATAAAATACAAAGACACTATTTGGCAATAAAATACCCTTCCATAGGTAATTTACACTGCACAAACTTTGTTAGTTATATGCTGTATATTGCATGGAAATTCCAGGTGTCTGAGTGTTTTCATTCTGAATTAGAGCAAAATCTCAGGCCTTGGAATGTCCCACGAAAGGGAATATTCTGATTCAGGAATGTACTAATGCCACAGCCCATCTCAGTCTCCCTGTCCCACATTGCTGCTCTTTCCTCCTATGTCATAAGATGGGAGGAAGAAAGAAGAAAAACCTTTGGGCTGACAAGGGGGTGGGAGGGAAACTCCTAGGTTAATGATGGAAGAGGATGGGGGTGGAAGGAAACCCCCCCACGTTGATGATAGGAGTGTGTAGGGGGGAATGGAGGAGGGAAACCTGTGAGTGGTGACAAGGGAAACTCCTGGGCTCTAGACCAGTATCTCTCAACCTTTCCAGACTACTGGACCCCTTTCATAAATCTGATTTGTCTAGCATACCCCCAAATTACACCTCACTTAAAAACTACTTGCTTACAAAATCAGACATAAAAATACAAAAGTGTCACAGCACACTATTACTGAAAAATTGCTTACTTTCTCATTTTTACCATATAGTTATAAAATAAGTCATCTGGAATATAAATATTGTACTACATTTCAGTGTATAGTACATAGAGCAGTATAAACAAGTCATTATCCATATGAAATTGTAGGTTGCACTGACTGTTCTAGTGCTTTATATCTACCCTGTTGTAAAACTAGGCAAATATCTAGATGAATTGATGTACCCGCTGGAAAGCCTCTGTGTATCCCCAGAGGTCTACGTACCCCTGGTTGAGAACCACTGCTTTAGACAGGGGGCTGCCCAGAGAGCCTCAGTGTAGGGAAGCCTGGGAGCAAGGCAGCTTGGCAGTCTGTGAACCAAACAGCCCAGGGAGGCTGGAAGTTTAGTGGACTGAAATAGTGCGTGACCATGCAATTAAATATTGTATCATAATGTTGTCTGCTTAGGCAACCTTAATTCTGGCATGTCCTAACTTTTGAGTTCTGATTTTGCAACCTTAATGTACTGTTAAAGTAGTTTTTCAGGATGTAATTTATGTATAGGATACCAAGATATAACGGCAATAGGTACATTCGGAAAGCTTAGATTTAAAATAAATGTGGTGGAGACTTGCTTATAATTGGAAGAGGCTAATAGAGTGCACGCTAGAACCTTATTGAAATTAAAATTCTCACTGTCTTTCTGGTCAGTACACCAGCAGGCACAGGTATCCAAAGGTTATGAATCTATGGAGAAAATTATTTCTTATGGAAATAAAAAATGTAATCAACTAACTACACAGGATTAAAACTGTTAATGAGTAGCAATAGGCTTATCCCATTTATTTGATATGATCATTCGATTGAGTAATGAAAATCTAAGTCTTGTTCATGACATTATCCTTCCTTTCTCTCTCATGTTATTTTACATAAAACAATTGTAAATAGTTCACAACTAGTTCAGATATTTATGTACAGTATACACTCAGTCTTAGAGTAAATTTTAGAGTTTTTCAGCTGTTTGTTGATCTTTGCTGTTTTGGGGTCTCATTAGACCTTACCTTAAAGTGGTGGTTTCATCTCTGAAAATAGGATATAAGAAGTGTTCCTTTTGTGCAGCTGTGTTCCTTGCTGTAGATGGGCTTGAAAAATGCCTATTATGCATTGGGAAGAGGCTCTCGGCTAAAAGTTTTGAAGTATGCTGCTGTACAGCTTCTTTCCTTGTTCATCACTAATGTGTAGTGCCTCCCATCTGTGGAATTCAGAGGTGGTCCAGTATTGTTGCTGGTGGCCCCAACATTAAACCACGAGATTTCCTGCCTCTCACAGAAGAACACATTGACAGTTCTTTTTCTCCCAACCATTTTGTTTTTATATTTTTAATTTTTATTTGTTTCATGCCATTCTGATTTCACCTTCAAACTTTATTAGATACATGGTTTCCCATAGACACCTCCTTTGAGGACATCGTACAAATTAAATGAGGACTTTTGATTAAAATCAAATGTTAAATATAAAGAGATTTCATGAGTTATGGGAGTCTCAGATTGGTGCAGCAGTAGCTCCAACCGTGAAAGATGTAGTCACATCTTCATATTCCCACTTATGGGTATTGCACAGTCTAATGGTGCCTAATGGTAGAACCTTTTTCATGTGTTGTCCATTACAGTGTTCTCATACCCCACTCTCCCCTCAGCACTTCTGAACATAAGGCTAGATAAGGGGATGAAGCACCCTTTACCACCTCAATTCCTTCCAAGTGCTTGCCTAGATGGAAGTGAAGCGCTCTGGTCCATTCAGGTCCGTGTTTTTTTCCTTCAATCATAGGGTTGTACTTCAGTAATGAGTTCAGGTTGTTAGATCAGTTCCAGGTTATGGAAGAACCAGAGAAGAAGAAGCTGGGATTCCAGAGATATGCTTCATACCCTGCTGTCTTCCTGACATCTGATGTCCACATTAGGTGACTCAAGTGCTTGGGAGAGGACCACTCTTTTCTGGGTGTTCCATCTGCTGGACTTTTATACCCAAAGCTCCCTAGGACAGGCAGAAGAGATTACAGGTGCTTCTCCTTAAGGAAGTTCTTGAAGCTAAACCCTTTGGATCTGGGCAGTCATTGGATCCAAGGTCTAGGACACCAGTTTCAGCTCCTGTGACTTCTTCAGTAAGTCAAAGCAGTTTAAGGGTTCCAGGAAATCAGAACCTTTGTCAGGTCCAGCTGCAGTTCCCACTGCTCCAGCAGTCAGGCCTTTGAAGCCGCCTTTGTTGGAACCAAGGGCCACATTGTCATCTCTGGCTGTCTCAGTACCAAAGGAGAAGTTGTCTAGGGAAAAGACAACCACTGTTAGCAGTGCCAGATCCCACAAGTCAGATTTATCAGTTACATCCAATTCTGACAGAACCTCTACAGTCACAAAAACAAGGTTGGTTCTGGTCTCAGTTTCAGGAGTCAATAAGATGGATTTGGATATTTAATTGGATCCTGTGCCATCCAAAGTCTTTGGCTCTGGCCATAATCCTTGCTCTGGTTCTGGGTCCATCTTCTAGTTCTGAAGAAGACTTTTACTTTAGTAAAAGTGCACTGTTCAGCTTCTGGGTGCACTGTTCAGCTTCTGGGTGTTCCTTGGATCTGAGTGAGAATCCGAGAGTCCTGATAAAGAGATAAGCTTTGCCAGTTCTGAGTTTGGCATCTCCTTTGCCTGAGAAAAGAAGATCAGAAGAGATAGTTTGCCTTTCTCCTGGTTTGCCTGTACCTCGTCCTAAGACTCCTATCCATTCTCCAAGAAGAGTTTTCTCTGTTTGTTTCTGCCCTCCCCCTGGGTCTGTTGTCTCTTGTGCATTCCGTTGTGGATCTGAGGCCAGATCTGTATCTAGATAGAATAAAAAGATCTGTTTCCTCCTGGTTCAGCACTTCTTTTGATCCTGCACCTGCAGGTTTGTTCCCAAATCCCAGTTGCTGGGAAGACTGGCAATCCTGGAATCCATGATCTTATTAGGGGTCACCACTGGAATTTTTCATATGTCTTCTGTACGGATGGAGAGGTGATGTTTCATCTGTAAAGGATCCAGTGATGGAGAACTCCTAGATCCGATTCCACCAGCTGCATCTGCATCTCAGATAGTGGTGCCTGGTATTCTGTCTGAAGAAGAGGATGAGAAGATAGCGCCTCTTTTTTCGTACAGGAGTATGCTGATGGAGACTATAATCCTGATTTGTCACCAGATGAGCATGTGGGAGTGGCTTCTGCTTCCTCCTGTTCTGGGAACACTCTGCCGTTTCATGATTTAGTGGACCATATGGTATCCACTTTGGATTTGCATTCAGTGCCTGGAGGAGACATCTCATTAGGTGTTTGACATTCTTTGGGGCTACTTCCAAAAATATGATGTCCTTACCAATGTTTTATCCAGCCTGCTAAGAGGCAGGAGTGGATGAAACAGTCTTATCAGCCTACAGCCAAGAAGGCAGACAAATTATTTCAGATACTCTCTGAGGGGTTTTCATATGTTCATAGACACCCTGCACCAATTCACTGGTAGGGATTGGTGCGAGCAGCAGGTCAAGATCTGGACAGGCACATTCTTCCCCTGCAGACAGAGCGGGGAAGATTGATTACATAGGTAGAAAGGTGGTTCTCTTCTTCCTCTCTTGGTATTAGGGTGGCAAATTACCAAGTTATTATGGCTGGCTATCAGTTCCACCTGTGGGAAAAGATGGCACCATTCGTACAGGATTGCCAGATGACAAACAGAATTTGGCAAATGCAGTTCCAGTGGAGGATCAAAATGTGGCAAAGAACTCTCTCTGTAGTTTGTTTGACACCTCAGATTCTTTGCTAGAACACTGGCTTCTGCAGTTACTCTGAGGAGACATGCTCTGCTTCGTTCCTCTTCTTTGGCTCTGGATTCTAGAATTAAAGTGGAAAATCTCTTCAAAGGGGATGGTCTTTTCAGTGAAAAGACAGATGAGTTGCTGCTGGACAAGCTGGAGAAGACAAGATTGTTGGCCTGCTTTTTGGGCTTGATTACTTTTACTGGGAGGAGATCTTCTACCCCTTTCTGTTATCAGAGACAGTATTATCCACAATCTCCTTTGGCTTATTTATTGTCAATTCAGAGGAGTCAATAACAGCCCCAGCAGGCTATGTCATTCCAGAGCCTGCATAAAAAGAGATCTTTTAAATTGAGGTCTAAATCTAAGCAATCTGATGCCTCCCTGTCATCTTCATTGCACACCAGGCCTCAGATATGATGTGAGAATTGAGAGTCAAGAACCAATCAGCAAGGCCCTTTCCTTTGTCTGCTTCAAGACAAGCTAGCTCATTTATCAGCCAAATTAAGGTTTTTACCTTGGACAGTGGGTCCTAGAAATTATAGAAAATGACTATGCCCTTCAGTTTGAGAAGCTACCTCGTTGGTGCAGAATGTACTGCTTAATTCTAGAAAGCTGACTACCAGGTGGTACCATTTGAAATGGACCAGATTTATGGCTTGCAAAAGGGGAAAATCTGATTCTCCTGTTTCAGTTCTATACCCTGTATTTTAGAATATTTGATACACCTAGAAATTGAGGAGTTATGTAACTCACCTTTGAAAGTTAATTTGGAAGCTATCTCTGCTTGCCACTTTTTAGTTAATGCAAAATGCTGTTTGTGCATAATACAGATAAGAAGTCTATGAAAGGGCTATCTAATATGTATCCCCCTTTGAGAAATCCCATCCCTCCTTGGGATCTTAGTTTGGTTTAGGTGCCACCTTTTGAATCTTTGGCTGAGAGTTCTTTATATTATTTATCTTTTACGATGGTATTCATTATTGCTATAACTTCAGCCAGAAATATGACTGAAAAAGACTTTACCCACTAGTAACTGTTGATCTTTGAGAGTCCCCTCTGTGCATTCACATTACCCACATGCCTTCTTTTCTGCCTCAGAGTTTATTAATACATCAGAATTCTGTGCTCAAGTTTGAAGGAACTGAGATGATCAGGGAATGAACTCACATATAGTGTAGAATGATGATGCCACTCTCATGCAAGACTGTTTATGCACCCTCCAATGGACATGTATTTTCAAAGCAGTTCCTCAGCTCAATGCCAAGGGAACTATGTCCCAAAAGTGTGAATGCACAGAGGCAGTTCTCAAAGAACAAATTTCTGGTAAGTAACTGTTTTTGATATACACATTTCAAAATGTCATGGTTTAACTGCATGGTATACAAATGGTACATTATCTCATAATTGTGATTTTATCCCTTTTCTAGACTTGTGGGAGATGTTTTACTCTGCACAGGTTTCCTTTCATACTGTGGCCCTTTTAATCAGATCTTCAGGAACCTTTTGCTTAAAGATTTATGGGAAGTAGAGCTGAAAGTCCGGAAAATCCCTTTTACTGAAAACTTGAACCTCATTTCAATGTTGGTGGATCAACCAACAGTAAGCTTTATACACTGTTGATTTATTTACTACTATAAAAATAAGATTATTCTCAAACCTTGCATGCAAATGGACACACAGCTTAACATTTTTCTTTGGAATTTTTATGTCCAGTATTGGTACAAATAATTCTTAATGTTGGAGAAAGTGTAGTTAGGACAGAAGTGTAATCACTGATGCTTGTTTCTCTGTTATTGCTCATCAATATGGTACAGCTTGACAAAGTTGTTACTGGTTGGTTCCTCCCATATATCACAGTACTGAGTAAGGCATAGACGGATAAATTAGACAGACCTATATAGTAGACAACTAGAAGTGATAGACATTACTGACAAGTTGGGTATGGGTGCTGTGATGGGATGTTTCCTCCACCCATGCCTTGAAAGTGTGTCTGGGTCATGGGGGCAGCTGCCTTTTATGGGGAGTTAGGGCCTAGTCTGCATGTGACTGCCTTATGAAGGCCCTGCATGTGACTGCCTTACCTGGGAGTAATTGACTGCCCCAGGTGTCTGATTAGTAAACTAGCATCTAGGCTGGACCTAATAAAGGTTACCCAAGCTCAATTAGAGGGAACCCCAAAGGTGAGATCGGAAGATCCTGTGGAGAGGAGCTCCTAGGAGAGGCCTGAACAGGAAGTCTAGAGGATGAGCTCTTTGGGGAACCTATCACAATGGAGAGCCTGAAAGAGGTGGTCCTAGGAAGGAGAGCTTACTAGATGGGGGCTGGAGTCAGTGGCCATCCAAGAGGGCCTTGTCTGAGCCAGTGGTCTTCCAGACACTGGCCAGAAACCCAGCCTGCTAAGGATCACCTGCTGTTCCTGGAGAAGTGGATGGACATCCCCTGAATCCAGAGAAGGCTCTTATTCCAGAAGAGGCAAGAAGCCTAACACCAGGGGCAAAGACTGGAATGGAGAAAACCCCTGGGAAGGAGCCTGTGTAGAGACAAACACTTGACTCATTTGGGGAACAGATGAATTAATAATGACCCAGTCACCCAGGTGAAATGTTGGGGTGAAAGTTTTGTTTGTGGGTTGCATTGGCTTTTCTGTTAATAAATGAGATGCTCCACAAGAATGTGCTCTTTAGAGTCTAACATTCCATTTAGACTTGTTGGTACCGTGGGTGAAAGAAAAATCAAGTAAGGGCTGATCTGCAACATATGCCTGCCTGCAAATGGGCATGCCAGGGCAGCCTGGAATGATGACAGCCTGAGAGACTAGCCTGCCTTCTCACATTTGGAAGGTGGGCCAGGACTAATTAGAAATAAAGCCCAGCTGGGGGAGATCAGAGCTTGTTTCCATCAAGAGCTGGGTGAGCCCAGTTGGGAGGAGTAAACCCAGAAAAGAGAGGGTGGGCAGTTCCTTCTTTCTCTGAGAAGCAGCCTGAAGGAAGGTTGAGAAGGAGAAAGGGGAGAACACCAGGGAGGCCTCCAGCTCACAGCTAGAGAAGCCTAATTGGGGTCTCCTGAACCCATGAGTAAGGAGAAGAGTGAGCCAGCCCCTGGATTTTGGGCAGGGTTAAAGCACAGAAGGACAGTCTACCTCAGCAGATTCATGCCTGATGAGATGGTGCTCGCTTGGCTGAAGGCTTGTTTTTTGTACATTTTTTAGTACTCTGGGAAAGGACGTTGAGGCCCTAAAAGAGGCAGGACTCTATAAAGTGTTCTAACCAGAGGGCTACAACACTTCTGTGGCTTGAATAGGCTTAAGGACAGTGAGGAAAAACTGAAGCAAAAGTTGTTGCAATGCCACAGCTAACCAGCAGTGGATATGTTGGAGTATCAACTTTGCCACAGTCCCATATCATCCTGATGTGAATGTTTCACAGTATCATTGTACTTACAGTATTGTTTTATTGGTAACTTTTGGTCATGACCACATTGTCTGGCTGTGGATTTCTGATCCCAAATCTATATTTAATACTGGTGATAACATGTCTGTGACCAAATAGTACAAAAAATAAGTATATTGTGCTGAAATGTCAAGTAATGAAAGTCAACACCCTGTCATTTTTTATTTACAGTGGAACCTCAGAGTTACAAACACCTCGAGAATGGAGGTTGTTCATAACTCTGAAATGTTCGTAACTATGAACAAAACGTTATGGTCATTCTTTCAAAAGTTTGCAACTAAACATTGACTTAATACTGCTTTTAAACTTTACTATGCAAAGAAAATTTCTGCTTTCCCAGGGCCAGATTTCCAATTAGGCACAGTAGGCACATGCCTAGGGTGCTGGCGTTCTAGGGGTGCCTAAAAGTAAAAAGTGGATTAAAAGTTTCATTTTTTAAAGAAAACATGAAGGTCAGCTGTAGGCAGCGGGAACACTGAAGATGCTGTGCCTAGGGGCTTGTAAGGTGTAAATCCAGCCCTGTGTTTTCCCTTTATTTTTTATTAGTTTACATTTAACACCGTAGTTTACTGTATTTGGTTTTTTGTTTGTTTGTTTTGTCTCTGCTGCTGCTTGATTGTGTATTTCTGGTTCCAAATGAGGTGTGCAGTTGACTGGTCAGTTCGTAACTTTGGTGTTCGTAACTCTGAGGTTCTATTATACTAGAATTTTCATTACAGGTGCAACATAATTTCATAAGAAAGAGGTTGCATAGTTGTAGTCAGTTTGTGCAAGTCAAATTTGTATAATGTTTTTCTAATTATAAATTATTTTCACTTAATTCGGTTTGTAATCTTGTTGCAGAAAAATACAGTTTAAAAATTAGCTAAAAAGGTGTTTGGGGAGAAAAACTGTGTAAGAGCCCAGTCCTTAGGGTAGAGGAGAAATTATTGTTTATAGTAGTGTGATTGTCTCTGCCCATGTTGGGAATCCATTACTGTTGGGCTTCAAAGTGACCCATGTCCATTACTGTTGGCCACAGATAAAGCAATATCACGTGAGATCCTCAAAGAATGGATGCAAAGGATTCCCTGTGAAAATGTCATGTCCATTGTGCCTTGAAAACCCAATTTTTTTACATTTAAAGAGCATAATAAAATGTGAAAAATGGTAGTTAAAGTGCAAAGTTTCCCAACCAGCTGATGCTGGTTTGCACATTGAAATATTTTTGTCAGCACTATACGATATCTCTAGGCTAACCCATTATCCCCATATTTGTACATTTGGCCCAAAGTTTCAGAATTAATTACGTTATGTTGATTATTTTCCTTTACCCAGATTAGTGAATGGAATCTGCAAGGGCTGCCAGGAGATGAACTCTCAATTCAGAATGGTATAATTGTTACTAAGGCAACCAGATACCCACTTTTGATAGACCCACAAACTCAAGGAAAAACCTGGATTAAACAGAAAGAAAAGGGTAACGAATTACAAGTAAGTAATAAAGTTTTAAATAAATATAATTGTATCATTCTCCCTCTACCCTTGTCATCTTAAACTGTAAGCTCTTTGGGGCAGGATGTGTATCTCCACATATGTTCGTATGTACATAACATAGAACAGTCAATTTCTGATGGGGCTTCTGAGAACTACAATATAGAATATTGAATAAATACTAACACAGTCAATGCAGGATAAAATAACTAAGCTTCTAAATATACAGACTGAATATCTCCCTGTTTACTAGGAAAAAGATTAGTTGCCCACAAAAATATCTATTCTGGTAGATTCCCACCCTTTATTTCACAAAGCCCCAGTGGGTGCTCCCTGTGCTCAAAGTTCTGGTACATGCTGCTCCTGCTGATGTGTCCAGGCTGCTTACAGTAAGTATTTAGTTAAGCTGGTTCATTTTAAAACAGGAGTTGGAAATAATTG
This sequence comes from Lepidochelys olivacea, assembly GCF_965140295.1. Taxonomy (NCBI): domain Eukaryota; kingdom Metazoa; phylum Chordata; order Testudines; family Cheloniidae; genus Lepidochelys; species Lepidochelys olivacea. Next base: position 151,893,864 of record NC_140413.1, read on the forward strand.
CAGAAGAATCCGGAAATTAAAGAGAAAGTAAAAAGAGCAAATCACAGAAGTCTTAGCTGTCTGGGTAGGAGGGAGGGAGAGTAGTAGTCTATAAGGATGCACATCTTTACAGAACAATGATGGGTAAGCTTCCTTCTTTCAAATATACCTATCTGGACATATTTTTGGTCTCTTTACTCTTTTCAGAATATCTCTGAAAGGAAAACAATCAAAAGAGAAAGAAGTGCATGATTTTTAGTTTGTTGATTTTATTTAAATAGTACTATGCTAGACATTATGCAGACAAATATAGACAGAGTAATGGGGGAAAAAACTAATAACAGAAAAGGGGAGAGAGAAAGGGATACACAGATTAATTTACAGGATTACTGGGAAAGCACACTACCAACACCATGTTGATTCCTTTTTTTAAATAAACCCTTTTGGGTTTTTTTAATAAGGAGTTAGTATGGTATACAAGATCAGAGAGGTAATTCTATGTTGAGGGGGCAGCATGGTGAAAGGGGTAACAAAGGAGTGTGAGAGAAGCAGTATTGGCAGAGGATAGAGTCTGAACAGAAGCAAGGTAGGCAGCCTTTGAAGAGATATGGGCAGAGGTAGAATTGTGCAGAGCCTTGAAAGTGTAGACAAAATGTTTAAAACTGATGCAGAAAGAGATTTGGAGCCAGAGAAGGAACTCATAATTAGAGCTGATGTGGTTGGAGTAAGTTGAGGTCAAGGTGATGAGGACCAGGCACACAGGCCAAGGACCTAGGTAGCCCAAAGTTATTAAAATGTAAGTCCTCAAGCTAAGATGTCAGTTTATCAAAAAACATGAAAAGTAATGTTGATCACAATGATATCAAAGCTTAATATGAAACAATAGCTAAGCAAAGTAAGCTGAAGTAGCTTGGGTAGGGAAGCCAGTGTTTTTAAAAGGCTTAAGCTAGTGTTGCCAACTCTTACAGTTTATTGAGTTTCCTTATTGTTGCCACACTTAAGGGCTAAAGCAGAGAACCTAGTAAGGGGGCACAGAATAGTGACGCTGTAGCAGAGTTGAAAACAAACAAATGGTTGGGTGAAACATGGTAACAACTTAATTCTTCAATTATCTGCATCAGACTTATATTGGTGACCTAGTAGTGAAAAGAAAAGGAGTACTTGTGGCACCTTAGAGACTAACAAATTTATTTGAGCTAAGCTTTCGTGAGCTACAGCTCACTTCATCGGATGCATGCTATGGAAAGTACAGAAGATCTTTTTATACACACAAAGCATGAAAAAATGGGTGTTTACCACTACAAAAGGTTTTCTCTCCCCCCACCCCACTCTCCTGCTGGTAATAGCATATCTAAAGTGATCACTCTCCTTACAATGTGTATGATGATCAAGGTGAGCCATTTCCAGCACAAATCCAGGGTTTAACAAGAACGTTGGGGGGCGGAGAGGGGTAGGAAAAAACAAGGGGAAATAGGTTACCTTGCATAAGGACTTAGCCACTCCCAGTCTCTATTCAAGCCTAAGTTAATAGTATCCAATTTGCAAATGAATTCCAATTCAACAGTCTCTCGGTGGAGTCTGGTTTTGAAGTTTTTCTGTTGTAATATCGCAACTTTCATGTCTGTAATCGCGTGACCAGAGAAATTGAAGTGTTCTCTGACTGGTTTATGAATGTTATAATTCTTGACATCTGATTTGTGTCCATTTATTCTTTTACGTAGAGACTGTCCAGTTTGACCAATGTACATGGCAAAGGGGCATTGCTGGCACATGATGGCATATATCACAGTGGTGGATGTGCAGGTGAACGAGCCTCTGATAGTGTGGCTGATGTTATTAGGCCCTGTGATGGTGTCCCCTGAATAGCTATGTTGCGATATTACAACAGAAAAACTTCAAAACCAGACTCCAGCGAGAGACTGTTGAATTGGAATTCATTTGCAAATTGGATTCTGTTAACTTAGGCTTTAATAGAGACTGGGAGTGGCTAAGTCCTTATGCAAGGTAACCTATTTCCCCTTGTTTTTTCCTACCCTCCCCCCTCAGACGTTCTTGTTAAACCCTGGATTTGTGCTGGAAATGGCCCACCTTGATTATCATACACATTGTAAGGAGAGTGATCACTTTAGATAAGCTATTACCAGTAGGAGAGTGGGGTGGGGGGAGAGAATACCACTACAGAAGGTTAACACCCATTTTTTCATGGTTTGTGTGTATAAAAAGATCTTCTGTACTTTCCACAGCATGCATCTGATGAAGTGAGCTGTAGCTCACGAAAGCTGATGCTCAAATAAATTGGTTAGTCTCTAAGGTGCCACAAGTACTCCTTTTCTTTTTGCGAATACAGACTAACACTGCTGTTACTCTGAAACCTAGTAGTGAAAAGCTCCATATCCCATTACAACCAATCTCTTGAATCATCTTCATTAATTCAAAGTTGTATTAATACATTTCACTGTATACATGACAAAATATTTTTACCACAAGAAGACTGATTGCTACACTAAGCCAAATGAACATGTTGCTGTCTTTTAAATGCAAAAGCAAGCAAAGCAATTTTGCTAGTAAATCCTGTGGTTTTCGAAAAGAACTTTGAACACATAATTCTGTATTTATAATAATGAACTGTTTCCTTTCAAAGGTGACAACTTTGAACCACAAGTATTTCCGCACGCACTTAGAGGACAGCCTTTCATTGGGAAGATCACTAGTGATTGAGGATATAAGTGAAGAGTTGGATCCAGCACTGGATAATATATTAGAAAAGAATTTCATTAAATCAGGAACCTCTTTCAAGGTTAGTTACCTAACAGAAGAATTATAATAGTGTTTATTTTGTGTTGAATAATATAGTTCTTTATTTAGCTTTCTAAAGCTTTACTAAATGGAACATATTTTATTTTCTATGGGGTAATAAAAATTCATTAAAAACAGCAAACTTAAATAATAAAATGTGATGTTTGAGATGACATGTTGATCTAGTAGCAAAGTAACATGATGGTGTATGAGGAATCTGAGTTTAATTAGAGGTCACTCCTGAGGCTTCCAAGTCAGCAGTGAGTTGCATTAATCCTATTGAATGGGTGTGCTTTCTATTGATTTTTAAGTGATGCCCAACTAGCCTCCACTAAGAATAGAATTAACAGGTGTCAGGGTTCCTCCCCACTCTGAACTCTGGGACCCACATGAAAGACCCCCTAAACTTATATTCTACCAGCTTAGGTTAAAACTTCCCCAAGGCACAAATTCCTTTCCTTGTCCTTGGATGGTATTGCTGCCACCACCAAATAATTTACACAAAAATTCAGGAAAGGGTCACTTGGAATCCCTATCCCCCCAAGCCTCTTCACGCCCTTTCCTGGGGAGACTTGAGAACAATATACCAACCAATTGCCTTAGCAACGGGGGCACAGACCAGACCCTTTGTCTTCAGGACACTGAAACCAATCAGGCTCTTAAAAGAATAACTTTATTTATAAGGAAAAAAATAAAAGGATCACACCTGCAAAATCAGGATGGAAGGTAACTTTACAGAGTAAATAAAAAGATTTAAAACTCAGAGGATTCCCCTCTGGCTCAGCTTCACAGTTACAAAAACAGGAATAAAACTACCTCTGTAGCATAGGAAAATTCACAGCTAAAACAAAAGATAACCTAACTCATTTCCTTGCCCTACTTACAATTTCTGTAATTTTAGATGGAATATTGCAGGTATATTTTCAGGAAATGTTGTACCTGCCTGGCTTCTCCCTGTCCAGAGAGGGAACAAACAAAGAGAACAACAAACAAATCCTTCTCCCACCCCCAGATTTGAAAGTATCTTGTTTCCTCATTGGTCCTTCAGTACAGCTGCCAAGGAGGGATTTTATGCTATTCTTTCCTCTATATTTATGACAACAGGCTTCAGAAGAAATGACATCTAACTATCTTCATCAGTGGGGTGATCATAACGATGCATGACCTTTAACTTTTTGGAGTGTGCTTTACTAGTAATAAGAAATATCTGTCCTCCTCTTGTGTCTTTTTATTCTTGTGCTCAAATGACTCGTGCAGTTCTTTTCCCCTTAATTTAGTTATATAACAGCACAGAGAGACCATTTTGATTTCCTAATGGAAATGAGGGAAGTGTCCATCTACTTTGTTCTAGCATACATTATAGCTACCATTTTTCCTCTGCAGTTCTCCCCACCACTGCGACTTTCTCTAGACCAAGAAAATTACCTTTATAAACTATAAAAGGAGAAAAAATGGAAGAATCCCCAACTAAAATAATTGTATCCTGTTTAATCTTAAATGACCAAAACAATTTGTCTTTGGGGTATTTTTATCTTTATTAATTTTCAATGTAAGTATGTATAATTACGTTGGAAGCTAAAGACTACTTGACAGAGGCTGTAGTCCAAATTATTGGTGGTAATGAGAATTGTCTCCTATAAAACTGTTTAAACATTCTTTGCTGCTATTTTGATTGAGTTGCCAGAGCAGGGTAGGCAATAGTGGTGAGGTGGAGATACCTCCTCACTAACCCACTCTCCCCAGGGTTAGTGTTTTTGAAGTAGCCCAGGTAAGCCTATGTGTGCATGACAAGGGAGCTCATACCCACTGCTTAAACTTCCTTGCACTTGTACACACACATGCAGTTTTTAGGGAATTTTGGAAATGACTTAGAACAACGCTTCCTCAGCTCTCGTCCCCTAATGCCCATACTCTACTTGCGCTACATTGATGACATCTTCATCATCTGGACCCATGGGAAAGAAGCCCTTGAGGAATTCCACCCGGATTTCAACAGTTTCTACCCCACCATCAACCTCAGCCTGGACCAGTCCACACAAGAGATCCACTTCCTGGACATTACAGTGCAAATAAGCTGTGGTCACATAAACACCATCCTACACCAGAAACCTACTGACCTCTATACATGCCTCCAGCTTTCATCCAGAACACATCACATGATCCGTTGTCTACAGCCAAGCTCTAAGATACAACCGCATTTGCTCCGATCCCTCAGACAGAGACAAACACCTACAGGATCTCTATCAAGCGTTCTTAAAACTACAGTACCCACCTGGTGAAGTGAAGAAACAGATTGACAGAACCAGAAGGGTACCCAGAAGTCACCTATTACAGGACAGGCCCAACAAAGAAAATAACAGAACGCCACTAGCCATCACCTTCAGCCCCCAACTAAAACCTCTCTAGCGCATCATCAAGGATCTATGACCTATCCTGAAGGACGATCCCTCACTCTCACGGACCTTGGGTGACAGGCCAGTCCTCACTTACAGACAGCCCCCCAACCTGAAGCAAATACTCACCAGCAACTACCACACAACAAAAACACTAACCCAGGAACCTATCCCTACAACAAGCCCTGCTGCCAACTGTGTCCACATATCTATTCAAGGGACACCATCATAGGACCTAACCACGTCAGCCACACTATTAGAGGCTCGTTCACCTGCACATCTACCAATGTGATATATGCCATCATGTGCCAGCAATGCCCCTCTGCCATGTACATTGGCCAAACCTGACAGTCTCTATGCAAAAGAATAAATGGACACAAATCAGTCATCAAGAATTATAACATTCAAAAACCAGGGGGAGAACACTTCAACCTCCCTGGACACTCAACAACAGACTTAAAGTGGCAATTCTTCAAAAAAAAAAAAAACCCCTTCAAAAACAGACTCCAATGAGAAACTGCAGAACTGGAATTAATTTGCAAACTGGACACCATCAAATTAGGCCTGAATAAAGACTGGGAGTGCAAGGGTCACTACAAAAACTAAAAACTAATTTCCCCAGACTAATTTTCCCCTACTGTTACTCACACCTTCTTGTCAACTGTTTGAAATGGGCCACCCTGATTAGCACTCCAAAAGTGATTTTCCTCCTGTTGATAATAGCCCACTTTAATTGAATTGTCTCATTAGAACTGACCACCCACTGGTAAGGCAACTCCCATCTTTTCACGTACTGTGTATATATATCTTCCTACTGCATGTTCCGCTCCATGCATCTGATGAAGTGGGTTTTACCCCACGAAAGCTTATGCCTAAATACATTTGTTAGTCTCTAAGGTGCCACAAGTAGTCCTTGTTGTTTTTGCTGATATAGACTAACATGGCTACTACTCTAAAATATACTAATTGCAATCTTTGTTATTTCAATGATGTAAATGTTTCCATGGTTTGTACACAGTCAGTCAATTAGCTTTACTGGTTAAAATCAAACTCATCTGCTGTCACTTGACACTTGTGAACTTTTTCTTCAGGTGAAAGTTGGTGATAAGGAGGTAGAGGTGATGACTACATTTAAACTGTATATTACTACAAAACTACCCAATCCTGCTTTCACACCTGAGATCAATGCTAAAACATCAGTTATTGATTTCACTGTTACAATGAAGGGACTTGAGAATCAATTACTGAAAAGAGTAATTCTTACTGAGAAACAGGTAAGCTAGCAAGATGAACAAAGAACTGCAATACTAATTGTGCAATAGTGGTACTTGTTTAGCTAACTTTAATATATGGGATGAAAAATGCAAGTAGAGAAGGGCAAACTGTCAATCTTTTTTAATGTTTTAGTAAGTTTCAGAAAGGAAACTTCTAAACAGAAATACACAGTTGTGAATTTTCTCTTAAGAGTGAGAACTTGTGGAAAAGAGGCCTGTCAATGTGCTAGTATCAGCATTAGAAATTGTATACTGCAATTTGGCATTTATTAAGATAATTGAAGCTGGATAAACACAGGAAAAGCATGCTACTCAAACAAAGAAATAAAAAACGTTATAGAAATAACATTTATTTAAATGGGGAAAATATAAAATAACTGAAATAAAATATAAGCTCTAGTATGCTGCAGTATGGACAAGTGCTTTTTAAATATGATGCAGTGGTATAGTCAATAAACAGTTGTATCATTTTCTTGATTTCTGACACTAGGAGTTGGAGGGAGAGCGAATTAAACTCATGGAAGATGTAACTTTTAATAAGCGGAAGATGAAAGAATTGGAAGACAATCTTCTCTATAAACTAAGCGCAACTAAAGGTTATATATTAATGAATAAAAACAGGGATTTTTGTGGGGAAAGTAAAACTAATCAGTGTCAATATGGAAGGGCCTTTATGTGAACCATAAACAAAGCAAGAAGGAGTATATTAAACCACACTTACCTTTTATCAAAAGCTCATCTAAGGAAAGTGGAAGAAGGTGACTAGTCTAGCATTTGATATGAACCCTCTAGACATGCTTGTCTATATATGTATGGGCATGAACTGGTATAGTTCCACTGGGGAGAAGCCGGATCTGGTGAAGTCACACAGGGGATCTTTACCATCTTGCACAGAGTAAAGTTTCATAGAGGTATGGTTTGGTGAAAGGGAATATGAGGGAGGTCAGAGAAGGAGAAATCCAAAGATCTGCCATTGAAGCTGGTGTTGATGCTGTGGAATAGTTTCGGTGTTGAATCCTGCCCCAGAGGCCCTGGAACATCTGTATCTCCACTCCAGGGAGATCCTCCTCACCCAAATAAATTAATGAGGCTGTGGAAACTCTTTTGGCTCTGTGTACCATACATGGGGACTAGTTTCCCTTTTTGTCCTATTGCAGGACCTGTTCTCTTTAAGTCTGAAGGAGTGTTACAGCTAAATGAGGATCACCATATCAGAACCCTGACTCCTTATCTGTTGTGCTTCAGTATTGTATGTAGATGAAGAATACAATTAAGTCTTAGTGGTGACTTGGTAGGAACATCAGTAGTGTGTGTGGTGCTTATTATAGGTGTCTCTTTTGAGGGAAGATAGCTCTTCCATAAAGGAAAAAACTGTTTAGCTAGTATGTCACTGCCTCTATTGAAGGAAGAAGTCACTTTATATTGCTCTCGTAATCTAAAGGCATCTTAAATGGGGTATAATCACTTGCATGCCTTTTAAGGTCCCTTTACATTGCTGGAGAAGTGGGGGTTTAACACCTACAGTGCAGTTATAGCAGGAAGAGAGACAAAACTACTTCAGCTAGGTACTCAGCTGCTGAAACTGGTGTAGCTCTGGAGTTAGTGCAACTAGGCACATTTATACCAGTCCATTGTGCAATAAAAACACAGGATTATGGAGCAGCTTTTTAAAATTTCTTTAAAATACCTGTCCTGGTTGGATATAAAAGCCAAAATCATTTTTTAGACTCACTATGCACATGTATCTTAGTGGATTGACTCTCCTGGGAGTTGCCAGCAGCATGTCCCACTCTCCTGATATCTGAAAAAGAGAACAAAGAGAAAAGGACATTGAGCCCTTGTCTATAGGGGAAAGGATTTTTTAAGTATATCTTCAGATTATTATTTGCATAAACTGCCTTGCATCCAAACACAAATGATATTTTGCATTATCTTGTGTCTTATCCCACTATAATTAATCTTCATGGAAGCAAGTTGATTCTAGTTCTAAATGAGACATAGTACTGAAAACTTCATATAGGTACATCACCATTTCCTAACAGCTGTGGCACTGCAGGTAATCCTTCTACTGCCCTTCCACACTGCTTTGAGGACCTGGGGAATTACAGACCAGTCAGCCTAACTTCAATACTTGGAAAGATCCTGGAACAAATTATTGAAGAATCAGTTCGTAAGCATCAAGAGGATAGAGTGGTAACTTATGTCCAAAATGGGTTTGCCAAGAACAAATCAGGCCAAGCCAACATAACTTGCTTTGATAGTTACTGCCTAATGAATAGAAGGAGAGCAGTAAACATAATATATTTTGATTTTTGGTAAGGCTTTTGACACAATCTCACATTACATTGTCATAAACAAAATAGGAAAATATGGTCTAAATGAAATTACTGTAAGATGGGTGCACAACTTCTTGAAGAACCTACTCTGAGAATAGTTATCAGTGATTCACTATCAAACTGGGAAGACATATGTAGGGTCTGTCCCTACAATACTTTCATTGGTGGCTTGGATAACAGTGGAGACTATACTTATAAAATTGGCAGATGACATCAAGGTGGGTGGGTTGCAAGATCTTTAGAAGACAGGATTAGAATTCAAAAGGACCTTGATAAATTGGAGAATTGGTCTGAAATCAATCAGATGAAATTCAGTAAAGACTAGTACAAAGTACTACACCTAGGAAGAAAAAAATCAAATGCATAAATACATATAACTGGAATAACTGGCAGGGCAGTAGTAATACTGAACAGGAGTTGTGAGTTATATTGAATCACAAATTAAATATGAACCAACAATGTGATGCAGTTGTGGAAAAGGTTGATATCATTCTAGAATGTATTAACAGGAATGTTTGTAAGATGTGGGAGATAATTGATCTACTGTACTCATTACTGGTAAAACCTCAGCAGGAATACTATGTCCAAGCCTGGGCATCACACTTTAAGAAAGATGTGGACAAATTGGAGAGAGAGAGAGTGTGCAAAGGAGAGCAACAAAATTATAAAGGGCTTAGAAAAGCTGACTTATGAGGCAAGGTTTAAATAAACTAGGCATGTTTAGTTTTGAGAAAAGAAGACTGAGGAGGGACCTGATAACAATCTTCAGATATGTTAAGAGCTGTTATAGAGGACAATGATCAATTGTGCTCCATGTCCAATGAAGGTAGGACAAGAAGTAGTTGGTTTAGTCTGCAGCAATGGAGATTTAGATTAGATACTCAGAAAAATATTGTAGCTATAAAGATAGGTAAGTACTGAATAGGTTACCAAAGGAGATTGTGGAGTCCTCTCATTGGACGTTTTTAAGAACAGGTTGATCCTGCCTCAGCACAGGAGCTCTTGAAGTCCATTCCACCCTTACATTTCTATGCTTCTGTGATTGCTTCTCATTTTGATTGGTCTATTAGGTTACCTGTGCACTCTCTACTGCTTGGGGTCCACTTGACTGGATGTCCCCACTCTTTAAATACCAGCACTCACCTAAGTGCATCTCTTTGCAAATCCAGCTTGTGACAAGTTCACAGACCCCAAAGCCCATTATAGCCATCATGCTTGTGTGTGCTTATATTAGGAGATCCTGCTGTGACCTCTGGAGACAGATAAGGACCGAGTTCAGTCTTTCCAATAGTCACTGGAATACAAAGAGCTACAGGTGTTTAGCAGAGCAAATATAGGCGGAGTATTCCCAGGATGCATCAAAGACAAGGAGCTAGGGCAGAATTACAAAATCATACCTCTGTAATGCTCCTAGTACACTTATATACTGTGAAATGCTTCCGCAGAATATTGAATCAAATTCAAGGTCTTGGGTCTTATCTTCAAGGTGCTGCATGGCCTGAGCCCAGGTTATATAAAAGATTGCCTTAAGCTCTGGGATGAACATTCTGGTTGACAACTTCATTTCTCTGACACAATGGAACTTTCTACGATAAGGTTAAACCTTGTCTGTTCAGGAGATGAGAACTTTCTCAGGAGCCATTTCTTTTTCCCTGCCTTCTCTAGTATACATAGATAGTTTTGTGTGTGTGTGTGTGCCACATTGCTCACTGCACCAGTGGAAGGCATTCAGCTACTACAATGATAAGTGCAATATAAGAACTAGAATAGAATAGAACAGATTTTTACCCAAGAGGCCACAACAAACTGCTGGTAAATGTTGGACAGTTTGGTCCACAATGAAGCAGTCACCTTTGGAAACCACACAGGCAACCATGGATCCCAGCCAGGAGCATATTCCCCTGGACAGCTACAATCTCTTCAACGCTCCTTACAGCCAGTCAGAGACTCAACTGCAGACACCACTAGAGACCTAGCTGGCGAGCCAGGTTGACAGTACTGCAGAGAGAACCTCATCCAGTAAGTATTAAGTGCTACATTAAAATAATCTGTCACATTAGCATCTACTGAGGTGGATTTAGAAACTTTCTTCTGGGCACTGGCTGCACATCACCATGTCTGGTAGATATTACTACAACAAGCACCTTTAACACAAGACAGGTATCTCTCAGGGGTCTTCAGCCTTGTCATGAGATTCCACCTTCCTTCTATTCTTCCAAATGCATGCTCTGTAGTCGTTATGCTGCTACTCCAGGTATAGTTGAACAGCTCCTTTCTCTTATACAAGTGTCCCATAAAAGGCTTCATAAGTCAGAGAAGCAGAGGGTAAGCTTGGCCTCCCAGAACAACAGCTGGAACCACCCCAGTAATGTCCATAGTGGTTTGGGAGCAAAAGTTCCATTTTTCATTACATAAAACATAAGTTTCAGAGTAACAGCCGTGTTAGTCTGTATTCGCAAAAAGAAAAGGAGGACTTGTGGCACCTTAGAGACTAACCAATTTATTAGAGCATGAGCTTTCGTGAGCTACAGCTCACTTCCTCAGATGCATAAGTGAATTTCCCCAAATCCCAGCATTATTGACCTTTCCAGACTACGCACATTAATGTTAGTGAACTTGCTAGGGTGATAAATTTCTAGGGCTTATGTGGAGGAATACCCCTTTCTGTTGATGAACTGCAAGATCTGGTAGGATGATGGCCACATGCTTCTTCATATTTTGGGGAACTTGCATGTTGTTGGTCCAACACTGAAGCTCTGGGGTAAGCTCTGTGCAACTTTTCATGAAAGTGACTGTTCCGTGCTAGGCCGCAGGCCTATCAGGAGTGCTCTGAAAGAACGAGGCCTACATGCAGCAAAGCAGTGAGTTATTGGCTTTAATGAAGGTAAGTGACACACCCGCAACGGGGACTCCAAGTGTTGCTGTCATGGAGGCGGGGAACCCAGTGCACTGGAGCTCTGCCTGGAACGGAATCCAACACGTTCTGGCATTGATATATACGGGTGCGGAAGTCACCATCTTGCACTCCACGCAGACCCAGGGCCGAGCCACTGTCGTAAAAGGCCTCGGAGGAGCGGAGACCCCGGCATATGAGGTTATTGTCACCCTTACCCTGGGGAAGGCTCCTCCGTTCCAGGCCATGGTTCTGGCAGCTGCTATTGGAGAATACATACTGGGCATCGACGTCCTGTGGGGTTGTTCTGTGGATAACCAGTACGGCCTCTTCGCGTTTGGACATCCCCAGTATGTAAGCGCGACTTGGGTCCGGGAGGTACGGGTGTTGATGATCCTACAGGGCGCCCCCCATTGGGAGCCCGTGGTGTTGCCTCCCCCCACAGCTGTAGTATCAAAACGACAGTATCGCCTCCCTGGAGGGGAGGAGGAGATTACCCAGACGATTAGTGCGCTGTTAGAAGCCAAGATTATCCGGCCCATCTTAAGCCCATACAATAGTTCCCCGTGGCCAGTGTGGAAACCAGATGGGACTTGGCGTATGACAGTTGACTATCGCGAGTTGAATAAGGTCACCCCTCTGCTGATGGCTGTCGTGCCGGACATGGTGACCTTAATAGAGCGTATCACGGCAGCTGCCCTGCCCTGGCATGCCATCATAGACCTCGCTAATGCCTTTTTCTCCATCTTCATTGCTCCTGACAGTCAGGAACAGTTTGTGTTCTCGTGGCAGGCTCGTCAGTACACCTTCTGTGTTTTGCCGCAGGGCTGGAAGCACTCCCCAACGATTTGCCATCAGTTGGTGAGTGCAGACCTTGCCCACCTAGGGCTGCCAGACGTGACCCGGTGTTATCATTACATTGATGATGTGATGGTATCTGGCCCCTCCCGTGAACTGGTGGCGGATACGTTGCACGCAGTCGTTACGGGCCTGGAGGCGCGCGGATGGACTCTGAACCCGCATAAAATCCAGGGCCCCACGCAGACGGTAGTCTATCTGGGTATCATGTGGGCGGGGCCAGAGCGGCAAATTCCCCGGAAAGTACAACGAACGGTGCAGCGTTATCCCCCACCCCAGACAAAGAAAGAGTTGCAAGCCTTCCTTGGTCTACTTGGGTTCTGGCGTGCCTTCATTTCCCATTTAGCCTTCCTTATGCAGCCCTAGCAGGCCGTGGTACAAAAGGCGGCGCCCTGGCAATGGAAGCAGAGCCATCAAAGTGCCTTTTGACCCTGCACGCTCATGCTCGGCTCCACACTCCGCAGCCTGGGGTCCCCTTTGAGCTCGAGGTCACCACGGTGGCAGACGTGGTTTCGTGGGGGTTATGGCAGCAGGTAGCGGCCCAGCAAAAGGAACCTATCGGGTTCTGGTCCTGTACATTGAGGGGGACTGAACCCAGATACACCTCCCTGGAAAAGCAGATCCTGGCAGTGGTCTGGGCGTTGCAAGATACCGAGCGCATAACAGGCCCCACACTGGTCATTATGCGCATGCCCATTCCTCTGGGGCACTGGGTATGGGCAGAGCCAGCCCAAATGCAGACAGGGGTTGCACAGCTCACAACCCACTTTAAGCAGAAGCATTACTTGCAACAGTGCATGCTGCTGGGCTGGCCCTCCCTCTCCACCCCACATGCCCTGTTATTGGGGGCTGTCACTTTTGAGCATGTACCCTCCCGCACTGATGAGCTGCCCCCAGTGGAAGACCCCGTGCCCTCCTCCCCAGTAGGGGAGGTCCCCCCCGGTGGACCACGTGTCCACCGAGAGCAGGAATATGTATGGTTTACGGACGGATCAGCCTCCTATACAGCTCAGGGAACCCGGCAGTGGTGGGCCATAGCCTATACCCCCTATGCAGATATAGTTGCGATGGCTTGGGGAATGGCCGGCTCCAGCCAGTGGGCCAAACTGCGGGCCGCCACCCTTGCGATTGAGGGCGCCCCACCATGGGTTTACCTATATACAGACAGCTGGGTACCGTATAAGGGTCTCCAGACCTGGATAACTGCATGGGAGGCGAAGGGTTGGGAAGTCGCAGGCCAGCTCCTATGGGGAGCTCCGCTTTGGCAGCAACTGCTACGCTACACCCGACAGGCCCCTCTGGCTGTGCGACATGTGGACACCCACACTAAGGCGAAAACCTCCGAGGCCCACTGGAATGCGGTGGCTGACGATATGGCCCGAGGAGAGGCCTTGCAGCTAGCGGAATGGTACCATGTGGAGGGAGGCCACCGAGGAGCCCGAGCAACGCAAATTACAGCCCTCCGCCAAGGCGTCTCCCTACCCCTGGCGGCGTGTCGAACTGTCCATGCCAGTTGTCCGGTCTGCTCCCGCTTGGCGCCCATCGCCCTTTTGGGACCAGCCGGTAAAATTTATCTAGTTACTGGCCCCTGTCAGGATTGGCAAGTGGACTATATCGGCCCCTTGCCTCAAGAGTGACGCCAGCAGTATGCCTTCACAGCTGTCGATATATATACTTGCCTTTTATTTGTGTATCCTAGTGCAACCGCTGCCGCAGCCACCACGTTAGCTGCGCTGCAGCAATTGTGCTCCCGCTACAGGTCTCCACGCACTCTGCAGAGTGACCAAGGAACCCACTTCACGGCCCAGGCAGTGCGAACCTGGGCTGCAGACGCAGCAGTGGATTGGCACTACCATCTGCCCTACACGCCGACAGCGAGTGGCCTTATCGAACGCCTGAAAGGGCTCTTGAAGGACCAGATCCGTCACCTTGCCCCCACCCATACATTCTGCGGATGGTCTGGGGTGCTGGAACAGGCTGTCTGGCTACTGAACAATTGCTCACTAGGTAGCCAGACACCCTTCCAGCGGCTGGTTTTTCCCCCTACCATACCTACCCTCCTACGGGTAAATTTGATACAGGCACGGGGTGTGATTGACCCAACGCCGGGCCTCATAACCCTATATGCACCACACCCCTATACCCTGCAGGCTGGACAAGAGGTGAGCCCTTGGCCCGCCCAAGCGCAGTTACAATGTGAGCCACCATGTCTGGTTTTCCTTACACCCGTTGGTTTCCGGCATGAGATTCTATCCCCCGTATTGGTTGAGTTCGGACTGCTGGTTAGGCGCCCTCTCGTGCGCCAACGTGGTAACAGAACCAGTGCACTGGGAGTGAGGGGAGGCCCTGTGTAAACTTGTTCCTTTACCTCCCATCGGTCTGGAAACCAGTGTCCTGAGCGAGGCCGAGTGGCACATGCTAACTAGCATGTGGTGGACGTTACCGCAACGTGAACCACAAGCCGCCGTCGTCTTCACCACTGGGGAAGGATGGGTGTACATACTCCCAGAGGGAGAAGACCATCTCTGCATGGTCTAGCTCTCCCGCTTGTCGCAGCGCTTGTTATGAGTAACACAGCTGGAGGAGCTGCCACCTCAGCCATGAACGCCTGGTTGGTACTAGCCCAAAGTGCTGTGAACGCGACATCGTTTTGTCTACTGCGTATATATGCCATGGGAGCCTTGATGGAGACCTGTTTCATTGGCGTCTGTACCGCACCGGCCCTTGTGCAGCACTACTCCTTACTTAAGACAATGAATAAGACTATTACTTATACGGATTTGTATGCCTTGGGTCCAGCCCAATATGATTTAGACACGTCCATGTATTCTTTTCGCCTTGCCAATGTCACTTTTGCCTCCTCTTGTATGTCCTTTGTGAATGCCAGGCATGTTGCAGCAGAGCATACGAATATGGATTTGATTTGTAATGAACGTACTAATGTTTCATTTGCATATGAGCATATGAAACTGCCAACAGGATGGTTTCTCTTATGTGGCAAGATCGCTTATACCTACATCCCAGCCAATAGTTCAGGGGGCCCCTGTGCTCTTGGCCGAGTGGCCCCCCTCATCTTTCCACACCCCTCACAGTTCCCTGCCCGCCACAGGAGAGATGCCATCCCCCTTGACTTCACGTGTAAAGCTGATGTAAGGTTATTTTCCGAGGCCGAGGCTGCGGCTCTTGCTTTTTCATTGGTTGTCATTCCTGGGTTGGTGGCGCATAATTATCATGCGGTGGAACACCTTGCTTGTACGGTTGCGAAAGCCATCAACCTGACCTCGCACTCCTTTCACACGAGTTGGGAGAGGTACGTCAGGGAATGCTGCAGAACAGGCTAGCTGTTGATTATTTACTGCTCCAACACGGCCATCCATGCCAGGAGTTTCCTGGCATGTGCTGCTTTAATGTAACGGACACAGGGCCTTCCACTGAAGCCGATTTACAAAGCCTCTGGCAGCTGGTGGAGGGCATCCGCCAGCAGCAAGGGGACGCCTGGCTTTGGTCCTGGCTCTCCACTTTACGGGGTTGGGCCGCCCATCTTGTCCAAGGTCTCCTCCTTGGCCTTATATGCCTCCTTGGCTTGTATTTTTGCTGTATTTGTGGCCGTAGTCTAGTTTCCCACTGCTGTGCACGGTCTCCCCACCGCACCGTGTCCTCATGGTCCCTGATGTTGCTCGAGAAAGCGAGGGGAGGAGTGTAAGGGACTGCGGAAGACTTTGTTACAGCCTAGTTAGGGAACTTCTGCTTTCTCGGGGCCGCCAGGTCACTGTAGGACATGGAAAACCGGCTATAACCAGCTTCAGGCCAGTTTTGTCTGCCCTGCATGACCTTTTTGGAAAGTCCCTAATTATATATTCATGAGCTGTTTTTGAGTACTGCTTATTATGGCTCGCTGGTTGCCCCTTCGGACTCCATCCCAGGCAGAGCTCTGGTGCGCTGGGTTCCCCGCCTCCGTGACAGCAACGCTTGGAGTCCCTGTTGCTATGTAATACTGCATCCTGGAATATCTACCCAGAGTGCTGTGTGGATATTTCTGAAAAAAGGAGCACTTTGTGCTATAACTCACAAGGGATGTAGCTTAAGTCACTTTATACAAACCAGCATGGACCTACTCTTTTGGTTTAGTAATACCTGTATAATTATAGTGAGAAAAACTTTCAAAAAAGTTTTCCAGTGTAGACAAGGCCTTAATTAAATATTACTCTGAATTTATCTGCTCTAGGGACTGCAGAATAAGGGGCAACATTTTAAAAGTGCCTAACTAATTTAGGAGACTAAGTCTCATTGATTTTTTTCAGTGCAACCAATCCAGAGAACCTGAAATTCTTTCAACGAGTGCTGTGTGTAGATGTAGTAAACTGTATGCATGTGAAAGCAGACACACTGCACAGTTGTAGCTTGCATGAGTACAGTCAAATCTTCAGCATCAGCATCAGTGCAGTTCTCTAACATACTAAATACAAAACTAGGTATTTTGACGTTTGTATTTGTTTTGCTCGACCTGCATTTTTTAAAAGTTGTGAAACTCAATAAATCATTTCAGTTTAAGTAAATAACTTCTGTAATTTTCATTTTTGAGTTCTACATATAGAAAAATCTAAAATCTATTCTAAATATATTTCATATTTGCCCTTTTAGGTTCTTTAGTAGATGATGAATCTTTGATTGGTGTACTGCGAATAACTAAGCAAACAGCTGCTGAAGTATCTGAAAAGTTATATGTGGCAGCAGAAACTCAAGTGAAGATTAACACTGCACAAGAGGAATATCGACCTGCTGCTACTCGAGGAAGCATTCTTTATTTTCTTATCACAGAAATGAGCATGGTCAATAACATGTACCAGACTTCACTGGCTCAGTTCCTAAAGTTATTTGATCAGTCCATGGCCAGGTAAGAATATATAAATTTCTCTATCTTTGAAATTTTTCTCTTTCCATTCCAGTTAACATTTATATTAACTACATTATTGCTTTGTATTTTGTTTTCCTGCTTTAGATCTGAAAAGTCTCCTTTGCCGCAGAAAAGAATCTCAAATATTATTGAGTATCTTACATTTGAAACATTTACATATTCTGTCAGAGGCCTTTATGAAGACCACAAATTTCTTTTTACCCTTCTTCTGACACTAAAAATTGATCTTCAGAGAGGGCAGGTCAAAGCCAAAGAGTTCCAAGCACTTATTAAAGGTAAAACATTAAAAAAGGTGTTGTATTTAAAATAATAATAATTTGAATTTCCTTTGGTGAGTTATTGGGCTTTTTAAACTTATAAATAGTAGAAAGTAAACTTTGTTTTTATCTTCTGATTTACATTATTTCAAAGTGTGCTCTTAGGTGCACAGCTTCTACCATGATTCTTCACAACTGGGCTTTGCCTGTTCCCTGTGATATTTGAGGTGGTCCCTGGTTGTTGTGAGCAACTCCAAGATTAAGCTCTATCTTCTGTTTTAGGCTATCGGAAGTTATGTCTCTGGAACAAGATGGTAGTTCAGCTCTTCCTAACCAGCTTGTATAGTTTTTATTTGTTTCTCAAGGAGTAGCAATCTCATTTTACCTCTGGCTCCTCTGCCCCTCTTCTCATATAGGAAATTGCCAAAGCATTGAGGCTTTCCTCTACAGTGGCATAGTAATCATGCAAGCATCAAGCAAAGTCTAAGAGGTACTATAATTTTAAGACCATTTTTGAAGAGACCAGGAGTCCTAGGCATAGATGCCCTGTGGCTTAGTCGCCAAAGGGCTTCCTTTATGCTTTTCCCCAGTGCCTCTCATTGCCAGGGTAATACAGAAAATCAGAAAGGAGGAAGCTGATGTGATCTTGGTGGTCCCACACTGGCCCAGGACACCTTCATTTCTTGATTTTGTGAATATGTCAGTGGAGCCACCATTGTTCCTGAATCCAAGGCCAGATTTGTTATCCCAGGGTCCAGTTCTTCACCAGGATCCAAGCAAGTTAAATCTATCAGTTTGGGATTTGGGAGAAAGTTTCTAGAACCAAAGGGTTACTCTGTTGATCTCATTGAAACTATGTTAGCATGTAGGATTAAAATCAACAAATGGGGCTTACTCAAGGATCTGGTCTAAATTCAAAGCCTGTTGTAGAGACACTCAGCATCATATAGCCAAAGTACCTCATGTTTTTACAAGATGGTTTTGACCTCAGTTTGCAGACTAATATCTTAAAAGTACATGTTTCTGCACTGTTTGCAATTTTGAGTGTATCCAGAAAATCTTCCATTTCCCACCAGAAGGACAAACTATTGCATCCTCCTAAGTTGCATATAGTTCCATCTTGGGATTTGAGCATTGCGCTTGATGCCTTAATGCAGGTGCCCTTTGAACCTGTAAAATCAGTTTCACTGTATTGCTAGACTATCAAAATTATCTTTTTGATCGCTATCGCTTCACCACGAAAAGTGTCAGAGTTGAGCGCTTTGTTAGTTGTTCCATCCTGCTGCATTTTCACAAAGATAAAGTAGTTTTGAGAATGGATCCCATCTTTATTCCAAACATAAATTTAATTTTTCATCAATCACAAGAGTTCTCATTGCCTTCTTTTTGTCCGCATCCTTCACACCCAAAGAAGCAGCTATGGCATTTACTGGATGTAAGGTGGGCCTTAAAGTGTTATCTGAAAACAAAAGAGAACATAAGAAAAACAGCAGCTTTGCTGGTTGTATTTCAGCCAAAACAAAGATGTAATAATGCATCTAAATCATCAGTCTCTCGCTGGACACATTGATGCATTGCTGAGGTGTATAGAGTAAAAGAACTCAATCCTCCAGAGCTCATTCAGTACGAACAGTGGTTATATCATGGACTGAGAAATGGCAGGCCCCTTACAGATGAATCTGTAAAGCTTCAACTTGATCATCCCTGCATACATTTACCAAGTTCTACAAGATAGATAGTCATCAGCCACTGCAGCCTTTGGCAAGTGAGTCTTGCACGCTGTGGTGATTCCTTAGAGTAAAGGAATCCTTTCTCTGACAGACAATTTGGTCATTTCTCTGCTGACAAAATCTCACACTGAGGCTTGGTGGACCTAGCTCTGTGAGAGAATGGGAGCATTTGTGGTTGCTTATCTGAGAAGTTTTGCTTTTTCGAAGAGATCAGTCCACAGATCCAGCACTTTCCTGAAAAAGGGAGATCTGTTAAACTTATTTTTGCAAGGTGCTGATGCAGGACAAGAGATTCATTTTGTGTTTCACGGTCCAGAGGGGCTAGCTTTGGAAGCATCTCAAAACTAAGGTGTGGAGGTCTCCAGAAGGTGGGGTCTAGTCCCTCATCAGCTGTTCAGTCAGCTTTGATTCTGCCCCCTATAGCCACAGACGTATCCCTTCAAGGAAAGGAAAATTTGCAGATAAGTAATCATAAATTTTCCCATTCTCGTGGCCTAAAGTGGGGGATAGAGGTAGTTTTTGAGCCCCTGAGCAACAACAGTGGAATACCTTCAAAATCTACAGAGAAAAAGCATTGCACATTTATGGAAAATCAAGGAAGAAGCTGCTAACAAAAAGGAAATCATGGTAAGAAATTATATTCTGTATCCTGATCCCTCTCCCAGTCTGTAACAATTGGGTTGTACCACTTTTCCTTCAGTTACATGTCAAATAGCCAGGAAATAATAAACCCTCCTTATCTGGGCCTTATGTTGATCTTCATGCAGGATTAGGCTCTTCAGGATAGTCTTTCTTCTACCTTTGCAAGTTTCTTCCTCCTTCCCTGGCTTTCCTGTAAACTCTGATGGATTAGTTGGTTAATGTCTGTACTTTGAACATGTAACCACTGCTGGTGAAGGATTGTTTTTGACATTATAAGATTCCATTTTATCTTTACTTCTATAGTAGTCACAAAAAGGACTGTCTTGAGAGAAATTCTTCATAAAGGAATATTTCTCTTCTTACAAGTAAATGCAAAATCTACACTGCATCATCATAGATAAAAGGGAATTTTAATTATTCAAAGAATTTCCTGTGCACTAAAATAATGTTAGTGCAATAAATCATTTTGTAATAAAATAAATATTCAAAACAGCAAGGTGCAGGGTACCCCTTGTAAAAAATTAAGAAAACTGATGGTAAATTCTAGATCTGAAGGATTGTGACATGGATCTAAGAATATGTCCTATATATGAACAAATATTTCAAGTTAATTATACAAAATTAATATTTAAAACTAAGTCAATTGTCTTTACAGCTGGTGTCAGCTCTGGCTGTGTACACTTACTGTTCTGCTCTGGTTGTGGTAATAGCTACATTATATTGTAGTGAGTATATAATAGTCACTCTTGAAAAATTTCTTTAATTTGAAAGATACTACTTGTTTCAAAGAGCAGTTCCCTTTCTTAACATAGGTGATATCTCAAAACAGAGATAACTTCTTAAGTGCAACCACTATATATTCTTGTTCAAGAGGTTGAACAGGGATAACATTTTTGATTGCTCATCAGTAACAATACATACTTTCTTTAGGACTTAGCAGGAAGTTCTCAGATTTAAGGGCATGAGCTTCCAAAATAAATAATTTCATACTACGTTACCAACATATACTTTCAAACTGAACTGGTGAATATATTAAAGGGATCCCTGCATTCAGAAAGTGAGATATAGAAATTTAATCTGCAAGTGAACATCTTGGAGGAGTGAACATAGCTGCTCACATTTAAAACATTTAGAAATCTTAGATGATATCCTCCTCTTCCAATCTAAAAAGAAGCAGGAGAGATGTGAGCAGAAAAACTCTCCATCCCTTTTTTCCTCCTGCACTGCAATAATAATTCTCTGAGTTCCAAAGCATATTTCAGCACAATAGAACAGAAATATCAAGCATGATTCATGTGTATTTCATCACAACAATATTCTGTTCCAGGAGGTGCAGCGCTGGATCTGAAAGCTTGCCCTCCCAAACCATTCCGGTGGATTCTTGACATGACATGGCTGAATCTGGTGGAACTGAGCAAACTTCCACAATTTGCAGAAATTATGAATCAGGTGGTGGTGGTGTTGTTACAATTATTTATCTTTATTGTATTAATACCCAAAGGTCCCAGTCAGGATTGGGGTCCCATTATCCTAGATGCTGTATAGACCCCTAAGACATGATCACTACCCTGAAGAACTTATCTTCTAAAAAGACAAAAATAGAAGAAGGCTGGGGAAAGGGGGCACAACATAGAAGCAAAGTGATATGAATAGTGATGGGCACATTGATTCTGTCTTTCCCTTTTCAAAAATATTCATTTATTTTTACTTATTTTTAATATTTTTGTATATGGGGTGTAAAGTTGGAGTGAGAAGGGATTGGGGGTAAAGGAAGTAATGGAAGGAGGGATATAAAGGATGAATGTCGGAGGAAAGAAGAAGGAGAGGAGGAGGAGGAAGGCAGAGGCGCATGAAGGCAAGAAGTATGAATCTAGCAGTGAAGGGATTATAAGGGAGATGTGGAAGGTGGTTGGGGCAAACAGGAAACGTGGAGAATTCAAATTTTAGAAAATAGTCTGCTACCTTTGCTGATGTCTTTGGGCTGTGAAGATCTGAGGTGGAGATGGGGACCTTTCCCTGTCCTGCTGCTACTGCTCCCATCTGTTTCTGGGAAAGTACCTGCTGTGCCTGGAAGGCTTACTTCATGCCCAGAATGTCATGCTGAGGCAGGATGGTGTCTGGTACCATTAGTGGGGATGTCCAGCCCTATAGTTCAAAATTTGGGGAAGCAGGGACCCTATTCTTTTCCCCACTACTACTACTTCTAGATGTGACTGAGAAACAACCATGTAATATTTAGTATTACAAACAGGGAGAGATTAATTCAGAGTTCAATTATTTGGTTATAAGATCTGCATTTCTCTGGCTTACATGGCAGTTACATACACACAGAGCTATTTCTGAGCTGTTGTTAAACTTCTGGTTCCAGGCAATGCCAGATTGGGAGGGGCCCCCATAAGGACAAGAGTTATGCACATTTGCTCCTCACTCCTCCTTTAGTCTGTATGAGTTATGAGTGAGCAAGCTGTGCTCCCCCTGCCTCATGGAGATACAGTACTTCTGAAGTTTGAGACTGTCCAATGCCTAGTGAGCCAGCCAGACCTTTCTTCATATACAGTATATATACAAGTCTCAGCATGCCTCTTGTTTTCCTTGCATTGATCTTAGAAGCTTTGCTGTAGAAGACTTCACCTCTCAGGCTATGTCTACACTACACACCAGTGTCAGTGGTATGTAGTGTACACGTAGTTACATGATGCAGTGAAAAGCAAGCTGTGTGCACGTGTCTGTGAAAGACTTCATCAGACCCCTGCTGCTGGAGCCTTTCACTACATTGAGAAAAGTCTCTGGGAGCAGGGATGCAGTGGGGATTTCCCCTCACCCTCACCAGACCCATTCCCCTCTACTGCTGTCTTTCCCTGTGGTGGAACAGGGCTCTCGCAGTGGGCAGCTGGTGGAGCTTTTCCCCGCTGTCTCTTGCTGCTTGAGTCTTTTCCTGCAGTGGAGGAAGGCTCCAGCAGTGGGGAGCTGCCCACGCTTTTCCCTGCTGTCTCCCCGCCTGCCAGAGTCTTTCCTTGCTGCCAGAAACTTTTCCTTTTACCGGTAAAGACTCCAGCAGGAAGGAAGGAGCAGGACACTACTCTGCTAAAAATAGCAGTGTAGACAGGGAGGCATGGCTTAGATGATTAGAGTAAAGACACGCCTGAAGGCTGTGGGAATGTACGCAAGTACATAGCTGAGTAGAGAGCCCTGTAGGGTATGTACTTGTGTACATTCCCACACCCTTCAGGCATGCTTTACTCTACTTGCCTAAGTTGTGCCTCACTGGTTACACTGCTATGTCCAAATGTACACAACACACTGCCAAAAGAAGCGTGCAGTATAGACGTACATTTAGTCACTCCATTCAGATCCCAATTCTGTCTCTGTTTTTTAGGTTTTTATATAGCGACCATCATCGTGGTCTTACTCTAGCCTTTATATCTCTTGACAGATATTTTAGGAGAGGTTTGATCACTCACTGGTCAGACTTATTCTCAGTTGGCATTTCAAAAGCTGCATAATATGCTGGCTGTAGGTTAGCATCAGCTGTTATTTTTGACTTGGGCATCTTTGACCATTTGGCCCATAGTGGCACATGTGACAGTTTTAGCTATTATCTCTTAGTATTTTATTATTAAGAGAGACATATCAATTATAATACTCTTCTTCCTTCATGCTTGTAGCGTAGAATCAGCCTGCTGAACAGATGAACTTCCTAGCTTCCTACATAGAATATAATTCTCTGTTTGGGTAGTAATCTATTCTAAAACAAATTATTTGAAGACTATATCTTAATATCACAATATTTTATTTCTAATATCTTAATATTAGATTATCACAGTGATCCTTCCTAGCCCTGCAATCCATTAATATTACAGTATACGATTTGGGAATCTGTCTATACAATTTATGAATTCTGGTTGACATTATGAAGTTATCATGAGTTACTATCAAAACTGCTGATCATGACTGCCTCTCTCTCTCTGTATGTGTATCCACTATGCCTTACCTGCCTGAAAAGCATGTCTTCCTCACACTGAGAATGATAGGAAAGTATTTAACTTTAAATAATTGTGCTTTGACCACAGTAGTTATTTGAAAGAGTAACTGCATCCAAATGGAAAAGATACTTCCTCCTTGTCTGAAGGGAGAGGGGAAGAGGAGAGCAGTAGAAAGTTACCAAAAGACAGAATAAAAGAAGCCAGGTGTTAGAAAGAGGCACATAAACTAGGGAAATACACAAGAACAGGGAGCATTAGAGGTTTTGGCCCTTTTGTCTCTAACTCAAGAGGAGAGAGAAGCACTGCAGCATGTAAGGGCCTACATATGGCAGGGACTTTGCCTTCCTTCCTAAGCCAAGATGCTCTCCCAAGGGGCACTGCAGTTAAGATGTTCATTGTTTTCTAAATGTTCTGTATTCTCTTGTGTTCAAAAGAGAAATTATGTTAAAATCCTGTGCAAAATATGTATGTGTTATCCGCTTCACAGTTACTACAAAAGTCTCGTGAGAGAGTTAAACAGTAAACAAGAAAATTCACACCTTGAGATGGAGTTCTGTGAGAGGGTGTCTTTAAAATATGGGAGAGTCCGAAGGGTCACCATTGCATCCAGGGGCTTGGCAGCTGAACAGCAGATTCCAGTTCTCACCTTTGGGTGATAGATAAAGGGTCTGTGCCCCCAAGAATGTGTCTAGGGTCCCCAAGATAGGGGTAGTGGCTGGATTCCATTCATGCCTTGTAGGTTTAAAATATCTAGTGATCCAGGGACCCAGAGGCTTGTATTCCCCTCACAGCAGTTTGGTGGATGGTCAGCCAGGGTAAGCTCAAACAGATCTGTCACCAACATCTTAATATCACAATACATATATCTCCAGAAGTACTACAGACATATATGTGACATATATTCTACTTAGCATAATAATATGAAGGATATTATTAAAACATAACTTTCTAAAATTACTGTGTACATTTTCTTATCGGCAAAGTTTATTTATGTGTTTACTCATGTAATAAATTTAGATATCCCGTAATGAGAAGGGGTGGAAAAGTTGGTTTGATAAAGATGCTCCTGAAGAAGAAGTTATTCCTGATGGATACAATGACTCACTAGATACCTGTCGCAAACTTTTGCTTATCAGGTGAGAATCATCATAGATTTTGGAGCACTGTTCATTACTGAGATAAGTTTCTTAAAACCATTGCAGAAAATATTGAAGTGTATCATTGTGCTGTAGTTAATAGAATATGCACTGTATAATGTTTCTATATATGGTATGCAGTAATATTTAACTATTAAGATTCACTGACTTTACAGCCACTCACTGAAAAAGGAAACTCTTTGTTTGGAATCATCTACTAGTATATAGTTTATAGTTTTCCAGAAAATACCTTTCTTCAACTTTACCTTCAATATTAAGGAAGGATCACCATGCTAAACAGCAATAGGAAGAGAACTCTAGAGCTGGAGAATACAGCTTATGGAACCCCCCCCAAAAAAAATTATTGAAAATGTTAAAATAATTTTCATTGTATATATTTTCAAAATGATTTTTTTTTATTTTTGTGAAAATGATCATAATTTTTATTTTTATTTTTTGTTTTCAAAATAACTAATTTTCAAAAATGAAGGGTTTTTTGATTTTAAAAAGAGATGGGGTTATTAAAAATACCATTATCTGACTACACTGATTAATTAAAACTGCCGATACAAAACATAAACCTAAAAAATAGGGTGGATTGCTTTAAATAAAAATCACCAATTTTAATCATGATTTAAATCAGAAAGCAGGAAATCTTGATATAAATAATCGATTTTAATCGTGTTTTGTATTTGTACTTTTTAGTTATTTTTCTAAAGAAAGGTTGATCTCATTAGTTGGTAAGTATTAGAACGTATTATATTCAAATAAACACAGCCTTTACATTAAATTTTAGTCCTTTGGTAACCAAGGGGATACAATTTATGTATAGACATCTATTTAAGCAATTAGGATCTTAATGTTTATGGTGAATGTTTAATGGTGAATGATGTAGTTTGTATTTACAAAATAATGTTGTGTATTGTGTCAAGAGCTATTTGGATGGAAATTTAAATTCAATTAATGCACCAAAACAGCATTTTAATTGTTTTTAGTTTATAAAACTACCTTAAAAGTACTGGATACACAAGAAAAAACTTTATCTAAACATTTATCAAAACATGTTTTACATTTAAAATTAATTGATTTATTAAACAAAGGAAGAATTATCAGTAGTTAATTAATTGAACTGATTGTTTCTGATCATCATGTCCTTCAAGATTTTAGAAGGACAGTAGATCTCAGCCTCTCACATCTAGTGTGATTAATAGATTGAAAGAGGAAAATAAGCTTTCCTGAGTTTTTTCAACTCCAAATTGGTTTTGTAACTTTGAATGAACTAATTATTGAACGGAATTAGCTGAATAAACTGAATGAAAAAAATACTCTCTGCACCTGCAGAAGAGGCTATTATTGACAAAAGCTGGGTTTAGCACTTCAGCAAACTGGTTCCAGGTGCTTTAAAACTGGGCAGCAAATATGTACTGCTTAATATTATTCTTAATTTAATTTAAATTATTTTAATATATTAGAATAAGCTTAGGCCTTAATATAGTTTGTCAGTTTCATATTTAATTTTAAGTAGGTTTAGTTTTTAAAAATAAAACCATATTTAATTTAAATTAAAAAAAGATTTAATTTTTTTAAATCTGTTTTTTCTAAAATAATTAATTTGTATCTATCCTATTAAGAAAGAAAGATTGCAGCTCAACTCAAAAAATGAAAGGTACAGTGGTAATAAAAGAAGGATTCAGTGAGCAACTCTGAAAAAAGAAAAGGAGTACTTGTGGCACCTTAGAGATTGACCAATTTACTTGAGCATAAGCTTTCATGAGCTACAGCTCACTTTATTGGATGCATACTCCTTTTCTTTTTGCGACTACAGACTAACACGGCTGTTACTCTGAAAGTGAGCAACTCTGTTAAGTTTTATGTACTATTTTATTTGTTCAAAGCACCATATTCCCATTGGCATCAGTTATAGCTGGGAGTGTTCAGCACTTGTGCTCAAGTTGGGCACCCAGAAAATGAACTAACATTTACTGACCACCTGTGAAAAGTTTGGATTAAGTGACTTGTCTTGTAGTACATCGGAGCTCTGTGGCTAAGGGAGGGATAGTATCCATTTCTCTGGGGCAGTATTCAGGTGCTTTAACAATGAATCCAGCCTTTCTCTACATACAATCCACTGTCTCATTCAATACATGCCTTCCAACTTTTGCAGCAGCTGGGGCAGGTATCTTATAAACAACAGCATTAATGACACAACCTCTATTCACCCCCAGAGACGGTCCATCCTGTGCAGTGAAGGAGGCAGGGGTGCTATGGAAAAATAGTATGTGACAATCTAATTGAAGATTGTATCATAATGCATGTGCACAAGGGGCCAAATTAAAGTTGCTTAGGCAACAAACTCTAACAAATCCCTATTGAGCATATGCAAACTTTTTTCAAAGGCTTATACAGTAGAACCTCAGAGTTATGAACACATCGGGAATGGAGGTTGTTCGTAACTCTGAAGTGTTCGTAACTCTGAACAAAACATTATGGTTGTTCTTTCAAAAGTTTACAACTGAACATTGACTTAATACAGCTTTGAAACTTTACTATGCAGAAGAAAATTGCTGCTTTTAACCATCTTAATTTAAATGAAAAAAGCACAGAATGTATCCTTACCTTGTCAAATCTTTTTTTGAACATTCCCTTTATTTTTTTAGTAGTTTACGTTTAACACAGTACTGCACTGTATTTGCTTTTTTTGTTTTTCGTCTCTGCTGCTGCCTGACTCCATATTTCTGGTTTCAAATGAGGTGTGTGGTTCACCGGTCAATTTGTAACTCTGGTGTTCATAACTCTGAGATCTACTGTAACTTGGCCAGATTAGGATGCTTTTTTTGTGAGAACAGTAAAAAGCACCCCTCTGACACAAATAGAAGCTGCTCTACTAAATGTCAAAGCATGCAGGCACTTCAGTTTCTCAGTTAAACAGTTTTAAGATTTGTTTTAATATGAGCAAAACAACTTATTTTCCCCTAATTGTGTTCTTGGACATGGCTGAACTGCTTTTGCTGAAACTTTCAAAAAAAAAAAAAAATCAGCCTGAGACAGTTACCCAGAATGGAAAATTTCAGTCCATACAGTTAAAGCGTGCAAAGTTATGAGCAACTGAAAACAGGGTCTTAGAATGGAAAGTGGACAACCGTAAATGTAAGCAGCACTGCCAGCTGTGCCCTGTATAAAAACGTATACATTCAGGAGTATTATATATTATGTAGTATGAGTCTCTACACAATTAAAGTTGCGTTTCTCATTATTAGCGAGTTCTTGACACAGCTTTAGTTTCACAACTGAACCAATCCAACTGATACAGCGTGTAGTAACATGGCTTCAGTATATCTAGTCTGTTTACTATGAATGGAGCAGTGCTCTCTAGTATATCACATTTCTTGTTCCACTTCGACATTGAGGAACTTGTAAATGCAAGTTTAATGGGGGGGGGTGTTAAAAAAATTTTTTTTACTAATGACTCCTCTGTCGCTGAGTTTGAAAACTTAACCATTTTTAAGGTCTATTAAAAAGAACTAGTTCAAAGTATTTTGGAATAGAATATTTTAAGTTATTTTACTGTCAATGTTTCCTTAACATGTTTTGTCTCCTATATAATCTCACAGTCTCAAATTTCCCTCCATAACCTTGAAATGAAATAAAATAAAGGAAAGAGATACTGAATTTGTAGCTCACTACATATGTGTATTCCCAGGTCTTGGTGCCCAGATCGCACCCTTTCCCAAGCCAGAAAGTATATTGCTGATTCGCTGGAAGAGAAATATACAGAACCAGTCATTTTAAATTTAGAGAAGACTTGGGAAGAAAGTGATACACGAACACCCCTTATCTGTTTCTTGTCTATGGGGTCTGACCCAACTATTCAGATTGATGCCTTGGCAAGGAAACTTAAACTGGGTATGAACATAGTTATTCATTCTCATCATAAAAAGGAAATATAACTTCGGGGATTTTATTCTAGAAAACTGCTTTGTTAAACCTGCCTTACCATTAGTTGTCCCTGAACTTTCTCCTAGAGATGGAGAAAGAAAGTAATCAATAGTTTAAATAAATACTGCAGTGCTGAAGATCATTCTTCAGTAATATGTTCTCAATGTTTACATTGCTTATTAGTTATCTTCCTTCCAATCCATGACATTATTCATTCTATAATTGTAAGTATTTATGATAGATACCTACTCTGTCTTATGGCTTGTCTACGCAGGATGTTACTGCGCAGCAAACCAGGGTGTGAATGTACATTGCATTAGCTTGCAATGCAGTAACATCCTGTGTGGACACGGCTGTAGTGCACTAGAAGTTCTGTAGTGCACTTTGATGTCCCATCATTTCAAACAGCAATATATCCAAGCACGCTATACAGAACTTTTAGTGTGCAATAGCAGTTTCTACACAGGGCATTACTGTGTGGCAAGCTAGTGCTCTGTAGATTCACACCTTGGCTTGCTGCGCAGTAACATTGCATGTAGACAAGCCCTTGAGTTTTGCACAGCTGAGAGTGCTGTCTCTTGATTGTACAATTCTAAATATTTCTTGCTGCAGATAGCAAGATAATCTGCCATTTTTTTTATTTTCATGAAATTATTTCTGTAACAAAAAGGTACTTTAAAAAAATTCTAGACTTTTGTGTATATATTGTGTCTACAATATGTGTGATATTGTACATACAAATTGAGTAGTTGCATGGACAAGTGGTTAAATACATTTATGCTAATTAGTCACATTAGAATGTGCAGTTACTTGATTTGTGTGGACAGTTGTAATTTTGCCTGCAAATCTGGTTGCTAGTTGCACATCTAAACTTCTTGAAAATCTTGCTTTGCATGTCATTAGGAGAAACTATTGTGTTCAAATTCCCATTGACAACAGTAATATGAGCCATATTTATTCCATTATAAATACATAGTATGTCTGTTAAATATACAGTTTCAAGTGCTTCATTAGACTTTTAATATTTATAAAAAATTACGCTCATATTGAGAAATAATTAAATATTGAAGGCATACAAACTGAATAAACAGGAATAAAATGTATATATTTGTATGTTAAAATAGTGCTCCATTCCATTTTTCAGGAGTTTTTCCCAATATCATTTTGAACTAGTAATTTTAATTTCACTTGTTCTTAGCTGAAGAAGCTAACATCTATACATTAATTAACAACATGGTGTTCCATCTGTTGTAGAATGTAGGACTATCTCTATGGGTCAGGGACAAGAAGTTCATGCACGCAAGCTAACTCAGATGTCAATGCAGCAGGTATGAAAGAACACTGAAATGCCAGTTAAGGTTCTGTGTTGCTTTTTCATGCCCTTTATACCCGTACCCTTGTATCCTACAGTTTCTGTGTAAAATTGACTCTGGGTTTTACATGCTCATCTCACGGTCAGAAATATTTAAAAGTCCCACATCAGTTTAGTGTATTTATATCCAATGCTGAAAACGCAGTGCAGCACTAGACACAGAAAATCAGCAATAGCAATAGAAAACTTCTGAAAATCAAACCAGTTTTATCTAGGGAAGGGACCATCTTTTGTGTGTGTGTTTGTATAGTGCCTAGCACAGTGAAGTCCTGGTCCATGACTTGGGGTACTAGATGCTACAGTAATACAAATAATAATAATAATTTAGAAGAGTGACAGAGTTTAATTAAGCATCTTCCTCCCAAACTAGTAGAGACTTCTTAAAAGAAAAGAAATATATTTAATTATTTTCACTGTATTTCAGTTGGCCAAAATATATGAAATGGTGATAAATATTTTAATTAAATTTATTCATCAAATGTTCATTTGTATGTAAATGAACTAACACAAAATAGCAACT
This sequence comes from Lepidochelys olivacea, assembly GCF_965140295.1. Classification (NCBI taxonomy): domain Eukaryota; kingdom Metazoa; phylum Chordata; order Testudines; family Cheloniidae; genus Lepidochelys; species Lepidochelys olivacea. The sequence goes on from NC_140413.1 coordinate 151,924,884, forward strand.
GTAACATTATAAATTACAATAAAACCCATGTAGGTCACTGGAATTAATTTAATAATCTCAGATATTTGTATTAGGCTTCTTTTTCTTCTTAACAAATAACACAGTTGAGGCTGAAAAGACTGATTATTTTAATTCACAAATAGAAGAAATTCATTCCTGTGTAGGTTGCCAACCCCTGAAATACAGCTTTTGTGGTACTTAAGGGATCCATAGGATTTGGGCAACCTTCTGCACAAGGCTGAATTTCATCCAAATGTTCTTACTGGAGATTAATTTAGGTTATCAGTGAAAATGTTTAATCTTTCCTCATCCTCTCTACAGTAACGTTAGACTCTTTAACTTACAGATAATTAAAAAGAAAAAAAGATGTGTGTGTTGGGTTTCAACTGGAATATTTTCACTCTTTGGAGACTTTTTGAACTGATAATGCAGTTGAGTCAATAGAAGTTTCTCTGGGTTAAGGAATGCCGGGTTTGGCTTTCTGTTATTTACTTTTGCCACTTGATGGCACTGCTACTTTACTTTTACATTGTGTCCAGTTATTTTGTTTTCTGTCTGAACTATAGCATATGAAAATAACTTCAAATTTATTTTTGCTAGCTGTTACATCTATGTCAATATCCAAATGGAATGATACTGTGTTGCCAAAAAACATACCAAACCTCTACAAACTCAGAGTAATTAGATGTATGTGACCAAATCTGATTCTAACGTAAACATGGTGTTTTTTCTTTTTTTAAAAATCACAAGATGGTTTACTGACTAAAAATTATTTCATAAATTATTTTTATACAGGGGGGCTGGGTGTTACTTCAGAACTGTCACCTAGGCCTGGATTTCATGGATGAACTACTGGAAACAGTTATTACTGCTGAGATTCCTGATGAGACCTTTCGAGTTTGGATAACCACTGAGCCACATGACAAGTTCCCAATTACACTGCTACAGGTTTGTTCAATACTTAGTTAGACCTAATATCATTAAGTGAATTTATCTAAATTAGGTATATGAAAATGAAATAATTAGTCAAACAAAATTCGAAGCTAAAAATATGGCACTGGAATGGAAGTTATGTTGCAAAATCTGAAGCATTCTCAAAAGTCACATGTTAACATTTTGAAAATACTGTACATCCTAGGACTTTAAATTACTGGTTCCAATATACATTCATTTTGTGTAGTTTCTGATCAGCTGAACTCAGCTACACATGTCTTGATTCTATGACTCATAACTTTACAAGTTGCAACATTTTAGATAGACCCTTGTTTTATTTTAAGAAAGTAAATCTAATTGTTTCACCATTTTTACATGACAGATTTCTATAAAGTTCACAAATGAACCTCCCCAGGGTGTACGTGCAGGTTTGAAAAGAACGTTTTCAGGAATTAATCAAGACCTGCTAGATGTCAGCAATATGCCTATGTGGAAACCTCTGCTTTACACTGTAGCTTTCCTACATTCCACTGTCCAGGTATTTCATATAGGTTTTGCATTCAACTTCATGTTAAGTGGAGTCTTTTTCACTGAGGTTCCTGATAAAAAGTAGATATTTGTATCTTTATTGTAATATGAAAGTCTCTTATTTCATGTTCCATGTGCATCCATTTTGCAGGACTGGGGACTCCTTTTCAGATGTACCTTACTGATTTAGTCTCTTAAGATGCAGGCATATTTTATATTCTGAGAATTTAAAACCTTGTTTGCTTTTATTAATGTCAATAGACATTTTCCTCCATTGACTTCAGTGTGAGCAGGACTCGGCCCATGTTGTGTAATTTAAAGATATAGTAGTTGTGAGATTTATATTCTAACGTTTTTCACTTTCTGAGTATAGATCCTTTTATCCACAGATCTCAAAGAACTTTATAAACATGAATTAAACCTTAAGGTCTCTTTTGAAGGCTCATCTACACTTACAGTGCTGCAGCGGTGGAGCTGCTCTGGTGCAGCTGCACCTCTCTACCGTTTAGTGAAGACTGTGCCTTCCTCCCATTGGTGTAGGTACTCCACCACCCTGATAGGCGGTAGCTTTGTTGAAGGGAGAAGCCCTCCCGTGGACATAGTGCTGTCTACACTGGGAGTTCTGTTGGTATAACTGCATCCTTTGGGGTGTGGATTTTCCACACCCCTGAACGACATAGTTATACCAATATAAGTTTGTAGTGTAGAACACAGCTAAGCTGCTGATATTCTTGCTGTGGCACATGGACGCAGTTTTTAAAGGTCCCAATCAGGGAGGCAGGTTTATGCACGTATTTGCTCCTCACTCCTCTTCCAGCTCATAGGAACGCTGAGTGAGCAAGCTATGCTGCATGCTGCCTCATGGAGATACTGTACCTGTAGTGCTGGAGTATCCCAGGCCTATTCAGCCAGTGGAGCGGGAACTTTTTGGTAATACTGTAGCTATTCATCCATCCAGATGAGGTATTTAAAGAGTGTCAGTCACCATATTTATATAGGCACTGGTCTGTGTTTAAACTCACTATCCGCTGATCCCACAACGGTTCCATAGATAAGTATACTGTACTCAGTAATTCAGGAAAATTTACAAAGAACCAGTATACTCATTCTTAAACTATTATGGGTTAATACTGCCTTATTTCCTCATAGTAAATAATATCTGACTTAAGAAGAATAGAAGGAAAATTGTTTGCAACCCCAATTGTTCATTGAGGTTATTTGCATATTTCACAGTTTCAGTGGTATCTAACTGTTCTTTCAATCCTTAATTCACATACCTGTCCTTGCAACCTAAAACACAGGGCAAATTTTGCTCTAAGTTACTCTGCATAAATCTGGAGTGACTCTAGTCAATGGACTCATTCTAGATTTACTGAAAGTAGAATTGTAAACAACTATGGAAACCCTTTTTGTGAGCTTCAACACAAATGTTAATTAGATTAAAATGTGAACATTTTCTCCACAAAACTCCTTTAATTGTTAATATTAAAAATAAGTTTTCAAAAGTGAAACCTCTGAAAGTCACATATATACAATATCAGGATAAAAGAAAATGCCTTCTTCTTGCCTGTCAGTTTTTTCAATAAATAGGATTATTTCAAATGAAAGTCTATCACCAAATTATGTGATTTCTAAGACATTCAGAAAAAGCATTAGTCATCTTAAATAAATCATAACTCAGTAAACAAAAGCATAACTTAAACTTGACTGCTTAATTATGTAACTAGTTATGCTGAAAAATGCAGCTATATTTTTAAATAGATTGTCAAACCCCCACCCCCACAAGTTCAGTTTGGTGTTTTGACTTTTCTGGTGCACGTTTCCTCTTCTGCATCTTAAAACAGAAGGTATCCTGACAGACATTATATCTCCACCTATTAGGAAGCAAGTAGGCAAAAAGAACTGTCAGACATTGCAAATAAGGATCAACCTTTCAATGTTCTTTCTCCTCAATATTTTGCTCTTTCACATGGAAGCATAGAGCAAGTATCTTAGTCCTCCAGTTTTAAGCCTCTCTTTTTCTGTTTCAGAGTAACAGCCGTGTTAGTCTGTATTTGCAAAAAGAAAAGGAGTACTTGTGGCACCTTAGAGACTAACCAATTTATTAGAGCATAAGCTTTCGTGAGCTACAGCTCACTTCCTCAGATGCATATCGTGGAAACTGCAGCAGGCTTTATATATACACAGAGAATATGAAACAATACCTACTCCCACCCCACTGTCCTGCTGGTAATAGCTTTTTCTGTTGCATAGCTTCTCTCCTCATTCATTACTCTCAGGCTAATGCCCCTAACCTGTGGAATTCAAAAGCAGTCCAGTGCTGCTGCGAGAGGCACCAAGATGAAGCTCCACCTTTCAGATCAGGCCACCAGACTTTCTACCTCCAGTGGTAGAACAAGTGGGTGATTCAGTTTTTCCCAACCATTTTGTTTTTAAATCTTTACTTGTATTCGTTTTTGTGCAGTTGTGGTTTATAATCTTCCTCCTCTTCCTCCCCTGGATCAGGTAACTAGCAGCTTGGTGCTTTCAACCACCTGGATCTGCCACAGCAACATCTCCCAGGTAGAATCCCCTGCCCCCACTCAGGCATGGCAGAACTGTCCTGCAAACACCTGATTTAAAGCAGTGTTCCGTAAGTGAGGCAGCAATTACAGGTTCTACAGAGGGTGAATTATATCCTGACTGTTGCCTGTGAGCTGACCTTTGCCCTGCCAGGGCATGGGGGTTCACATTCTGACCAGCATGTCAAGTCCTCACCCTGCCCTGAGGAAAAACCCTCACTCCAATACAGAAAAGCCCTATCAGCAGCTTCTGAGCTTTTGGGATGGAGTCTAAAGGATGAGGAGGAAGCTAAATCCCACAACAGACTTGGGTTGGAGGGACAGGCAGATCCTAAAAGGATCCAGAGACTCCATCCTCATCATCACAGATACTGGCGTGGGTCCTCAGGTCCCTGGGGAAAGAAGCAAGGATCCTACACTTCTCCCCTTCCTCCCAGTATGAATCAGGGGATTTTCATGATACTGAAGGGTAAAGGCCTGCAAATCCCAGAGATGCCCGAAAAGGCTAAAGCAAGTGTGTCCATCGCAAGGCAGTGAAATTCAGGGGTTTGATCCCTTCTCCTTTACTGCCTCCATTCCCTGAGGCAGTATTAGCTGGGTCTATTCTCCAGAATCTCTCTCTCAGTGCTGTGTGTCATAGTTCCTGCCCCACCCCCAGCCCCCCACAATATGTCTGGGCATGCAAAGAAGCCCGTTCTTCCTGTGCAAGTCTGCTTCAAGCTGCAGGTGACTGGAAATTTGGCCTGTCTGGCTTTCAATTTGAGGACCCTCACTCTGCTAGGGAGAGAACTCAGATTTGAGGCAGCAGCAGAATGAGAGTTGTGCCTTCTGATCATCATCCATAAACCCTCTGCCAGGGAAAGGGGCTCAAACTCTGAAAGATGAGAAAGGGTCTCTGTCTCCACTCCTCCTGTATATCATAGGCTGGCTCCACATTAAAGCCTTAGGAGCACTTCACGCAGTCTGTGACCAAAACAGAGGCACATGATGATTTCACTCCCCATGAAGGAGCATCATCGTGGGATTACAGGGAGGTAAGTGAGAAATCCCTTTCCATGTTCAAAATAATCCTTATTTACTGAGTAAAGCCCTGAGTGGTACTAGATTGCTCTTACTGTACTTATTTGTGTGCTAACCAGCCTGTGGGAGTAGGCAGGCAACCTTTCAGGCTCCTGGGGATATCTACGAAGATACTTCCACAATCAGGGTATGTGTACCAGTACCCCTCCTCTGAATGTGTAGTCCTCGTGCCAGGATGAATAGTATATTACTTCATCCCCTGTAAACAGCCAGGGGAAGAAATACCACACACATATGAATAAAAAAAATTAAACCGACAGGACTTTTCCAGTACAGGATGTCAATGGCTTGCAAAGAATTCCCCATCAAGCGTTATCAGATACATGATTTCCTGTTGATGCTTCCTCTGAGGGCATCATAGACTCCAAGTGAGGGCACCTGATTAATCCAAATGTTAAACTAAAACAAAAGTTATAAATGTTGGGAGTGTAAGGTTCATGCAGCAGTAGCTCCACCAATGAAAGACATAGTCACACTTTCAGAAAGGGACTTCGTTCCAAAACACGCCATAGACCATAGGACTGATGACAAACTGCACAGCAGTTTTAAAGCCTCAACTTTAGCCTTTCAGATGAAAGTGTTTTGTTTCATATATTTAGTAAAGAAAACTTACTTTGTGGCAAACAAGTGCCTCATTGTCGAGAGAGGTATGATCCTTGCTTGTAGTGACATGTCTCATGTTCTGTCCTGGTCAAACCCTTAATGTGATTTGTGATGAGCAATGGATTCCAACTTGGTGGCTACAAGTAAGCCATGTTACACCTGTGAATAGACATCACTCATCTTAAACGTATATTTTGTCCTACTCACACTTGCAGGTGAGCAGCTATTGGGAGAAACATTAGAGAATTACTAGCTATGATTGCAGAGAGGCCTCAGCCCTCACTGTCAAAGCTAGCACAGCAATCCATTGGTTGCTACCAACACCCAGGGTATTCAAGAAGGGACTGTTAACCTGGCAGAGGGAAAAATCTGGAGCAGATGCTTCCAAAGAAACACCGGTATATTTTCCTCCAAACCAAAACAAATCCTCAGCATGATAAAGACAAAGAACATTTGTGTAGAAGAGCACCCTATCGCTGTGTAAGAGTCTGCCTTCTGATCCACTCTTTGCACCAAGAAACTTAAGTGGCTGGTGATCATCACAGCAAAGCACTGGTTTCATGCTACAGATCTACACTCATGCATAGATAACATGCCAATCAGTACACTGTCCAGAGAAACAGACTTCTTCATAAATGAACAGCTGCTGAAAAGGATTCATAGCCACTGGTTCTTCAAAATCAAGAGTTTTTGAGTTCAATATGAAGGATTATTCACCCAGATGCCAAAACAAACATGGATCTGGCTGTAATTTTACCATAATGATGAAGATTTGCTGTCATAAATAGAACAGGGGGGATTTCTTTATTTCTATTTACTTCTATTTTTTATTAAAAGTCTTCTTGTAAAACACTGAATGCTTTTTCATTGTTCTCAGATCCAAGGGTTTGGGGTTGTGGTCACCTATGCAAATTGGTGAGGCTTTTTATCCAACATTTCCCAGGAAAGGGGGGGTGCAAGTGTTGGGAGGATTGTTCATTGTTCTTAAGATCCAAGGGTCTGGGTCTGTAGTCACCTAGACAAATTGGTGAGGCTTTTTACCAAACCTTGTCCAGGAAGTGGGGTGCAAGGTTTTGGGAAGTATTTTGGGGGGAAGGACGCGTCCAAACAGCTCTTCCCCAGTAACCAGTATTAGTTTGGTGGTGGTAGCGGCCATTCCAAGGATAACGGGGGTAATATTTTGTACCTTGGGGAAGTTTTGACCTAAGCTGGTAAAGATAAGCTTAGGAGGTTTTTCATGCAGGTCCCCACATCTGTACCCTAGAGTTCAGAGTGGGGGAGGAACCGTGACATGGTGGCACAGTGGTGGGATTAACCTGAAATCATTTTGAGATCCAGTTGAGATTTTTTGAACTAGAAATACAGATTTTAAAAAGGAATTTTTAGGAAGTCCAGAAGGCAGCTTTGAAACTGAAAGCAGCTTGGTTTCTCTCTGCTTTGTGGCCAAGCAGAGACAAAAGGGGATTATCTTGTGAATTGCAGGTTTTCTTGCCTGGAGGCAGAGTACTTAACTCCTGCAGGGAAATTCACAGTCTTCCAACCCAGAGGTTTTTTTTTTTTTTCTTTTCTTCCTAAAAGTAAATAGGGGGTGTGTGCTCTACCCATTTGCCTGGAGACAAAAGTGGCAGGGTTTTTTTTTAGGATTTTGATTTTTTTTTTTTTTGTTTTACAAGGAGCACAGGTTTGAAAAGAAATTTTTTTTTTTCTTTGGGCTGGGTAAGCAGTTTTCCAAGTAGTTGGAGGTTTTTTGCTTTAATTTGGGCCCAGAGCAGAGACAAGGGAATTGTCTTTTTCTGTAGGCTGACAATCACTATCAGAGAATAGGTATTCTATTCCAGCACAGCAAAATTTTACAGCCAAGTTTTGTTTGTTTATTTCTGAACCTCGGGTGTAAAGTTAGTTAAAAACAGAGAGGTTAGAATGGGCAAATCCTCAGCTCGACTACAGCTGGAATTAGCCAAATTTCAGGCTGAGGAAAAACAAAGGGAACATGAAAGACAGATAGAACTCATGCGGCTGAAGGAGGAGGAGAAGGAAAAAGAGAGGAAGCATGTGGAGGAGATGGAGAGGATAAAGGCCCAGCAGACTATACCAACAAACCCTAGCAATCCTTCTCCAGGTACCACTTCCCATCCCAGAAAGTTCCCCACCTACAAGGCAGGTGATGATACTGAGGCCTTCTTAGAAAACTTCGAAAGGGCCTGCCTTGGGTACAACATCTCTACTGACCAATACATGGTAGAGCTGAGGCCGCAGCTCAGTGGACCCTTAGCTGAGGTGGCAGCTGAAATGCCTAAAGAACACATGAACAAGTATGAACTGTTTAAATCCAAGGCGAGAGTCAGAATGGGGATAACACCCGAGCAGTCTCGTCGGAGGTTCAGAGCCCTAAGGTGGAAACCAGACATGTCATTTACCCGACATGCCTACCGCATTGTGAAACATTGGGATGCCTGGATATCAGGAGCAAGTGTTGAATCTCCAGTAAATTTGCCCTTCCTAATGCAAATGGAACAATTCTTAGAGGGTGTTCCTGAGGAAATAGAAAGATACATCCTAGATGGGAAACCCAAAACTGTAATTGAGGCAGGAGAGATTGGAGCCAGATGGGTGGAGGTGGCAGAGAAGAAGAAAACTGGTCGCAGTTGGAGCGGAGACCAGAAGGGACCACCCCAGACCACACCCTATTACCGGGGGCCGCCCAAAGCCCCACCTACCTCCCAAAGAACCCTCCAGACCCCTTATCGTCCCACCACCCCGTTCTCCAGCAACCCTCCTCGCCCCAGTGACCCGTCAGCTGGACGATGTTTTAAGTGTAACGAGCTGGGGCATGTAAAGGCCAACTGCCCCAAGAACCCCAACAGATTACAGTTCATTGCACCGGAATCACACCAGAGGTCCACAGGCCCAGATACCTCCCAGATACCCTTGGAGCGGAGGGAAACTGTGAGTGTGGGTGGGAAGAAGGTCACCGCGTGGAGGGACACCGGAGCTCAAGTGTCAGCTATCCATGCTTCCTTAGTGGACCCCAATTTAATCAACCCAGAGATCCAAGTGACGATTCAACCCTTCAAGTCCAACTCTTTCAATTTGCCTACAGCCAAGTTGCCTGTCCAGTACAAGGGCTGGTCAGGAATGTGGACTTTTGCAGTCTATGATGATTATCCCATCCCCATGCTGTTGGGGGAAGACTTGGCCAATCATGTGAAGCAGGCCAAGAGGGTGGGAATGGTCACCCGCAACCAGGCTAAACAAGCCGTGAGGCCTAGCTCTGTTCCGGAAACTTCTATCAGGACCCAGTCAGAGGTGATGGACCTGGACCCCAGGCCAATGTCTGCAACAGCAGTAGTGGATCCAGTCCCAGAGACCCAGACGGAACCAGTCCCAGAACCGGAACCAGCCGAACAACCAACACCAGACCCCGTGTCAGCACTGAATCCAGTACTTGCAACCTCAACACCAGAGGGCCCCACCGAACCTGAACTGGCAGCAGCCGATAACCCTACACAAGAGGCTCAGCCGGAGCCTGAATCCCAACATAGTACACCAGCGGAGAGCGGTTCACAGTCAACAGAAACAGCTCCATCCCCTATATCGCTTCCAGAGGGACCAAGCCTAGGTCCACAATCCCATGAGGAACTGATGTCTCCAGCATCAAGGGAACAGTTCCAGACCGAACAGGAAGCAGATGAAAGCCTCCAGAGAGCTTGGACGGCGGCACGGAGCAACCCACCGCCTCTCGCCTCTTCTAATCGATCCAGGTTTGTTGTAGAAAGAGGACTTTTATACAAGGAAACTCTTTCTGGGGGACACCAGGAAGACTGGCATCCTCAGAGACAGTTGGTAGTTCCAACTAAATACCGGGCCAAGCTCTTGAGCTTAGCCCATGATCACCCTAGTGGCCATGCTGGGGTGAACAGGACCAAAGACCATTTGGGGGGGTCATTCCACTGGGAGGGAATGGGCAAGGATGTTTCTACCTATGTCCAGTCTTGTGAGGTGTGCCAAAGAGTGGGAAAACCCCAAGACCAGGTCAAAGCTCCTCTCCAGCCACTCCCCATCATTAAAGTTCCATTTCAGCGAGTAGCTGTGGATATTCTGGGTCCTTTTCCGAAAAAGACACCCAGAGGAAAGCAGTACATACTGACTTTCATGGATTTTGCCACCCGATGGCCGGAAGCAGTAGCTCTAAGCAACACCAGGGCTAAAAGTGTGTGCCAGGCACTAGCAGACATTTTTGACAGGGTAGGTTGGCCCTCCGACATCCTCACAGATGCAGGGACTAATTTCCTGGCAGGAACTATGAAAAACCTTTGGGAAGCTCATGGGGTAAATCACTTGGTTGCCACTCCTTACCATCATCAAACAAATGGCATGGTGGAGAAGTTTAATGGAACTTTGGGGGCCATGATACGTAAATTCGTAAATGAGCACTCCAATGATTGGGACCTAGTATTGCAGCAGTTGCTCTTTGCCTACAGAGCTGTACCACATCCCAGTTTAGGGTTTTCCCCATTTGAACTTGTATATGGCCGTGAGGTTAAGGGGCCATTGCAGTTGGTGAAGCAGCAATGGGAGGGATTTACACCTTCTCCAGGAACTAACATTCTGGACTTTGTAACCAACCTACAAAACACCCTCCGAACCTCTTTAGCCCTTGCTAGAGAAAACTTACAGGATGCTCAAAAAGAGCAAAAAGCCTGGTATGATAAACATGCCAGAGAGCGTTCCTTCAAAGTAGGAGACCAGGTCATGGTCTTAAAGGCGCTCCAGGCCCATAAAATGGAAGCATCGTGGGAAGGGCCATTCGTGGTCCAGGAGCGCCTGGGAGCTGTTAATTATCTCATAGCATTCCCCACCTCCAACCGAAAGCCTAAGGTGTACCATATTAATTCTCTAAAGCCCTTTTATTCCAGAGAATTAAAGGTTTGTCAGTTTACAGCCCAGGGAGGAGACGATGCTGAGTGGCCTGAAGGTGTCTACTACGAAGGGAAATGTGCTGGTGGTGTGGAAGAGGTGAACCTCTCCATGACCCTTGGGCGTATGCAGCGACAGCAGATCCAGGAGCTGTGCACTAGCTACGCGCCAACGTTCTCAGCCACCCCAGGACTGACTGAACGGGCATACCACTCCATTGACACAGGTAATGCTCACCCAATTAGGGTCCAACCTTACCGGGTGTCTCCTCAAGCTAAAACTGCTATAGAACGGGAGATCCAGGATATGTTACAGATGGGGGTAATCCGCCCCTCTGAAAGTGCATGGGCATCTCCAGTGGTTCTAGTTCCCAAACCAGATGGGGAAATACGTTTTTGCGTGGACTACCGTAAGCTAAATGCTGTAACTCGCCCAGACAACTATCCCATGCCACGCACAGATGAACTATTAGAGAAACTGGGAAGGGCCCAGTTCATCTCTACCTTGGACTTAACCAAGGGGTACTGGCAGGTACCGCTAGATGAATCTGCCAAGGAAAGGTCAGCCTTCATCACACATCTCGGGCTGTATGAATTTAATGTACTCCCTTTCGGGCTGCGAAATGCACCCGCCACTTTCCAAAGACTTGTAGATGGTCTCCTAGCGGGATTAGGAGAATATGCAGTCGCCTACCTTGACGATGTGGCCATATTTTCGGATTCCTGGGCAGACCACCTGGAACATCTACAAAAAGTCCTTGAGCGCATAAGGGAGGCAGGACTAACTGTTAAGGCTAAGAAGTGTCAAATAGGCCTAAACAGAGTGACTTACCTTGGACACCAGGTGGGTCAAGGAACTATCAGCCCCCTACAGGCCAAAGTGGATGCTATCCAAAAGTGGCCTGTCCCAAAGTCAAAGAAACAGGTTCAATCCTTCTTAGGCTTGGCCGGTTATTACAGACGATTTGTACCGCACTACAGCCAAATCGCTGCCCCACTGACAGACCTAACCAAAAAGAAACAGCCAAATGCTGTTCAGTGGACCGGAAAGTGTCAGAAGGCCTTTAACAAGCTTAAAGCGACAGTCATGTCTGACCCTGTACTAAGGGCCCCAGACTTTGACAAACCGTTCCTAGTAACCACAGATGCATCCGAGCGTGGTGTGGGAGCAGTTTTAATGCAGAAAGGACCTGATCAAGAATTCCACCCTGTAGTGTTTCTCAGCAAAAAACTGTCTGAGAGGGAAAGCAACTGGTCAGTCACTGAAAAAGAATGTTATGCCATTGTCTACGCTCTGGAAAAGCTACGCCCATATGTTTGGGGACGGCGTTTCCACCTGCAAACCGACCATGCTGCACTAAAGTGGCTTCACACCGTCAAAGAAACTAACAGAAAACTTCTTCGGTGGAGTTTAGCTCTCCAAGATTTTGATTTCGACATCCAACACATCTCAGGAGCTTCTAACAAAGTGGCTGATGCACTCTCCCGTGAAAGTTTCCCAGAATCAACTGGTTAAAATCGTCCTTGAGATGTGGAAAATATTGTTAGTCTTTATGTACTTGGTAGTATATTTAGAGATGCATGTGTCTTATTAACTCTGTTTTCCTAGAGCTCCAGGAAGAAATCCCAGCCAGTGTTTCACCCTAGCTGAGATTTGGGGGGCGTGTCATAAATATAAAGGGAAGGGTAAACCCCTTTGAAATCCCTCCTGGCTAGGGGAAAGCTCCTCTCACCTGTAAAGGGTTAAGAAGCTAAAGGTAACCTCGCTGGCACCTGACCAAAATGACCAATGAGGAGACAAGATACTTTCAAAAGCTGGGAGGAGGGAGAGAAACAAAGGGTTTGGGTGTCTGTCTGTAGTCGTCTTGGCCGGGGACAGAACAGGAATGGAGTCTTAGAACTTTTAGTAAGTAATCTAGCTAGGTATGTGTTAGATTATGATTTCTTTAAATGGCTGAGAAAAGAATTGTGCTGAATAGAATAACTATTTCTGTCTGTGTATCTTTTTTGTAACTTAAGGTTTTGCCTAGAGGGGTTCTCTATGTTTTTGAATCTAATTACCCTGTAAGATATATACCATCCTGATTTTACAGGGGGGATTTCTTTATTTCTATTTACTTCTATTTTTTATTAAAAGTCTTCTTGTAAAACACTGAATGCTTTTTCATTGTTCTCAGATCCAAGGGTTTGGGGTTGTGGTCACCTATGCAAATTGGTGAGGCTTTTTATCCAACATTTCCCAGGAAAGGGAGGGTGCAAGTGTTGGGAGGATTGTTCATTGTTCTTAAGATCCAAGGGTCTGGGTCTGTAGTCACCTAGACAAATTGGTGAGGCTTTTTACCAAACCTTGTCCAGGAAGTGGGGTGCAAGGTTTTGGGAAGTATTTTGGGGGGAAGGACGCGTCCAAACAGCTCTTCCCCAGTAACCAGTATTAGTTTGGTGGTGGTAGCGGCCATTCCAAGGATAACGGGGGTAATATTTTGTACCTTGGGGAAGTTTTGACCTAAGCTGGTAAAGATAAGCTTAGGAGGTTTTTCATGCAGGTCCCCACATCTGTACCCTAGAGTTCAGAGTGGGGGAGGAACCGTGACATTTGCAAAGATCAAAACCTTCATTGCATCAATCATTTCCTGAGAGGTCATCACTAGCCAATTATTTCCAGTGGCTAGGATTGCTGGTGCCATGCTTCAGCTTCATCTGCTCCAAGTGGATTTCTCAAAATGCACCTGCTGAAATTACTTTTGAGGACCTAGAACCATGAACTTGATGCAATGCAAAATTGTGCGTCATTCTTGGATAACATCCAATGCCTCTTTTTAGGTAGGTAAATTAAAAAAAATCCAACTTTGACTCTGGATCCTTGAAAAAACAACGAGGAGTCTACCCCTCTGAAATCTAGAACCTTGCATACTCACTGTGAAAGAAAGCTTCCCTGGTAGACAAATTTCCAGAATCTCATTGTACACATCCTTTCAGTTCATTTCAATACCTCTGTCAGAGTGTATCTTAAGGGAGCAGAGGGAGAAAGGAAAATCCGCAAATGTGGCCATTTGGGTTTGGACCAATGGTCCACTGAGTCCAGTATCCTGTCTATGACGGTAACTAGTACTATCTGCATCAGTGGAAAGTACAAGAAACCACATAGTGAGCAATTATGGTACTTGCAGAGGCATGAGTGTTTATAACCCTTCTGAAACCAGGGTGTAACCAGGGGTCAAAGCTTCTCATGGCAGTAGAAATAATTTCCTGGGTACAGAAGAATTTACAGCCTTTTTAAGACAACTCACCGAAAGGACACAGAAGAGAGTAAAAGGGAGAGTTTGTGATTCTACTCTTAGTCCTTCACTGGCCCAGACGGCCTTTAGTACTTGCTAGATAGCCAAGGACGCCACATTATCTGCAGAAAACACCAGACCTCTAGGAGCATGGACTCATACATCAGACCGGGAACACCTACAGTTAACAGCATGGATTCTCCACTAACCTCTGATACAGTTTGGTATCCAGACAGAACTCAGCCAGGATATTCATTTACGGATATGGTCAAATTTACATTTCTGGTGTGAGCGGAAACAGAAAGGTCTTTGGGACAGAGAATGCCTCTTTGTGCTGTGCCCAGCACAATGGGGACCTGACCTCTAGATACTATTGTGATACAAATATTATAATAATCCCAAAGGTCTGGTAATCTCAGCTACACTAGAGTTTCTGCAGGAGGTTTGGCTGGAATCCTGTAACCAAGCACTGTAGAAACGTGGGTACCAACCATAGCAACATTTTGTAGTCAGGCAAATTGGATCCTCCATATGAGTGTCATGTGTTAAATTTAATCACATTGACCAATTAGAAAACCCTATGGCTGGCCTTTCTGGTTGCCATGACTTCTGAACGGCAAGTTTTGGAATTAGTTCCTATGTCCGTACAACCATCAACACTGCCTTTGTCATGTGGAAAAGGTTATTCTTGTAGCTCCAGAAATCTTTCAGTTCAAGATAAGTTCCTCTTTCTGCAATTCCTAGGAAATAGTTCTCCCATCATTTCTTTCTAACCCTTGGAAGGTTGTGGCATAAATGGGCATTCCTAGAGCTCTAAAGATATATCTCAAGCATATGGAGTACATATGATAATTGTATGCTGTTCATCTCATTCCAAAATGGCAAGGTCTTAGGGCCTCAAGGTTGCTGCAGGCAAGATGTAAAAACTTGGCACCAGTTGGCATGCCAGGCATCTGGGAAACTATTCACAGAAGTCCTTAGAAGCACTAGGGGAAAAAGGCCTCATCTGAGGAAGACTTGCAAAGTAAGTTTCCATTCCTCTGCAATGGTATCCTTTGGTAGGAAAATGCTACTGGGTTGGTTCCCACATTGTCTCTTAGTTTATAAAGCTCTTGTTTTATATGGGAGAAACTTCCATTGCTGCATATTATTCTACTATAATAATTAAATTCCGCTTATACTTTCCCTCCCTACTTCTGGGATTCACTGCTCGCTACCTCCCCTGAGTAATGAATGAGGAGAGAAGCTGTGCAACAGAATTAGAAATTCCTTAGCTGATTATTTTCTTTCTGTTAGCAGCCTCTCTTCAAATTCAGCCCACTGTGGTAGTCTTGTAAATAACATGTCTATAAATTGAAATATTTCTCTAAAGGGAGAAATTATCATAAGGGTAATTTAATACATTATATCAAGTTGTTTTAATGCTAATAATTGGTTGCTGGAGTGTTTCTATAGCTATGGAAGAACTCTTCTGGTGGCCTGAGCAGAAGAGCAGAGCGTAGTCCTGGGCCTCCTGCACAATATTGGGCCACCTTTGAATTCCACAGGTGGGGTGCATTAGTTCATGAGTAATGAATTCAGAGAGAAATTGCTAGCAGAACAGAAATGTCTTATTTCCCTTTAAGCTCTAAACTAAACTGTTAGAAGGAGAAACTGCTTACTGGGCTCTGTTTAGGCTCTACTCAAAACCAATACTCTTCTTAATCTGAAATCTTGTGATTTGTAACCCTGGAATTGTCCTCTCTCTTTGCTATCATTGCTGAAATTTTCTTCTCTGCCCCATCCTCATTCATTTACACTTTTTGGGAGTTAATGGTTTTGGAACCTGGAACTTTGCCTCTGAGGTTATGACATAATTTTCTATTCTAAACATCACTGTAGTCACATTTAGAGGTGAATCTAAGTCCAAGGGAAGCAAGAATTAGTTTAAATTGGTGTAATTTATACCTTCATTCAGAGAATGCAAATCACTTTGCAGCGTATCTCAGCCCTGACCTCAGAGGGACCATCTCTAGGAGTGTGACAAAATCCATAATTTCCTATCTGAGATTGACAAAAATCAGCATTCTTGTTGACAATGTAGGCCATAATTTTTTGCTGGGTGAATATCTGTCCACTATAAACTAATCTGAGACTACCAGTTTGTTACTTAGGCTAACTTCTTTTGGTCACAAGTGATCTAAGGAGAAATTCGTATTAGTGACATGAAGGTGAAAGTCTGATGTATCTTAACAAATTGCCTTTTCAGTCTAATCCCCTAGGACTAGTTCTTTTATACTGACTACAATGGGAAGCAGGGCCGGCCTTAGGGAAAAGGGTGCCCTGGGCGAACTTGTATTTTGGCGCCATTTCTTTGAGTCCAGGTGCACGGAGGTTGGGTGGATTGGGGGAAGCTCCCCCGGCAGTGACTCCTCCCCCTGCATTTGCAATGGGGGCAGGAAGCAGGGCGGGGGGTGCAGAGCTTCCTGCAGCCAGGGGAGGTTCCCCGAGGTGCAGCCCATGCAGGGGAAGAGGAAGTCCTGTCCCCCCCCAGCCCAGCTGGGACTAGCAGCTATAGCCCAGTGCACAATAGGAGCCTCTGGCTGGGGTTCCCCCAGCCCTATCCCTCCCTGGCTCTGAGCCCAGCACTCGGGAGTTAAAGGGGCCTTGGGCTGGCTGTGTTTGGAGTTGGGGGGTTGATCACAGCACACACACACCCCGACCACAGTTCCCTGGAAAGTCGCCCCTGTCACCCACCCTTAAGGCTGGTCCTGATGGGCAGCTCTTTTGTCCTTATTATGTTCTGGTCATTGAAGACATACTGCTCTCTGCTCGAATGCTATTTTACTGTAGTACTGAAAGCATAAATAGACTCTAGTAAATACAATGACTGATAATTATTTATTTTTTCACAGCTATTATGTGATGTCAGTTGAAAATTGAAAGCATGTGCAACTGCAATTGAATGAACATTTAGATGTTGTTTTAATATTCTATACAGATATAGCTATTTTAGAATTTAGTCCTATGTATAGTTAACACTTACTCTCATGATGAACTTTTAAAATAAGGTTGTACTTTGAAAGTGACTCTGTAATAATGGTGGTATGAAGTTTATCAACATTAGCTTTTTTGACATGTTCATTGTCTTTCAACAGTTTTCATATTAAAGTTGTTTAGATTACATATAAAAAGATGGTGTTTCTAACCTGCAGAACAGCAGATTCACCCCGAGGATTGAATGTCAGGCCATTGTCTTTTTGGTTATACAACATCATCAGTGAGAGAGATTCCATAGCTGTAACTTAGTTAACAATAACAATGAGGAGTCCGGTGGCACCTTAAAGACTAATAGATTTATTTGGGCATAAGCTTTCATGGGTAAAAAACCCACTTCAGATGCATGGAGTGAAAATTACAGATGCAGGCATTATTATACTGACACATGAAGAGAAGGGAGTTACAGGGCCAATTCAATCAGGGTGGATGTAGTCCACTCCCAATAATTGATGAGAGGTGTCAATGCCACGAGAGGGAAAGTTGCTTCTGTAGTGAGCCAGCCACTCCCAGTCCCTATTCAAGCCCAAATTAATGGTGTTAAATTTGCAAATGAACGTTAGTTCTTCAGTTTCTTTTTGAAGTCTGTTTTTGAAGGTTTTTTGTTCTTTTAAATCTGTTATAGAATGTCCAGGGAAATTGAAGTGTTCTCCCCCTCTGGCTTTTGTATGTTACCATTCCTGATGTCCGATTTGTGTCCATTTATTCTTTTACGTAGAGACTGTCTGGTTTGGCCAATGCACATGGCAGAGGGGCATTGCTGGCACATGATGGCATATATCACATTAGTAGATGTGCAGGTGAATGAGTCCCTGACAGTATGGCTGATGTGGTTGGGTCCTCTGATGGTTAGTCAACAATGTTATGAATGTGTGTGCAAGCCATAAAAGAATTCAGCTGACTCTCCCATAGCTACTTTGGCTTTGCTGTGTAAATGGGATTAAAGTGAGATAAAAATGTATTTGTCGTGTGTAGCTAGCAATCAATACTAAGGCCTCCTTTTCACTCCACACTTGAATTTACAGGCAGACACATGAACAAGAAAGAAAAGTCTCCTGCTACAGGGGGTCTGTGTTATTTAATGCACCCTGGAACTAGTTTCCATAATGCTTCAGTGAGAAGCAGATATTGATGTATAGTTCTTTTTAGGAGCGCCTACCTCTCCCTGTTCCCCCAAAATGTCTGGAAACCATCCCTGAAAAATCAGAGAAAAAATATGAAGACATTTACTGACAGCTCTGTCTTCCCTGATCAGCTACAAGAAACAGAAGTTCTTCTGAGTGATTGCACATGTACATTCCACTTCAGGTGTTTGCATGCCCAGTGTACCAGAATTGGAAATTTTTCCCTTAGCAGTACCTGTCAAGGTGGTGCCTCATGTTGCTGTGCAATGTGTAAACGGCCAGAACCGCCCCAACCCACTCAGTTCCTTCTTACCAGCCGTGGTCGGAGGTCAGAACATGGTAGCTTGCTTTTGCTACTGTTCTCCCTTTTGGTAACATTGTTCTTCTTGTATATAGTTTGGGACTTGTTCATAGCTTAGTGTAAGTTTCAGTTTTGGTGGTTTGTTTTTCATAATTCAGTTCCCACTTGTTCTGGGTGCCAATGCCTGGTACCAGGGAATGCCTTGGTTTCCTAGCTTTAGCCTTGCACTGGCTGCAGGAAATCCATGCTGGTGAGTGACCTCATTCTCAGTGTCTAAAGTGCCTTGGCGAGGGTCATGTCCAAGACTGATGCCAAATCTGTGAGCCCTGGCCTAAAAAGGCTAGGGAGCTGAGGCTATGTCACCTTCTCCAGGAGGCTGCCCTGGGTCCACCATCATAGCTTTCCTGCTCGAGGCAGGCACTGTCCACTTCTGCTTCATACAGAAGTACCCCTCCAGGCATTGCCACTCTCTTTCCCTGGTACCAAAAAGAAATAGCAGGGTACTTTGAAGGACTCATCCTCTAAGATATCAAGGTCCCTAGTACTGTCAACCAGTAAACAGTCTGGGAAGCAGGGTAGAGTATCTTCAGAGAAGAGCCATTCCTGGGTGCCACTGGATCTCAGGCAGGATCATCAATTCTAGCATGTGTGCCTCTTCGATTGAGACTGACTGCTGCTAGCAGATCAACCCATTCTGCAGTATCAACGTCTTTAATGCAACAGCAGCATACAGGGGACCTCTCAGTACCAATAACCCCAGAGGCATATGGGTGCCTCAGAGTATCAGCATCTCCAGCAGTAAAGGATACATCTCACCTGGTACCAACAAACACTCAGTCTGCATCATATCTACATGCAGGTAGAGGCCAGCTTCTGGTACCATAGCCACCTTTGGATATCCCTGCACCGCCTTGCCCAGTGCCATCCAGAGGCAAACCCACCGTGCTCCCCTTGATACTGTCATCTCTAGAGTCTCAACAGCAGTCTTCAGCACCAAACATGACCACACATACCACCCATCCCACACATTAGATGACTCAGGCTCATTTTCAGAATCAGAGATTGCTGATATGTGTCTCAGTCCCAAGATAGGAGGCATCGCTTTCCATTCTTGAGGAGTTTTCACCCTTGGTGTCCAGCAGAGGTTCCAGATTGGTTGAGGGACATGAAAGAGGCCTGTTCAAGGGATGCACAAATGACCTCCCCCACTGCAACTTGAGACCATTGCTTCTTGTTCTATCATCTGCCACCACTGAGAAAAGCCTAGCTCCATCCTCTTTGAACCCCCTTCAGGTAGTTGAAGACTGCTATCAAATCCCTCCTCACTCTTCTCTTCTGCAGACTAAATAACCCCAGTTCCCTCAGCCTCACCTCGTAAGTCATGTGCCCGAGGCCCCTAATAATTTTTGTCCACATCCATTCTGCAGTGGGGGGACCAAAACTGGACACAGTACTCCAGGTGTGGCCTCACCAGTGCCAAATAGAGGGGAATAATCACTTCCCTCTATCTGCTGGCAATGCTCCTACTAATACAGCCCAATATACTATTGGCCTTCTTGGCAACGAGGGCACACTGCTGACTCATATCCAGCTTCTCGTCCACTGTAATCCCCAGGTCCTTTTCTGCATGTGCGACACATCTTGAACAGTTACAGAACAATTAGTGACCATTTTTTCCATGTGTGTCTGAAATGTGCAGGGTTAGACTTCCAGCCAAAGACCCAGCCAGCAGCAAGGTCTAATAAGGTAGATAAACTTTCTTTTTATCACAAATATGCTGTCTCCCTACAAACCCACTGTGTCAGTTGCTTCCTCTTCCACAGCCACTGTGTGTGTCCTCTAGATCAGTGCTTCTCAAGCTATCTGATGTGGGGGACCGGCATTTTTTTTTTCCAATGTAAGAGAAGACCGGCAGCCGATGGCTCACGGACCAGCATTGATCTGCGGACCACCACTTTGAGTAGCACTGCTCTAGATTCAGCTATTGCTTCCGCATGCTACTCTCAGCCATCTGACAGTGTCCCTGCTTGCTTTTTTTTTTTTTTTTTTTTTTTTTTGCCTTCTTAGATCTGGTATTGGTAGGCTGCCTCAACAAGGCCCTCAGGCCACAGAGGCTAGTCTCCCTCTAAATGTTGTAAGAAAACTAGTGACAGAAGGATGGAAAGAGCCATGATTGGACAGTTGATGAGCTGTAACTTCTGGTTTTCTGCTCAATTCTGTTCATTTTCTTATTGCATCCTCCCACCATTCCCCAATCTATTTGTTTTGACCTCCTGTTGCATCTTCTCTGTTATTTAGATTGTGAGCTCTCTGGGGCAGGGACTGTCTTCTTTATTACATGTCTGTATAGTGCTTGGTACAGTGAGGCCCTGATCCTTGATTAGAATCCCGAGTTATTATGATAATACAAATAATAATAGTATTATAATAATAACAAGGTGTTTCATTTAGGGGGTAGAGAATCCAGAACATCTCTAAAGCTTCTTTGTCATTTGGTTGAGAAGGCACTGACCATGCAGGAGAAAATTTAAATAAATACATAAATAAATAAATTCATGCCATTTTAACGAATGACTTTGTAGCTGATGTTACAAATACTGTGGATATTTCAAAATTTGTAAGCGGCCTGATCCAACAACTCCCATTCCAATCAGCTGGAGTCTTTTAATTTATTTTAATGGAGTTGAATCAGACCCACCGTTTGTGTCCAGTGAAGTGGTGGCTCACATAATTCTCTGGCTTTCCCAATGGATTGTCAAGTTTCAGAATAAAGAAAAGGTTCTCTTCCTTGCGTTTTTGGGGAGTTGGACTTTTTGATAATGACTTAGATAAAGCAGTAAGAGGTTTTCTTTCTAACTGGAGTCTTTTTGTCAGCAAAGTAAAGAAAGTCCCAAATTCAACACTTCTGTTCAGAACCAGTGAGTTTCTTCAGACAATCATACCAACATTATACATCTAACATTTGCAGCTCAGGGAACTATATATAAATATCAGCGGGACAGAGGTCAGAAGGCTTTTGGAAGGTCCTCATCCTAGTAAATCCACACTGATTTCCTGCTGCTCTCTGAACCCATTCATTCTTTTGGGGACAGAATTATCCTTTTTTTTCAGAGTGGAAAAACATACCATTAGACAAATGGATTCTGTCATTCTAACTGTTACTATATAGAATATGCCTCACTTCTCAGGAAATGTTATAAAGAGTGATGCTAATATATTTATCATCTACAAGATATCTATGCCTTTCTTCCTTTCCCTTCAGATGAGCTGAATGAAAGCACTTTCTCTGCTGTTGTTTTTAAGTGCCCAAGCATTCAGAAGACTTCACAGAAATCTTGACTCTCAAATGGCTTAACTGGCTTTTGGAGCATAGCAAATTCAAGAAGGAATTTCTTTAGTGTATAATAGAAGCTGTGCAGCAAAGAAAAGTTTTAGTATCCACAGTTGTGCGATACTCACATCTCCATATAAGTACTGCTACATTTGTCAGAAGTATCCAACATTTAAGATCAACAACCAAAATTTTCAGTACACTGTCCTCCCTTTCAGCCTTGGTATGGCCTCAAAAATTTCCTCAAAGATTCTGATTGCAATAGTGTCTGCCCTGGGATGTTCATGTTTTTCTATATTTAGACGATTGGCTGATAAATGATAAATCTCTTCCAAAAGTTCAGATTGTGGTTACAAATGAATTATTGGGGTTTATCATGAATCTTCAAAAGAGTGTTTTAGAACCATCAAAGATTCTAGTCTATTTGGGATCTTACCTCATTACACAGGAGAGTTATGTGAATTTGTATCAGAAAAGGTTTCAGAGGATTGTTAAGCCACGGGTCTGTGCAAGACAAAGTCAGGGAATAAAAAAGACCTTTATATTAGCATATTGGAAATGGAAGCTGTTTACTTGGCATGTTTACATTTCAAGACAGATTTTTCAGAATCCAGTTTTGTCTGTTCGGACAGTTCTGAGGTGAGGTCTTATCTCAATAATTAATGAGGGACTGAGAACATAGCCATACTCAGAAAGATGGTACCCATCTTGAAATGAACAGGAAAAGAAATGCTTAGTTCCCAGCACAATCCATATTTGAATTTTGGGAAATTCAAAATCATAGTAGGTTGGCTCAGCCACTCCAGTGTGCATCCTAGGGAATGTAGCATTAGCCCAGAAATATTTCATCTGATTTGCATGATATGTGGAGTAATAGGCTTATTTAACACAAGCCACAGCTGCAAATTACTTCTCTTCTACAGTAACAGGGATCTACTAGGAATAGACACAGTCTGTTCCTTGGAATTGCAGAGTTCTCTGTGCCTTCCCTTCTTTCCCCCCTCATTCTCAGAATGCTGTGAAAAGTATGAAGAGAAAAGGCAAAGCTGCATGGTTGTGGAGAAGCTTTCTTGTGGTCTTCTTGACCCTATTGACCTAAGCAAAGCCCATGAACTCTACAGCAACTTGCTGCCAAAAAGTGATTTTTTCACTACCACTAGTAATCCATACACTTACCTGATTACTATTATTTTAACCAGTTCCACTAGTGTGTTAATTCTAGGCAAATTGCTTTTGGTTCCAGTGTGCACTAACAACATTTTCATCTAATTCATTTTACTGATGTCATTTGTCTGTCAAAAACAACAAGGAGTCCTGTGGCACCTTAAAGACTAACAGATATATTTGAGCATAAGCTTTCATGGATAAAAACCTCACTTCTTCAGATGCATGGAGTGAAAGTTACAGATGTAGACATAAATATACTGACACATGAAGAGAAGGGAGTTACCTCACAAGTGGAGAACCAGTGTTGACAGGATCAATTTGATCAGGGTAGATGTAGTCCACTCCCAACAATAGATGAGGAAGTGTCAATTCTAGGAGAGACAAAGCTGCTTCTGTAATGAGCCAGCCACTCCCAGTCCCTATTCAAGCCCAAATTAATGGTATTACATTTGCAATGGTGTTAAATTTGCAAATGAATTTTAGTTCTGCTGTTTCTCTTTGAAGTCCTGTTTCTGAAGTTTTTTTGTTCAAGTACAGCTACTTTCAAATCTGTTATAGAATGTCCAGGAAGATTGAAGTGTTCTCCCACTGGCTTTTGTGTGTTACCATTCCTGATGTCCGATTTGTGTCCATTTATTCTTTTACGTGGGGACTGTCCGGCTTGGCCAATGTACATGGCAGAGGGGCATTGCTGGCACACGATGGCATATATAACATTAGTGGACATGCGGGTGAATGGGCCTCTGATGATGTGGCTGATGTGGTTGGGTCCTCTGATGGTATCACTAGAGTAGATATGGGGACAGAGTAGACAATGAGGTTTGCTACAGGGATTGGTTCCTGGGTTAGTGTTTCTGTGGTATGGTGTGTAGTTGCTGGTGAGTATTTGCTTCAGGTTGTGGGGGCTGTCTGTAAGCGAGGACTGGCCTGTCTCCTAAGGTCTGTGAGAGTGAGGGATCGTTTTCCAGGATAGGTTGTAGATCGTTGATGATGTGCTTGAGAGATTTTAGCTGGGGGCTGTACATGATGGCCAGTGGTGTTCTGTTATTTTCCTTGTGGGACCTGTCCTGTAGTAGGTGATTTCTGGGTACCCGTCTTGCTCTGTCAGTCTGTTTCCTCACTTCCCTACGTGGGTATTGTAGTTTTAAGAATGCTTGATAAAGATCTTGTAGGTGTTTGTCTCTGTCTGAGGGATTGGAGCAAATTCGATTGTATCTTACGGCTTGGCTCTAGACAATGGATCATGTGATGTTTCCTGGATAGAAGCTGGAGGCATGTAAGTAAGTATAGTGGTCAGTAGGTTTCCGGTATAGGGTGGTGTTTATGTGACCATCACTTATTTGCACTGTAGTGTCCAGGAAGTGGATCTCTTGTGTGGACTGGTCCAGGCTGAGGTTGATGGTGGGGTGGAAATTGTTGAAATCCAGGTGGAATTCTTCAAGCGCCTCCTTCCCGTGGGTCCATATGATGAAGATGTCATCAATGTAGCGTAAGTAGAGGAGGGGTGCTAGGGGGCAAGAGCTGAGGAAGCGTTGCTCTAAGTCCGCCATAAAGATGTTGGCATACTGTGGGGCCATGCGGGTACCCATAGCGGTGCCATTGACTTGAAGGATAAGTTGTCCCCAAATCTAAAATAGTTGTGGGTGAGGACAAAGTCATGAAGCTCAGCCACCAAGTGTGCCATGGCCTCATCAGGGATACTGTTCTTGACAACTTGTAGTCCAGCTTGTCTGTCAATCACCTGTAGAGAGAAGAGAAGCCATGGATTAGTGGTCTCTCAGAAATCCATTTCAAGGTAGAGAAAATTCCAGTTAGGTCAATATATATAACTCTCAGTACACATAGGCAGCAGATCTGATAAGTAAGGTACCAATTTTTACATAGTTTTTTTCTGACCATAACCACACTTCAACGTATTAGGTGACTGGCATGTTGAAGTCAATAGGAGTTTTGTCCATTAACTTCAGTGTGGCCAGGGTTTTACCCATTTACTGTTGCTAACTGGGAAGTTATGTTGTTTGAGATGCCTAATAAATGTGCTATCTCTGATTTTAAAAAATGTAAGTACAGTATTCCACAGCTCCGTCTTTATCTTGTTGTATTTCTTTGCTTCTACATTTTTGACAGTTTTTAGAAGGAGCAAAATAGCATGCAACAGCCATTTACAAGGAGGGCACAAATGTACATGTTCACACAAAGGAATAAAAATAACAGACTAATACATATCTGAGATTCCTAGGAGCCATATAAGAAGATTGTCAG